>NC_090436.1:884640246-885877730 GCF_031143425.1 Pleurodeles waltl | reverse complement strand
AGACTTGGGGGAACGCTGGTTGGAAGGAAATTTGTGGCTCCTCTCAGATTCCAGAACTTTCTGTCACCGAAATATGAGGAAAATATGTTTTTTTAGCCAAATTTTGAGGTTTGCAAAGGATTCTGGGTAACAGAACCTGGTCAGAGCCCCACAAGTCACCCCATCTTGGATTCCCCTTGGTCTGTAGTTTTCAAAAATGCACAGGTTTGGTAGGTTTCCCTAGGTGCCGGCTGAGCTAGAGGCCAAAATCTACAGGTAGGCACTTTGCAAAAAACAGCTCTGTTTTCTGTCAAAAAATGGGATGTGCCCACTTTGTGTTTTGGGACATTTCCTGTTGCGGGCGCTAGGCCTACCCACACAAGTGAGGTACCATTTTTATCGGGAGACTTGGGGGAACGCTGGGTGGAAGGAAATTTGTGGCTCCTCTCAGATTCCAGAACTTTCTGTCACCGAAATATGAGGAAAATATGTTTTTTTAGCCAAATTTTGAGGTTTGAAAGGATTCTGGGTAACAGAACCTGGTCAGAGCCCCACAAGTCACCCCATCTTGGATTCCCCTAGGTCTCTAGTTTTCAAAAATGAACAGGTTTGGTAGGTTTCCCTAGGTGCCGGCTGAGCTAGAGGCCAAAATCTACAGGTAGGCACTTTGCAAAAAACAGCTCTGTTTTCTGTCAAAAAATGGGATGTCCCCACTTTGTGTTTTGGGACATTTCCTGTTGCGGGCGCTAGGCCTACCCACACAAGTGAGGTACCATTTTTATCGGGAGACTTGGGGGAACGCTGGGTGGAAGGAAATTTGTGGCTCCTCTCAGATTCCAGAACTTTCTGTCACCGAAATATGAGGAAAATATGTTTTTTTAGCCAAATTTTGAGGTTTGGAAAGGATTCTGGGTAACAGAACCTGGTCAGAGCCCCACAAGTCACCCTATCTTGGATTCCCCTAGGTCTCTAGTTTTAAAAAATGCACAGGTTTGGTAGGTTTCCCTAGGTGCCGGCTGAGCTAGAGGCCAAAATCTACAGGTAGGCACTTTGCAAAAAACAGCTCTGTTTTCTGTCAAAAAATGGGATGTGCCCACTTTGTGTTTTGCGACATTTCCTGTTGCGGGCGCTAGGCCTACCCACACAAGCGAGGTACCATGGAACGCTGGGTGGAAGGAAAATTGTGGCTCCTCTCAGATTCCAGAACTTTCTGTCACCGAAATATGAGGAAAATATGTTTTTTAGCCAAATTTTGAGGTTTGCAAAGGATTCTGGGTAACAGAACCTGGTCAGAGCCCCACAAGTCACCCCATCTTGGATTCCCCTAGGTCTGTAGTTTTCAAAAATGCACAGGTTTGGTAGGTTTCCCTAGGTGCCGGCTGAGCTAGAGGCCAAAATCTACAGGTAGGCACTTTGCAAAAAACAGCTTTGTTTTCTGTGATGTATCCACGTTGTGTTTTGGGGCATATCCTGTCGCAGGCGCTAGGCCTACCCACACAAGTGAGGTACCTTTTTTATCGGGAGACTTGGGGGAACGCTGGTTGGAAGGAAATTTGTGGCTCCTCTCAGATTACAGAACTTCCTGTCACCGAAATGTGAGGAAAATATGTTTTTTTAGCCAAATGTTGAGGTTTGCAAAGGATTCTGGGTAACAGAACCTGGTCAGAGCCCCACAAGACACCCCATCTTGGATTCCCCTAGGTCTCTAGTTTTAAAAAATGCACAGGTTTGGTAGGTTTCCCTAGGTGCCGGCTGAGCTAGAGGCCAAAATCTACAGGTAGGCACTTTGCAAAAAACAGCTCTGTTTTCTGTCAAAAAATGGGATGTGCCCACTTTGTATTTTGGGACATTTTCTGTCGCGGGCGCTAGGACTACCCACACAAGTGAGGTATCATTTTTATCGGGAGACTTGGGGGGAACGCTCAGTGGAAGGAAAATTGTGGCTCCTCTCACATTCCAGAACTTTCTGTCACCGAAATGTGAGGAAAATAAGTTTTTTTAGCCAAATTTTGAGGTTTGCAAAGGATTCTGGGTAACAGAACCTGCTCAGAGCCCCACAAGTCACCACATCTTGGATTCCCCTAGGTCTCTAGTTTTCAAAAATGCACAGATTTGGTAGTTTTCCCTAGGTGCCGGCTGAGCTAGAGGCCAAAATCTACAGGTAGGCACTTTGCAAAAAACAGCTCTGTTTTCTGTCAAAAAATGGGATGTGCCCACTTTGTGTTTTGGGACATTTCCTGTTGCGGGCGCTAGGCCTACCCACACAAGCGAGGTACCATTTTTATCGGGAGACTTGGTGGAACGCTGGGTGGAAGGAAATTTGTGGCTCCTCTCAGATTCCAGAACTTTCTGTCACCGAAATATGAGGAAAATATGTTTTTTTAGCCAAATTTTGAGGTTTGCAAAGGATTCTGGGTAACAGAACCTGGTCAGAGCCCCACAAGTCACCCCATCTTGGATTCCCCTAGGTCTGTAGTTTTCAAAAATGCACAGGTTTGGTAGGTTTCCCTAGGTGCCGGCTGAGCTAGAGGCCAAAATCTACAGGTAGGCACTTTGCAAAAAACAGGTCTGTTTTCTGTGATGATTCCACGTTGTGTTTTGGGGCATATCCTGTCGCAGGCGCTAGGCCTACCCACACAAGTGAGGTACCTTTTTTATCGGGAGACTTGGGGGAACGCTCGTTGGAAGGAAATTTGTGGCTCCTCTCAGATTACAGAACTTCCTGTCACCGAAATGTGAGGAAAATATGTTTTTTAGCCAAATGTTGAGGTTTGCAAAGGATTCTGGGTAACAGAACCTGGTCAGAGCCCCACAAGTCACCCCATCTTGGATTCCCCTAGGTCTCTAGTTTTAAAAAATGCACAGGTTTGGTAGGTTTCCCTAGGTGCCGGCTGAGCTAGAGGCCAAAATCTACAGGTAGGCACTTTGCAAAAAAAAGCTCTGTTTTCTGTCAAAAAATGGGATGTGCCCACTTTGTGTTTTGGGTCATTTCCTGTTGCGGGCGCTAGGCCTACCCACACAAGCGAGGTACCATTTTTATCGGGAGACTTGGTGGAACGCTGGGTGGAAGGAAATTTATGGTTCCTCTCAGATTCCAGAACTTTCTGTCACCGAAATATGAGGAAAATATGTTTTTTTTAGCCAAATTTTGAGGTTTGCAAAGGATTCTGGGTAACAGAACCTGGTCAGAGCCCCACAAGTCACCCCATCTTGGATTCCCCTAGGTCTCTAGTTTTCAAAAATGCACAGGTTTGGTAGGTTTCCCTAGGTGCCGGCTGAGCTAGAGGCCAAAATCTACAGGTAGGCACTTTGCAAAAAACAGCTCTGTTTTCTGTCAAAAAATGGGATGTGCCCACTTTGTGTTTTGGGACATTTCCTGTTGCGGGCGCTAGGCCTACCCACACAAGTGAGGTACCATTTTTATCGGGAGACTTGGGGGGAACGCTGGGTGGAAGGAAATTTGTGGCTCCTCTCGGATTCCAGAACTTTCTGTCACCGAAATATGAGGAAAATATGTTTTTTTAGCCAAATTTTGAGGTTTGAAAGGATTCTGGGTAACAGAACCTGGTCAGAGCCCCACAAGTCACCCCATCTTGGATTCCCCTAGGTCTCTAGTTTTCAAAAATGAACAGGTTTGGTAGGTTTCCCTAGGTGCCGGCTGAGCTAGAGGCCAAAATCTACAGGTAGGCACTTTGCAAAAAACAGCTCTGTTTTCTGTCAAAAAATGGGATGTGCCCACTTTGTGTTTTGGGACATTTCCTGTTGCGGGCGCTAGCCTACCCACACAAGTGAGGTACCATTTTTATCGGGAGACTTGGGGGGAACGCTGGGTGGAAGGAAATTTGTGGCTCCTCTCAGATTCCAGAACTTTCTGTCACCGAAATATGAGGAAAATATGTTTTTTTAGCCAAATTTTGAGGTTTGGAAAGGATTCTGGGTAACAGAACCTGGTCAGAGCCCCACAAGTCACCCTATCTTGGATTCCCCTAGGTCTCTAGTTTTAAAAAATGCACAGGTTTGGTAGGTTTCCCTAGGTGCCGGCTGAGCTAGAGGCCAAAATCTACAGGTAGGCACTTTGCAAAAAACAGCTCTGTTTTCTGTCAAAAAATGGGATGTGCCCACTTTGTGTTTTGGGACATTTCCTGTTGCGGGCGCTAGGCCTACCCACACAAGCGAGGTACCATTTTTATCGGGAGACTTGGTGGAACGCTGGGTGGAAGGAAATTTGTGGCTCCTCTCAGATTCCAGAACTTTCTGTCACCGAAATATGAGGAAAATATGTTTTTTTTAGCCAAATTTTGAGGTTTGCAAAGGATTCTGGGTAACAGAACCTGGTCAGAGCCCCACAAGTCACCCCATCTTGGATTCCCCTAGGTCTCCATTTTTCAAAAATGCACAGGTTTGGTAGGTTTCCCTAGGTGCCGGGTGAGCTACAGGCCAAAATCTACAGGTAGGCACTTTGCAAAAAACAGCTCTGTTTTCTGTTAAAAAATGGGATGTGCCCACTTTGTGTTTTGGGACATTTCCTGTTGCGGGGCGCTAGGCCTACCCACACAAGTGAGGTACGATTTTTATCGGGAGACTTGGGGGAACGCTGGGTGGAAGGAAATTTGTGGCTCCTCTCAGATTCCAGAACTTTCTGTCACCGAAATATAAGGAAAATATGTCTTTTTAGCCAAATTTTGAGGTTTGCAAAGGATTCTGGTTAACAGAACCTGGTCAGAGCCCCACAAGTCACCCCATCTTGGATTCCCCTAGGTCTCTAGTTTTCAAAAATGCACAGGTTTGGTAGGTTTCCCTAGGTGCCGGCTGAGCTAGAGGCCAAAATCTACAGGTAGGCACTTTGCAAAAAACAGCTCTGTTTTCTGTCAAAAAATGGGATGTGCCCACAGTGTGTTTTGGGACATTTCCTGTTGCGGGCGCTAGGCCTACCCACACAAGCGAGGTACCATTTTTATCGGGAGACTTGGGGGAACGCTGGGTGGAAGGAAATGTGTGGCTCGTCTCAGATTCCAGAACTTTCTTTCACCGAAATATGAGGAAAATATGTTTTTTTAGCCAAATTTTGAGGTTTGCAAAGGATTCTGGGTAACAGAACCTGGTCAGAGCCCCACAAGTCACCCCATCTTGGATTCCCCTAGGTCTCCATTTTTCAAAAATGCACAGGTTTGGTAGGTTTCCCTAGGTGCCGGGTGAGCTACAGGCCAAAATCTACAGGTAGGCACTTTGCAAAAAACAGCTCTGTTTTCTGTTAAAAAATGGGATGTGCCCACTTTGTTTTTTGGGACATTTCCTGTCGCGGGCGCTAGGACTACCCACACAAGTGTGGTATCATTTTTATCGGGAGACTTGGGGGAACGCTGGGTGGAAGGAAATTTGTGGCTCCTCTCAGATTCCAGAACTTTCTGTCACCGAAATGTGAGAAAAATGTGTTTTTTTTAGCCAAAATTTGAGGTTTGCAAAGGATTCTGGGTAACAGGACCTGGTCAGAGCCCCACAACTCACCCCATCTTGGATTCCACTAGGTCTCTAGTTTTAAAAAATGCACAGGTTTGGTAGGTTTCCCTAGGTGTCGGCTGAGCTAGAGGCCAAAATCTACAGGTGGGCACTTTGCAAAAAACAGCTCTGTTTTCTGTGATGTGTCCACGTTGTGTTTTGGGGCATATCCTGTCGCGGGCGCTAGGCCTACCCACACAAGTGAGGTACCTTTTTTATCGGGAGACTTGGGGGAACGCTGGGTGGAAGGAAATTTGTGGCTCCTCTCAGATTCCAGAACTTTCTGTCACCGAAATGTGAGGAAAATATGTTTTTTTTAGCCAAATTTTGAGGTTTGCAAAGGATTCTGGGTAACAGAACCTGGTCAGAGCCCCACAAGTCACCCCATCTTGGATTCCCCTAGGTCTCTAGTTTTCATAAATGCACAGGTTTGGTAGGTTTCATTAGGTGCCGGCTGAGCTAGAGGCCAAAATCTACAGGTAGGCACTTTGCAAAAAACAGCTCTGTTTTCTGTCAAAAAATGGGATGTGCCCACTTTGTGTTTTGGGACATTTCCTGTTGCGGGCGCTAGGCCTACCCACACAAGTGAGGTACCATTTTTATCGGGAGACTTGGGGGAACGCTGGGTGGAAGGAAATTTGTGGCTCCTCTCAGATTCCAGAACTTTCTGTCACCGAAATATGAGGAAAATAAGTTTTTTTAGCCAAATTTTGAGGTTTGCAAAGGATTCTGGGTAACAGAACCTGCTCAGAGCCCCACAAGTCACCACATCTTGGATTCCCCTAGGTCTCTAGTTTTCAAAAATGCACAGATTTGGTAGGTTTCCCTAGGTGCCGGCTGAGCTAGAGGCCAAAATCTACAGGTAGGCACTTTGCAAAAAACAGCTCTGTTTTCTGTCAAAAAATGGGATGTGCCCACTTTGTGTTTTGGGACATTTCCTGTTGCGGGCGCTAGGCCTACCCACACAAGCGAGGTACCATTTTTATCGGGAGACTTGGTGGAACGCTGGGTGGAAGGAAATTTGTGGCTCCTCTCAGATTCCAGAACTTTCTGTCACCGAAATATGAGGAAAATATGTTTTTTTAGCCAAATTTTGAGGTTTGCAAAGGATTCTGGGTAACAGAACCTGGTCAGAGCCCCACAAGTCACCCCATCTTGGATTCCCCTAGGTCTGTAGTTTTCAAAAATGCACAGGTTTGGTAGGTTTCCCTAGGTGCCGGCTGAGCTAGAGGCCAAAATCTACAGGTAGGCACTTTGCAAAAAACAGGTCTGTTTTCTGTGATGTATCCACGTTGTGTTTTGGGGCATATCCTGTCGCAGGCGCTAGGCCTACCCACACAAGTGAGGTACCTTTTTTATCGGGAGACTTGGGGGAACGCTCGTTGGAAGGAAATTTGTGGCTCCTCTCAGATTACAGAACTTCCTGTCACCGAAATGTGAGGAAAATATGTTTTTTAGCCAAATGTTGAGGTTTGCAAAGGATTCTGGGTAACAGAACCTGGTCAGAGCCCCACAAGTCACCCCATCTTGGATTCCCCTAGGTCTCTAGTTTTAAAAAATGCACAGGTTTGGTAGGTTTCCCTAGGTGCCGGCTGAGCTAGAGGCCAAAATCTACAGGTAGGCACTTTGCAAAAAAAAGCTCTGTTTTCTGTCAAAAAAATGGGATGTGCCCACTTTGTGTTTTGGGTCATTTCCTGTTGCGGGCGCTAGGCCTACCCACACAAGCGAGGTACCATTTTTATCGGGAGACTTGGTGGAACGCTGGGTGGAAGGAAATTTATGGTTCCTCTCAGATTCCAGAACTTTCTGTCACCGAAATATGAGGAAAATATGTTTTTTTAGCCAAATTTTGAGGTTTGCAAAGGATTCTGGGTAACAGAACCTGGTCAGAGCCCCACAAGTCACCCCATCTTGGATTCCCCTAGGTCTCTAGTTTTCAAAAATGCACAGGTTTGGTAGGTTTCCCTAGGTGCCGGCTGAGCTAGAGGCCAAAATCTACAGGTAGGCACTTTGCAAAAAACAGCTCTGTTTTCTGTCAAAAAATGGGATGTGCCCACTTTGTGTTTTGGGACATTTCCTGTTGCGGGGCGCTAGGCCTACCCACACAAGTGAGGTACCATTTTTATCGGGAGACTTGGGGGAACGCTGGGTGGAAGGAAATTTGTGGCTCCTCTCAGATTCCAGAACTTTCTGTCACCGAAATATGAGGAAAATATGTTTTTTTAGCCAAATTTTGAGGTTTTAAAGGATTCTGGGTAACAGAACCTGGTCAGAGCCCCACAAGTCACCCCATCTTGGATTCCCCTAGGTCTCTAGTTTTAAAAAATGAACAGGTTTGGTAGGTTTCCCTAGGTGCCGGCTGAGCTAGAGGCCAAAATCTACAGGTAGGCACTTTGCAAAAAAACAGCTCTGTTTTCTGTCAAAAAATGGGATGTGCCCACTTTGTGTTTTGGGACATTTCCTGTTGCGGGCGCTAGGCCTACCCACACAAGCGAGGTACCATTTTTATCGGGAGACTTGGTGGAACGCTGGGTGGAAGGAAATTTGTGGCTCCTCTCAGATTCCAGAACTTTTCTGTCACCGAAATATGAGGAAAATATGTTTTTTTAGCCAAATTTTGAGGTTTGCAAAGGATTCTGGGTAACAGAACCTGGTCAGAGCCCCACAAGTCACCCCATCTTGGATTCCCCTAGGTCTCCATTTTTCAAAAATGCACAGGTTTGGTAGGTTTCCCTAGGTGCCGGGTGAGCTACAGGCCAAAATCTACAGGTAGGCACTTTGCAAAAAACAGCTCTTTTTCTGTTAAAAAATGGGATGTGCCCACTTTGTGTTTTGGGACATTTCCTGTTGCGGGCGCTAGGCCTACCCACACAAGTGAGGTACGATTTTTATCGGGAGACTTGGGGGAACGCTGGGTGGAAGGAAATTTGTGGCTCCTCTCAGATTCCAGAACTTTCTGTCACCGAAATATAAGGAAAATATGTCTTTTTAGCCAAATTTTGAGGTTTGCAAAGGATTCTGGTTAACAGAACCTGGTCAGAGCCCCACAAGTCACCCCATCTTGGATTCCCCTAGGTCTCTAGTTTTCAAAAATGCACAGGTTTGGTAGGTTTCCCTAGGTGCCTGGCTGAGCTAGAGGCCAAAATCTACAGGTAGGCACTTTGCAAAAAACAGCTCTGTTTTCTGTCAAAAAATGGGTATGTGCCCACAGTGTGTTTTGGGACATTTCCTGTTGCGGGCGCTAGGCCTACCCACACAAGCGAGGTACCATTTTTTATCGGGAGACTTGGGGGAACGCTGGGTGGAAGGAAATGTGTGGCTCGTCTCAGATTCCAGAACTTTCTTTCACCGAAATATGAGGAAAATATGTTTTTTTAGCCAAATTTTGAGGTTTGCAAAGGATTTCTGGGTAACAGAACCTGGTCAGAGCCCCACAAGTCACCCCATCTTGGATTCCCCTAGGTCTCCATTTTTCAAAAATGCACAGGTTAGGTAGGTTTCCCTAGGTGCCGGTGAGCTACAGGCCAAAATCTACAGGTAGGCACTTTGCAAAAAACAGCTCTGTTTTCTGTTAAAAAATGGGATGTGCCCACTTTGTTTTTTGGGACATTTCCTGTCGCGGGCGCTAGGACTACCCACACAAGTGTGGTATCATTTTTATCGGGAGACTTGGGGGGAACGCTGGGTGGAAGGAAATTTGTGGCTCCTCTCAGATTCCAGAACTTTCTGTCACCGAAATGTGAGAAAAATGTGTTTTTTTAGCCATAATTTGAGGTTTGCAAAGGATTCTGGTAACAGGACCTGGTCAGAGCCCCACAACTCACCCCATCTTGGATTCCACTAGGTCTCTAGTTTTAAAAAATGCACAGGTTTGGTAGGTTTCCCTAGGTGTCGGCTGAGCTAGAGGCCAAAATCTACAGGTGGGCACTTTGCAAAAAACAGCTCTGTTTTCTGTGATGTGTCCACGTTGTGTTTTGGGGCATATCCTGTCGCGGGCGCTAGGCCTACCCACACAAGTGAGGTACCTTTTTTATCGGGAGACTTGGGGGAACGCTGGGTGGAAGGAAATTTGTGGCTCCTCTCAGATTCCAGAACTTTCTGTCACCGAAATGTGAGGAAAATATGTTTTTTTAGCCAAATTTTGAGGTTTGCAAAGGATTCTGGGTAACAGAACCTGGTCAGAGCCCCACAAGTCACCCCATCTTGGATTCCCCTAGGTCTCTAGTTTTCATAAATGCACAGGTTTGGTAGGTTTCATTAGGTGCCGGCTGAGCTAGAGGCCAAAATCTACAGGTAGGCACTTTGCAAAAAACAGCTCTGTTTTCTGTCAAAAAATGGGATGTGCCCACTTTGTGTTTTGGGGACATTTCCTGTTGCGGGCGCTAGGCCTACCCACACAAGTGAGGTACCATTTTTATCGGGAGACTTGGGGGAACGCTGGGTGGAAGGAAATTTGTGGCTCCTCTCAGATTCCAGAACTTTCTGTCACTGAAATATGAGGAAAATATGTTTTTTTAGCCAAATTTTGAGGTTTGGAAAGGATTCTGGGTAACAAGACCTGGTCAGAGCCCCACAAGTCACCCTATCTTGGATTCCCCTAGGTCTCTAGTTTTCAAAAATGCACAGGTTTGGTAGGTAGTTTCCCTAGGTGCCGGCTGAGCTAGAGGCCAAAATCTACAGGTAGGCACTTTGCAAAAAACAGCTCTGTTTTCTGTCAAAAAATGTGATGTGCCCACTTTGTGTTTTGGGACATTTCCTGTTGCGGGCGCTAGGCCTACCCACACAAGTGAGGTACCATTTTTATCGGGAGACTTGGGGGAACGCTGGGTGGAAGGAAATTTGTGGCTCCTCTCAGATTCCAGAACTTTCTGTCACCGAAATATGAGGAAAATATGTTTTTTTAGCCAAATTTTGAGGTTTGGAAAGGATTCTGGGTAACAGAACCTGGTCAGAGCCCCACAAGTCACCCTATCTTGGATTCCCCTAGGTCTCTAGTTTTCAAAAATGCACAGGTTTGGTAGGTTTCCCTAGGTGCCGGCTGAGCTAGAGGCCAAAATCTACAGGTAGGCACTTTGCAAAAAACAGCTCTGTTTTCTGTCAAAAATTGGGATGTGCCCACTTTGTGTTTTGGGACATTTCCTGTTGCGGGCGCTAGGCCTACCCACACAAGCGAGGTACCATTTTTATCGGGAGACTTGGTGGAACGCTGGGTGGAAGGAAATTTGTGGCTCCTCTCAGATTCCAGAACTTTCTGTCACCGAAATATGAGGAAAATATGTTTTTTTAGCCAAATTTTGAGGTTTGGAAAGGATTCTGGGTAACAGAACCTGGTCAGAGCCCCACAAGTCACCCCATCTTGGATTCCCCTAGGTCTCTAGTTTTCAAAAATGAACAGGTTTGGTAGGTTTCCCTAGGTGCCCGGCTGAGCTAGAGGCCAAAATCTACAGGTAGGCACTTTGCAAAAAACAGCTCTGTTTTCTGTCAAAAAATGGGATGTGCCCACTTTGTGTTTTGGGACATTTCCTGTTGCGGGCGCTAGGCCTACCCACACAAGTGAGGTACCATTTTTATCGGGAGACTTGGGGGAACGCTGGGTGGAAGGAAATTTGTGGCTCCTCTCAGATTCCAGAACTTTCTGTCACCGAAATATGAGGAAAATATGTTTTTTTAGCCAAATTTTGAGGTTTGGAAAGGATTCTGGGTAACAGAACCTGGTCAGAGCCCCACAAGTCACCCTATCTTGGATTCCCCTAGGTCTCTAGTTTTAAACAATGCACAGGTTTGGTAGGTTTCCCTAGGTGCCGGCTGAGCTAGAGGCCAAAATCTACAGGTAGGCACTTTGCAAAAAACAGCTCTGTTTTCTGTCAAAAAATGGGATGTGCCCACTTTGTGTTTTGGGACATTTCCTGTTGCGGGCGCTAGGCCTACCCACACAAGTGAGGTACCATTTTTATCGGGAGACTTGGGGGAACGCTGGGTGGAAGGAAATTTGTGGCTCCTCTCAGATTCCAGAACTTTCTGTCACCGAAATATGAGGAAAATATGTGTTTTTAGCCAAATTTTGAGGTTTGCAAAGGATTCTGGGTAACAGAACCTGGTCAGAGCCCCACAGGTCACCCCATCTTGGATTCCCCTAGGTCTGTAGTTTTAAAAAATGCACAGGTTTGGTAGGTTTCCCTAGGTGCCGGCTGAGCTAGAGGCCAAAATCTACAGGTAGGCACTTTGCAAAAAACAGCTCTGTTTTCTGTGATGTATCCACGTTGTGTTTTGGGGCATATCCTGTCGCAGGCGCTAGGCCTACCCACACAAGTGAGGTACCTTTTTTTTCGGGAGACTTGGGGGAACGCTGGTTGGAAGGAAATTTGTGGCTCCTCTCAGATTACAGAACTTCCTGTCACCGAAATGTGAGGAAAATATGTTTTTTTAGCCAAATGTTGAGGTTTGCAAAGGATTCTGGGTAACAGAACCTGGTCAGAGCCCCACAAGTCACCCCATCTTGGATTCCCCTAGGTCTCTAGTTTTAAAAAATGCACAGGTTTGGTAGGTTTCCCTAGGTGCCGGCTGAGCTAGAGGCCAAAATCTACAGGTAGGCACTTTGCAAAAAAAAGCTCTGTTTTCTGTCAAAAAATGGGATGTGCCCACTTTGTATTTTGGGACATTTTCTGTCGCGGGCGCTAGGACTACCCACACAAGTGAGGTATCATTTTTATCGGGAGACTTGGGGGAACGCTCAGTGGAAGGAAAATTGTGGCTCCTCTCACATTCCAGAACTTTCTGTCACCGAAATGTGTGGAAAATAAGTTTTTTTAGCCAAATTTTGAGGTTTGCAAAGGATTCTGGGTAACAGAACCTGCTCAGAGCCCCACAAGTCACCACATCTTGGATTCCCCTAGGTCTCTAGTTTTCAAAAATGCACAGATTTGGTAGGTTTCCCTAGGTGCCGGCTGAGCTAGAGGCCAAAATCTACAGGTAGGCACTTTGCAAAAAACAGCTCTGTTTTCTGTCAAAAAATGGGATGTGCCCACTTTGTGTTTTGCGACATTTCCTGTTGCGGGCGCTAGGCCTACCCACACAAGCGAGGTACCATTTTTATCGGGAGACTTGGTGGAACGCTGGGTGGAAGGAAAATTGTGGCTCCTCTCAGATTCCAGAACTTTCTGTCACCGAAATATGAGGAAAATATGTTTTTTTAGCCAAATTTTGAGGTTTGCAAAGGATTCTGGGTAACAGAACCTGGTCAGAGCCCCACAAGTCACCCCATCTTGGATTCCCCTAGGTCTGTAGTTTTCAAAAATGCACAGGTTTGGTAGGTTTCCCTAGGTGCCGGCTGAGCTAGAGGCCAAAATCTACAGGTAGGCACTTTGCAAAAAACAGCTTTGTTTTCTGTGATGTATCCACGTTGTGTTTTGGGGCATATCCTGTCGCAGGCGCTAGGCCTACCCACACAAGTGAGGTACCTTTTTTATCGGGAGACTTGGGGGAACGCTGGTTGGAAGGAAATTTGTGGCTCCACTCAGATTACAGAACTTCCTGTCACCGAAATGTGAGGAAA
Source organism: Pleurodeles waltl (assembly GCF_031143425.1). Lineage (NCBI taxonomy): Eukaryota > Metazoa > Chordata > Amphibia > Caudata > Salamandridae > Pleurodeles > Pleurodeles waltl. Next base: position 885,864,703 of record NC_090436.1, on the reverse strand, counting down.
ATATGTTTTTTTAGCCAAATGTTGAGGTTTGCAAAGGATTCTGGGTAACAGAACCTGGTCAGAGCCCCACAAGACACCCCATCTTGGATTCCCCTAGGTCTCTAGTTTTAAAAAATGCACAGGTTTGGTAGGTTTCCCTAGGTGCCGGCTGAGCTAGAGGCCAAAATCTACAGGTAGGCACTTTGCAAAAAACAGCTCTGTTTTCTGTCAAAAAATGGGATGTGCCCACTTTGTATTTTGGGACATTTTCTGTCGCGGGCGCTAGGACTACCCACACAAGTGAGGTATCATTTTTATCGGGAGACTTGGGGGAACGCTCAGTGGAAGGAAAATTGTGGCTCCTCTCACATTCCAGAACTTTCTGTCACCGAAATGTGAGGAAAATAAGTTTTTTTAGCCAAATTTTGAGGTTTGCAAAGGATTCTGGGTAACAGAACCTGCTCAGAGCCCCACAAGTCACCACATCTTGGATTCCCCTAGGTCTCTAGTTTTCAAAAATGCACAGATTTGGTAGGTTTCCCTAGGTGCCGGCTGAGCTAGAGGCCAAAATCTACAGGTAGGCACTTTGCAAAAAACAGCTCTGTTTTCTGTCAAAAAATGGGATGTGCCCACTTTGTGTTTTGGGACATTTCCTGTTGCGGGCGCTAGGCCTACCCACACAAGCGAGGTACCATTTTTATCGGGAGACTTGGTGGAACGCTGGGTGGAAGGAAATTTGTGGCTCCTCTCAGATTCCAGAACTTTCTGTCACCGAAATATGAGGAAAATATGTTTTTTTAGCCAAATTTTGAGGTTTGCAAAGGATTCTGGGTAACAGAACCTGGTCAGAGCCCCACAAGTCACCCCATCTTGGATTCCCCTAGGTCTGTAGTTTTCAAAAATGCACAGGTTTGGTAGGTTTCCCTAGGTGCCGGCTGAGCTAGAGGCCAAAATCTACAGGTAGGCACTTTGCAAAAAACAGGTCTGTTTTCTGTGATGTATCCACGTTGTGTTTTGGGGCATATCCTGTCGCAGGCGCTAGGCCTACCCACACAAGTGAGGTACCTTTTTTATCGGGAGACTTGGGGGAACGCTCGTTGGAAGGAAATTTGTGGCTCCTCTCAGATTACAGAACTTCCTGTCACCGAAATGTGAGGAAAATATGTTTTTTAGCCAAATGTTGAGGTTTGCAAAGGATTCTGGGTAACAGAACCTGGTCAGAGCCCCACAAGTCACCCCATCTTGGATTCCCCTAGGTCTCTAGTTTTAAAAAATGCACAGGTTTGGTAGGTTTCCCTAGGTGCCGGCTGAGCTAGAGGCCAAAATCTACAGGTAGGCACTTTGCAAAAAAAAGCTCTGTTTTCTGTCAAAAAATGGGATGTGCCCACTTTGTGTTTTGGGTCATTTCCTGTTGCGGGCGCTAGGCCTACCCACACAAGCGAGGTACCATTTTTATCGGGAGACTTGGTGGAACGCTGGGTGGAAGGAAATTTGTGGCTCCTCTCAGATTCCAGAACTTTCTGTCACCGAAATATGAGGAAAATATGTTTTTTTAGCCAAATTTTGAGGTTTTAAAGGATTCTGGGTAACAGAACCTGGTCAGAGCCCCACAAGTCACCCCATCTTGGATTCCCCTAGGTCTCTAGTTTTCAAAAATGAACAGGTTTGGTAGGTTTCCCTAGGTGCCGGCTGAGCTAGAGGCCAAAATCTACAGGTAGGCACTTTGCAAAAAACAGCTCTGTTTTCTGTCAAAAAATGGGATGTGCCCACTTTGTGTTTTGGGACATTTCCTGTTGCGGGCGCTAGGCCTACCCACACAAGTGAGGTACCATTTTTATCGGGAGACTTGGGGGAACGCTGGGTGGAAGGAAATTTGTGGCTCCTCTCAGATTCCAGAACTTTCTGTCACCGAAATATGAGGAAAATATGTTTTTTTAGCCAAATTTTGAGGTTTGGAAAGGATTCTGGGTAACAGAACCTGGTCAGAGCCCCACAAGTCACCCTATCTTGGATTCCCCTAGGTCTCTAGTTTTAAAAAATGCACAGGTTTGGTAGGTTTCCCTAGGTGCCGGCTGAGCTAGAGGCCAAAATCTACAGGTAGGCACTTTGCAAAAAACAGCTCTGTTTTCTGTCAAAAAATGGGATGTGCCCACTTTGTGTTTTGGGACATTTCCTGTTGCGGGCGCTAGGCCTACCCACACAAGCGAGGTACCATTTTTATCGGGAGACTTGGTGGAACGCTGGGTGGAAGGAAATTTGTGGCTCCTCTCAGATTCCAGAACTTTCTGTCACCGAAATATGAGGAAAATATGTTTTTTTAGCCAAATTTTGAGGTTTGCAAAGGATTCTGGGTAACAGAACCTGGTCAGAGCCCCACAAGTCACCCCATCTTGGATTCCCCTAGGTCTCCATTTTTCAAAAATGCACAGGTTTGGTAGGTTTCCCTAGGTGCCGGGTGAGCTACAGGCCAAAATCTACAGGTAGGCACTTTGCAAAAAACAGCTCTGTTTTCTGTTAAAAAATGGGATGTGCCCACTTTGTGTTTTGGGACATTTCCTGTTGCGGGCGCTAGGCCTACCCACACAAGTGAGGTACGATTTTTATCGGGAGACTTGGGGGAACGCTGGGTGGAAGGAAATTTGTGGCTCCTCTCAGATTCCAGAACTTTCTGTCACCGAAATATAAGGAAAATATGTCTTTTTAGCCAAATTTTGAGGTTTGCAAAGGATTCTGGTTAACAGAACCTGGTCAGAGCCCCACAAGTCACCCCATCTTGGATTCCCCTAGGTCTCTAGTTTTCAAAAATGCACAGGTTTGGTAGGTTTCCCTAGGTGCCGGCTGAGCTAGAGGCCAAAATCTACAGGTAGGCACTTTGCAAAAAACAGCTCTGTTTTCTGACAAAAAATGGGATGTGCCCACAGTGTGTTTTGGGACATTTCCTGTTGCGGGCGCTAGGCCTACCCACACAAGCGAGGTACCATTTTTATCGGGAGACTTGGGGGAACGCTGGGTGGAAGGAAATGTGTGGCTCGTCTCAGATTCCAGAACTTTCTTTCACCGAAATATGAGGAAAATATGTTTTTTTAGCCAAATTTTGAGGTTTGCAAAGGATTCTGGGTAACAGAACCTGGTCAGAGCCCCACAAGTCACCCCATCTTGGATTCCCCTAGGTCTCCATTTTTCAAAAATGCACAGGTTTGGTAGGTTTCCCTAGGTGCCGGGTGAGCTACAGGCCAAAATCTACAGGTAGGCACTTTGCAAAAAACAGCTCTGTTTTCTGTTAAAAAATGGGATGTGCCCACTTTGTTTTTTGGGACATTTCCTGTCGCGGGCGCTAGGACTACCCACACAAGTGTGGTATCATTTTTATCGGGAGACTTGGGGGAACGCTGGGTGGAAGGAAATTTGTGGCTCCTCTCAGATTCCAGAACTTTCTGTCACCGAAATGTGAGAAAAATGTGTTTTTTTAGCCAAAATTTGAGGTTTGCAAAGGATTCTGGGTAACAGGACCTGGTCAGAGCCCCACAACTCACCCCATCTTGGATTCCACTAGGTCTCTAGTTTTAAAAAATGCACAGGTTTGGTAGGTTTCCCTAGGTGTCGGCTGAGCTAGAGGCCAAAATCTACAGGTGGGCACTTTGCAAAAAACAGCTCTGTTTTCTGTGATGTGTCCACGTTGTGTTTTGGGGCATATCCTGTCGCGGGCGCTAGGCCTACCCACACAAGTGAGGTACCTTTTTTATCGGGAGACTTGGGGGAACGCTGGGTGGAAGGAAATTTGTGGCTCCTCTCAGATTCCAGAACTTTCTGTCACCGAAATGTGAGGAAAATATGTTTTTTTAGCCAAATTTTGAGGTTTGCAAAGGATTCTGGGTAACAGAACCTGGTCAGAGCCCCACAAGTCACCCCATCTTGGATTCCCCTAGGTCTCTAGTTTTCATAAATGCACAGGTTTGGTAGGTTTCATTAGGTGCCGGCTGAGCTAGAGGCCAAAATCTACAGGTAGGCACTTTGCAAAAAACAGCTCTGTTTTCTGTCAAAAAATGGGATGTGCCCACTTTGTGTTTTGGGACATTTCCTGTTGCGGGCGCTAGGCCTACCCACACAAGTGAGGTACCATTTTTATCGGGAGACTTGGGGGAACGCTGGGTGGAAGGAAATTTGTGGCTCCTCTCAGATTCCAGAACTTTCTGTCACCGAAATATGAGGAAAATATGTTTTTTTAGCCAAATTTTGAGGTTTGGAAAGGATTCTGGGTAACAGAACCTGGTCAGAGCCCCACAAGTCACCCTATCTTGGATTCCCCTAGGTCTCTAGTTTTCAAAAATGCACAGGTTTGGTAGGTTTCCCTAGGTGCCGGCTGAGCTAGAGGCCAAAATCTACAGGTAGGCACTTTGCAAAAAACAGCTCTGTTTTCTGTCAAAAAATGTGATGTGCCCACTTTGTGTTTTGGGACATTTCCTGTTGCGGGCGCTAGGCCTACCCACACAAGTGAGGTACCATTTTTATCGGGAGACTTGGGGGAACGCTGGGTGGAAGGAAATTTGTGGCTCCTCTCAGATTCCAGAACTTTCTGTCACCGAAATATGAGGAAAATATGTTTTTTTAGCCAAATTTTGAGGTTTGGAAAGGATTCTGGGTAACAGAACCTGGTCAGAGCCCCACAAGTCACCCTATCTTGGATTCCCCTAGGTCTCTAGTTTTCAAAAATGCACAGGTTTGGTAGGTTTCCCTAGGTGCCGGCTGAGCTAGAGGCCAAAATCTACAGGTAGGCACTTTGCAAAAAACAGCTCTGTTTTCTGTCAAAAATTGGGATGTGCCCACTTTGTGTTTTGGGACATTTCCTGTTGCGGGCGCTAGGCCTACCCACACAAGCGAGGTACCATTTTTATCGGGAGACTTGGTGGAACGCTGGGTGGAAGGAAATTTGTGGCTCCTCTCAGATTCCAGAACTTTCTGTCACCGAAATATGAGGAAAATATGTTTTTTTAGCCAAATTTTGAGGTTTGGAAAGGATTCTGGGTAACAGAACCTGGTCAGAGCCCCACAAGTCACCCCATCTTGGATTCCCCTAGGTCTCTAGTTTTAAAAAATGAACAGGTTTGGTAGGTTTCCCTAGGTGCCGGCTGAGCTAGAGGCCAAAATCTACAGGTAGGCACTTTGCAAAAAACAGCTCTGTTTTCTGTCAAAAAATGGGATGTGCCCACTTTGTGTTTTGGGACATTTCCTGTTGCGGGCGCTAGGCCTACCCACACAAGTGAGGTACCATTTTTATCGGGAGACTTGGGGGAACGCTGGGTGGAAGGAAATTTGTGGCTCCTCTCAGATTCCAGAACTTTCTGTCACCGAAATATGAGGAAAATATGTTTTTTTAGCCAAATTTTGAGGTTTGGAAAGGATTCTGGGTAACAGAACCTGGTCAGAGCCCCACAAGTCACCCTATCTTGGATTCCCCTAGGTCTCTAGTTTTAAACAATGCACAGGTTTGGTAGGTTTCCCTAGGTGCCGGCTGAGCTAGAGGCCAAAATCTACAGGTAGGCACTTTGCAAAAAACAGCTCTGTTTTCTGTCAAAAAATGGGATGTGCCCACTTTGTGTTTTGGGACATTTCCTGTTGCGGGCGCTAGGCCTACCCACACAAGTGAGGTACCATTTTTATCGGGAGACTTGGGGGAACGCTGGGTGGAAGGAAATTTGTGGCTCCTCTCAGATTCCAGAACTTTCTGTCACCGAAATATGAGGAAAATATGTGTTTTTAGCCAAATTTTGAGGTTTGCAAAGGATTCTGGGTAACAGAACCTGGTCAGAGCCCCACAGGTCACCCCATCTTGGATTCCCCTAGGTCTGTAGTTTTAAAAAATGCACAGGTTTGGTAGGTTTCCCTAGGTGCCGGCTGAGCTAGAGGCCAAAATCTACAGGTAGGCACTTTGCAAAAAACAGCTCTGTTTTCTGTGATGTATCCACGTTGTGTTTTGGGGCATATCCTGTCGCAGGCGCTAGGCCTACCCACACAAGTGAGGTACCTTTTTTTTCGGGAGACTTGGGGGAACGCTGGTTGGAAGGAAATTTGTGGCTCCTCTCAGATTACAGAACTTCCTGTCACCGAAATGTGAGGAAAATATGTTTTTTTAGCCAAATGTTGAGGTTTGCAAAGGATTCTGGGTAACAGAACCTGGTCAGAGCCCCACAAGTCACCCCATCTTGGATTCCCCTAGGTCTCTAGTTTTAAAAAATGCACAGGTTTGGTAGGTTTCCCTAGGTGCCGGCTGAGCTAGAGGCCAAAATCTACAGGTAGGCACTTTGCAAAAAAAAGCTCTGTTTTCTGTCAAAAAATGGGATGTGCCCACTTTGTATTTTGGGACATTTTCTGTCGCGGGCGCTAGGACTACCCACACAAGTGAGGTATCATTTTTATCGGGAGACTTGGGGGAACGCTCAGTGGAAGGAAAATTGTGGCTCCTCTCACATTCCAGAACTTTCTGTCACCGAAATGTGAGGAAAATAAGTTTTTTTAGCCAAATTTTGAGGTTTGCAAAGGATTCTGGGTAACAGAACCTGCTCAGAGCCCCACAAGTCACCACATCTTGGATTCCCCTAGGTCTCTAGTTTTCAAAAATGCACAGATTTGGTAGGTTTCCCTAGGTGCCGGCTGAGCTAGAGGCCAAAATCTACAGGTAGGCACTTTGCAAAAAACAGCTCTGTTTTCTGTCAAAAAATGGGATGTGCCCACTTTGTGTTTTGGGACATTTCCTGTTGCGGGCGCTAGGCCTACCCACACAAGCGAGGTACCATTTTTATCGGGAGACTTGGTGGAACGCTGGGTGGAAGGAAATTTGTGGCTCCTCTCAGATTCCAGAACTTTCTGTCACCGAAATATGAGGAAAATATGTTTTTTTAGCCAAATTTTGAGGTTTGCAAAGGATTCTGGGTAACAGAACCTGGTCAGAGCCCCACAAGTCACCCCATCTTGGATTCCCCTAGGTCTGTAGTTTTCAAAAATGCACAGGTTTGGTAGGTTTCCCTAGGTGCCGGCTGAGCTAGAGGCCAAAATCTACAGGTAGGCACTTTGCAAAAAACAGCTCTGTTTTCTGTCAAAAAATGGGATGTGCCCACTTTGTGTTTTGGGACATTTCCTGTTGCGGGCGCTAGGCCTACCCACACAAGTGAGGTACCATTTTTATCGGGAGACTTGGGGGAACGCTGGGTGGAAGGAAATTTGTGGCTCCTCTCAGATTCCAGAACTTTCTGTCACCGAAATATGAGGAAAATATGTTTTTTTAGCCAAATTTTGAGGTTTGAAAGGATTCTGGGTAACAGAACCTGGTCAGAGCCCCACAAGTCACCCCATCTTGGATTCCCCTAGGTCTCTAGTTTTCAAAAATGAACAGGTTTGGTAGGTTTCCCTAGGTGCCGGCTGAGCTAGAGGCCAAAATCTACAGGTAGGCACTTTGCAAAAAACAGCTCTGTTTTCTGTCAAAAAATGGGATGTGCCCACTTTGTGTTTTGGGACATATCCTGTTGCGGGCGCTAGGCCTACCCACACAAGTGAGGTACCATTTTTATCGGGAGACTTGGGGGAACGCTGGGTGGAAGGAAATTTGTGGCTCCTCTCAGATTCCAGAACTTTCTGTCACCGAAATATGAGGAAAATATGTTTTTTTAGCCAAATTTTGAGGTTTGGAAAGGATTCTGGGTAACAGAACCTGGTCAGAGCCCCACAAGTCACCCTATCTTGGATTCCCCTAGGTCTCTAGTTTTAAAAAATGCACAGGTTTGGTAGGTTTCCCTAGGTGCCGGCTGAGCTAGAGGCCAAAATCTACAGGTAGGCACTTTGCAAAAAACAGCTCTGTTTTCTGTCAAAAATTGGGATGTGCCCACTTTGTGTTTTGGGACATTTCCTGTTGCGGGCGCTAGGCCTACCCACACAAGCGAGGTACCATTTTTATCGGGAGACTTGGTGGAACGCTGGGTGGAAGGAAATTTGTGGCTCCTCTCAGATTCCAGAACTTTCTGTCACCGAAATATGAGGAAAATATGTTTTTTTAGCCAAATTTTGAGGTTTGCAAAGGATTCTGGGTAACAGAACCTGGTCAGAGCCCCACAAGTCACCCCATCTTGGATTCCCCTAGGTCTGTAGTTTTCAAAAATGCACAGGTTTGGTAGGTTTCCCTAGGTGCCGGCTGAGCTAGAGGCCAAAATCTACAGGTAGGCACTTTGCAAAAAACAGCTCTGTTTTCTGTGATGTATCCACGTTGTGTTTTGGGGCATATCCTGTCGCAGGCGCTAGGCCTACCCACACAAGTGAGGTACCTTTTTTATCGGGAGACTTGGGGGAACGCTGGTTGGAAGGAAATTTGTGGCTCCTCTCAGATTACAGAACTTCCTGTCACCGAAATGTGAGGAAAATATGTTTTTTTAGCCAAATGTTGAGGTTTGCAAAGGATTCTGGGTAACAGAACCTGGTCAGAGCCCCACAAGTCACCCCATCTTGGATTCCCCTAGGTCTGTAGTTTTCAAAAATGCACAGGTTTGGTAGGTTTCCCTAGGTGCCGGCTGAGCTAGAGGCCAAAATCTACAGGTAGGCACTTTGCAAAAAAAAGCTCTGTTTTCTGTCAAAAAATGGGATGTGCCCACTTTGTATTTTGGGACATTTTCTGTCGCGGGCGCTAGGACTACCCACACAAGTGAGGTATCATTTTTATCGGGAGACTTGGGGGAACGCTCAGTGGAAGGAAAATTGTGGCTCCTCTCACATTCCAGAACTTTCTGTCACCGAAATGTGAGGAAAATAAGTTTTTTTAGCCAAATTTTGAGGTTTGCAAAGGATTCTGGGTAACAGAACCTGCTCAGAGCCCCACAAGTCACCACATCTTGGATTCCCCTAGGTCTCTAGTTTTCAAAAATGCACAGATTTGGTAGGTTTCCCTAGGTGCCGGCTGAGCTAGAGGCCAAAATCTACAGGTAGGCACTTTGCAAAAAACAGCTCTGTTTTCTGTCAAAAAATGGGATGTGCCCACTTTGTGTTTTGGGACATTTCCTGTTGCGGGCGCTAGGCCTACCCACACAAGCGAGGTACCATTTTTATCGGGAGACTTGGTGGAACGCTGGGTGGAAGGAAATTTGTGGCTCCTCTCAGATTCCAGAACTTTCTGTCACCGAAATATGAGGAAAATATGTTTTTTTAGCCAAATTTTGAGGTTTGCAAAGGATTCTGGGTAACAGAACCTGGTCAGAGCCCCACAAGTCACCCCATCTTGGATTCCCCTAGGTCTGTAGTTTTCAAAAATGCACAGGTTTGGTAGGTTTCCCTAGGTGCCGGCTGAGCTAGAGGCCAAAATCTACAGGTAGGCACTTTGCAAAAAACAGCTCTGTTTTCTGTCAAAAAATGGGATGTGCCCACTTTGTGTTTTGGGACATTTCCTGTTGCGGGCGCTAGGCCTACCCACACAAGTGAGGTACCATTTTTATCGGGAGACTTGGGGGAACGCTGGGTGGAAGGAAATTTGTGGCTCCTCTCAGATTCCAGAACTTTCTGTCACCGAAATATGAGGAAAATATGTTTTTTTAGCCAAATTTTGAGGTTTGGAAAGGATTCTGGGTAACAGAACCTGGTCAGAGCCCCACAAGTCACCCTATCTTGGATTCCCCTAGGTCTCTAGTTTTAAACAATGCACAGGTTTGGTAGGTTTCCCTAGGTGCCGGCTGAGCTAGAGGCCAAAATCTACAGGTAGGCACTTTGCAAAAAACAGCTCTGTTTTCTGTCAAAAAATGGGATGTGCCCACTTTGTGTTTTGGGACATTTCCTGTTGCGGGCGCTAGGCCTACCCACACAAGTGAGGTACCATTTTTATCGGGAGACTTGGGGGAACGCTGGGTGGAAGGAAATTTGTGGCTCCTCTCAGATTCCAGAACTTTCTGTCACCGAAATATGAGGAAAATATGTGTTTTTAGCCAAATTTTGAGGTTTGCAAAGGATTCTGGGTAACAGAACCTGGTCAGAGCCCCACAGGTCACCCCATCTTGGATTCCCCTAGGTCTGTAGTTTTAAAAAATGCACAGGTTTGGTAGGTTTCCCTAGGTGCCGGCTGAGCTAGAGGCCAAAATCTACAGGTAGGCACTTTGCAAAAAACAGCTCTGTTTTCTGTGATGTATCCACGTTGTGTTTTGGGGCATATCCTGTCGCAGGCGCTAGGCCTACCCACACAAGTGAGGTACCTTTTTTTTCGGGAGACTTGGGGGAACGCTGGTTGGAAGGAAATTTGTGGCTCCTCTCAGATTACAGAACTTCCTGTCACCGAAATGTGAGGAAAATATGTTTTTTTAGCCAAATGTTGAGGTTTGCAAAGGATTCTGGGTAACAGAACCTGGTCAGAGCCCCACAAGTCACCCCATCTTGGATTCCCCTAGGTCTCTAGTTTTAAAAAATGCACAGGTTTGGTAGGTTTCCCTAGGTGCCGGCTGAGCTAGAGGCCAAAATCTACAGGTAGGCACTTTGCAAAAAAAAGCTCTGTTTTCTGTCAAAAAATGGGATGTGCCCACTTTGTATTTTGGGACATTTTCTGTCGCGGGCGCTAGGACTACCCACACAAGTGAGGTATCATTTTTATCGGGAGACTTGGGGGAACGCTCAGTGGAAGGAAAATTGTGGCTCCTCTCACATTCCAGAACTTTCTGTCACCGAAATGTGAGGAAAATAAGTTTTTTTAGCCAAATTTTGAGGTTTGCAAAGGATTCTGGGTAACAGAACCTGCTCAGAGCCCCACAAGTCACCACATCTTGGATTCCCCTAGGTCTCTAGTTTTAAAAAATGCACAGATTTGGTAGGTTTCCCTAGGTGCCGGCTGAGCTAGAGGCCAAAATCTACAGGTAGGCACTTTGCAAAAAACAGCTCTGTTTTCTGTCAAAAAATGGGATGTGCCCACTTTGTGTTTTGGGACATTTCCTGTTGCGGGCGCTAGGCCTACCCACACAAGCGAGGTACCATTTTTATCGGGAGACTTGGTGGAACGCTGGGTGGAAGGAAATTTGTGGCTCCTCTCAGATTCCAGAACTTTCTGTCACCGAAATATGAGGAAAATATGTTTTTTTAGCCAAATTTTGAGGTTTGCAAAGGATTCTGGGTAACAGAACCTGGTCAGAGCCCCACAAGTCACCCCATCTTGGATTCCCCTAGGTCTGTAGTTTTCAAAAATGCACAGGTTTGGTAGGTTTCCCTAGGTGCCGGCTGAGCTAGAGGCCAAAATCTACAGGTAGGCACTTTGCAAAAAACAGCTCTGTTTTCTGTCAAAAAATGGGATGTGCCCACTTTGTGTTTTGGGACATTTCCTGTTGCGGGCGCTAGGCCTACCCACACAAGTGAGGTACCATTTTTATCGGGAGACTTGGGGGAACGCTGGGTGGAAGGAAATTTGTGGCTCCTCTCAGATTCCAGAACTTTCTGTCACCGAAATATGAGGAAAATATGTTTTTTTAGCCAAATTTTGAGGTTTGAAAGGATTCTGGGTAACAGAACCTGGTCAGAGCCCCACAAGTCACCCCATCTTGGATTCCCCTAGGTCTCTAGTTTTCAAAAATGAACAGGTTTGGTAGGTTTCCCTAGGTGCCGGCTGAGCTAGAGGCCAAAATCTACAGGTAGGCACTTTGCAAAAAACAGCTCTGTTTTCTGTCAAAAAATGGGATGTGCCCACTTTGTGTTTTGGGACATATCCTGTTGCGGGCGCTAGGCCTACCCACACAAGTGAGGTACCATTTTTATCGGGAGACTTGGGGGAACGCTGGGTGGAAGGAAATTTGTGGCTCCTCTCAGATTCCAGAACTTTCTGTCACCGAAATATGAGGAAAATATGTTTTTTTAGCCAAATTTTGAGGTTTGGAAAGGATTCTGGGTAACAGAACCTGGTCAGAGCCCCACAAGTCACCCTATCTTGGATTCCCCTAGGTCTCTAGTTTTAAAAAATGCACAGGTTTGGTAGGTTTCCCTAGGTGCCGGCTGAGCTAGAGGCCAAAATCTACAGGTAGGCACTTTGCAAAAAACAGCTCTGTTTTCTGTCAAAAATTGGGATGTGCCCACTTTGTGTTTTGGGACATTTCCTGTTGCGGGCGCTAGGCCTACCCACACAAGCGAGGTACCATTTTTATCGGGAGACTTGGTGGAACGCTGGGTGGAAGGAAATTTGTGGCTCCTCTCAGATTCCAGAACTTTCTGTCACCGAAATATGAGGAAAATATGTTTTTTTAGCCAAATTTTGAGGTTTGCAAAGGATTCTGGGTAACAGAACCTGGTCAGAGCCCCACAAGTCACCCCATCTTGGATTCCCCTAGGTCTGTAGTTTTCAAAAATGCACAGGTTTGGTAGGTTTCCCTAGGTGCCGGCTGAGCTAGAGGCCAAAATCTACAGGTAGGCACTTTGCAAAAAACAGCTCTGTTTTCTGTGATGTATCCACGTTGTGTTTTGGGGCATATCCTGTCGCAGGCGCTAGGCCTACCCACACAAGTGAGGTACCTTTTTTATCGGGAGACTTGGGGGAACGCTGGTTGGAAGGAAATTTGTGGCTCCTCTCAGATTACAGAACTTCCTGTCACCGAAATGTGAGGAAAATATGTTTTTTTAGCCAAATGTTGAGGTTTGCAAAGGATTCTGGGTAACAGAACCTGGTCAGAGCCCCACAAGTCACCCCATCTTGGATTCCCCTAGGTCTGTAGTTTTCAAAAATGCACAGGTTTGGTAGGTTTCCCTAGGTGCCGGCTGAGCTAGAGGCCAAAATCTACAGGTAGGCACTTTGCAAAAAAAAGCTCTGTTTTCTGTCAAAAAATGGGATGTGCCCACTTTGTATTTTGGGACATTTTCTGTCGCGGGCGCTAGGACTACCCACACAAGTGAGGTATCATTTTTATCGGGAGACTTGGGGGAACGCTCAGTGGAAGGAAAATTGTGGCTCCTCTCACATTCCAGAACTTTCTGTCACCGAAATGTGAGGAAAATAAGTTTTTTTAGCCAAATTTTGAGGTTTGCAAAGGATTCTGGGTAACAGAACCTGCTCAGAGCCCCACAAGTCACCACATCTTGGATTCCCCTAGGTCTCTAGTTTTCAAAAATGCACAGATTTGGTAGGTTTCCCTAGGTGCCGGCTGAGCTAGAGGCCAAAATCTACAGGTAGGCACTTTGCAAAAAACAGCTCTGTTTTCTGTCAAAAAATGGGATGTGCCCACTTTGTGTTTTGGGACATTTCCTGTTGCGGGCGCTAGGCCTACCCACACAAGCGAGGTACCATTTTTATCGGGAGACTTGGTGGAACGCTGGGTGGAAGGAAATTTGTGGCTCCTCTCAGATTCCAGAACTTTCTGTCACCGAAATATGAGGAAAATATGTTTTTTTAGCCAAATTTTGAGGTTTGCAAAGGATTCTGGGTAACAGAACCTGGTCAGAGCCCCACAAGTCACCCCATCTTGGATTCCCCTAGGTCTGTAGTTTTCAAAAATGCACAGGTTTGGTAGGTTTCCCTAGGTGCCGGCTGAGCTAGAGGCCAAAATCTACAGGTAGGCACTTTGCAAAAAACAGCTCTGTTTTCTGTCAAAAAATGGGATGTGCCCACTTTGTGTTTTGGGACATTTCCTGTTGCGGGCGCTAGGCCTACCCACACAAGTGAGGTACCATTTTTATCGGGAGACTTGGGGGAACGCTGGGTGGAAGGAAATTTGTGGCTCCTCTCAGATTCCAGAACTTTCTGTCACCGAAATATGAGGAAAATATGTTTTTTTAGCCAAATTTTGAGGTTTGAAAGGATTCTGGGTAACAGAACCTGGTCAGAGCCCCACAAGTCACCCCATCTTGGATTCCCCTAGGTCTCTAGTTTTCAAAAATGAACAGGTTTGGTAGGTTTCCCTAGGTGCCGGCTGAGCTAGAGGCCAAAATCTACAGGTAGGCACTTTGCAAAAAACAGCTCTGTTTTCTGTCAAAAAATGGGATGTGCCCACTTTGTGTTTTGGGACATTTCCTGTTGCGGGCGCTAGGCCTACCCACACAAGTGAGGTACCATTTTTATCGGGAGACTTGGGGGAACGCTGGGTGGAAGGAAATTTGTGGCTCCTCTCAGATTCCAGAACTTTCTGTCACCGAAATATGAGGAAAATATGTTTTTTTAGCCAAATTTTGAGGTTTGGAAAGGATTCTGGGTAACAGAACCTGGTCAGAGCCCCACAAGTCACCCTATCTTGGATTCCCCTAGGTCTCTAGTTTTAAAAAATGCACAGGTTTGGTAGGTTTCCCTAGGTGCCGGCTGAGCTAGAGGCCAAAATCTACAGGTAGGCACTTTGCAAAAAACAGCTCTGTTTTCTGTCAAAAAATGGGATGTGCCCACTTTGTGTTTTGGGACATTTCCTGTTGCGGGCGCTAGGCCTACCCACACAAGCGAGGTACCATTTTTATCGGGAGACTTGGTGGAACGCTGGGTGGAAGGAAATTTGTGGCTCCTCTCAGATTCCAGAACTTTCTGTCACCGAAATATGAGGAAAATATGTTTTTTTAGCCAAATTTTGAGGTTTGCAAAGGATTCTGGGTAACAGAACCTGGTCAGAGCCCCACAAGTCACCCCATCTTGGATTCCCCTAGGTCTCCATTTTTAAAAAATGCACAGGTTTGGTAGGTTTCCCTAGGTGCCGGGTGAGCTACAGGCCAAAATCTACAGGTAGGCACTTTGCAAAAAACAGCTCTGTTTTCTGTTAAAAAATGGGATGTGCCCACTTTGTTTTTTGGGACATTTCCTGTCGCGGGCGCTAGGACTACCCACACAAGTGTGGTATCATTTTTATCGGGAGACTTGGGGGAACGCTGGGTGGAAGGAAATTTGTGGCTCCTCTCAGATTCCAGAACTTTCTGTCACCGAAATGTGAGAAAAATGTGTTTTTTTAGCCAAAATTTGAGGTTTGCAAAGGATTCTGGGTAACAGGACCTGGTCAGAGCCCCACAACTCACCCCATCTTGGATTCCACTAGGTCTCTAGTTTTAAAAAATGCACAGGTTTGGTAGGTTTCCCTAGGTGTCGGCTGAGCTAGAGGCCAAAATCTACAGGTGGGCACTTTGCAAAAAACAGCTCTGTTTTCTGTGATGTGTCCACGTTGTGTTTTGGGGCATATCCTGTCGCGGGCGCTAGGCCTACCCACACAAGTGAGGTACCTTTTTTATCGGGAGACTTGGGGGAACGCTGGGTGGAAGGAAATTTGTGGCTCCTCTCAGATTCCAGAACTTTCTGTCACCGAAATGTGTGGAAAATATGTTTTTTTAGCCAAATTTTGAGGTTTGCAAAGGATTCTGGGTAACAGAACCTGGTCAGAGCCCCACAAGTCACCCCATCTTGGATTCCCCTAGGTCTCTAGTTTTCATAAATGCACAGGTTTGGTAGGTTTCATTAGGTGCCGGCTGAGCTAGAGGCCAAAATCTACAGGTAGGCACTTTGCAAAAAACAGCTATGTTTTCTGTCAAAAAATGGGATGTGCCCACTTTGTGTTTTGGGACATTTCCTGTTGCGGGCGCTAGGCCTACCCACACAAGTGAGGTACCATTTTTATCGGGAGACTTGGGGGAACGCTGGGTGGAAGGAAATTTGTGGCTCCTCTCAGATTCCAGAACTTTCTGTCACCGAAATATGAGGAAAATATGTGTTTTTAGCCAAATTTTGAGGTTTGCAAAGGATTCTGGGTAACAGAACCTGGTCAGAGCCCCACAGGTCACCCCATCTTGGATTCCCCTAGGTCTGTAGTTTTCAAAAATGCACAGGTTTGGTAGGTTTCCCTAGGTGCCGGCTGAGCTAGAGGCCAAAATCTACAGGTAGGCACTTTGCAAAAAACAGCTCTGTTTTCTGTCAAAAAATGGGATGTGCCCACTTTGTGTTTTGGGACATTTCCTGTTGCGGGCGCTAGGCCTACCCACACAAGCGAGGTACCATTTTTATCGGGAGACTTGGTGGAACGCTGGGTGGAAGGAAATTTGTGGCTCCTCTCAGATTCCAGAACTTTCTGTCACCGAAATATGAGGAAAATATGTTTTTTTAGCCAAATTTTGAGGTTTGCAAAGGATTCTGGGTAACAGAACCTGATCAGAGCCCCACAAGTCACCCCATCTTGGATTCCCCTAGGTCTGTAGTTTTCAAAAATGCACAGGTTTGGTAGGTTTCCCTAGGTGCCGGCTGAGCTAGAGGCCAAAATCTACAGGTAGGCACTTTGCAAAAAACAGCTCTGTTTTCTGTGATGTATCCATGTTGTGTTTTGGGGCATATCCTGTCGCAGGCGCTAGGCCTACCCACACAAGTGAGGTACCTTTTTTATCGGGAGACTTGGGGGAACGCTGGTTGGAAGGAAATTTGTGGCTCCTCTCAGATTACAGAACTTCCTGTCACCGAAATGTGAGGAAAATATGTTTTTTTAGCCAAATTTTGAGGTTTGCAAAGGATTCTGGGTAACAGAACCTGGTCAGAGCCCCACAAGTCACCCCATCTTGGATTCCCCTAGGTCTCTAGTTTTCAAAAATGCACAGGTTTGGTAGGTTTCCCTAGGTGCCGGCTGAGCTAGAGGCCAAAATCTACAGGTAGGCACTTTGCAAAAAACAGCTCTGTTTTCTGTCAAAAAATGGGATGTGCCCACTTTGTGTTTTGGGTCATTTCCTGTTGCGGGCGCTAGGCCTACCCACACAAGCGAGGTACCATTTTTATCGGGAGACTTGGGGGAACGCTGGGTGGAAGGAAATTTGTGGCTCCTCTCAGATTCCAGAACTTTCTGTCACCGAAATGTGAGGAAAATATGTTTTTTTAGCCAAATTTTGAGGTTTGCAAAGGATTCTGGGTAACAGAACCTGGTCAGAGCCCCACAAGTCACCCCATCTTGGATTCCCCTAGGTCTCTAGTTTTCAAAAATGCACAGGTTTGGTAGGTTTCCCTAGGTGCCGGCTGAGCTAGAGGCCAAAATCTACAGGTAGGCACTATGCAAAAAACAGCTCTGTTTTCTGTCAAAAAATGGGATGTGCCCACTTTGTGTTTTGGGACATTTCCTGTTGCGGGCGCTAGGCCTACCCACACAAGTGAGGTACCATTTTTATCGGGAGACTTGGGGGAACGCTGGGTGGAAGGAAATTTGTGGCTCCTCTCAGATTCCAGAACTTTCTGTCACCGAAATATGAGGAAAATATGTGTTTTTAGCCAAATTTTGAGGTTTGCAAAGGATTCTGGGTAACAGAACCTGGTCAGAGCCCCACAAGTCACCCCATCTTGGATTCCCCTAGGTCTGTAGTTTTCAAAAATGCACAGGTTTGGTAGGTTTCCCTAGGTGCCGGCTGAGCTAGAGGCCAAAATCTACAGGTAGGCACTTTGCAAAAAACAGCTCTGTTTTCTGTCAAAAAATGTGATGTGCCCACTTTGTGTTTTGGGACATTTCCTGTTGCGGGCGCTAGGCCTACCCACACAAGTGAGGTACCATTTTTATCGGGAGACTTGGGGGAACGCTGGGTGGAAGGAAATTTGTGGCTCCTCTCAGATTCCAGAACTTTCTGTCACCGAAATATGAGGAAAATATGTTTTTTTAGCCAAATTTTGAGGTTTGGAAAGGATTCTGGGTAACAGAACCTGGTCAGAGCCCCACAAGTCACCCTATCTTGGATTCCCCTAGGTCTCTAGTTTTCAAAAATGCACAGGTTTGGTAGGTTTCCCTAGGTGCCGGCTGAGCTAGAGGCCAAAATCTACAGGTAGGCACTTTGCAAAAAACAGCTCTGTTTTCTGTCAAAAATTGGGATGTGCCCACTTTGTGTTTTGGGACATTTCCTGTTGCGGGCGCTAGGCCTACCCACACAAGCGAGGTACCATTTTTATCGGGAGACTTGGTGGAACGCTGGGTGGAAGGAAATTTGTGGCTCCTCTCAGATTCCAGAACTTTCTGTCACCGAAATATGAGGAAAATATGTTTTTTTAGCCAAATTTTGAGGTTTGCAAAGGATTCTGGGTAACAGAACGTGGTCAGAGCCCCACAAGTCACCCCATCTTGGATTCCCCTAGGTCTGTAGTTTTCAAAAATGCACAGGTTTGGTAGGTTTCCCTAGGTGCCGGCTGAGCTAGAGGCCAAAATCTACAGGTAGGCACTTTGCAAAAAACAGCTCTGTTTTCTGTGATGTATCCACGTTGTGTTTTGGGGCATATCCTGTCGCAGGCGCTAGGCCTACCCACACAAGTGAGGTACCTTTTTTATCGGGAGACTTGGGGGAACTCTGGTTGGAAGGAAATTTGTGGCTCCTCTCAGATTACAGAACTTCCTGTCACCGAAATGTGAGGAAAATATGTTTTTTTAGCCAAATGTTGAGGTTTGCAAAGGATTCTGGGTAACAGAACCTGGTCAGAGCCCCACAAGTCACCCCATCTTGGATTCCCCTAGGTCTCTAGTTTTAAAAAATGCACAGGTTTGGTAGGTTTCCCTAGGTGCCGGCTGAGCTAGAGGCCAAAATCTACAGGTAGGCACTTTGCAAAAAAAAGCTCTGTTTTCTGTCAAAAAATGGGATGTGCCCACTTTGTATTTTGGGACATTTTCTGTCGCGGGCGCTAGGACTACCCACACAAGTGAGGTATCATTTTTATCGGGAGACTTGGGGGAACGCTCAGTGGAAGGAAAATTGTGGCTCCTCTCACATTCCAGAACTTTCTGTCACCGAAATGTGAGGAAAATAAGTTTTTTTAGCCAAATTTTGAGGTTTGCAAAGGATTCTGGGTAACAGAACCTGCTCAGAGCCCCACAAGTCACCCCATCTTGGATTCCCCTAGGTCTCTAGTTTTCAAAAATGCACAGATTTGGTAGGTTTCCCTAGGTGCCGGCTGAGCTAGAGGCCAAAATCTACAGGTAGGCACTTTGCAAAAAACAGCTCTGTTTTCTGTCAAAAAATGGGATGTGCCCACTTTGTGTTTTGGGACATTTCCTGTTGCGGGCTCTAGGCCTACCCACACAAGCGAGGTACCATTTTTATCGGGAGACTTGGTGGAACGCTGGGTGGAAGGAAATTTGTGGCTCCTCTCAGATTCCAGAACTTTCTGTCACCGAAATATGAGGAAAATATGTTTTTTTAGCCAAATTTTGAGGTTTGCAAAGGATTCTGGGTAACAGAACCTGGTCAGAGCCCCACAAGTCACCCCATCTTGGATTCCCCTAGGTCTGTAGTTTTAAAAAATGCACAGGTTTGGTAGGTTTCCCTAGGTGCCGGCTGAGCTAGAGGCCAAAATCTACAGGTAGGCACTTTGCAAAAAACAGCTCTGTTTTCTGTCAAAAAATGGGATGTGCCCACTTTGTGTTTTGGGACATTTCCTGTTGCGGGCGCTAGGCCTACCCACACAAGTGAGGTACCATTTTTATCGGGAGACTTGGGGGAACGCTGGGTGGAAGGAAATTTGTGGCTCCTCTCAGATTCCAGAACTTTCTGTCACCGAAATATGAGGAAAATATGTTTTTTTAGCCAAATTTTGAGGTTTGAAAGGATTCTGGGTAACAGAACCTGGTCAGAGCCCCACAAGTCACCCCATCTTGGATTCCCCTAGGTCTCTAGTTTTCAAAAATGAACAGGTTTGGTAGGTTTCCCTAGGTGCCGGCTGAGCTAGAGGCCAAAATCTACAGGTAGGCACTTTGCAAAAAACAGCTCTGTTTTCTGTCAAAAAATGGGATGTGCCCACTTTGTGTTTTGGGACATTTCCTGTTGCGGGCGCTAGGCCTACCCACACAAGTGAGGTACCATTTTTATCGGGAGACTTGGGGGAACGCTGGGTGGAAGGAAATTTGTGGCTCCTCTCAGATTCCAGAACTTTCTGTCACCGAAATATGAGGAAAATATGTTTTTTTAGCCAAATTTTGAGGTTTGGAAAGGATTCTGGGTAACAGAACCTGGTCAGAGCCCCACAAGTCACCCTATCTTGGATTCCCCTAGGTCTCTAGTTTTAAAAAATGCACAGGTTTGGTAGGTTTCCCTAGGTGCCGGCTGAGCTAGAGGCCAAAATCTACAGGTAGGCACTTTGCAAAAAACAGCTCTGTTTTCTGTCAAAAATTGGGATGTGCCCACTTTGTGTTTTGGGACATTTCCTGTTGCGGGCGCTAGGCCTACCCACACAAGCGAGGTACCATTTTTATCGGGAGACTTGGTGGAACGCTGGGTGGAAGGAAATTTGTGGCTCCTCTCAGATTCCAGAACTTTCTGTCACCGAAATATGAGGAAAATATGTTTTTTTAGCCAAATTTTGAGGTTTGCAAAGGATTCTGGGTAACAGAACCTGGTCAGAGCCCCACAAGTCACCCCATCTTGGATTCCCCTAGGTCTGTAGTTTTCAAAAATGCACAGGTTTGGTAGGTTTCCCTAGGTGCCGGCTGAGCTAGAGGCCAAAATCTACAGGTAGGCACTTTGCAAAAAACAGCTCTGTTTTCTGTGATGTATCCACGTTGTGTTTTGGGGCATATCCTGTCGCAGGCGCTAGGCCTACCCACACAAGTGAGGTACCTTTTTTATCGGGAGACTTGGGGGAACGCTGGTTGGAAGGAAATTTGTGGCTCCTCTCAGATTACAGAACTTCCTGTCACCGAAATGTGAGGAAAATATGTTTTTTTAGCCAAATGTTGAGGTTTGCAAAGGATTCTGGGTAACAGAACCTGGTCAGAGCCCCACAAGTCACCCCATCTTGGATTCCCCTAGGTCTGTAGTTTTCAAAAATGCACAGGTTTGGTAGGTTTCCCTAGGTGCCGGCTGAGCTAGAGGCCAAAATCTACAGGTAGGCACTTTGCAAAAAAAAGCTCTGTTTTCTGTCAAAAAATGGGATGTGCCCACTTTGTATTTTGGGACATTTTCTGTCGCGGGCGCTAGGACTACCCACACAAGTGAGGTATCATTTTTATCGGGAGACTTGGGGGAACGCTCAGTGGAAGGAAAATTGTGGCTCCTCTCACATTCCAGAACTTTCTGTCACCGAAATGTGAGGAAAATAAGTTTTTTTAGCCAAATTTTGAGGTTTGCAAAGGATTCTGGGTAACAGAACCTGCTCAGAGCCCCACAAGTCACCACATCTTGGATTCCCCTAGGTCTCTAGTTTTCAAAAATGCACAGATTTGGTAGGTTTCCCTAGGTGCCGGCTGAGCTAGAGGCCAAAATCTACAGGTAGGCACTTTGCAAAAAACAGCTCTGTTTTCTGTCAAAAAATGGGATGTGCCCACTTTGTGTTTTGAGACATTTCCTGTTGCGGGCGCTAGGCCTACCCACACAAGTGAGGTACCATTTTTATCGGGAGACTTGGGGGAACGCTGGGTGGAAGGAAATTTGTGGCTCCTCTCAGATTCCAGAACTTTCTGTCACCGAAATATGAGGAAAATATGTTTTTTTAGCCAAATTTTGAGGTTTGAAAGGATTCTGGGTAACAGAACCTGGTCAGAGCCCCACAAGTCACCCCATCTTGGATTCCCCTAGGTCTCTAGTTTTCAAAAATGAACAGGTTTGGTAGGTTTCCCTAGGTGCCGGCTGAGCTAGAGGCCAAAATCTACAGGTAGGCACTTTGCAAAAAACAGCTCTGTTTTCTGTCAAAAAATGGGATGTGCCCACTTTGTGTTTTGGGACATTTCCTGTTGCGGGCGCTAGGCCTACCCACACAAGTGAGGTACCATTTTTATCGGGAGACTTGGGGGAACGCTGGGTGGAAGGAAATTTGTGGCTCCTCTCAGATTCCAGAACTTTCTGTCACCGAAATATGAGGAAAATATGTTTTTTTAGCCAAATTTTGAGGTTTGGAAAGGATTCTGGGTAACAGAACCTGGTCAGAGCCCCACAAGTCACCCTATCTTGGATTCCCCTAGGTCTCTAGTTTTAAAAAATGCACAGGTTTGGTAGGTTTCCCTAGGTGCCGGCTGAGCTAGAGGCCAAAATCTACAGGTAGGCACTTTGCAAAAAACAGCTCTGTTTTCTGTCAAAAAATGGGATGTGCCCACTTTGTGTTTTGGGACATTTCCTGTTGCGGGCGCTAGGCCTACCCACACAAGCGAGGTACCATTTTTATCGGGAGACTTGGTGGAACGCTGGGTGGAAGGAAATTTGTGGCTCCTCTCAGATTCCAGAACTTTCTGTCACCGAAATATGAGGAAAATATGTTTTTTTTAGCCAAATTTTGAGGTTTGCAAAGGATTCTGGGTAACAGAACCTGGTCAGAGCCCCACAAGTCACCCCATCTTGGATTCCCCTAGGTCTCCATTTTTCAAAAATGCACAGGTTTGGTAGGTTTCCCTAGGTGCCGGGTGAGCTACAGGCCAAAATCTACAGGTAGGCACTTTGCAAAAAACAGCTCTGTTTTCTGTTAAAAAATGGGATGTGCCCACTTTGTTTTTTGGGACATTTCCTGTCGCGGGCGCTAGGACTACCCACACAAGTGTGGTATCATTTTTATCGGGAGACTTGGGGGAACGCTGGGTGGAAGGAAATTTGTGGCTCCTCTCAGATTCCAGAACTTTCTGTCACCGAAATGTGAGAAAAATGTGTTTTTTTAGCCAAAATTTGAGGTTTGCAAAGGATTCTGGGTAACGGGACCTGGTCAGAGCCCCACAACTCACCCCATCTTGGATTCCACTAGGTCTCTAGTTTTAAAAAATGCACAGGTTTGGTAGGTTTCCCTAGGTGTCGGCTGAGCTAGAGGCCAAAATCTACAGGTGGGCACTTTGCAAAAAACAGCTCTGTTTTCTGTGATGTGTCCACGTTGTGTTTTGGGGCATATCCTGTCGCGGGCGCTAGGCCTACCCACACAAGTGAGGTACCTTTTTTATCGGGAGACTTGGGGGAACGCTGGGTGGAAGGAAATTTGTGGCTCCTCTCAGATTCCAGAACTTTCTGTCACCGAAATGTGAGGAAAATATGTTTTTTTAGCCAAATTTTGAGGTTTGCAAAGGATTCTGGGTAACAGAACCTGGTCAGAGCCCCACAAGTCACCCCATCTTGGATTCCCCTAGGTCTCTAGTTTTCATAAATGCACAGGTTTGGTAGGTTTCATTAGGTGCCGGCTGAGCTAGAGGCCAAAATCTACAGGTAGGCACTTTGCAAAAAACAGCTATGTTTTCTGTCAAAAAATGGGATGTGCCCACTTTGTGTTTTGGGACATTTCCTGTTGCGGGCGCTAGGCCTACCCACACAAGTGAGGTACCATTTTTATCGGGAGACTTGGGGGAACGCTGGGTGGAAGGAAATTTGTGGCTCCTCTCAGATTCCAGAACTTTCTGTCACCGAAATATGAGGAAAATATGTGTTTTTAGCCAAATTTTGAGGTTTGCAAAGGATTCTGGGTAACAGAACCTGGTCAGAGCCCCACAGGTCACCCCATCTTGGATTCCCCTAGGTCTGTAGTTTTCAAAAATGCACAGGTTTGGTAGGTTTCCCTAGGTGCCGGCTGAGCTAGAGGCCAAAATCTACAGGTAGGCACTTTGCAAAAAACAGCTCTGTTTTCTGTCAAAAAATGGGATGTGCCCACTTTGTGTTTTGGGACATTTCCTGTTGCGGGCGCTAGGCCTACCCACACAAGCGAGGTACCATTTTTATCGGGAGACTTGGTGGAACGCTGGGTGGAAGGAAATTTGTGGCTCCTCTCAGATTCCAGAACTTTCTGTCACCGAAATATGAGGAAAATATGTTTTTTTAGCCAAATTTTGAGGTTTGCAAAGGATTCTGGGTAACAGAACCTGATCAGAGCCCCACAAGTCACCCCATCTTGGATTCCCCTAGGTCTGTAGTTTTCAAAAATGCACAGGTTTGGTAGGTTTCCCTAGGTGCCGGCTGAGCTAGAGGCCAAAATCTACAGGTAGGCACTTTGCAAAAAACAGCTCTGTTTTCTGTGATGTATCCATGTTGTGTTTTGGGGCATATCCTGTCGCAGGCGCTAGGCCTACCCACACAAGTGAGGTACCTTTTTTATCGGGAGACTTGGGGGAACGCTGGTTGGAAGGAAATTTGTGGCTCCTCTCAGATTACAGAACTTCCTGTCACCGAAATGTGAGGAAAATATGTTTTTTTAGCCAAATTTTGAGGTTTGCAAAGGATTCTGGGTAACAGAACCTGGTCAGAGCCCCACAAGTCACCCCATCTTGGATTCCCCTAGGTCTCTAGTTTTCAAAAATGCACAGGTTTGGTAGGTTTCCCTAGGTGCCGGCTGAGCTAGAGGCCAAAATCTACAGGTAGGCACTTTGCAAAAAACAGCTCTGTTTTCTGTCAAAAAATGTGATGTGCCCACTTTGTGTTTTGGGTCATTTCCTGTTGCGGGCGCTAGGCCTACCCACACAAGCGAGGTACCATTTTTATCGGGAGACTTGGGGGAACGCTGGGTGGAAGGAAATTTGTGGCTCCTCTCAGATTCCAGAACTTTCTGTCACCGAAATGTGAGGAAAATATGTTTTTTTAGCCAAATTTTGAGGTTTGCAAAGGATTCTGGGTAACAGAACCTGGTCAGAGCCCCACAAGTCACCCCATCTTGGATTCCCCTAGGTCTCTAGTTTTCAAAAATGCACAGGTTTGGTAGGTTTCCCTAGGTGCCGGCTGAGCTAGAGGCCAAAATCTACAGGTAGGCACTATGCAAAAAACAGCTCTGTTTTCTGTCAAAAAATGGGATGTGCCCACTTTGTGTTTTGGGACATTTCCTGTTGCGGGCGCTAGGCCTACCCACACAAGTGAGGTACCATTTTTATCGGGAGACTTGGGGGAACGCTGGGTGGAAGGAAATTTGTGGCTCCTCTCAGATTCCAGAACTTTCTGTCACCGAAATATGAGGAAAATATGTGTTTTTAGCCAAATTTTGAGGTTTGCAAAGGATTCTGGGTAACAGAACCTGGTCAGAGCCCCACAAGTCACCCCATCTTGGATTCCCCTAGGTCTGTAGTTTTCAAAAATGCACAGGTTTGGTAGGTTTCCCTAGGTGCCGGCTGAGCTAGAGGCCAAAATCTACAAGTAGGCACTTTGCAAAAAACAGCTCTGTTTTCTGTCAAAAAATGTGATGTGCCCACTTTGTGTTTTGGGACATTTCCTGTTGCGGGCGCTAGGCCTACCCACACAAGTGAGGTACCATTTTTATCGGGAGACTTGGGGGAACGCTGGGTGGAAGGAAATTTGTGGCTCCTCTCAGATTCCAGAACTTTCTGTCACCGAAATATGAGGAAAATATGTTTTTTTAGCCAAATTTTGAGGTTTGGAAAGGATTCTGGGTAACAGAACCTGGTCAGAGCCCCACAAGTCACCCTATCTTGGATTCCCCTAGGTCTCTAGTTTTCAAAAATGCACAGGTTTGGTAGGTTTCCCTAGGTGCCGGCTGAGCTAGAGGCCAAAATCTACAGGTAGGCACTTTGCAAAAAACAGCTCTGTTTTCTGTCAAAAATTGGGATGTGCCCACTTTGTGTTTTGGGACATTTCCTGTTGCGGGCGCTAGGCCTACCCACACAAGCGAGGTACCATTTTTATCGGGAGACTTGGTGGAACGCTGGGTGGAAGGAAATTTGTGGCTCCTCTCAGATTCCAGAACTTTCTGTCACCGAAATATGAGGAAAATATGTTTTTTTAGCCAAATTTTGAGGTTTGCAAAGGATTCTGGGTAACAGAACGTGGTCAGAGCCCCACAAGTCACCCCATCTTGGATTCCCCTAGGTCTGTAGTTTTCAAAAATGCACAGGTTTGGTAGGTTTCCCTAGGTGCCGGCTGAGCTAGAGGCCAAAATCTACAGGTAGGCACTTTGCAAAAAACAGCTCTGTTTTCTGTGATGTATCCACGTTGTGTTTTGGGGCATATCCTGTCGCAGGCGCTAGGCCTACCCACACAAGTGAGGTACCTTTTTTATCGGGAGACTTGGGGGAACTCTGGTTGGAAGGAAATTTGTGGCTCCTCTCAGATTACAGAACTTCCTGTCACCGAAATGTGAGGAAAATATGTTTTTTTAGCCAAATGTTGAGGTTTGCAAAGGATTCTGGGTAACAGAACCTGGTCAGAGCCCCACAAGTCACCCCATCTTGGATTCCCCTAGGTCTCTAGTTTTAAAAAATGCACAGGTTTGGTAGGTTTCCCTAGGTGCCGGCTGAGCTAGAGGCCAAAATCTACAGGTAGGCACTTTGCAAAAAAAAGCTCTGTTTTCTGTCAAAAAATGGGATGTGCCCACTTTGTATTTTGGGACATTTTCTGTCGCGGGCGCTAGGACTACCCACACAAGTGAGGTATCATTTTTATCGGGAGACTTGGGGGAACGCTCAGTGGAAGGAAAATTGTGGCTCCTCTCACATTCCAGAACTTTCTGTCACCGAAATGTGAGGAAAATAAGTTTTTTTAGCCAAATTTTGAGGTTTGCAAAGGATTCTGGGTAACAGAACCTGCTCAGAGCCCCACAAGTCACCCCATCTTGGATTCCCCTAGGTCTCTAGTTTTCAAAAATGCACAGATTTGGTAGGTTTCCCTAGGTGCCGGCTGAGCTAGAGGCCAAAATCTACAGGTAGGCACTTTGCAAAAAACAGCTCTGTTTTCTGTCAAAAAATGGGATGTGCCCACTTTGTGTTTTGGGACATTTCCTGTTGCGGGCGCTAGGCCTACCCACACAAGCGAGGTACCATTTTTATCGGGAGACTTGGTGGAACGCTGGGTGGAAGGAAATTTGTGGCTCCTCTCAGATTCCAGAACTTTCTGTCACCGAAATATGAGGAAAATATGTTTTTTTAGCCAAATTTTGAGGTTTGCAAAGGATTCTGGGTAACAGAACCTGGTCAGAGCCCCACAAGTCACCCCATCTTGGATTCCCCTAGGTCTGTAGTTTTAAAAAATGCACAGGTTTGGTAGGTTTCCCTAGGTGCCGGCTGAGCTAGAGGCCAAAATCTACAGGTAGGCACTTTGCAAAAAACAGCTCTGTTTTCTGTCAAAAAATGGGATGTGCCCACTTTGTGTTTTGGGACATTTCCTGTTGCGGGCGCTAGGCCTACCCACACAAGTGAGGTACCATTTTTATCGGGAGACTTGGGGGAACGCTGGGTGGAAGGAAATTTGTGGCTCCTCTCAGATTCCAGAACTTTCTGTCACCGAAATATGAGGAAAATATGTTTTTTTAGCCAAATTTTGAGGTTTGAAAGGATTCTGGGTAACAGAACCTGGTCAGAGCCCCACAAGTCACCCCATCTTGGATTCCCCTAGGTCTCTAGTTTTCAAAAATGAACAGGTTTGGTAGGTTTCCCTAGGTGCCGGCTGAGCTAGAGGCCAAAATCTACAGGTAGGCACTTTGCAAAAAACAGCTCTGTTTTCTGTCAAAAAATGGGATGTGCCCACTTTGTGTTTTGGGACATTTCCTGTTGCGGGCGCTAGGCCTACCCACACAAGTGAGGTACCATTTTTATCGGGAGACTTGGGGGAACGCTGGGTGGAAGGAAATTTGTGGCTCCTCTCAGATTCCAGAACTTTCTGTCACCGAAATATGAGGAAAATATGTTTTTTTAGCCAAATTTTGAGGTTTGGAAAGGATTCTGGGTAACAGAACCTGGTCAGAGCCCCACAAGTCACCCTATCTTGGATTCCCCTAGGTCTCTAGTTTTAAAAAATGCACAGGTTTGGTAGGTTTCCCTAGGTGCCGGCTGAGCTAGAGGCCAAAATCTACAGGTAGGCACTTTGCAAAAAACAGCTCTGTTTTCTGTGATGTATCCACGTTGTGTTTTGGGGCATATCCTGTCGCAGGCGCTAGGCCTACCCACACAAGTGAGGTACCTTTTTTATCGGGAGACTTGGGGGAACGCTGGTTGGAAGGAAATTTGTGGCTCCTCTCAGATTACAGAACTTCCTGTCACCGAAATGTGAGGAAAATATGTTTTTTTAGCCAAATTTTGAGGTTTGCAAAGGATTCTGGGTAACAGAACCTGGTCAGAGCCCCACAAGTCACCCCATCTTGGATTCCCCTAGGTCTCTAGTTTTCAAAAATGCACAGGTTTGGTAGGTTTCCCTAGGTGCCGGCTGAGCTAGAGGCCAAAATCTACAGGTAGGCACTTTGCAAAAAACAGCTCTGTTTTCTGTCAAAAAATGGGATGTGCCCACTTTGTGTTTTGGGACATTTCCTGTTGCGGGCGCTAGGCCTACCCACACAAGTGAGGTACCATTTTTATCGGGAGACTTGGGGGAACGCTGGGTGGAAGGAAATTTGTGGCTCCTCTCAGATTCCAGAACTTTCTGTCACCGAAATATGTGGAAAATATGTTTTTTTAGCCAAATTTTGAGGTTTTAAAGGATTCTGGGTAACAGAACCTGGTCAGAGCCCCACAAGTCACCCCATCTTGGATTCCCCTAGGTCTCTAGTTTTCAAAAATGAACAGGTTTGGTAGGTTTCCCTAGGTGCCGGCTGAGCTAGAGGCCAAAATCTACAGGTAGGCACTTTGCAAAAAACAGCTCTGTTTTCTGTCAAAAAATGGGATGTGCCCACTTTGTGTTTTGGGACATTTCCTGTTGCGGGCGCTAGGCCTACCCACACAAGTGAGGTACCATTTTTATCGGGAGACTTGGGGGAACGCTGGGTGGAAGGAAATTTGTGGCTCCTCTCAGATTCCAGAACTTTCTGTCACCGAAATATGAGGAAAATATGTTTTTTTAGCCAAATTTTGAGGTTTGGAAAGGATTCTGGGTAACAGAACCTGGTCAGAGCCCCACAAGTCACCCTATCTTGGATTCCCCTAGGTCTCTAGTTTTAAAAAATGCACAGGTTTCGTAGGTTTCCCTAGGTGCCGGCTGAGCTAGAGGCCAAAATCTACAGGTAGGCACTTTGCAAAAAACAGCTCTGTTTTCTGTCAAAAAATGGGATGTGCCCACTTTGTGTTTTGGGACATTTCCTGTTGCGGGCGCTAGGACTACCCACACAAGCGAGGTACCATTTTTATCGGGAGACTTGGTGGAACGCTGGGTGGAAGGAAATTTGTGGCTCCTCTCAGATTCCAGAACTTTCTGTCACCGAAATATGAGGAAAATATGTTTTTTTAGCCAAATTTTGAGGTTTGCAAAGGATTCTGGGTAACAGAACCTGGTCAGAGCCCCACAAGTCACCCCATCTTGGATTCCCCTAGGTCTCCATTTTTCAAAAATGCACAGGTTTGGTAGGTTTCCCTAGGTGCCGGGTGAGCTACAGGCCAAAATCTACAGGTAGGCACTTTGCAAAAAACAGCTCTGTTTTCTGTTAAAAAATGGGATGTGCCCACTTTGTGTTTTGGGACATTTCCTGTTGCGGGCGCTAGGCCTACCCACACAAGTGAGGTACGATTTTTATCGGGAGACTTGGGGGAACGCTGGGTGGAAGGAAATTTGTGGCTCCTCTCAGATTCCAGAACTTTCTGTCACCGAAATATAAGGAAAATATGTCTTTTTAGCCAAATTTTGAGGTTTGCAAAGGATTCTGGTTAACAGAACCTGGTCAGAGCCCCACAAGTCACCCCATCTTGGATTCCCCTAGGTCTCTAGTTTTCAAAAATGCACAGGTTTGGTAGGTTTCCCTAGGTGCCGGCTGAGCTAGAGGCCAAAATCTACAGGTAGGCACTTTGCAAAAAACAGCTCTGTTTTCTGACAAAAAATGGGATGTGCCCACAGTGTGTTTTGGGACATTTCCTGTTGCGGGCGCTAGGCCTACCCACACAAGCGAGGTACCATTTTTATCGGGAGACTTGGGGGAACGCTGGGTGGAAGGAAATGTGTGGCTCGTCTCAGATTCCAGAACTTTCTTTCACCGAAATATGAGGAAAATATGTTTTTTTAGCCAAATTTTGAGGTTTGCAAAGGATTCTGGGTAACAGAACCTGGTCAGAGCCCCACAAGTCACCCCATCTTGGATTCCCCTAGGTCTCCATTTTTCAAAAATGCACAGGTTTGGTAGGTTTCCCTAGGTGCCGGGTGAGCTACAGGCCAAAATCTACAGGTAGGCACTTTGCAAAAAACAGCTCTGTTTTCTGTTAAAAAATGGGATGTGCCCACTTTGTTTTTTGGGACATTTCCTGTCGCGGGCGCTAGGACTACCCACACAAGTGTGGTATCATTTTTATCGGGAGACTTGGGGGAACGCTGGGTGGAAGGAAATTTGTGGCTCCTCTCAGATTCCAGAACTTTCTGTCACCGAAATGTGAGAAAAATGTGTTTTTTTAGCCAAAATTTGAGGTTTGCAAAGGATTCTGGGTAACAGGACCTGGTCAGAGCCCCACAACTCACCCCATCTTGGATTCCACTAGGTCTCTAGTTTTAAAAAATGCACAGGTTTGGTAGGTTTCCCTAGGTGTCGGCTGAGCTAGAGGCCAAAATCTACAGGTGGGCACTTTGCAAAAAACAGCTCTGTTTTCTGTGATGTGTCCACGTTGTGTTTTGGGGCATATCCTGTCGCGGGCGCTAGGCCTACCCACACAAGTGAGGTACCTTTTTTATCGGGAGACTTGGGGGAACGCTGGGTGGAAGGAAATTTGTGGCTCCTCTCAGATTCCAGAACTTTCTGTCACCGAAATGTGAGGAAAATATGTTTTTTTAGCCAAATTTTGAGGTTTGCAAAGGATTCTGGGTAACAGAACCTGGTCAGAGCCCCACAAGTCACCCCATCTTGGATTCCCCTAGGTCTCTAGTTTTCATAAATGCACAGGTTTGGTAGGTTTCATTAGGTGCCGGCTGAGCTAGAGGCCAAAATCTACAGGTAGGCACTTTGCAAAAAACAGCTCTGTTTTCTGTCAAAAAATGGGATGTGCCCACTTTGTGTTTTGGGACATTTCCTGTTGCGGGCGCTAGGCCTACCCACACAAGTGAGGTACCATTTTTATCGGGAGACTTGGGGGAACGCTGGGTGGAAGGAAATTTGTGGCTCCTCTCAGATTCCAGAACTTTCTGTCACCGAAATATGAGGAAAATATGTTTTTTTAGCCAAATTTTGAGGTTTGGAAAGGATTCTGGGTAACAGAACCTGGTCAGAGCCCCACAAGTCACCCTATCTTGGATTCCCCTAGGTCTCTAGTTTTCAAAAATGCACAGGTTTGGTAGGTTTCCCTAGGTGCCGGCTGAGCTAGAGGCCAAAATCTACAGGTAGGCACTTTGCAAAAAACAGCTCTGTTTTCTGTCAAAAAATGTGATGTGCCCACTTTGTGTTTTGGGACATTTCCTGTTGCGGGCGCTAGGCCTACCCACACAAGTGAGGTACCATTTTTATCGGGAGACTTGGGGGAACGCTGGGTGGAAGGAAATTTGTGGCTCCTCTCAGATTCCAGAACTTTCTGTCACCGAAATATGAGGAAAATATGTTTTTTTAGCCAAATTTTGAGGTTTGGAAAGGATTCTGGGTAACAGAACCTGGTCAGAGCCCCACAAGTCACCCTATCTTGGATTCCCCTAGGTCTCTAGTTTTCAAAAATGCACAGGTTTGGTAGGTTTCCCTAGGTGCCGGCTGAGCTAGAGGCCAAAATCTACAGGTAGGCACTTTGCAAAAAACAGCTCTGTTTTCTGTCAAAAATTGGGATGTGCCCACTTTGTGTTTTGGGACATTTCCTGTTGCGGGCGCTAGGCCTACCCACACAAGCGAGGTACCATTTTTATCGGGAGACTTGGTGGAACGCTGGGTGGAAGGAAATTTGTGGCTCCTCTCAGATTCCAGAACTTTCTGTCACCGAAATATGAGGAAAATATGTTTTTTTAGCCAAATTTTGAGGTTTGGAAAGGATTCTGGGTAACAGAACCTGGTCAGAGCCCCACAAGTCACCCCATCTTGGATTCCCCTAGGTCTCTAGTTTTAAAAAATGAACAGGTTTGGTAGGTTTCCCTAGGTGCCGGCTGAGCTAGAGGCCAAAATCTACAGGTAGGCACTTTGCAAAAAACAGCTCTGTTTTCTGTCAAAAAATGGGATGTGCCCACTTTGTGTTTTGGGACATTTCCTGTTGCGGGCGCTAGGCCTACCCACACAAGTGAGGTACCATTTTTATCGGGAGACTTGGGGGAACGCTGGGTGGAAGGAAATTTGTGGCTCCTCTCAGATTCCAGAACTTTCTGTCACCGAAATATGAGGAAAATATGTTTTTTTAGCCAAATTTTGAGGTTTGGAAAGGATTCTGGGTAACAGAACCTGGTCAGAGCCCCACAAGTCACCCTATCTTGGATTCCCCTAGGTCTCTAGTTTTAAACAATGCACAGGTTTGGTAGGTTTCCCTAGGTGCCGGCTGAGCTAGAGGCCAAAATCTACAGGTAGGCACTTTGCAAAAAACAGCTCTGTTTTCTGTCAAAAAATGGGATGTGCCCACTTTGTGTTTTGGGACATTTCCTGTTGCGGGCGCTAGGCCTACCCACACAAGTGAGGTACCATTTTTATCGGGAGACTTGGGGGAACGCTGGGTGGAAGGAAATTTGTGGCTCCTCTCAGATTCCAGAACTTTCTGTCACCGAAATATGAGGAAAATATGTGTTTTTAGCCAAATTTTGAGGTTTGCAAAGGATTCTGGGTAACAGAACCTGGTCAGAGCCCCACAGGTCACCCCATCTTGGATTCCCCTAGGTCTGTAGTTTTAAAAAATGCACAGGTTTGGTAGGTTTCCCTAGGTGCCGGCTGAGCTAGAGGCCAAAATCTACAGGTAGGCACTTTGCAAAAAACAGCTCTGTTTTCTGTGATGTATCCACGTTGTGTTTTGGGGCATATCCTGTCGCAGGCGCTAGGCCTACCCACACAAGTGAGGTACCTTTTTTTTCGGGAGACTTGGGGGAACGCTGGTTGGAAGGAAATTTGTGGCTCCTCTCAGATTACAGAACTTCCTGTCACCGAAATGTGAGGAAAATATGTTTTTTTAGCCAAATGTTGAGGTTTGCAAAGGATTCTGGGTAACAGAACCTGGTCAGAGCCCCACAAGTCACCCCATCTTGGATTCCCCTAGGTCTCTAGTTTTAAAAAATGCACAGGTTTGGTAGGTTTCCCTAGGTGCCGGCTGAGCTAGAGGCCAAAATCTACAGGTAGGCACTTTGCAAAAAAAAGCTCTGTTTTCTGTCAAAAAATGGGATGTGCCCACTTTGTATTTTGGGACATTTTCTGTCGCGGGCGCTAGGACTACCCACACAAGTGAGGTATCATTTTTATCGGGAGACTTGGGGGAACGCTCAGTGGAAGGAAAATTGTGGCTCCTCTCACATTCCAGAACTTTCTGTCACCGAAATGTGAGGAAAATAAGTTTTTTTAGCCAAATTTTGAGGTTTGCAAAGGATTCTGGGTAACAGAACCTGCTCAGAGCCCCACAAGTCACCACATCTTGGATTCCCCTAGGTCTCTAGTTTTCAAAAATGCACAGATTTGGTAGGTTTCCCTAGGTGCCGGCTGAGCTAGAGGCCAAAATCTACAGGTAGGCACTTTGCAAAAAACAGCTCTGTTTTCTGTCAAAAAATGGGATGTGCCCACTTTGTGTTTTGGGACATTTCCTGTTGCGGGCGCTAGGCCTACCCACACAAGCGAGGTACCATTTTTATCGGGAGACTTGGTGGAACGCTGGGTGGAAGGAAATTTGTGGCTCCTCTCAGATTCCAGAACTTTCTGTCACCGAAATATGAGGAAAATATGTTTTTTTAGCCAAATTTTGAGGTTTGCAAAGGATTCTGGGTAACAGAACCTGGTCAGAGCCCCACAAGTCACCCCATCTTGGATTCCCCTAGGTCTGTAGTTTTCAAAAATGCACAGGTTTGGTAGGTTTCCCTAGGTGCCGGCTGAGCTAGAGGCCAAAATCTACAGGTAGGCACTTTGCAAAAAACAGCTCTGTTTTCTGTCAAAAAATGGGATGTGCCCACTTTGTGTTTTGGGACATTTCCTGTTGCGGGCGCTAGGCCTACCCACACAAGTGAGGTACCATTTTTATCGGGAGACTTGGGGGAACGCTGGGTGGAAGGAAATTTGTGGCTCCTCTCAGATTCCAGAACTTTCTGTCACCGAAATATGAGGAAAATATGTTTTTTTAGCCAAATTTTGAGGTTTGAAAGGATTCTGGGTAACAGAACCTGGTCAGAGCCCCACAAGTCACCCCATCTTGGATTCCCCTAGGTCTCTAGTTTTCAAAAATGAACAGGTTTGGTAGGTTTCCCTAGGTGCCGGCTGAGCTAGAGGCCAAAATCTACAGGTAGGCACTTTGCAAAAAACAGCTCTGTTTTCTGTCAAAAAATGGGATGTGCCCACTTTGTGTTTTGGGACATATCCTGTTGCGGGCGCTAGGCCTACCCACACAAGTGAGGTACCATTTTTATCGGGAGACTTGGGGGAACGCTGGGTGGAAGGAAATTTGTGGCTCCTCTCAGATTCCAGAACTTTCTGTCACCGAAATATGAGGAAAATATGTTTTTTTAGCCAAATTTTGAGGTTTGGAAAGGATTCTGGGTAACAGAACCTGGTCAGAGCCCCACAAGTCACCCTATCTTGGATTCCCCTAGGTCTCTAGTTTTAAAAAATGCACAGGTTTGGTAGGTTTCCCTAGGTGCCGGCTGAGCTAGAGGCCAAAATCTACAGGTAGGCACTTTGCAAAAAACAGCTCTGTTTTCTGTCAAAAATTGGGATGTGCCCACTTTGTGTTTTGGGACATTTCCTGTTGCGGGCGCTAGGCCTACCCACACAAGCGAGGTACCATTTTCATCGGGAGACTTGGTGGAACGCTGGGTGGAAGGAAATTTGTGGCTCCTCTCAGATTCCAGAACTTTCTGTCACCGAAATATGAGGAAAATATGTTTTTTTAGCCAAATTTTGAGGTTTGCAAAGGATTCTGGGTAACAGAACCTGGTCAGAGCCCCACAAGTCACCCCATCTTGGATTCCCCTAGGTCTGTAGTTTTCAAAAATGCACAGGTTTGGTAGGTTTCCCTAGGTGCCGGCTGAGCTAGAGGCCAAAATCTACAGGTAGGCACTTTGCAAAAAACAGCTCTGTTTTCTGTGATGTATCCACGTTGTGTTTTGGGGCATATCCTGTCGCAGGCGCTAGGCCTACCCACACAAGTGAGGTACCTTTTTTATCGGGAGACTTGGGGGAACGCTGGTTGGAAGGAAATTTGTGGCTCCTCTCAGATTACAGAACTTCCTGTCACCGAAATGTGAGGAAAATATGTTTTTTTAGCCAAATGTTGAGGTTTGCAAAGGATTCTGGGTAACAGAACCTGGTCAGAGCCCCACAAGTCACCCCATCTTAGATTCCCCTAGGTCTGTAGTTTTCAAAAATGCACAGGTTTGGTAGGTTTCCCTAGGTGCCGGCTGAGCTAGAGGCCAAAATCTACAGGTAGGCACTTTGCAAAAAAAAGCTCTGTTTTCTGTCAAAAAATGGGATGTGCCCACTTTGTATTTTGGGACATTTTCTGTCGCGGGCGCTAGGACTACCCACACAAGTGAGGTATCATTTTTATCGGGAGACTTGGGGGAACGCTCAGTGGAAGGAAAATTGTGGCTCCTCTCACATTCCAGAACTTTCTGTCACCGAAATGTGAGGAAAATAAGTTTTTTTAGCCAAATTTTGAGGTTTGCAAAGGATTCTGGGTAACAGAACCTGCTCAGAGCCCCACAAGTCACCACATCTTGGATTCCCCTAGGTCTCTAGTTTTCAAAAATGCACAGATTTGGTAGGTTTCCCTAGGTGCCGGCTGAGCTAGAGGCCAAAATCTACAGGTAGGCACTTTGCAAAAAACAGCTCTGTTTTCTGTCAAAAAATGGGATGTGCCCACTTTGTGTTTTGGGACATTTCCTGTTGCGGGCGCTAGGCCTACCCACACAAGCGAGGTACCATTTTTATCGGGAGACTTGGTGGAACGCTGGGTGGAAGGAAATTTGTGGCTCCTCTCAGATTCCAGAACTTTCTGTCACCGAAATATGAGGAAAATATGTTTTTTTAGCCAAATTTTGAGGTTTGCAAAGGATTCTGGGTAACAGAACCTGGTCAGAGCCCCACAAGTCACCCCATCTTGGATTCCCCTAGGTCTGTAGTTTTCAAAAATGCACAGGTTTGGTAGGTTTCCCTAGGTGCCGGCTGAGCTAGAGGCCAAAATCTACAGGTAGGCACTTTGCAAAAAACAGCTCTGTTTTCTGTCAAAAAATGGGATGTGCCCACTTTGTGTTTTGGGACATTTCCTGTTGCGGGCGCTAGGCCTACCCACACAAGTGAGGTACCATTTTTATCGGGAGACTTGGGGGAACGCTGGGTGGAAGGAAATTTGTGGCTCCTCTCAGATTCCAGAACTTTCTGTCACCGAAATATGAGGAAAATATGTTTTTTTAGCCAAATTTTGAGGTTTGAAAGGATTCTGGGTAACAGAACCTGGTCAGAGCCCCACAAGTCACCCCATCTTGGATTCCCCTAGGTCTCTAGTTTTCAAAAATGAACAGGTTTGGTAGGTTTCCCTAGGTGCCGGCTGAGCTAGAGGCCAAAATCTACAGGTAGGCACTTTGCAAAAAACAGCTCTGTTTTCTGTCAAAAAATGGGATGTGCCCACTTTGTGTTTTGGGACATTTCCTGTTGCGGGCGCTAGGCCTACCCACACAAGTGAGGTACCATTTTTATCGGGAGACTTGGGGGAACGCTGGGTGGAAGGAAATTTGTGGCTCCTCTCAGATTCCAGAACTTTCTGTCACCGAAATATGAGGAAAATATGTTTTTTTAGCCAAATTTTGAGGTTTGGAAAGGATTCTGGGTAACAGAACCTGGTCAGAGCCCCACAAGTCACCCTATCTTGGATTCCCCTAGGTCTCTAGTTTTAAAAAATGCACAGGTTTGGTAGGTTTCCCTAGGTGCCGGCTGAGCTAGAGGCCAAAATCTACAGGTAGGCACTTTGCAAAAAACAGCTCTGTTTTCTGTCAAAAAATGGGATGTGCCCACTTTGTGTTTTGGGACATTTCCTGTTGCGGGCGCTAGGCCTACCCACACAAGCGAGGTACCATTTTTATCGGGAGACTTGGTGGAACGCTGGGTGGAAGGAAATTTGTGGCTCCTCTCAGATTCCAGAACTTTCTGTCACCGAAATATGAGGAAAATATGTTTTTTTAGCCAAATTTTGAGGTTTGCAAAGGATTCTGGGTAACAGAACCTGGTCAGAGCCCCACAAGTCACCCCATCTTGGATTCCCCTAGGTCTCCATTTTTCAAAAATGCACAGGTTTGGTAGGTTTCCCTAGGTGCCGGGTGAGCTACAGGCCAAAATCTACAGGTAGGCACTTTGCAAAAAACAGCTCTGTTTTCTGTTAAAAAATGGGATGTGCCCACTTTGTTTTTTGGGACATTTCCTGTCGCGGGCGCTAGGACTACCCACACAAGTGTGGTATCATTTTTATCGGGAGACTTGGGGGAACGCTGGGTGGAAGGAAATTTGTGGCTCCTCTCAGATTCCAGAACTTTCTGTCACCGAAATGTGAGAAAAATGTGTTTTTTTAGCCAAAATTTGAGGTTTGCAAAGGATTCTGGGTAACAGGACCTGGTCAGAGCCCCACAACTCACCCCATCTTGGATTCCACTAGGTCTCTAGTTTTAAAAAATGCACAGGTTTGGTAGGTTTCCCTAGGTGTCGGCTGAGCTAGAGGCCAAAATCTACAGGTGGGCACTTTGCAAAAAACAGCTCTGTTTTCTGTGATGTGTCCACGTTGTGTTTTGGGGCATATCCTGTCGCGGGCGCTAGGCCTACCCACACAAGTGAGGTACCTTTTTTATCGGGAGACTTGGGGGAACGCTGGGTGGAAGGAAATTTGTGGCTCCTCTCAGATTCCAGAACTTTCTGTCACCGAAATGTGTGGAAAATATGTTTTTTTAGCCAAATTTTGAGGTTTGCAAAGGATTCTGGGTAACAGAACCTGGTCAGAGCCCCACAAGTCACCCCATCTTGGATTCCCCTAGGTCTCTAGTTTTCATAAATGCACAGGTTTGGTAGGTTTCATTAGGTGCCGGCTGAGCTAGAGGCCAAAATCTACAGGTAGGCACTTTGCAAAAAACAGCTATGTTTTCTGTCAAAAAATGGGATGTGCCCACTTTGTGTTTTGGGACATTTCCTGTTGCGGGCGCTAGGCCTACCCACACAAGTGAGGTACCATTTTTATCGGGAGACTTGGGGGAACGCTGGGTGGAAGGAAATTTGTGGCTCCTCTCAGATTCCAGAACTTTCTGTCACCGAAATATGAGGAAAATATGTGTTTTTAGCCAAATTTTGAGGTTTGCAAAGGATTCTGGGTAACAGAACCTGGTCAGAGCCCCACAGGTCACCCCATCTTGGATTCCCCTAGGTCTGTAGTTTTCAAAAATGCACAGGTTTGGTAGGTTTCCCTAGGTGCCGGCTGAGCTAGAGGCCAAAATCTACAGGTAGGCACTTTGCAAAAAACAGCTCTGTTTTCTGTCAAAAAATGGGATGTGCCCACTTTGTGTTTTGGGACATTTCCTGTTGCGGGCGCTAGGCCTACCCACACAAGCGAGGTACCATTTTTATCGGGAGACTTGGTGGAACGCTGGGTGGAAGGAAATTTGTGGCTCCTCTCAGATTCCAGAACTTTCTGTCACCGAAATATGAGGAAAATATGTTTTTTTAGCCAAATTTTGAGGTTTGCAAAGGATTCTGGGTAACAGAACCTGATCAGAGCCCCACAAGTCACCCCATCTTGGATTCCCCTAGGTCTGTAGTTTTCAAAAATGCACAGGTTTGGTAGGTTTCCCTAGGTGCCGGCTGAGCTAGAGGCCAAAATCTACAGGTAGGCACTTTGCAAAAAACAGCTCTGTTTTCTGTGATGTATCCATGTTGTGTTTTGGGGCATATCCTGTCGCAGGCGCTAGGCCTACCCACACAAGTGAGGTACCTTTTTTATCGGGAGACTTGGGGGAACGCTGGTTGGAAGGAAATTTGTGGCTCCTCTCAGATTACAGAACTTCCTGTCACCGAAATGTGAGGAAAATATGTTTTTTTAGCCAAATTTTGAGGTTTGCAAAGGATTCTGGGTAACAGAACCTGGTCAGAGCCCCACAAGTCACCCCATCTTGGATTCCCCTAGGTCTCTAGTTTTCAAAAATGCACAGGTTTGGTAGGTTTCCCTAGGTGCCGGCTGAGCTAGAGGCCAAAATCTACAGGTAGGCACTTTGCAAAAAACAGCTCTGTTTTCTGTCAAAAAATGGGATGTGCCCACTTTGTGTTTTGGGTCATTTCCTGTTGCGGGCGCTAGGCCTACCCACACAAGCGAGGTACCATTTTTATCGGGAGACTTGGGGGAACGCTGGGTGGAAGGAAATTTGTGGCTCCTCTCAGATTCCAGAACTTTCTGTCACCGAAATGTGAGGAAAATATGTTTTTTTAGCCAAATTTTGAGGTTTGCAAAGGATTCTGGGTAACAGAACCTGGTCAGAGCCCCACAAGTCACCCCATCTTGGATTCCCCTAGGTCTCTAGTTTTCAAAAATGCACAGGTTTGGTAGGTTTCCCTAGGTGCCGGCTGAGCTAGAGGCCAAAATCTACAGGTAGGCACTATGCAAAAAACAGCTCTGTTTTCTGTCAAAAAATGGGATGTGCCCACTTTGTGTTTTGGGACATTTCCTGTTGCGGGCGCTAGGCCTACCCACACAAGTGAGGTACCATTTTTATCGGGAGACTTGGGGGAACGCTGGGTGGAAGGAAATTTGTGGCTCCTCTCAGATTCCAGAACTTTCTGTCACCGAAATATGAGGAAAATATGTGTTTTTAGCCAAATTTTGAGGTTTGCAAAGGATTCTGGGTAACAGAACCTGGTCAGAGCCCCACAAGTCACCCCATCTTGGATTCCCCTAGGTCTGTAGTTTTCAAAAATGCACAGGTTTGGTAGGTTTCCCTAGGTGCCGGCTGAGCTAGAGGCCAAAATCTACAGGTAGGCACTTTGCAAAAAACAGCTCTGTTTTCTGTCAAAAAATGTGATGTGCCCACTTTGTGTTTTGGGACATTTCCTGTTGCGGGCGCTAGGCCTACCCACACAAGTGAGGTACCATTTTTATCGGGAGACTTGGGGGAACGCTGGGTGGAAGGAAATTTGTGGCTCCTCTCAGATTCCAGAACTTTCTGTCACCGAAATATGAGGAAAATATGTTTTTTTAGCCAAATTTTGAGGTTTGGAAAGGATTCTGGGTAACAGAACCTGGTCAGAGCCCCACAAGTCACCCTATCTTGGATTCCCCTAGGTCTCTAGTTTTCAAAAATGCACAGGTTTGGTAGGTTTCCCTAGGTGCCGGCTGAGCTAGAGGCCAAAATCTACAGGTAGGCACTTTGCAAAAAACAGCTCTGTTTTCTGTCAAAAATTGGGATGTGCCCACTTTGTGTTTTGGGACATTTCCTGTTGCGGGCGCTAGGCCTACCCACACAAGCGAGGTACCATTTTTATCGGGAGACTTGGTGGAACGCTGGGTGGAAGGAAATTTGTGGCTCCTCTCAGATTCCAGAACTTTCTGTCACCGAAATATGAGGAAAATATGTTTTTTTAGCCAAATTTTGAGGTTTGCAAAGGATTCTGGGTAACAGAACGTGGTCAGAGCCCCACAAGTCACCCCATCTTGGATTCCCCTAGGTCTGTAGTTTTCAAAAATGCACAGGTTTGGTAGGTTTCCCTAGGTGCCGGCTGAGCTAGAGGCCAAAATCTACAGGTAGGCACTTTGCAAAAAACAGCTCTGTTTTCTGTGATGTATCCACGTTGTGTTTTGGGGCATATCCTGTCGCAGGCGCTAGGCCTACCCACACAAGTGAGGTACCTTTTTTATCGGGAGACTTGGGGGAACTCTGGTTGGAAGGAAATTTGTGGCTCCTCTCAGATTACAGAACTTCCTGTCACCGAAATGTGAGGAAAATATGTTTTTTTAGCCAAATGTTGAGGTTTGCAAAGGATTCTGGGTAACAGAACCTGGTCAGAGCCCCACAAGTCACCCCATCTTGGATTCCCCTAGGTCTCTAGTTTTAAAAAATGCACAGGTTTGGTAGGTTTCCCTAGGTGCCGGCTGAGCTAGAGGCCAAAATCTACAGGTAGGCACTTTGCAAAAAAAAGCTCTGTTTTCTGTCAAAAAATGGGATGTGCCCACTTTGTATTTTGGGACATTTTCTGTCGCGGGCGCTAGGACTACCCACACAAGTGAGGTATCATTTTTATCGGGACACTTGGGGGAACGCTCAGTGGAAGGAAAATTGTGGCTCCTCTCACATTCCAGAACTTTCTGTCACCGAAATGTGAGGAAAATAAGTTTTTTTAGCCAAATTTTGAGGTTTGCAAAGGATTCTGGGTAACAGAACCTGCTCAGAGCCCCACAAGTCACCCCATCTTGGATTCCCCTAGGTCTCTAGTTTTCAAAAATGCACAGATTTGGTAGGTTTCCCTAGGTGCCGGCTGAGCTAGAGGCCAAAATCTACAGGTAGGCACTTTGCAAAAAACAGCTCTGTTTTCTGTCAAAAAATGGGATGTGCCCACTTTGTGTTTTGGGACATTTCCTGTTGCGGGCGCTAGGCCTACCCACACAAGCGAGGTACCATTTTTATCGGGAGACTTGGTGGAACGCTGGGTGGAAGGAAATTTGTG
Source organism: Pleurodeles waltl (assembly GCF_031143425.1). Lineage (NCBI taxonomy): Eukaryota > Metazoa > Chordata > Amphibia > Caudata > Salamandridae > Pleurodeles > Pleurodeles waltl. The sequence goes on along the minus strand of NC_090436.1, from coordinate 885,823,212 downwards.
GCTCCTCTCAGATTCCAGAACTTTCTGTCACCGAAATATGAGGAAAATATGTTTTTTTAGCCAAATTTTGAGGTTTGCAAAGGATTCTGGGTAACAGAACCTGGTCAGAGCCCCACAAGTCACCCCATCTTGGATTCCCCTAGGTCTGTAGTTTTAAAAAATGCACAGGTTTGGTAGGTTTCCCTAGGTGCCGGCTGAGCTAGAGGCCAAAATCTACAGGTAGGCACTTTGCAAAAAACAGCTCTGTTTTCTGTCAAAAAATGGGATGTGCCCACTTTGTGTTTTGGGACATTTCCTGTTGCGGGCGCTAGGCCTACCCACACAAGTGAGGTACCATTTTTATCGGGAGACTTGGGGGAACGCTGGGTGGAAGGAAATTTGTGGCTCCTCTCAGATTCCAGAACTTTCTGTCACCGAAATATGAGGAAAATATGTTTTTTTAGACAAATTTTGAGGTTTGAAAGGATTCTGGGTAACAGAACCTGGTCAGAGCCCCACAAGTCACCCCATCTTGGATTCCCCTAGGTCTCTAGTTTTCAAAAATGAACAGGTTTGGTAGGTTTCCCTAGGTGCCGGCTGAGCTAGAGGCCAAAATCTACAGGTAGGCACTTTGCAAAAAACAGCTCTGTTTTCTGTCAAAAAATGGGATGTGCCCACTTTGTGTTTTGGGACATTTCCTGTTGCGGGCGCTAGGCCTACCCACACAAGTGAGGTACCATTTTTATCGGGAGACTTGGGGGAACGCTGGGTGGAAGGAAATTTGTGGCTCCTCTCAGATTCCAGAACTTTCTGTCACCGAAATATGAGGAAAATATGTTTTTTTAGCCAAATTTTGAGGTTTGGAAAGGATTCTGGGTAACAGAACCTGGTCAGAGCCCCACAAGTCACCCTATCTTGGATTCCCCTAGGTCTCTAGTTTTAAAAAATGCACAGGTTTGGTAGGTTTCCCTAGGTGCCGGCTGAGCTAGAGGCCAAAATCTACAGGTAGGCACTTTGCAAAAAACAGCTCTGTTTTCGGTCAAAAATTGGGATGTGCCCACTTTGTGTTTTGGGACATTTCCTGTTGCGGGCGCTAGGCCTACCCACACAAGCGAGGTACCATTTTTATCGGGAGACTTGGTGGAACGCTGGGTGGAAGGAAATTTGTGGCTCCTCTCAGATTCCAGAACTTTCTGTCACCGAAATATGAGGAAAATATGTTTTTTTTAGCCAAATTTTGAGGTTTGCAAAGGATTCTGGGTAACAGAACCTGGTCAGAGCCCCACAAGTCACCCCATCTTGGATTCCCCTAGGTCTGTAGTTTTCAAAAATGCACAGGTTTGGTAGGTTTCCCTAGGTGCCGGCTGAGCTAGAGGCCAAAATCTACAGGTAGGCACTTTGCAAAAAACAGCTCTGTTTTCTGTGATGTATCCACGTTGTGTTTTGGGGCATATCCTGTCGCAGGCGCTAGGCCTACCCACACAAGTGAGGTACCTTTTTTATCGGGAGACTTGGGGGAACGCTGGTTGGAAGGAAATTTGTGGCTCCTCTCAGATTACAGAACTTCCTGTCACCGAAATGTGAGGAAAATATGTTTTTTTAGCCAAATGTTGAGGTTTGCAAAGGATTCTGGGTAACAGAACCTGGTCAGAGCCCCACAAGTCACCCCATCTTGGATTCCCCTAGGTCTGTAGTTTTCAAAAATGCACAGGTTTGGTAGGTTTCCCTAGGTGCCGGCTGAGCTAGAGGCCAAAATCTACAGGTAGGCACTTTGCAAAAAAAAGCTCTGTTTTCTGTCAAAAAATGGGATGTGCCCACTTTGTATTTTGGGACATTTTCTGTCGCGGGCGCTAGGACTACCCACACAAGTGAGGTATCATTTTTATCGGGAGACTTGGGGGAACGCTCAGTGGAAGGAAAATTGTGGCTCCTCTCACATTCCAGAACTTTCTGTCACCGAAATGTGAGGAAAATAAGTTTTTTTTGCCAAATTTTGAGGTTTGCAAAGGATTCTGGGTAACAGAACCTGCTCAGAGCCCCACAAGTCACCACATCTTGGATTCCCCTAGGTCTCTAGTTTTCAAAAATGCACAGATTTGGTAGGTTTCCCTAGGTGCCGGCTGAGCTAGAGGCCAAAATCTACAGGTAGGCACTTTGCAAAAAACAGCTCTGTTTTCTGTCAAAAAATGGGATGTGCCCACTTTGTTTTTTGGGACATTTCCTGTTGCGGGCGCTAGGCCTACCCACACAAGCGAGGTACCATTTTTATCGGGAGACTTGGTGGAACGCTGGGTGGAAGGAAATTTGTGGCTCCTCTCAGATTCCAGAACTTTCTGTCACCGAAATATGAGGAAAATATGTTTTTTTAGCCAAATTTTGAGGTTTGCAAAGGATTCTGGGTAACAGAACCTGGTCAGAGCCCCACAAGTCACCCCATCTTGGATTCCCCTAGGTCTGTAGTTTTCAAAAATGCACAGGTTTGGTAGGTTTCCCTAGGTGCCGGCTGAGCTAGAGGCCAAAATCTACAGGTAGGCACTTTGCAAAAAACAGCTCTGTTTTCTGTCAAAAAATGGGATGTGCCCACTTTGTGTTTTGGGACATTTCCTGTTGCGGGCGCTAGGCCTACCCACACAAGTGAGGTACCATTTTTATCGGGAGACTTGGGGGAACGCTGGGTGGAAGGAAATTTGTGGCTCCTCTCAGATTCCAGAACTTTCTGTCACCGAAATATGAGGAAAATATGTTTTTTTAGCCAAATTTTGAGGTTTGAAAGGATTCTGGGTAACAGAACCTGGTCAGAGCCCCACAAGTCACCCCATCTTGGATTCCCCTAGGTCTCTAGTTTTCAAAAATGAACAGGTTTGGTAGGTTTCCCTAGGTGCCGGCTGAGCTAGAGGCCAAAATCTACAGGTAGGCACTTTGCAAAAAACAGCTCTGTTTTCTGTCAAAAAATGGGATGTGCCCACTTTGTGTTTTGGGACATTTCCTGTTGCGGGCGCTAGGCCTACCCACACAAGTGAGGTACCATTTTTATCGGGAGACTTGGGGGAACGCTGGGTGGAAGGAAATTTGTGGCTCCTCTCAGATTCCAGAACTTTCTGTCACCGAAATATGAGGAAAATATGTTTTTTTAGCCAAATTTTGAGGTTTGGAAAGGATTCTGGGTAACAGAACCTGGTCAGAGCCCCACAAGTCACCCTATCTTGGATTCCCCTAGGTCTCTAGTTTTAAAAAATGCACAGGTTTGGTAGGTTTCCCTAGGTGCCGGCTGAGCTAGAGGCCAAAATCTACAGGTAGGCACTTTGCAAAAAACAGCTCTGTTTTCTGTCAAAAAATGGGATGTGCCCACTTTGTGTTTTGGGACATTTCCTGTTGCGGGCGCTAGGCCTACCCACACAAGCGAGGTACCATTTTTATCGGGAGACTTGGTGGAACGCTGGGTGGAAGGAAATTTGTGGCTCCTCTCAGATTCCAGAACTTTCTGTCACCGAAATATGAGGAAAATATGTTTTTTTAGCCAAATTTTGAGGTTTGCAAAGGATTCTGGGTAACAGAACCTGGTCAGAGCCCCACAAGTCACCCCATCTTGGATTCCCCTAGGTCTCCATTTTTCAAAAATGCACAGGTTTGGTAGGTTTCCCTAGGTGCCGGGTGAGCTACAGGCCAAAATCTACAGGTAGGCACTTTGCAAAAAACAGCTCTGTTTTCTGTTAAAAAATGGGATGTGCCCACTTTGTTTTTTTGGGACATTTCCTGTCGCGGGCGCTAGGACTACCCACACAAGTGTGGTATCATTTTATCGGGAGACTTGGGGGAACGCTGGGTGGAAGGAAATTTGTGGCTCCTCTCAGATTCCAGAACTTTCTGTCACCGAAATGTGAGAAAAAATGTGTTTTTTTAGCCAAAATTTGAGGTTTGCAAAGGATTCTGGGTAACGGGACCTGGTCAGAGCCCCACAACTCACCCCATCTTGGATTCCACTAGGTCTCTAGTTTTAAAAAATGCACAGGTTTGGTAGGTTTCCCTAGGTGTCGGCTGAGCTAGAGGCCAAAATCTACAGGTGGGCACTTTGCAAAAAACAGCTCTGTTTTCTGTGATGTGTCCACGTTGTGTTTTGGGCATATCCTGTCGCGGGCGCTAGGTCTACCCACACAAGTGAGGTACCTTTTTTATCGGGAGACTTGGGGGAACGCTGGGTGGAAGGAAATTTGTGGCTCCTCTCAGATTCCAGAACTTTCTGTCACCGAAATGTGAGGAAAATATGTTTTTTTAGCCAAATTTTGAGGTTTGCAAAGGATTCTGGGTAACAGAACCTGGTCAGAGCCCCACAAGTCACCCCATCTTGGATTCCCCTAGGTCTCTAGTTTTCATAAATGCACAGGTTTGGTAGGTTTCATTAGGTGCCGGCTGAGCTAGAGGCCAAAATCTACAGGTAGGCACTTTGCAAAAAACAGCTATGTTTTCTGTCAAAAAATGGGATGTGCCCACTTTGTGTTTTGGGACATTTCCTGTTGCGGGCGCTAGCCTACCCACACAAGTGAGGTACCATTTTTATCGGGAGACTTGGGGAACGCTGGGTGGAAGGAAATTTGTGGCTCCTCTCAGATTCCAGAACTTTCTGTCACCGAAATATGAGGAAAATATGTGTTTTTAGCCAAATTTTGAGGTTTGCAAAGGATTCTGGGTAACAGAACCTGGTCAGAGCCCCACAGGTCACCCATCTTGGATTCCCCTAGGTCTGTAGTTTTCAAAAATGCACAGGTTTGGTAGGTTTCCCTAGGTGCCGGCTGAGCTAGAGGCCAAAATCTACAGGTAGGCACTTTGCAAAAAACAGCTCTGTTTTCTGTCAAAAAATGGGATGTGCCCACTTTGTGTTTTGGGACATTTCCTGTTGCGGGCGCTAGGCCTACCCACACAAGCGAGGTACCATTTTTATCGGGAGACTTGGTGGAACGCTGGGTGGAAGGAAATTTGTGGCTCCTCTCAGATTCCAGAACTTTCTGTCACCGAAATATGAGGAAAATATGTTTTTTTAGCCAAATTTTGAGGTTTGCAAAGGATTCTGGGTAACAGAACCTGATCAGAGCCCCACAAGTCACCCCATCTTGGATTCCCCTAGGTCTGTAGTTTTCAAAAATGCACAGGTTTGGTAGGTTTCCCTAGGTGCCGGCTGAGCTAGAGGCCAAAATCTACAGGTAGGCACTTTGCAAAAAACAGCTCTGTTTTCTGTGATGTATCCATGTTGTGTTTTGGGGCATATCGTGTCGCAGGCGCTAGGCCTACCCACACAAGTGAGGTACCTTTTTTATCGGGAGACTTGGGGGAACGCTGGTTGGAAGGAAATTTGTGGCTCCTCTCAGATTACAGAACTTCCTGTCACCGAAATGTGAGGAAAATATGTTTTTTTAGCCAAATTTTGAGGTTTGCAAAGGATTCTGGGTAACAGAACCTGGTCAGAGCCCGACAAGTCACCCCATCTTGGATTCCCCTAGGTCTGTAGTTTTCAAAAATGCACAGGTTTGGTAGGTTTCCCTAGGTGCCGGCTGAGCTAGAGGCCAAAATCTACAGGTAGGCACTTTGCAAAAAATAGCTCTGTTTTCTGTCAAAAAATGGATGTGCCCACTTTGTGTTTTGGGACATTTCCTGTTGCGGGCGCTAGGCCTACCCACACAAGCGAGGTACCATTTTTATCGGGAGACTTGGTGGAACGCTGGGTGGAAGGAAATTTGTGGCTCCTCTCAGATTACAGAACTTCCTGTCACCGAAATGTGAGGAAAATATGTTTTTTTAGCCAAATGTTGAGGTTTGCAAAGGATTCTGGGTAACAGAACCTGGTCAGAGCCCCACAAGTCACCCCATCTTGGATTCCCCTAGGTCTCTAGTTTTCAAAAATGCACAGGTTTGGTAGGTTTCCCTAGGTGCCGGCTGAGCTAGAGGCCAAAATCTACAGGTAGGCACTTTGCAAAAAACAGCTCTGTTTTCTGTCAAAAAATGGGATGTGCCCACTTTGTGTTTTGGGACATTTCCTGTTGCGGGCGCTAGGCCTACCCACACAAGTGAGGTACCATTTTTATCGGGAGACTTGGGGGAACGCTGGGTGGAAGGAAATTTGTGGCTCCTCTCAGATTCCAGAACTTTCTGTCACCGAAATATGAGGAAAATATGTTTTTTTAGCCAAATTTTGAGGTTTTAAAGGATTCTGGGTAACAGAACCTGGTCAGAGCCCCACAAGTCACCCCATCTTGGATTCCCCTAGGTCTCTAGTTTTCAAAAATGAACAGGTTTGGTAGGTTTCCCTAGGTGCCGGCTGAGCTAGAGGCCAAAATCTACAGGTAGGCACTTTGCAAAAAACAGCTCTGTTTTCTGTCAAAAAATGGGATGTGCCCACTTTGTGTTTTGGGACATTTCCTGTTGCGGGCGCTAGGCCTACCCACACAAGTGAGGTACCATTTTTATCGGGAGACTTGGGGGAACGCTGGGTGGAAGGAAATTTGTGGCTCCTCTCAGATTCCAGAACTTTCTGTCACCGAAATATGAGGAAAATATGTTTTTTTAGCCAAATTTTGAGGTTTGGAAAGGATTCTGGGTAACAGAACCTGGTCAGAGCCCCACAAGTCACCCTATCTTGGATTCCCCTAGGTCTCTAGTTTTAAAAAATGCACAGGTTTGGTAGGTTTCCCTAGGTGCCGGCTGAGCTAGAGGCCAAAATCTACAGGTAGGCACTTTGCAAAAAACAGCTCTGTTTTCTGTCAAAAAATGGGATGTGCCCACTTTGTGTTTTGGGACATTTCCTGTTGCGGGCGCTAGGCCTACCCACACAAGCGAGGTACCATTTTTATCGGGAGACTTGGTGGAACGCTGGGTGGAAGGAAATTTGTGGCTCCTCTCAGATTCCAGAACTTTCTGTCACCGAAATATGAGGAAAATATGTTTTTTTTAGCCAAATTTTGAGGTTTGCAAAGGATTCTGGGTAACAGAACCTGGTCAGAGCCCCACAAGTCACCCCATCTTGGATTGCCCTAGGTCTGTAGTTTTCAAAAATGCACAGGTTTGGTAGGTTTCCCTAGGTGCCGGCTGAGCTAGAGGCCAAAATCTACAGGTAGGCACTTTGCAAAAAACAGCTCTGTTTTCTGTGATGTATCCACGTTGTGTTTTGGGGCATATCCTGTCGCAGGCGCTAGGCCTACCCACACAAGTGAGGTACCTTTTTTATCGGGAGACTTGGGGGAACGCTGGTTGGAAGGAAATTTGTGGCTCCTCTCAGATTACAGAACTTCCTGTCACCGAAATGTGAGGAAAATATGTTTTTTTTAGCCAAATTTTGAGGTTTGCAAAGGATTCTGGGTAACAGAACCTGGTCAGAGCCCCACAAGTCACCCCATCTTGGATTCCCCTAGGTCTCTAGTTTTAAAAAATGCACAGGTTTGGTAGGTTTCCCTAGGTGCCGGCTGAGCTAGAGGCCAAAATCTACAGGTAGGCACTTTGCAAAAAACAGCTCTGTTTTCTGTCAAAAAATGGGATGTGCCCACTTTGTATTTTGGGACATTTTCTGTCGCGGGCGCTAGGACTACCCACACAAGTGAGGTATCATTTTTATTGGGAGACTTGGGGGAACGCTCAGTGGAAGGAAAATTGTGGCTCCTCTCACATTCCAGAACTTTCTGTCACCGAAATGTGAGGAAAATATGTTTTTTTAGCCAAATTTTGAGGTTTGCAAAGGATTCTGGGTAACAGAACCTGCTCAGAGCCCCACAAGTCACCACATCTTGGATTCCCCTAGGTCTCTAGTTTTCAAAAATGCACAGATTTGGTAGGTTTCCCTAGGTGCCGGCTGAGCTAGAGGCCAAAATCTACAGGTAGGCACTTTGCAAAAAACAGCTCTGTTTTCTGTCAAAAAATGGGATGTGCCCACTTTGTGTTTTGGGACATTTCCTGTTGCGGGCGCTAGGCCTACCCACACAAGCGAAATACCATTTTTATCGGGAGACTTGGTGGAACGCTGGGTGGAAGGAAATTTGTGGCTCCTCTCAGATTCCAGAACTTTCTGTCACCGAAATATGAGGAAAATATGTTTTTTTAGCCAAATTTTGAGGTTTGCAAAGGATTCTGGGTAACTGGTCAGAGCCCCACAAGTCACCCCATCTTGGATTCCCCTAGGTCTGTAGTTTTCAAAAATGCACAGGTTTGGTAGGTTTCCCTAGGTGCCGGCTGAGCTAGAGGCCAAAATCTACAGGTAGGCACTTTGCAAAAAACAGCTCTGTTTTCTGTGATGTATCCACGTTGTGTTTTGGGGCATATCCTGTCGCAGGCGCTAGGCCTACCCACACAAGTGAGGTACCTTTTTTATCGGGAGACTTGGGGGAACGCTGGTTGGAAGGAAATTTGTGGCTCCTCTCAGATTACAGAACTTCCTGTCACCGAAATGTGAGGAAAATATGTTTTTTTAGCCAAATGTTGAGGTTTGCAAAGGATTCTGGGTAACAGAACCTGGTCAGAGCCCCACAAGTCACCCCATCTTGGATTCCCCTAGGTCTCTAGTTTTAAAAAATGCACAGGTTTGGTAGGTTTCCCTAGGTGCCGGCTGAGCTAGAGGCCAAAATCTACAGGTAGGCACTTTGCAAAAAAAAGCTCTGTTTTCTGTCAAAAAATGGGATGTGCCCACTTTGAATTTTGGGGACATTTTCTGTAGCGGGGCGCTAGGACTACCCACACAAGTGAGGTATCATTTTTATCGGGAGACTTGGGGGAACGCTCAGTGGAAGGAAATTGTGGCTCCTCTCACATTCCAGAACTTTCTGTCACCGAAATGTGAGGAAAATATGTTTTTTTAGCCAAATTTTGAGGTTTGCAAAGGATTCTGGGTAACAGAACCTGCTCAGAGCCCCACAAGTCACCACATCTTGGATTCCCCTAGGTCTCTAGTTTTCAAAAATGCACAGATTTGGTAGGTTTCCCTAGGTGCCGGCTGAGCTAGAGGCCAAAATCTACAGGTAGGCACTTTGCAAAAAACAGCTCTGTTTTCTGTCAAAAAATGGGATGTGCCCACTTTGTGTTTTGGGACATTTCCTGTTGCGGGCGCTAGGCCTACCCACACAAGCGAGGTACCATTTTTATCGGGAGACTTGGTGGAACGCTGGGTGGAAGGAAATTTATGGTTCCTCTCAGATTCCAGAACTTTCTGTCACCGAAATATGAGGGAAAATATTTTTTTTAGCCAAATTTGAGGTTTGCAAAGGATTCTGGGTAACAGAACCTGGTCAGAGCCCCACAAGTCACCCCCATCTTGGATTCCCCTAGGTCTGTAGTTTTCAAAAATGCACAGGTTTGGTAGGTTTCCCTAGGTGCCGGCTGAGCTAGAGGCCAAAATCTACAGGTAGGCACTTTGCAAAAAACAGCTCTGTTTTCTGTCAAAAAATGGGATGTGCCCACTTTGTGTTTTGGGACATTTCCTGTTGCGGGTGCTAGGCCTACCCACACAAGTGAGGTACCATTTTTATCGGGAGACTTGGGGGAACGCTGGGTGGAAGGAAATTTGTGGCTCCTCTCAGATTCCAGAACTTTCTGTCACCGAAATATGAGGAAAATATGTTTTTTTAGCCAAATTTTGAGGTTTTAAAAGGATTCTGGGTAACAGAACCTGGTCAGAGCCCCACAAGTCACCCCATCTTGGATTCCCCTAGGTCTCTAGTTTTCAAAAATGAACAGGTTTGGTAGGTTTCCCTAGGTGCCGGCTGAGCTAGAGGCCAAAATCTACAGGTAGGCACTTTGCAAAAAACAGCTCTGTTTTCTGTCAAAAAAATGGGATGTGCCCACTTTGTGTTTTGGGACATTTCCTGTTGCGGGCGCTAGGCCTACCCACACAAGTGAGGTACCATTTTTATCGGGAGACTTTTGGGAACGCTGGGTGGAAGGAAATTTGTGGCTCCTCTCAGATTCCAGAACTTACTGTCACCGAAATATGAGGAAAATATGTTTTTTAGCCAAATTTTGAGGTTTGGAAAGGATTCTGGGTAACAGAACCTGGTCAGAGCCCCACAAGTCACCCTATCTTGGATTCCCCTAGGTCTCTAGTTTAAAAAAATGCACAGGTTTGGTAGGTTTCCCTAGGTGCCGGCTGAGCTAGAGGCCAAAATCTACAGGTAGGCACTTTGCAAAAAACAGCTCTGTTTTCTGTCAAAAAATGGGATGTGCCCACTTTGTGTTTTGGGACATTTCCTGTTGCGGGCGCTAGGCCTACCCACACAAGTGAGGTACCATTTTTATCGGGAGACTTGGGGGAAACGCTGGGTGGAAGGAAATTTGTGGCTCCTCTCAGATTCCAGAACTTTCTGTCACCGAAATATGAGGAAAATATGTGTTTTTAGCCAAATTTTGAGGTTTGCAAAGGATTCTGGGTAACAGAACCTGGTCAGAGCCCCACAGGTCACCCCATCTTGGATTCCCCTAGGTCTGTAGTTTTCAAAAATGCACAGGTTTGGTAGGTTTCCCTAGGTGCCGGCTGAGCTAGAGGCCAAAATCTACAGGTAGGCACTTTGCAAAAAATAGCTCTGTTTTCTGTCAAAAAATGGGATGTGCCCACTTTGTGTTTTGGGACATTTCCTGTTGCGGGCGCTAGGCCTACCCACACAAGTGAGGTACCATTTTTATCGGGAGACTTGTGGGAACGCTGGGTGGAAGGAAATTTGTGGCTCCTCTCAGATTCCAGAACTTTCTGTCACCGAAATATGAGGAAAATATGTTTTTTTTAGCCAAATTTTGAGGTTTGCAAAGGATTCTGGGTAACAGAACCTGGTCAGAGCCCCACAAGTCACCCCATCTTGGATTCCCCTAGGTCTCTAGTTTTCAAAAATGCACAGGTTTGGTAGGTTTCCCTAGGTGCCGGCTGAGCTAGAGGCCAAAATCTACAGGTAGGCACTTTTCAAAAAACAGCTCTGTTTTCTGTCAAAAAATGGGATGTGCCCACAGTGTGTTTTGGGACATTTCCTGTTGCGGGCGCTAGGCCTACCCACACAAGCGAGGTACCATTTTTATCGGGAGACTTGGGGGAACGCTGGGTGGAAGGAAATGTGTGGCTCGTCTCAGATTCCAGAACTTTCTGTCACCGAAATATGAGGAAAATATGTTTTTTTAGCCAAATTTTGAGGTTTGCAAAGGATTCTGGGTAACAGAACCTGGTCAGAGCCCCACAAGTCACCCCATCTTGGATTCCCCTAGGTCTCCATTTTTCAAAAATGCACAGGTTTGGTAGGTTTCCCTAGGTGCCGGGTGAGCTACAGGCCAAAATCTACAGGTAGGCACTTTGCAAAAAACAGCTCTGTTTTCTGTTAAAAAATGGGATGTGCCCACTTTGTGTTTTGGGACATTTCCTGTTGCGGGCGCTAGGCCTACCCACACAAGTGAGGTACGATTTTTATCGGGAGACTTGGGGGAACGCTGGGTGGAAGGAAATTTGTGGCTCCTCTCAGATTCCAGAACTTTCTGTCACCGAAATATAAGGAAAATATGTCTTTTTAGCCAAATTTTGAGGTTTGCAAAGGATTCTGGTTAACAGAACCTGGTCAGAGCCCCACAAGTCACCCCATCTTGGATTCCCCTAGGTCTCTAGTTTTCAAAAATGCACAGGTTTGGTAGGTTTCCCTAGGTGCCGGCTGAGCTAGAGGCCAAAATCTACAGGTAGGCACTTTTCAAAAAACAGCTCTGTTTTCTGTCAAAAAATGGGATGTGCCCACAGTGTGTTTTGGGACATTTCCTGTTGCGGGCGCTAGGCCTACCCACACAAGCGAGGTACCATTTTTATCGGGAGACTTGGGGGAACGCTGGGTGGAAGGAAATGTGTGGCTCGTCTCAGATTCCAGAACTTTCTTTCACCGAAATATGAGGAAAATATGTTTTTTTAGCCAAATTTTGAGGTTTGCAAAGGATTCTGGGTAACAGAACCTGGTCAGAGCCCCACAAGTCACCCCATCTTGGATTTCCCTAGGTCTCCATTTTTCAAAAATGCACAGGTTTGGTAGGTTTCCCTAGGTGCCGGGTGAGCTACAGGCCAAAATCTACAGGTAGGCACTTTGCAAAAAAACAGCTCTGTTTTCTGTTAAAAAATGGGATGTGCCCACTTTGTTTTTTGGGACATTTCCTGTCGCGGGCGCTAGGACTACCCCCACAAGTGTGGTATCATTTTTATTGGGAGACTTGGGGGAACGCTGGGTGGAAGGAAATTTGTGGCTCCTCTCAGATTCCAGAACTTTCTGTCACCGAAATGTGAGAAAAATGTGTTTTTTTAGCCAAAATTTGAGGTTTGCAAAGGATTCTGGGTAACAGGACCTGGTCAGAGCCCACAACTCACCCCATCTTGGATTCCACTAGGTCTCTAGTTTTAAAAAATGCACAGGTTTGGTAGGTTTCCCTAGGTGTCGGCTGAGCTAGAGGCCAAAATCTACAGGTGGGCACTTTGCAAAAAACAGCTCTGTTTTCTGTGATGTGTCCACGTTGTGTTTTGGGGCATATCCTGTCGCGGGCGCTAGGCCTACCCACACAAGTGAGGTACCTTTTTTATCGGGAGACTTGGGGGAACGCTGGGTGGAAGGAAATTTGTGGCTCCTCTCAGATTCCAGAACTTTCTGTCACCGAAATGTGAGGAAAATATGTTTTTTTAGCCAAATTTTGAGGTTTGCAAAGGATTCTGGGTAACAGAACCTGGTCAGAGCCCCACAAGTCACCCCATCTTGGATTCCCCTAGGTCTCTAGTTTTCATAAATGCACAGGTTTGGTAGGTTTCATTAGGTGCCGGCTGAGCTAGAGGCCAAAATCTACAGGTAGGCACTTTGCAAAAAACAGCTATGTTTTCTGTCAAAAAATGGGATGTGCCCACTTTGTGTTTTGGGACATTTCCTGTTGCGGGCGCTAGGCCTACCCACACAAGTGAGGTACCATTTTTATCGGGAGACTTGGGGGAACGCTGGGTGGAAGGAAATTTGTGGCTCCTCTCAGATTCCAGAACTTTCTGTCACCGAAATATGAGGAAAATATGTGTTTTTAGCCAAATTTTGAGGTTTGCAAAGGATTCTGGGTAACAGAACCTGGTCAGAGCCCCACAAGTCACCCCATCTTGGATTCCCCTAGGTCTGTAGTTTTCAAAAATGCACAGGTTTGGTAGGTTTCCCTAGGTGCCGGCTGAGCTAGAGGCCAAAATCTACAGGTAGGCACTTTGCAAAAAACAGCTCTGTTTTCTGTCAAAAAATGGGATGTGCCCCACTTTGTGTTTTGGGACATTTCCTGTTGCGGGCGCTAGGCCTACCCCACACAAGTGAGGTACCATTTTTATCGGGAGACTTGGGGGAACGCTAGGTGGAAGGACTTTTGTGGCTCCTCTCAGATTCCAGAACTTTCTGTCACCGAAATATGAGGAAAATATGTTTTTTTAGCCAAATTTTGAGGTTTGCAAAGGATTCTGGGTAACAGAACCTGCTCAGAGCCCCACAAGTCACCACATCTTGGATTCCCCTAGGTCTCTAGTTTTCAAAAATGCACAGATTTGGTAGGTTTCCCTAGGTGCCCCGGCTGAGCTAGAGGCCAAAATCTACAGGTAGGCACTTTGCAAAAAACAGCTCTGTTTTCTGTCAAAAAATGGGATGTGCCCACTTTGTGTTTTGGGACATTTCCTGTTGCGGGCGCTAGGCCTACCCACACAAGCGAGGTACCATTTTTATCGGGAGACTTGGTGGAACGCTGGGTGGAAGGAAATTTGTGGCTCCTCTCAGATTCCAGAACTTTCTGTCACCGAAATATGAGGAAAATATGTTTTTTTAGCCAAATTTTGAGGTTTGCAAAGGATTCTGGGTAACAGAACCTGGTCAGAGCCCCACAAGTCACCCTATCTTGGATTCCCCTAGGTCTCTAGTTTTAAAAAATGCACAGGTTTGGTAGGTTTCCCTAGGTGCCGGCTGAGCTAGAGGCCAAAATCTACAGGTAGGCACTTTGCAAAAAACAGCTCTGTTTTCTGTCAAAAAATGGGATGTGCCCACTTTGTGTTTTGGGACATTTCCTGTTGCGGGCGCTAGGCCTACCCACACAAGCGAGGTACCATTTTTATCGGGAGACTTGGTGGAACGCTGGGTGGAAGGAAATTTGTGGCTCCTCTCAGATTCCAGAACTTTCTGTCACCGAAATATGAGGAAAATATGTTTTTTTAGCCAAATTTTGAGGTTTGCAAAGGATTCTGGGTAACAGAACCTGGTCAGAGCCCCACAAGTCACCCCATCTTGGATTCCCCTAGGTCTGTAGTTTTCAAAAATGCACAGGTTTGGTAGGTTTCCCTAGGTGCCGTCTGAGCTAGAGGCCAAAATCTACAGGTAGGCACTTTGCAAAAAACAGCTCTGTTTTCTTTGATGTATCCACGTTGTGTTTTGGGGCATATCCTGTCGCAGGCGCTAGGCCTACCCACACAAGTGAGGTACCTTTTTTGATCGGGAGACTTGGGGGAACGCTGGTTGGAAGGAAATTTGTGGCTCCTCTCAGATTACAGAACTTCCTGTCACCGAAATGTGAGGAAAATATGTTTTTTTAGCCAAATTTTGAGGTTTGCAAAGGATTCTGGGTAACAGAACCTGGTCAGAGCCCCACAAGTCACCCCATCTTGGATTCCCCTAGGTCTCTAGTTTTAAAAAATGCACAGGTTTGGTAGGTTTCCCTAGGTGCCGGCTGAGCTAGAGGCCAAAATCTACAGGTAGGCACTTTGCAAAAAAAAGCTCTGTTTTCTGTCAAAAAATGGGATGTGCCCACTTTGAATTTTGGGACATTTTCTGTAGCGGGCGCTAGGGACTACCCACACAAGTGAGGTATCATTTTTATCGGGAGACTTGGGGGAACGCTCAGTGGAAGGAAAATTGTGGCTCCTCTCACCTTCCAGAACTTTCTGTCACCGAAATGTGAGGAAAATATGTTTTTTTAGCCAAATTTTGAGGTTTGCAAAGGATTCTGGGTAACAGAACCTGCTCAGAGCCCCACAAGTCACCACATCTTGGATTCCCCTAGGTCTCTAGTTTTCAAAAATGCACAGATTTGGTAGGTTTTCCCTAGGTGCCGGCTGAGCTAGAGGCCAAAATCTACAGGTAGGCACTTTGCAAAAAACAGCTCTGTTTTCTGTCAAAAAATGGGATGTGCCCACTTTGTGTTTTGGGGACATTTCCTGTTGCGGGCGCTAGGCCTACCCACACAAGCGAGGTACCATTTTTATCGGGAGACTTGGTGGAACGCTGGGTGGAAGGAAATTTATGGTTCCTCTCAGATTCCAGAACTTTCTGTCACCGAAATATGAGGAAAATATTTTTTTTAGCCAAATTTTGAGGTTTGCAAAGGATTCTGGGTAACAGAACCTGGTCAGAGCCCCACAAGTCACCCCATCTTGGATTCCCCTAGGTCTGTAGTTTTCAAAAATGCACAGGTTTGGTAGGTTTCCCTAGGTGCCCGGCTGAGCTAGAGGCCAAAATCTACAGGTAGGCACTTTGCAAAAAACAGCTCTGTTTTCTGTCAAAAAATGGGATGTGCCCACTTTGTGTTTTGGGACATTTCCTGTTGCGGGCGCTAGGCCTACCCACACAAGTGAGGTACCATTTTTATCGGGAGACTTTTGGGAACGCTGGGTGGAAGGAAATTTGTGGCTCCTCTCAGATTCCAGAACTTACTGTCACCGAAATATGAGGAAAATATGTTTTTTAGCCAAATTTTGAGGTTTGGGAAAGGATTCTGGGTAACAGAACCTGGTCAGCAGCCCCACAAGTCACCCTATCTTGGATTCCCCTAGGTCTCTAGTTTTAAAAAATGCACAGGTTTGGTAGGTTTCCCTAGGTGCCGGCTGAGCTAGAGGCCAAAATCTACAGGTAGGCACTTTGCAAAAAACAGCTCTGTTTTCTGTCAAAAAATGGATGTGCCCACTTTGTGTTTTGGGACATTTCCTGTTGCGGGCGCTAGGCCTACCCACACAAGTGAGGTACCATTTTTATCGGGAGACTTGGGGGAACGCTGGGTGGAAGGAAATTTGTGGCTCCTCTCAGATTCCAGAACTTTCTGTCACCGAAATATGAGGAAAATATGTGTTTTTAGCCAAATTTTGAGGTTTGCAAAGGATTCTGGGTAACAGAACCTGGTCAGAGCCCCACAGGTCACCCCATCTTGGATTCCCCTAGGTCTGTAGTTTTCAAAAATGCACAGGTTTGGTAGGTTTCCCTAGGTGCCGGCTGAGCTAGAGGCCAAAATCTACAGGTAGGCACTTTGCAAAAAATAGCTCTGTTTTCTGTCAAAAAATGGGATGTGCCCACTTTGTGTTTTGGGACATTTCCTGTTGCGGGCGCTAGGCCTACCCACACAAGTGAGGTACGATTTTTATCGGGAGACTTGGGGGAACGCTGGGTGGAAGGAAATTTGTGGCTCCTCTCAGATTCCAGAACTTTCTGTCACCGAAATATAAGGAAAATATGTCTTTTTAGCCAAATTTTGAGGTTTGCAAAGGATTCTGGTTAACAGAACCTGGTCAGAGCCCCACAAGTCACCCCATCTTGGATTCCCCTAGGTCTCTAGTTTTCAAAAATGCACAGGTTTGGTAGGTTTCCCTAGGTGCCGGCTGAGCTAGAGGCCAAAATCTACAGGTAGGCACTTTTCAAAAAACAGCTCTGTTTTCTGTCAAAAAATGGGATGTGCCCACAGTGTGTTTTGGGACATTTCCTGTTGCGGGCGCTAGGCCTACCCACACAAGCGAGGTACCATTTTTATCGGGAGACTTGGGGGAACGCTGGGTGGAAGGAAATGTGTGGCTCGTCTCAGATTCCAGAACTTTCTTTCACCGAAATATGAGGAAAATATGTTTTTTTAGCCAAATTTTGAGGTTTGCAAAGGATTCTGGGTAACAGAACCTGGTCAGAGCCCCACAAGTCACCCCATCTTGGATTCCCCTAGGTCTCCATTTTTCAAAAATGCACAGGTTTGGTAGGTTTCCCTAGGTGCCGGGTGAGCTACAGGCCAAAATCTACAGGTAGGCACTTTGCAAAAAACAGCTCTGTTTTCTGTTAAAAAATGGGATGTGCCCACTTTGTTTTTTGGGACATTTCCTGTCGCGGGCGCTAGGACTACCCCCACAAGTGTGGTATCATTTTTATTGGGAGACTTGGGGGAACGCTGGGTGGAAGGAAATTTGTGGCTCCTCTCAGATTCCAGAACTTTCTGTCACCGAAATGTGAGAAAAATGTGTTTTTTTAGCCAAAATTTGAGGTTTGCAAAGGATTCTGGGTAACAGGACCTGGTCAGAGCCCCACAACTCACCCCATCTTGGATTCCACTAGGTCTCTAGTTTTAAAAAATGCACAGGTTTGGTAGGTTTCCCTAGGTGTCGGCTGAGCTAGAGGCCAAAATCTACAGGTGGGCACTTTGCAAAAAACAGCTCTGTTTTCTGTGATGTGTCCACGTTGTGTTTTGGGGCATATCCTGTCGCGGGCGCTAGCCTACCCACACAAGTGAGGTACCTTTTTTATCGGGAGACTTGGGGGAACGCTGGGTGGAAGGAAATTTGTGGCTCCTCTCAGATTCCAGAACTTTCTGTCACCGAAATGTGAGGAAAATATGTTTTTTTAGCCAAATTTTGAGGTTTGCAAAGGATTCTGGGTAACAGAACCTGGTCAGAGCCCCACAAGTCACCCCATCTTGGATTCCCCCTAGGTCTCTAGTTTTCATAAATGCACAGGTTTGGTAGGTTTCATTAGGTGCCGGCTGAGCTAGAGGCCAAAATCTACAGGTAGGCACTTTGCAAAAAACAGCTATGTTTTCTGTCAAAAAATGGGATGTGCCCACTTTGTGTTTTGGGACATTTCCTGTTGCGGGCGCTAGGCCTACCCACACAAGTGAGGTACCATTTTTATCGGGAGACTTGGGGGAACGCTGGGTGGAAGGAAATTTGTGGCTCCTCTCAGATTCCAGAACTTTCTGTCACCGAAATATGAGGAAAATATGTGTTTTTAGCCAAATTTTGAGGTTTGCAAAGGATTCTGGGTAACAGAACCTGGTCAGAGCCCCACAAGTCACCCCATCTTGGATTCCCCTAGGTCTCTAGTTTTCAAAAATGCACAGGTTTGGTAGGTTTCCCTAGGTGCCCGGCTGAGCTAGAGGCCAAAATCTACAGGTAGGCACTTTGCAAAAAACAGCTCTGTTTTCTGTCAAAAAATGGGATGTGCCCACTTTGTGTTTTGGGGACATTTCCTGTTGCGGGCGCTAGGCCTACCCACACAAGTGAGGTACCATTTTTATCGGGAGACTTGGGGGAACGCTAGGTGGAAGGACTTTTGTGGCTCCTCTCAGATTCCAGAACTTTCTGTCACCGAAATATGAGGAAAATATGTTTTTTTAGCCAAATTTTGAGGTTTGAAAGGATTCTGGGTAACAGAACCTGGTCAGAGCCTCACAAGTCACCCCATCTTGGATTCCCCTAGGTCTCTAGTTTTCAAAAATGAACAGGTTTGGTAGGTTTCCCTAGGTGCCGGCTGAGCTAGAGGCCAAAATCTACAGGTAGGCACTTTGCAAAAAACAGCTCTGTTTTCTGTCAAAAAATGGGATGTGCCCACTTTGTGTTTTGGGACATTTCCTGTTGCGGGCGCTAGGCCTACCCACACAAGTGAGGTACCATTTTTATCGGGAGACTTGGGGGAACGCTGGGTGGAAGGAAATTTGTGGCTCCTCTCAGATTCCAGAACTTTCTGTCACCGAAATATGAGGAAAATATGTTTTTTTTAGCCAAATTTTGAGGTTTGCAAAGGATTCTGGGTAACAGAACCTGCTCAGAGCCCCACAAGTCACCACATCTTGGATTCCCCTAGGTCTCTAGTTTTCAAAAATGCACAGATTTGGTAGGTTTCCCTAGGTGCCGGCTGAGCTAGAGGCCAAAATCTACAGGTAGGCACTTTGCAAAAAACAGCTCTGTTTTCTGTCAAAAAATGGGATGTGCCCACTTTGTGTTTTTGGGACATTTCCTGTTGCGGGCGCTAGGCCTACCCACACAAGCGAGGTACCATTTTTATCGGGAGACTTGGTGGAACGCTGGGTGGAAGGAAATTTGTGGCTCCTCTCAGATTCCAGAACTTTCTGTCACCGAAATATGAGGAAAATATGTTTTTTTAGCCAAATTTTGAGGTTTGCAAAGGATTCTGGGTAACAGAACCTGGTCAGAGCCCCACAAGTCACCCTATCTTGGATTCCCCTAGGTCTCTAGTTTTAAAAAATGCACAGGTTTGGTAGGTTTCCCTAGGTGCCGGCTGAGCTAGAGGCCAAAATCTACAGGTAGGCACTTTGCAAAAAACAGCTCTGTTTTCTGTCAAAAAATGGGATGTGCCCACTTTGTGTTTTGGGACATTTCCTGTTGCGGGCGCTAGGCCTACCCACACAAGCGAGGTACCATTTTTATCGGGAGACTTGGTGGAACGCTGGGTGGAAGGAAATTTGTGGCTCCTCTCAGATTCCAGAACTTTCTGTCACCGAAATATGAGGAAAATATGTTTTTTTAGCCAAATTTTGAGGTTTGCAAAGGATTCTGGGTAACAGAACCTGGTCAGAGCCCCACAAGTCACCCCATCTTGGATTCCCCTAGGTCTGTAGTTTTCAAAAATGCACAGGTTTGGTAGGTTTCCCTAGGTGCCGTCTGAGCTAGAGGCCAAAATCTACAGGTAGGCACTTTGCAAAAAACAGCTCTGTTTTCTTTGATGTATCCACGTTGTGTTTTGGGGCATATCCTGTCGCAGGCGCTAGGCCTACCCACACAAGTGAGGTACCTTTTTTATCGGGAGACTTGGGGGAACGCTGGTTGGAAGGAAATTTGTGGCTCCTCTCAGATTACAGAACTTCCTGTCACCGAAATGTGAGGAAAATATGTTTTTTTAGCCAAATTTTGAGGTTTGCAAAGGATTCTGGGTAACAGAACCTGGTCAGAGCCCCACAAGTCACCCCATCTTGGATTCCCCTAGGTCTCTAGTTTTAAAAAAATGCACAGGTTTGGTAGGTTTCCCTAGGTGCCGGCCTGAGCTAGAGGCCAAAATCTACAGGTAGGCACTTTGCAAAAAACAGCTCCGTTTTCTGTCAAAAAATGGGATGTGCCCCACTTTGTATTTTGGGACATTTTCTGTCGCGGGCGCTAGGACTACCCACACAAGTGAGGTATCATTTTTATCGGGAGACTTGGGGGGAACGCTCAGTGGAAGGAAAAATTGTGGCTCCTCTCACATTCCAGAACTTTCTGTCACCGAAATGTGAGGAAAATATGTTTTTTTAGCCAAATTTTGAGGTTTGCAAAGGATTCTGGGTAACAGAACCTGCTCAGAGCCCCACAAGTCACCACATCTTGGATTCCCCTAGGTCTCTAGTTTTCAAAAATGCACAGATTTGGTAGGTTTCCCTAGGTGCCCGGCTGAGCTAGAGGCCAAAATCTACAGGTAGGCACTTTGCAAAAAACAGCTCTGTTTTCTGTCAAAAAATGGGATGTGCCCACTTTGTGTTTTGGGACATTTCCTGTTGCGGGCGCTAGGCCTACCCACACAAGCGAGGTACCATTTTTATCTGGAGACTTGGTGGAACGCTGGGTGGAAGGAAATTTGTGGCTCCTCTCAGATTCCAGAACTTTCTGTCACCGAAATATGAGGAAAATATGTTTTTTTAGCCAAATTTTGAGGTTTGCAAAGGATTCTGGGTAACAGATCCTGGTCAGAGCCCCACAAGTCACCCCATCTTGGATTCCCCTAGGTCTGTAGTTTTCAAAAATGCACAGGTTTGGTAGGTTTCCCTAGGTGCCGGCTGAGCTAGAGGCCAAAATCTACAGGTAGGCACTTTGCAAAAAACAGGTCTGTTTTCTGTGATGTATCCACGTTGTGTTTTGGGGCATATCCTGTCGCAGGCGCTAGGCCTACCCACACAAGTGAGGTACCTTTTTTATCGGGAGACTTGGGGGAACGCTGGTTGGAAGGAAATTTGTGGCTCCCTCTCAGATTACAGAACTTCCTGTCACCGAAATGTGAGGAAAATATGTTTTTTTAGCCAAATGTTGAGGTTTGCAAAGGATTCTGGGTAACAGAACCTGGTCAGAGCCCCACAAGTCACCCCATCTTGGATTCCCCTAGGTCTCTAGTTTAAAAAATGCACAGGTTTGGTAGGTTTCCCTAGGTGCCCGGCTGAGCT
Organism: Pleurodeles waltl; assembly: GCF_031143425.1. Taxonomy (NCBI): domain Eukaryota; kingdom Metazoa; phylum Chordata; class Amphibia; order Caudata; family Salamandridae; genus Pleurodeles; species Pleurodeles waltl. Next base: position 885,802,035 of record NC_090436.1, on the reverse strand, counting down.
AGAGGCCAAAATCTACAGGTAGGCACTTTGCAAAAAAAAGCTCTGTTTTCTGTCAAAAAATGGGATGTGCCCACTTTGTATTTTGGGACATTTTCTGTCGCGGGCGCTAGGACTACCCACACAAGTGAGGTATCATTTTTATCGGGAGACTTGGGGGAACGCTCAGTGGAAGGAAAATTGTGGCTCCTCTCACATTCCAGAACTTTCTGTCACCGAAATGTGAGGAAAATATGTTTTTTTAGCCAAATTTTGAGGTTTGCAAAGGATTCTGGGTAACAGAACCTGCTCAGAGCCCCACAAGTCACCACATCTTGGATTCCCCTAGGTCTCTAGTTTTAAAAAATGCACAGATTTGGTAGGTTTCCCTAGGTGCCGGCTGAGCTAGAGGCCAAAATCTACAGGTAGGCACTTTGCAAAAAACAGCTCTGTTTTCTGTCAAAAAATGGGATGTGCCCACTTTGTGTTTTGGGACATTTCCTGTTGCGGGCGCTAGGCCTACCCACACAAGCGAGGTACCATTTTTATCGGGAGACTTGGTGGAACGCTGGGTGGAAGGAAATTTGTGGCTCCTCTCAGATTCCAGAACTTTCTGTCACCGAAATATGAGGAAAATATGTTTTTTTAGCCAAATTTTGAGGTTTGCAAAGGATTCTGGGTAACAGAACCTGGTCAGAGCCCCACAAGTCACCCCATCTTGGATTCCCCTAGGTCTGTAGTTTTCAAAAATGCACAGGTTTGGTAGGTTTCCCTAGGTGCCGGCTGAGCTAGAGGCCAAAATCTACAGGTAGGCACTTTGCAAAAAACAGCTCTGTTTTCTGTCAAAAAATGGGATGTGCCCACTTTGTGTTTTGGGACATTTCCTGTTGCGGGCGCTAGGCCTACCCACACAAGTGAGGTACCATTTTTATCGGGAGACTTGGGGGAACGCTGGGTGGAAGGAAATTTGTGGCTCCTCTCAGATTCCAGAACTTTCTGTCACCGAAATATGAGGAAAATATGTTTTTTTAGCCAAATTTTGAGGTTTTAAAGGATTCTGGGTAACAGAACCTGGTCAGAGCCCCACAAGTCACCCCATCTTGGATTCCCTTAGGTCTCTAGTTTTCAAAAATGAACAGGTTTGGTAGGTTTCCCTAGGTGCCCGGCTGAGCTAGAGGCCAAAATCTACAGGTAGGCACTTTGCAAAAAACAGCTCTGTTTTCTGTCAAAAAATGGGATGTGCCCACTTTGTGTTTTGGGACATTTCCTGTTGCGGGCGCTAGGCCTACCCACACAAGTGAGGTACCATTTTTATCGGGAGACTTGGGGGAACGCTGGGTGGAAGGAAATTTGTGGCTCCTCTCAGATTCCAGAACTTTCTGTCACCGAAATATGAGGAAAATATGTTTTTTTAGCCAAATTTTGAGGTTTGGAAAGGATTCTGGGTAACAGAACCTGGTCAGAGCCCCACAAGTCACCCTATCTTGGATTCCCCTAGGTCTCTAGTTTTAAAAAATGCACAGGTTTGGTAGGTTTCCCTAGGTGCCGGCTGAGCTAGAGGCCAAAATCTACAGGTAGGCACTTTGCAAAAAACAGCTCTGTTTTCTGTCAAAAAATGGGATGTGCCCACTTTGTGTTTTGGGACATTTCCTGTTGCGGGCGCTAGGCCTACCCACACAAGTGAGGTACCATTTTTATCGGGAGACTTGGGGGAACGCTGGGTGGAAGGAAATTTGTGGCTCCTCTCAGATTCCAGAACTTTCTGTCACCGAAATATGAGGAAAATATGTGTTTTTAGCCAAATTTTGAGGTTTGCAAAGGATTCTGGGTAACAGAACCTGGTCAGAGCCCCACAGGTCACCCCATCTTGGATTCCCCTAGGTCTGTAGTTTTCAAAAATGCACAGGTTTGGTAGGTTTCCCTAGGTGCCGGCTGAGCTAGAGGCCAAAATCTACAGGTAGGCACTTTGCAAAAAATAGCTCTGTTTTCTGTCAAAAAATGGGATGTGCCCACTTTGTGTTTTGGGACATTTCCTGTTGCGGGCGCTAGGCCTACCCACACAAGTGAGGTACCATTTTTATCGGGAGACTTGTGGGAACGCTGGGTGGAAGGAAATTTGTGGCTCCTCTCAGATTCCAGAACTTTCTGTCACCGAAATATGAGGAAAATATGTTTTTTTAGCCAAATTTTGAGGTTTGCAAAGGATTCTGGGTAACAGAACCTGATCAGAGCCCCACAAGTCACCCCATCTTGGATTCCCCTAGGTCTCCATTTTTCAAAAATGCACAGGTTTGGTAGGTTTCCCTAGGTGCCGGGTGAGCTACAGGCCAAAATCTACAGGTAGGCACTTTGCAAAAAACAGCTCTGTTTTCTGTTAAAAAATGGGATGTGCCCACTTTGTGTTTTGGGACATTTCCTGTTGCGGGCGCTAGGCCTACCCACACAAGTGAGGTACGATTTTTATCGGGAGACTTGGGGGAACGCTGGGTGGAAGGAAATTTGTGGCTCCTCTCAGATTCCAGAACTTTCTGTCACCGAAATATAAGGAAAATATGTCTTTTTAGCCAAATTTTGAGGTTTGCAAAGGATTCTGGTTAACAGAACCTGGTCAGAGCCCCACAAGTCACCCCATCTTGGATTCCCCTAGGTCTCTAGTTTTCAAAAATGCACAGGTTTGGTAGGTTTCCCTAGGTGCCGGCTGAGCTAGAGGCCAAAATCTACAGGTAGGCACTTTTCAAAAAACAGCTCTGTTTTCTGTCAAAAAATGGGATGTGCCCACAGTGTGTTTTGGGACATTTCCTGTTGCGGGCGCTAGGCCTACCCACACAAGCGAGGTACCATTTTTATCGGGAGACTTGGGGGAACGCTGGGTGGAAGGAAATGTGTGGCTCGTCTCAGATTCCAGAACTTTCTGTCACCGAAATATGAGGAAAATATGTTTTTTTAGCCAAATTTTGAGGTTTGCAAAGGATTCTGGGTAACAGAACCTGGTCAGAGCCCCACAAGTCACCCCATCTTGGATTCCCCTAGGTCTCCATTTTTCAAAAATGCACAGGTTTGGTAGGTTTCCCTAGGTGCCGGGTGAGCTACAGGCCAAAATCTACAGGTAGGCACTTTGCAAAAAACAGCTCTGTTTTCTGTTAAAAAATGGGATGTGCCCACTTTGTTTTTTGGGACATTTCCTGTCGCGGGCGCTAGGACTACCCACACAAGTGTGGTATAATTTTTATTGGGAGACTTGGGGGAACGCTGGGTGGAAGGAAATTTGTGGCTCCTCTCAGATTCCAGAACTTTCTGTCACCGAAATGTGAGAAAAATGTGTTTTTTTAGCCAAAATTTGAGGTTTGCAAAGGATTCTGGGTAACAGGACCTGGTCAGAGCCCCACAACTCACCCCATCTTGGATTCCACTAGGTCTCTAGTTTTAAAAAATGCACAGGTTTGGTAGGTTTCCCTAGGTGTCGGCTGAGCTAGAGGCCAAAATCTACAGGTGGGCACTTTGCAAAAAACAGCTCTGTTTTCTGTGATGTGTCCACGTTGTGTTTTGGGGCATATCCTGTCGCGGGCGCTAGGCCTACCCACACAAGTGAGGTACCTTTTTTATCGGGAGACTTGGGGGAACGCTGGGTGGAAGGAAATTTGTGGCTCCTCTCAGATTCCAGAACTTTCTGTCACCGAAATGTGAGGAAAATATGTTTTTTTAGCCAAATTTTGAGGTTTGCAAAGGATTCTGGGTAACAGAACCTGGTCAGAGCCCCACAAGTCACCCTATCTTGGATTCCCCTAGGTCTCTAGTTTTAAAAAATGCACAGGTTTGGTAGGTTTCCCTAGGTGCCGGCTGAGCTAGAGGCCAAAATCTACAGGTAGGCACTTTGCAAAAAACAGCTCTGTTTTCTGTCAAAAAATGGGATGTGCCCACTTTGTGTTTTGGGACATTTCCTGTTGCGGGCGCTAGGCCTACCCACACAAGCGAGGTACCATTTTTATCGGGAGACTTGGTGGAACGCTGGGTGGAAGGAAATTTGTGGCTCCTCTCAGATTCCAGAACTTTCTGTCACCGAAATATGAGGAAAATATGTTTTTTTTAGCCAAATTTTGAGGTTTGCAAAGGATTCTGGGTAACAGAACCTGGTCAGAGCCCCACAAGTCACCCCATCTTGGATTCCCCTAGGTCTGTAGTTTTCAAAAATGCACAGGTTTGGTAGGTTTCCCTAGGTGCCGGCTGAGCTAGAGGCCAAAATCTACAGGTAGGCACTTTGCAAAAAACAGCTCTGTTTTCTGTGATGTATCCACGTTGTGTTTTGGGGCATATCCTGTCGCAGGCGCTAGGCCTACCCACACAAGTGAGGTACCTTTTTTATCGGGAGACTTGGGGGAACGCTGGTTGGAAGGAAATTTGTGGCTCCTCTCAGATTACAGAACTTCCTGTCACCGAAATGTGAGGAAAATATGTTTTTTTAGCCAAATTTTGAGGTTTGCAAAGGATTCTGGGTAACAGAACCTGGTCAGAGCCCCACAAGTCACCCCATCTTGGATTCCCCTAGGTCTCTAGTTTTAAAAAATGCACAGGTTTGGTAGGTTTCCCTAGGTGCCGGCTGAGCGAGAGGCCAAAATCTACAGGTAGGCACTTTGCAAAAAACAGCTCTGTTTTCTGTCAAAAAATGGGATGTGCCCACTTTGTATTTTGGGACATTTTCTGTCGCGGTCGCTAGGACTACCCACACAAGTGAGGTATCATTTTTATCGGGAGACTTGGGGGAACGCTCAGTGGAAGGAAAATTGTGGCTCCTCTCACATTCCAGAACTTTCTGTCACCGAAATGTGAGGAAAATATGTTTTTTTAGCCAAATTTTGAGGTTTGCAAAGGATTCTGGGTAACAGAACCTGCTCAGAGCCCCACAAGTCACCACATCTTGGATTCCCCTAGGTCTTTAGTTTTCAAAAATGCACAGATTTGGTAGGTTTCCCTAGGTGCCGGCTGAGCTAGAGTCCAAAATCTACAGGTAGGCACTTTGCAAAAAACAGCTCTGTTTTCTGTCAAAAAATGGGATGTGCCCACTTTGTGTTTTGGGACATTTCCTGTTGCGGGCGCTAGGCCTAGCACCAAAGCGAGGTACCATTTTTATCGGGAGACTTGGTGGAACGCTGGGTGGAAGGAAATTTGTGGCTCCTCTCAGATTCCAGAACTTTCTGTCACCGAAATATGAGGAAAATATGTTTTTTTAGCCAAATTTTGAGGTTTGCAAAGGATTCTGGGTAACAGAACCTGGTCAGAGCCCCACAAGTCACCCCATCTTGGATTCCCCTAGGTCTGTAGTTTTCAAAAATGCACAGGTTTGGTAGGTTTCCCTAGGTGCCGGCTGAGCTAGAGGCCAAAATCTACAGGTAGGCACTTTGCAAAAAACAGGTCTGTTTTCTGTGATGTATCCACGTTGTGTTTTGGGGCATATCCTGTCGCAGGCGCTAGGCCTACCCACACAAGTGAGGTACCTTTTTTATCGGGAGACTTGGGGGAACGCTGGTTGGAAGGAAATTTGTGGCTCCTCTCAGATTACAGAACTTCCTGTCACCGAAATGTGAGGAAAATATTTTTTTTAGCCAAATTTTGTGGTTTGCAAAGGATTCTGGGTAACAGAACCTGGTCAGAGCCCCACAAGTCACCCCATCTTGGATTCCCCTAGGTCTCTAGTTTTAAAAAATGCACAGGTTTGGTAGGTTTCCCTAGGTGCCGGCTGAGCTACAGGCCAAAATCTACAGGTAGGCACTTTGCAAAAAACAGCTCTGTTTTCTGTCAAAAAATGGGATGTGCCCACTTTGTATTTTGGGACATTTTCTGTCGCGGGCGCTAGGACTACCCACACAAGTGAGGTATCATTTTTATCGGGAGACTTGGGGGAACGTTCAGTGGAAGGAAAATTGTGGCTCCTCTCAGATTCCAGAACTTTCTGTCACTGAAATGTGAGGAAAATGTGTTTTTTTAGCCAAATTTTGAGGTTTGCAAAGGATTCTGGGTAACAGAACCTGGTCAGAGCCCCACAAGTCACCCCATCTTGGATTCCCCTAGGTCTCTAGTTTTCAAAAATGCACAGGTTTGGTAGGTTTCCCTAGGTGCCGGCTGAGCTAGAGGCCAAAATCTACAGGTAGGCACTTTTCAAAAAACAGCTCTGTTTTCTGTCAAAAAATGGGATGTGCCCACAGTGTGTTTTGGGACATTTCCTGTTGCGGGCGCTAGGCCTACCCACACAAGCGAGGTACCATTTTTATCGGGAGACTTGGGGGAACGCTGGGTGGAAGGAAATGTGTGGCTCGTCTCAGATTCCAGAACTTTCTTTCACCGAAATATGAGGAAAATATGTTTTTTTAGCCAAATTTTGAGGTTTGCAAAGGATTCTGGGTAACAGAACCTGGTCAGAGCCCCACAAGTCACCCCATCTTGGATTCCCCTAGGTCTCCATTTTTCAAAAATGCACAGGTTTGGTAGGTTTCCCTAGGTGCCGGGTGAGCTACAGGCCAAAATCTACAGGTAGGCACTTTGCAAAAAACAGCTCTGTTTTCTGTTAAAAAATGGGATGTGCCCACTTTGTTTTTTGGGACATTTCCTGTCGCGGGCGCTAGGACTACCCACACAAGTGTGGTATCATTTTTATCGGGAGACTTGGGGGAACGCTGGGTGGAAGGAAATTTGTGGCTCCTCTCAGATTCCAGAACTTTCTGTCACCGAAATGTGAGAAAAATGTGTTTTTTTAGCCAAAATTTGAGGTTTGCAAAGGATTCTGGGTAACAGGACCTGGTCAGAGCCCCACAACTCACCCCATCTTGGATTCCACTAGGTCTCTAGTTTTAAAAAATGCACAGGTTTGGTAGGTTTCCCTAGGTGTCGGCTGAGCTAGAGGCCAAAATCTACAGGTGGGCACTTTGCAAAAAACAGCTCTGTTTTCTGTGATGTGTCCACGTTGTGTTTTGGGGCATATCCTGTCGCGGGCGCTAGGCCTACCCACACAAGTGAGGTACCTTTTTTATCGGGAGACTTGGGGGAACGCTGGGTGGAAGGAAATTTGTGGCTCCTCTCAGATTCCAGAACTTTCTGTCACCGAAATGTGAGGAAAATATGTTTTTTTAGCCAAATTTTGAGGTTTGCAATGGATTCTGGGTAACAGAACCTGGTCAGAGCCCCACAAGTCACCCCATCTTGGATTCCCCTAGGTCTCTAGTTTTCATAAATGCACAGGTTTGGTAGGTTTCCCTAGGTGCCGGCTGAGCTAGAGGCCAAAATCTACAGGTAGGCACTTTGCAAAAAACAGCTCTGTTTTCTGTCAAAAAATGGGATGTGCCCACTTTGTGTTTTGGGTCATTTCCTGTTGCGGGCGCTAGGCCTACCCACACAAGCGAGGTACCATTTTTATCGGGAGACTTGGTGGAATGCTGGGTGGAAGGAAATTTGTGGCTCCTCTCAGATTCCAGAACTTTCTGTCACCGAAATGTGAGAAAAATGTGTTTTTTTAGCCAAAATTTGAGGTTTGCAAAGGATTCTGGGTAACAGGACCTGGTCAGAGCCCCACAACTCACCCCATCTTGGATTCCACTAGGTCTCTAGTTTTAAAAAATGCACAGGTTTGGTAGGTTTCCCTAGGTGTCGGCTGAGCTAGAGGCCAAAATCTACAGGTGGGCACTTTGCAAAAAACAGCTCTGTTTTCTGTGATGTGTCCACGTTGTGTTTTGGGGCATATCCTGTCGCGGGCGCTTGGCCTACCCACACAAGTGAGGTACCTTTTTTATCGGGAGACTTGGGGGAACGCTGGGTGGAAGGAAATTTGTGGCTCCTCTCAGATTCCAGAACTTTCTGTCACCGAAATGTGAGGAAAATATGTCTTTTTAGCCAAATTTTGAGGTTTGCAAAGGATTCTGGGTAACAGAACCTGGTCAGAGCCCCACAAGTCACCCCATCTTGGATTCCCCTAGGTCTGTAGTTTTCAAAAATGCACAGGTTTGGTAGGTTTCCCTAGGTGCCGGCTGAGCTAGAGGCCTAAATCTACAGGTAGGCACTTTGCAAAAAATAGCTCTGTTTTCTGTCAAAAAATGGGATGTGCCCACTTTGTGTTTTGGGACATTTCCTGTTGCGGGCGCTAGGCCTACCCACACAAGTGAGGTACCATTTTTATCGGGAGACTTGTGGGAACGCTGGGTGGAAGGAAATTTGTGGCTCCTCTCAGATTCCAGAACTTTCTGTCACCGAAATATGAGGAAAATATGTTTTTTTAGCCAAATTTTGAGGTTTGCAAAGGATTCTGGGTAACAGAACCTGATCAGAGCCCCACAAGTCACCCCATCTTGGATTCCCCTAGGTCTCCATTTTTCAAAAATGCACAGGTTTGGTAGGTTTCCCTAGGTGCCGGGTGAGCTACAGGCCAAAATCTACAGGTAGGCACTTTGCAAAAAACAGCTCTGTTTTCTGTTAAAAAATGGGATGTGCCCACTTTGTGTTTTGGGACATTTCCTGTTGCGGGCGCTAGGCCTACCCACACAAGTGAGGTACGATTTTTATCGGGAGACTTGGGGGAACGCTGGGTGGAAGGAAATTTGTGGCTCCTCTCAGATTCCAGAACTTTCTGTCACCGAAATATAAGGAAAATATGTCTTTTTAGCCAAATTTTGAGGTTTGCAAAGGATTCTGGTTAACAGAACCTGGTCAGAGCCCCACAAGTCACCCCATCTTGGATTCCCCTAGGTCTCTAGTTTTCAAAAATGCACAGGTTTGGTAGGTTTCCCTAGGTGCCGGCTGAGCTAGAGGCCAAAATCTACAGGTAGGCACTTTTCAAAAAACAGCTCTGTTTTCTGTCAAAAAATGGGATGTGCCCACAGTGTGTTTTGGGACATTTCCTGTTGCGGGCGCTAGGCCTACCCACTCAAGCGAGGTACCATTTTTATCGGGAGACTTGGGGGAACGCTGGGTGGAAGGAAATGTGTGGCTCGTCTCAGATTCCAGAACTTTCTGTCACCGAAATATGAGGAAAATATGTTTTTTTAGCCAAATTTTGAGGTTTGCAAAGGATTCTGGGTAACAGAACCTGGTCAGAGCCCCACAAGTCACCCCATCTTGGATTCCCCTAGGTCTCCATTTTTCAAAAATGCACAGGTTTGGTAGGTTTCCCTAGGTGCCGGGTGAGCTACAGGCCAAAATCTACAGGTAGGCACTTTGCAAAAAACAGCTCTGTTTTCTGTTAAAAAATGGGATGTGCCCACTTTGTTTTTTGGGACATTTCCTGTCGCGGGCGCTAGGACTACCCACACAAGTGTGGTATCATTTTTATTGGGAGACTTGGGGGAACGCTGGGTGGAAGGAAATTTGTGGCTCCTCTCAGATTCCAGAACTTTCTGTCACCGAAATGTGAGAAAAATGTGTTTTTTTAGCCAAAATTTGAGGTTTGCAAAGGATTCTGGGTAACAGGACCTGGTCAGAGCCCCACAACTCACCCCATCTTGGATTCCACTAGGTCTCTAGTTTTAAAAAACTGCACAGGTTTGGTAGGTTTCCCTAGGTGTCGGCTGAGCTAGAGGCCAAAATCTACAGGTGGGCACTTTGCAAAAAACAGCTCTGTTTTCTGTGATGTGTCCACGTTGTGTTTTGGGGCATATCCTGTCGCGGGCGCTAGGCCTACCCACACAAGTGAGGTACCTTTTTTATCGGGAGACTTGGGGGAACGCTGGGTGGAAGGAAATTTGTGCTCCTCTCAGATTCCAGAACTTTCTGTCACCGAAATGTGAGGAAAATATGTTTTTTTAGCCAAATTTTGAGGTTTGCAAAGGATTCTGGGTAACAGAACCTGGTCAGAGCCCCACAAGTCACCCCATCTTGGATTCCCCTAGGTCTCTAGTTTTCATAAATGCACAGGTTTGGTAGGTTTCATTAGGTGCCGGCTGAGCTAGAGGCCAAAATCTACAGGTAGGCACTTTGCAAAAAACAGCTATGTTTTCTGTCAAAAAATGGGATGTGCCCACTTTGTGTTTTGGGACATTTCCTGTTGCGGGCGCTAGGCCTACCCACACAGGTGAGGTACCATTTTTATCGGGAGACTTGGGGGAACGCTGGGTGGAAGGAAATTTGTGGCTCCTCTCAGATTCCAGAACTTTCTGTCACCGAAATATGAGGAAAATATGTGTTTTTAGCCAAATTTTGAGGTTTGCAAAGGATTCTGGGTAACAGAACCTGGTCAGAGCCCCACAAGTCACCCCATCTTGGATTCCCCTAGGTCTGTAGTTTTCAAAAATGCACAGGTTTGGTAGGTTTCCCTAGGTGCCGGCTGAGCTAGAGGCCAAAATCTACAGGTAGGCACTTTGCAAAAAACAGCTCTGTTTTCTGTCAAAAAATGGGATGTGCCCACTTTGTGTTTTGGGACATTTCCTGTTGCGGGCGCTAGGCCTACCCACACAAGTGAGGTACCATTTTTATCGGGAGACTTGGGGGAACGCTGGGTGGAAGGACTTTTGTGGCTCCTCTCAGATTCCAGAACTTTCTGTCACCGAAATATGAGGAAAATATGTTTTTTTAGCCAAATTTTGAGGTTTGAAAGGATTCTGGGTAACAGAACCTGGTCAGAGCCCCACAAGTCACCCCATCTTGGATTCCCCTAGGTCTCTAGTTTTCAAAAATGAACAGGTTTGGTAGGTTTCCCTAGGTGCCGGCTGAGCTAGAGGCCAAAATCTACAGGTAGGCACTTTGCAAAAAACAGCTCTGTTTTCTGTCAAAAAATGGGATGTGCCCACTTTGTGTTTTGGGACATTTCCTGTTGCGGGCGCTAGGCCTACCCACACAAGTGAGGTACCATTTTTATCGGGAGACTTGGGGGAACGCTGGGTGGAAGGAAATTTGTGGCTCCTCTCAGATTCCAGAACTTTCTGTCACCGAAATATGAGGAAAATATGTTTTTTTAGCCAAATTTTGAGGTTTGCAAAGGATTCTGGGTAACAGAACCTGCTCAGAGCCCCACAAGTCACCACATCTTGGATTCCCCTAGGTCTCTAGTTTTCAAAAATGCACAGATTTGGTAGGTTTCCCTAGGTGCCGGCTGAGCTAGAGGCCAAAATCTACAGGTAGGCACTTTGCAAAAAACAGCTCTGTTTTCTGTCAAAAAATGGGATGTGCCCACTTTGTGTTTTGGGACATTTCCTGTTGCGGGCGCTAGGCCTACCCACACAAGCGAGGTACCATTTTTATCGGGAGACTTGGTGGAACCCTGGGTGGAAGGAAATTTGTGGCTCCTCTCAGATTCCAGAACTTTCTGTCACCGAAATATGAGGAAAATATGTTTTTTTAGCCAAATTTTGAGGTTTGGAAAGGATTCTGGGTAACAGAACCTGGTCAGAGCCCCACAAGTCACCCTATCTTGGATTCCCCTAGGTCTCTAGTTTTAAAAAATGCACAGGTTTGGTAGGTTTCCCTAGGTGCCGGCTGAGCTAGAGGCCAAAATCTACAGGTAGGCACTTTGCAAAAAACAGCTCTGTTTTCTGTCAAAAAATGGGATGTGCCCACTTTGTGTTTTGGGACATTTCCTGTTGCGGGCGCTAGGCCTACCCACACAAGCGAGGTACCATTTTTATCGGGAGACTTGGTGGAACGCTGGGTGGAAGGAAATTTGTGGCTCCTCTCAGATTCCAGAACTTTCTGTCACCGAAATATGAGGAAAATATGTTTTTTTAGCCAAATTTTGAGGTTTGCAAAGGATTCTGGGTAACAGAACCTGGTCAGAGCCCCACAAGTCACCCCATCTTGGATTCCCCTAGGTCTGTAGTTTTCAAAAATGCACAGGTTTGGTAGGTTTCCCTAGGTGCCGTCTGAGCTAGAGGCCAAAATCTACAGGTAGGCACTTTGCAAAAAACAGCTCTGTTTTCTGTGATGTATCCACGTTGTGTTTTGGGGCATATCCTGTCGCAGGCGCTAGGCCTACCCACACAAGTGAGGTACCTTTTTTATCGGGAGACTTGGGGGAACGCTGGTTGGAAGGAAATTTGTGGCTCCTCTCAGATTACAGAACTTCCTGTCACCGAAATGTGAGGAAAATATGTTTTTTTAGCCAAATTTTGAGGTTTGCAAAGGATTCTGGGTAACAGAACCTGGTCAGAGCCCCACAAGTCACCCCATCTTGGATTCCCCTAGGTCTCTAGTTTTAAAAAATGCACAGGTTTGGTAGGTTTCCCTAGGTGCCGGCTGAGCTAGAGGCCAAAATCTACAGGTAGGCACTTTGCAAAAAACAGCTCCGTTTTCTGTCAAAAAATGGGATGTGCCCACTTTGTATTTTGGGACATTTTCTGTCGCGGGCGCTAGGACTACCCACACAAGTGAGGTATCATTTTTATCGGGAGACTTGGGGGAACGCTCAGTGGAAGGAAAATTGTGGCTCCTCTCACATTCCAGAACTTTCTGTCACCGAAATGTGAGGAAAATATGTTTTTTTAGCCAAATTTTGAGGTTTGCAAAGGATTCTGGGTAACAGAACCTGCTCAGAGCCCCACAAGTCACCACATCTTGGATTCCCCTAGGTCTCTAGTTTTCAAAAATGCACAGATTTGGTAGGTTTCCCTAGGTGCCGGCTGAGCTAGAGGCCAAAATCTACAGGTAGGCACTTTGCAAAAAACAGCTCTGTTTTCTGTCAAAAAATGGGATGTGCCCACTTTGTGTTTTGGGACATTTCCTGTTGCGGGCGCTAGGCCTACCCACACAAGCGAGGTACCATTTTTATCTGGAGACTTTGTGGAACGCTGGGTGGAAGGAAATTTGTGGCTCCTCTCAGATTCCAGAACTTTCTGTCACCGAAATATGAGGAAAATATGTTTTTTTAGCCAAATTTTGAGGTTTGCAAAGGATTCTGGGTAACAGAACCTGGTCAGAGCCCTACAAGTCACCCCATCTTGGATTCCCCTAGGTCTGTAGTTTTCAAAAATGCACAGGTTTGGTAGGTTTCCCTAGGTGCCGGCTGAGCTAGAGGCCAAAATCTACAGGTAGGCACTTTGCAAAAAACAGGTCTGTTTTCTGTGATGTATCCACGTTGTGTTTTGGGGCATATCCTGTCGCAGGCGCTAGGCCTACCCACACAAGCGAGGTACCATTTTTATCGGGAGACTTGGGGGAACGCTCAGTGGAAGGAAAATTGTGGCTCCTCTCACATTCCAGAACTTTCTGTCACCGAAATGTGAGGAAAATATGTTTTTTTAGCCAAATTTTGAGGTTTGCAAAGGATTCTGGGTAACAGAACCTGCTCAGAGCCCCACAAGTCACCACATCTTGGATTCCCCTAGGTCTCTAGTTTTCAAAAATGCACAGATTTGGTAGGTTTCCCTAGGTGCCGGCTGAGCTAGAGGCCAAAATCTACAGGTAGGCACTTTGCAAAAAACAGCTCTGTTTTCTGTCAAAAAATGGGATGTGCCCACTTTGTGTTTTGGGACATTTCCTGTTGCGGGCGCTAGGCCTACCCACACAAGCGAGGTACCATTTTTATCGGGAGACTTGGTGGAACGCTGGGTGGAAGGAAATTTGTGGCTCCTCTCAGATTCCAGAACTTTCTGTCACCGAAATATGAGGAAAATATGTTTTTTTAGCCAAATTTTGAGGTTTGGAAAGGATTCTGGGTAACAGAACCTGGTCAGAGCCCCACAAGTCACCCTATCTTGGATTCCCCTAGGTCTCTAGTTTTAAAAAATGCACAGGTTTGGTAGGTTTCCCTAGGTGCCGGCTGAGCTAGAGGCCAAAATCTACAGGTAGGCACTTTGCAAAAAACAGCTCTGTTTTCTGTCAAAAAATGGGATGTGCCCACTTTGTGTTTTGGGACATTTCCTGTTGCGGGCGCTAGGCCTACCCACACAAGCGAGGTACCATTTTTATCGGGAGACTTGGTGGAACGCTGGGTGGAAGGAAATTTGTGGCTCCTCTCAGATTCCAGAACTTTCTTTCACCGAAATATGAGGAAAATATGTTTTTTTAGCCAAATTTTGAGGTTTGCAAAGGATTCTGGGTAACAGAACCTGGTCAGAGCCCCACAAGTCACCCCATCTTGGATTCCCCTAGGTCTGTAGTTTTCAAAAATGCACAGGTTTGGTAGGTTTCCCTAGGTGCCGTCTGAGCTAGAGGCCAAAATCTACAGGTAGGCACTTTGCAAAAAACAGCTCTGTTTTCTGTGATGTATCCACGTTGTGTTTTGGGGCATATCCTGTCGCAGGCGCTAGGCCTACCCACACAAGTGAGGTACCTTTTTTATCGGGAGACTTGGGGGAACGCTGGTTGGAAGGAAATTTGTGGCTCCTCTCAGATTACAGAACTTCCTGTCACCGAAATGTGAGGAAAATATGTTTTTTTAGCCAAATTTTGAGGTTTGCAAAGGATTCTGGGTAACAGAACCTGGTCAGAGCCCCACAAGTCACCCCATCTTGGATTCCCCTAGGTCTCTAGTTTTAAAAAATGCACAGGTTTGGTAGGTTTCCCTAGGTGCCGGCTGAGCTAGAGGCCAAAATCTACAGGTAGGCACTTTGCAAAAAACAGCTCCGTTTTCTGTCAAAAAATGGGATGTGCCCACTTTGTATTTTGGGACATTTTCTGTCGCGGGCGCTAGGACTACCCACACAAGTGAGGTATCATTTTTATCGGGAGACTTGGGGGAACGCTCAGTGGAAGGAAAATTGTGGCTCCTCTCACATTCCAGAACTTTCTGTCACCGAAATGTGAGGAAAATATGTTTTTTTAGCCAAATTTTGAGGTTTGCAAAGGATTCTGGGTAACAGAACCTGCTCAGAGCCCCACAAGTCACCACATCTTGGATTCCCCTAGGTCTCTAGTTTTCAAAAATGCACAGATTTGGTAGGTTTCCCTAGGTGCCGGCTGAGCTAGAGGCCAAAATCTACAGGTAGGCACTTTGCAAAAAACAGCTCTGTTTTCTGTCAAAAAATGGGATGTGCCCACTTTGTGTTTTGGGACATTTCCTGTTGCGGGCGCTAGGCCTACCCACACAAGCGAGGTACCATTTTTATCTGGAGACTTTGTGGAACGCTGGGTGGAAGGAAATTTGTGGCTCCTCTCAGATTCCAGAACTTTCTGTCACCGAAATATGAGGAAAATATGTTTTTTTAGCCAAATTTTGAGGTTTGCAAAGGATTCTGGGTAACAGAACCTGGTCAGAGCCCTACAAGTCACCCCATCTTGGATTCCCCTAGGTCTGTAGTTTTCAAAAATGCACAGGTTTGGTAGGTTTCCCTAGGTGCCGGCTGAGCTAGAGGCCAAAATCTACAGGTAGGCACTTTGCAAAAAACAGGTCTGTTTTCTGTGATGTATCCACGTTGTGTTTTGGGGCATATCCTGTCGCAGGCTCTAGGCCTACCCACACAAGCGAGGTACCATTTTTATCGGGAGACTTGGGGGAACGCTCAGTGGAAGGAAAATTGTGGCTCCTCTCACATTCCAGAACTTTCTGTCACCGAAATGTGAGGAAAATATGTTTTTTTAGCCAAATTTTGAGGTTTGCAAAGGATTCTGGGTAACAGAACCTGCTCAGAGCCCCACAAGTCACCACATCTTGGATTCCCCTAGGTCTCTAGTTTTCAAAAATGCACAGATTTGGTAGGTTTCCCTAGGTGCCGGCTGAGCTAGAGGCCAAAATCTACAGGTAGGCACTTTGCAAAAAACAGCTCTGTTTTCTGTCAAAAAATGGGATGTGCCCACTTTGTGTTTTGGGACATTTCCTGTTGCGGGCGCTAGGCCTACCCACACAAGCGAGGTACCATTTTTATCTGGAGACTTGGTGGAACGCTGGGTGGAAGGAAATTTGTGGCTCCTCTCAGATTCCAGAACTTTCTGTCACCGAAATATGAGGAAAATATGTTTTTTTAGCCAAATTTTGAGGTTTGCAAAGGATTCTGGGTAACAGAACCTGGTCAGAGCCCTACAAGTCACCCCATCTTGGATTCCCCTAGGTCTGTAGTTTTCAAAAATGCACAGGTTTGGTAGGTTTCCCTAGGTGCCGGCTGAGCTAGAGGCCAAAATCTACAGGTAGGCACTTTGCAAAAAACAGGTCTGTTTTCTGTGATGTATCCACGTTGTGTTTTGGGGCATATCCTGTCGCAGGCGCTAGGCCTACCCACACAAGTGAGGTACCTTTTTTATCGGGAGACTTGGGGGAACGCTGGTTGGAAGGAAATTTGTGGCTCCTCTCAGATTACAGAACTTCCTGTCACCGAAATGTGAGGAAAATATGTTTTTTTAGCCAAATGTTGAGGTTTGCAAAGGATTCTGGGTAACAGAACCTGGTCAGAGCCCCACAAGTCACCCCATCTTGGATTCCCCTAGGTCTCTAGTTTTAAAAAATGCACAGGTTTGGTAGGTTTCCCTAGGTGCCGGCTGAGCTAGAGGCCAAAATCTACAGGTAGGCACTTTGCAAAAAAAAGCTCTGTTTTCTGTCAAAAAATGGGATGTGCCCACTTTGTATTTTGGGACATTTTCTGTCGCGGGCGCTAGGACTACCCACACAAGTGAGGTATCATTTTTATCGGGAGACTTGGGGGAACGCTCAGTGGAAGGAAAATTGTGGCTCCTCTCACATTCCAGAACTTTCTGTCACCGAAATGTGAGGAAAATATGTTTTTTTAGCCAAATTTTGAGGTTTGCAAAGGATTCTGGGTAACAGAACCTGCTCAGAGCCCCACAAGTCACCACATCTTGGATTCCCCTAGGTCTCTAGTTTTAAAAAATGCACAGATTTGGTAGGTTTCCCTAGGTGCCGGCTGAGCTAGAGGCCAAAATCTACAGGTGGGCACTTTGCAAAAAACAGCTCTGTTTTCTGTCAAAAAATGGGATGTGCCCACTTTGTGTTTTGGGACATTTCCTGTTGCGGGCGCTAGGCCTACCCACACAAGCGAGGTACCATTTTTATCGGGAGACTTGGTGGAACGCTGGGTGGAAGGAAATTTGTGGCTCCTCTCAGATTCCAGAACTTTCTGTCACCGAAATATGAGGAAAATATGTTTTTTTAGCCAAATTTTGAGGTTTGCAAAGGATTCTGGGTAACAGAACCTGGTCAGAGCCCCACAAGTCACCCCATCTTGGATTCCCCTAGGTCTGTAGTTTTCAAAAATGCACAGGTTTGGTAGGTTTCCCTAGGTGCCGGCTGAGCTAGAGGCCAAAATCTACAGGTAGGCACTTTGCAAAAAACAGCTCTGTTTTCTGTCAAAAAATGGGATGTGCCCACTTTGTGTTTTGGGACATTTCCTGTTGCGGGCGCTAGGCCTACCCACACAAGTGAGGTACCATTTTTATCGGGAGACTTGGGGGAACGCTGGGTGGAAGGAAATTTGTGGCTCCTCTCAGATTCCAGAACTTTCTGTCACCGAAATATGAGGAAAATATGTTTTTTTAGCCAAATTTTGAGGTTTTAAAGGATTCTGGGTAACAGAACCTGGTCAGAGCCCCACAAGTCACCCCATCTTGGATTCCCCTAGGTCTCTAGTTTTCAAAAATGAACAGGTTTGGTAGGTTTCCCTAGGTGCCGGCTGAGCTAGAGGCCAAAATCTACAGGTAGGCACTTTGCAAAAAACAGCTCTGTTTTCTGTCAAAAAATGGGATGTGCCCACTTTGTGTTTTGGGACATTTCCTGTTGCGGGCGCTAGGCCTACCCACACAAGCGAGGTACCATTTTTATCTGGAGACTTGGTGGAACGCTGGGTGGAAGGAAATTTGTGGCTCCTCTCAGATTCCAGAACTTTCTGTCACCGAAATATGAGGAAAATATGTTTTTTTAGCCAAATTTTGAGGTTTGCAAAGGATTCTGGGTAACAGAACCTGGTCAGAGCCCTACAAGTCACCCCATCTTGGATTCCCCTAGGTCTGTAGTTTTCAAAAATGCACAGGTTTGGTAGGTTTCCCTAGGTGCCGGCTGAGCTAGAGGCCAAAATCTACAGGTAGGCACTTTGCAAAAAACAGGTCTGTTTTCTGTGATGTATCCACGTTGTGTTTTGGGGCATATCCTGTCGCAGGCGCTAGGCCTACCCACACAAGTGAGGTACCTTTTTTATCGGGAGACTTGGGGGAACGCTGGTTGGAAGGAAATTTGTGGCTCCTCTCAGATTACAGAACTTCCTGTCACCGAAATGTGAGGAAAATATGTTTTTTTAGCCAAATGTTGAGGTTTGCAAAGGATTCTGGGTAACAGAACCTGGTCAGAGCCCCACAAGTCACCCCATCTTGGATTCCCCTAGGTCTCTAGTTTTAAAAAATGCACAGGTTTGGTAGGTTTCCCTAGGTGCCGGCTGAGCTAGAGGCCAAAATCTACAGGTAGGCACTTTGCAAAAAAACAGCTCCGTTTTCTGTCAAAAAATGGGATGTGCCCACTTTGTATTTTGGGACATTTTCTGTCGCGGGCGCTAGGACTACCCACACAAGTGAGGTATCATTTTTATCGGGAGACTTGGGGGAACGCTCAGTGGAAGGAAAATTGTGGCTCCTCTCACATTCCAGAACTTTCTGTCACCGAAATGTGAGGAAAATATGTTTTTTTAGCCAAATTTTGAGGTTTGCAAAGGATTCTGGGTAACAGAACCTGCTCAGAGCCCCACAAGTCACCACATCTTGGATTCCCCTAGGTCTCTAGTTTTCAAAAATGCACAGATTTGGTAGGTTTCCCTAGGTGCCGGCTGAGCTAGAGGCCAAAATCTACAGGTAGGCACTTTGCAAAAAACAGCTCTGTTTTCTGTCAAAAAATGGGATGTGCCCACTTTGTGTTTTGGGACATTTCCTGTTGCGGGCGCTAGGCCTACCCACACAAGCGAGGTACCATTTTTATCTGGAGACTTTGTGGAACGCTGGGTGGAAGGAAATTTGTGGCTCCTCTCAGATTCCAGAACTTTCTGTCACCGAAATATGAGGAAAATATGTTTTTTTAGCCAAATTTTGAGGTTTGCAAAGGATTCTGGGTAACAGAACCTGGTCAGAGCCCTACAAGTCACCCCATCTTGGATTCCCCTAGGTCTGTAGTTTTCAAAAATGCACAGGTTTGGTAGGTTTCCCTAGGTGCCGGCTGAGCTAGAGGCCAAAATCTACAGGTAGGCACTTTGCAAAAAACAGGTCTGTTTTCTGTGATGTATCCACGTTGTGTTTTGGGGCATATCCTGTCGCAGGCGCTAGGCCTACCCACACAAGCGAGGTACCATTTTTATCGGGAGACTTGGGGGAACGCTCAGTGGAAGGAAAATTGTGGCTCCTCTCACATTCCAGAACTTTCTGTCACCGAAATGTGAGGAAAATATGTTTTTTTAGCCAAATTTTGAGGTTTGCAAAGGATTCTGGGTAACAGAACCTGCTCAGAGCCCCACAAGTCACCACATCTTGGATTCCCCTAGGTCTCTAGTTTTCAAAAATGCACAGATTTGGTAGGTTTCCCTAGGTGCCGGCTGAGCTAGAGGCCAAAATCTACAGGTAGGCACTTTGCAAAAAACAGCTCTGTTTTCTGTCAAAAAATGGGATGTGCCCACTTTGTGTTTTGGGACATTTCCTGTTGCGGGCGCTAGGCCTACCCACACAAGCGAGGTACCATTTTTATCTGGAGACTTGGTGGAACGCTGGGTGGAAGGAAATTTGTGGCTCCTCTCAGATTCCAGAACTTTCTGTCACCGAAATATGAGGAAAATATGTTTTTTTAGCCAAATTTTGAGGTTTGCAAAGGATTCTGGGTAACAGAACCTGGTCAGAGCCCTACAAGTCACCCCATCTTGGATTCCCCTAGGTCTGTAGTTTTCAAAAATGCACAGGTTTGGTAGGTTTCCCTAGGTGCCGGCTGAGCTAGAGGCCAAAATCTACAGGTAGGCACTTTGCAAAAAACAGGTCTGTTTTCTGTGATGTATCCACGTTGTGTTTTGGGGCATATCCTGTCGCAGGCGCTAGGCCTACCCACACAAGTGAGGTACCTTTTTTATCGGGAGACTTGGGGGAACGCTGGTTGGAAGGAAATTTGTGGCTCCTCTCAGATTACAGAACTTCCTGTCACCGAAATGTGAGGAAAATATGTTTTTTTAGCCAAATGTTGAGGTTTGCAAAGGATTCTGGGTAACAGAACCTGGTCAGAGCCCCACAAGTCACCCCATCTTGGATTCCCCTAGGTCTCTAGTTTTAAAAAATGCACAGGTTTGGTAGGTTTCCCTAGGTGCCGGCTGAGCTAGAGGCCAAAATCTACAGGTAGGCACTTTGCAAAAAAAAGCTCTGTTTTCTGTCAAAAAATGGGATGTGCCCACTTTGTATTTTGGGACATTTTCTGTCGCGGGCGCTAGGACTACCCACACAAGTGAGGTATCATTTTTATCGGGAGACTTGGGGGAACGCTCAGTGGAAGGAAAATTGTGGCTCCTCTCACATTCCAGAACTTTCTGTCACCGAAATGTGAGGAAAATATGTTTTTTTAGCCAAATTTTGAGGTTTGCAAAGGATTCTGGGTAACAGAACCTGCTCAGAGCCCCACAAGTCACCACATCTTGGATTCCCCTAGGTCTCTAGTTTTAAAAAATGCACAGATTTGGTAGGTTTCCCTAGGTGCCGGCTGAGCTAGAGGCCAAAATCTACAGGTGGGCACTTTGCAAAAAACAGCTCTGTTTTCTGTCAAAAAATGGGATGTGCCCACTTTGTGTTTTGGGACATTTCCTGTTGCGGGCGCTAGGCCTACCCACACAAGCGAGGTACCATTTTTATCGGGAGACTTGGTGGAACGCTGGGTGGAAGGAAATTTGTGGCTCCTCTCAGATTCCAGAACTTTCTGTCACCGAAATATGAGGAAAATATGTTTTTTTAGCCAAATTTTGAGGTTTGCAAAGGATTCTGGGTAACAGAACCTGGTCAGAGCCCCACAAGTCACCCCATCTTGGATTCCCCTAGGTCTGTAGTTTTCAAAAATGCACAGGTTTGGTAGGTTTCCCTAGGTGCCGGCTGAGCTAGAGGCCAAAATCTACAGGTAGGCACTTTGCAAAAAACAGCTCTGTTTTCTGTCAAAAAATGGGATGTGCCCACTTTGTGTTTTGGGACATTTCCTGTTGCGGGCGCTAGGCCTACCCACACAAGTGAGGTACCATTTTTATCGGGAGACTTGGGGGAACGCTGGGTGGAAGGAAATTTGTGGCTCCTCTCAGATTCCAGAACTTTCTGTCACCGAAATATGAGGAAAATATGTTTTTTTAGCCAAATTTTGAGGTTTTAAAGGATTCTGGGTAACAGAACCTGGTCAGAGCCCCACAAGTCACCCCATCTTGGATTCCCCTAGGTCTCTAGTTTTCAAAAATGAACAGGTTTGGTAGGTTTCCCTAGGTGCCGGCTGAGCTAGAGGCCAAAATCTACAGGTAGGCACTTTGCAAAAAACAGCTCTGTTTTCTGTCAAAAAATGGGATGTGCCCACTTTGTGTTTTGGGACATTTCCTGTTGCGGGCGCTAGGCCTACCCACACAAGCGAGGTACCATTTTTATCTGGAGACTTGGTGGAACGCTGGGTGGAAGGAAATTTGTGGCTCCTCTCAGATTCCAGAACTTTCTGTCACCGAAATATGAGGAAAATATGTTTTTTTAGCCAAATTTTGAGGTTTGCAAAGGATTCTGGGTAACAGAACCTGGTCAGAGCCCTACAAGTCACCCCATCTTGGATTCCCCTAGGTCTGTAGTTTTCAAAAATGCACAGGTTTGGTAGGTTTCCCTAGGTGCCGGCTGAGCTAGAGGCCAAAATCTACAGGTAGGCACTTTGCAAAAAACAGGTCTGTTTTCTGTGATGTATCCACGTTGTGTTTTGGGGCATATCCTGTCGCAGGCGCTAGGCCTACCCACACAAGTGAGGTACCTTTTTTATCGGGAGACTTGGGGGAACGCTGGTTGGAAGGAAATTTGTGGCTCCTCTCAGATTACAGAACTTCCTGTCACCGAAATGTGAGGAAAATATGTTTTTTTAGCCAAATGTTGAGGTTTGCAAAGGATTCTGGGTAACAGAACCTGGTCAGAGCCCCACAAGTCACCCCATCTTGGATTCCCCTAGGTCTCTAGTTTTAAAAAATGCACAGGTTTGGTATGTTTCCCTAGGTGCCGGCTGAGCTAGAGGCCAAAATCTACAGGTAGGCACTTTGCAAAAAAAAGCTCTGTTTTCTGTCAAAAAATGGGATGTGCCCACTTTGTATTTTGGGACATTTTCTGTCGCGGGCGCTAGGACTACCCACACAAGTGAGGTATCATTTTTATCGGGAGACTTGGGGGAACGCTCAGTGGAAGGAAAATTGTGGCTCCTCTCACATTCCAGAACTTTCTGTCACCGAAATGTGAGGAAAATATGTTTTTTTAGCCAAATTTTGAGGTTTGCAAAGGATTCTGGGTAACAGAACCTGCTCAGAGCCCCACAAGTCACCACATCTTGGATTCCCCTAGGTCTCTAGTTTTAAAAAATGCACAGATTTGGTAGGTTTCCCTAGGTGCCGGCTGAGCTAGAGGCCAAAATCTACAGGTAGGCACTTTGCAAAAAACAGCTCTGTTTTCTGTCAAAAAATGGGATGTGCCCACTTTGTGTTTTGGGACATTTCCTGTTGCGGGCGCTAGGCCTACCCACACAAGCGAGGTACCATTTTTATCGGGAGACTTGGTGGAACGCTGGGTGGAAGGAAATTTGTGGCTCCTCTCAGATTCCAGAACTTTCTGTCACCGAAATATGAGGAAAATATGTTTTTTTAGCCAAATTTTGAGGTTTGCAAAGGATTCTGGGTAACAGAACCTGGTCAGAGCCCCACAAGTCACCCCATCTTGGATTCCCCTAGGTCTGTAGTTTTCAAAAATGCACAGGTTTGGTAGGTTTCCCTAGGTGCCGGCTGAGCTAGAGGCCAAAATCTACAGGTAGGCACTTTGCAAAAAACAGCTCTGTTTTCTGTCAAAAAATGGGATGTGCCCACTTTGTGTTTTGGGACATTTCCTGTTGCGGGCGCTAGGCCTACCCACACAAGTGAGGTACCATTTTTATCGGGAGACTTGGGGGAACGCTGGGTGGAAGGAAATTTGTGGCTCCTCTCAGATTCCAGAACTTTCTGTCACCGAAATATGAGGAAAATATGTTTTTTTAGCCAAATTTTGAGGTTTTAAAGGAT
This sequence comes from Pleurodeles waltl, assembly GCF_031143425.1. NCBI lineage: Eukaryota > Metazoa > Chordata > Amphibia > Caudata > Salamandridae > Pleurodeles > Pleurodeles waltl. The sequence goes on along the minus strand of NC_090436.1, from coordinate 885,778,942 downwards.
TCTGGGTAACAGAACCTGGTCAGAGCCCCACAAGTCACCCCATCTTGGATTCCCCTAGGTCTCTAGTTTTCAAAAATGAACAGGTTTGGTAGGTTTCCCTAGGTGCCGGCTGAGCTAGAGGCCAAAATCTACAGGTAGGCACTTTGCAAAAAACAGCTCTGTTTTCTGTCAAAAAATGGGATGTGCCCACTTTGTGTTTTGGGACATTTCCTGTTGCGGGCGCTAGGCCTACCCACACAAGTGAGGTACCATTTTTATCGGGAGACTTGGGGGAACGCTGGGTGGAAGGAAATTTGTGGCTCCTCTCAGATTCCAGAACTTTCTGTCACCGAAATATGAGGAAAATATGTTTTTTTAGCCAAATTTTGAGGTTTGGAAAGGATTCTGGGTAACAGAACCTGGTCAGAGCCCCACAAGTCACCCTATCTTGGATTCCCCTAGGTCTCTAGTTTTAAAAAATGCACAGGTTTGGTAGGTTTCCCTAGGTGCCGGCTGAGCTAGAGGCCAAAATCTACAGGTAGGCACTTTGCAAAAAACAGCTCTGTTTTCTGTCAAAAAATGGGATGTGCCCACTTTGTGTTTTGGGACATTTCCTGTTGCGGGCGCTAGGCCTACCCACACAAGCGAGGTACCATTTTTATCGGGAGACTTGGTGGAACGCTGGGTGGAAGGAAATTTGTGGCTCCTCTCAGATTCCAGAACTTTCTGTCACCGAAATATGAGGAAAATATGTTTTTTTAGCCAAATTTTGAGGTTTGCAAAGGATTCTGGGTAACAGAACCTGGTCAGAGCCCCACAAGTCACCCCATCTTGGATTCCCCTAGGTCTGTAGTTTTCAAAAATGCACAGGTTTGGTAGGTTTCCCTAGGTGCCGGCTGAGCTAGAGGCCAAAATCTACAGGTAGGTACTTTGCAAAAAACAGCTCTGTTTTCTGTGATGTATCCACGTTGTGTTTTGGGGCATATCCTGTCGCAGGCGCTAGGCCTACCCACACAAGTGAGGTACCTTTTTTATCGGGAGACTTGGGGGAACGCTGGTTGGAAGGAAATTTGTGGCTCCTCTCAGATTACAGAACTTCCTGTCACCGAAATGTGAGGAAAATATGTTTTTTTAGCCAAATTTTGAGGTTTGCAAAGGATTCTGGGTAACAGAACCTGGTCAGAGCCCCACAAGTCACCCCATCTTGGATTCCCCTAGGTCTCTAGTTTTAAAAAATGCACAGGTTTGGTAGGTTTCCCTAGGTGCCGGCTGAGCTAGAGGCCAAAATCTACAGGTAGGCACTTTGCAAAAAACTGCTCTGTTTTCTGTCAAAAAATGGGATGTGCCCACTTTGTATTATGGGACATTTTCTGTCGCGGGCGCTAGGACTACCCACACAAGTGAGGTATCATTTTTATCGGGAGACTTGGGGGAACGTTCAGTGGAAGGAAAATTGTGGCTCCTCTCAGATTCCAGAACTTTCTGTCACTGAAATGTGAGGAAAATGTGTTTTTTTTAGCCAAATTTTGAGGTTTGCAAAGGATTCTGGGTAACAGAACCTGGTCAGAGCCCCACAAGTCACCCCATCTTGGATTCCCCTAGGTCTCTAGTTTTCAAAAATGCACAGGTTTGGTAGGTTTCCCTAGGTGCCGGCTGAGCTAGAGGCCAAAATCTACAGGTAGGCACTTTTCAAAAAACAGCTCTGTTTTCTGTCAAAAAATGGGATGTGCCCACAGTGTGTTTTGGGACATTTCCTGTTGCGGGCGCTAGGCCTACCCACACAAGCGAGGTACCATTTTTATCGGGAGACTTGGGGGAACGCTGGGTGGAAGGAAATGTGTGGCTCGTCTCAGATTCCAGAACTTTCTTTCACCGAAATATGAGGAAAATATGTTTTTTTAGCCAAATTTTGAGGTTTGCAAAGGATTCTGGGTAACAGAACCTGGTCAGAGCCCCACAAGTCACCCCATCTTGGATTCCCCTAGGTCTCCATTTTTCAAAAATGCACAGGTTTGGTAGGTTTCCCTAGGTGCCCGGTGAGCTACAGGCCAAAATCTACAGGTAGGCACTTTGCAAAAAACAGCTCTGTTTTCTGTTAAAAAATGGGATGTGCCCACTTTGTTTTTTGGGACATTTCCTGTCGCGGGCGCTAGGACTACCCACACAAGTGTGGTATCATTTTTATCGGGAGACTTGGGGGAACGCTGGGTGGAAGGAAATTTGTGGCTCCTCTCAGATTCCAGAACTTTCTGTCACCGAAATCTGAGAAAAATGTGTTTTTTTAGCCAAAATTTGAGGTTTGCAAAGGATTCTGGGTAACAGGACCTGGTCAGAGCCCCACAACTCACCCCATCTTGGATTCCACTAGGTCTCTAGTTTTAAAAAATGCACAGGTTTGGTAGGTTTCCCTAGGTGTCGGCTGAGCTAGAGGCCAAAATCTACAGGTGGGCACTTTGCAAAAAACAGCTCTGTTTTCTGTGATGTGTCCACGTTGTGTTTTGGGGCATATCCTGTCGCGGGCGCTAGGCCTACCCACACAAGTGAGGTACCTTTTTTATCGGGAGACTTGGGGGAACGCTGGGTGGAAGGAAATTTGTGGCTCCTCTCAGATTCCAGAACTTTCTGTCACCGAAATGTGAGGAAAATATGTTTTTTTAGCCAAATTTTGAGGTTTGCAATGGATTCTGGGTAACAGAACCTGGTCAGAGCCCCACAAGTCACCCCATCTTGGATTCCCCTAGGTCTCTAGTTTTCATAAATGCACAGGTTTGGTAGGTTTCCCTAGGTGCCGGCTGAGCTAGAGGCCAAAATCTACAGGTAGGCACTTTGCAAAAAACAGCTCTGTTTTCTGTCAAAAAATGGGATGTGCCCACTTTGTGTTTTGGGTCATTTCCTGTTGCGGGCGCTAGGCCTACCCACACAAGCGAGGTACCATTTTTATCGGGAGACTTGGTGGAATGCTGGGTGGAAGGAAATTTGTGGCTCCTCTCAGATTCCAGAACTTTCTGTCACCGAAATGTGAGAAAAATGTGTTTTTTTAGCCAAAATTTGAGGTTTGCAAAGGATTCTGGGTAACAGGACCTGGTCAGAGCCCCACAACTCACCCCATCTTGGATTCCACTAGGTCTCTAGTTTTAAAAAATGCACAGGTTTGGTAGGTTTCCCTAGGTGTCGGCTGAGCTAGAGGCCAAAATCTACAGGTGGGCACTTTGCAAAAAACAGCTCTGTTTTCTGTGATGTGTCCACGTTGTGTTTTGGGGCATATCCTGTCGCGGGCGCTTGGCCTACCCACACAAGTGAGGTACCTTTTTTATCGGGAGACTTGGGGGAACGCTGGGTGGAAGGAAATTTGTGGCTCCTCTCAGATTCCAGAACTTTCTGTCACCGAAATGTGAGGAAAATATGTCTTTTTAGCCAAATTTTGAGGTTTGCAAAGGATTCTGGGTAACAGAACCTGGTCAGAGCCCCACAAGTCACCCCATCTTGGATTCCCCTAGGTGTCTAATTTTCATAAATGCACAGGTTTGGTAGGTTTCCCTAGGTGCTGGCTGAGCTAGAGGCCAAAATCTACAGGTAGGCACTTTGCAAAAAACAGCTATGTTTTCTGTCAAAAAATGGGATGTGCCCACTTTGTGTTTTGGGACATTTCCTGTTGCGGGCGCTAGGCCTACCCACACAAGTGAGGTACCATTTTTATCGGGAGACTTGGGGGAATGCTGGGTGGAAGGAAATTTTGGCTCCTCTCAGATTCCAGATCTTTCTGTCACCGAAATATGAGGAAAATATGTTTTTTTAGCCAAATTTTGAGGTTTGCAAAGGATTCTGGGTAACAGAACCTGGTCAGAGCCCCACAAGTCACCCCATCTTGGATTCCCCTAGGTCTCTAGTTTTAAAAAATGCACAGGTTTGGTAGGTTTCCCTAGGTGCCGGCTGAGCTAGAGGCCAAAATCTACAGGTAGGCACTTTGCAAAAAACAGCTCTGTTTTCTGTCAAAAAATGGGATGTGCCCACTTTGTGTTTTGGGTCATTTCCTGTTGCGGGCGCTAGGCCTACCCACACAAGCGAGGTACCATTTTTATCGGGAGACTTGGGGGAACGCTGGGTGGAAGGAAATTTGTGGCTCCTCTCAGATTCCAGAACTTTCTGTCACCGAAATATGAGGAAAAAATGTTTTTTTAGCCAAATTTTGAGGTTTGCAAAGGATTCTGGGTAACAGAACCTGGTCAGAGCCCCATAAGTCACCCTATCTTGGATTCCCCTAGGTCTCTAGTTTTAAAAAATAAACAGGTTTGGTAGGTTTCCCTAGGTGCCGGCTGAGCTAGAGGCCAAAATCTACAGGTAGGCACTTTGCAAAAAACAGCTCTGTTTTCTGTCAAAAAATGGGATGTGCCCACTTTGTGTTTTGGGACATTTCCTGTTGCGGGCGCTAGGCCTACCCACACAAGTGAGGTACCATTTTTATCGGGAGACTTGGGGGAACGCTGGGTGGAAGGAAAGTTGTGGCTCCTCTCAGATTCCAGAACTTTCTGTCACCGAAATATGAGGAAAATATGTTTTTTTAGCCAAATTTTGAGGTTTGCAAAGGATTCTGGGTGACAGAACCTGGTCAGAGCCCCACAAGTCACCCCATCTTGGATTCCCCTAGGTCTCTAGTTTTCATAAATGCACAGGTTTGGTAGGTTTCCCTAGGTGCCGGCTGAGCTAGAGGCCAAAATCTACAGGTAGGTACTTTGCAAAAAACAGCTCTGTTTTCTGTGATGTATCCACGTTGTGTTTTGGGGCATATCCTGTCGCAGGCGCTAGGCCTACCCACACAAGTGAGGTACCTTTTTTATCGGGAGACTTGGGGGAACGCTGGTTGGAAGGAAATTTGTGGCTCCTCTCAGATTACAGAACTTCCTGTCACCGAAATGTGAGGAAAATATGTTTTTTTAGCCAAATGTTGAGGTTTGCAAAGGATTCTGGGTAACAGAACCTGGTCAGAGCCCCACAAGTCACCCCATCTTGGATTCCCCTAGGTCTCTAGTTTTAAAAAATGCACAGGTTTGGTAGGTTTCCCTAGGTGCCGGCTGAGCTAGAGGCCAAAATCTACAGGTAGGCACTTTGCAAAAAACAGCTCTGTTTTCTGTCAAAAAATGGGATGTGCCCACTTTGTATTATGGGACATTTTCTGTCGCGGGCGCTAGGACTACCCACACAAGTGAGGTATCATTTTTATCGGGAGACTTGGGGGAACGTTCAGTGGAAGGAAAATTGTGGCTCCTCTCAGATTCCAGAACTTTCTGTCACTGAAATGTGAGGAAAATGTGTTTTTTTAGCCAAATTTTGAGGTTTGCAAAGGATTCTGGGTAACAGAACCTGGTCAGAGCCCCACAAGTCACCCCATCTTGGATTCCCCTAGGTCTCTAGTTTTCAAAAATGCACAGGTTTGGTAGGTTTCCCTAGGTGCCGGCTGAGCTAGAGGCCAAAATCTACAGGTAGGCACTTTTCAAAAAACAGCTCTGTTTTCTGTCAAAAAATGGGATGTGCCCACAGTGTGTTTTGGGACATTTCCTGTTGCGGGCGCTAGGCCTACCCACACAAGCGAGGTACCATTTTTATCGGGAGACTTGGGGGAACGCTGGGTGGAAGGAAATGTGTGGCTCGTCTCAGATTCCAGAACTTTCTTTCACCGAAATATGAGGAAAATATGTTTTTTTAGCCAAATTTTGAGGTTTGCAAAGGATTCTGGGTAACAGAACCTGGTCAGAGCCCCACAAGTCACCCCATCTTGGATTCCCCTAGGTCTCCATTTTTCAAAAATGCACAGGTTTGGTAGGTTTCCCTAGGTGCCCGGTGAGCTACAGGCCAAAATCTACAGGTAGGCACTTTGCAAAAAACAGCTCTGTTTTCTGTTAAAAAATGGGATGTGCCCACTTTGTTTTTTGGGACATTTCCTGTCGCGGGCGCTAGGACTACCCACACAAGTGTGGTATCATTTTTATCGGGAGACTTGGGGGAACGCTGGGTGGAAGGAAATTTGTGGCTCCTCTCAGATTCCAGAACTTTCTGTCACCGAAATGTGAGAAAAATGTGTTTTTTTAGCCAAAATTTGAGGTTTGCAAAGGATTCTGGGTAACAGGATCTGGTCAGAGCCCCACAACTCACCCCATCTTGGATTCCACTAGGTCTCTAGTTTTAAAAAATGCACAGGTTTGGTAGGTTTCCCTAGGTGTCGGCTGAGCTAGAGGCCAAAATCTACAGGTGGGCACTTTGCAAAAAACAGCTCTGTTTTCTGTGATGTGTCCACGTTGTGTTTTGGGGCATATCCTGTCGCGGGCGCTAGGCCTACCCACACAAGTGAGGTACCTTTTTTATCGGGAGACTTGGGGGAACGCTGGGTGGAAGGAAATTTGTGGCTCCTCTCAGATTCCAGAACTTTCTGTCACCGAAATGTGAGGAAAATATGTTTTTTTAGCCAAATTTTGAGGTTTGCAATGGATTCTGGGTAACAGAACCTGGTCAGAGCCCCACAAGTCACCCCATCTTGGATTCCCCTAGGTCTCTAGTTTTCATAAATGCACAGGTTTGGTAGGTTTCCCTAGGTGCCGGCTGAGCTAGAGGCCAAAATCTACAGGTAGGCACTTTGCAAAAAACAGCTCTGTTTTCTGTCAAAAAATGGGATGTGCCCACTTTGTGTTTTGGGTCATTTCCTGTTGCGGGCGCTAGGCCTACCCACACAAGCGAGGTACCATTTTTATCGGGAGACTTGGTGGAATGCTGGGTGGAAGGAAATTTGTGGCTCCTCTCAGATTCCAGAACTTTCTGTCACCGAAATGTGAGAAAAATGTGTTTTTTTAGCCAAAATTTGAGGTTTGCAAAGGATTCTGGGTAACAGGACCTGGTCAGAGCCCCACAACTCACCCCATCTTGGATTCCACTAGGTCTCTAGTTTTAAAAAATGCACAGGTTTGGTAGGTTTCCCTAGGTGTCGGCTGAGCTAGAGGCCAAAATCTACAGGTGGGCACTTTGCAAAAAACAGCTCTGTTTTCTGTGATGTGTCCACGTTGTGTTTTGGGGCATATCCTGTCGCGGGCGCTTGGCCTACCCACACAAGTGAGGTACCTTTTTTATCGGGAGACTTGGGGGAACGCTGGGTGGAAGGAAATTTGTGGCTCCTCTCAGATTCCAGAACTTTCTGTCACCGAAATGTGAGGAAAATATGTCTTTTTAGCCAAATTTTGAGGTTTGCAAAGGATTCTGGGTAACAGAACCTGATCAGAGCCCCACAAGTCACCCCATCTTGGATTCCCCTAGGTCTCCATTTTTCAAAAATGCACAGGTTTGGTAGGTTTCCCTAGGTGCCGGGTGAGCTACAGGCCAAAATCTACAGGTAGGCACTTTGCAAAAAACAGCTCTGTTTTCTGTTAAAAAATGGGATGTGCCCACTTTGTGTTTTGGGACATTTCCTGTTGCGGGCGCTAGGCCTACCCACACAAGTGAGGTACGATTTTTATCGGGAGACTTGGGGGAACGCTGGGTGGAAGGAAATTTGTGGCTCCTCTCAGATTCCAGAACTTTCTGTCACCGAAATATAAGGAAAATATGTCTTTTTAGCCAAATTTTGAGGTTTGCAAAGGATTCTGGTTAACAGAACCTGGTCAGATCCCCACAAGTCACCCCATCTTGGATTCCCCTAGGTCTCTAGTTTTCAAAAATGCACAGGTTTGGTAGGTTTCCCTAGGTGCCGGCTGAGCTAGAGGCCAAAATCTACAGGTAGGCACTTTTCAAAAAACAGCTCTGTTTTCTGTCAAAAAATGGGATGTGCCCACAGTGTGTTTTGGGACATTTCCTGTTGCGGGCGCTAGGCCTACCCACACAAGCGAGGTACCATTTTTATCGGGAGACTTGGGGGAACGCTGGGTGGAAGGAAATGTGTGGCTCGTCTCAGATTCCAGAACTTTCTTTCACCGAAATATGAGGAAAATATGTTTTTTTAGCCAAATTTTGAGGTTTGCAAAGGATTCTGGGTAACAGAACCTGGTCAGAGCCCCACAAGTCACCCCATCTTGGATTCCCCTAGGTCTCCATTTTTCAAAAATGCACAGGTTTGGTAGGTTTCCCTAGGTGCCCGGTGAGCTACAGGCCAAAATCTACAGGTAGGCACTTTGCAAAAAACAGCTCTGTTTTCTGTTAAAAAATGGGATGTGCCCACTTTGTTTTTTGGGACATTTCCTGTCGCGGGCGCTAGGACTACCCACACAAGTGTGGTATCATTTTTATCGGGAGACTTGGGGGAACGCTGGGTGGAAGGAAATTTGTGGCTCCTCTCAGATTCCAGAACTTTCTGTCACCGAAATGTGAGAAAAATGTGTTTTTTTAGCCAAAATTTGAGGTTTGCAAAGGATTCTGGGTAACAGGACCTGGTCAGAGCCCCACAACTCACCCCATCTTGGATTCCACTAGGTCTCTAGTTTTAAAAAATGCACAGGTTTGGTAGGTTTCCCTAGGTGTCGGCTGAGCTAGAGGCCAAAATCTACAGGTGGGCACTTTGCAAAAAACAGCTCTGTTTTCTGTGATGTGTCCACGTTGTGTTTTGGGGCATATCCTGTCGCGGGCGCTAGGCCTACCCACACAAGTGAGGTACCTTTTTTATCGGGAGACTTGGGGGAACGCTGGGTGGAAGGAAATTTGTGGCTCCTCTCAGATTCCAGAACTTTCTGTCACCGAAATGTGAGGAAAATATGTTTTTTTAGCCAAATTTTGAGGTTTGCAATGGATTCTGGGTAACAGAACCTGGTCAGAGCCCCACAAGTCACCCCATCTTGGATTCCCCTAGGTCTCTAGTTTTCATAAATGCACAGGTTTGGTAGGTTTCCCTAGGTGCCGGCTGAGCTAGAGGCCAAAATCTACAGGTAGGCACTTTGCAAAAAACAGCTCTGTTTTCTGTCAAAAAATGGGATGTGCCCACTTTGTGTTTTGGGTCATTTCCTGTTGCGGGCGCTAGGCCTACCCACACAAGCGAGGTACCATTTTTATCGGGAGACTTGGTGGAATGCTGGGTGGAAGGAAATTTGTGGCTCCTCTCAGATTCCAGAACTTTCTGTCACCGAAATGTGAGAAAAATGTGTTTTTTTAGCCAAAATTTGAGGTTTGCAAAGGATTCTGGGTAACAGGACCTGGTCAGAGCCCCACAACTCACCCCATCTTGGATTCCACTAGGTCTCTAGTTTTAAAAAATGCACAGGTTTGGTAGGTTTCCCTAGGTGTCGGCTGAGCTAGAGGCCAAAATCTACAGGTGGGCACTTTGCAAAAAACAGCTCTGTTTTCTGTGATGTGTCCACGTTGTGTTTTGGGGCATATCCTGTCGCGGGCGCTTGGCCTACCCACACAAGTGAGGTACCTTTTTTATCGGGAGACTTGGGGGAACGCTGGGTGGAAGGAAATTTGTGGCTCCTCTCAGATTCCAGAACTTTCTGTCACCGAAATGTGAGGAAAATATGTCTTTTTAGCCAAATTTTGAGGTTTGCAAAGGATTCTGGGTAACAGAACCTGGTCAGAGCCCCACAAGTCACCCCATCTTGGATTCCCCTAGGTGTCTAATTTTCATAAATGCACAGGTTTGGTAGGTTTCCCTAGGTGCTGGCTGAGCTAGAGGCCAAAATCTACAGGTAGGCACTTTGCAAAAAACAGCTATGTTTTCTGTCAAAAAATGGGATGTGCCCACTTTGTGTTTTGGGACATTTCCTGTTGCGGGCGCTAGGCCTACCCACACAAGTGAGGTACCATTTTTATCGGGAGACTTGGGGGAATGCTGGGTGGAAGGAAATTTTGGCTCCTCTCAGATTCCAGATCTTTCTGTCACCGAAATATGAGGAAAATATGTTTTTTTAGCCAAATTTTGAGGTTTGCAAAGGATTCTGGGTAACAGAACCTGGTCAGAGCCCCACAAGTCACCCCATCTTGGATTCCCCTAGGTCTCTAGTTTTAAAAAATGCACAGGTTTGGTAGGTTTCCCTAGGTGCCGGCTGAGCTAGAGGCCAAAATCTACAGGTAGGCACTTTGCAAAAAACAGCTCTGTTTTCTGTCAAAAAATGGGATGTGCCCACTTTGTGTTTTGGGTCATTTCCTGTTGCGGGCGCTAGGCCTACCCACACAAGCGAGGTACCATTTTTATCGGGAGACTTGGGGGAACGCTGGGTGGAAGGAAATTTGTGGCTCCTCTCAGATTCCAGAACTTTCTGTCACCGAAATATGAGGAAAAAATGTTTTTTTAGCCAAATTTTGAGGTTTGCAAAGGATTCTGGGTAACAGAACCTGGTCAGAGCCCCATAAGTCACCCTATCTTGGATTCCCCTAGGTCTCTAGTTTTAAAAAATAAACAGGTTTGGTAGGTTTCCCTAGGTGCCGGCTGAGCTAGAGGCCAAAATCTACAGGTAGGCACTTTGCAAAAAACAGCTCTGTTTTCTGTCAAAAAATGGGATGTGCCCACTTTGTGTTTTGGGACATTTCCTGTTGCGGGCGCTAGGCCTACCCACACAAGTGAGGTACCATTTTTATCGGGAGACTTGGGGGAACGCTGGGTGGAAGGAAATTTGTGGCTCCTCTCAGATTCCAGAACTTTCTGTCACCGAAATATGAGGAAAATATGTTTTTTTAGCCAAATTTTGAGGTTTGCAAAGGATTCTGGGTGACAGAACCTGGTCAGAGCCCCACAAGTCACCCCATCTTGGATTCCCCTAGGTCTCTAGTTTTCAAAAATGCACAGGTTTGGTAGGTTTCCCTAGGTGCCGGCTGAGCTAGAGGCCAAAATCTACAGGTAGGCACTTTGCAAAAAACAGCTCTGTTTTCTGTCAAAAAATGGGATGTGCCCACTTTGTGTTTTGGGACATTTCCTGTTGCGGGCGCTAGGCCTACCCACACAAGCGAGGTACCATTTTTATCGGGAGACTTGGGGGAACGCTGGGTGGAAGGAAATGTGTGGCTCGTCTCAGATTCCAGAACTTTCTTTCACCGAAATATGAGGAAAATATGTTTTTTTAGCCAAATTTTGAGGTTTGCAAAGGATTCTGGGTAACAGAACCTGGTCAGAGCCCCACAAGTCACCCCATCTTGGATTCCCCTAGGTCTCCATTTTTCAAAAATGCACAGGTTTGGTAGGTTTCCCTAGGTGCCGGGTGAGCTACAGGCCAAAATCTACAGGTAGGCACTTTGCAAAAAACAGCTCTGTTTTCTGTTAAAAAATGGGATGTGCCCACTTTGTGTTTTGGGACATTTCCTGTTGCGGGCGCTAGGCCTACCCACACAAGTGAGGTACGATTTTTATCGGGAGACTTGGGGGAACGCTGGGTGGAAGGAAATTTGTGGCTCCTCTCAGATTCCAGAACTTTCTGTCACCGAAATATAAGGAAAATATGTCTTTTTAGCCAAATTTTGAGGTTTGCAAAGGATTCTGGTTAACAGAACCTGGTCAGAGCCCCACAAGTCACCCCATCTTGGATTCCCCTAGGTCTCTAGTTTTCAAAAATGCACAGGTTTGGTAGGTTTCCCTAGGTGCCGGCTGAGCTAGAGGCCAAAATCTACAGGTAGGCACTTTGCAAAAAACAGCTCTGTTTTCTGTCAAAAAATGGGATGTGCCCACAGTGTGTTTTGGGACATTTCCTGTTGCGGGCGCTAGGCCTACCCACACAAGCGAGGTACCATTTTTATCGGGAGACTTGGGGGAACGCTGGGTGGAAGGAAATGTGTGGCTCGTCTCAGATTCCAGAACTTTCTTTCACCGAAATATGAGGAAAATATGTTTTTTTAGCCAAATTTTGAGGTTTGCAAAGGATTCTGGGTAACAGAACCTGGTCAGAGCCCCACAAGTCACCCCATCTTGGATTCCCCTAGGTCTCCATTTTTCAAAAATGCACAGGTTTGGTAGGTTTACCTAGGTGCCGGGTGAGCTACAGGCCAAAATCTACAGGTAGGCACTTTGCAAAAAACAGCTCTGTTTTCTGTTAAAAAATGGGATGTGCCCACTTTGTTTTTTGGGACATTTCCTGTCGCGGGCGCTAGGACTACCCACACAAGTGTGGTATCATTTTTATCGGGAGACTTGGGGGAACGCTGGGTGGAAGGAAATTTGTGGCTCCTCTCAGATTCCAGAACTTTCTGTCACCGAAATGTGAGAAAAATTTGTTTTTTTAGCCAAAATTTGAGGTTTGCAAAGGATTCTAGGGTAACAGGACCTGGTCAGAGCCCCACAACTCACCCCATCTTGGATTCCACTAGGTCTCTAGTTTTAAAAAATGCACAGGTTTGGTAGGTTTCCCTAGGTGTCGGCTGAGCTAGAGGCCAAAATCTACAGGTGGGCACTTTGCAAAAAACAGCTCTGTTTTCTGTGATGTGTCCACGTTGTGTTTTGGGGCATATCCTGTCGCGGGCGCTAGGCCTACCCACACAAGTGAGGTACCTTTTTTATCGGGAGACTTGGGGGAACGCTGGGTGGAAGGAAATTTGTGGCTCCTCTCAGATTCCAGAACTTTCTGTCACCGAAATGTGAGGAAAATATGTTTTTTTAGCCAAATTTTGAGGTTTGCAAAGGATTCTGGGTAACAGAACCTGGTCAGAGCCCCACAAGTCACCCCATCTTGGATTCCCCTAGGTCTCTAGTTTTCATAAATGCACAGGTTTGGTAGGTTTCATTAGGTGCCGGCTGAGCTAGAGGCCAAAATCTACAGGTAGGCACTTTGCAAAAAACAGCTATGTTTTCTGTCAAAAAATGGGATGTGCCCACTTTGTGTTTTGGGACATTTCCTGTTGCGGGCGCTAGGCCTACCCACACAAGTGAGGTACCATTTTTATCGGGAGACTTGGGGGAACGCTGGGTGGAAGGAAATTTGTGGCTCCTCTCAGATTCCAGAACTTTCTGTCACCGAAATATGAGGAAAATATGTGTTTTTAGCCAAATTTTGAGGTTTGCAAAGGATTCTGGGTAACAGAACCTGGTCAGAACCCACAGGTCACCCCATCTTGGTTTCCCCTAGGTCTGTAGTTTTCAAAAATGCACAGGTTTGGTAGGTTTCCCTAGGTGCCGGCTGAGCTAGAGGCCAAAATCTACAGGTAGGCACTTTGCAAAAAATAGCTCTGTTTTCTGTCAAAAAATGGGATGTGCCCACTTTGTGTTTTGGGACATTTCCTGTTGCGGGCGCTAGGCCTACCCACACAAGTGAGGTACCATTTTTATCGGGAGACTTGTGGGAACGCTGGGTGGAAGGAAATTTGTGGCTCCTCTCAGATTCCAGAACTTTCTGTCACCAAAATATTAGGAAAATATGTTTTTTTAGCCAAATTTTGAGGTTTGCAAAGGATTCTGGGTAACAGAACCTGGTCAGAGCCCCACAAGTCACCCCATCTTGGATTCCCCTAGGTCTCTAGTTTTAAAAAATGCACAGGTTTGGTAGGTTTCCCTAGGTGCCGGCTGAGCTAGAGGCCAAAATCTACAGGTAGGCACTTTGCAAAAAACAGCTCTGTTTTCTGTCAAAAAATGGGATGTGCCCACTTTGTGTTTTGGGACATTTCCTGTTGCGGACGCTAGGCCTACCCACACAAGTGTGGTATCATTTTTATCGGGAGACTTGGGGGAACGCTGGGTGGAAGGACATTTGTGGCTCCTCTCAGATTCCAGAACTTTCTGTCACCGAAATGTGAGAAAAATGTGTTTTTTTAGCCAAAATTTGAGGTTTGCAAAGGATTCTGGGTAACAGGACCTGGTCAGAGCCCCACAACTCACCCCATCTTGGATTCCACTAGGTCTCTAGTTTTAAAAAATGCACAGGTTTGGTAGGTTTCCCTAGGTGTCGGCTGAGCTAGAGGCCAAAATCTACAGGTGGGCACTTTGCAAAAAACAGCTCTGTTTTCTGTGATGTGTCCACGTTGTGTTTTGGGGCATATCCTGTCGCGGGCGCTAGGCCTACCCACACAAGTGAGGTACCTTTTTTATCGGGAGACTTGGGGGAACGCTGGGTGGGAGGAAATTTGTGGCTCCTCTCAGATTCCAGAACTTTCTGTCACCGAAATGTGAGGAAAATATGTTTTTTTAGCCAAATTTTGAGGTTTGCAAAGGATTCTGGGTAACAGAACCTGGTCAGAGCCCCACAAGTCACCCCATCTTGGATTCCCCTAGGTCTCTAGTTTTCATAAATGCACAGGTTTGGTAGGTTTCCCTAGGTGCCGGCTGAGCTAGAGGCCAAAATCTACAGGTAGGCACTTTGCAAAAAACAGCTATGTTTTCTGTCAAAAAATGGGATGTGCCCACTTTGTGTTTTGGGACATTTCCTGTTGCGGGCGCTAGGCCTACCCACACAAGTGAGGTACCATTTTTATCGGGAGACTTGGGGGAACGCTGGGTGGAAGGAAATTTGTGGCTCCTCTCAGATTCCAGAACTTTCTGTCACCTAAATATGAGGAAAATATGTTTTTTTAGCCAAATTTTGAGGTTTGCAAAGGATTCTGGGTAACAGAACCTGGTCAGAGCCCCACAAGTCACCCCATCTTGGATTCCCCTAGGTCTCTAGTTTTAAAAAATGCACAGGTTTGGTAGGTTTCCCTAGGTGCCGGCTGAGCTAGAGGCCAAAATCTACAGGTAGGCACTTTGCAAAAAACAGCTCTGTTTTCTGTCAAAAAATGGGATGTGCCCACTTTGTGTTTTGGGACATTTCCTGTTGCGGGCGCTAGGCCTACCCACACAAGTGAGGTACCATTTTTATCGGGAGACTTGGTGGAACGCTGGGTGGAAGGAAATGTGTGGCTCCTCTCAGATTCCAGAACTTTCTGTCACCGAAATGTGAGAAAAATGTGTTTTTTTAGCCAAAATTTGAGGTTTGCAAAGGATTCTGGGTAACAGGACCTGGTCAGAGCCCCACAACTCACCCCATCTTGGATTCCACTAGGTCTCTAGTTTTAAAAAATGCACAGGTTTGGTAGGTTTCCCTAGGTGTCGGCTGAGCTAGAGGCCAAAATCTACAGGTGGGCACTTTGCAAAAAACAGCTCTGTTTTCTGTGATGTGTCCACGTTGTGTTTTGGGGCATATCCTGTCGCGGGCGCTAGGCCTACCCACACAAGTGAGGTACCTTTTTTATCGGGAGACTTGGGGGAACGCTGGGTGGAAGGAAATTTGTGGCTCCTCTCAGATTCCAGAACTTTCTGTCACCGAAATGTGAGGAAAATATGTTTTTTTAGCCAAATTTTGAGGTTTGCAAAGGATTCTGGGTAACAGAACCTGGTCAGAGCCCCACAAGTCACCCCATCTTGGATTCCCCTAGGTCTCTAATTTTCATAAATGCAAAGGTTTGGTAGGTTTCCCTAGGTGCCGGCTGAGCTAGAGGCCAAAATCTACAGGTAGGCACTTTGCAAAAAACAGTTATGTTTTCTGTCAAAAAATGGGATGTGCCCACTTTGTGTTTTGGGACATTTCCTGTTGCGGGCGCTAGGCCTACCCACACAAGCGAGGTACCATTTTTATCGGGAGACTTGGGGGAACGCTGGGTGGAAGGAAATTTGTGGCTCCTCTCAGATTCCAGAACTTTCTGTCACCGAAATATGAGGAAAAAATGTTTTTTTAGCCAAATTTTGAGGTTTGCAAAGGATTCTGGGTAACAGAACCTGGTCAGAGCCCCATAAGTCACCCTATCTTGGATTCCCCTAGGTCTCTAGTTTTAAAAAATGCACAGGTTTGGTAGGTTTCCCTAGGTGCCGGCTGAGCTAGAGGCCAAAATCTACAGGTAGGCACTTTGCAAAAAACAGCTCTGTTTTCTGTCAAAAAATGGGATTTGCCCACTTTGTGTTTTGGGACATTTCCTGTTGCGGGCGCTAGGCCTACCCACACAAGCGAGGTACCATTTTTATCGGGAGACTTGGGGGAACGCTGGGTGGAAGGAAATGTGTGGCTCGTCTCAGATTCCAGATCTTTCTTTCACCGAAATATGAGGAAAATATGTTTTTTAGCCAAATTTTGAGGTTTGCAAAGGATTCTGGGTAACAGAACCTGGTCAGAGCCCCACAAGTCACCCCATATTGGATTCCCCTAGGTCTGTAGTTTTAAAAAATGACCAGGTTTGGTAGGTTTCCCTAGGTGCCGGCTGAGCTAGAGGCCAAAATCTACAGGTAGGCACTTTGCAAAAAACAGCTCTGTTTTCTGTGATGTATCCACGTTGTGTTTTGGGGCATTTCCTGTCGCAGGCGCTAGGCCTACCCACACAAGTGAGGTACTTTTTTTATCGGGAGACTTGGGGGAACGCTGGTCAGAAGGAAATTTGTGGCTCCTCTCAGATTACAGAACTTCCTGTCACCGAAATTTGAGGAAAATATGTTTTTTTAGCCAAATTTTGAGGTTTGCAAAGGATTCTGGGTAACAGAACCTGGTCAGAGCCCCACAAGTCACCCCATCTTAGATTCCCCTAGGTCTCTAGTTTTCAAAAATGCACAGGTTTGGTAGGTTTCCCTAGGTGCCGGCTGAGCTACAGGCCAAAATCTACAGGTAGGCACTTTGCAAAAAACAGCTCTGTTTTCTGTCAAAAAATGGGATGTGCCCACTTTGTATTTTGGGACATTTTCTGTCGCGGGCGCTAGAACTACCCACACAAAGGAGGTATCATTTTTATCGGGAGACTTGGGGGAAAGCTGGGTGGAAGGAAATTTGTGGCTCCTCTCAGATTCCAGAACTTTCTGTCACCGAAATGCGAGGAAAATGTGTTTTTTTAGCAAAATGTTGAGGTTTGCATAGGATTCTGGGTAACAGAACCTGGTCAGAGCCCCACAAGTCAATCCCATCTTGGATTCCCCTAGGTCTCTAGTTTTCAAAAATGCACAGGTTTGGTAGGTTTCCCTAGGTGCCGGCTGAGCTAGAGGCCAAAATCTACAGGTAGGCACTTTGCAAAAAACAGCTCTGTTTTCTGTGATGTGTCCACGTTGTGTTTTGGGGCATATCCTGTTGCGGGCGCTAGGCCTACCCACACAAGTGAGGTATCATTTTTATCGGGAGACTTGGGGGAACGCTGGGTGGAAGGAAATTTGTGGCTCCTCTCAGATTCCAGAACTTTCTGTCACCGAAATGCGAGGAAAATGTGTTTTTTTAGCCAAATTTTGAGGTTTGCAAAGGATTCTGGGTAACAGAACCTGGTCAGAGCCCCACAAGTCACCCCATCTTGGATTCCCCTAGGTCTCTAGTTTTAAAAAATGCACAGGTTTGGTAGGTTTCCCTAGGTGCCGGCTGAGCTAGAGGCCAAAATCTACAGGTAGGCACTTTGCAAAAAACAGCTCTGTTTTCTGTCAAAAAATGGGATGTGCCCACTTTGTGTTTTGGGACATTTCCTGTTGCGGGCGCTAGGCCTACCCACAAAAGCGAGGTACCATTTTTATCGGGAGACTTGGGGGAACGCTGGGAGGAAGGTAATTTGTGGCTCCTCTCAGATTCCAGAACTTTCTGTCACCGAAATATGAGGAAAATATGTTTTTTTAGCCAAATTTTAAGGTTTGCAAAGGATTCTGGGTAACAGAACCTGGTCAGAGCCCCATAAGTCACCCTATCTTGGATTCCCCTAGGTCTCTAGTTTTAAAAAATGCACAGGTTTGGTAGGTTTCCCTAGGTGCAGGCTGAGCTAGAGGCCAAAATCTACAGGTAGGCACTTTGCAAAAAACAGCTCTGTTTTCTGTCAAAAAATGGGATGTGCCCACTTTGTGTTTTGGGACATTTCCTGTTGCGGGCGCTAGGCCTACCCACACAAGCGAGGTACCATTTTTATCGGGAGACTTGGGGGAACGCTGGGTGGAAGGAAATGTGTGGCTCGTCTCAGATTCCAGAACTTTCTTTCACCGAAATATGAGGAAAATATGTTTTTTTAGCCAAATTTTGAGGTTTGCAAAGGATTCTGGGTAACAGAACCTGGTCAGAGCCCCACAAGTCACCCCATATTGGATTCCCCTAGGTCTGTAGTTTTCAAAAATGAACAGGTTTGGTAGGTTTCCCTAGGTGCCGGCTGAGCTAGAGGCCAAAATCTACAGGTAGGCACTTTGCAAAAAACAACTCTGTTTTCTGTCAAAAAATGGGATGTGCCCACTTTGTGTTTTGGGACATTTCCTGTTGCGGGCGCTAGGCCTACCCACACAAGCGAGGTACCATTTTTATCGGGAGACTTGGGGGAACGCTGGGTGGAAGGAAATGTGTGGCTCGTCTCAGATTCCAGAACTTTCTTTCACCGAAATATGAGGAAAATATGTTTTTTTAGCCAAATTTTGAGGTTTGCAAAGGATTCTGGGTAACAGAACCTGGTCAGAGCCCCACAAGTCACCCCATCTTGGATTCCCCTAGGTCTCCATTTTTCAAAAATGCACAGGTTTGGTAGGTTTCCCTAGGTGCCGGGTGAGTTACAGGCCAAAATCTACAGGTAGGCACTTTGCAAAAAACAGCTCTGTTTTCTGTTAAAAAATGGGATGTGCCCACTTTGTGTTTTGGGACATTTCCTGTTGCGGGCGCTAGGCCTACCCACACAAGTGAGGTACAATTTTTATCGGGAGACTTGGGGGAACGCTGGGTGGAAGGAAATTTGTGGCTCCTCTCAGATTCCAGAACTTTCTGTCACCGAAATATAAGGAAAATATGTCTTTTTAGCCAAATTTTGAGGTTTGCAAAGGATTCTGGTTAACAGAACCTGGTCAGAGCCCCACAAGTCACCCCATATTGGATTCCCCTAGGTCTGTAGTTTTCAAAAATGAACAGGTTTGGTAGGTTTCCCTAGGTGCCGGCTGAGCTAGAGGCCAAAATCTACAGGTAGGCACTTTGCAAAAAACAGCTCTGTTTTCTGTCAAAAAATGGGATGTGCCCACTTTGTGTTTTGGGACATTTCCTGTTGCAGGCGCTAGGCCTACCCACACAAGCGAGGTACCATTTTTATCGGGAGACTTGGGGGAACGCTGGGTGGAAGGAAATGTGTGGCTCGTCTCAGATTCCAGAACTTTCTTTCACCGAAATATGAGGAAAATATGTTTTTTTAGCCAAATTTTGAGGTTTGCAAAGGATTCTGGGTAACAGAACCTGGTCAGAGCCCCACAAGTCACCCCATATTGGATTCCCCTAGGTCTGTAGTTTTCAAAAATGAACAGGTTTGGTAGGTTTCCCTAGGTGCCGGCTGAGCTAGAGGCCAAAATCTACAGGTAGGCACTTTGCAAAAAACAACTCTGTTTTCTGTCAAAAAATGGGATGTGCCCACTTTGTGTTTTGGGACATTTCCTGTTGCGGGCGCTAGGCCTACCCACACAAGCGAGGTACCATTTTTATCGGGAGACTTGGGGGAACGCTGGGTGGAAGGAAATGTGTGGCTCGTCTCAGATTCCAGAACTTTCTTTCACCGAAATATGAGGAAAATATGTTTTTTTAGCCAAATTTTGAGGTTTGCAAAGGATTCTGGGTAACAGAACCTGGTCAGAGCCCCACAAGTCACCCCATCTTGGATTCCCCTAGGTCTCCATTTTTCAAAAATGCACAGGTTTGGTAGGTTTCCCTAGGTGCCGGGTGAGCTACAGGCCAAAATCTACAGGTAGGCACTTTGCAAAAAACAGCTCTGTTTTCTGTTAAAAAATGGGATGTGCCCACTTTGTTTTTTGGGACATTTCCTGTCGCGGGCGCTAGGACTACCCACACAAGTGTGGTACCATTTTTATCGGGAGACTTGGGGGAACGCTGGGTGGAAGGAAATTTGTGGCTCCTCTCAGATTCCAGAACTTTCTGTCACCGAAATGTGAGAAAAATGTGTTTTTTTAGCCAAAATTTGAGGTTTGCAAAGGATTCTGGGTAACAGGACCTGGTCAGAGCCCCACAACTCACCCCATCTTGGATTCCACTAGGTCTCTAGTTTTAAAAAATGCACAGGTTTGGTAGGTTTCCCTAGGTGTCGGCTGAGCTAGAGGCCAAAATCTACAGGTGGGCACTTTGCAAAAAACAGCTCTGTTTTCTGTGATGTGTCCACGTTGTGTTTTGGGGCATATCCTGTCGCGGGCGCTAGGCCTACCCACACAAGTGAGGTACCTTTTTTATCGGGAGACTTGGGGGAACGCTGGGTGGAAGGAAATTTGTGGCTCCTCTCAGATTCCAGAACTTTCTGTCACCGAAATGTGAGGAAAATATGTTTTTTTAGCCAAATTTTGAGGTTTGCAATGGATTCTGGGTAACAGAACCTGGTCAGAGCCCCACAAGTCACCCCATCTTGGATTCCCCTAGGTCTCTAGTTTTCATAAATGCACAGGTTTGGTAGGTTTCCCTAGGTGCCGGCTGAGCTAGAGGCCAAAATCTACAGGTAGGCACTTTGCAAAAAACAGCTCTGTTTTCTGTCAAAAAATGGGATGTGCCCACTTTGTGTTTTGGGTCATTTCCTGTTGCGGGCGCTAGGCCTACCCACACAAGCGAGGTACCATTTTTATCGGGAGACTTGGTGGAACGCTGGGTTGAAGGAAATTTGTGGCTCCTCTCAGATTCCAGAACTTTCTGTCACCG
Organism: Pleurodeles waltl; assembly: GCF_031143425.1. Lineage (NCBI taxonomy): Eukaryota > Metazoa > Chordata > Amphibia > Caudata > Salamandridae > Pleurodeles > Pleurodeles waltl. The sequence continues at coordinate 885,758,453 of NC_090436.1, read as the reverse complement.
AAATGTGAGAAAAATGTGTTTTTTTAGCCAAAATTTGAGGTTTGCAAAGGATTCTGGGTAACAGGACCTGGTCAGAGCCCCACAACTCACCCCATCTTGGATTCCACTAGGTCTCTAGTTTTAAAAAATGCACAGGTTTGGTAGGTTTCCCTAGGTGTCGGCTGAGCTAGAGGCCAAAATCTACAGGTGGGCACTTTGCAAAAAACAGCTCTGTTTTCTGTGATGTGTCCACGTTGTGTTTTGGGGCATATCCTGTCGCGGGCGCTAGGCCTACCCACACAAGTGAGGTACCTTTTTTATCGGGAGACTTGGGGGAACGCTGGGTGGAAGGAAATTTGTGGCTCCTCTCAGATTCCAGAACTTTCTGTCACCGAAATGTGAGGAAAATATGTCTTTTTAGCCAAATTTTGAGGTTTGCAAAGGATTCTGGGTAACAGAACCTGGTCAGAGCCCCACAAGTCACCCCATCTTGGATTCCCCTAGGTCTCTAATTTTCATAAATGCACAGGTTTGGTAGGTTTCCCTAGGTGCTGGCTGAGCTAGAGGCCAAAATCTACAGGTAGGCACTTTGCAAAAAACAGCTATGTTTTCTGTCAAAAAATGGGATGTGCCCACTTTGTGTTTTGGGACATTTCCTGTTGCGGGCGCTAGGCCTACCCACACAAGTGAGGTACCATTTTTATCGGGAGACTTGGGGGAACGCTGGGTGGAAGGAAATTTGTGGCTCCTCTCAGATTCCAGATCTTTCTGTCACCGAAATATGAGGAAAATATGTTTTTTTAGCCAAATTTTGAGGTTTGCAAAGGATTCTGGGTAACAGAACCTGGTCAGAGCCCCACAAGTCACCCCATCTTGGATTCCCCTAGGTCTCTAGTTTTAAAAAATGCACAGGTTTGGTAGGTTTCCCTAGGTGCCGGCTGAGCTAGAGGCCAAAATCTACAGGTAGGCACTTTGCAAAAAACAGCTCTGTTTTCTGTCAAAAAATGGGATGTGCCCACTTTGTGTTTTGGGTCATTTCCTGTTGCGGGCGCTAGGCCTACCCACACAAGCGAGGTACCATTTTTATCGGGAGACTTGGGGGAACGCTGGGTGGAAGGAAATTTGTGGCTCCTCTCAGATTCCAGAACTTTCTGTCACCGAAATATGAGGAAAAAATGTTTTTTTAGCCAAATTTTGAGGTTTGCAAAGGATTCTGGGTAACAGAACCTGGTCAGAGCCCCATAAGTCACCCTATCTTGGATTCCCCTAGGTCTCTAGTTTTAAAAAATGCACAGGTTTGGTAGGTTTCCCTAGGTGCCGGCTGAGCTAGAGGCCAAAATCTACAGGTAGGCACTTTGCAAAAAACAGCTCTGTTTTCTGTCAAAAAATGGGATGTGCCCACTTTGTGTTTTGGGACATTTCCTGTTGCGGGCGCTAGGCCTACCCACACAAGTGAGGTACCATTTTTATCGGGAGACTTGGGGGAACGCTGGGTGGAAGGAAATTTGTGGCTCCTCTCAGATTCCAGAACTTTCTGTCACCGAAATATGAGGAAAATATGTTTTTTTAGCCAAATTTTGAGGTTTGCAAAGGATTCTGGGTAACAGAACCTGGTCAGAGCCCCACAAGTCACCCCATCTTGGATTCCCCTAGGTCTCTAGTTTTCAAAAATGCACAGGTTTGGTAGGTTTCCCTAGGTGCCGGCTGAGCTAGAGGCCAAAATCTACAGGTAGGCACTTTGCAAAAAACAGCTCTGTTTTCTGTCAAAAAATGGGATGTGCCCACTTTGTGTTTTGGGACATTTCCTGTTGCGGGCGCTAGGCCTACCCACACAAGCGAGGTACCATTTTTATCGGGAGACTTGGGGGAACGCTGGGTGGAAGGAAATGTGTGGCTCGTCTCAGATTCCAGAACTTTCTTTCACCGAAATATGAGGAAAATATGTTTTTTTAGCCAAATTTGGAGGTTTGCAAAGGATTCTGGGTAACAGAACCTGGTCAGAGCCCCACAAGTCACCCCATCTTGGATTCCCCTAGGTCTCCATTTTTCAAAAATGCACAGGTTTGGTAGGTTTCCCTAGGTGCCGGGTGAGCTACAGGCCAAAATCTACAGGTAGGCACTTTGCAAAAAACAGCTCTGTTTTCTGTTAAAAAATGGGATGTGCCCACTTTGTGTTTTGGGACATTTCCTGTTGCGGGCGCTAGGCCTACCCACACAAGTGAGGTACGATTTTTATCGGGAGACTTGGGGGAACGCTGGGTGGAAGGAAATTTGTGGCTCCTCTCAGATTCCAGAACTTTCTGTCACCGAAATATAAGGAAAATATGTCTTTTTAGCCAAATTTTGAGGTTTGCAAAGGATTCTGGTTAACAGAACCTGGTCAGAGCCCCACAAGTCACCCCATCTTGGATTCCCCTAGGTCTCTAGTTTTCAAAAATGCACAGGTTTGGTAGGTTTCCCTAGGTGCCGGCTGAGCTAGAGGCCAAAATCTACAGGTAGGCACTTTGCAAAAAACAGCTCTGTTTTCTGTCAAGAAATGGGATGTGCCCACAGTGTGTTTTGGGACATTTCCTGTTGCGGGCGCTAGGCCTACCCACACAAGCGAGGTACCATTTTTATCGGGAGACTTGGGGGAACGCTGGGTGGAAGGAAATGTGTGGCTCGTCTCAGATTCCAGAACTTTCTTTCACCGAAATATGAGGAAAATATGTTTTTTTAGCCAAATTTTGAGGTTTGCAAAGGATTCTGGGTATCAGAACCTGGTCAGAGCCCCACAAGTCACCCCATCTTGGATTCCCCTAGGTCTCCATTTTTCAAAAATGCACAGGTTTGGTAGGTTTCCCTAGGTGCCGGGTGAGCTACAGGCCAAAATCTACAGGTAGGCACTTTGCAAAAAACAGCTCTGTTTTCTGTTAAAAAATGGGATGTGCCCACTTTGTTTTTTGGGACATTTCCTGTCGCGGGCGCTAGGACTACCCACACAAGTGTGGTATCATTTTTATCGGGAGACTTGGGGGAACGCTGGGTGGAAGGAAATTTGTGGCTCCTCTCAGATTCCAGAACTTTCTGTCACCGAAATGTGAGAAAAATTAGTTTTTTTAGCCAAAATTTGAGGTTTGCAAAGGATTCTGGGTAACAGGACCTGGTCAGAGCCCCACAACTCACCCCATCTTGGATTCCACTAGGTCTCTAGTTTTAAAAAATGCACAGGTTTGGTAGGTTTCCCTAGGTGTCGGCTGAGCTAGAGGCCAAAATCTACAGGTGGGCACTTTGCAAAAAACAGCTCTGTTTTCTGTGATGTGTCCACGTTGTGTTTTGGGGCATATCCTGTCGCGGGCGCTAGGCCTACCCACACAAGTGAGGTACCTTTTTTATCGGGAGACTTGGGGGAACGCTGGGTGGAAGGAAATTTGTGGCTCCTCTCAGATTCCAGAACTTTCTGTCACCGAAATGTGAGGAAAATATGTTTTTTTAGCCAAATTTTGAGGTTTGCAAAGGATTCTGGGTAACAGAACCTGGTCAGAGCCCCACAAGTCACCCCATCTTGGATTCCCCTAGGTCTCTAGTTTTCATAAATGCACAGATTTGGTAGGTTTCATTAGGTGCCGGCTGAGCTAGAGGCCAAAATCTACAGGTAGGCACTTTGCAAAAAACAGCTATGTTTTCTGTCAAAAAATGGGATGTGCCCACTTTGTGTTTTGGGACATTTCCTGTTGCGGGCGCTAGGCCTACCCACACAAGTGAGGTACCATTTTTATCGGGAGACTTGGGGGAACGCTGGGTGGAAGGAAATTTGTGGCTCCTCTCAGATTCCAGAACTTTCTGTCACCGAAATATGAGGAAAATATGTGTTTTTAGCCAAATTTTGAGGTTTGCAAAGGATTCTGGGTAACAGAACCTGGTCAGAGCCCCACAGGTCACCCCATCTTGGATTCCCCTAGGTCTGTAGTTTTCAAAAATGCACAGGTTTGGTAGGTTTCCCTAGGTGCCGGCTGAGCTAGAGGCCAAAATCTACAGGTAGGCACTTTGCAAAAAATAGCTCTGTTTTCTGTCAAAAAATGGGATGTGCCCACTTTGTGTTTTGGGACATTTCCTGTTGCGGGCGCTAGGCCTACCCACACAAGTGAGGTACCATTTTTATCGGGAGACTTGTGGGAACGCTGGGTGGAAGGAAATTTGTGGCTCCTCTCAGATTCCAGAACTTTCTGTCACCGAAATATGAGGAAAATATGTTTTTTTAGCCAAATTTTGAGGTTTGCAAAGGATTCTGGGTAACAGAACCTGGTCAGAGCCCCACAAGTCACCCCATCTTGGATTCCCCTAGGTCTCTAGTTTTAAAAAATGCACAGGTTTGGTAGGTTTCCCTAGGTGTCGGCTGAGCTAGAGGCCAAAATCTACAGGTGGGCACTTTGCAAAAAACAGCTCTGTTTTCTGTGATGTGTCCACGTTGTGTTTTGGGGCATATCCTGTCGCGGGCGCTAGGCCTACCCACACAAGTGAGGTACCTTTTTTATCGGGAGACTTGGGGGAACGCTGGGTGGAAGGAAATTTGTGGCTCCTCTCAGATTCCAGAACTTTCTGTCACCGAAATGTGAGGAAAATATGTTTTTTTAGCCAAATTTTGAGGTTTGCAATGGATTCTGGGTAACAGAACCTGGTCAGAGCCCCACAAGTCACCCCATCTTGGATTCCCCTAGGTCTCTAGTTTTCATAAATGCACAGGTTTGGTAGGTTTCCCTAGGTGCCGGCTGAGCTAGAGGCCAAAATCTACAGGTAGGCACTTTGCAAAAAACAGCTCTGTTTTCTGTCAAAAAATGGGATGTGCCCACTTTGTGTTTTGGGTCATTTCCTGTTGCGGGCGCTAGGCCTACCCACACAAGCGAGGTACCATTTTTATCGGGAGACTTGGTGGAACGCTGGGTGGAAGGAAATTTGTGGCTCCTCTCAGATTCCAGAACTTTCTGTCACCGAAATGTGAGAAAAATGTGTTTTTTTAGCCAAAATTTGAGGTTTGCAAAGGATTCTGGGTAACAGGACCTGGTCAGAGCCCCACAACTCACCCCATCTTGGATTCCACTAGGTCTCTAGTTTTAAAAAATGCACAGGTTTGGTAGGTTTCCCTAGGTGTCGGCTGAGCTAGAGGCCAAAATCTACAGGTGGGCACTTTGCAAAAAACAGCTCTGTTTTCTGTGATTTGTCCACGTTGTGTTTTGGGGCATATCCTGTCGCGGGCGCTAGGCCTACCCGCACAAGTGAGGTACCTTTTTTATCGGGAGACTTGGGGGAACGCTGGGTGGAAGGAAATTTGTGGCTCCTCTCAGATTCCAGAACTTTCTGTCACCGAAATGTGAGGAAAATATGTTTTTTTAGCCAAATTTTGAGGTTTGCAATGGATTCTGGGTAACAGAACCTGGTCAGAGCCCCACAAGTCACCCCATCTTGGATTCCCCTAGGTCTCTAATTTTCATAAATGCACAGGTTTGGTAGGTTTCCCTAGGTGCTGGCTGAGCTAGAGGCGAAAATCTACAGGTAGGCACTTTGCAAAAAACAGCTATGTTTTCTGTCAAAAAATGGGATGTGCCCACTTTGTGTTTTGGGACATTTCCTGTTGCGGGCGCTAGGCCTACCCACACAAGTGAGGTACCATTTTTATCGGGAGACTTGGGGGAACGCTGGGTGGAAGGAAATTTGTGGCTCCTCTCAGATTCCAGATCTTTCTGTCACCGAAATATGAGGAAAATATGGTTTTTTAGCCAAATTTTGAGGTTTGCAAAGGATTCTGGGTAACAGAACCTGGTCAGAGCCCCACAAGTCACCCCATCTTGGATTCCCCTAGGTCTCTAGTTTTAAAAAATGCACAGGTTTGGTAGGTTTCCCTAGGTGCCGGCTGAGCTAGAGGCCAAAATCTACAGGTAGGCACTTTGCAAAAAACAGCTCTGTTTTCTGTCAAAAAATGGGATGTGCCCACTTTGTGTTTTGGGTCATTTCCTGTTGCGGGCGCTAGGCCTACCCACACAAGCGAGGTACCATTTTTATCGGGAGACTTGGGGGAACGCTGGGTGGAAGGAAATTTGTGGCTCCTCTCAGATTCCAGAACTTTCTGTCACCGAAATATGAGGAAAAAATGTTTTTTTAGCCAAATTTTGAGGTTTGCAAAGGATTCTGGGTAACAGAACCTGGTCAGAGCCCCATAAGTCACCCTATCTTGGATTCCCCTAGGTCTCTAGTTTTAAAAAATGCACAGGTTTGGTAGGTTTCCCTAGGTGCCGGCTGAGCTAGAGGCCAAAATCTACAGGTAGGCACTTTGCAAAAAACAGCTCTGTTTTCTGTCAAAAAATGGGATGTGCCCACTTTGTGTTTTGGGACATTTCGTGTTGCGGGCGCTAGGCCTACCCACACAAGTGAGGTACCATTTTTATCGGGAGACTTGGGGGAACGCTGGGTGGAAGGAAATTTGTGGCTCCTCTCAGATTCCAGAACTTTCTGTCACCGAAATATGAGGAAAATATGTTTTTTTAGCCAAATTTTGAGGTTTGCAAAGGATTCTGGGTAACAGAACCTGGTCAGAGCCCCACAAGTCACCCCATCTTGGATTCCCCTAGGTCTCTAGTTTTCAAAAATGCACAGGTTTGGTAGGTTTCCCTAGGTGCCGGCTGAGCTAGAGGCCAAAATCTACAGGTAGGCACTTTGCAAAAAACAGCTCTGTTTTCTGTCAAGAAATGGGATGTGCCCACAGTGTGTTTTGGGACATTTCCTGTTGCGGGCGCTAGGCCTACCCACACAAGCGAGGTACCATTTTTATCGGGAGACTTGGGGGAACGCTGGGTGGAAGGAAATGTGTGGCTCGTCTCAGATTCCAGAACTTTCTTTCACCGAAATATGAGGAAAATATGTTTTTTTAGCCAAATTTTGAGGTTTGCAAAGGATTCTGGGTAACAGAACCTGGTCAGAGCCCCACAAGTCACCCCATCTTGGATTCCCCTAGGTCTCCATTTTTCAAAAATGCACAGGTTTGGTAGGTTTCCCTAGGTGCCGGGTGAGCTACAGGCCAAAATCTACAGGTAGGCACTTTGCAAAAAACAGCTCTGTTTTCTGTTAAAAAATGGGATGTGCCCACTTTGTTTTTTGGGACATTTCCTGTCGCGGGCGCTAGGACTACCCACACAAGTGTGGTATCATTTTTATCGGGAGACTTGGGGGAACGCTGGGTGGAAGGAAATTTGTGGCTCCTCTCAGATTCCAGAACTTTCTGTCACCGAAATGTGAGAAAAATTTATTTTTTTAGCCAAAATTTGAGGTTTGCAAAGGATTCTGGGTAACAGGACCTGGTCAGAGCCCCACAACTCACCCCATCTTGGATTCCACTAGGTCTCTAGTTTTAAAAAATGCACAGGTTTGGTAGGTTTCCCTAGGTGTCGGCTGAGCTAGAGGCCAAAATCTACAGGTGGGCACTTTGCAAAAAACAGCTCTGTTTTCTGTGATGTGTCCACGTTGTGTTTTGGGGCATATCCTGTCGCGGGCGCTAGGCCTACCCACACAAGTGAGGTACCTTTTTTATCGGGAGACTTGGGGGAACGCTGGGTGGAAGGAAATTTGTGGCTCCTCTCAGATTCCAGAACTTTCTGTCACCGAAATGTGAGGAAAATATGTTTTTTTAGCCAAATTTTGAGGTTTGCAAAGGATTCTGGGTAACAGAACCTGGCAAGAGCCCCACAAGTCACCCCATCTTGGATTCCCCTAGGTCTCTAGTTTTCATAAATGCACAGGTTTGGTAAGTTTCATTAGGTGCCGGCTGAGCTAGAGGCCAAAATCTACAGGTAGGCACTTTGCAAAAAACAGCTATGTTTTCTGTCAAAAAATGGGATGTGCCCACTTTGTGTTTTGGGACATTTCCTGTTGCGGGCGCTAGGCCTACCCACACAAGTGAGGTACCATTTTTATCGGGAGACTTGGGGGAACGCTGGGTGGAAGGAAATTTGTGGCTCCTCTCAGATTCCAGAACTTTCTGTCACCGAAATATGAGGAAAATATGTGTTTTTAGCCAAATTTTGAGGTTTGCAAAGGATTCTGGGTAACAGAACCTGGTCAGAGCCCCACAGGTCACCCCATCTTGGATTCCCCTAGGTCTGTAGTTTTCAAAAATGCACAGGTTTGGTAGGTTTCCCTAGGTGCCGGCTGAGCTAGAGGCCAAAATCTACAGGTAGGCACTTTGCAAAAAATAGCTCTGTTTTCTGTCAAAAAATGGGATGTGCCCACTTTGTGTTTTGGGACATTTCCTGTTGCGGGCGCTAGGCCTACCCACACAAGTGAGGTACCATTTTTATCGGGAGACTTGTGGGAACGCTGGGTGGAAGGAAATTTGTGGCTCCTCTCAGATTCCAGAACTTTCTGTCACCGAAATATTAGGAAAATATGTTTTTTTAGCCAAATTTTGAGGTTTGCAAAGGATTCTGGGTAACAGAACCTGGTCAGAGCCCCACAAGTCACCCCATCTTGGATTCCCCTAGGTCTCTAGTTTTAAAAAATGCACAGGTTTGGTAGGTTTCCCTAGGTGCCGGCTGAGCTAGAGGCCAAAATCTACAGGTAGGCACTTTGCAAAAAACAGCTCTGTTTTCTGTCAAAAAATGGGATGTGCCCACTTTGTGTTTTGGGACATTTCCTGTTGCGGGCGCTAGGCCTACCAACACAAGTGAGGTACCATTTTTATCGGGAGACTTGGGGGAACGCTGGGTGGAAGGAAATTTGTGGCTCCTCTCAGATTCCAGAACTTTCTGTCACCGAAATATGAGGAAAATATGTTTTTTTAGCCAAATTTTGAGGTTTGCAAAGGATTCTGGGTAACAGAACCTGGTCAGAGCCCCATAAGTCACCCTATCTTGGATTCCCCTAGGTCTCTAGTTTTAAAAAATGCACAGGTTTGGTAGCTTTCCCTAGGTTCTGGCTGAGCTAGAGGCCAAAATCTACAGGTAGGCACTTTGCAAAAAACAGCTCTGTTTTCTGTCAAAAAATGGGATGTGCCCACTTTGTGTTTTGGGACATTTCCTGTTGCGGGCGCTAGGCCTACCCACACAAGTGAGGTACCATTTTTATCGGGAGACTTGGGGGAACGCTGGGTGGAAGGAAATTTGTGGCTCCTCTCAGATTCCAGAACTTTCTGTCACCGAAATATGAGGAAAATATGTTTTTTTAGCCAAATTTTGAGGTTTGCAAAGGATTCTGGGTAACAGAACCTGGTCAGAGCCCCACAAGTCACCCCATCTTGGATTCCCCTAGGTCTCTAGTTTTCAAAAATGCACAGGTTTGGTAGGTTTCCCTAGGTGCCGGCTGAGCTAGAGGCCAAAATCTACAGGTAGGCACTTTGCAAAAAACAGCTCTGTTTTCTGTCAAAAAATGGGATGTGCCCACTTTGTGTTTTGGGACATTTCCTGTTGCGGGCGCTAGGCCTACCCACACAAGCGAGGTACCATTTTTATCGGGAGACTTGGGGGAACGCTGGGTGGAAGGAAATGTGTGGCTCGTCTCAGATTCCAGAACTTTCTTTCACCGAAATATGAGGAAAATATGTTTTTTTAGCCAAATTTTGAGGTTTGCAAAGGATTCTGGGTAACAGAACCTGGTCAGAGCCCCACAAGTCACCCCATATTGGATTCCCCTAGGTCTGTAGTTTTCAAAAATGAACAGGTTTGGTAGGTTTCCCTAGGTGCCGGCTGAGCTAGAGGCCAAAATCTACAGGTAGGCACTTTGCAAAAAACAACTCTGTTTTCTGTCCAAAAATGGGATGTGCCCACTTTGTGTTTTGGGACATTTTCTGTTGCGGGCGCTAGGCCTACCCACACAAGCGAGGTACAATTTTTATCGGGAGACTTGGGGGAACGCTGGGTGGAAGGAAATGTGTGGCTCGTCTCAGATTCCAGAACTTTCTTTCACCGAAATATGAGGAAAATATGTTTTTTTAGCCAAATTTTGAGGTTTGCAAAGGATTCTGGGTAACAGAACCTGGTCAGAGCCCCACAAGTCACCCCATCTTGGATTCCCCTAGGTCTCCATTTTTCAAAAATGCACAGGTTTGGTAGGTTTCCCTAGGTGCCGGGTGAGCTACAGGCCAAAATCTACAGGTAGGCACTTTGCAAAAAACAGCTCTGTTTTCTGTTAAAAAATGGGATGTGCCCACTTTGTGTTTTGGGACATTTCCTGTTGCGGGCGCTAGGCCTACCCACACAAGTGAGGTACGATTTTTATCGGGAGACTTGGGGGAACGCTGGGTGGAAGGAAATTTGTGGCTCCTCTCAGATTCCAGAACTTTCTGTCACCGAAATATAAGGAAAATATGTCTTTTTAGCCAAATTCTGAGGTTTGCAAAGGATTCTGGTTAACAGAACCTGGTCAGAGCCCCACAAGTCACCCCATCTTGGATTCCCCTAGGTCTCTAGTTTTCAAAAATGCACAGGTTTGGTAGGTTTCCCTAGGTGCCGGCTGAGCTAGAGGCCAAAATCTACAGGTAGGCACTTTGCAAAAAACAGCTCTGTTTTCTGTCAAAAAATGGGATGTGCCCACAGTGTGTTTTGGGACATTTCCTGTTGCGGGCGCTAGGCCTACCCACACAAGCGAGGTACCATTTTTATCGGGAGACTTGGGGGAACGCTGGGTGGAAGGAAATGTGTGGCTCGTCTCAGATTCCAGAACTTTCTGTCACCGAAATGTGAGAAAAATGTGTTTTTTTAGCCAAAATTTGAGGTTTGCAAAGGATTCTGGGTAACAGGACCTGGTCAGAGCCCCACAACTCACCCCATCTTGGATTCCACTAGGTCTCTAGTTTTAAAAAATGCACAGGTTTGGTAGGTTTCCCTAGGTGTCGGCTGAGCTAGAGGCCAAAATCTACAGGTGGGCACTTTGCAAAAAACAGCTCTGTTTTCTGTGATGTGTCCACGTTGTGTTTTGGGGCATATCCTGTCGCGGGCGCTAGGCCTACCCACACAAGTGAGGTACCTTTTTTATCGGGAGACTTGGGGGAACGCTGGGTGGAAGGAAATTTGTGGCTCCTCTCAGATTCCAGAACTTTCTGTCACCGAAATGTGAGGAAAATATGTTTTTTTAGCCAAATTTTGAGGTTTGCAAAGGATTCTGGGTAACAGAACCTGGTCAGAGCCCCACAAGTCACCCCATATTGGATTCCCCTAGGTCTGTAGTTTTAAAAAATGAACAGGTTTGGTAGGTTTCCCTAGGTGCCGGCTGAGCTAGAGGCCAAAATCTACAGGTAGGCACTTTGCAAAAAACAACTCTGTTTTCTGTCCAAAAATGGGATGTGCCCACTTTGTGTTTTGGGACATTTTCTGTTGCGGGCGCTAGGCCTACCCACACAATCGAGGTACCATTTTTATCGGGAGACTTGGGGGAACGCTGGGTGGAAGGAAATGTGTGGCTCGTCTCAGATTCCAGAACTTTCTTTCACCGAAATATGAGGAAAATATGTTTTTTTAGCCAAATTTTGAGGTTTGCAAAGGATTCTGGGTAACAGAACCTGGTCAGAGCCCCACAAGTCACCCCATCTTGGATTCCCCTAGGTCTCCATTTTTCAAAAATGCACAGGTTTGGTAGGTTTCCCTAGGTGCCGGGTGAGCTACAGGCCAAAATCTACAGGTAGGCACTTTGCAAAAAACAGCTCTGTTTTCTGTTAAAAAATGGGATGTGCCCACTTTGTGTTTTGGGACATTTCCTGTTGCGGGCGCTAGGCCTACCCACACAAGTGAGGTACGATTTTTATCGGGAGACTTGGGGGAACGCTGGGTGGAAGGAAATTTGTGGCTCCTCTCAGATTCCAGAACTTTCTGTCACCGAAATATAAGGAAAATATGTCTTTTTAGCCAAATTCTGAGGTTTGCAAAGGATTCTGGTTAACAGAACCTGGTCAGAGCCCCACAAGTCACCCCATCTTGGATTCCCCTAGGTCTCTAGTTTTCAAAAATGCACAGGTTTGGTAGGTTTCCCTAGGTGCCGGCTGAGCTAGAGGCCAAAATCTACAGGTAGGCACTTTGCAAAAAACAGCTCTGTTTTCTGTCAAAAAATGGGATGTGCCCACAGTGTGTTTTGGGACATTTCCTGTTGCGGGCGCTAGGCCTACCCACACAAGCGAGGTACCATTTTTATCGGGAGACTTGGGGGAACGCTGGGTGGAAGGAAATTTGTGGCTCGTCTCAGATTCCAGAACTTTCTGTCACCGAAATGTGAGAAAAATGTGTTTTTTTAGCCAAAATTTGAGGTTTGCAAAGGATTCTGGGTAACAGGACCTGGTCAGAGCCCCACAACTCACCCCATCTTGGATTCCACTAGGTCTCTAGTTTTAAAAAATGCACAGGTTTGGTAGGTTTCCCTAGGTGTCGGCTGAGCTAGAGGCCAAAATCTACAGGTGGGCACTTTGCAAAAAACAGCTCTGTTTTCTGTGATGTGTCCACGTTGTGTTTTGGGGCATATCCTGTCGCGGGCGCTAGGCCTACCCACACAAGTGAGGTACCTTTTTTATCGGGAGACTTGGGGGAACGCTGGGTGGAAGGAAATTTGTGGCTCCTCTCAGATTCCAGAACTTTCTGTCACCGAAATGTGAGGAAAATATGTTTTTTTAGCCAAATTTTGAGGTTTGCAAAGGATTCTGGGTAACAGAACCTGGTCAGAGCCCCACAAGTCACCCCATCTTGGATTCCCCTAGGTCTCTAGTTTTCATAAATGCACAGGTTTGGTAGGTTTCCCTAGGTGCCGGCTGAGCTAGAGGCCAAAATCTACAGGTAGGCACTTTGCAAAAAACAGCTATGTTTTCTGTCAAAAAATGGGATGTGCCCACTTTGTGTTTTGGGACATTTCCTGTTGCGGGCGCTAGGCCTACCCACACAAGTGAGGTACCATTTTTATCGGGAGACTTGGGGGAACGCTGGGTGGAAGGAAATTTGTGGCTCCTCTCAGATTCCAGAACTTTCTGTCACCGAAATATGAGGAAAATATGTTTTTTTAGCCAAATTTTGAGGTTTGCAAAGGATTCTGGGTAACAGAACCTGGTCAGAGCCCCACAAGTCACCCCATCTTGGATTCCCCTAGGTCTCTAGTTTTAAAAAATGCACAGGTTTGGTAGGTTTCCCTAGGTGCCGGCTGAGCTAGAGGCCAAAATCTACAGGTAGGCACTTTGCAAAAAACAGCTCTGTTTTCTGTCAAAAAATGGGATGTGCCCACTTTGTGTTTTGGGACATTTCCTGTTGCGGGCGCTAGGCCTACCCACACAAGCGAGGTACCATTTTTATCGGGAGACTTGGTGGAACGCTGGGTGGAAGGAAATGTGTGGCTCCTCTCAGATTCCAGAACTTTCTGTCACCGAAATGTGAGAAAAATGTGTTTTTTTAGCCAAAATTTGAGGTTTGCAAAGGATTCTGGGTAACAGGACCTGGTCAGAGCCCCACAACTCACCCCATCTTGGATTCCACTAGGTCTCTAGTTTTAAAAAATGCACAGGTTTGGTAGGTTTCCCTAGGTGTCGGCTGAGCTAGAGGCCAAAATCTACAGGTGGGCACTTTGCAAAAAACAGCTCTGTTTTCTGTGATGTGTCCACGTTGTGTTTTGGGGCATATCCTGTCGCGGGCGCTAGGCCTACCCACACAAGTGAGGTACCTTTTTTATCGGGAGACTTGGGGGAACGCTGGGTGGAAGGAAATTTGTGGCTCCTCTCAGATTCCAGAACTTTCTGTCACCGAAATGTGAGGAAAATATGTTTTTTTAGCCAAATTTTGAGGTTTGCAAAGGATTCTGGGTAACAGAACCTGGTCAGAGCCCCACAAGTCACCCCATCTTGGATTCCCCTAGGTCTCTAATTTTCATAAATGCACAGGTTTGGTAGGTTTCCCTAGGTGCCGGCTGAGCTAGAGGCCAAAATCTACAGGTAGGCACTTTGCAAAAAACAGCTATGTTTTCTGTCAAAAAATGGGATGTGCCCACTTTGTGTTTTGGGACATTTCCTGTTGCGGGCGCTAGGCCTACCCACACAAGCGAGGTACCATTTTTATCGGGAGACTTGGGGGAACGCTGGGTGGAAGGAAATTTGTGGCTCCTCTCAGATTCCAGAACTTTCTGTCACCGAAATATGAGGAAAAAATGTTTTTTTAGCCAAATTTTGAGGTTTGCAAAGGATTCTGGGTAACAGAAGCTGGTCAGAGCCCCATAAGTCACCCTATCTTGGATTCCCCTAGGTCTCTAGTTTTAAAAAATGCACAGGTTTGGTAGGTTTCCCTAGGTGCCGGCTGAGCTAGAGGCCAAAATCTACAGGTAGGCACTTTGCAAAAAACAGCTCTGTTTTCTGTCAAAAAATGGGATTTGCCCACTTTGTGTTTTGGGACATTTCCTGTTGCGGGCGCTAGGCCTACCCACACAAGCGAGGTACCATTTTTATCGGGAGACTTGGGGGAACGCTGGGTGGAAGGAAATGTGTGGCTCGTCTCAGATTCCAGAACTTTCTTTTACCGAAATATGAGGAAAATATGTTTTTTAGCCAAATTTTGAGGTTTGCAAAGGATTCTGGGTAACAGAACCTGGTCAGAGCCCCACAAGTGACCCCATATTGGATTCTCCTAGGTCTGTAGTTTTAAAAAATGAACAGGTTTGGTAGGTTTCCCTAGGTGCCGGCTGAGCTAGAGGCCAAAATCTACAGGTAGGCACTTTGCAAAAAACAGCTCTGTTTTCTGTGATGTATCCACGTTGTGTTTTGGGGCATTTCCTGTCGCAGGCGCTAGGCCTACCCACACAAGTGAGGTACTTTTTTTATCGGGAGACTTGGGGGAACGCTGGTTGGAAGGAAATTTGTGGCTCCTCTCAGATTACAGAACTTCCTGTCACCGAAATGTGAGGAAAATATGTTTTTTTAGCCAAATTCTGAGGTTTGCAAAGGATTCTGGTTAACAGAACCTGGTCAGAGCCCCACAAGTCACCCCATCTTGGATTCCCCTAGGTCTCTAGTTTTCAAAAATGCACAGGTTTGGTAGGTTTCCCTAGGTGCCGGCTGAGCTACAGGCCAAAATCTACAGGTAGGCACTTTGCAAAAAACAGCTCTGTTTTCTGTCAAAAAATGGGATGTGCCCACTTTGTATTTTGGGACATTTTCTGTCGCGGGCGCTAGAACTACCCACACAAGCGAGGTACCATTTTTATCGGGAGACTTGGTGGAACGCTGGGTGGAAGGAAATGTGTGGCTCCTCTCAGATTCCAGAACTTTCTGTCACCGAAATGTGAGAAAAATGTGTTTTTTTAGCCAAAATTTGAGGTTTGCAAAGGATTCTGGGTAACAGGACCTGGTCAGAGCCCCACAACTCACCCCATCTTGGATTCCACTAGGTCTCTAGTTTTAAAAAATGCACAGGTTTGGTAGGTTTCCCTAGGTGTCGACTGAGCTAGAGGCCAAAATCTACAGGTGGGCACTTTGCAAAAAACAGCTCTGTTTTCTGTGATGTGTCCACGTTGTGTTTTGGGGCATATCCTGTCGCGGGCGCTAGGCCTACCCACACAAGTGAGGTACCTTTTTTATCGGGAGACTTGGGGGAACGCTGGGTGGAAGGAAATTTGTGGCTCCTCTCAGATTCCAGAACTTTCTGTCACCGAAATGTGAGGAAAATATGTCTTTTTAGCCAAATTTTGAGGTTTGCAAAGGATTCTGGGTAACAGAACCTGGTCAGAGCCCCACAAGTCACCCCATCTTGGATTCCCCTAGGTCTCTAATTTTCATAAATGCACAGGTTTGGTAGGTTTCCCTAGGTGCTGGCTGAGCTAGAGGCCAAAATCTACAGGTAGGCACTTTGCAAAAAACAGCTATGTTTTCTGTCAAAAAATGGGATGTGCCCACTTTGTGTTTTGGGACATTTCCTGTTGCGGGCGCTAGGCCTATCCACACAAGCGAGGTACCATTTTTATCGGGAGACTTGGGGGAACGCTGGGTGGAAGGAAATTTGTGGCTCCTCTCAGATTCCAGAACTTTCTGTCACCGAAATATGAGGAAAAAATGTTTTTTTAGCCAAATTTTGAGGTTTGCAAAGGATTCTGGGTAACAGAACCTGGTCAGAGCCCCATAAGTCACCCTATCTTGGATTCCCCTAGGTCTCTAGTTTTAAAAAATGCACAGGTTTGGTAGGTTTCCCTAGGTGCCGGCTGAGCTAGAGGCCAAAATCTACAGGTAGGCACTTTGCAAAAAACAGCTCTGTTTTCTGTCAAAAAATGGGATTTGCCCACTTTGTGTTTTGGGACATTTCCTGTTGCGGGCGCTAGGCCTACCCACACAAGCGAGGTACCATTTTTATCGGGAGACTTGGGGGAACGCTGGGTGGAAGGAAATGTGTGGCTCGTCTCAGATTCCAGAACTTTCTTTTACCGAAATATGAGGAAAATATGTTTTTTAGCCAAATTTTGAGGTTTGCAAAGGATTCTGGGTAACAGAACCTGGTCAGAGCCCCACAAGTCACCCCATATTGGATTCCCCTAGGTCTGTAGTTTTAAAAAATGAAGAGGTTTGGTAGGTTTCCCTAGGTGCCGGCTGAGCTAGAGGCCAAAATCTACAGGTAGGCACTTTGCAAAAAACAGCTCTGTTTTCTGTGATGTATCCACGTTGTGTTTTGGGGCATTTCCTGTCGCAGGCGCTAGGCCTACCCACACAAGTGAGGTACTTTTTTTATCGGGAGACTTGGGGGAACGCTGGTTGGAAGGAAATTTGTGGCTCCTCTCAGATTACAGAACTTCCTGTCACCGAAATGTGAGGAAAATATGTTTTTTTAGCCAAATTCTGAGGTTTGCAAAGGATTCTGGTTAACAGAACCTGGTCAGAGCCCCACAAGTCACCCCATCTTGGATTCCCCTAGGTCTCTAGTTTTCAAAAATGCACAGGTTTGGTAGGTTTCCCTAGGTGCCGGCTGAGCTACAGGCCAAAATCTACAGGTAGGCACTTTGCAAAAAACAGCTCTGTTTTCTGTCAAAAAATGGGATGTGCCCACTTTGTATTTTGGGACATTTTCTGTCGCGGGCGCTAGAACTACCCACACAAAGGAGGTATCATTTTTATCGGGAGACTTGGGGGAAAGCTGGGTGGAAGGAAATTTGTGGCTCCTCTCAGATTCCAGAACTTTCTGTCACCGAAATGCGAGGAAAATGTGTTTTTTTAGCAAAATGTTGAGGTTTGCATAGGATTCTGGGTAACAGAACCTGGTCAGAGCCCCACAAGTCAATCCCATCTTGGATTCCCCTAGGTCTCTAGTTTTCAAAAATGCACAGGTTTGGTAGGTTTCCCTAGGTGCCGGCTGAGCTAGAGGCCAAAATCTACAGGTAGGCACTTTGCAAAAAACAGCTCTGTTTTCTGTGATGTGTCCACGTTGTGTTTTGGGGCATATCCTGTTGCGGGCGCTAGGCCTACCCACACAAGTGAGGTATCATTTTTATCGGGAGACTTGGGGGAACGCTGGGTGGAAGGAAATTTGTGGCTCCTCTCAGATTCCAGAACTTTCTGTCACCGAAATGCGAGGAAAATGTGTTTTTTTAGCCAAATTTTGAGGTTTGCAAAGGATTCTGGGTAACAGAACCTGGTCAGAGCCCCACAAGTCACCCCATCTTGGATTCCCCTAGGTCTCTAGTTTTAAAAAATGCACAGGTTTGGTAGGTTTCCCTAGGTGCCGGCTGAGCTAGAGGCCAAAATCTACAGGTAGGCACTTTGCAAAAAACAGCTCTGTTTTCTGTCAAAAAATGGGATGTGCCCACTTTGTGTTTTGGGACATTTCCTGTTGCGGGCGCTAGGCCTACCCACACAAGCGAGGTACCATTTTTATCGGGAGACTTGGGGGAACGCTGGGAGGAAGGTAATTTGTGGCTCCTCTCAGATTCCAGAACTTTCTGTCACCGAAATATGAGGAAAATATGTTTTTTTAGCCAAATTTTAAGGTTTGCAAAGGATTCTGGGTAACAGAACCTGGTCAGAGCCCCATAAGTCACCCTATCTTGGATTCCCCTAGGTCTCTAGTTTTAAAAAATGCACAGGTTTGGTAGGTTTCCCTAGGTGCCGGCTGAGCTAGAGGCCAAAATCTACAGGTAGGCACTTTGCAAAAAACAGCTCTGTTTTCTGTCAAAAAATGGGATGTGCCCACTTTGTGTTTTGGGACATTTCCTGTTGCGGGCTCTAGGCCTACCCACACAAGTGAGGTACCATTTTTATCGGGAGACTTGGGGGAACGCTGGGTGGAAGGAAATTTGTGGCTCCTCTCAGATTCCAGAACTTTCTGTCACCGAAATATGAGGAAAATATGTTTTTTTAGCCAAATTTTAAGGTTTGCAAAGGATTCTGGGTAACAGAACCTGGTCAGAGCCCCACAAGTCACCCCATCTTGGATTCCCCTAGGTCTCTAGTTTTCAAAAATGCACAGGTTTGGTAGGTTTCCCTAGGTGCCGGCTGAGCTAGAGGCCAAAATCTACAGGTAGGCACTTTGCAAAAAACAGCTCTGTTTTCTGTCAAAAAATGGGATGTGCCCACTTTGTGTTTTGGGACATTTCCTGTTGCGGGCGCTAGGCCTACCCACACAAGCGAGGTACCATTTTTATCGGGAGACTTGGGGGAACGCTGGGTGGAAGGAAATGTGTGGCTCGTCTCAGATTCCAGAACTTTCTTTCAACGAAATATGAGGAAAATATGTTTTTTTAGCCAAATTTTGAGGTTTGCAAAGGATTCTGGGTAACAGAACCTGGTCAGAGCCCCACAAGTCACCCCATATTGGATTCCCCTAGGTCTGTAGTTTTCAAAAATGAACAGGTTTGGTAGGTTTCCCTAGGTGCCGGCTGAGCTAGAGGCCAAAATCTACAGGTAGGCACTTTGCAAAAAACAACTCTGTTTTCTGTCAAAAAATGGGATGTGCCCACTTTGTGTTTTGGGACATTTCCTGTTGCGGGCGCTAGGCCTACCCACACAAGCGAGGTACCATTTTTATCGGGAGACTTGGGGGAACGCTGGGTGGAAGGAAATGTGTGGCTCGTCTCAGATTCCAGAACTTTCTTTCACCGAAATATGAGGAAAATATGTCTTTTTAGCCAAATTTTGAGGTTTGCAAAGGATTCTGGGTAACAGAACCTGGTCAGAGCCCCACAAGTCACCCCATCATGGATTCCCCTACGTCTCCATTTTTCAAAAATGCACAGGTTTGGTAGGTTTCCCTAGGTGCCGGGTGAGCTACAGGCCAAAATCTACAGGTAGGCACTTTGCAAAAAACAGCTCTGTTTTCTGTTAAAAAATGGGATGTGCCCACTTTGTGTTTTGGGACATTTCCTGTTGCGGGCGCTAGGCCTACCCACACAAGTGAGGTACAATTTTTATCGGGAGACTTGGGGGAACGCTGGGTGGAAGGAAATTTGTGGCTCCTCTCAGATTCCAGAACTTTCTGTCACCGAAATATAAGGAAAATATGTATTTTTAGCCAAATTTTGAGGTTTGCAAAGGATTCTGGTTAACAGAACCTGGTCAGAGCCCCACAAGTCACCCCATATTGGATTCCCCTAGGTCTGTAGTTTTCAAAAATGAAAAGATTTGGTAGGTTTCCCTAGGTGCCGGCTGAGCTAGAGGCCAAAATCTACAGGTAGGCACTTTGCAAAAAACAGCTCTGTTTTCTGTCAAAAAATGGGATGTGCCCACTTTGTGTTTTGGGACATTTCCTGTTGCGGGCGCTAGGCCTACCCACACAAGCGAGGTACCATTTTTATCGGGAGACTTGGGGGAACGCTGGGTGGAAGGAAATGTGTGGCTCGTCTCAGATTCCAGAACTTTCTTTCACCGAAATATGAGGAAAATATGTTTTTTTAGCCAAATTTTGAGGTTTGCAAAGGATTCTGGGTAACAGAACCTGGTCAGAGCCCCACAAGTCACCCCATATTGGATTCCCCTAGGTCTGTAGTTTTCAAAAATGAACAGGTTTGGTAGGTTTCCCTAGGTGCCGGCTGAGCTAGAGGCCAAAATCTACAGGTAGGCACTTTGCAAAAAACAACTCTGTTTTCTGTCAAAAAATGGGATGTGCCCACTTTGTGTTTTGGGACATTTCCTGTTGCGGGCGCTAGGCCTACCCACACAAGCGAGGTACCATTTTTATCGGGAGACTTGGGGGAACGCTGGGTGGAAGGAAATGTGTGGCTCGTCTCAGATTCCAGAACTTTCTTTCACCGAAATATGAGGAAAATATGTTTTTTTAGCCAAATTTTGAGGTTTGCAAAGGATTCTGGGTAACAGAACCTGGTCAGAGCCCCACAAGTCACCCCATCTTGGATTCCCCTAGGTCTCCATTTTTCAAAAATGCACAGGTTTGGTAGGTTTCCCTAGGTGCCGGGTGAGCTACAGGCCAAAATCTACAGGTAGGCACTTTGCAAAAAACAGCTCTGTTTTCTGTTAAAAAATGGGATGTGCCCACTTTGTTTTTTGGGACATTTCCTGTCGCGGGCGCTAGGACTACCCACACAAGTGTGGTATCATTTTTATCGGGAGACTTGGGGGAACGCTGGGTGGAAGGAAATTTGTGGCTCCTCTCAGATTCCAGAACTTTCTGTCACCGAAATGTGAGAAAAATGTGTTTTTTTAGCCAAAATTTGAGGTTTGCAAAGGATTCTGGGTAACAGGACCTGGTCAGAGCCCCACAACTCACCCCATCTTGGATTCCACTAGGTCTCTAGTTTTCATAAATGCACAGGTTTGGTAGGTTTCCCTAGGTGCCGGCTGAGCTAGAGGCCAAAATCTACAGGTAGGCACTTTGCAAAAAACAGCTCTGTTTTCTGTCAAAAAATGG
Organism: Pleurodeles waltl; assembly: GCF_031143425.1. Taxonomy (NCBI): domain Eukaryota; kingdom Metazoa; phylum Chordata; class Amphibia; order Caudata; family Salamandridae; genus Pleurodeles; species Pleurodeles waltl. The sequence goes on along the minus strand of NC_090436.1, from coordinate 885,737,661 downwards.
GATGTGCCCACTTTGTGTTTTGGGTCATTTCCTGTTGCGGGCGCTAGGCCTACCCACACAAGCGAGGTACCATTTTTATCGGGAGACTTGGTGGAACGCTGGGTGGAAGGAAATTTGTGGCTCCTCTCAGATTCCAGAACTTTCTGTCACCGAAATGTGAGACAAATGTGTTTTTTTAGCCAAAATTTGAGGTTTGCAAAGGATTCTGGGTAACAGGACCTGGTCAGAGCCCCACAACTCACCCCATCTTGGATTCCACTAGGTCTCTAGTTTTAAAAAATGCACAGGTTTGGTAGGTTTCCCTAGGTGTCGGCTGAGCTAGAGGCCAAAATCTACAGGTGGGCACTTTGCAAAAAACAGCTCTGTTTTCTGTGATGTGTCCACGTTGTGTTTTGGGGCATATCCTGTCGCGGGCGCTAGGCCTACCCACACAAGTGAGGTACCTTTTTTATCGGGAGACTTGGGGGAACGCTGGGTGGAAGGAAATTTGTGGCTCCTCTCAGATTCCAGAACTTTCTGTCACCGAAATGTGAGGAAAATATGTCTTTTTAGCCAAATTTTGAGGTTTGCAAAGGATTCTGGGTAACAGAACCTGGTCAGAGCCCCACAAGTCACCCCATCTTGGATTCCCCTAGGTCTCTAATTTTCATAAATGCACAGGTTTGGTAGGTTTCCCTAGGTGCTGGCTGAGCTAGAGGCCAAAATCTACAGGTAGGCACTTTGCAAAAAACAGCTATGTTTTCTGTCAAAAAATGGGATGTGCCCACTTTGTGTTTTGGGACATTTCCTGTTGCGGGCGCTAGGCCTACCCACACAAGTGAGGTACCATTTTTATCGGGAGACTTGGGGGAACGCTGGGTGGAAGGAAATTTGTGGCTCCTCTCAGATTCCAGATCTTTCTGTCACCGAAATATGAGGAAAATATGTTTTTTTAGCCAAATTTTGAGGTTTGCAAAGGATTCTGGGTAACAGAACCTTGTCAGAGCCCCACAAGTCACCCCATCTTGGATTCCCCTAGGTCTCTAGTTTTAAAAAATGCACAGGTTTGGTAGGTTTCCCTAGGTGCCGGCTGAGCTAGAGGCCAAAATCTACAGGTAGGCACTTTGCAAAAAACAGCTCTGTTTTCTGTCAAAAAATGGGATGTGCCCACTTTGTGTTTTGGGTCATTTCCTGTTGCGGGCGCTAGGCCTACCCACACAAGCGAGGTACCATTTTTATCGGGAGACTTGGGGGAACGCTGGGTGGAAGGAAATTTGTGGCTCCTCTCAGATTCCAGAACTTTCTGTCAGCGAAATATGAGGAAAAAATGTTTTTTTAGCCAAATTTTGAGGTTTGCAAAGGATTCTGGGTAACAGAACCTGGTCAGAGCCCCATAAGTCACCCTATCTTGGATTCCCCTAGGTCTCTAGTTTTAAAAAATGCACAGGTTTGGTAGGTTTCCCTAGGTGCCGGCTGAGCTAGAGGCCAAAATCTACAGGTAGGCACTTTGCAAAAAACAGCTCTGTTTTCTGTCAAAAAATGGGATGTGCCCACTTTGTGTTTTGGGACATTTCCTGTTGCGGGCGCTAGGCCTACCCACACAAGTGAGGTACCATTTTTATCGGGAGACTTGGGGGAACGCTGGGTGGAAGGAAATTTGTGGCTCCTCTCAGATTCCAGAACTTTCTGTCACCGAAATATGAGGAAAATATGTTTTTTTAGCCAAATTTTGAGGTTTGCAAAGGATTCTGGGTAACAGAACCTGGTCAGAGCCCCACAAGTCACCCCATCTTGGATTCCCCTAGGTCTCTAGTTTTCAAAAATGCACAGGTTTGGTAGGTTTCCCTAGGTGCCGGCTGAGCTAGAGGCCAAAATCTACAGGTAGGCACTTTGCAAAAAACAGCTCTGTTTTCTGTCAAAAAATGGGATGTGCCCACTTTGTGTTTTGGGACATTTCCTGTTGCGGGCGCTAGGCCTACCCACACAAGCGAGGTACAATTTTTATCGGGAGACTTGGGGGAACGCTGGGTGGAAGGAAATGTGTGGCTCGTCTCAGATTCCAGAACTTTCTTTCACCGAAATATGAGGAAAATATGTTTTTTTAGCCAAATTTTGAGGTTTGCAAAGGATTCTGGGTAACAGAACCTGGTCAGAGCCCCACAAGTCACCCCATATTGGATTCCCCTAGGTCTGTAGTTTTCAAAAATGAACAGGTTTGGTAGGTTTCCCTAGGTGCCGGCTGAACTAGAGGCCAAAATCTACAGGTAGGCACTTTGCAAAAAACAGCTCTGTTTTCTGTGATGTATCCACGTTGTGTTTTGGGGCATTTCCTGTCGCAGGCGCTAGGCCTACCCACACAAGTGAGGTACTTTTTTTATCGGGAGACTTGGGGGAACGCTGGTTGGAAGGAAATTTGTGGCTCCTCTCAGATTACAGAACTTCCTGTCACCGAAATGTGAGGAAAATATGTTTTTTTAGCCAAATTTTGAGGTTTGCAAAGGATTCTGGGTAACAGAACCTGGTCAGAGCCCCATAAGTCACCCTATCTTGGATTCCCCTAGGTCTCTAGTTTTAAAAAATGCACAGGTTTGGTAGGTTTCCCTAGGTGCCGGCTGAGCTAGAGGCCAAAATCTACAGGTAGGCACTTTGCAAAAAACAGCTCTGTTTTCTGTCAAAAAATGGGATGTGCACACTTTGTGTTTTGGGTCATTTCCTGTTGCGGGCGCTAGGCCTACCCACACAAGCGAGGTACCATTTTTATCGGGAGACTTGGGGGAACGCTGGGTGGAAGGAAATTTGTGGCTCCTCTCAGATTCCAGAACTTTCTGTCACCGAAATATGAGGAAAAAATGTTTTTTTAGCCAAATTTTGAGGTTTGCAAAGGATTCTGGGTAACAGAACCTGGTCAGAGCCCCATAAGTCACCCTATCTTGGATTCCCCTAGGTCTCTAGTTTTCAAAAATGCACAGGTTTGGTAGGTTTCCCTAGGTGCCGGCTGAGCTAGAGGCCAAAATCTACAGGTAGGCACTTTGCAAAAAACAGCTCTGTTTTCTGTCAAAAAATGGGATGTGCCCACTTTGTGTTTTGGGACATTTCCTGTTGCGGGCGCTAGGCCTACCCACACAAGTGAGGTACCATTTTTATCGGGAGACTTGGGGGAACGCTGGGTGGAAGGAAATTTGTGGCTCCTCTCAGATTCCAGAACTTTCTGTCACCGAAATATGAGGAAAATATGTTTTTTTAGCCAAATTTTGAGGTTTGCAAAGGATTCTGGGTAACAGAACCTGGTCAGAGCCCCACAAGTCACCCCATCTTGGATTCCCCTAGGTCTCTAGTTTTCAAAAATGCACAGGTTTGGTAGGTTTCCCTAGGTGCCGGCTGAGCTAGAGGCCAAAATCTACAGGTAGGCACTTTGCAAAAAACAGCTCTGTTTTCTGTCAAAAAATGGGATGTGCCCACTTTGTGTTTTGGGACATTTCCTGTTGCGGGCGCTAGGCCTACCCACACAAGCGAGGTACCATTTTTATCGGGAGACTTGGGGGAACGCTGGGTGGAAGGAAATGTGTGGCTCGTCTCAGATTCCAGAACTTTCTTTCACCGAAATATGAGGAAAATATGTTTTTTTAGCCAAATTTTGAGGTTTGCAAAGGATTCTGGGTAACAGAACCTGGTCAGAGCCCCACAAGTCACCCCATATTGGATTCCCCTAGGTCTGTAGTTTTCAAAAATGAACAGGTTTGGTAGGTTTCCCTAGGTGCCGGCTGAACTAGAGGCCAAAATCTACAGGTAGGCACTTTGCAAAAAACAGCTCTGTTTTCTGTGATGTATCCACGTTGTGTTTTGGGGCATTTCCTGTCGCAGGCGCTAGGCCTACCCACACAAGTGAGGTACTTTTTTTATCGGGAGACTTGGGGGAACGCTGGTTGGAAGGAAATTTGTGGCTCCTCTCAGATTACAGAACTTCCTGTCACCGAAATGTGAGGAAAATATGTTTTTTTAGCCAAATTTTGAGGTTTGCAAAGGATTCTGGGTAACAGAACCTGGTCAGAGCCCCATAAGTCACCCTATCTTGGATTCCCCTAGGTCTCTAGTTTTAAAAAATGCACAGGTTTGGTAGGTTTCCCTAGGTGCCGGCTGAGCTAGAGGCCAAAATCTACAGGTAGGCACTTTGCAAAAAACAGCTCTGTTTTCTGTCAAAAAATGGGATGTGCACACTTTGTGTTTTGGGTCATTTCCTGTTGCGGGCGCTAGGCCTACCCACACAAGCGAGGTACCATTTTTATCGGGAGACTTGGGGGAACGCTGGGTGGAAGGAAATTTGTGGCTCCTCTCAGATTCCAGAACTTTCTGTCACCGAAATATGAGGAAAAAATGTTTTTTTAGCCAAATTTTGAGGTTTGCAAAGGATTCTGGGTAACAGAACCTGGTCAGAGCCCCATAAGTCACCCTATCTTGGATTCCCCTAGGTCTCTAGTTTTCAAAAATGCACAGGTTTGGTAGGTTTCCCTAGGTGCCGGCTGAGCTAGAGGCCAAAATCTACAGGTAGGCACTTTGCAAAAAACAGCTCTGTTTTCTGTCAAAAAATGGGATGTGCCCACTTTGTGTTTTGGGACATTTCCTGTTGCGGGCGCTAGGCCTACCCACACAAGTGAGGTACCATTTTTATCGGGAGACTTGGGGGAACGCTGGGTGGAAGGAAATTTGTGGCTCCTCTCAGATTCCAGAACTTTCTGTCACCGAAATATGAGGAAAATATGTTTTTTTAGCCAAATTTTGAGGTTTGCAAAGGATTCTGGGTAACAGAACCTGGTCAGAGCCCCACAAGTCACCCCATCTTGGATTCCCCTAGGTCTCTAGTTTTCAAAAATGCACAGGTTTGGTAGGTTTCCCTAGGTGCCGGCTGAGCTAGAGGCCAAAATCTACAGGTAGGCACTTTGCAAAAAACAGCTCTGTTTTCTGTCAAAAAATGGGATGTGCCCACTTTGTGTTTTGGGACATTTCCTGTTGCGGGCGCTAGGCCTACCCACACAAGCGAGGTACCATTTTTATCGGGAGACTTGGGGCAACGCTGGGTGGAAGGAAATGTGTGGCTCGTCTCAGATTCCAGAACTTTCTTTCACCGAAATATGAGGAAAATATGTTTTTTTAGCCAAATTTTGAGGTTTGCAAAGGATTCTGGGTAACAGAACCTGGTCAGAGCCCCACAAGTCACCCCATATTGGATTCCCCTAGGTCTGTAGTTTTAAAAAATGAACAGGTTTGGTAGGTTTCCCTAGGTGTCGGCTGAGCTAGAGGCCAAAATCTACAGGTGGGCACTTTGCAAAAAACAGCTCTGTTTTCTGTGATGTGTCCACGTTGTGTTTTGGGGCATATCCTGTCGCGGGCGCTAGGCCTACCCACACAAGTGAGGTACCTTTTTATCGGGAGACTTGGGGGAACGCTGGGTGGAAGGAAATTTGTGGCTCCTCTCAGATTCCAGAACTTTCTGTCACCGAAATGTGAGGAAAATATGTTTTTTTAGCCAAATTTTGAGGTTTGCAATGGATTCTGGGTAACAGAACCTGGTCAGAGCCCCACAAGTCACCCCATCTTGGATTCCCCTAGGTCTCTAGTTTTCATAAATGCACAGGTTTGGTAGGTTTCCCTAGGTGCCGGCTGAGCTAGAGGCCAAAATCTACAGGTAGGCACTTTGCAAAAAACAGCTCTGTTTTCTGTCAAAAAATGGGATGTGCCCACTTTGTGTTTTGGGTCATTTCCTGTTGAGGGCGCTAGGCCTACCCACACAAGCGAGGTACCATTTTTATCGGGAGACTTGGTGGAACGCTGGGTGGAAGGAAATTTGTGGCTCCTCTCAGATTCCAGAACTTTCTGTCACCGAAATGTGAGAAAAATGTGTTTTTTTAGCCAAAATTTGAGGTTTGCAAAGGATTCTGGGTAACAGAACCTGGTCAGAGCCCCACAAGTCACCCCATCTTGGATTCCCCTAGGTCTGTAGTTTTAAAAAATGCACAGGTTTGGTAGGTTTCCCTAGGTGCCGGCTGAGCTAGAGGCCAAAATCTACAGGTAGGCACTTTGCAAAAAACAACTCTGTTTTCTGTCAAAAAATGGGATGTGCCCACTTTGTGTTTTGGGACATTTCCTGTTGCGGGCGCTAGGCCTACCCACACAAGCGAGGTACCATTTTTATCGGGAGACTTGGGGGAACGCTGGGTGGAAGGAAATGTGTGGCTCGTCTCAGATTCCAGAACTTTCTTTCACCGAAATATGAGGAAAATATGTTTTTTTAGCCAAATTTTGAGGTTTGCAATGGATTCTGGGTAACAGAACCTGGTCAGAGCCCCACAAGTCACCCCATCTTGGATTCCCCTAGGTCTCTAGTTTTCATAAATGCACAGGTTTGGTAGGTTTCCCTAGGTGCCGGCTGAGCTAGAGGCCAAAATCTACAGGTAGGCACTTTGCAAAAAACAGCTCTGTTTTCTGTCAAAAAATGGGATGTGCCCACTTTGTGTTTTGGGTCATTTCCTGTTGCGGGCGCTAGGCCTACCCACACAAGCGAGGTACCATTTTTATCGGGAGACTTGGTGGAACGCTGGGTGGAAGGAAATTTGTGGCTCCTCTCAGATTCCAGAACTTTCTGTCACCGAAATGTGAGAAAAATGTGTTTTTTTAGACCAAAATTTGAGGTTTGCAAAGGATTCTGGGTAACAGGACCTGGTCAGAGCCCCACAACTCACCCCATCTTGGATTCCACTAGGTCTCTAGTTTTAAAAAATGCATAGGTTTGGTAGGTTTCCCTAGGTGTCGGCTGAGCTAGAGGCCAAAATCTACAGGTGGGCACTTTGCAAAAAACAGCTCTGTTTTCTGTGATGTGTCCACGTTGTGTTTTGGGGCATATCCTGTCGCGGGCGCTAGGCCTACCCACACAAGTGAGGTACCTTTTTTATCGGGAGACTTGGGGGAACGCTGGGTGGAAGGAAATTTGTGGCTCCTCTCAGATTCCAGAACTTTCTGTCACCGAAATGTGAGGAAAATATGTCTTTTTAGCCAAATTTTGAGGTTTGCAAAGGATTCTGGGTAACAGAACCTGGTCAGAGCCCCACAAGTCACCCCATCTTGGATTCCCCTAGGTCTCTAATTTTCAAAAATGCACAGGTTTGGTAGGTTTCCCTAGGTGCTGGCTGAGCTAGAGGCCAAAATCTACAGGTAGGCACTTTGCAAAAAACAGCTATGTTTTCTGTCAAAAAATGGGATGTGCCCACTTTGTGTTTTGGGACATTTCCTGTTGCGGGCGCTAGGCCTACCCACACAAGTGAGGTACCATTTTTATCGGGAGACTTGGGGGAACGCTGGGTGGAAGGAAATTTGTGGCTCCTCTCAGATTCCAGATCTTTCTGTCACCGAAATATGAGGAAAATATGTTTTTTTAGCCAAATTTTGAGGTTTGCAAAGGATTCTGGGTAACAGAACCTGGTCAGAGCCCCACAAGTCACCCCATCTTGGATTCCCCTAGGTCTCTAGTTTTAAAAAATGCACAGGTTTGGTAGGTTTCCCTAGGTGCCGGCTGAGCTAGAGGCCAAAATCTACAGGTAGGCACTTTGCAAAAAACAGCTCTGTTTTCTGTCAAAAAATGGGATGTGCCCACTTTGTGTTTTGGGTCATTTCCTGTTGCGGGCGCTAGGCCTACCCACACAAGCGAGGTACCATTTTTATCGGGAGACTTGGGGGAACGCTGGGTGGAAGGAAATTTGTGGCTCCTCTCAGATTCCAGAACTTTCTGTCACCGAAATATGAGGAAAAAATGTTTTTTTAGCCAAATTTTGAGGTTTGCAAAAGAATTCTGGGTAACAGAACCTGGTCAGAGCCCCATAAGTCACCCTATCTTGGATTCCCCTAGGTCTCTAGTTTTAAAAAATGCACAGGTTTGGTAGGTTTCCCTAGGTGCCGGCTGAGCTAGAGGCCAAAATCTACAGGTAGGCACTTTGCAAAAAACAGCTCTGTTTTCTGTCAAAAAATGGGATGTGCCCACTTTGTGTTTTGGGACATTTCCTGTTGCGGGCGCTAGGCCTACCCACACAAGTGAGGTACCATTTTTATCGGGAGACTTGGGGGAACGCTGGGTGGAAGGAAATTTGTGGCTCCTCTCAGATTCCAGAACTTTCTGTCACCGAAATATGAGGAAAATATGTTTTTTTAGCCAAATTTTGAGGTTTGCAAAGGATTCTGGGTAACAGAACCTGGTCAGAGCCCCACAAGTCACCCCATCTTGGATTCCCCTAGGTCTCTAGTTTTCAAAAATGCACAGGTTTGGTAGGTTTCCCTAGGTGCCGGCTGAGCTAGAGGCCAAAATCTACAGGTAGGCACTTTGCAAAAAACAGCTCTGTTTTCTGTCAAAAAATGGGATGTGCCCACTTTGTGTTTTGGGACATTTCCTGTTGCGGGCGCTAGGCCTACCCACACAAGCGAGGTACCATTTTTATCGGGAGACTTGGGGGAACGCTGGGTGGAAGGAAATGTGTGGCTCGTCTCAGATTCCAGAACTTTCTTTCACCGAAATATGAGGAAAATATGTTTTTTTAGCCAAATTTTGAGGTTTGCAAAGGATTCTGGGTAACAGAACCTGGTCAGAGCCCCACAAGTCACCCCATATTGGATTCCCCTAGGTCTGTAGTTTTCAAAAATGAACAGGTTTGGTAGGTTTCCCTAGGTGCCGGCTGAGCTAGAGGCCAAAATCTACAGGTAGGCACTTTGCAAAAAACAGCTCTGTTTTCTGTGATGTATCCACGTTGTGTTTTGGGGCATTTCCTGTCGCAGGCGCTAGGCCTACCCACACAAGTGAGGTACTTTTTTTATCGGGAGACTTGGGGGAACGCTGGTTGGAAGGAAATTTGTGGCTCCTCTCAGATTACAGAACTTCCTGTCACCGAAATGTGAGGAAAATATGTTTTTTTAGCCAAATTTTGAGGTTTGCAAAGGATTCTGGGTAACAGAACCTGGTCAGAGCCCCATAAGTCACCCTATCTTGGATTCCCCTAGGTCTCTAGTTTTAAAAAATGCACAGGTTTGGTAGGTTTCCCTAGGTGCCGGCTGAGCTAGAGGCCAAAATCTACAGGTAGGCACTTTGCAAAAAACAGCTCTGTTTTCTGTCAAAAAATGGGATGTGCCCACTTTGTGTTTTGGGTCATTTCCTGTTGCGGGCGCTAGGCCTACCCACACAAGCGAGGTACCATTTTTATCGGGAGACTTGGGGGAACGCTGGGTGGAAGGAAATTTGTGGCTCCTCTCAGATTCCAGAACTTTATGTCACCGAAATATGAGGAAAAAATGTTTTTTTAGCCAAATTTTGAGGTTTGCAAAGGATTCTGGGTAACAGAACCTGGTCAGAGCCCCGTAAGTCACCCTATCTTGGATTCCCCTAGGTCTCTAGTTTTAAAAAATGCACAGGTTTGGTAGGTTTCCCTAGGTGCCGGCTGAGCTAGAGGCCAAAATCTACAGGTAGGCACTTTGCAAAAAACAGCTCTGTTTTCTGTCAAAAAATGGGATGTGCCCACTTTGTGTTTTGGGACATTTCCTGTTGCGGGCGCTAGGCCTACCCACACAAGTGAGGTACCATTTTTATATGGAGACTTGGGGGAACGCTGGGTGGAAGGAAATTTGTGGCTCCTCTCAGATTCCAGAACTTTCTGTCACCGAAATATGAGGAAAATATGTTTTTTTAGCCAAATTTTGAGGTTTGCAAAGGATTCTGGGTAACAGAACCTGGTCAGAGCCCCACAAGTCACCCCATCTTGGATTCCCCTAGGTCTCTAGTTTTCAAAAATGCACAGGTTTGGTAGGTTTCCCTAGGTGCCGGCTGAGCTAGAGGCCAAAATCTACAGGTAGGCACTTTGCAAAAAACAGCTCTGTTTTCTGTCAAAAAATGGGATGTGCCCACTTTGTGTTTTGGGACATTTCCTGTTGCAGGCGCTAGGCCTACCCACACAAGCGAGGTACCATTTTTATCGGGAGACTTGGGGGAACGCTGGGTGGAAGGAAATGTGTGGCTCGTCTCAGATTCCAGAACTTTCTTTCACCGAAATATGAGGAAAATATGTTTTTTTAGCCAAATTTTGAGGTTTGCAAAGGATTCTGGGTAACAGAACCTGGTCAGAGCCCCACAAGTCACCCCATATTGGATTCCCCTAGGTCTGTAGTTTTCAAAAATGAACAGGTTTGGTAGGTTTCCCTAGGTGCCGGCTGAGCTAGAGGCCAAAATCTACAGGTAGGCACTTTGCAAAAAACAGCTCTGTTTTCTGTGATGTATCCACGTTGTGTTTTGGGGCATTTCCTGTCGCAGGCGCTAGGCCTACCCACACAAGTGAGGTACTTTTTTTATCGGGAGACTTGGGGGAACGCTGGTTGGAAGGAAATTTGTGGCTCCTCTCAGATTACAGAACTTCCTGTCACCGAAATGTGAGGAAAATATGTTTTTTTAGCCAAATTTTGAGGTTTGCAAAGGATTCTGGGTAACAGAACCTGGTCAGAGCCCCACAAGTCACCCCATCTTAGATTCCCCTAGGTCTCTAGTTTTCAAAAATGCACAGGTTTGGTAGGTTTCCCTAGGTGCCGGCTGAGCTACAGGCCAAAATCTACAGGTAGGCACTTTGCAAAAAAACAGCTCTGTTTTCTGTCAAAAAATGGGATGTGCCCACTTTGTATTATGGGACATTTTCTGTCGCGGGCGCTAGAACTACCCAAACAAAGGAGGTATAATTTTTATCGGGAGACTTGGGGAAATGCTGGGTGGAAGGAAATTTGTGGCTCCTCTCAGATTCCAGAACTTTCTGTCACCGAAATGTGAGGAAAATGTGTTTTTTTAGCCAAATTTTGAGGTTTGCAAAGGATTCTGGGTAACAGAACCTGGTCAGAGCCCCACAAGTCACCCCATCTTGGATTCCCCTAGGTCTCTAGTTTTCAAAAATGCACAGGTTTGGTAGGTTTCCCTAGGTGCCGGCTGAGCTAGAGGCCAAAATCTACAGGTAGGCACTTTGCAAAAAACAGCTCTGTTTTCTGTGATGTGTCCACGTTGTGTTTTGGGGCATATCCTGTTGCGGGCGCTAGGCCTACCCACACAAGTGAGGTATCATTTTTATCGTGAGACTTGGGGGAACGCTGGGTGGAAGGAAATTTGTGGCTCCTCTCAGATTGCAGAACTTTCTGTCCCCTAAATGTGAGGAAAATGTGTTTTTTTAGCCAAATTTTGAGGTTTGCAAAGGATTCTGGGTAACAGAACCTGCTCTGAGCCCCACAAGTCACCCCATCTTGGATTCCCCTAGGTCTCTAGTTTTAAAAAATGCACAGGTTTGGTAGGTTTCCCTAGGTGCCGGCTGAGCTAGAGGCCAAAATCTACAGGTAGGCACTTTGCAAAAAACAGCTCTGTTTTCTGTGATGTGTCCACGTTGTGTTTTGGGGCATATCCTGTCGCGGGCGCTAGGACTACCCACACAAGTGAGGTATAATTTTTATCGGGAGACTTGGGGGAACGCGGGGTGGAAGGAAATTTGTGGCTCCTCTCAGATTCCAGAACTTTCTGTCACCGAAATGTGAGGAAAATGTGTTTTTTTAGCCAAATGTTGAGATTTCAAAGGATTCTGGGTAACAGAACCTGCTCAGAGCCCCACAAGTCACCCCATCTTGGATTCCCCTAGGTCTCTAGTTTTCAAAAAGGCACAGGTTTGGTAGGTTTCCCCAGGTGCCGGCTGAGCTAGAGGCCAAAATCTACAGGTGGGCACTTTGCAAAAAACAGCTCTGTTTTCTGTGATGTGTCCACGTTGTGTTTTGGGGCATATCCTGTTGCGGGCGCTAGGCCTACCCACACAAGTGAGGTATCATTTTTATCGGGAGACTTGGGGGAACGCTGGGTGGAAGGAAATTTGTGGCTCCTCTCAGATTCCAGAACTTTCTGCCACCGAAATGCGAGGAAAATGTGTTTTTTTAGCAAAATGTTGAGGTTTGCAAAGGATTCTGGGTAACAGAACCTGGTCAGAGCCCCACAAGTCACCCCATCTTGGATTCCCCTAGGTCTCTAGTTTTAAAAAATGCACAGGTTTGGTAGGTTTCCCTAGGTGCCGGCTGAGCTAAAGGCCAAAATCTACAGGTAGGCACTTTGCAAAAAACAGCTCTGTTTTCTGTGATGTGTCCACGTTGTGTTTTGGGGCATATCCTGTCGCGGGCGCTAGGCCTACCCACACAAGTGAGGCACCTTTTTTATCGAGAGACTTGGGGGAACGCTGGGTGGAAGGAAATTCGTGGCTCCTCTCAGATTCCAGAACTTTCTGTCACCGAAATGTGAGGAAAATATGTTTTTTTAGCCAAATTTTGAGGTTTGCAAAGGATTCTGGGTAACAGAACCTGGTCAGAGCCCCACAAGTCACCCCATCTTGAATTCCCCTAGGTCTCTAGTTTTCAAAAATGCAAAGGTTTGGTAGGTTTCCCTAGGTGCCGGCTGAGCTAGAGGCCAAAATCTACAGGTAGGCACTTTGCAAAAAACAGCTCTGTTTTCTGTGATGTGTCCACGTTGTGTTTTGGGGCATATCCTGTCGCAAGCGCTAGGCCTCCCACACAAGTGAGGTACCTTTTTTATCGGGAGACTTGGGGGAACGCTGGGTGGAAGGAAATTTGTGGCTCCTCTCAGATTCCAGAACTTTCTGTCACCGAAATGTGAGGAAAATATGTTTTTTTAGCCAATTTTTGAGGATTGCAAAGGATTCTGGGTAACAGAACCTGGTCAGAGCCCCACAAGTCACCCCATCTTGGATTCCCCTAGGTCTCCAGGTTTCAAAAATGCACAGGTTTGGTAGGTTTCCCTAGGTGCCGGGTGAGCTACAGGCCAAAATCTACAGGTAGGCACTTTGCAAAAAACAGCTCTGTTTTTTGTTAAAAAATGGGATGTGCCCACTTTGTTTTTTGGGACATTTCCTGTCGCGGGCGCTAGGACTACCCACACAAGTGTGGTATCATTTTTATCGGGAGACTTGGGGGAACGCTGGGTGGAAGGAAATTTGTGGCTCCTCTCAGATTCCAGAACTTTCTGTCACCGAAATGTGAGGAAAATATGTTTTTTTAGCCAATTTTTGAGGATTGCAAAGGATTCTGGGTAACAGAACCTGGTCAGAGCCCCACAAGTCACCCAATCTTGGATTCCCCTAGGTCTCTAGTTTTCAAAAATGCACAGGTTTGGTAGGTTTCCCTAGGTGCCGGCTGAGCTAAAGGCCAAAATCTACAGGTAGGCACTTTGCAAAAAACAGCTCTGTTTTCTGTGATGTGTCCACGTTGTGTTTTGGGGCATATCCTGTTGCGGGCGCTAGGCCTACCCACACAAGTGAGGCACCTTTTTTATCGAGAGACTTGGGGGAACGCTGGGTGGAAGGAAATTCGTGGCTCCTCTCAGATTCCAGAACTTTCTGTCACCGAAATGTGAGGAAAATATGTTTTTTTAGCCAAATTTTGAGGTTTGCAAAGGATTCTGGGTAACAGAACCTGGTCAGAGCCCCACAAGTCACCCCATCTTGAATTCCCCTAGGTCTCTAGTTTTCAAAAATGCAAAGGTTTGGTAGGTTTCCCTAGGTGCCGGCTGAGCTAGAGGCCAAAATCTACAGGTAGGCACTTTGCAAAAAACAGCTCTGTTTTCTGTGATGTGTCCACGTTGTGTTTTGGGGCACATCCTGTCGCAAGCGCTAGGCCTCCCACACAAGTGAGGTACCTTTTTTATCGGGAGACTTGGGGGAACGCTGGGTGGAAGGAAATTTGTGGCTCCTCTCAGATTCCAGAACTTTCTGTCACCGAAATGTGAGGAAAATATGTTTTTTTAGCCAATTTTTGAGGATTGCAAAGGATTCTGGGTAACAGAACCTGGTCAGAGCCCCACAAGTCACCCCATCTTGGATTCCCCTAGGTCTCCAGGTTTAAAAAATGCACAGGTTTGGTAGGTTTCCCTAGGTGCCGGGTGAGCACAGGCCAAAATCTACAGGTAGGCACTTTGCAAAAAACAGCTCTGTTTTTTGTTAAAAAATGGGATGTGCCCACTTTGTTTTTTGGGACATTTCCTGTCACGGGCGCTAGGACTACCCACACAAGTGTGGTATCATTTTTATCGGGAGACTTGGGGGAACGCTGGGTGGAAGGAAATTTGTGGCTCCTCTCAGATTCCAGAACTTTCTGTCACCAAAATTTGAGAAAAATGTGTTTTTTTAGCCAAAATTTGAGGTTTGCAAAGGATTCTGGGTAACAGAACCTGGTCAGAGCCCCACAACTCACCCCATCTTGGATTCCCCTAGGTCTGTAGTTTTAAAAAATGCACAGGTTTGGTAGGTTTCCCTAGGTGCCGGCTAAGCTAGAGGCCAAAATCTACAGGTAGGCACTTTGCAAAAAACAGCTCTGTTTTCTGTCAAAAAATGGGATGTGCCCACTTTGTGTTTTGGGTCATTTCCTGTTGCGGGCGCTAGGCCTACCCACACAAGCGAGGTACCATTTTTATCGGGAGACTTGGGGGAACGCTGGGTGGAAGGAAATTTGTGGCTCCTCTCAGATTCCAGAACTTTCTGTCACCGAAATATGAGGAAAAAATGTTTTTTTAGCCAAATTTTGAGGTTTGCAAAGGATTCTGGGTAACAGAACCTGGTCAGAGCCCCATGAGTCACCCTATCTTGGATTCCCCTAGGTCTCTAGTTTTAAAAAATGCACAGGTTTGGTAGGTTTCCCTAGGTGCCGGCTGAGCTAGAGGCCAAAATCTACAGGTAGGCACTTTGCAAAAAACAGCTCTGTTTTCTGTCAAAAAATGGGATGTGCCCACTTTGTGTTTTGGGACATTTCCTGTTGCGGGCGCTAGGCCTACCCACACAAGTGAGGTACCATTTTTATCGGGAGACTTGGGGGAACGCTGGGTGGAAGGAAATTTGTGGCTCCTCTCAGATTCCAGAACTTTCTGTCACCGAAATGTGAGGAAAATATGTTTTTTTAGCCAATTTTTGAGGATTGCAAAGGATTCTGGGTAACAGAACCTGGTCAGAGCCCCACAAGTCACCCAATCTTGGATTCCCCTAGGTCTCTAGTTTTCAAAAATGCACAGGTTTGGTAGGTTTCCCTAGGTGCCGGCTGAGCTAAAGGCCAAAATCTACAGGTAGGCACTTTGCAAAAAACAGCTCTGTTTTCTGTGATGTGTCCACGTTGTGTTTTGGGGCATATCCTGTCGCAAGCGCTAGGCCTCCCACACAAGTGAGGTACCTTTTTTATCGGGAGACTTGGGGGAACGCTGGGTGGAAGGAAATTTGTGGCTCCTCTCAGATTCCAGAACTTTCTGTCACCGAAATGTGAGGAAAATATGTTTTTTTAGCCAATTTTTGAGGATTGCAAAGGATTCTGGGTAACAGAACCTGGTCAGAGCCCCACAAATCACCCAATCTTGGATTCCCATAGGTCTCTAGTTTTCAAAAATGCACAGGTTTGGTAGGTTTCCCTAGGTGCCGGCTGAGCTAAAGGCCAAAATCTACAGGTAGGCACTTTGCAATAAACAGCTCTGTTTTCTGTGATGTGTCCACGTTGTGTTTTGGGGCATATCCTGTTGCGGGCGCTAGGCCTACCCACACAAGTGAGGCACCTTTTTTATCGAGAGACTTGGGGGAACGCTGGGTGGAAGTAAATTCGTGGCTCCTCTCAGATTCCAGAACTTTCTGTCACCGAAATGTAAGGAAAATATGTTTTTTTAGCCAACTTTTGAGGTTTGCAAAGGATTCTGGGTAACAGAACCTGGTCAGAGCCCCACAAGTCACCCCATCTTGAATTCCCCTAGGTCTCTAGTTTTCAAAAATGCAAAGGTTTGGTAGGTTTCCCTAGGTGCCGGCTGAGCTAGAGGCCAAAATCTACAGGTAGGCACTTTGCAAAAAACAGCTCTGTTTTCTGTGATGTGTCCACGTTGTGTTTTGGGGCACATCCTGTCGCAAGCGCTAGGCCTCCCACACAAGTGAGGTACCTTTTTTATCGGGAGACTTGGGGGAACGCTGGGTGGAAGGAAATTTGTGGCTCCTCTCAGATTCCAGAACTTTCTGTCACCGAAATGTGAGGAAAATATGTTTTTTTAGCCAATTTTTGAGGATCTCAAAGGATTCTGGGTAACAGAACCTGGTCAGAGCCCCACAAGTCACCCCATCTTGGATTCCCCTAGGTCTCCAGGTTTAAAAAATGCACAGGTTTGGTAGGTTTCCCTAGGTGCCGGGTGAGCACAGGCCAAAATCTACAGGTAGGCACTTTGCAAAAAACAGCTCTGTTTTTTGTTAAAAAATGGGATGTGCCCACTTTGTTTTTTGGGACATTTCCTGTCGCGGGCGCTAGGACTACCCACACAAGTGTGGTATCATTTTTATCGGGAGACTTGGGGGAACGCTGGGTGGAAGGAAATTTGTGGCTCCTCTCAGATTCCAGAACTTTCTGTCACCAAAATTTGAGAAAAATGTGTTTTTTTAGCCAAAATTTGAGGTTTGCAAAGGATTCTGGGTAACAGAACCTGGTCAGAGCCCCACAACTCACCCCATCTTGGATTCCCCTAGGTCTGTAGTTTTAAAAAATGCACAGGTTTGGTAGGTTTCCCTAGGTGCCGGCTGAGCTAGAGGCCAAAATCTACAGGTAGGCACTTTGCAAAAAACAGCTCTGTTTTCTGTCAAAAAATGGGATGTGCCCACTTTGTGTTTTGGGTCATTTCCTGTTGCGGGCGCTAGGCCTACCCACACAAGCGAGGTACCATTTTTATCGGGAGACTTGGGGGAACGCTGGGTGGAAGGAAATTTGTGGCTCCTCTCAGATTCCAGAACTTTCTGTCACCGAAATATGAGGAAAAAATGTTTTTTTAGCCAAATTTTGAGGTTTGCAAAGGATTCTGGGTAACAGAACCTGGTCAGAGCCCCATAAGTCACCCTATCTTGGATTCCCCTAGGTCTCTAGTTTTAAAAAATGCACAGGTTTGGTAGGTTTCCCTAGGTGCCGGCTGAGCTAGAGGCCAAAATCTACAGGTAGGCACTTTGCAAAAAACAGCTCTGTTTTTTGTTAAAAAATGGGATGTGCCCACTTTGTTTTTTGGGACATTTCCTGTCACGGGCGCTAGGACTACCCACACAAGTGTGGTATCATTTTTATCGGGAGACTTGGGGGAACGCTGGGTGGAAGGAAATTTGTGGCTCCTCTCAGATTCCAGAACTTTCTGTCACCAAAATTTGAGAAAAATGTGTTTTTTTAGCCAAAATTTGAGGTTTGCAAAGGATTCTGGGTAACAGAACCTGGTCAGAGCCCCACAACTCACCCCATCTTGGATTCCCCTAGGTCTGTAGTTTTAAAAAATGCACAGGTTTGGTAGGTTTCCCTAGGTGCCGGCTAAGCTAGAGGCCAAAATCTACAGGTAGGCACTTTGCAAAAAACAGCTCTGTTTTCTGTCAAAAAATGGGATGTGCCCACTTTGTGTTTTGGGTCATTTCCTGTTGCGGGCGCTAGGCCTACCCACACAAGCGAGGTACCATTTTTATCGGGAGACTTGGGGGAACGCTGGGTGGAAGGAAATTTGTGGCTCCTCTCAGATTCCAGAACTTTCTGTCACCGAAATATGAGGAAAAAATGTTTTTTTAGCCAAATTTTGAGGTTTGCAAAGGATTCTGGGTAACAGAACCTGGTCAGAGCCCCATGAGTCACCCTATCTTGGATTCCCCTAGGTCTCTAGTTTTAAAAAATGCACAGGTTTGGTAGGTTTCCCTAGGTGCCGGCTGAGCTAGAGGCCAAAATCTACAGGTAGGCACTTTGCAAAAAACAGCTCTGTTTTCTGTCAAAAAATGGGATGTGCCCACTTTGTGTTTTGGGACATTTCCTGTTGCGGGCGCTAGGCCTACCCACACAAGTGAGGTACCATTTTTATCGGGAGACTTGGGGGAACGCTGGGTGGAAGGAAATTTGTGGCTCCTCTCAGATTCCAGAACTTTCTGTCACCGAAATGTGAGGAAAATATGTTTTTTTAGCCAATTTTTGAGGATTGCAAAGGATTCTGGGTAACAGAACCTGGTCAGAGCCCCACAAGTCACCCAATCTTGGATTCCCCTAGGTCTCTAGTTTTCAAAAATGCACAGGTTTGGTAGGTTTCCCTAGGTGCCGGCTGAGCTAAAGGCCAAAATCTACAGGTAGGCACTTTGCAAAAAACAGCTCTGTTTTCTGTGATGTGTCCACGTTGTGTTTTGGGGCATATCCTGTCGCAAGCGCTAGGCCTCCCACACAAGTGAGGTACCTTTTTTATCGGGAGACTTGGGGGAACGCTGGGTGGAAGGAAATTTGTGGCTCCTCTCAGATTCCAGAACTTTCTGTCACCGAAATGTGAGGAAAATATGTTTTTTTAGCCAATTTTTGAGGATTGCAAAGGATTCTGGGTAACAGAACCTGGTCAGAGCCCCACAAATCACCCAATCTTGGATTCCCATAGGTCTCTAGTTTTCAAAAATGCACAGGTTTGGTAGGTTTCCCTAGGTGCCGGCTGAGCTAAAGGCCAAAATCTACAGGTAGGCACTTTGCAATAAACAGCTCTGTTTTCTGTGATGTGTCCACGTTGTGTTTTGGGGCATATCCTGTTGCGGGCGCTAGGCCTACCCACACAAGTGAGGCACCTTTTTTATCGAGAGACTTGGGGGAACGCTGGGTGGAAGTAAATTCGTGGCTCCTCTCAGATTCCAGAACTTTCTGTCACCGAAATGTAAGGAAAATATGTTTTTTTAGCCAACTTTTGAGGTTTGCAAAGGATTCTGGGTAACAGAACCTGGTCAGAGCCCCACAAGTCACCCCATCTTGAATTCCCCTAGGTCTCTAGTTTTCAAAAATGCAAAGGTTTGGTAGGTTTCCCTAGGTGCCGGCTGAGCTAGAGGCCAAAATCTACAGGTAGGCACTTTGCAAAAAACAGCTCTGTTTTCTGTGATGTGTCCACGTTGTGTTTTGGGGCACATCCTGTCGCAAGCGCTAGGCCTCCCACACAAGTGAGGTACCTTTTTTATCGGGAGACTTGGGGGAACGCTGGGTGGAAGGAAATTTGTGGCTCCTCTCAGATTCCAGAACTTTCTGTCACCGAAATGTGAGGAAAATATGTTTTTTTAGCCAATTTTTGAGGATCTCAAAGGATTCTGGGTAACAGAACCTGGTCAGAGCCCCACAAGTCACCCCATCTTGGATTCCCCTAGGTCTCCAGGTTTAAAAAATGCACAGGTTTGGTAGGTTTCCCTAGGTGCCGGGTGAGCACAGGCCAAAATCTACAGGTAGGCACTTTGCAAAAAACAGCTCTGTTTTTTGTTAAAAAATGGGATGTGCCCACTTTGTTTTTTGGGACATTTCCTGTCGCGGGCGCTAGGACTACCCACACAAGTGTGGTATCATTTTTATCGGGAGACTTGGGGGAACGCTGGGTGGAAGGAAATTTGTGGCTCCTCTCAGATTCCAGAACTTTCTGTCACCAAAATTTGAGAAAAATGTGTTTTTTTAGCCAAAATTTGAGGTTTGCAAAGGATTCTGGGTAACAGAACCTGGTCAGAGCCCCACAACTCACCCCATCTTGGATTCCCCTAGGTCTGTAGTTTTAAAAAATGCACAGGTTTGGTAGGTTTCCCTAGGTGCCGGCTGAGCTAGAGGCCAAAATCTACAGGTAGGCACTTTGCAAAAAACAGCTCTGTTTTCTGTCAAAAAATGGGATGTGCCCACTTTGTGTTTTGGGTCATTTCCTGTTGCGGGCGCTAGGCCTACCCACACAAGCGAGGTACCATTTTTATCGGGAGACTTGGGGGAACGCTGGGTGGAAGGAAATTTGTGGCTCCTCTCAGATTCCAGAACTTTCTGTCACCGAAATATGAGGAAAAAATGTTTTTTTAGCCAAATTTTGAGGTTTGCAAAGGATTCTGGGTAACAGAACCTGGTCAGAGCCCCATAAGTCACCCTATCTTGGATTCCCCTAGGTCTCTAGTTTTAAAAAATGCACAGGTTTGGTAGGTTTCCCTAGGTGCCGGCTGAGCTAGAGGCCAAAATCTACAGGTAGGCACTTTGCAAAAAACAGCTCTGTTTTCTGTCAAAAAATGGGATGTGCCCACTTTGTGTTTTGGGACATTTCCTGTTGCGGGCGCTAGGCCTACCCACACAAGTGAGGTACCATTTTTATCGGGAGACTTGGGGGAACGCTGGGTGGAAGGAAATTTGTGGCTCCTCTCAGATTCCAGAACTTTCTGTCACCGAAATATGAGGAAAATATGTTTTTTTAGCCAAATTTTGAGGTTTGCAAAGGATTCTGGGTAACAGAACCTGGTCAGAGCCCCACAAGTCACCCCATCTTGGATTCCCCTAGGTCTCTAGTTTTCAAAAATGCACAGGTTTGGTAGGTTTCCCTAGGTGCCGGCTGAGCTAGAGGCCAAAATCTACAGGTAGGCACTTTGCAAAAAACAGCTCTGTTTTCTGTCAAAAAATGGGATGGTACCCACTTTGTGTTTTGGGACATTTCCTGTTGCGGGCGCTAGGCCTACCCACACAAGCGAGGTACCATTTTTATCGGGAGACTTGGGGGAACGCTGGGTGGAAGGAAATGTGTGGCTCGTCTCAGATTCCAGAACTTTCTTTCACCGAAAATATGAGGAAAATATGTTTTTTTAGCCAAATTTTGAGGTTTGCAAAGGATTCTGGGTAACAGAACCTGGTCAGAGCCCCACAAGTCACCCCATATTGGATTCCCCTAGGTCTGTAGTTTTCAAAAATGAACAGGTTTGGTAGGTTTCCCTAGGTGCCGGCTGAGCTAGAGGCCAAAATCTACAGGTAGGCACTTTGCAAAAAACAGCTCTGTTTTCTGTGATGTATCCACGTTGTGTTTTGGGGCATTTCCTGTCGCAGGCGCTAGGCCTACCCACACAAGTGAGGTACTTTTTTTATCGGGAGACTTGGGGGAACGCTGGTTGGAAGGAAATTTGTGGCTCCTCTCAGATTACAGAACTTCCTGTCACCGAAATGTGAGGAAAATATGTTTTTTTAGCCAAATTTTGAGGTTTGCAAAGGATTCTGGGTAACAGAACCTGGTCAGAGCCCCATAAGTCACCCTATCTTGGATTCCCCTAGGTCTCTAGTTTTAAAAAATGCACAGGTTTGGTAGGTTTCCCTAGGTGCCGGCTGAGCTAGAGGCCAAAATCTACAGGTAGGCACTTTGCAAAAAACAGCTCTGTTTTCTGTCAAAAAATGGGATGTGCCCACTTTGTGTTTTGGGTCATTTCCTGTTGCGGGCGCTAGGCCTACCCACACAAGCGAGGTACCATTTTTATCGGGAGACTTGGGGGAACGCTGGGTGGAAGGAAATTTGTGGCTCCTCTCAGATTCCAGAACTTTCTGTCACCGAAATATGAGGAAAAAATGTTTTTTTAGCCAAATTTTGAGGTTTGCAAAGGATTCTGGGTAACAGAACCTGGTCAGAGCCCCATAAGTCACCCTATCTTGGATTCCCCTAGGTCTCTAGTTTTAAAAAATGCACAGGTTTGGTAGGTTTGCCTAGGTGCCGGCTGAGCTAGAGGCCAAAATCTACAGGTAGGCACTTTGCAAAAAACAGCTCTGTTTTCTGTCAAAAAATGGGATGTGCCCACTTTGTGTTTTGGGACATTTCCTGTTGCGGGCGCTAGGCCTACCCACACAAGTGAGGTACCATTTTTATCGGGAGACTTGGGGGAACGCTGGGTGGCAGGAAATTTGTGGCTCCTCTCAGATTCCAGAACTTTCTGTCACCGAAATATGAGGAAAATATGTTTTTTTAGCCAAATTTTGAGGTTTGCAAAGGATTCTGGGTAACAGAACCTGGTCAGAGCCCCACAAGTCACCCCATCTTGGATTCCCCTAGGTCTCTAGTTTTCAAAAATGCACAGGTTTGGTAGGTTTCCCTAGGTGCCGGCTGAGCTAGAGGCCAAAATCTACAGGTAGGCACTTTGCAAAAAACAGCTCTGTTTTCTGTCAAAAAGTGGGATGTGCCCACTTTGTGTTTTGGGACATTTCCTGTTGCGGGCGCTAGGCCTACCCACACAAGCGAGGTACCATTTTTATCGGGAGACTTGGGGGAACGCTGGGTGGAAGGAAATGTGTGGCTCGTCTCAGATTCCAGAACTTTCTTTCACCGAAATATGAGGAAAATATGTTTTTTTAGCCAAATTTTGAGGTTTGCAAAGGATTCTGGGTAACAGAACCTGGTCAGAGCCCCACAAGTCACCCCATATTGGATTCCCCTAGGTCTGTAGTTTTCAAAAATGAACAGGTTTGGTAGGTTTCCCTAGGTGCCGGCTGAGCTAGAGGCCAAAATCTACAGGTAGGCACTTTGCAAAAAACAGCTCTGTTTTCTGTGATGTATCCACGTTGTGTTTTGGGGCATTTCCTGTCGCAGGCGCTAGGCCTACCCACACAAGTGAGGTACTTTTTTTATCGGGAGACTTGGGGGAACGCTGGTTGGAAGGAAATTTGTGGCTCCTCTCAGATTACAGAACTTCCTGTCACCGAAATGTGAGGAAAATATGTTTTTTTAGCCAAATTTTGAGGTTTGCAAAGGATTCTGGGTAACAGAACCTGGTCAGAGCCCCATAAGTCACCCTATCTTGGATTCCCCTAGGTCTCTAGTTTTAAAAAATGCACAGGTTTGGTAGGTTTCCCTAGGTGCCGGCTGAGCTAGAGGCCAAAATCTACAGGTAGGCACTTTGCAAAAAACAGCTCTGTTTTCTGTCAAAAAATGGGATGTGCCCACTTTGTGTTTTGGGTCATTTCCTGTTGCGGGCGCTAGGCCTACCCACACAAGCGAGGTACCATTTTTATCGGGAGACTTGGGGGAACGCTGGGTGGAAGGAAATTTGTGGCTCCTCTCAGATTCCAGAACTTTCTGTCACCGAAATATGAGGAAAAAATGTTTTTTTAGCCAAATTTTGAGGTTTGCAAAGGATTCTGGGTAACAGAACCTGGTCAGAGCCGCATAAGTCACCCTATCTTGGATTCCCCTAGGTCTCTAGTTTTAAAAAATGCACAGGTTTGGTAGGTTTCCCTAGGTGCCGGCTGAGCTAGAGGCCAAAATCTACAGGTAGGCACTTTGCAAAAAACAGCTCTGTTTTCTGTCAAAAAATGGGATGTGCCCACTTTGTGTTTTGGGACATTTCCTGTTGCGGGCGCTAGGCCTACCCACACAAGTGAGGTACCATTTTTATAGGGAGACTTGGGGGAACGCTGGGTGGAAGGAAATTTGTGGCTCCTCTCAGATTCCAGAACTTTCTGTCACCGAAATATGAGGAAAATATGTTTTTTTAGCCAAATTTTGAGGTTTGCAAAGGATTCTGGGTAACAGAACCTGGTCAGAGCCCCACAAGTCACCCCATCTTGGATTCCCCTAGGTCTCTAGTTTTCAAAAATGCACAGGTTTGGTAGGTTTCCCTAGGTGCCGGCTGAGCTAGAGGCCAAAATCTACAGGTAGGCACTTTGCAAAAAACAGCTCTGTTTTCTGTCAAAAAATGGGATGTGCCCACTTTGTGTTTTGGGACATTTCCTGTTGCAGGCGCTAGGCCTACCCACACAAGCGAGGTACCATTTTTATCGGGAGACTTGGGGGAACGCTGGGTGGAAGGAAATGTGTGGCTCGTCTCAGATTCCAGAACTTTCTTTCACCGAAATATGAGGAAAATATGTTTTTTTAGCCAAATTTTGAGGTTTGCAAAGGATTCTGGGTAACAGAACCTGGTCAGAGCCCCACAAGTCACCCCATATTGGATTCCCCTAGGTCTGTAGTTTTCAAAAATGAACAGGTTTGGTAGGTTTCCCTAGGTGCCGGCTGAGCTAGAGGCCAAAATCTACAGGTAGGCACTTTGCAAAAAACAGCTCTGTTTTCTGTGATGTATCCACGTTGTGTTTTGGGGCATTTCCTGTCGCAGGCGCTAGGCCTACCCACACAAGTGAGGTACTTTTTTTATCGGGAGACTTGGGGGAACGCTGGTTGGAAGGAAATTTGTGGCTCCTCTCAGATTACAGAACTTCCTGTCACCGAAATGTGAGGAAAATATGTTTTTTTAGCCAAATGTTGAGGTTTGCAAAGGATTCTGGGTAACAGAACCTGGTCAGAGCCCCACAAGTCACCCCATCTTAGATTCCCCTAGGTCACTAGTTTTCAAAAATGCACAGGTTTGGTAGGTTTCCCTAGGTGCCGGCTGAGCTACAGGCCAAAATCTACAGGTAGGCACTTTGCAAAAAAACAGCTCTGTTTTCTGTCAAAAAATGGGATGTGCCCACTTTGTATTTTGGGACATTTTCTGTCGCGGGCGCTAGAACTACCCAAACAAAGGAGGTATCATTTTTATCGGGAGACTTGGGGGAATGCTGGGTGGAAGGAAATTTGTGGCTCCTCTCAGATTCCAGAACTTTCTGTCACCGAAATGTGAGGAAAATGTGTTTTTTTAGCCAAATTTTGAGGTTTGCAAAGGATTCTGGGTAACAGAACCTGGTCAGAGCCCCACAAGTCACCCCATCTTAGATTCCCCTAGGTCTCTAGTTTTCAAAAATGCACAGGTTTGGTTGGTTTCCCTAGGTGCCGGCTGAGCTAGAGGCCAAAATCTACAGGTAGGCACTTTGCAAAAAACAGCTCTGTTTTCTGTGATGTGTCCACGTTGTGTTTTGGGGCATATCCTGTTGCGGGCGCTAGGCCTACCCACACAAGTGAGGTATCATTTTTATCGTGAGACTTGGGGGAACGCTGGGTGGAAGGAAATTTGTGGCTCCTCTCAGATTGCAGAACTTTCTGTCCCCTAAATGTGAGGAAAATGTGTTTTTTTAGCCAAATTTTGAGGTTTGCAAAGGATTCTGGGTAACAGAACCTGCTCTGAGCCCCACAAGTCACCCCATCTTGGATTCCCCTAGGTCTCTAGTTTTAAAAAATGCACAGGTTTGGTAGGTTTCCCTAGGTGCCGGCTGAGCTAGAGGCCAAAATCTACAGGTAGGCACTTTGCAAAAAACAGCTCTGTTTTCTGTGATGTGTCCACGTTGTGTTTTGGGGCATATCCTGTCGCGGGCGCTAGGACTACCAACACAAGTGAGTTATAATTTTTATCGGGAGACTTGGGGGAACGCGGGGTGGAAGGAAATTTGTGGCTCGTCTCAGATTCCAGAACTTTCTGTCACCGAAATGTGAGGAAAATGTGTTTTTTTAGCCAAATGTTGAGATTTCAAAGGATTCTGGGTAACAGAACCTGCTCAGAGCCCCACAAGTCACCCCATCTTGGATTCCCCTAGGTCTCTAGTTTTCAAAAAGGCACAGGTTTGGTAGGTTTCCCCAGGTGCCGGCTGAGCTAGAGGCCAAAATCTACAGGTGGGCACTTTGCAAAAAACAGCTCTGTTTTCTGTGATGTGTCCACGTTGTGTTTTGGGGCATATCCTGTTGCAGGCGCTAGGCCTACCCACACAAGTGAGGTATCATTTTTATCGGGAGACTTGGGGGAACGCTGGGTGGAAGGAAATTTGTGGCTCCTCTCAGATTCCAGAACTTTCTGTCACCGAAATGCGAGGAAAATGTGTTTTTTTAGCAAAATGTTGAGGTTTGCAAAGGATTCTGGGTAACAGAACCTGGTCAGAGCCCCACAAGTCACCCCTTCTTGGATTCCCCTAGGTCTCTAGTTTTAAAAAATGCACAGGTTTGGTAGGTTTCCCTAGGTGCCGGCTGAGCTAAAGGCCAAAATCTACAGGTAGGCACTTTGCAAAAAACAGCTCTGTTTTCTGTGATGTGTCCACGTTGTGTTTTGGGGCATATCCTGTCGCGGGCGCTAGGCCTACCCACACAAGTGAGGCACCTTTTTTATCGAGAGACTTGGGGGAACACTGGGTGGAAGGAAATTCGTGGCTCCTCTCAGATTCCAGAACTTTCTGTCACCGAAATGTGAGGAAAATATGTTTTTTTAGCCAAATTTTGAGGTTTGCAAAGGATTCTGGGTAACAGAACCTGGTCAGAGCCCCACAAGTCACCCCATCTTGAATTCCCCTAGGTCTCTAGTTTTCAAAAATGCAAAGGTTTGGTAGGTTTCCCTAGGTGCCGGCTGAGCTAGAGGCCAAAATCTACAGGTAGGCACTTTGCAAAAAACAGCTCTGTTTTCTGTGATGTG
This sequence comes from Pleurodeles waltl, assembly GCF_031143425.1. Taxonomy (NCBI): domain Eukaryota; kingdom Metazoa; phylum Chordata; class Amphibia; order Caudata; family Salamandridae; genus Pleurodeles; species Pleurodeles waltl. The sequence goes on along the minus strand of NC_090436.1, from coordinate 885,711,514 downwards.
TCCACGTTGTGTTTTGGGGCATATCCTGTCGCAAGCGCTAGGCCTCCCACACAAGTGAGGTACCTTTTTTATCGGGAGACTTGGGGGAACGCTGGGTGGAAGGAAATTTGTGGCTCCTCTCAGATTCCAGAACTTTCTGTCACCGAAATGTGAGGAAAATATGTTTTTTTAGCCAATTTTTGAGGATTGCAAAGGATTCTGGGTAACAGAACCTGGTCAGAGCCCCACAAGTCACCCCATCTTGGATTCCCCTAGGTCTCCAGGTTTCAAAAATGCACAGGTTTGGTAGGTTTCCCTAGGTGCCGGGTGAGCTACAGGCCAAAATCTACAGGTAGGCACTTTGCAAAAAACAGCTCTGTTTTTTGTTAAAAAATGGGATGTGCCCACTTTGTTTTTTGGGACATTTCCTGTCGCGGGCGCTAGGACTACCCACACAAGTGTGGTATCATTTTTATCGGGAGACTTGGGGGAACGCTGGGTGGAAGGAAATTTGTGGCTCCTCTCAGATTCCAGAACTTTCTGTCACCGAAATGTGAGGAAAATATGTTTTTTTAGCCAATTTTTGAGGATTGCAAAGGATTCTGGGTAACAGAACCTGGTCAGAGCCCCACAAGTCACCCCATCTTGGATTCCCCTATGTCTCTAGTTTTCAAAAATGCACAGGTTTGGTAGGTTTCCCTAGGTGCCGGCTGAGCTAAAGGCCAAAATCTACAGGTAGGCACTTTGCAAAAAACAGCTCTGTTTTCTGTGATGTGTCCACGTTGTGTTTTGGGGCATATCCTGTCGCAAGCGCTAGGCCTCCCACACAAGTGAGGTACCTTTTTTATCGGGAGACTTGGGGGAACGCTAGGTGGAAGGAAATTTGTGGCTCCTCTCAGATTCCAGAACTTTCTGTCACCGAAATGTGAGGAAAATATGTTTTTTTAGCCAATTTTTGAGGATTGCAAAGGATTCTGGGTAACAGAACCTGGTCAGAGCCCCACAAGTCACCCAATCTTGGATTCCCCTAGGTCTCTAGTTTTCAAAAATGCACAGGTTTGGTAGGTTTCCCTAGGTGCCGGCTGAGCTAAAGGCCAAAATCTACAGGTAGGCATTTTGCAAAAAACAGCTCTGTTTTCTGTGATGTGTCCACGTTGTGTTTTGGGGCATATCCTGTTGCAGGCGCTAGGCCTACCCACACAAGTGAGGCACCTTTTTTATCGAGAGACTTGGGGGAACGCTGGGTGGAAGGAAATTCGTGGCTCCTCTCAGATTCCAGAACTTTCTGTCACCGAAATGTGAGGAAAATATGTTTTTTTAGCCAAATTTTGAGGTTTGCAAAGGATTCTGGGTAACAGAACCTGGTCAGAGCCCCACAAGTCACCCCATCTTGAATTCCCCTAGGTCTCTAGTTTTCAAAAATGCAAAGGTTTGGTAGGTTTCCCTAGGTGCCGGCTGAGCTAGAGGCCAAAATCTACAGGTAGGCACTTTGCAAAAAACAGCTCTGTTTTCTGTGATGTGTCCACGTTGTGTTTTGGGGCATATCCTGTCGCAAGCGCTAGGCCTCCCACACAAGTGAGGTACCTTTTTTATCGGGAGACTTGGGGGAACGCTGGGTGGAAGGAAATTTGTGGCTCCTCTCAGATTCCAGAACTTTCTGTCACCGAAATGTGAGAAAAATGTGTTTTTTTAGCCAAAATTTGAGGTTTGCAAAGGATTCTGGGTAACAGGACCTGGTCAGAGCCCCACAACTCACCCCATCTTGGATTCCACTAGGTCTCTAGTTTTAAAAAATGCACAGGTTTGGTAGGTTTGCCTAGGTGCTGGCTGAGCTAGAGGCCAAAATCTACAGGTAGGCACTTTGCAAAAAACAGCTCTGTTTTCTGTCAAAAAATGGGATGTGCCCACTTTGTGTTTTGGGACATTTCCTGTTGCGGGCGCTAGGCCTACCCACACAAGTGAGGTACCATTTTTATCGGGAGACTTGGGGGAACGCTGGGTGGCAGGAAATTTGTGGCTCCTCTCAGATTCCAGAACTTTCTGTCACCGAAATATGAGGAAAATATGTTTTTTTAGCCAAATTTTGAGGTTTGCAAAGGATTCTGGGTAACAGAACCTGGTCAGAGCCCCACAAGTCACCCCATCTTGGATTCCCCTAGGTCTCTAGTTTTCAAAAATGCACAGGTTTGGTAGGTTTCCCTAGGTGCCGGCTGAGCTAGAGGCCAAAATCTACAGGTAGGCACTTTGCAAAAAACAGCTCTGTTTTCTGTCAAAAAGTGGGATGTGCCCACTTTGTGTTTTGGGACATTTCCTGTTGCGGGCGCTAGGCCTACCCACACAAGCGAGGTACCATTTTTATCGGGAGACTTGGGGGAACGCTGGGTGGAAGGAAATGTGTGGCTCGTCTCAGATTCCAGAACTTTCTTTCACCGAAATATGAGGAAAATATGTTTTTTTAGCCAAATTTTGAGGTTTGCAAAGGATTCTGGGTAACAGAACCTGGTCAGAGCCCCACAAGTCACCCCATATTGGATTCCCCTAGGTCTGTAGTTTTCAAAAATGAACAGGTTTGGTAGGTTTCCCTAGGTGCCGGCTGAGCTAGAGGCCAAAATCTACAGGTAGGCACTTTGCAAAAAACAGCTCTGTTTTCTGTGATGTATCCACGTTGTGTTTTGGGGCATTTCCTGTCGCAGGCGCTAGGCCTACCCACACAAGTGAGGTACTTTTTTTATCGGGAGACTTGGGGGAACGCTGGTTGGAAGGAAATTTGTGGCTCCTCTCAGATTACAGAACTTCCTGTCACCGAAATGTGAGGAAAATATGTTTTTTTAGCCAAATTTTGAGGTTTGCAAAGGATTCTGGGTAACAGAACCTGGTCAGAGCCCCATAAGTCACCCTATCTTGGATTCCCCTAGGTCTCTAGTTTTAAAAAATGCACAGGTTTGGTAGGTTTCCCTAGGTGCCGGCTGAGCTAGAGGCCAAAATCGACAGGTAGGCACTTTGCAAAAAACAGCTCTGTTTTCTGTCAAAAAATGGGATGTGCCCACTTTGTGTTTTGGGTTATTTCCTGTTGCGGGCGCTAGGCCTACCCACACAAGCGAGGTACCATTTTTATCGGGAGACTTGGGGGAACGCTGGGTGGAAGGAAATTTGTGGCTCCTCTCAGATTCCAGAACTTTCTGTCACCGAAATATGAGGAAAAAATGTTTTTTTAGCCAAATTTTGAGGTTTGCAAAGGATTCTGGGTAACAGAACCTGGTCAGAGCCGCATAAGTCACCCTATCTTGGATTCCCCTAGGTCTCTAGTTTTAAAAAATGCACAGGTTTGGTAGGTTTCCCTAGGTGCCGGCTGAGCTAGAGGCCAAAATCTACAGGTAGGCACTTTGCAAAAAACAGCTCTGTTTTCTGTCAAAAAATGGGATGTGCCCACTTTGTGTTTTGGGACATTTCCTGTTGCGGGCGCTAGGCCTACCCACACAAGTGAGGTACCATTTTTATAGGGAGACTTGGGGGAACGCTGGGTGGAAGGAAATTTGTGGCTCCTCTCAGATTCCAGAACTTTCTGACACCGAAATATGAGGAAAATATGTTTTTTTAGCCAAATTTTGAGGTTTGCAAAGGATTCTGGGTAACAGAACCTGGTCAGAGCCCCACAAGTCACCCCATCTTGGATTCCCCTAGGTCTCTAGTTTTCAAAAATGCACAGGTTTGGTAGGTTTCCCTAGGTGCCGGCTGAGCTAGAGGCCAAAATCTACAGGTAGGCACTTTGCAAAAAACAGCTCTGTTTTCTGTCAAAAAATGGGATGTGCCCACTTTGTGTTTTGGGACATTTCCTGTTGCAGGCGCTAGGCCTACCCACACAAGGGAGGTACCATTTTTATCGGGAGACTTGGGGGAACGCTGGGTGGAAGGAAATGTGTGGCTCGTCTCAGATTCCAGAACTTTCTTTCACCGAAATATGAGGAAAATATGTTTTTTTAGCCAAATTTTGAGGTTTGCAAAGGATTCTGGGTAACAGAACCTGGTCAGAGCCCCACAAGTCACCCCATATTGGATTCCCCTAGGTCTGTAGTTTTCAAAAATGAACAGGTTTGGTAGGTTTCCCTAGGTGCCGGCTGAGCTAGAGGCCAAAATCTACAGGTAGGCACTTTGCAAAAAACAGCTCTGTTTTCTGTGATGTATCCACGTTGTGTTTTGGGGCATTTCCTGTCGCAGGCGCTAGGCCTACCCACACAAGTGAGGTACTTTTTTTATCGGGAGACTTGGGGGAACGCTGGTTGGAAGGAAATTTGTGGCTCCTCTCAGATTACAGAACTTCCTGTCACCGAAATGTGAGGAAAATATGTTTTTTTAGCCAAATGTTGAGGTTTGCAAAGGATTCTGGGTAACAGAACCTGGTCAGAGCCCCACAAGTCACCCCATCTTAGATTCCCCTAGGTCACTAGTTTTCAAAAATGCACAGGTTTGGTAGGTTTCCCTAGGTGCCGGCTGAGCTACAGGCCAAAATCTACAGGTAGGCACTTTGCAAAAAAACAGCTCTGTTTTCTGTCAAAAAATGGGATGTGCCCACTTTGTATTTTGGGACATTTTCTGTCGCGGGCGCTAGAACTACCCAAACAAAGGAGGTATCATTTTTATCGGGAGACTTGGGGGAATGCTGGGTGGAAGGAAATTTGTGGCTCCTCTCAGATTCCAGAACTTTCTGTCACCGAAATGTGAGGAAAATGTGTTTTTTTAGCCAAATTTTGAGGTTTGCAAAGGATTCTGGGTAACAGAACCTGGTCAGAGCCCCACAAGTCACCCCATCTTAGATTCCCCTAGGTCTCTAGTTTTCAAAAATGCACAGGTTTGGTTGGTTTCCCTAGGTGCCGGCTGAGCTAGAGGCCAAAATCTACAGGTAGGCACTTTGCAAAAAACAGCTCTGTTTTCTGTGATGTGTCCACGTTGTGTTTTGGGGCATATCCTGTTGCGGGCGCTAGGCCTACCCACACAAGTGAGGTATCATTTTTATCGTGAGACTTGGGGGAACGCTGGGTGGAAGGAAATTTGTGGCTCCTCTCAGATTGCAGAACTTTCTGTCCCCTAAATGTGAGGAAAATGTGTTTTTTTAGCCAAATTTTGAGGTTTGCAAAGGATTCTGGGTAACAGAACCTGCTCTGAGCCCCACAAGTCACCCCATCTTGGATTCCCCTAGGTCTCTAGTTTTAAAAAATGCACAGGTTTGGTAGGTTTCCCTAGGTGCCGGCTGAGCTAGAGGCCAAAATCTACAGGTAGGCACTTTGCAAAAAACAGCTCTGTTTTCTGTGATGTGTCCACGTTGTGTTTTGGGGCATATCCTGTCGCGGGCGCTAGGACTACCAACACAAGTGAGTTATAATTTTTATCGGGAGACTTGGGGGAACGCGGGGTGGAAGGAAATTTGTGGCTCGTCTCAGATTCCAGAACTTTCTGTCACCGAAATGTGAGGAAAATGTGTTTTTTTAGCCAAATGTTGAGATTTCAAAGGATTCTGGGTAACAGAACCTGCTCAGAGCCCCACAAGTCACCCCATCTTGGATTCCCCTAGGTCTCTAGTTTTCAAAAAGGCACAGGTTTGGTAGGTTTCCCCAGGTGCCGGCTGAGCTAGAGGCCAAAATCTACAGGTGGGCACTTTGCAAAAAACAGCTCTGTTTTCTGTGATGTGTCCACGTTGTGTTTTGGGGCATATCCTGTTGCGGGCGCTAGGCCTACCCACACAAGTGAGGTATCATTTTTATCGGGAGACTTGGGGGAACGCTGGGTGGAAGGAAATTTGTGGCTCCTCTCAGATTCCAGAACTTTCTGTCACCGAAATGCGAGGAAAATGTGTTTTTTTAGCAAAATGTTGAGGTTTGCAAAGGATTCTGGGTAACAGAACCTGGTCAGAGCCCCACAAGTCACCCCATCTTGGATTCCCCTAGGTCTCTAGTTTTAAAAAATGCACAGGTTTGGTAGGTTTCCCTAGGTGCCGGCTGAGCTAAAGGCCAAAATCTACAGGTAGGCACTTTGCAAAAAACAGCTCTGTTTTCTGTGATGTGTCCACGTTGTGTTTTGGGGCATATCCTGTCGCGGGCGCTAGGCCTACCCACACAAGTGAGGCACCTTTTTTATCGAGAGACTTGGGGGAACACTGGGTGGAAGGAAATTCGTGGCTCCTCTCAGATTCCAGAACTTTCTGTCACCGAAATGTGAGGAAAATATGTTTTTTTAGCCAAATTTTGAGGTTTGCAAAGGATTCTGGGTAACAGAACCTGGTCAGAGCCCCACAAGTCACCCCATCTTGAATTCCCCTAGGTCTCTAGTTTTCAAAAATGCAAAGGTTTGGTAGGTTTCCCTAGGTGCCGGCTGAGCTAGAGGCCAAAATCTACAGGTAGGCACTTTGCAAAAAACAGCTCTGTTTTCTGTGATGTGTCCACGTTGTGTTTTGGGGCATATCCTGTCGCAAGCGCTAGGCCTCCCACACAAGTGAGGTACCTTTTTTATCGGGAGACTTGGGGGAACGCTGGGTGGAAGGAAATTTGTGGCTCCTCTCAGATTCCAGAACTTTCTGTCACCGAAATGTGAGGAAAATATGTTTTTTTAGCCAATTTTTGAGGATTGCAAAGGATTCTGGGTAACAGAACCTGGTCAGAGCCCCACAAGTCACCCCATCTTGGATTCCCCTAGGTCTCCAGGTTTCAAAAATGCACAGGTTTGGTAGGTTTCCCTAGGTGCCGGGTGAGCTACAGGCCAAAATCTACAGGTAGGCACTTTGCAAAAAACAGCTCTGTTTTTTGTTAAAAAATGGGATGTGCCCACTTTGTTTTTTGGGACATTTCCTGTTGCGGGCGCTAGGACTACCCACACAAGTGTGGTATCATTTTTATCGGGAGACTTGGGGGAACGCTGGGTGGAAGGAAATTTGTGGCTCCTCTCAGATTCCAGAACTTTCTGTCACCGAAATGTGAGGAAAATATGTTTTTTTAGCCAATTTTTGAGGATTGCAAAGGATTCTGGGTAACAGAACCTGGTCAGAGCCCCACAAGTCACCCCATCTTGGATTCCCCTATGTCTCTAGTTTTCAAAAATGCACAGGTTTGGTAGGTTTCCCTAGGTGCCGGCTGAGCTAAAGGCCAAAATCTACAGGTAGGCACTTTGCAAAAAACAGCTCTGTTTTCTGTGATGTGTCCACGTTGTGTTTTGGGGCATATCCTGTCGCAAGCGCTAGGCCTCCCACACAAGTGAGGTACCTTTTTTATCGGGAGACTTGGGGGAACGCTAGGTGGAAGGAAATTTGTGGCTCCTCTCAGATTCCAGAACTTTCTGTCACCGAAATGTGAGGAAAATATGTTTTTTTAGCCAATTTTTGAGGATTGCAAAGGATTCTGGGTAACAGAACCTGGTCAGAGCCCCACAAGTCACCCAATCTTGGATTCCCCTAGGTCTCTAGTTTTCAAAAATGCACAGGTTTGGTAGGTTTCCCTAGGTGCCGGCTGAGCTAAAGGCCAAAATCTACAGGTAGGCATTTTGCAAAAAACAGCTCTGTTTTCTGTGATGTGTCCACGTTGTGTTTTGGGGCATATCCTGTTGCAGGCGCTAGGCCTACCCACACAAGTGAGGCACCTTTTTTATCGAGAGACTTGGGGGAACGCTGGGTGGAAGGAAATTCGTGGCTCCTCTCAGATTCCAGAACTTTCTGTCACCGAAATGTGAGGAAAATATGTTTTTTTAGCCAAATTTTGAGGTTTGCAAAGGATTCTGGGTAACAGAACCTGGTCAGAGCCCCACAAGTCACCCCATCTTGAATTCCCCTAGGTCTCTAGTTTTCAAAAATGCAAAGGTTTGGTAGGTTTCCCTAGGTGCCGGCTGAGCTAGAGGCCAAAATCTACAGGTAGGCACTTTGCAAAAAACAGCTCTGTTTTCTGTGATGTGTCCACGTTGTGTTTTGGGGCATATCCTGTCGCAAGCGCTAGGCCTCCCACACAAGTGAGGTACCTTTTTTATCGGGAGACTTGGGGGAACGCTGGGTGGAAGGAAATTTGTGGCTCCTCTCAGATTCCAGAACTTTCTGTCACCGAAATGTGAGGAAAATATGTTTTTTTAGCCAATTTTTGAGGATTGCAAAGGATTCTGGGTAACAGAACCTGGTCAGAGCCCCACAAGTCACCCCATCTTGGATTCCCCTAGGTCTCCAGGTTTAAAAAATGCACAGGTTTGGTAGGTTTCCCTAGGTGCCGGGTGAGCTACAGGCCAAAATCTACAGGTAGGCACTTTGCAAAAAACAGCTCTGTTTTTTGTTAAAAAATGGGATGTGCCCACTTTGTTTTTTGGGACATTTCCTGTCGCGGGCGCTAGGACTACCCACACAAGTGTGGTATCATTTTTATCGGGAGACTTGGGGGAACGCTGGGTGGAAGGAAATTTGTGGCTCCTCTCAGATTCCAGAACTTTCTGTCACCAAAATTTGAGAAAAATGTATTTTTTTAGCCAAAATTTGAGGTTTGCAAAGGATTCTGGGTAACAGAACCTGGTCAGAGCCCCACAACTCACCCCATCTTGGATTCCACTAGGTCTCTAGTTTTCAAAAATGCACAGGTTTGGTAGGTTTCCCTAGGTGTCGGCTGAGCTAGAGGCCAAAATCTACAGGTGGGCACTTTGCAAAAAACAGCTCTGTTTTCTGTGATGTGTCCACGTTGTGTTTTGGGGCATATCCTGTCGCGGGCGCTAGGCCTACCCACACAAGTGAGGTACCTTTTTTATCAGGAGACTTGGGGGAACGCTGGGTGGAAGGAAATTTGTGGCTCCTCTCAGATTCCAGAACTTTCTGTCACCGATATGTGAGGAAAATATGTTTTTTTAGCCAAATTTTGAGGTTTGCAAAGGATTCTGGGTAACAGAACCTGGTCAGAGCCCCACAAGTCACCCCATCTTGGATTCCCCTAGGTCTCTAGTTTTCAAAAATGCACAGGTTTGGTAGGTTTCCCTAGGTGCCGGCTGAGCTAGAGGCCAAAATCTACAGGTAGGCACTTTGCAAAAAACAGCTCTGTTTTCTGTCAAAAAATGGGATGTGCCCACTTTGTGTTTTGGGTCATTTCCTGTTGTGGGCGCTAGGCCTACCCACACAAGCGAGGTACCATTTTTATCGGGAGACTTGGGGGAACGCTGGGTGGAAGGAAATTTGTGGCTCCTCTCAGATTCCAGAACTTTCTGTCACCGAAATATGAGGAAAATATGTTTTTTTAGCCAAATTTTGAGGTTTGCAAAGGATTCTGGGTAACAGAACCTGGTCAGAGCCCCACAAGTCACCCCATCTTGGACTCCCCTAGGTCTCTAGTTTTCAAAAATGCACAGGTTTGGTAGGTTTCCCTAGGTGCCGGCTGAGCTAGAGGCCAAAATCTACAGGTAGGCACTTTGCAAAAAACAGCTCTGTTTTCTGTCAAAAAATGGGATGTGCCCACTTTGTGTTTTGGGACATTTCCTGTTGCGGGCGCTAGGCCTACCCACACAAGCGAGGTACCATTTTTATCGGGAGACTTGGGGGAACGCTGGGTGGAAGGAAATGTGTGGCTCGTCTCAGATTCCAGAACTTTCTTTCACCGAAATATGAGGAAAATATGTTTTTTTAGCCAAATTATGAGGTTTGCAAAGGATTCTGGGTAACAGAACCTGGTCAGAGCCCCACAAGTCACCCCATATTGGATTCCCCTAGGTCTGTAGTTTTCAAAAATGCACAGGTTTGGTAGGTTTCCCTAGGTGCCGGCTGAGCTAGAGGCCAAAATCTACAGGTGGGCACTTTGCAAAAAACAGCTCTGTTTTCTGTGATGTGTCCACGTTGTGTTTTGGGGCATATCCTGTCGCGGGCGCTAGGCCTACCCACACAAGCGAGGTACCATTTTTATCGGGAGACTTGGGGGAACGCTAGGTGGAAGGAAATTTGTGGCTCCTCTCAGATTCCAGAACTTTCTGTCACCGAAATATGAGGAAAAAATGTTTTTTTAGCCAAATTTTGAGGTTTCCAAAGGATTCTGGGTAACAGAACCTGGTCAGAGCCCCATAAGTCACCCTATCTTGGATTCCCCTAGGTCTCTAGTTTTAAAAAATGCACAGGTTTGGTAGGTTTCCCTAGGTGCCGGCTGAGCTAGAGGCCAAAATCTACAGGTAGGCACTTTGCAAAAAACAGCTCTGTTTTCTGTCAAAAAATGGGATGTGCCCACTTTGTGGTTTGGGACATTTCCTGTTGCGGGCGCTAGGCCTACCCACACAAGTGAGGTACCATTTTTATCGGGAGACTTGGGGGAACGCTGGGTGGAAGGAAATTTGTGGCTCCTCTCAGATTCCAGAACTTTCTGTCACCGAAATATGAGGAAAAAATGTTTTTTTAGCCAAATTTTGAGGTTTGCAAAGGATTCTGGGTAACAGAACCTGGTCAGAGCCCCACAACTCACCCCATCTTGGATTCCACTAGGTCTGTAGTTTTAAAAAATGCACAGGTTTGGTAGGTTTCCCTAGGTGCCGGCTGAGCTAGAGGCCAAAATCTACAGGTAGGCACTTTGCAAAAAACAGCTCTGTTTTCTGTCAAAAAATGGGATGTGCCCACTTTGTGTTTTGGGTCATTTCCTGTTGCGGGCGCTAGGCCTACCCACACAAGCGAGGTACCATTTTTATCGGGAGACTTGGTGGAACGCTGGGTGGTAGGAAATTTGTGGCTCCTCTCAGATTCCAGAACTTTCTGTCACCGAAATGTGAGAAAAATGTGTTTTTTTAGCCAAAATTTGAGGTTTGCAAAGGATTCTGGGTAACAGGACCTGGTCAGAGCCCCACAACTCACCCCATCTTGGATTCCACTAGGTCTGTAGTTTTAAAAAATGCACAGGTTTGGTAGGTTTCCCTAGGTGTCGGCTGAGCTAGAGGCCAAAATCTACAGGTGGGCACTTTGCAAAAAACAGCTCTGTTTTCTGTGATGTGTCCACGTTGTGTTTTGGGGCATATCCTGTCGCGGGCGCTAGGCCTACCCACACAAGTGAGGTACCTTTTTTATCGGGAGACTTGGGGGAACGCTGGGTGGAAGGAAATTTGTGGCTCCTCTCAGATTCCAGAACTTTCTGTCACCGAAATATGAGGAAAATATGTTTTTTTAGCCAAATTTTGAGGTTTGCAAAGGATTCTGGGTAACAGAACCTGGTCAGAGCCCCACAAGTCACCCCATCTTGGATTCCCCTAGGTCTCTAGTTTTACAAAATGCACAGGTTTGGTAGGTTTCCCTAGGTGCCGGCTGAGCTAGAGGCCAAAATCTACAGGTAGGCACTTTGCAAAAAACAGCTCTGTTTTCTGTCAAAAAATGGGATGTGCCCACTTTGTGTTTTGGGTCATTTCCTGTTGCGGGCGCTAGGCCTACCCACACAAGCGAGGTACAATTTTTATCGGGAGACTTGGGGGAACGCTGGGTGGAAGGAAATTTGTGGCTCCTCTCAGATTCCAGAACTTTCTGTCACCGAAATATGAGGAAAAAATGTTTTTTAAGCCAAATTTTGAGGTTTGCAAAGGATTCTGGGTAACAGAACCTGGTCAGAGCCCCATAAGTCACCCTATCTTGGATTCCCCTAGGTCTCTAGTTTTAAAAAATGCACAGGTTTGGTAGGTTTCCCTAGGTGCCGGCTGAGCTAGAGGCCAAAATCTACAGGTAGGCACTTTGCAAAAAACAGCTCTGTTTTCTGTCAAAAAATGGGATGTGCCCACTTTGTGTTTTGGGACATTTCGTGTTGCGGGCGCTAGGCCTACCCACACAAGTGAGGTACCATTTTTATCGGGAGACTTGGGGGAACGCTGGGTGGAAGGAAATTTGTGGCTCCTCTCAGATTCCAGAACTTTCTGTCACCGAAATATGAGGAAAATATGTTTTTTTAGCCAAATTTTGAGGTTTGCAAAGGATTCTGGGTAACAGAACCTGGTCAGAGCCCCACAAGTCACCCCATCTTGGATTCCCCTAGGTCTCTAGTTTTCAAAAATGCACAGGTTTGGTAGGTTTCCATAGGTGCCGGCTGAGCTAGAGGCCAAAATCTACAGGTAGGCACTTTGCAAAAAACAGCTCTGTTTTCTGTCAAAAAATGGGATGTGCCCACTTTGTGTTTTGGGACATTTCCTGTTGCGGGCGCTAGGCCTACCCACACAAGCGAGGTACCATTTTTATCGGGAGACTTGGGGGAACGCTGGGTGGAAGGAAATGTGTGGCTCGTCTCAGATTCCAGAACTTTCTTTCACCGAAATATGAGGAAAATATGTTTTTTTAGCCAAATTTTGAGGTTTGCAAAGGATTCTGGGTAACAGAACCTGGTCAGAGCCCCACAAGTCACCCCATATTGGATTCCCCTAGGTCTGTAGTTTTCAAAAATGAACAGGTTTGGTAGGTTTCCCTAGGTGCCGGCTGAGCTAGAGGCCAAAATCTACAGGTAGGCACTTTGCAAAAAACAGCTCTGTTTTCTGTGATGTATCCACGTTGTGTTTTGGGGCATTTCCTGTCGCAGGCGCTAGGCCTACCCACACAAGTGAGGTACTTTTTTTATCGGGAGACTTGGGGGAACGCTGGTTGGAAGGAAATTTGTGGCTCCTCTCAGATTACAGAACTTCCTGTCACCGAAATGTGAGGAAAATATGTTTTTTTAGCCAAATTTTGAGGTTTGCAAAGGATTCTGGGTAACAGAACCTGGTCAGAGCCCCACAAGTCACCCCATCTTAGATTCCCCTAGGTCTCTAGTTTTCAAAAATGCACAGGTTTGGTAGGTTTCCCTAGGTGCCGGCTGAGCTACAGGCCAAAATCTACAGGTAGGCACTTTGCAAAAAAACAGCTCTGTTTTCTGTCAAAAAATGGGATGTGCCCACTTTGTATTTTGGGACATTTTCTGTCGCGGTCGCTAGAACTACCCACACAAAGGAGGTATCATTTTTATCGGGAATCTTGGGGGAACGCAGGGTGGAAGGAAATTTGTGGCTCCTCTCAGATTCCAGAACTTTCTGTCACCGAAATGTGAGGAAAATGTGTTTTTTTAGCCACATTTTGAGGCTTGCAAAGGATTCTGGGTAACAGAACCTGGTCAGAGCCCCACAAGTCACCCCATCTTGGATTCCCCTAGGTCTCTAGTTTTCAAAAATGCACAGGTTTGGTTGGTTTCCCTAGGTGCCGGCTGAGCTAGAGGCCAAAATCTACAGGTAGGCACTTTGCAAAAAACAGCTCTGTTTTCTGTGATGTGTCCACGTTGTGTTTTGGGGCATATCCTGTTGCGGGCGCTAGGCCTACCCACACAAGTGAGGTATCATTTTTATCGTGAGACTTGGGGGAACGCTGGGTGGAAGGAAATTTGTGGCTCCTCTCAGATTGCAGAACTTTCTGTCACCGAAATGTGAGGAAAATGTGTTTTTTTAGCCAAATGTTGAGATTTCAAAGGATTCTGGGTAACAGAACCTGCTCAGAGCCCCACAAGTCACCCCATCTTGGATTCCCCTAGGTCTCTAGTTTTCAAAAAGGCACAGGTTTGGTAGGTTTCCCCAGGTGCCGGCTGAGCTAGAGGCCAAAATCTACAGGTGGGCACTTTGCAAAAAACAGCTCTGTTTTCTGTGATGTGTCCACGTTGTGTTTTGGGGCATATCCTGTTGCGGGCGCTAGGCCTACCCACACAAGTGAGGTATCATTTTTATCGTGAGACTTGGGGGAACGCTGGGTGGAAGGAAATTTGTGGCTCCTCTCAGATTGCAGAACTTTCTGTCCCCTAAATGTGAGGAAAATGTGTTTTTTTAGCCAAATTTTGAGGTTTGCAAAGGATTCTGGGTAACAGAACCTGCTCAGAGGCCCACAAGTCACCCCATCTTGGATTCCCCTAGGTCTCTAGTTTTAAAAAATGCACAGGTTTGGTAGGTTTCCCTAGGTGCCGGCTGAGCTAGAGGCCAAAATCTACAGGTAGGCACTTTGCAAAAAACAGCTCTGTTTTCTGTCAAAAAATGGGATGTGCCCACTTTGTGTTTTGGGACATTTCCTGTTGCGGGCGCTAGGCCTACCCACACAAGCGAGGTACCATTTTTATCGGGAGACTTGGGGGAACGCTGGGTGGAAGGAAATGTGTGGCTCGTCTCAGATTCCAGAACTTTCTTTCACCGAAATATGAGGAAAATATGTTTTTTTAGCCAAATTTTGAGGTTTGCAAAGGATTCTGGGTAACAGAACCTGGTCAGAGCCCCACAAGTCACCCCATCTTAGATTCCCCTAGGTCTCTAGTTTTCAAAAATGCACAGGTTTGGTAGGTTTCCCTAGGTGCCGGCTGAGCTACAGGCCAAAATCTACAGGTAGGCACTTTGCAAAAAAACAGCTCTGTTTTCTGTCAAAAAATGGGATGTGCCCACTTTGTATTTTGGGACATTTTCTGTCGCGGGCGCTAGAACTACCCACACAAAGGAGGTATCATTTTTATCGGGAGACTTGGGGGAACGCTGGGTGGAAGGAAATTTGTGGCTCCTCTCAGATTGCAGAACTTTCTGTCACCGAAATGTGAGGAAAATGTGTTTTTTTAGCCAAATGTTGAGATTTCAAAGGATTCTGGGTAACAGAACCTGCTCAGAGCCCCACAAGTCACCCCATCTTGGATTCCCCTAGGTCTCTAGTTTTCAAAAAGGCACAGGTTTGGTAGGTTTCCCCAGGTGCCGGCTGAGCTAGAGGCCAAAATCTACAGGTGGGCACTTTGCAAAAAACAGCTCTGTTTTCTGTGATGTGTCCACGTTGTGTTTTGGGGCATATCCTGTTGCGGGCGCTAGGCCTACCCACACAAGTGAGGTATCATTTTTATCGTGAGACTTGGGGGAACGCTGGGTGGAAGGAAATTTGTGGCTCCTCTCAGATTGCAGAACTTTCTGTCCCCTAAATGTGAGGAAAATGTGTTTTTTTAGCCAAATTTTGAGGTTTGCAAAGGATTCTGGGTAACAGAACCTGCTCAGAGGCCCACAAGTCACCCCATCTTGGATTCCCCTAGGTCTCTAGTTTTAAAAAATGCACAGGTTTGGTAGGTTTCCCTAGGTGCCGGCTGAGCTAGAGGCCAAAATCTACAGGTGGGCACTTTGCAAAAAACAGCTCTGTTTTCTGTGATGTGTCCACGTTGTGTTTTGGCGCATATCCTGTTGCGGGCGCTAGGCCTACCCACACAAGTGAGGTATCATTTTTATTGTGAGACTTGGGGGAACGCTGGGTGGAAGGAAATTTGTGGCTCCTCTCAGATTGCAGAACTTTCTGTCCCCTAAATGTGAGGAAAATGTGTTTTTTTAGCCAAATTTTGAGGTTTGCAAAGGATTCTGGGTAACAGAACCTGCTCAGAGGCCCACAAGTCACCCCATCTTGGATTCCCCTAGGTCTCTAGTTTTAAAAAATGCACAGGTTTGGTAGGTTTCCCTAGGTGCCGGCTGAGCTAGAGGCCAAAATCTACAGGTAGGCACTTTGCAAAAAACAGCTCTGTTTTCTGTCAAAAAATGGGATGTGCCCACTTTGTGTTTTGGGACATTTCCTGTTGCGGGCGCTAGGCCTACCCACACAAGCGAGGTACCATTTTTATCAGGAGACTTGGGGGAACGCTGGGTGGAAGGAAATGTGTGGCTCGTCTCAGATTCCAGAACTTTCTTTCACCGAAATATGAGGAAAATATGTTTTTTTAGCCAAATTTTGAGGTTTGCAAAGGATTCTGGGTAACAGAACCTGGTCAGAGCCCCACAAGTCACCCCATCTTAGATTCCCCTAGGTCTCTAGTTTTAAAAAATGCACAGGTTTGGTAGGTTTCCCTAGGTGCCGGCTGAGCTACAGGCCAAAATCTACAGGTAGGCACTTTGCAAAAAAACAGCTCTGTTTTCTGTCAAAAAATGGGATGTGCCCACTTTGTATTTTGGGACATTTTCTGTCGCGGGCGCTAGAACTACCCACACAAAGGAGGTATCATTTTTATCGGGAGACTTGGGGGAACGCTGGGTGGAAGGAAATTTGTGGCTCCTCTCAGATTCCAGAACTTTCTGTCACCGAAATGTGAGGAAAATGTGTTTTTTTAGCCAAATTTTGAGGTTTGCAAAGGATTCTGGGTAACAGAACCTGGTCAGAGCCCCACAAGTCAGCCCATCTTGGATTCCCCTAGATCTCTAGTTTTCAAAAATGCACAGGTTTGGTTGGTTTCCCTAGGTGCCGGCTGAGCTAGAGGCCAAAATCTACAGGTAGGCACTTTGCAAAAAACAGCTCTGTTTTCTGTGATGTGTCCACGTTGTGTTTTGGGGCATATCCTGTTGCGGGCGCTAGGCCTACCCACACAAGTGAGGTATCATTTTTATCGTGAGACTTGGGGGAACGCTGGGTGGAAGGAAATTTGTGGCTCCTCTCAGATTGCAGAACTTTCTGTCACCGAAATGTGAGGAAAATGTGTTTTTTTAGCCAAATGTTGAGATTTCAAAGGATTCTGGGTAACAGAACCTGCTCAGAGCCCCACAAGTCACCCCATCTTGGATTCCCCTAGGTCTCTAGTTTTCAAAAAGGCACAGGTTTGGTAGGTTTCCCCAGGTGCCGGCTGAGCTAGAGGCCAAAATCTACAGGTGGGCACTTTGCAAAAAACAGCTCTGTTTTCTGTGATGTGTCCACGTTGTGTTTTGGGGCATATCCTGTTGCGGGCGCTAGGCCTACCCACACAAGTGAGGTATCATTTTTATCGTGAGACTTGGGGGAACGCTGGGTGGAAGGAAATTTGTGGCTCCTCTCAGATTGCAGAACTTTCTGTCCCCTAAATGTGAGGAAAATGTGTTTTTTTAGCCAAATTTTGAGGTTTGCAAAGGATTCTGGGTAACAGAACCTGCTCAGAGGCCCACAAGTCACCCCATCTTGGATTCCCCTAGGTCTCTAGTTTTAAAAAATGCACAGGTTTGGTAGGTTTCCCTAGGTGCCGGCTGAGCTAGAGGCCAAAATCTACAGGTAGGCACTTTGCAAAAAACAGCTCTGTTTTCTGTGATGTGTCCACGTTGTGTTTTGGGGCATATCCTGTCGCGGGCGCTAGGACTACCCACACAAGTGAGGTACCATTTTTATCGGGAGACTTGGGGGAACGCTGGGTGGAAGGAAATTTGTGGCTCCTCTCAGATTCCAGAACTTTCTGTCACCGAAATATGAGGAAAAAATGTTTTTTTAGCCAAATTTTGAGGTTTGCAAAGGATTCTGGGTAACAGAACCTGGTCAGAGCCCCATAAGTCACCCTATCTTGGATTCCCCTAGGTCTCTAGTTTTAAAAAATGCACAGGTTTGGTAGGTTTCCCTAGGTGCCGGCTGAGCTAGAGGCCAAAATCTACAGGTAGGTACTTTGCAAAAAACAGCTCTGTTTTCTGTCAAAAAATGGGATGTGCCCACTTTGTGTTTTGGGACATTTCCTGTTGCAGGCGCTAGGCCTACCCACACAAGCGAGGTACCATTTTTATCGGGAGACTTGGGGGAACGCTGGGTGGAAGGAAATGTGTGGCTCGTCTCAGATTCCAGAACTTTCTTTCACCGAAATATGAGGAAAATATGTTTTTTTAGCCAAATTTTGAGGTTTGCAAAGGATTCTGGGTAACAGAACCTGGTCAGAGCCCCACAAGTCACCCCATATTGGATTCCCCTAGGTCTGTAGTTTTAAAAAATGAACAGGTTTGGTAGGTTTCCCTAGGTGCCGGCTGAGCTAAAGGCCAAAATCTACAGGTAGGCACTTTGCAAAAAACAGCTCTGTTTTCTGTGATGTACCACGTTGTGTTTTGGGGCATTTCCTGTCGCAGGCGCTAGGCCTACCCACACAAGTGAGGTACTTTTTTTATCGGGAGACTTGGGGGAACGCTGGTTGGAAGGAAATTTGTGGCTCCTCTCAGATTACAGAACTTCCTGTCACCGAAATGTGAGGAAAATATGTTTTTTAGCCAAATTTTGAGGTTTGCAAAGGATTCTGGGTAACAGAACCTGGTCAGAGCCCCACAAGTCACCCCATCTTAGATTCCCCTAGGCCTCTAGTTTTAAAAAATGCACAGGTTTGGTAGGTTTCCCTAGGTGCTGGCTGAGCTACAGGCCAAAATCTACAGGTAGGCACTTTGCAAAAAAACAGCTCTGTTTTCTGTCAAAAAATGGGATGTGCCCACTTTGTATTTTGGGACATTTTCTGTCGCGGGTGCTAGAACTACCCACACAAAGGAGGTATCATTTTTATCGGGAGACTTGGGGGAATGCTGGGTGGAAGGAAATTTGTGGCTCCTCTCAGATTCCAGAACTTTCTGTCACCGAAATGTGAGGAAAATGTGTTTTTTTAGCCAAATTTTGAGGTTTACAAAGGATTCTGGGTAACAGAACCTGGTCAGAGCCCCACAAGTCACCCCATCTTGGATTCCCCTAGGTCTCTAGTTTTTAAAAATGCACAGGTTTGGTTGGTTTCCCTAGGTGCCGGCTGAGCTAGAGGCCAAAATCTACAGGTAGGCACTTTGCAAAAAACAGCTCTGTTTTCTGTGATGTGTCCACGTTGTGTTTTGGGGCATATCCTGTTGCGGGCGCTAGGCCTACCCACACAAGTGAGGTATCATTTTTATCGTGAGACTTGGGGGAACGCTGGGTGGAAGGAAATTTGTGGCTCCTCTCAGATTGCAGAACTTTCTGTCCCCTAAATGTGAGGAAAAGGTGTTTTTTTAGCCAAATTTTGAGGTTTGCAAAGGATTCTGGGTAACAGAACCTGCTCAGAGCCCCACAAGTCACCCCATCTTGGATTCCCCTAGGTCTCTAGTTTTAAAAAATGCACAGGTTTGGTAGGTTTCCCTAGGTGCCGGCTGAGCTAGAGGCCAAAATCTACAGGTAGGCACTTTGCAAAAAACAGCTCTGTTTTCTGTGATGTGTCCACGTTGTGTTTTGGGGCATATCCTGTCGCGGGCGCTAGGACTACCCACACAAGTGAGGTACCATTTTTATCGGGAGACTTGGGGGAACGCTGGGTGGAAGGAAATTTGTGGCTCCTCTCAGATTCCAGAACTTTCTGTCACCGAAATATGAGGAAAAAATGTTTTTTTAGCCAAATTTTGAGGTTTGCAAAGGATTCTGGGTAACAGAACCTGGTCAGAGCCCCATAAGTCACCCTATCTTGGATTCCCCTAGGTCTCTAGTTTTAAAAAATGCACAGGTTTGGTAGGTTTCCCTAGGTGCCGGCTGAGCTAGAGGCCAAAATCTACAGGTAGGCACTTTGCAAAAAACAGCTCTGTTTTCTGTCAAAAAATGGGATGTGCCCACTTTGTGTTTTGGGACATTTCCTGTTGCAGGCGCTAGGCCTACCCACACAAGCGAGGTACCATTTTTATCGGGAGACTTGGGGGAACGCTGGGTGGAAGGAAATGTGTGGCTCGTCTCAGATTCCAGAACTTTCTTTCACCGAAATATGAGGAAAATATGTTTTTTTAGCCAAATTTTGAGGTTTGCAAAGGATTCTGGGTAACAGAACCTGGTCAGAGCCCCACAAGTCACCCCATATTGGATTCCCCTAGGTCTGTAGTTTTAAAAAATGAACAGGTTTGGTAGGTTTCCCTAGGTGCCGGCTGAGCTAAAGGCCAAAATCTACAGGTAGGCACTTTGCAAAAAACAGCTCTGTTTTCTGTGATGTACCACGTTGTGTTTTGGGGCATTTCCTGTCGCAGGCGCTAGGCCTACCCACACAAGTGAGGTACTTTTTTTATCGGGAGACTTGGGGGAACGCTGGTTGGAAGGAAATTTGTGGCTCCTCTCAGATTACAGAACTTCCTGTCACCGAAATGTGAGGAAAATATGTTTTTTAGCCAAATTTTGAGGTTTGCAAAGGATTCTGGGTAACAGAACCTGGTCAGAGCCCCACAAGTCACCCCATCTTAGATTCCCCTAGGCCTCTAGTTTTCAAAAATGCACAGGTTTGGTAGGTTTCCCTAGGTGCTGGCTGAGCTACAGGCCAAAATCTACAGGTAGGCACTTTGCAAAAAAACAGCTCTGTTTTCTGTCAAAAAATGGGATGTGCCCACTTTGTATTTTGGGACATTTTCTGTCGCGGGTGCTAGAACTACCCACACAAAGGAGGTATCATTTTTATCGGGAGACTTGGGGGAATGCTGGGTGGAAGGAAATTTGTGGCTCCTCTCAGATTCCAGAACTTTCTGTCACCGAAATGTGAGGAAAATGTGTTTTTTTAGCCAAATTTTGAGGTTTACAAAGGATTCTGGGTAACAGAACCTGGTCAGAGCCCCACAAGTCACCCCATCTTGGATTCCCCTAGGTCTCTAGTTTTTAAAAATGCACAGGTTTGGTTGGTTTCCCTAGGTGCCGGCTGAGCTAGAGGCCAAAATCTACAGGTAGGCACTTTGCAAAAAACAGCTCTGTTTTCTGTGATGTGTCCACGTTGTGTTTTGGGGCATATCCTGTTGCGGGCGCTAGGCCTACCCACACAAGTGAGGTATCATTTTTATCGTGAGACTTGGGGGAACGCTGGGTGGAAGGAAATTTGTGGCTCCTCTCAGATTGCAGAACTTTCTGTCCCCTAAATGTGAGGAAAAGGTGTTTTTTTAGCCAAATTTTGAGGTTTGCAAAGGATTCTGGGTAACAGAACCTGCTCAGAGCCCCACAAGTCACCCCATCTTGGATTCCCCTAGGTCTCTAGTTTTAAAAAATGCACAGGTTTGGTAGGTTTCCCTAGGTGCCGGCTGAGCTAGAGGCCAAAATCTACAGGTAGGCACTTTGCAAAAAACAGCTCTGTTTTCTGTGATGTGTCCACGTTGTGTTTTGGGGCATATCCTGTTGCGGGCGCTAGGACTACCCACACAAGTGAGGTATAATTTTTATCGGGAGACTTGGGGGAACGCGGGGTGGAAGGACATTTGTGGCTCCTCTCAGATTCCAGAACTTTCTGTCACCGAAATGTGAGGAAAATGTGTTTTTTTAGCCAAATGTTGAGATTTCAAAGGATTCTGGGTAACAGAACCTGCTCAGAGCCCCACAAGTCACCCCATCTTGGATTCCCCTAGGTCTCTAGTTTTCAAAAAGGCACAGGTTTGGTAGGTTTCCCCAGGTGCGGGCTGAGCTAGAGGCCAAAATCTACAGGTAGGCACTTTGCAAAAAACAGCTCTGTTTTCTGTGATGTGTCCACGTTGTGTTTTGGGGCATATCCTGTTGCGGGCGCTAGGCCTACCCACACAAGTGAGGTATCATTTTTATCGGGAGACTTGGGGGAACGCTGGGTGGAAGGAAATTTGTGGCTCCTCTCAGATTCCAGAACTTTCTGTCACCGAAATGTGAGGAAAATATGTTTTTTTAGCCAATTTTTGAGGATTGCAAAGGATTCTGGGTAACAGAACCTGGTCAGAGCCCCACAAGTCACCCCATCTTGGATTCCCCTAGGTCTCCAGGTTTCAAAAATGCACAGGTTTGGTAGGTTTCCCTAGGTGCCGGGTGAGCTACAGGCCAAAATCTACAGGTAGGCACTTTGCAAAAAACAGCTCTGTTTTTTGTTAAAAAATGGGATGTGCCCACTTTGTTTTTTGGGACATTTCCTGTCGCGGGCGCTAGGACTACCCACACAAGTGGTATCATTTTTATCGGGAGACTTGGGGGAACGCGGGGTGGAAGGACATTTGTGGCTCCTCTCAGATTCCAGAACTTTCTGTCACCGAAATGTGAGGAAAATGTGTTTTTTTAGCCAAATGTTGAGATTTCAAAGGATTCTGGGTAACAGAACCTGCTCAGAGCCCCACAAGTCACCCCATCTTGGATTCCCCTAGGTCTCTAGTTTTCAAAAAGGCACAGGTTTGGTAGGTTTCCCCAGGTGCGGGCTGAGCTAGAGGCCAAAATCTACAGGTGGGCACTTTGCAAAAAACAGCTCTGTTTTCTGTGATGTGTCCACGTTGTGTTTTGGGGCATATCCTGTTGCGGGCGCTAGGCCTACCCACACAAGTGAGGTATCATTTTTATCGGGAGACTTGGGGGAACGCTGGGTGGAAGGAAATTTGTGGCTCCTCTCAGATTCCAGAACTTTCTGTCACCGAAATGCGAGGAAAATGTGTTTTTTTAGCAAAATGTTGAGGTTTGCAAAGGATTCTGGGTAACAGAACCTGGTCAGAGCCCCACAAGTCACCCCATCTTGGATTCCCCTAGGTCTCTAGTTTTCAAAAATGCACAGGTTTGGTAGGTTTCCCTAGGTGCCGGCTGAGCTAAAGGCCAAAATCTACAGGTAGGCACTTTGCAAAAAACAGCTCTGTTTTCTGTGATGTGTCCACGTTGTGTTTTGGGGCATATCCTGTCGCGGGCGCTAGGCCTACCCACACAAGTGAGGCACCTTTTTTATCGAGAGACTTGGGGGAACGCTGGGTGGAAGGAAATTCGTGGCTCCTCTCAGATTCCAGAACTTTCTGTCACCGAAATGTGAGGAAAATATGTTTTTTTAGCCAAATTTTGAGGTTTGCAAAGGATTCTGGGTAACAGAACCTGGTCAGAGCCCCACAAGTCACCCCATCTTGAATTCCCCTAGGTCTCTAGTTTTCAAAAATGCAAAGGTTTGGTAGGTTTCCCTAGGTGCCGGCTGAGCTAGAGGCCAAAATCTACAGGTAGGCACTTTGCAAAAAACAGCTCTGTTTTCTGTGATGTGTCCACGTTGTGTTTTGGGGCATATCCTGTTGCGGGCGCTAGGCCTACCCACACAAGTGAGGTATCATTTTTATCGGGAGACTTGGGGGAACGCTGGGTGGAAGGAAATTTGTGGCTCCTCTCAGATTCCAGAACTTTCTGTCACCGAAATGTGAGGAAAATATGTTTTTTTAGCCAATTTTTGAGGATTGCAAAGGATTCTGGGTAACAGAACCTGGTCAGAGCCCCACAAGTCACCCCATCTTGGATTCCCCTAGGTCTCCAGGTTTCAAAAATGCACAGGTTTGGTAGGTTTCCCTAGGTGCCGGGTGAGCTACAGGCCAAAATCTACAGGTAGGCACTTTGCAAAAAACAGCTCTGTTTTTTGTTAAAAAATGGGATGTGCCCACTTTGTTTTTTGGGACATTTCCTGTCGCGGGCGCTAGGACTACCCACACAAGTGTGGTATCATTTTTATCGGGAGACTTGGGGGAACGCTGGGTGGAAGGAAATTTGTGGCTCCTCTCAGATTCCAGAACTTTCTGTCACCGAAATGTGAGGAAAATATGTTTTTTTAGCCAATTTTTGAGGATTGCAAAGGATTCTGGGTAACAGAACCTGGTCAGAGCCCCACAAGTCACCCCATCTTGGATTCCCCTAGGTCTCTAGTTTTCAAAAATGCACAGGTTTGGTAGGTTTCCCTATGTGCCGGCTGAGCTAAAGGCCAAAATCTACAGGTAGGCACTTTGCAAAAAACAGCTCTGTTTTCTGTGATGAGTCCACGTTGTGTTTTGGGGCATATCCTGTCGCAAGCGCTAGGCCTCCCACACAAGTGAGGTACCTTTTTTATCGGGAGACTTGGGGGAACGCTGGGTGGAAGGAAATTTGTGGCTCCTCTCAGATTCCAGAACTTTCTGTCACCGAAATGTGAGGAAAATATGTTTTTTTAGCCAATTTTTGAGGATTGCAAAGGATTCTGGGTAACAGAACCTGGTCAGAGCCCCACAAGTCACCCCATCTTGGATTCCCCTAGGTCTCTAGTTTTCAAAAATGCACAGGTTTGGTAGGTTTCCCTAGGTGCCGGCTGAGCTAAAGGCCAAAATCTACAGGTAGGCACTTTGCAAAAAACAGCTCTGTTTTCTGTGATGTGTCCACGTTGTGTTTTGGGGCATATCCTGTCGCGGGCGCTAGGCCTACCCACACAAGTGAGGCACCTTTTTTATCGAGAGACTTGGGGGAACGCTGGGTGGAAGGAAATTCGTGGCTCCTCTCAGATTCCAGAACTTTCTGTCACCGAAATGTGAGGAAAATATGTTTTTTTAGCCAAATTTTGAGGTTTGCAAAGGATTCTGGGTAACAGAACCTGGTCAGAGCCCCACAAGTCACCCCATCTTGAATTCCCCTAGGTCTCTAGTTTTCAAAAATGCAAAGGTTTGGTAGGTTTCCCTAGGTGCCGGCTGAGCTAGAGGCCAAAATCTACATGTAGGCACTTTGCAAAAAACAGCTCTGTTTTCTGTGATGTGTCCACGTTGTGTTTTGGGGCATATCCTGTCGCAAGCGCTAGGCCTCCCACACAAGTGAGGTACCTTTTTTATCGGGAGACTTGGGGGAACGCTGGGTGGAAGGAAATTTGTGGCTCCTCTCAGATTCCAGAACTTTCTGTCACCGAAATGTGAGGAAAATATGTTTTTTTAGCCAATTTTTGAGGATTGCAAAGGATTCTGGGTAACAGAACCTGGTCAGAGCCCCACAAGTCACCTCATCTTGGATTCCCCTAGGTCTCCAGGTTTCAAAAATGCACAGGTTTGGTAGGTTTCCCTAGGTGCCGGGTGAGCTACAGGCCAAAATCTACAGGTAGGCACTTTGCAAAAAACAGCTCTGTTTTTTGTTAAAAAATGGGATGTGCCCACTTTGTTTTTTGGGACATTTCCTGTCGCGGGCGCTAGGACTACCCACACAAGTGTGGTATCATTTTTATCGGGAGACTTGGGGGAACGCTGGGTGGAAGGAAATTTGTGGCTCCTCTCAGATTCCAGAACTTTCTGTCACCAAAATTTGAGAAAAATGTGTTTTTTTAGCCAAAATTTGAGGTTTGCAAAGGATTCTGGGTAACAGAACCTGGTCAGAGCCCCACAACTCACCCCATCTTGGATTCCACTAGGTCTCTAGTTTTAAAAAATGCACAGGTTTGGTAGGTTTCCCTAGGTGTCGGCTGAGCTAGAGGCCAAAATCTACAGGTGGGCACTTTGCAAAAAACAGCTATGTTTTCTGTGATGTGTCCACGTTGTGTTTTGGGGCATATCCTGTCGCGGGCGCTAGGCCTACCCACACAAGTGAGGTACCTTTTTTATCAGGAGACTTGGGGGAACGCTGGGTGGAAGGAAATTTGTGGCTCCTCTCAGATTCCAGAACTTTCTGTCACCGAAATGTGAGGAAAATATGTTTTTTTAGCCAAATTTTGAGGTTTGCAAAGGATTCTGGGTAACAGAACCTGGTCAGAGCCCCACAAGTCACCCCATCTTGGATTCCCCTAGGTCTCTAGTTTTCAAAAATGCACAGGTTTGGTAGGTTTCCCTAGGTGCCGGCTGAGCTAGAGGCCATAATCTACAGGTAGGCACTTTGCAAAAAACAGCTCTGTTTTCTGTCAAAAAATGGGATGTGCCCACTTTGTGTTTTGGGTCATTTCCTGTTGCGGGCGCTAGGCCTACCCACACAAGCGAGGTACCATTTTTATAGGGAGACTTGGGGGAACGCTGGGTGGAAGGAAATTTGTGGCTCCTCTCAGATTCCAGAACTTTCTGTCACCGAAATATGAGGAAAATATGTTTTTTTAGCCAAATTTTGAGGTTTGCAAAGGATTCTGGGTAACAGAACCTGGTCAGAGCCCCACAAGTCACCCTATCTTGGATTCCCCTAGGTCTCTAGTTTAAAAAAATGCACAGGTTTGGTAGGTTTCCCTAGGTGCCGGCTGAGCTAGAGGCCAAAATCTACAGGTAGGCACTTTGCAAAAAACAGCTCTGTTTTCTGTCAAAAAATGGGAGGTGCCCACTTTGTGTTTTGGGACATTTCCTGTTGCGGGCGCTAGGCCTACCCACACAAGTGAGGTACCATTTTTATCGGGAGACTTGGGGGAACGCTGGGTGGAAGGAAATGTGTGGCTCGTCTCAGATTCCAGAACTTTCTTTCACCGAAATATGAGGAAAATATGTTTTTTTAGCCAAATTTTGAGGTTTGCAAAGGATTCTGGGTAACAGAACCTGGTCAGAGCCCCACAAGTCACCCCATATTGGATTCCCCTAGGTCTGTAGTTTTCAAAAATGCACAGGTTTGGTAGGTTTCCCTAGGTGCCGGCTGAGCTAGAGGCCAAAATCTACAGGTAGGCACTTTGCAAAAAACAGCTCTGTTTTCTGTGATGTATCCACGTTGTGTTTTGGGGCATATCCTGTCGCAGGCGCTAGGCCTACCCACACAAGTGAGGTACCTTTTTTATCGGGAGACTTGGGGGAACGCTGGTTGGAAGGAAATTTGTGGCTCCTCTCAGATTACAGAACTTCCTGTCACCGAAATGTGAGGAAAATATGTTTTTTTAGCCACATTTTGAGGTTTGCAAAGGATTCTGGGTAACAGAACCTGGTCAGAGCCCCACAAGTCACCCCATCTTGGATTCCCCTAGGTCTCTAGTTTTCAAAAATGCACAGGTTTGGTAGGTTTCCCTAGGTGCCGGCTGAGCTAGAGGCCAAAATCTAAAGGTAGGCACTTTGCAAAAAACAGCTCTGTTTTCTGTCAAAAAATGGGATGTGCCCACTTTGTGTTTTGGGACATTTCCTGTTGCGGGCGCTAGGCCTACCCACACAAGCGAGGTACCATTTTTATCGGGAGACTTGGGGGAACGCTGGGTGGAAGGAAATGTGTGGCTCGTCTCAGATTCCAGAACTTTCTTTCACCGAAATATGAGGAAAATATGTTTTTTTAGCCAAATTTTGAGGTTTGCAAAGGATTCTGGGTAACAGAACCTGGTCAGAGCCCCAAAAGTCACCCCATATTGGATTCCCCTAGGTCTGTAGTTTTCAAAAATGAACAGGTTTGGTAGGTTTCCCTAGGTGCCGGCTGAGCTAGAGGCCAAAATCTACAGGTAGGCACTTTGCAAAAAACAACTCTGTTTTCTGTCAAAAAATGGGATGTGCCCACTTTGTGTTTTGGGACATTTCCTGTTGCGGGCGCTAGGCCTACCCACACAAGCGAGGTACCATTTTTATCGGGAGACTTGGGGGAACGCTGGGTGGAAGTAAATGTGTGGCTCGTCTCAGATTCCAGAACTTTCTTTCACCGAAATATGAGGAAAATATGTTTTTTTAGCCAAATTTTGAGGTTTGCAAAGGATTCTGGGTAACAGAACCTGGTCAGAGCCCCACAAGTCACCCCATCTTGGATTCCCCTAGGTCTCCATTTTTCAAAAATGCACAGGTTTGGTAGGTTTCCCTAGGTGCCGGGTGAGCTACAGGCCAAAATCTACAGGTAGGCACTTTGCAAAAAACAGCTCTGTTTTCTGTTAAAAAATGGGATGTGCCCACTTTGTGTTTTGGGACATTACCTGTTGCGGGCGCTAGGCCTACCCACACAAGTGAGGTACGATTTATATCGGGAGACTTGGGGGAACGCTGGGTGGAAGGAAATTTGTGGCTCCTCTCAGATTCCAGAACTTTCTGTCACCGAAATATAAGGAAAATATGTCTTTTTAGCCAAATTTTGAGGTTTGCAAAGGATTCTTGTTAACAGAACCTGGTCAGAGCCCCACAAGTCACCCCATCTTGGATTCCCCTAGGTCTCTAGTTTTCAAAAATGCACAGGTTTGGTAGGTTTCCCTAGGTGCCGGCTGAGCTAGAGGCCAAAATCTACAGGTAGGCACTTTGCAAAAAACAGCTCTGTTTTCTGTCAAAAAATGGGATGTGCCCACTTTGTGTTTTGGGACATTTCCTGTTGCGGGCGCTAGGCCTACCCACACAAGCGAGGTACCATTTTTATCGGGAGACTTGGGGGAACGCTCGGTGGAAGGAAATGTGTGGCTCGTCTCAGATTCCAGAACTTTCTTTCACCGAAATATGAGGAAAATATGTTTTTTTAGCCAAATTTTGAGGTTTGCAAAGGATTCTGGGTAACAGAACCTGGTCAGAGCCCCACAAGTCACCCCATCTTGGATTCCCCTAGGTCTCCATTTTTCAAAAATGCACAGGTTTGGTAGGTTTCCCTAGGTGCCGGGTGAGCTACAGGCCAAAATCTACAGGTAGGCACTTTGCAAAAAACAGCTCTGTTTTCTGTTAAAAAATGGGATGTGCCCACTTTGTTTTTTGGGACATTTCCTGTCGCGGGCGCTAGGACTACCCACACAAGTGTGGTATCATTTTTATCGGGAGACTTGGGGGAACGCTGGGTGGAAGGAAATTTGTGGCTCCTCTCAGATTCCAGAACTTTCTGTCACCGAAATGTGAGAAAAATGTGTTTTTTTAGCCAAAATTTGAGGTTTGCAAAGGATTCTGGGTAACAGGACCTGGTCAGAGCCCCACAACTCACCCCATCTTGGATTCCACTAGGTCTCTAGTTTTAAAAAATGCACAGGTTTGGTAGGTTTCCCTAGGTGTCGGCTGAGCTAGAGGCCAAAATCTACAGGTGGGCACTTTGCAAAAAACAGCTCTGTTTTCTGTGATGTGTCCACGTTGTGTTTTGGGGCATATCCTGTCGCGGGCGCTAGGCCTACCCACACAAGTGAGGTACCTTTTTTATCGGGAGACTTGGGGGAACGCTGGGTGGAAGGAAATTTGTGGCTCCTCTCAGATTCCAGAACTTTCTGTCACCGAAATGTGAGGAAAATATGTTTTTTTAGCCAAATTTTGAGGTTTGCAAAGGATTCTGGGTAACAGAACCTGGTCAGAGCCCCACAAGTCACCCCATCTTGGATTCCCCTAGGTCTCTAGTTTTCATTAATGCACAGGTTTGGTAGGTTTCCCTAGGTGCCGGCTGAGCTAGAGGCCAAAATCTACAGGTAGGCACTTTGCAAAAAACAGCTCTGTTTTCTGTCAAAAAATGGGATGTGCCCACTTTGTGTTTTGGGTCATTTCCTGTTGCGGGCGCTAGGCCTACCCACACAAGCAAGGTACCATTTTTATCGGGAGACTTGGTGGAACGCTGGGTGGAAGGAAATTTGTGGCTCCTCTCAGATTCCAGAACTTTCTGTCACCGAAATGTGAGAAAAATGTGTTTTTTTAGCCAAAATTTGAGGTTTGCAAAGGATTCTGGGTAACAGGACCTGGTCAGAGCCCCACAACTCACCCCATCTTGGATTCCACTAGGTCTCTAGTTTTAAAAAATGCACAGGTTTGGTAGGTTTCCCTAGGTGTCGGCTGAGCTAGAGGCCAAAATCTACAGGTGGGCACTTTGCAAAAAACAGCTCTGTTTTCTGTCAAAAAATGGGATGTGCCCACTTTGTGTTTTGGGGCATATTCTGTCGCGGGCGCTAGGCCTACCCACACAAGTGAGGTACCTTTTTTATCGGGAGACTTGGGGGAACGCTGGGTGGAAGGAAATTTGTGGCTCCTCTCAGATTCCAGAACTTTCTGTCACCGAAATGTGAGGAAAATATGTTTTTTTAGCCAAATTTTGAGGTTTGCAAAGGATTCTGGGTAACAGAACCTGGTCAGAGCCCCACAAGTGACCCCATCTTGGATTCCCCTAGGTCTCTAATTTTCATAAATGCACAGGTTTGGTAGGTTTCCCTAGGTGCCGGCTGAGCTAGAGGCCAAAATCTACAGGTAGGCACTTTGCAAAAAACAGCTATGTTTTCTGTCAAAAAATGGGATGTGCCCACTTTGTGTTTTGGGACATTTCCTGTTGCGGGCGCTAGGCCTACCCACACAAGTGAGGTACCATTTTTATCGGGAGACTTGGGGGAACGCTGGGTGGAAGGAAATTTGTGGCTCCTCTCAGATTCCAGAACTTTCTGTCACCGAAATATGAGGAAAATATGTTTTTTTAGCCAAATTTTGAGGTTTGCAAAGGATTCTGGGTAACAGAACCTGGTCAGAGCCCCACAAGTCACCCCATCTTGGATTCCCCTAGGTCTCTAGTTTTAAAAAATGCACAGGTGTGGTAGGTTTCCCTAGGTGCCGGCTGAGCTAGAGGCCAAAATCTACAGGTAGGCACTTTGCAAAAAACAGCTCTGTTTTCTGTCAAAAAATGGGATGTGCCCACTTTGTGTTTTGGGTTATTTCCTGTTGCGGGCGCTAGGCCTACCCACACAAGCGAGGTACCATTTTTATCGGGAGACTTGGGGGAACGCTGGGTGGAAGGAAATTTGTGGCTCCTCTCAGATTCCAGAACTTTCTGTCACCGAAATATGAGGAAAAAATGTTTTTTTAGCCAAATTTTGAGGTTTGCAAAGGATTCTGGGTAACAGAACCTGGTCAGAGCCCCATAAGTCACCCTATCTTGGATTCCCCTAGGTCTCTAGTTTTAAAAAATGCACAGGTTTGGTAGGTTTCCCTAGGTGCCGGCTGAGCTAGAGGCCAAAATCTACAGGTAGGCACTTTGCAAAAAACAGCTCTGTTTTCTGTCAAAAAATGGGATGTGCCCACTTTGTGGTTTGGGTCATTTCCTGTTGCGGGCGCTAGGCCTACCCACACAAGTGAGGTACCATTTTTATCGGGAGACTTGGGGGAACGCTGGGTGCAAGGAAATTTGTGGCTCCTCTCAGATTCCAGAACTTTCTGTCACCGAAATATGAGGAAAATATGTTTTTTTAGCCAAATTTTGAGGTTTGCAAAGGATTCTGGGCAACAGAACCTGGTCAGAGCCCCACAACTCACCCCATCTTGGATTCCCCTAGGTCTCTAATTTTCATAAATGCACAGGTTTGGTAGGTTTCCCTAGGTGCCGGCTGAGCTAGAGGCCAAAATCTACAGGTAGGCACTTTGCAAAAAACAGCTATGTTTTCTGTCAAAAAATGGGATGTGCCCACTTTGTGTTTTGGGACATTTCCTGTTGCGGGCGCTAGGCCTACCCACACAAGTGAGGTACCATTTTATCGGGAGACTTGGGGGAACGCTGGGTGGAAGGAAATTTGTGGCTCCTCTCAGATTCCAGAACTTTCTGTCACCGAAATATGAGGAAAATATGTTTTTTTAGCCAAATTTTGAGGTTTGCAAAGGATTCTGGGTAACAGAACCTGGTCAGAGCCCCACAAGTCACCCCATCTTGGATTCCCCTAGGTCTCTAGTTTTAAAAAATGCACAGGTTTGGTAGGTTTCCCTAGGTGCCGGCTGAGCTAGAGGCCAAAATCTACAGGTAGGCACTTTGCAAAAAACAGCTCTGTTTTCTGTCAAAAAATGGGATGTGCCCACTTTGTGTTTTGGGTCATTTCCTGTTGCGGGCGCTATGCCTACCCACACAAGCGAGGTACCATTTTTATCGGGAGACTTGGGGGAACTCTGGGTGGAAGGAAATTTGTGGCTCCTCTCAGATTCCAGAACTTTCTGTCACCGAAATATGAGGAAAAAATGTTTTTTTAGCCAAATTTTGAGGTTTGCAAAGGATTCTGGGTAACAGAACCTGATCAGAGCCCCATAAGTCACCCTATCTTGGATTCCCCTAGGTCTCTAGTTTTAAAAAATGCACAGGTTTGGTAGGTTTCCCTAGGTGCCGGCTGAGCTAGAGGCCAAAATCTACAGGTAGGCACTTTGCAAAAAACAGCTCTGTTTTCTGTCAAAAAATGGGATGTGCCCACTTTGTGTTTTGGGTCATTTCCTGTTGCGGGCGCTAGGCCTACCCACACAAGTGAGGTACCATTTTTATCGGGAGACTTGGGGGAACGCTGGGTGGAAGGAAATTTGTGGCTCCTCTCAGATTCCAGAACTTTCTGTCACCGAAATATGAGGAAAATATGTTTTTTTAGCCAAATTTTGAGGTTTGCAAAGGATTCTGGGTAACAGAACCTGGTCAGAGCCCCACAAGTCACCCCATCTTGGATTCCCCTAGGTCTCTAGTTTTCAAAAATGCACAGGTTTGGTAGGTTTCCCTAGGTGCCGGCTGAGCTAGAGGCCAAAATCTACAGGTAGGCACTTTGCAAAAAACAGCTCTGTTTTCTGTCAAAAAATGGGATGTGCCCACTTTGTGTTTTGGGACATTTCCTGTTGCGGGCGCTAGGCCTACCCACACAAGCGAGGTACCATTTTTATCGGGAGACTTGGGGGAACGCTGGGTGGAAGGAAATGTGTGGCTCGTCTCAGATTCCAGAACTTTCTTTCACCGAAATATGAGGAAAATATGTTTTTTTAGCCAAATTTTGAGGTTTGCAAAGGATTCTGGGTAACAGAACCTGGTCAGAGCCCCACAAGTCACCCCATATTGGATTCCCCTAGGTCTGTAGTTTTCAAAAATGAACAGGTTTGGTAGGTTTCCCTAGGTGCCGGCTGAGCTAGAGGCCAAAATCTACAGGTAGGCACTTTGCAAAAAACAGCTCTGTTTTCTGTGATGTATCCACGTTGTGTTTTGGGGCATTTCCTGTCGCAGGCGCTAGGCCTACCCACACAAGTGAGGTACTTTTTTTATCGGGAGACTTGGGGGAACGCTGGTTGGAAGGAAATTTGTGGCTCCTCTCAGATTACAGAGCTTCCTGTCACCGAAATGTGAGGAAAATATGTTTTTTTAGCCAAATTTTGAGGTTTGCAAAGGATTCTGGGTAACAGAACCTGGTCAGAGCCCCACAAGTCACCCCATCTTAGATTCCCCTAGGTCTCTAGTTTTCAAAAATGCACAGGTTTGGTAGGTTTCCCTAGGTGCCGGCTGAGCTACAGGCCAAAATCTACAGGTAGGCACTTTGCAAAAAAACAGCTCTGTTTTCTGTCAAAAAATGAGATGTGCCCACTTTGTATTTTGGGACATTTTCTGTCGCGGGCGCTAGGACTACCCACACAAAGGAGGTATCATTTTTATCGGGAGACTTGGGGGAACGCTGGGTGGAAGGAAATTTGTGGCTCCTCTCAGATTCCAGAACTTTCTGTCACCGAAATGTGAGGAAAATGTGTTTTTTTAGCCAAATTTTGAGGTTTGCAAAGGATTCTGGGTAACAGAACCTGGTCAGAGCCCCACAAGTCACCCCATCTTGGATTCCCCTAGGTCTCTAGTTTTCAAAAATGCACAGGTTTGGTTGGTTTCCTTAGGTGCCGGCTGAGCTAGAGGCCAAAATCTACAGGTAGGCACTTTGCAAAAAACAGCTCTGTTTTCTGTGATGTGTCCACGTTGTGTTTTGGGGCATATCCTGTTGCGGGCGCTAGGCCTACCCACACAATTGAGGTATCATTTTTATCGTGAGACTTGGGGGAACGCTGGGTGGAAGGAAATTTGTGGCTCCTCTCAGATTGCAGAACTTTCTGTCCCCGAAATGTGAGGAAAATGTGTTTTTTTAGCCAAATTTTGAGGTTTGCAAAGGATTCTGGGTAACAGAACCTGCTCAGAGCCCCACAAGTCACCCCATCTTGGATTCCCCTAGGTCTCTAGTTTTAAAAAATGCACAGGTTTGGTAGGTTTCCCTAGGTGCCGGCTGAGCTAGAGGCCAAAATCTACAGGTAGGCACTTTGCAAAAAACAGCTGTTTTCTGTGATGTGTCCACGTTGTGTTTTGGGGCATATCCTGTCGCGGGCGCTAGGACTACCCACACAAGTGAGGTATCATTTTTATCGGGAGACTTGGGGGAACGCGGGGTGGAAGGAAATTTGTGGCTCCTCTCAGATTCCAGAACTTTCTGTCACCGAAATGTGAGGAAAATGTGTTTTTTTAGCCAAATGTTGAGATTTCAAAGGATTCTGGGTAACAGAACCTGCTCAGAGCCCCACAAGTCACCCCATCTTGGATTCCCCTAGGTCTCTAGTTTTCAAAAAGGCACAGGTTTGGTAGGTTTCCCTAGGTGCCGGCTGAGCTAGAGGCCAAAATCTACAGGTGGGCACTTTGCAAAAAACAGCTCTGTTTTCTGTGATGTGTCCACGTTGTGTTTTGGGGCATATCCTGTTGCGGGCGCTAGGCCTACCCACACAAGTTAGGTATCATTTTTATCGGGAGACTTGGGGGAACGCTGGGTGGAAGGAAATTTGTGGCTCCTCTCAGATTCCAGAACTTTCTGTCACCGAAATGCGAGGAAAATGTGTTTTTTTAGCAAAATGTTGAGGTTTGCAAAGGATTCTGGGTAACAGAACCTGGTCAGAGCCCCACAAGTCACCCCATCTTGGATTCCCCTAGGTCTCTAGTTTTCAAAAATGCACAGGTTTGGTAGGTTTCCCTAGGTGCCGGCTGAGCTAAAGGCCAAAATCTACAGGTAGGCACTTTGCAAAGAACAGCTCTGTTTTCTGTGATGTGTCCACGTTGTGTTTTGGGGCATATCCTGTCGCGGGCGATAGGCCTACCCACACAAGTGAGGCACCTTTTTTATCGAGAGACTTGGGGGAACGCTGGGTGGAAGGAAATTCGTGGCTCCTCTCAGATTCCAGAACTTTCTGTCACCGAAATGTGAGGAAAATATGTTTTTTTAGCCAAATTTTGAGGTTTGCAAAGGATTCTGGGTAACAGAACCTGGTCAGAGCCCCACAAGTCACCCCATCTTGAATTCCCCTAGGTCTCTAGTTTTCAAAAATGCAAGGTTTGGTAGGTTTCCCTAGGTGCCGGCTGAGCTAGAGGCCAAAATCTACAGGTAGGCACTTTGCAAAAAACAGCTCTGTTTTCTGTGATGTGTCCACGTTGTGTTTTGGGGCATATCCTGTCGCAGGCGCTAGGCTTCCCACACAAGTGAGGTACCTTTTTTAATCGGGAGACTTGGGGGAACGCTGGGTGGAAGGAAATTTGTGGCTCCTCTCAGATTCCAGAACTTTCTGTCACCGAAATGTGAGGAAAATATGTTTTTTTAGCCAATTTTTGAGGATTGCAAAGGATTCTGGGTAACAGAACCTGGTCAGAGCCCCACAAGTCACCCCATCTTGGATTCCCCTAGGTCTCCAGGTTTCAAAAATGCACAGGTTTGGTAGGTTTCCCTAGGTGCCGGGTGAGCTACAGGCCAAAATCTACAGGTAGGCACTTTGCAAAAAACAGCTCTGTTTTTTGTTAAAAAATGGGATGTGCCCACTTTGTTTTTTGGGACATTTCCTGTCGCGGGCGCTAGGACTACCCACACAAGTGTGGTATCATTTTTATCGGGAGACTTGGGGGAACGCTGGGTGGAAGGAAATTTGTGGCTCCTCTCAGATTCCAGAACTTTCTGTCACCGAAATGTGAGAAAAATGTGTTTTTTTAGCCAAAATTTGAGGTTTGCAAAGGATTCTGGGTAACAGGACGTGGTCAGAGCCCCACAACTCACCCCATCTTGGATTCCACTAGGTCTCTAGTTTTAAAAAATGCACAGGTTTGGTAGGTTTCCCTAGGTGTCGGCTGAGCTAGAGGCCAAAATCTACAGGTGGGCACTTTGCAAAAAACAGCTCTGTTTTCTGTGATGTGTCCACGTTGTGTTTTGGGGCATATCCTGTCGCGGGCGCTAGGCCTACCCACACAAGTGAGGTACCTTTTTTATCGGGAGACTTGGGGGAACGCTGGGTGGAAGGAAATTTGTGGCTCCTCTCAGATTCCAGAACTTTCTGTCACCGAAATGTGAGGAAAATATGTTTTTTTAGCCAAATTTTGAGGTTTGCAAAGGATTCTGGGTAACAGAACCTGGTCAGAGCCCAACAAGTCACCCCATCTTGGATTCCCCTAGGTCTCTAGTTTTCATAAATGCACAGGTTTGGTAGGTTTCCCTAGGTGCCGGCTGAGCTAGAGGCCAAAATCTACAGGTAGGCACTTTGCAAAAAACAGCTATGTTTTCTGTCAAAAAATGGGATGTGCCCACTTTGTGTTTTGGGACATTTCCTGTTGCGGGCGCTAGGCCTACCCACACAAGTGAGGTACCATTTTTATCGGGAGACTTGGGGGAACGCTGGGTGGAAGGAAATTTGTGGCTCCTCTCAGATTCCAGAACTTTCTGTCACCGAAATATGAGGAAAATATGTTTTTTTAGCCAGATTTTGAGGTTTGCAAAGGATTCTGGGTAACAGAACCTGGTCAGAGCCCCACAAGTCACCCCATCTTGGATTCCCCTAGGTCTCTAGTTTTAAAAAATGCACAGGTTTGGTAGGTTTCCCTAGGTGCCGGCTGAGCTAGAGGCCAAAATCTACAGGTAGGCACTTTGCAAAAAACAGCTCTGTTTTCTGTCAAAAAATGGGATGTGCCCACTTTGTGTTTTGGGTCATTTCCTGTTGCGGGCGCTAGGCCTACCCACACAAGCGAGGTACCATTTTTATCGGGAGACTTGGTGGAACGCTGGGTGGAAGGAAATGTGTGGCTCCTCTCAGATTCCAGAACTTTCTGTCACCGAAATGTGAGAAAAATGAGTTTTTTTAGCCAAAATTTGAGGTTTGCAAAGGATTCTGGGTAACAGGACCTGGTCAGAGCCCCACAACTCACCCCATCTTGGATTCCACTATGTCTCTAGTTTTAAAAAATGCACAGGTTTGGTAGGTTTCCCTAGGTGTCGGCTGAGCTAGAGGCCAAAATCTACAGGTGGGCACTTTGCAAAAAACAGCTCTGTTTTCTGTCAAAAAATGGGATGTGCCCACTTTGTGTTTTGGGGCATATCCTGTCGCGGGCGCTAGGCCTACCCACACAAGTGAGGTACCTTTTTTATCGGGAGACTTGGGGGAACGCTGGGTGGAAGGAAATTTGTGGCTCCTCTCAGATTCCAGAACTTTCTGTCACCGAAATGTGAGGAAAATATGTTTTTTTAGCCAAATTTTGAGGTTTGCAAAGGATTCTGGGTAACAGAACCTGGTCAGAGCCCCACAAGTCACCCCATCTTGGATTCCCCTAGGTCTCTAGTTTTAAAAAATGCACAGGTTTGGTAGGTTTCCCTAGGTGCCGGCTGAGCTAGAGGCCAAAATCTACAGGTAGGCACTTTGCAAAAAACAGCTCTGTTTTCTGTCAAAAAATGGGATGTGCCCACTTTGTGTTTTGGGACATTTCCTGTTGCGGGCGCTAGGCCTACCCACACAAGCGAGGTACCATTTTTATCGGGAGACTTGGGGGAACGCTGGGTGGAAGGAAATGTGTGGCTCGTCTCAGATTCCAGAACTTTCTTTCACCGAAATATGAGGAAAATATGTTTTTTTAGCCAAATTTTGAGGTTTGCAAAGGATTCTGGGTAACAGAACGTGGTCAGAGCCCCACAAGTCACCCCATCTTAGATTCCCCTAGGTCTCTAGTTTTCAAAAATGCACAGGTTTGGTAGGTTTCCCTAGGTGCCGGCTGAGCTACAGGCCAAAATCTACAGGTAGGCACTTTGCAAAAAAACAGCTCTGTTTTCTGTCAAAAAATGGGATGTGCCCACTTTGTATTTTGGGACATTTTCTGTCGCGGGCGCTAGGCCTACCCACACAAGCGAGGTACCATTTTTATCGGGAGACTTGGGGGAACGCAGGGTGGAAGGAAATTTGTGGCTCCTCTCAGATTCCAGAACTTTCTGTCACCGAAATGTGAGGAAAATGTGTTTTTTTAGCCAAATTTTGAGGTTTGCAAAGGATTCTGGGTAACAGAACCTGGTCAGAGCCCCACAAGTCACCCCATCTTGGATTCCCCTAGATCTCTAGTTTTCAAAAATGCACAGGTTTGGTTGGTTTCCCTAGGTGCCGGCTGAGCTAGAGGCCAAAATCTACAGGTAGACACTTTGCAAAAAACAGCTCTGTTTTCTGTGATGTGTCCACGTTGTGTTTTGGGGCATATCCTGTTGCGGGCGCTAGGCCTACCCACACAAGTGAGGTATCATTTTTATCGTGAGACTTGGGGGAACGCTGGGTGGAAGGAAATTTGTGGCTCCTCTCAGATTGCAGAACTTTCTGTCACCGAAATGTGAGGAAAATGTGTTTTTTTAGCCAAATGTTGAGATTTCAAAGGATTCTGGGTAACAGAACCTGCTCAGAGCCCCACAAGTCACCCCATCTTGGATTCCCCTAGGTCTCTAGTTTTCAAAAAGGCACAGGTTTGGTAGGTTTCCCCAGGTGCCGGCTGAGCTAGAGGCCAAAATCTACAGGTGGGCACTTTGCAAAAAACAGCTCTGTTTTCTGTGATGTGTCCACGTTGTGTTTTGGGGCATATCCTGTTGCGGGCGCTAGGCCTACCCACACAAGTGAGGTATCATTTTTATCGTGAGACTTGGGGGAACGCTGGGTGGAAGGAAATTTGTGGCTCCTCTCAGATTGCAGAACTTTCTGTCCCCTAAATGTGAGGAAAATGTGTTTTTTTAGCCAAATTTTGAGGTTTGCAAAGGATTCTGGGTAACAGAACCTGCTCAGAGGCCCACAAGTCACCCCATCTTGGATTCCCCTAGGTCTCTAGTTTTAAAAAATGCACAGGTTTGGTAGGTTTCCCTAGGTGCCGGCTGAGCTAGAGGCCAAAATCTACAGGTAGGCACTTTGCAAAAAACAGCTCTGTTTTCTGTGATGTGTCCACGTTGTGTTTTGGGGCATATCCTGTCGCGGGCGCTAGGACTACCCACACAAGTGAGGTACCATTTTTATCGGGAGACTTGGGGGAACGCTGGGTGGAAGGAAATTTGTGGCTCCTCTCAGATTCCAGAACTTTCTGTCACCGAAATATGAGGAAAATATGTTTTTTTAGCCAAATTTTGAGGTTTGCAAAGGATTCTGGGTAACAGAACCTGGTCAGAGCCCCACAAGTCACCCCATCTTGGATTCCCCTAGGTCTCTAGTTTTCAAAAATGCACAGGTTTGGTAGGTTTCCCTAGGTGCCGGCTGAGCTAGAGGCCAAAATCTACAGGTAGGCACTTTGCAAAAAACAGCTCTGTTTTCTGTCAAAAAATGGGATGTGCCCACTTTGTGTTTTGGGACATTTCCTGTTGCAGGCGCTAGGCCTACCCACACAAGCGAGGTACCATTTTTATCGGGAGACTTGGGGGAACGCTGGGTGGAAGGAAATGTGTGGCTCGTCTCAGATTCCAGAACTTTCTTTCACCGAAATATGAGGAAAATATGTTTTTTTAGCCAAATTTTGAGGTTTGCAAAGGATTCTGGGTAACAGAACCTGGTCAGAGCCCCACAAGTCACCCCATATTGGATTCCCCTAGGTCTGTAGTTTTCAAAAATGAACAGGTTTGGTAGGTTTCCCTAGGTGCCGGCTGAGCTAGAGGCCAAAATCTACAGGTAGGCACTTTGCAAAAAACAGCTCTGTTTTCTGTGATGTATCCACGTTGTGTTTTGGGGCATTTCCTGTCGCAGGCGCTAGGCCTACCCACACAAGTGAGGTACTTTTTTTATCGGGAGACTTGGGGGAACGCTGGTTGGAAGGAAATTTGTGGCTCCTCTCAGATTACAGAACTTCCTGTCACCGAAATGTGAGGAAAATATGTTTTTTAGCCAAATTTTGAGGTTTGCAAAGGATTCTGGGTAACAGAACCTGGTCAGAGCCCCACAAGTCACCCCATCTTAGATTCCCCTAGGCCTCTAGTTTTCAAAAATGCACAGGTTTGGTAGGTTTCCCTAGGTGCCGGCTGAGCTACAGGCCAAAATCTACAGGTAGGCACTTTGCAAAAAAACAGCTCTGTTTTCTGTCAAAAAATGGGATGTGCCCACTTTGTATTTTGGGACATTTTCTGTCGCGGGTGCTAGAACTACCCACACAAAGGAGGTATCATTTTTATCGGGAGACTTGGGGGAATGCTGGGTGGAAGGAAATTTGTGGCTCCTCTCAGATTCCAGAACTTTCTGTCACCGAAATGTGAGGAAAATGTGTTTTTTTAGCCAAATTTTGAGGTTTACAAAGGATTCTGGGTAACAGAACCTGGTCAGAGCCCCACAAGTCACCCCATCTTGGATTCCCCTAGGTCTCTAGTTTTTAAAAATGCACAGGTTTGGT
The DNA here is from genome assembly GCF_031143425.1 of Pleurodeles waltl. Taxonomy (NCBI): domain Eukaryota; kingdom Metazoa; phylum Chordata; class Amphibia; order Caudata; family Salamandridae; genus Pleurodeles; species Pleurodeles waltl. Next base: position 885,671,922 of record NC_090436.1, on the reverse strand, counting down.
TGGTTTCCCTAGGTGCCGGCTGAGCTAGAGGCCAAAATCTACAGGTAGGCACTTTGCAAAAAACAGCTCTGTTTTCTGTGAAGTGTCCACGTTGTGTTTTGGGGCATATCCTGTTGCGGGCGCTAGGCCTACCCACACAAGTGAGGTATCATTTTTATCGTGAGACTTGGGGGAATGCTGGGTGGAAGGAAATTTGTGGCTCCTCTCAGATTCCAGAACTTTCTGTCACCGAAATGTGAGGAAAATGTGTTTTTTTAGCCAAATTTTGAGGTTTACAAAGGATTCTGGGTAACAGAACCTGGTCAGAGCCCCATAAGTCACCCTATCTTGGATTCCCCTAGGTCTCTAGTTTTAAAAAATGCACAGGTTTGGTAGGTTTCCCTAGGTGCCGGCTGAGCTAGAGGCCAAAATCTACAGGTAGGCACTTTGCAAAAAACAGCTCTGTTTTCTGTCAAAAAATGGGATGTGCCCACTTTGTGTTTTGGGACATTTCCTGTTGCAGGCGCTAGGCCTACCCACACAAGCGAGGTACCATTTTTATCGGGAGACTTGGGGGAACGCTGGGTGGAAGGAAATGTGTGGCTCGTCTCAGATTCCAGAACTTTCTTTCACCGAAATATGAGGAAAATATGTTTTTTTAGCCAAATTTTGAGGTTTGCAAAGGATTCTGGGTAACAGAACCTGGTCAGAGCCCCACAAGTCACCCCATATTGGATTCCCCTAGGTCTCTAGTTTTAAAAAATGCACAGGTTTGGTAGGTTTCCCCAGGTGCCGGCTGAGCTAGAGGCCAAAATCTACAGGTGGGCACTTTGCAAAAAACAGCTCTGTTTTCTGTGATGTGTCCACGTTGTGTTTTGGGGCATATCCTGTTGCGGGCGCTAGGCCTACCCACACAAGTGAGGTATCATTTTTATCGTGAGACTTGGGGGAACGCTGGGTGGAAGGAAATTTGTGGCTCCTCTCAGATTGCAGAACTTTCTGTCCCCTAAATGTGAGGAAAATGTGTTTTTTTAGCCAAATGTTGAGGTTTGCAAAGGATTCTGGGTAACAGAACCTGCTCAGAGCCCCATAAGTCACCCTATCTTGGATTCCCCTAGGTCTCTAGTTTTAAAAAATGCACAGGTTTGGTAGGTTTCCCTAGGTGCCGGCTGAGCTAGAGGCCAAAATCTACAGGTAGGCACTTTGCAAAAAACAGCTCTGTTTTCTGTCAAAAAATGGGATGTGCCCACTTTGTGTTTTGGGACATTTCCTGTTGCGGGCGCTAGGCCTACCCACACAAGTGAGGTACCATTTTTATCGGGAGACTTGGGGGAACGCTGGGTGGAAGGAAATTTGTGGCTCCTCTCAGATTCCAGAACTTTCTGTCACCGAAATATGAGGAAAATATGGTTTTTTAGCCAAATTTTGAGGTTTGCAAAGGATTCTGGGTAACAGAACCTGGTCAGAGCCCCACAAGTCACCCCATCTTGGATTCCCCTAGGTCTCTAGTTTTCAAAAATGCACAGGTTTGGTAGGTTTCCCTAGGTGCCGGCTGAGCTAGAGGCCAAAATCTACAGGTAGGCACTTTGCAAAAAACAGCTCTGTTTTCTGTCAAAAAATGGGATGTGCCCACTTTGTGTTTTGGGACATTTCCTGTTGCAGGCGCTAGGCCTACCCACACAAGCGAGGTACCATTTTTATCGGGAGACTTGGGGGAACGCTGGGTGGAAGGAAATGTGTGGCTCGTCTCAGATTCCAGAACTTTCTTTCACCGAAATATGAGGAAAATATGTTTTTTTAGCCAAATTTTGAGGTTTGCAAAGGATTCTGGGTAACAGAACCTGGTCAGAGCCCCACAAGACACCCCATATTGGATTCCCCTAGGTCTGTAGTTTTCAAAAATGAACAGGTTTGGTAGGTTTCCCTAGGTGCCGGCTGAGCTAGAGGCCAAAATCTACAGGTAGGCACTTTGCAAAAAACAGCTCTGTTTTCTGTGATGTATCCACGTTGTGTTTTGGGGCATTTCCTGTCGCAGGCGCTAGGCCTACCCACACAAGTGAGGTACTTTTTTTATCGGGAGACTTGGGGGAACGCTGGTTGGAAGGAAATTTGTGGCTCCTGTCAGATTACAGAACTTCCTGTCACCGAAATGTGAGGAAAATATGTTTTTTAGCCAAATTTTGAGGTTTGCAAAGGATTCTGGGTAACAGAACCTGGTCATTGCCCCACAAGTCACCCCATCTTAGATTCCCCTAGGCCTCTAGTTTTCAAAAATGCACAGGTTTGGTAGGTTTCCCTAGGTGCCGGCTGAGCTACAGGCCAAAATCTACAGGTAGGCACTTTGCAAAAAAACAGCTCTGTTTTCTGTCAAAAAATGGGATGTGCCTACTTTGTATTTTGGGACATTTTCTGTCGCGGGTGCTAGAACTACCCACACAAAGGAGGTATCATTTTTATCGGGAGACTTGGGGGAATGCTGGGTGGAAGGAAATTTGTGGCTCCTCTCAGATTCCAGAACTTTCTGTCACCGAAATGTGAGGAAAATGTGTTTTTTTAGCCAAATTTTGAGGTTTACAAAGGATTCTGGGTAACAGAACCTGGTCAGAGCCCCACAAGTCACCCCATCTTGGATTCCCCTAGGTCTCTAGTTTTTAAAAATGCACAGGTTTGGTTGGTTTCCCTAGGTGCCGGCTGAGCTAGAGGCCAAAATCTACAGGTAGGCACTTTGCAAAAAACAGCTCTGTTTTCTGTGATGTGTCCACGTTGTGTTTTGGGGCATATCCTGTTGCGGGCGCTAGGCCTACCCACACAAGTGAGGTATCATTTTTATCGTGAGACTTGGGGGAACGCTGGGTGGAAGGAAATTTGTGGCTCCTCTCAGATTGCAGAACTTTCTGTCCCCTAAATGTGAGGAAAATGTGTTTTTTTAGCCAAATTTTGAGGTTTGCAAAGGATTCTGGGTAACAGAACCTGCTCAGAGCCCCACAAGTCACCCCATCTTGGATTCCCCTAGGTCTCTAGTTTTAAAAAATGCACAGGTTTGGTAGGTTTCCCTAGGTGCCGGCTGAGCTAGAGGCCAAAATCTACAGGTAGGCACTTTGCAAAAAACAGCTCTGTTTTCTGTGATGTGTCCACGTTGTGTTTTGGGGCATATCCTGTCGCGGGCGCTAGGACTACCCACACAAGTGAGGTATAATTTTTATCGGGAGACTTGGGGGAACGCGGGGTGGAAGGAAATTTGTGGCTCCTCTCAGATTCCAGAACTTTCTGTCACCGAAATGTGAGGAAAATGTGTTTTTTTAGCCAAATTTTGAGATTTCAAAGGATTCTGGGTAACAGAACCTGCTCAGAGCCCCACAAGTCACCCCATCTTGGATTCCCCTAGATCTCTAGTTTTCAAAAAGGCACAGGTTTGGTAGGTTTCCCCAGGTGCGGGCTGAGCTAGAGGCCAAAATCTACAGGTGGGCACTTTGCAAAAAACAGCTCTGTTTTCTGTGATGTGTCCACGTTGTGTTTTGGGGCATATCCTGTTGCGGGCGCTAGGCCTACCCACACAAGTGAGGTATCATTTTTATCGGGAGACTTGGGGGAACGCTGGGTGGAAGGAAATTGGTGGCTCCTCTCAGATTCCAGAACTTTCTGTCACCGAAATGCGAGGAAAATGTGTTTTTTTTAGCAAAATGTTGAGGTTTGCAAAGGATTCTGGGTAACAGAACCTGGTCAGAGCCCCACAAGTCACCCCATCTTGGATTCCCCTAGGTCTCTAGTTTTCAAAAATGCAAAGGTTTGGTAGGTTTCCCTAGGTGCCGGCTGAGCTAAAGGCCAAAATCTACAGGTAGGCACTTTGCAAAAAACAGCTCTGTTTTCTGTGATGTGTCCACGTTGTGTTTTGGGGCATATCCTGTCGCGGGCGCTAGGCCTACCCACACAAGTGAGGCACCTTTTTTATCGAGAGACTTGGGGGAACGCTGGGTGGAAGGAAATTCGTGGCTCCTCTCAGATTCCAGAACTTTCTGTCACCGAAATGTGAGGAAAATATGTTTTTTTAGCCAAATTTTGAGGTTTGCAAAGGATTCTGGGTAACAGAACCTGGGCAGAGCCCCACAAGTCACCCCATCTTGAATTCCCCTAGGTCTCTAGTTTTCAAAAATGCAAAGGTTTGGTAGGTTTCCCTAGGTGCCGGCTGAGCTAGAGGCCAAAATCTACAGGTAGGCACTTTGCAAAAAACAGCTCTGTTTTCTGTGATGTGTCCACGTTGTGTTTTGGGGCATATCCTGTTGCGGGCGCTAGGCCTACCCACACAAGTGAGGTATCATTTTTATCGGGAGACTTGGAGGAACGCTGGGTGGAAGGAAATTTGTGGCTCCTCTCAGATTCCAGAACTTTCTGTCACCGAAATGTGAGGAAAATATGTTTTTTTAGCCAATTTTTGAGGATTGCAAAGGATTCTGGGTAACAGAACCTGGTCAGAGCCCCACAAGTCACCCCATCTTGGATTCCCCTAGGTCTCCAGGTTTCAAAAATGCACAGGTTTGGTAGGTTTCCCTAGGTGCCGGGTGAGCTACAGGCCAAAATCTACAGGTAGGCACTTTGCAAAAAACAGCTCTGTTTTTTGTTAAAAAATGGGATGTGCCCACTTTGTTTTTTGGGACATTTCCTGTTGCGGGCGCTAGGACTACCCACACAAGTGTGGTATCATTTTTATCGGGAGACTTGGGGGAACGCTGGGTGGAAGGAAATTTGTGGCTCCTCTCAGATTCCAGAACTTTCTGTCACCGAAATGTGAGGAAAATATGTTTTTTTAGCCAATTTTTGAGGATTGCAAAGGATTCTGGGTAACAGAACCTGGTCAGAGCCCCACAAGTCACCCCATCTTGGATTCCCCTAGGTCTCTAGTTTTCAAAAATGCACAGGTTTGGTAGGTTTCCCTATGTGCCGGCTGAGCTAAAGGCCAAAATCTACAGGTAGGCACTTTGCAAAAAACAGCTCTGTTTTCTGTGATGTGTCCACGTTGTGTTTTGGGGCATATCCTGTCGCAAGCGCTAGGCCTCCCACACAAGTGAGGTACCTTTTTTATCGGGAGACTTGGGGGAACGCTGGGTGGAAGGAAATTTGTGGCTCCTCTCAGATTCCAGAACTTTCTGTCACCGAAATGTGAGGAAAATATGTTTTTTTAGCCAAATTTTGAGGTTTGCAAAGGATTCTGGGTAACAGAACCTGGTCAGAGCCCCACAAGTCACCCCATCTTGAATTCCCCTAGGTCTCTAGTTTTCAAAAATGCAAAGGTTTGGTAGGTTTCCCTAGGTGCCGGCTGAGCTAGAGGCCAAAATCTACAGGTAGGCACTTTGCAAAAAACAGCTCTATTTTCTGTGATGTGTCCACGTTGTGTTTTGGGGCATATCCTGTCGCAAGCGCTAGGCCTCCCACACAAGTGAGGTACCTTTTTTATCGGGAGACTTGGGGGAACGCTGGGTGGAAGGAAATTTGTGGCTCCTCTCAGATTCCAGAACTTTCTGTCACCGAAATGTGAGGAAAATATGTTTTTTTAGCCAATTTTTGAGGATTGCAAAGGATTCTGGGTAACAGAACCTGGTCAGAGCCCCACAAGTCACCCCATCTTGGATTCCCCTAGGTCTCCAGGTTTCAAAAATGCACAGGTTTGGTAGGTTTCCCTAGGTGCCGGGTGAGCTACAGGCCAAAATCTACAGGTAGGCACTTTGCAAAAAACAGCTCTGTTTTTTGTTAAAAAATGGGATGTGCCCACTTTGTTTTTTGGGACATTTCCTGTAGCGGGCGCTAGGACTACCCACACAAGTGTGGTATCATTTTTATCGGGAGACTTGGGGGAACGCTGGGTGGAAGGAAATTTGTGGCTCCTCTCAGATTCCAGAACTTTCTGTCACCAAAATTTGAGAAAAATGTGTTTTTTTAGCCAAAATTTGAGGTTTGCAAAGGATTCTGGGTAACAGAACCTGGTCAGAGCCCCACAACTCACCCCATCTTGGATTCCACTAGGTCTCTAGTTTTAAAAAATGCACAGGTTTGGTAGGTTTCCCTAGGTGTCGGCTGAGCTAGAGGCCAAAATCTACAGGTGGGCACTTTGCAAAAAACAGCTCTGTTTTCTGTGATGTGTCCACGTTGTGTTTTGGGGCATATCCTGTCGCAGGCGCTAGGCCTACCCACACAAGTGAGGTACCTTTTTTATCAGGAGACTTGGGGGAACGCTGGGTGGAAGGAAATTTGTGGCTCCTCTCAGATTCCAGAACTTTCTGTCACCGAAATGTGAGGAAAATATGTTTTTTTAGCCAAATTTTGAGGTTTGCAAAGGATTCTGGGTAACAGAACCTGGTCAGAGCCCCACAAGTCACCCCATCTTGAATTCCCCTAGGTCTCTAGTTTTCAAAAATGCACAGGTTTGGTAGGTTTCCCTAGGTGCCGGCTGAGCTAGAGGCCAAAATCTACAGGTAGGCACTTTGCAAAAAACAGCTCTGTTTTCTGTCAAAAAATGGGATGTGCCCACTTTGTGTTTTGGGTCATTTCCTGTTGCGGGCGCTAGGCCTACCCACACAAGCGAGGTACCATTTTTATCGGGAGACTTGGGGGAACGCTGGGTGGAAGGAAATTTGTGGCTCCTCTCAGATTCCAGAACTTTCTGTCACCGAAATATGAGGAAAATATGTTTTTTTAGCCAAATTTTGAGGTTTGCAAAGGATTCTGGGTAACAGAACCTGGTCAGAGCCCCACAAGTCACCCTATCTTGGATTCCCCTAGGTCTCTAGTTTAAAAAAATGCACAGGTTTGGTAGGTTTCCCTAGGTGCCGGCTGAGCTAGAGGCCAAAAGCTACAGGTAGGCACTTTGCAAAAAACAGCTCTGTTTTCTGTCAAAAAATGGGAGGTGCCCACTTTGTGTTTTGGGACATTTCCTGTTGCGGGCGCTAGGCCTACCCACACAAGTGAGGTACCATTTTTATCGGGAGACTTGGGGGAACGCTGGGTGGAAGGAAATGTGTGGCTCGTCTCAGATTCCAGAACTTTCTTTCACCGAAATATGAGGAAAATATGTTTTTTTAGCCAAATTTTGAGGTTTGCAAAGGATTCTGGGTAACAGAACCTGGTCAGAGCCCCACAAGTCACCCCATATTGGATTCCCCTAGGTCTGTAGTTTTCAAAAATGCACAGGTTTGGTAGGTTTCCCTAGGTGCCGGCTGAGCTAGAGGCCAAAATCTACAGGTAGGCACTTTGCAAAAAACAGCTCTGTTTTCTGTGATGTATCCACGTTGTGTTTTGGGGCATATCCTGTCGCAGGCGCTAGGCCTACCCACACAAGTGAGGTACCTTTTTTATCGGGAGACTTGGGGGAACGCTGGTTGGAAGGAAATTTGTGGCTCCTCTCAGATTACAGAACTTCCTGTCACCGAAATGTGAGGAAAATATGTTTTTTTAGCCACATTTTGAGGTTTGCAAAGGATTCTGGGTAACAGAACCTGGTCAGAGCCCCACAAGTCACCCCATCTTGGATTCCCCTAGGTCTCTAGTTTTCAAAAATGCACAGGTTTGGTAGGTTTCCCTAGGTGCCGGCTGAGCTAGAGGCCAAAATCTAAAGGTAGGCACTTTGCAAAAAACAGCTCTGTTTTCTGTCAAAAAATGGGATGTGCCCACTTTGTGTTTTGGGACATTTCCTGTTGCGGGCGCTAGGCCTACCCACACAAGCGAGGTACCATTTTTATCGGGAGACTTGGGGGAACGCTGGGTGGAAGGAAATGTGTGGCTCGTCTCAGATTCCAGAACTTTCTTTCACCGAAATACGAGGAAAATATGTTTTTTTAGCCAAATTTTGAGGTTTGCAAAGGATTCTGGGTAACAGAACCTGGTCAGAGCCCCACAAGTCACCCCATATTGGATTCCCCTAGGTCTGTAGTTTTCAAAAATGAACAGGTTTGGTAGGTTTCCCTAGGTGCCGGCTGAGCTAGAGGCCAAAATCTACAGGTAGGCACTTTGCAAAAAACAACTCTGTTTTCTGTCAAAAAATGGGTTGTGCCCACTTTGTGTTTTGGGACATTTCCTGTTGCGGGCGCTAGGCCTACCCACACAAGCGAGGTACCATTTTTATCGGGAGACTTGGGGGAACGCTGGGTGGAAGGAAATGTGTGGCTCGTCTCAGATTCCAGAACTTTCTTTCACCGAAATATGAGGAAAATATGTTTTTTTAGCCAAATTTTGAGGTTTGCAAAGGATTCTGGGTAACAGAACCTGGTCAGAGCCCCACAAGTCACCCCATCTTGGATTCCCCTAGGTCTCCATTTTTCAAAAATGCACAGGTTTGGTAGGTTTCCCTAGGTGCCGGGTGAGCTACAGGCCAAAATCTACAGGTAGGCACTTTGCAAAAAACAGCTCTGTTTTCTGTTAAAAAATGGGATGTGCCCACTTTGTGTTTTGGGACATTTCCTGTTGCGGGCGCTAGGCCTACCCACACAAGTGAGGTACGATTTATATCGGGAGACTTGGGGGAACGCTGGGTGGAAGGAAATTTGTGGCTCCTCTCAGATTCCAGAACTTTCTGTCACCGAAATATAAGGAAAATATGTCTTTTTAGCCAAATTTTGAGGTTTGCAAAGGATTCTGGTTAACAGAACGTGGTCAGAGCCCCACAAGTCACCCCATCTTGGATTCCCCTAGGTCTCTAGTTTTCAAAAATGCACAGGTTTGGTAGCTTTCCCTAGGTGGCGGCTGAGCTAGAGGCCAAAATCTACAGGTAGGCACTTTGCAAAAAACAGCTCTGTTTTCTGTCAAAAAATGGGATGTGCCCACTTTGTGTTTTGGGACATTTCCTGTTGCGGGCGCTAGGCCTACCCACACAAGCGAGGTACCATTTTTATCGGGAGACTTGGGGGAACGCTGGGTGGAAGGAAATGTGTGGCTCGTCTCAGATTCCAGAACTTTCTTTCACCGAAATATGAGGAAAATATGTTTTTTTAGCCAAATTTTGAGGTTTGCAAAGGATTCTGGGTAACAGAACCTGGTCAGAGCACCACAAGTCACCCCATCTTGGATTCCCCTAGGTCTCCATTTTTCAAAAATGCACAGGTTTGGTAGGTTTCCCTAGGTGCCGGGTGAGCTACAGGCCAAAATCTACAGGTAGGCACTTTGCAAAAAACAGCTCTGTTTTCTGTTAAAAAATGGGATGTGCCCACTTTGTTTTTTGGGACATTTCCTGTCGCGGGCGCTAGGACTACCCACACAAGTGTGGTATCATTTTTATCGGGAGACTTGGGGGAACGCTGGGTGGAAGGAAATTTGTGGCTCCTCTCAGATTCCAGAACTTTCTGTCACCGAAATGTGAGAAAAATGTGTTTTTTTAGCCAAAATTTGAGGTTTGCAAAGGATTCTGGGTAACAGGACCTGGTCAGAGCCCCACAACTCACCCCATCTTGGATTCCACTAGGTCTCTAGTTTTAAAAAATGCACAGGTTTGGTAGGTTTCCCTAGGTGTCGGCTGAGCTAGAGGCCAAAATCTACAGGTGGGCACTTTGCAAAAAACAGCTCTGTTTTCTGTGATGTGTCCACGTTGTGTTTTGGGGCATATCCTGTCGCGGGCGCTAGGCCTACCCACACAAGTGAGGTACCTTTTTTATCGGGAGACTTGGGGGAACGCTGGGTGGAAGGAAATTTGTGGCTCCTCTCAGATTCCAGAACTTTCTGTCACCGAAATGTGAGGAAAATATGTTTTTTTAGCCAAATTTTGAGGTTTGCAAAGGATTCTGGGTAACAGAACCTGGTCAGAGCCCCACAAGTCACCCCATCTTGGATTCCCCTAGGTCTCTAGTTTTCATAAATGCACAGGTTTGGTAGGTTTCCCTAGGTGCCGGCTGAGCTAGAGGCCAAAATCTACAGGTAGGCACTTTGCAAAAAACAGCTATGTTTTCTGTCAAAAAATGGGATGTGCCCACTTTGTGTTTTGGGACATTTCCTGTTGCGGGCGCTAGGCCTACCCACACAAGTGAGGTACCATTTTTATCGGGAGACTTGGGGGAACGCTGGGTGGAAGGAAATTTGTGGCTCCTCTCAGATTCCAGAACTTTCTGTCACCGAAATATGAGGAAAATATGTTTTTTTAGCCAAATTTTGAGGTTTGCAAAGGATTCTGGGTAACAGAACCTGGTCAGAGCCCCACAAGTCACCCCATCTTGGATTCCCCTAGGTCTCTAGTTTTAAAAAATGCACAGGTTTGGTAGGTTTCCCTAGGTGCCGGCTGAGCTAGAGGCCAAAATCTACAGGTAGGCACTTTGCAAAAAACAGCTCTGTTTTCTGTCAAAAAATGGGATGTGCCCACTTTGTGTTTTGGGTCATTTCCTGTTGCGGGCGCTAGGCCTACCCACACAAGCGAGGTACCATTTTTATCGGGAGACTTGGTGGAACGCTGGGTGGAAGGAAATTTGTGGCTCCTCTCAGATTCCAGAACTTTCTGTCACCGAAATGTGAGAAAAATGTGTTTTTTTAGCCAAAATTTGAGGTTTGCAAAGGATTCTGGGTAACAGGACCTGGTCAGAGCCCCACAACTCACCCCATCTTGGATTCCACTAGGTCTCTAGTTTTAAAAAATGCACAGGTTTGGTAGGTTTCCCTAGGTGTCGGCTGAGCTAGAGGCCAAAATCTACAGGTGGGCACTTTGCAAAAAACAGCTCTGTTTTCTGTCAAAAAATGGGATGTGCCCACTTTGTGTTTTGGGGCATATTCTGTCGCGGGCGCTAGGCCTACCCACACAAGTGAGGTACCTTTTTTATCGGGAGACTTGGGGGAACGCTGGGTGGAAGGAAATTTGTGGCTCCTCTCAGATTCCAGAACTTTCTGTCACCGAAATGTGAGGAAAATATGTTTTTTTAGCCAAATTTTGAGGTTTGCAAAGGATTCTGGGTAACAGAACCTGGTCAGAGCCCCACAAGTCACCCCATCTTGGATTCCCCTAGGTCTCTAATTTTCATAAATGCACAGGTTTGGTAGGTTTCCCTAGGTGCCGGCTGAGCTAGAGGCCAAAATCTACAGGTAGGCACTTTGCAAAAAACAGCTATGTTTTCTGTCAAAAAATGGGATGTGCCCACTTTGTGTTTTGGGACATTTCCTGTTGCGGGCGCTAGGCCTACCCACACAAGTGAGGTACCATTTTTATCGGGAGACTTGGGGGAACGCTGGGTGGAAGGAAATTTGTGGCTCCTCTCAGATTCCAGAACTTTCTGTCACCGAAATATGAGGAAAATATGTTTTTTTAGCCAAATTTTGAGGTTTGCAAAGGATTCTGGGTAACAGAACCTGGTCAGAGCCCCACAAGTCACCCCATCTTGGATTCCCCTAGGTCTCTAGTTTTAAAAAATGCACAGGTGTGGTAGGTTTCCCTAGGTGCCGGCTGAGCTAGAGGCCAAAATCTACAGGTAGGCACTTTGCAAAAAACAGCTCTGTTTTCTGTCAAAAAATGGGATGTGCCCACTTTGTGTTTTGGGTTATTTCCTGTTGCGGGCGCTAGGCCTACCCACACAAGCGAGGTACCATTTTTATCGGGAGACTTGGGGGAACGCTGGGTGGAAGGAAATTTGTGGCTCCTCTCAGATTCCAGAACTTTCTGTCACCGAAATATGAGGAAAAAATGTTTTTTTAGCCAAATTTTGAGGTTTGCAAAGGATTCTGGGTAACAGAACCTGGTCAGAGCCCCATAAGTCACCCTATCTTGGATTCCCCTAGGTCTCTAGTTTTAAAAAATGCACAGGTTTGGTAGGTTTCCCTAGGTGCCGGCTGAGCTAGAGGCCAAAATCTACAGGTAGGCACTTTGCAAAAAACAGCTCTGTTTTCTGTCAAAAAATGGGATGTGCCCACTTTGTGGTTTGGGACATTTCCTGTTGCGGGCGCTAGGCCTACCCACACAAGTGAGGTACCATTTTTATCGTGAGACTTGGGGGAACGCTGGGTGGAAGGAAATTTGTGGCTCCTCTCAGATTCCAGAACTTTCTGTCACCGAAATATGAGGAAAATATGTTTTTTTAGCCAAATTTTGAGGTTTGCAAAGGATTCTGGGTAACAGAACCTGGTCAGAGCCCCACAACTCACCCCATCTTGGATTCCCCTAGGTCTCTAATTTTCATAAATGCACAGGTTTGGTAGGTTTCCCTAGGTGCCGGCTGAGCTAGAGGCCAAAATCTACAGGTAGGCACTTTGCAAAAAACAGCTATGTTTTCTGTCAAAAAATGGGATGTGCCCACTTTGTGTTTTGGGACATTTCCTGTTGCGGGCGCTAGGCCTACCCACACAAGTGAGGTACCATTTTTATCGGGAGACTTGGGGGAACGCTGGGTGGAAGGAAATTTGTGGCTCCTCTCAGATTCCAGAACTTTCTGTCACCGAAATATGAGGAAAATATGTTTTTTTAGCCAAATTTTGAGGTTTGCAAAGGATTCTGGGTAACAGAACCTGGTCAGAGCCCCACAAGTCACCCCATCTTGGATTCCCCTAGGTCTCTAGTTTTAAAAAATGCACAGGTTTGGTAGGTTTCCCTAGGTGCCGGCTGAGCTAGAGGCCAAAATCTACAGGTAGGCACTTTGCAAAAAACAGCTCTGTTTTCTGTCAAAAAATGGGATGTGCCCACTTTGTGTTTTGGGTCATTTCCTGTTGCGGGCGCTATGCCTACCCACACAAGCGAGGTACCATTTTTATCGGGAGACTTGGGGGAACGCTGGGTGGAAGGAAATTTGTGGCTCCTCTCAGATTCCAGAACTTTCTGTCACCGAAATATGAGGAAAAAATGTTTTTTTAGCCAAATTTTGAGGTTTGCAAAGGATTCTGGGTAACAGAACCTGATCAGAGCCCCATAAGTCACCCTATCTTGGATTCCCCTAGGTCTCTAGTTTTAAGAAATGCACAGGTTTGGTAGGTTTCCCTAGGTGCCGGCTGAGCTAGAGGCCAAAATCTACAGGTAGGCACTTTGCAAAAAACAGCTCTGTTTTCTGTCAAAAAATGGGATGTGCCCACTTTGTGTTTTGGGTCATTTCCTGTTGCGGGCGCTAGGCCTACCCACACAAGTGAGGTACCATTTTTATCGGGAGACTTGGGGGAACGCTGGGTGGAAGGAAATTTGTGGCTCCTCTCAGATTCCAGAACTTTCTGTCACCGAAATGTGAGAAAAATGTGTTTTTTTAGCCAAAATTTGAGGTTTGCAAAGGATTCTGGGTAACAGGACCTGGTCAGAGCCCCACAACTCACCCCATCTTGGATTCCACTAGGTCTCTAGTTTTAAAAAATGCACAGGTTTGGTAGGTTTCCCTAGGTGTCGGCTGAGCTAGAGGCTAAAATCTACAGGTGGGCACTTTGCAAAAAACAGCTCTGTTTTCTGTGATGTGTCCACGTTGTGTTTTGGGGCATATCCTGTCGCGGGCGCTAGGCCTACCCACACAAGTGAGGTACCTTTTTTATCGGGAGACTTGGGGGAACGCTGGGTGGAAGGAAATTTGTGGCTCCTCTCAGATTCCAGAACTTTCTGTCACCGAAATGTGAGGAAAATATGTTTTTTTAGCCAAATTTTGAGGTTTGCAAAGGATTCTGGGTAACAGAACCTGGTCAGAGCCCCACAAGTCACCCCATCTTGGATTCCCCTAGGTCTCTAGTTTTCATAAATGCACAGGTTTGGTAGGTTTCCCTAGGTGCCGGCTGAGCTAGAGGCCAAAATCTACAGGTAGGCACTTTGCAAAAAACAGCTCTGTTTTCTGTCAAAAAATGGGATGTGCCCACTTTGTGTTTTGGGACATTTCCTGTTGCGGGCGCTAGGCCTACCCACACAAGTGAGGTCCCATTTTTATCGGGAGACTTGGGGGAACGCTGGGTGGAAGGAAATTTGTGGCTCCTCTCAGATTCCAGAACTTTCTGTCACCGAAATATGAGGAAAATATGTTTTTTTAGCCAAATTTTGAGGTTTGCAAAGGATTCTGGGTAACAGAACCTGGTCAGAGCCCCACAAGTCACCCCATCTTGGATTCCCCTAGGTCTCTAGTTTTAAAAAATGCACAGGTTTGGTAGGTTTCCCTAGGTGCCGGCTGAGCTAGAGGCCAAAATCTACAGGTAGGCACTTTGCAAAAAACAGCTCTGTTTTCTGTCAAAAAATGGGATGTGCCCACTTTGTGTTTTGGGTCATTTCCTGTTGCGGGCGCTAGGCCTACCCACACAAGCGAGGTACCATTTTTATCGGGAGACTTGGTGGAACGCTGGGTGGAAGGAAATTTGTGGCTCCTCTCAGATTCCAGAACTTTCTGTCACCGAAATGTGAGAAAAATGTGTTTTTTTAGCCAAAATTTGAGGTTTGCAAAGGATTCTGGGTAACAGGACCTGGTCAGAGCCCCACAACTCACCCCATCTTGGATTCCACTAGGTCTCTAGTTTTAAAAAATGCACAGGTTTGGTAGGTTTCCCTAGGTGTCGGCTGAGCTAGAGGCCAAAATCTACAGGTGGGCACTTTGCAAAAAACAGCTCTGTTTTCTGTCAAAAAATGGGATGTGCCCACTTTGTGTTTTGGGGCATATTCTGTCGCGGGCGCTAGGCCTACCCACACAAGTGAGGTACCTTTTTTATCGGGAGACTTGGGGGAACGCTGGGTGGAAGGAAATTTGTGGCTCCTCTCAGATTCCAGAACTTTCTGTCACCGAAATGTGAGGAAAATATGTTTTTTTAGCCAAATTTTGAGGTTTGCAAAGGATTCTGGGTAACAGAACCTGGTCAGAGCCCCACAAGTCACCCCATCTTGGATTCCCCTAGGTCTCTAATTTTCATAAATGCACAGGTTTGGTAGGTTTCCCTAGGTGCCGGCTGAGCTAGAGGCCAAAATCTACAGGTAGGCACTTTGCAAAAAACAGCTATGTTTTCTGTCAAAAAATGGGATGTGCCCACTTTGTGTTTTGGGACATTTCCTGTTGCGGGCGCTAGGCCTACCCACACAAGTGAGGTACCATTTTTATCGGGAGACTTGGGGGAACGCTGGGTGGAAGGAAATTTGTGGCTCCTCTCAGATTCCAGAACTTTCTGTCACCGAAATATGAGGAAAATATGTTTTTTTAGCCAAATTTTGAGGTTTGCAAAGGATTCTGGGTAACAGAACCTGGTCAGAGCCCCACAAGTCACCCCATCTTGGATTCCCCTAGGTCTCTAGTTTTAAAAAATGCACAGGTGTGGTAGGTTTCCCTAGGTGCCGGCTGAGCTAGAGGCCAAAATCTACAGGTAGGCACTTTGCAAAAAACAGCTCTGTTTTCTGTCAAAAAATGGGATGTGCCCACTTTGTGTTTTGGGTTATTTCCTGTTGCGGGCGCTAGGCCTACCCACACAAGCGAGGTACCATTTTTATCGGGAGACTTGGGGGAACGCTGGGTGGAAGGAAATTTGTGGCTCCTCTCAGATTCCAGAACTTTCTGTCACCGAAATATGAGGAAAAAATGTTTTTTTAGCCAAATTTTGAGGTTTGCAAAGGATTCTGGGTAACAGAACCTGGTCAGAGCCCCATAAGTCACCCTATCTTGGATTCCCCTAGGTCTCTAGTTTTAAAAAATGCACAGGTTTGGTAGGTTTCCCTAGGTGCCGGCTGAGCTAGAGGCCAAAATCTACAGGTAGGCACTTTGCAAAAAACAGCTCTGTTTTCTGTCAAAAAATGGGATGTGCCCACTTTGTGGTTTGGGACATTTCCTGTTGCGGGCGCTAGGCCTACCCACACAAGTGAGGTACCATTTTTATCGTGAGACTTGGGGGAACGCTGGGTGGAAGGAAATTTGTGGCTCCTCTCAGATTCCAGAACTTTCTGTCACCGAAATATGAGGAAAATATGTTTTTTTAGCCAAATTTTGAGGTTTGCAAAGGATTCTGGGTAACAGAACCTGGTCAGAGCCCCACAACTCACCCCATCTTGGATTCCCCTAGGTCTCTAATTTTCATAAATGCACAGGTTTGGTAGGTTTCCCTAGGTGCCGGCTGAGCTAGAGGCCAAAATCTACAGGTAGGCACTTTGCAAAAAACAGCTATGTTTTCTGTCAAAAAATGGGATGTGCCCACTTTGTGTTTTGGGACATTTCCTGTTGCGGGCGCTAGGCCTACCCACACAAGTGAGGTACCATTTTTATCGGGAGACTTGGGGGAACGCTGGGTGGAAGGAAATTTGTGGCTCCTCTCAGATTCCAGAACTTTCTGTCACCGAAATATGAGGAAAATATGTTTTTTTAGCCAAATTTTGAGGTTTGCAAAGGATTCTGGGTAACAGAACCTGGTCAGAGCCCCACAAGTCACCCCATCTTGGATTCCCCTAGGTCTCTAGTTTTAAAAAATGCACAGGTTTGGTAGGTTTCCCTAGGTGCCGGCTGAGCTAGAGGCCAAAATCTACAGGTAGGCACTTTGCAAAAAACAGCTCTGTTTTCTGTCAAAAAATGGGATGTGCCCACTTTGTGTTTTGGGTCATTTCCTGTTGCGGGCGCTATGCCTACCCACACAAGCGAGGTACCATTTTTATCGGGAGACTTGGGGGAACGCTGGGTGGAAGGAAATTTGTGGCTCCTCTCAGATTCCAGAACTTTCTGTCACCGAAATATGAGGAAAAAATGTTTTTTTAGCCAAATTTTGAGGTTTGCAAAGGATTCTGGGTAACAGAACCTGATCAGAGCCCCATAAGTCACCCTATCTTGGATTCCCCTAGGTCTCTAGTTTTAAGAAATGCACAGGTTTGGTAGGTTTCCCTAGGTGCCGGCTGAGCTAGAGGCCAAAATCTACAGGTAGGCACTTTGCAAAAAACAGCTCTGTTTTCTGTCAAAAAATGGGATGTGCCCACTTTGTGTTTTGGGTCATTTCCTGTTGCGGGCGCTAGGCCTACCCACACAAGTGAGGTACCATTTTTATCGGGAGACTTGGGGGAACGCTGGGTGGAAGGAAATTTGTGGCTCCTCTCAGATTCCAGAACTTTCTGTCACCGAAATATGAGGAAAATATGTTTTTTTAGCCAAATTTTGAGGTTTGCAAAGGATTCTGGGTAATAGAACCTGGTCAGAGCCCCACAAGTCACCCCATCTTGGATTCCCCTAGGTCTCTAGTTTTCAAAAATGCACAGGTTTGGTAGGTTTCCCTAGGTGCCGGCTGAGCTAGAGGCCAAAATCTACAGGTAGGCACTTTGCAAAAAACAGCTCTGTTTTCTGTCAAAAAATGGGATGTGCCCACTTTGTGTTTTGGGACATTTCCTGTTGCGGGCGCTAGGCCTACCCACACAAGCGAGGTACCATTTTTATCGGGAGACTTGGGGGAACGCTGGGTGGAAGGAAATGTGTGGCTCGTCTCAGATTCCAGAACTTTCTTTCACCGAAATATGAGGAAAATATGTTTTTTTAGCCAAATTTTGAGGTTTGCAAAGGATTCTGGGTAACAGAACCTGGTCAGAGCCCCACAAGTCACCCCATATTGGATTCCCCTAGGTCTGTAGTTTTAAAAAATGAACAGGTTTGGTAGGTTTCCCTAGGTGCCGGCTGAGCTAGAGGCCAAAATCTACAGGTAGGCACTTTGCAAAAAACAGCTCTGTTTTCTGTGATGTGTCCACGTTGTGTTTTGGGGCATATCCTGTCGCAGGCGCTAGGCCTCCCACACAAGTGAGGTACCTTTTTTATCGGGAGACTTGGGGGAACGCTGGGTGGAAGGAAATTTGTGGCTCCTCTCAGATTCCAGAACTTTCTGTCACCGAAATGTGAGGAAAATATGTTTTTTTAGCCAAATTTTGAGGTTTGCAAAGGATTCTGGGTAACAGAACCTGGTCAGAGCCCCACAAGTCACCCCATATTGGATTCCCCTAGGTCTGTAGTTTTCAAAAATGAACAGGTTTGGTAGGTTTCCCTAGGTGCCGGCTGAGCTAGAGGCCAAAATCTACAGGTAGGCACTTTGCAAAAAACAGCTCTGTTTTCTGTGATGTATCCACGTTGTGTTTTGGGGCATTTCCTGTCGCAGGCGCCAGGCCTACCCACACAAGTGAGGTACTTTTTTTATCGGGAGACTTGGGGGAACGCTGGTTGGAAGGAAATTTGTGGCTCCTCTCAGATTACAGAACTTCCTGTCACCGAAATGTGAGGAAAATATGTTTTTTTAGCCAAATTTTGAGGTTTGCAAAGGATTCTGGGTAACAGAACCTGGTCAGAGCCCCACAAGTCACCCCATCTTAGATTCCCCTAGGTCTCTAGTTTTCAAAAATGCACAGGTTTGGTAGGTTTCCCTAGGTGCCGGCTGAGCTACAGGCCAAAATCTACAGGTAGGCACTTTGCAAAAAAACAGCTCTGTTTTCTGTCAAAAAATGGGATGTGCCCACTTTGTATTTTGGGACATTTTCTGTCGCGGGCGCTAGAACTACCCACACAAAGGAGGTATCATTTTTATCGGGAGACTTGGGGGAACGCTGGGTGGAAGGAAATTTGTGGCTCCTCTCAGATTCCAGAACTTTCTGTCACCGAAATGTGAGGAAAATGTGTTTTTTTAGCCAAATTTTGAGGTTTGCAAAGGATTCTGGGTAACAGAACCTGGTCAGAGCCCCACAAGTCACCCCATCTTGGATTCCCCTAGGTCTCTAGTTTTCAAAAATGCACAGGTTTGGTTGGTTTCCTTAGGTGCCGGCTGAGCTAGAGGCCAAAATCTACAGGTAGGCACTTTGCAAAAAACAGCTCTGTTTTCTGTGATGTGTCCACGTTGTGTTTTGGGGCATATCCTGTTGCGGGCGCTAGGCCTACCCACACAATTGAGGTATCATTTTTATCGTGAGACTTGGGGGAACGCTGGGTGGAAGGAAATTTGTGGCTCCTCTCAGATTGCAGAACTTTCTGTCCCCGAAATGTGAGGAAAATGTGTTTTTTTAGCCAAATGTTGAGGTTTGCAAAGGATTCTGGGTAACAGAACCTGCTCAGAGCCCCACAAGTCACCCCATCTTGGATTCCCCTAGGTCTCTAGTTTTAAAAAATGCACAGGTTTGGTAGGTTTCCCTAGGTGCCGGCTGAGCTAGAGGCCAAAATCTACAGGTAGGCACTTTGCAAAAAACAGCTCTGTTTTCTGTGATGTGTCCACGTTGTGTTTTGGGGCATATCCTGTCGCGGGCGCTAGGACTACCCACACAAGTGAGGTATAATTTTTATCGGGAGACTTGGGGGAACGCGGGGTGGAAGGAAATTTGTGGCTCCTCTCAGATTCCAGAACTTTCTGTCACCGAAATGTGAGGAAAATGTGTTTTTTTAGCCAAATGTTGAGATTTCAAAGGATTCTGGGTAACAAAACCTGCTCAGAGCCCCACAACTCACCCCATCTTGGATTCCCCTAGGTCTCTAGTTTTCAAAAATGCACAGGTTTGGTAGGTTTCCCCAGGTGCCGGCTGAGCTAGAGGCCAAAATCTACAGGTGGGCACTTTGCAAAAAACAGCTCTGTTTTCTGTGATGTGTCCACGTTGTGTTTTGGGGCATATCCTGTTGCGGGCGCTAGGCCTACCCACACAAGTTAGGTATCATTTTTATCGGGAGACTTGGGGGAACGCTGGGTGGAAGGAAATTTGTGGCTCCTCTCAGATTCCAGAACTTTCTGTCACCGAAATGCGAGGAAAATGTGTTTTTTTAGCAAAATGTTGAGGTTTGCAAAGGATTCTGGGTAACAGAACCTGGTCAGAGCCCCACAAGTCACCCCATCTTGGATTCCCCTAGGTCTCTAGTTTTAAAAAATGCACAGGTTTGGTAGGTTTCCCTAGGTGCCGGCTGAGCTAAAGGCCAAAATCTACAGGTAGGCACTTTGCAAAGAACAGCTCTGTTTTCTGTGATGTGTCCACGTTGTGTTTTGGGGCATATCCTGTCGCGGGCGCTAGGCCTACCCACACAAGTGAGGCACCTTTTTTATCGAGAGACTTGGGGGAACGCTGGGTGGAAGGAAATTCGTGGCTCCTCTCAGATTCCAGAACTTTCTGTCACCGAAATGTGAGGAAAATATGTTTTTTTAGCCAAATTTTGAGGTTTGCAAAGGATTCTGGGTAACAGAACCTGGTCAGAGCCCCACAAGTCACCCCATCTTGAATTCCCCTAGGTCTCTAGTTTTCAAAAATGCAAGGTTTGGTAGGTTTCCCTAGGTGCCGGCTGAGCTAGAGGCCAAAATCTACAGGTAGGCACTTTGCAAAAAACAGCTCTGTTTTCTGTGATGTGTCCACGTTGTGTTTTGGGGCATATCCTGTCGCAGGCGCTAGGCCTCCCACACAAGTGAGGTACCTTTTTTATCGGGAGACTTGGGGGAACGCTGGGTGGAAGGAAATTTGTGGCTCCTCTCAGATTCCAGAACTTTCTGTCACCGAAATGTGAGGAAAATATGTTTTTTTAACCAATTTTTGAGGATTGCAAAGGATTCTGGGTAACAGAACCTGGTCAGAGCCCCACAAGTCACCCCATCTTGGATTCCCCTAGGTCTCCAGGTTTAAAAAATGCACAGGTTTGGTAGGTTTCCCTAGGTGCCGGGTGAGCTACAGGCCAAAATCTACAGGTAGGCACTTTGCAAAAAACAGCTCTGTTTTTTGTTAAAAAATGGGATGTGCCCACTTTGTTTTTTGGGACATTTCCTGTCGCGGGCGCTAGGACTACCCACACGAGTGTGGTATCATTTTTATCGGGAGACTTGGGGGAACGCTGGGTGGAAGGACATTTGTGGCTCCTCTCAGATTCCAGAACTTTCTGTCACCGAAATGTGAGAAAAATGTGTTTTTTTAGCCAAAATTTGAGGTTTGCAAAGGATTCTGGGTAACAGGACCTGGTCAGAGCCCCACAACTCACCCCATCTTGGATTCCACTAGGTCTCTAGTTTTAAAAAATGCACAGGTTTGGTAGGTTTCCCTAGGTGTCGGCTGAGCTAGAGGCCAAAATCTACAGGTGGGCACTTTGCAAAAAACAGCTCTGTTTTCTGTGATGTGTCCACGTTGTGTTTTGGGGCATATCCTGTCGCGGGCGCTAGGCCTACCCACACAAGTGAGGTACCTTTTTTATCGGGAGACTTGGGGGAACGCTGGGTGGAAGGAAATTTGTGGCTCCTCTCAGATTCCAGAACTTTCTGTCACCGAAATGTGAGGAAAATATGTTTTTTTAGCCAAATTTTGAGGTTTGCAAAGGATTCTGGGTAACAGAACCTGGTTAGAGCCCCACAAGTCACCCCATCTTGGATTCCCCTAGGTCTCTAGTTTTCATAAATGCACAGGTTTGGTAGGTTTCCCTAGGTGCCGGCTGAGCTAGAGGCCAAAATCTACAGGTAGGCACTTTGCAAAAAACAGCTATGTTTTCTGTCAAAAAATGGGATGTGCCCACTTTGTGTTTTGGGACATTTCCTGTTGCGGGCGCTAGGCCTACCCACACAAGTGAGGTACCATTTTTATCGGGAGACTTGGGGGAACGCTGGGTGGAAGGAAATTTGTGGCTCCTCTAAGATTCCAGAACTTTCTGTCACCGAAATATGAGGAAAATATGTTTTTTTAGCCAAATTTTGAGGTTTGCAAAGGATTCTGGGTAACAGAACCTGGTCAGAGCCCCACAAGTCACCCCATCTTGGATTCCCCTAGGTCTCTAGTTTTAAAAAATGCACAGGTTTGGTAGGTTTCCCTAGGTGCCGGCTGAGCTAGAGGCCAAAATGTACAGGTAGGCACTTTGCAAAAAACATCTCTGTTTTCTGTCAAAAAATGGGATGTGCCCACTTTGTGTTTTGGGTCATTTCCTGTTGCGGGCGCTAGGCCTACCCACACAAGCGAGGTACCATTTTTATCGGGAGACTTGGTGGAACGCTGGGTGGAAGGAAATTTGTGGCTCCTCTCAGATTCCAGAACTTTCTGTCACCGAAATGTGAGAAAAATGTGTTTTTTTAGCCAAAATTTGAGGTTTGCAAAGGATTCTGGGTAAAAGGACCTGGTCAGAGCCCCACAACTCACCCCATCTTGGATTCCACTAGGTCTCTAGTTTTAAAAAATGCACAGGTTTGGTAGGTTTCCCTAGGTGTCGGCTGAGCTAGAGGCCAAAATCTACAGGTGGGCACTTTGCAAAAAACAGCTCTGTTTTCTGTCAAAAAATGGGATGTGCCCACTTTGTGTTTTGGGGCATATCCTGTCGCGGGCGCTAGGCCTACCCACACAAGTGAGGTACCTTTTTTATCGGGAGACTTGGGGGAACGCTGGGTGGAAGGAAATTTGTGGCTCCTCTCAGATTCCAGAACTTTCTGTCACCGAAATGTGAGGAAAATATGTTTTTTTAGCCAAATTTTGAGGTTTGCAAAGGATTCTGGGTAACAGAACCTGGTCAGAGCCCCACAAGTCACCCCATCTTGGATTCCCCTAGGTCTCTAATTTTCATGAATGCACAGGTTTGGTAGGTTTCCCTAGGTGCCGGCTGAGCTAGAGGCCAAAATCTACAGGTAGGCACTTTGCAAAAAACAGCTATGTTTTCTGTCAAAAAATGGGATGTGCCCACTTTGTGTTTTGGGACATTTCCTGTTGCGGGCGCTAGGCCTACCCACACAAGTGAGGTACCATTTTTATCGGGAGACGTGGGGGAACGCTGGGTGGAAGGAAATTTGTGGCTCCTCTCAGATTCCAGAACTTTCTGTCACCGAAATATGAGGAAAATATGTTTTTTTAGCCAAATTTTGAGGTTTGCAAAGGATTCTGGGTAACAGAACCTGGTCAGAGCCCCACAAGTCACCCCATCTTGGATTCCCCTAGGTCTCTAGTTTTAAAAAATGCACAGGTGTGGTAGGTTTTCCTAGGTGCCGGCTGAGCTAGAGGCCAAAATCTACAGGTAGGCACTTTGCAAAAAACAGCTCTGTTTTCTGTCAAAAAATGGGATGTGCCCACTTTGTGTTTTGGGTTATTTCCTGTTGCGGGCGCTAGGCCTACCCACACAAGCGAGGTACCATTTTTATCGGGAGACTTGGGGGAACGCTGGGTGGAAGGAAATTTGTGGCTCCTCTCAGATTCCAGAACTTTCTGTCACCGAAATATGAGGAAAAAATGTTTTTTTAGCCAAATTTTGAGGTTTGCAAAGGATTCTGGGTAACAGAACCTGGTCAGAGCCCCATAAGTCACCCTATCTTGGATTCCCCTAGGTCTCTAGTTTTAAAAAATGCACAGGTTTGGTAGGTTTCCCTAGGTGCCGGCTGAGCTAGAGGCCAAAATCTACAGGTAGGCACTTTGCAAAAAACAGCTATGTTTTCTGTCAAAAAATGGGATGTGCCCACTTTGTGTTTTGGGACATCTCCTGTTGCGGGCGCTAGGCCTACCCACACAAGTGAGGTACCATTTTTATCGGGAGACTTGGGGGAACGCTGGGTGGAAGGAAATTTGTGGCTCCTCTCAGATTCCAGAACTTTCTGTCACCGAAATATGAGGAAAATATGTTTTTTTAGCCAAATTTTGAGGTTTGCAAAGGATTCTGGGTAACAGAACCTGGTCAGAGCCCCACAAGTCACCCCATCTTCGATTCCCCTAGGTCTCTAGTTTTAAAAAATGCACAGGTTTGGTAGGTTTCCCTAGGTGCCGGCTGAGCTAGAGGCCAAAATCTACAGGTAGGCACTTTGCAAAAAACAGCTCTGTTTCCTGTCAAAAAATGGGATGTGCCCACTTTGTGTTTTGGGTCATTTCCTGTTGCGGGCGCTATGCCTACCCACACAAGCGAGGTACCATTTTTATCGGGAGACTTGGGGGAACGCTGGGTGGAAGGAAATTTGTGGCTCCTCTCAGATTCCAGAACTTTCTGTCACCGAAATATGATGAAAAAATGTTTTTTTAGCCAAATTTTGAGGTTTGTAAAGGATTCTGGGTAACAGAACCTGGTCAGAGCCCCATAAGTCACCCTATCTTGGATTCCCCTAGGTCTCTAGTTTTAAAAAATGCACAGGTTTGGTAGGTTTCCCTAGGTGCCGGCTGAGCTAGAGGCCAAAATCTACAGGTAGGCACTTTGCAAAAAACAGCTCTGTTTTCTGTCAAAAAATGGGATGTGCCCACTTTGTGTTTTGGGTCATTTCCTGTTGCGGGCGCTAGGCCTACCCACACAAGTGAGGTACCATTTTTATCGGGAGACTTGGGGGAACGCTGGGTGGAAGGAAATTTGTGGCTCCTCTCAGATTCCAGAACTTTCTGTCACCGAAATATGAGGAAAATATGTTTTTTTAGCCAAATTTTGAGGTTTGCAAAGGATTCTGGGTAACAGAACCTGGTCAGAGCCCCACAAGTCACCCCATCTTGGATTCCCCTAGGTCTCTAGTTTTCAAAAATGCACAGGTTTGGTAGGTTTCCCTAGGTGCCGGCTGAGCTAGAGGCCAAAATCTACAGGTAGGCACTTTGCAAAAAACAGCTCTGTTTTCTGTCAAAAAATGGGATGTGCCCACTTTGTGTTTTGGGACATTTCCTGTTGCGGGCGCTAGGCCTACCCACACAAGCGAGGTACCATTTTTATCGGGAGACTTGGGGGAACGCTGGGTGGAAGGAAATGTGTGGCTCGTCTCAGATTCCAGAACTTTCTTTCACCGAAATATGAGGAAAATATGTTTTTTTAGCCAAATTTTGAGGTTTGCAAAGGATTCTGGGTAACAGAACCTGGTCAGAGCCCCACAAGTCACCCCATATTGGATTCCCCTAGGTCTGTAGTTTTCAAAAATGAACAGGTTTGGTAGGTTTCCCTAGGTGCCGGCTGAGCTAGAGGCCAAAATCTACAGGTAGGCACTTTGCAAAAAACAGCTCTGTTTTCTGTAATGTATCCACGTTGTGTTTTGGGGCATTTCCTGTCGCAGGCGCTAGGCCTACCCACACAAGTGAGGTACTTTTTTTATCGGGAGACTTGGGGGAACGCTGGTTGGAAGGAAATTTGTGGCTCCTCTCAGATTACAGAACTTCCTGTCACCGAAATGTGAGGAAAATATGTTTTTTTAGCCAAATTTTGAGGTTTGCAAAGGATTCTGGGTAACAGAACCTGGTCAGAGCCCCACAAGTCACCCCATCTTAGATTCCCCTAGGTCTCTAGTTTTCAAAAATGCACAGGTTTGGTAGGTTTCCCTAGGTGCCGGCTGAGCTACAGGCCAAAATCTACAGGTAGGCACTTTGCAAAAAAACAGCTCTGTTTTCTGTCAAAAAATGGGATGTGCCCACTTTGTATTTTGGGACATTTTCTGTCGCGGGCGCTAGAACTACCCACACAAAGGAGGTATCATTTTTATCGGGAGACTTGGGGGAACGCTGGGTGGAAGGAAATTTGTGGCTCCTCTCAGATTCCAGAACTTTCTGTCACCGAAATGTGAGGAAAATGTGTTTTTTTAGCCAAATTTTGAGGTTTGCAAAGGATTCTGGGTAACAGAACCTGGTCAGAGCCCCACAAGTCACCCCATCTTGGATTCCCCTAGGTCTCTAGTTTTCAAAAATGCACAGGTTTGGTTGGTTTCCTTAGGTGCCGGCTGAGCTAGAGGCCAAAATCTACAGGTAGGCACTTTGCAAAAAACAGCTCTGTTTTCTGTCAAAAAATGGGATGTGCCCACTTTGTGTTTTGGGACATTTCCTGTTGCGGGCGCTAGGCCTACCCACACAAGTGAGGTACCATTTTTATCGGGAGACTTGGGGGAACGCTGGGTGGAAGGAAATTTGTGGCTCCTCTCAGATTCCAGAACTTTCTGTCACCGAAATATGAGGAAAATATGTTTTTTTAGCCAAATTTTGAGGTTTGCAAAGGATTCTGGGTAACAGAACCTGGTCAGAGCCCCACAAGTCACCCCATCTTGGATTCCCCTAGGTCTCTAGTTTTAAAAAATGCACAGGTTTGGTAGGTTTCCCTAGGTGCCGGCTGAGCTAGAGGCCAAAATCTACAGGTAGGCACTTTGCAAAAAACAGCTCTGTTTCCAGTCAAAAAATGGGATGTGCCCACTTTGTGTTTTGGGTCATTTCCTGTTGCGGGCGCTATGCCTACCCACACAAGCGAGGTACCATTTTTATCGGGAGACTTGGGGGAACGCTGGGTGGAAGGAAATTTGTGGCTCCTCTCAGATTCCAGAACTTTCTGTCACCGAAATATGAGGAAAAAATGTTTTTTTAGCCAAATTTTGAGGTTTGCAAAGGATTCTGGGTAACAGAACCTGGTCAGAGCCCCATAAGTCACCCTATCTTGGATTCCCCTAGGTCTCTAGTTTTAAAAAATGAACAGGTTTGGTAGGTTTCCCTAGGTGCCGGCTGAGCTAGAGGCCAAAATCTACAGGTAGGCACTTTGCAAAAAACAGCTCTGTTTTCTGTCAAAAAATGGGATGTGCCCACTTTGTGTTTTGGGTCATTTCCTGTTGCGGGCGCTAGGCCTACCCACACAAGTGAGGTACCATTTTTATCGGGAGACTTGGGGGAACGCTGGGTGGAAGGAAATTTGTGGCTCCTCTCAGATTCCAGAACTTTCTGTCACCGAAATATGAGGAAAATATGTTTTTTTAGCCAAATTTTGAGGTTTGCAAAGGATTCTGGGTAACAGAACCTGGTCAGAGCCCCACAAGTCACCCCATCTTGGATTCCCCTAGGTCTCTAGTTTTCAAAAATGCACAGGTTTGGTAGGTTTCCCTAGGTGCCGGCTGAGCTAGAGGCCAAAATCTACAGATAGGCACTTTGCAAAAAACAGCTCTGTTTTCTGTCAAAAAATGGGATGTGCCCACTTTGTGTTTTGGGACATTTCCTGTTGCGGGCGCTAGGCCTACCCACACAAGCGAGGTACCATTTTTATCGGGAGACTTGGGGGAACGCTGGGTGGAAGGAAATGTGTGGCTCGTCTCAGATTCCAGAACTTTCTTTCACCGAAATATGAGGAAAATATGTTTTTTTAGCCAAATTTTGAGGTTTGCAAAGGATTCTGGGTAACAGAACCTGGTCAGAGCCCCACAAGTCACCCCATATTGGATTCCCCTAGGTCTGTAGTTTTCAAAAATGCACAGGTTTGGTAGGTTTCCCTAGGTGCCGGCTGAGCTAGAGGCCAAAATCTACAGGTAGGCACTTTGCAAAAAACAGCTCTGTTTTCTGTGATGTTTCCACGTTGTGTTTTGGGGCATATTCTGTCGCAGGCGCTAGGCCTACCCACACAAGTGAGGTACCTTTTTTATCGGGAGACTTGGGGGAACGCTGGTTGGAAGGAAATTTGTGGCTCCTCTCAGATTACAGAACTTCCTGTCACCGAAATGTGAGGAAAATATGTTTTTTTAGCCACATTTTGAGGTTTGCAAAGGATTCTGGGTAACAGAACCTGGTCAGAGCCCCACAAGTCACC
The DNA here is from genome assembly GCF_031143425.1 of Pleurodeles waltl. Taxonomy (NCBI): domain Eukaryota; kingdom Metazoa; phylum Chordata; class Amphibia; order Caudata; family Salamandridae; genus Pleurodeles; species Pleurodeles waltl. The sequence goes on along the minus strand of NC_090436.1, from coordinate 885,644,641 downwards.
CCATCTTGGATTCCCCTAGGTCTCTAGTTTTAAAAAATGCACAGGTTTGGTAGGTTTCCCTAGGTGCCGGCTGAGCTACAGGCCAAAGTCTACAGGTAGGCACTTTGCAAAAAACAGCTCTGTTTTCTGTCAAAAAATGGGATGTGCCCACTTTGTATTTTGGGACATTTTCTGTTGCGGGCGGTAGAACTACCCACACAAGGGAGGTATCATTTTTATCGGGAGACTTGGGGGAACACTGGGTGGAAGGAAATTTGTGGCTCCTCTCAGATTCCAGAACTTTCTGTCACCGAAATGTGAGGAAAATATGTTTTTTTAGCCAAATTTTGAGGTTTGCAAAGGATTCTGGGTAACAGAACCTGGTCAGAGCCACACAAGTCACCCCATCTTGGATTCCCCTAGGTCTCTAGTTTTCAAAAATGCACAGGTTTGGTAGGTTTCCCTAGGTGCCGGCTGAGCTAGAGGCCAAAATCTACAGGTAGGCACTTTGCAAAAATCAGCTCTGTTTTCTGTGATGTGTCCACGTTGTGTTTTGGGGCATATCCTGTCGCGGGCGCTAGGCCTACCCACACAAGTGAGGTACCTTTTTTATCAGGAGACTTGGGGGAACGCTGGGTGGAAGGAAATTTGTGGCTCCTCTCAGATTCCAGAACTTTCTGTCACCGAAATGTGAGGAAAATATGTTTTTTTAGCCAAATTTTGAGGTTTGCAAAGGATTCTGGGTAACAGAACCTGGTCAGAGCCCCACAAGTCACCCCATCTTGGATTCCCTTAGGTCTCCCGTTTTATAAAAAATGCACAGGTTTGGTAGGTTTCCCTAGGTGCCGGCTGAGCTAGACCCCAAAATCTACAGGTAGGCACTTTGCAAAAAACAGCTCTGTTTTCTGTCAAAAAATGGGATGTGCCCACTTTGTATTTTGGGACATTTCCTGTCGCGGGCGCTAGGACTACCCACACAAGTGTGGTATCATTTTTATCGGGAGACTTGGGGGAACGCTGGGTGGAAGGAAATTTGTGGCTCCTCTCAGATTCCAGAACTTTCTGTCACCGAAATGTGAGGAAAATAAGTTTTTTTTAGCCAAATTTTGAGGTTTGCAAAGGATTCTGGGTAACAGAACCTGGTCAGAGCCCCACAAGTCACCCCATCTTGGATTCCCCTAGGTCTCTAGTTTTAAAAAATGCACAGGTTTGGTAGGTTTCCCTAGGTGCCGGCTGAGCTAGAGGCCAAAATCTACAGGTAGGCACTTTGCAAAAAACAGCTCTGTTTTCTGTCAAAAAATGGGATGTGCCCACTTTGTGTTTTGGGACATTTCCTGTCGCGGGCGCTAGGACTACCCACACAAGTGAGGTATCATTTTTATCGGGAGACTTGGGGAACGCTCGGGGGAAGGAAAATTGTGGCTCCTCTCAGATTCCAGAACTTTCTGTCACCGAAATGTGAGGAAAATGTGTTTTTTTAGCCAAATTTTGAGGTTTGCAAAGGATTCTGGGTAACAGAACCTGGTCAGAGCCCCACAAGTCACCCCATCTTGGATTCCCCTAGGTCTCTAGTTTTCAAAAATGCACAGGTTTGGTAGGTTTCCCTAGGTGCCGGCTGAGCTAGAGGACAAAATCTACAGGTAGGCACTTTGCAAAAAACAGCTCTGTTTTCTGTCAAAAAATGGGATGTGCCCACTTTGTGTTTTGGGTCATTTCCTATTGCGGGCGCTAGGCCTACCCACACAAGCGAGGTACCATTTTTATCGGGAGACTTGGGGGAACGCTGGGTGGAAGGAAATTTGTGGCTCCTCTCAGATTCCAGAACTTTCTGTCACCGAAATATGAGGAAAATATGTTTTTTTAGCCAAATTTTGAGGTTTGCAAAGGATTCTGGGTAACAGAACCTGGTCAGAGCCCCACAAGTCACCCCATCTTGGATTCCCCTAGGTCTCTAGTTTTAAAAAATGCACAGGTTTGGTAGGTTTCCCTAGGTGCCTGCTGAGCTAGAGGCCAAAATCTACAGGTAGGCACTTTGCAAAAAACAGCTCTGTTTTCTGTGATGTGTCCACGTTGTATTTTGGGGCATATCCTGTTGCGGGCGCTAGGTCTACCCACACAAGTGAGGTATCATTTTTATCGGGAGACTTGGGGGAACATAGAATAGCAAAACAAGTGTTATTGCCCCTTGTCTTTCTCTACATTTTTCCCTTCCAAATGTAAGACAGTGTGTAAAAAAGACGTCCATTTGAGAAATGCCCTGTAATTCACATGCTAGTATGGGCACCCCGGAATTCAGAGATGTGCAAATAACCACTGCTTCTCAACACCTTATCTTGTGCCCATTTTGGAAATACAAAGGTTTTCTTGATAGCTATTTTTTACTCTTTATATTTCAGAAAATGAATTGCTGTATACCCGGTATAGAATGAAAACCCACTGCAGGGTGCAGGTCATTTATTGGCTCTGGGTACCTAGAGTTCTTGATGAACCTACAAGCCCTATATATCCCCGCAACCAGATCAGTCCAGCAGACGTAACGGTATATTGCTTTCGAAAATCTGACATTGCAGGAAAAAGTTACAGAGTAAAATGTAGAGAAAAATTGATGTTTTTTTCACCTCAATTTCAATATTTTTCTTTTTCAGTTGTTATTTTCTGTAGGAAACCCTTTTAGGACCTACACAAATTACCCCTTGCTGAATTCAGAATTTTGTCTACTTTTCGGAAATGTTGTGGTTTCTGGGATCCAGTGTTGGTTTCTTGCCCATTTCTGTCACTGACTGGAAGGAGGCTGAAAGCACAAAAAATCGTAAAAATGGGGTATGTCCCAGTAAAATGCCAAAATTGTGTTGAAAAATTGGGTTTTCTGATTCAAGTCTGCCTGATCCTGAAAGCTGGGAAGCTGGTGATTTTAGCACCGCAAACCCTTTGTTGATGCCCTTTTCATGGAAAAAACCACAAGCCTTCTTCTGCAGACCCATTTTACAAGTTTTTTTGAAAAAAACGAAATTTTCACTGTATTTTGGCTAATTTCTTGGCTTCCTTCTGGGGAACCCACAAAGTCTGGGTACCTCTAGAATCCCTAGGATGTTGGAAAAAAAGGACTCGAATTTGGCTTGGCTAGGTTATGTTGACAAAAAGTTATGAGGGCCTAAACGCGAACTGCCCCAAATAGCCAAAAAAAAGCTCGGCACAGGAGGGGGAAAAGGCCTGGCAGCGAAGGGGTTAAACTCACAGTGATAGCAAAATAGCGACAGACCCAATATCCTCATCCAGCCTTTCATCCTTCATGGAAGTCAAATCAGAATTCTGAGAATTTAGCAAATGCTCCAAGACAACTCCAGAGTAGAGGTGAGGTGCTAAGTGACTTACTTCAAGGAGGGTGGTTACTGGACATCTGCTTAGAGTCGGTGGATTTCACATTTAGGCTCTGATTGATTTCATTACTTCATTTAAAGTTAATGGAAGGTATTGCAAAGGGGTGACCTTTCTAACATCTTTCCACCAGTGCCCTTTCTCTCTGAATTCTTCCCTATATGTTCACACTGGAGGTCCCAGACACTAAATACGTCCTTAAATGTTCCCCATGTAACTCCCATCATGTGGGACAACATTAGTTATGTTTTTTTAGATGACCCACCACTTTGGAGACTGGAAATAATATGTTACAACATACTTGCCAAGCCTGGATGTCATGGCAGAGCTACTACGCTTGTGTCCCCTCAAAGCAGTTTCCGCTTTGCACAGTGGGCTTTAGGGCACATTTACAAACATTTCACGCAACACAGTGCAGCAAGTGAAGTTGCTGTGTTGCATTCCGAGAAAGGGAGAGAGCAGAACAGTGCGCTATTTTTACCCATGTAATGTCTACCTGACGTAAGGTAAAGCAAGGCAGCGCATATAATTACTTCTTTTTCACAAAGCCGTGCAAATCTGGAGTTCTGTTGCTTTTTAAATCCCAAAATGCATTTTACAGCCAGCCTGCGCCAAAAAAGTGACACAACCCTAATGCAAAAACTTAGTAAGTATGGACCACAGTGTGACGCTTGCACCACACTTGTGCACAAAATCCAACAAAAGTGACATTCTTTTCAATCACCCTTTTCCCACCAACGCCCACAAAGACTGAGGCATGAGAGCAAGCATTATAAGCAAGGAAAGGGGTAAGAGAGAAATCAGAGACACAGCACTGTACTCTCTCCCTTGTCACGTCTGTGGTTAAGGAGGTCTGCTCATTGTATTGGGCCACTTAGTGATATTTCTCACTGTAAAACTAACTCTATGCTTGGCAGAACATACAACCCCATTCTTTAGAGTTCGAACAAGTGTGCAAGGAATAGTTCAAAGTTCATTTTTAACCCATGCATGATTTCAGAACAATTATCTGTAAATAAAAGTCCATAATACAATGAACTAGAATTTATCATGCTGGAAAACAAACATGCACATTTTGAAGTCCTTTACTGAAAGACGCTCAGGATGGATGGCCTCATGGTACTGCTTCTTTAAACTTGAACCAGGTCTGGATGGTAAACAGCACCTCCAGTTGCACTTCCAGACATTTGAGATCGGTTTCAGGGGAAATATACCCACTGACATAGCAGTTATTTTAAATTAGACATGCCAGACATTGTTGGTGTGCATATTATTTCTAATTTTAGAAGCTCTATTGATAAACGAGTCTAAAATTTGAATACTGTCTCCAGTATCTATTATATTATCACCAACACAAGACGTTAACTTACTATTAATGGTATTCCAAAACTGTAAGTCCACAATGTTTAGACAATACATCTAAAATACTTAAAGATATCTTGTTAAGAACGAAATCAACAGACCCCGATCTACCAATAACATCTGTATCTTGTGCAGCTATAGTAAAAGTGAAGGATTTCTAAAATAAAATAACAATATCATTATTTTTGCCTGATGCTGGAGAAACAAAACTTTGAATATTCAAAGTCTTGTAAATTTGTCTGCTTCTGGGTTCCAGAGGTGAGTTTCCTACAGAAAGCAATTCTAACTTTCAAATACAAAAACTGAGCAAGAACTGTCCCTTATCCAGTTATGTGTGGGTGTCGATCAAAAGGCAACACCTGGATACCTTTCCTGGTGCATTTGTCGGCCACTGAACAAAACGAGGGAGGGCTAAAAAGAATCTTCTGCAGATTGCTAGTACTACTAAGCATGTAGGTTCTGTAATTTATAGTATTACTAGGCATGTGAGTTCCCATTAAAGAGCAGACAACGGAGGCTGGGAGATACTGGAGCCAGCATGACAGCCACCCGATGTCATCTGGAGTCCTCAGAGCAGGTAGCCCCTATTGTGTTCCACCAATTTGTTGCAGCTGACAACCATAAGAGCCACAATCCAGTGGCTCTGGTTCCCTTTGAATGGGGGGGGGGGGGGGGGCTCCGTTTTCTTGAGGGTAACTGTGAGTCCGTCCATGACTGTAGAGTGTCTGCTTGGCAATGACCTGGAGCATACCACCTGGAAGGAGGTGGAGCTCAGGTTCCACTTGGAGGTGTTAGGGTTGCCTGAATGGGTGCGTCTGATGCATGGTACATGGCAGCCCGAGAGGGTGGTCAGAAGGACCTGGAGCCTGGAAGAATGGCCCAGGATCCTGCTGTAGGAGGCTGGCCTGGCTTATAGTGGGTACCTTGTGGTACTTACACCTTGTGCCAGGTCCAGTTATCCCTTATTAGTAGATTAGAAGTGTTCTAGCAGCTTAGGCTGATAGAGGTAGCTATAGCAGAGCAGCCTAGGCTGAACTAGGAGACATGCAAAGCTCCTACTATACCACTTATATCACTTAGCACTATATCATAAGAAAACACAATACCCAGAGTTACTAAAAATTAAGGTACTTTATTTTAGTGACAATTTGCAAAAAGTATCTCAGAGGGTATACTCCATTAGGTGGTAAGTAATATACACAAAATATATACACACAAACCAAATCAGGTAAGTAAACAGTTAGAAAAGTAGTGCAAACACTGAAGAACACAATAGAATACAATAGGGAAAAATAGGCCTAGGGGCAACACAAACCATATAGTCCAAAAGTGGAATGCGAACCACGAATGGACCCCAGGCCTAGTGTAGTGTGTAGAGGGTCATTGGGAGTGTAGGAAGACACTAAGGGTGTCCAAGATACCCCACCCCAAGACCCTGAAAAGTAGGAGTAAAGTTACCCTACTACCCCAGAAAGACAGCAAAGTCGAGATAGGGGATTCTGCAAGGACAACAACTGATTGCAAAGCACTGAAGACAGATTCCTGGACCTGAGGACCTGTAAAGGAAGGGGACCAAGTCCAAGAGTCACGCAAGTGTGCAGGGGGGGAGGAGCCGACTAAACTCCGGATGAAGGTACAAAAGGGCTGCCTCTGGGTAGAAGAAGCTGAAGATTCTGCAACAACGGAAGGTGCCAGGAACTTCTCCTTTGGTCAGAAGATGTCCCACGGCGTGCTGGAGGATGCAGAGTTGTTTCCACGCAGAAAGACCACAAACAAGCCTTGCTAGCTGCAAGAGTCACAGTTAAACATTTTGGGTGCTGCCAGGGCCCAAGAAGGACCATGATGTCGTGCCGTGGAGGAGGAGATAGAGGGGGTGCTCAGCAACACAGAGAGCCCATGCAAAAGCAAGCAGCACTAGCAGAAGTACCTGAACAGGCATTCAGAAGATCTGAACATGATGGTCAACTCAGCACAATAAAAGAGGGTCCCACGAAGTCGGAGTCCAACTCAGCTAGTTGGGCAATGCAGGACAGAGTGCTGGGGACCTGGGCTAGGTTGTGCACGAAGGAAGTCTTGTAGAAGTACACAGAAGCCCGAGCAGTTGCAGTTCATGCAGTACACAGGATTACTGTCTGGCGTGGGAAGGCAAGGACTTACCTCCACCAAATTGGGACAGAACGGCCACTGGACTGTCGGGGACACTTAGACCCAGCTCCTGTGTTCCAGGAACCACGCTCATCAGGATGAGAGGGGACCCAGAGGACCGGTGATGCAGAAGTTTGGTGCCTGCGTTAGCAGGGGGAAGATTCCATCGACCCACAGGAGATTTCATCTTGGCTTCCAGTGCAGGGTGAAGGCAGACAGCCCTCAGAGCATGCACCACCAGGAAACAGTCAAAAAAGCCGGCAGGATGAGACGCTACAATGTTGCTGGTAGTCTTCTTGCTAGTTTGTTGCAGTTTTGCAGGTGTCCTGGAGCAGTCAGCGGTCGATCCTTGGCAGAAGCCGAAGAGGGAAGTGCAGAGGCACTCTGGTGAGCCCTTGCATTTGTTTTCTCATTAGATACCCACAGGAGAGACCCTAAATAGCCCACAGAGGAGGATTGGCTACAGAGAAAGGTAAGCACCTATCAGGAGGTGTCCCTGACGTCACACCTCTGCATCCAAGACAGCAGAGGTCTGCGACACACTGGAGGAGCTCTGGGCACCTCCCCTGGGAGGTGCTGGTCGGGGAGTGGCCACTCCCCTTTCATTTGTCCAGTTTCGCGCAAGAGCAGGGCTGAACCGGTGTAGACTGGCTTATGCAAGGAGGCCACCATCTGTGCCCTTCAAAGCATTTCCAGAGGCCAGGAGAGGCTACTCCTCCCAGGCCCTTCAGACCTATTTCCAAAGGGAGAGGGTGTAACACCCTCTCTCAGAGGAAATCGTTTGTTCTGCCTTCCTGGGACTGGGCTGCCCAGGCCCCAGGGGGGCAGAAACCTGTCTGAGGGGTGGCAGCAGCGGTAGCTGCAGAGAAAACCCCAGAAAGTTAGTTTGGCAGTACCCGGGCTCTATCCTGGAGACCCGGGGATGCATGGAATTGTTCCCCCAATACCACAATGGTATTGGGGTGACAATTCCATGATCCTAGATGTGTTACATGGCCATTTTCAGAGTTACCATGGTGACGCCACATATAGGTATTGAACTATATGTAGTGCACGCATGTAATGGTGTCCCCGCACTCACAAAATCTGGGAAAATTGCCCTGAACGATGTGGGGGCACCTCGCCGAGTGCCAGGGTGCCCTCACACTAAGTAACTTTGCACCTAAACTTCACTAAGTGAGGGTTAGACATACAGGTGACTTATAAGTTACTTAAGTGCAGTGTAAAATGGCTGTGAAATAACGTGGACGTTATTTCACTCAGGCTGCAGTGACAGTCCTGAGTAAGAATTGTCTGAGCTCCCTATGGGTGGCAAAAGAAATGCTGCAGCCCATAGGGATCTCCTGGAACCCCAATACCCTGGGTACTAGGTACCATATACTAGGGAATTATAAGGGTGTTCCAGTGTGCCAATCAGAATTGGTAAAATTAGTCAGTAGCCTGCAGTGACAATTTTAAAAGCAGAGAGAGCATAAACACTGAGGTTCTGGTTAGCAGGGCCTCCGTGATACAGTTAGGCACCACACAGGGAACACATATAGGCCACAAACTTATGAGCACTAGGGTCCTGGCTGGCAGGATCTCAGTGACACATATCAAACACACTGACAACATAGGGTTTTCACTATGAGCACTGGGCCCTGGCTAGCAGGATCCCAGTGAGACAGTAAAAACACCCTGACATATACTCACAAACAGACCAAAAGTGGGGGTAACAAGGCTAAAAAGAGGCTACCTTCCTACACCTGCCAAGAAGGAAAATGGGGAGGGGCACAGGAAACCCACTCCATAAACTCCCACAGTCCGGGAGGAGGCTGACCCAGAACCTACTGGGGAGGATGTGGCCAAACCAGAGAGCCTGCCCGAGCTGTCCAACTGCAGCAGGAAGGAGTTCTCACCAGGGAGAAGGTCTGCAAGGTACAGAGGGAATGCACTACTCTTGTGGATCTGTGGTAGCAGGTTGAGACCCACGCAGCATGTAGCCTCTCTGGCAAACACCTGATTTGCAAGGAGAATGGCACCCTGTATAGTGAGCCTAAAACTCCTGAGCCTGGTGCAGCTGGTGTGTTGGTGGTCCCCCAGTGCTACAGGGCCTTCTTACTCGAGCTGGCTCATGATATTCCCTTGGTCAGTCATTTGGGGCATCTCAGGACCTTTAACAGGCTTGTCACCCACTTTTACTGGCCTCTAATGAGGAAGGCCTCAGATGCGTTCTGTATGTCATGTCTTATCTGCCAAGTGAGTAGAAAGACAGGGGGAAGTCCAAGGCCCCCTTGCAACCTTTTCCCGTCATTACCATCCCCTTTGAAAGAGTGGGCATTGACATCACTGGGCCCCTGGACACCAAGACACCCATGGGTAACAGATTAATTCTGGTCTTGGTGGACCATGCCGCCCAGTTCCAGGAGATTATCCCTCTAAAGACTGTGACTGGACACGTAGTGGCCAGGGTACTGATGGAGATTTTTACCTATGTGGGTTTCCCCAAGGAAGTGGTTTCTGACCAGGGTGCCAACTTTATGGCAGGGAACATGAAGGCCATGTGGAAGGAGAGTAGGGTAACCTACACGTTCCCCACTCCTTGCCACCCCCAAACCAATGGGCTTTTTAAAAGGTTCAATGGGACCCTCAAAGGCATGATTGTGGGCTGTCAGAATGCATGAGGCATAAGTGGGATGTCCTTCTGCCATATCTTTTGTTTGCATACAGGGAGGTACTGCAGACAGGGGTTGGCTTCAGCCCCTTTGAACTTCTGTATGGGCACCCTGCCAGAGAACCTCATAGACTGATGAAGAAGGGCTGGGAACAAGCTTCCCAGAAGGCCCCCCAGACGTGGTCTGCTACATGCTGGCACTCCACAACCAGATAGTTCACTTCCCGGAAACCCGCCCAGGAGAATCTAGAAGCCAGTCAGAAGGACATGGACGCTGGTGTGACCAGAATGCCTCGCTAGTTGAGGTTCAGCCTGGCCACATAGTGTGAGTGATAGAGCCCGTGGAACCCAGGGCCCTGCAAGAATTCTGGTCTGGGCCTTATGAGGTGAAGGAGTGCACAGAGTCCCTGCCCTTCCTGCCTTGGCTCCAGACTCACAACAGGGGGTCATGGAGTGCTTTGTGTGGGATCAGGACACATCCCAGTCAGGTGTAAGTGTCAACTATTCTTGCCCATTGCTTCCCTTGATGGCCCATCAGTCACACTTAAGTTACCTTTGTGTGTGGCTGTGTGGAGGAAATACACAGGAGCCCAACTATCACCCACCCAGATGTGTATTCAGAGACAGGCAGAAGGCACCAGGTGGTTAAAATAAGAAAATGACAACTTTCTAAAAGTGACATTTTCAGAATTACAATTTGAAATCCAACTTCACCATAAGTTGTGATTTTAAATTGTGATCCCAGACACACCATCCTTGGGGTCCCATCTCTTCCTAATTGGAAATTACACTTATAAAATGTAATAAGGCAATACCAATGTTATTATATGGGAGAGATAGGGCTTGCAGTAGTGACAAAATAATTTAAGAGTTGTTCACTACTAGAACATGTAAAATTTAAAGGTATATGTCTTACTTTTTGAATACACTGCACCCTACCATTAGGCTGTCTAGGGCCTACCTTAAGGGTGATTTACATGTATTAGTAAGGAAGGTGTGTGCTTGGTAAGAGGGTTAACTTTTCAGGTCGACATTGCAATTTAGACCTGCACACAGAGGCTCTGCATGGCAGGCCTGAGACATGTTTGAAGTGGTACTGAAGTGAGTGGCACAATCAGTGCTGCAGGCCCACTAGTAGCATTTAGTTTACAGGCTCTGGGCACTTGTAGTGCACTTAACTAGGGACTTATAAGTAAGCTAAATAAGCTGATTGTGGATAAGCCAATGTTACTATGTTTTTATCAGACAGCACATGCACTGTAGCACTGATTAGCAGTGGTAAAGTGCCCTGAGTCCTAAAGCCAGCAAAGAAGAGGTCAGCAAAACAGAAGTTTGAAGGTATAAAGTTAGGGAAAATCATGCAAAGGATGACAGATCTAACTAATGGGACACCACTTGTGTAGGTGGCCAAAGGGAAAATTACAGAAAATGCCCTAAATCGCTATGTTGAGAGATAAGCATTAGGGTAGGTTCTGTATTTGGGTCTGTGCTGTGGAGTCACCCATGCAAACCTACAAAGCACAGACATTTTTGAAAACTAGACAACCAAGCAAGTCTGGGGTGGTGTGCCTTACATGGAGCCCACAAGATTTTCTTACCCACAATACTCTGAAAACCTCAAACTCTGACTGACATCACACATTTTACTTCCATTTCTGTGATGGAACCTTCTGGACTCCACAGGAATCAACAAAATTCCGTCCACTCTGCATTACTCTACTTGGCCCAATAAGAGCCCTGCCCCACTTGTGTGGCTTGACGTAGTCCCTGATACAGGAAGTGTTCAAACCAAGGTCAATTGGAGCCTTCGCCAGAGGACTCCCATTGTACTTGGGTTGATCCATTTCTGTCACAGGCTCTAGGCCTAGCCACACAAGTGAAGTACATTTTTACTGGGAGACTTCGGGAATTCCAGGTGGATGGACATTTGTGGTTTCCCCAAATTCCAGACATTCTATTACAGAATTAGGGGATAAATGTGTATTTTAAGTCAAAGTTTGAAGTTTGCAAGGGAATCTGGGTCAAAAAACCTTGTGAGAGCCACACAAGTTAGCCCACCCTGTCTACTTTTCAAACATGTATAGGTCTGATTTGTTTTCCCTATATGCCAGCTGAGCTGGGATCAAAAATCTACAGCTACCCACATTGGAAAATAAGGCTCAGTTTTCAGTGGAAAAAAATACAATGCCTCCATTTTGTGTTTTTGGCTGTTTTCTGTCATGGGCACTAGGCCAAGCCTCACAAGTGAGGCTCCATTTTTATTAGGCGACTTAGGTAAATGCTGAGTGGATAGAAAGTTGTGGCTTCTTAGATGTTCCAGATCTTTCCATCACAGAAATGTAAGGAAAAAGTTTGAGGTTTGCAATGGATTCTGGGGACAAAGCTTGGTGAGATCTACATAAGTCAGGCCACCCTGGATACCCCCAGGTGATTAGTTTCCAAAAATGTACAGGTTGACTAGGGTCTGACTGAGCTAGGGTCTAAAATCTACCGGTACCCACATTGTAAAAAAGGTGAGTTTTCAGTGGAAAAATGTGATGCGTCTGGGTTGCCTTTTGGGCCGTTTCCTGCTGTGGGCACTAGGCCTAACCACAGAAGTGAGGTACAATTTTTATCGGGACACTTGGGGGAGTGGCAGGTGAAGGTAAGTTTGTGGCTCCCCACAGATTCAAGAACTGGGGTTTGCAAGGGATTCTGGATACAAAAAACTTGGTGAGAGCCACACAAGTCACCCCACCCTGGATACCTCGAGGTGTCTAGTTTTAAAAAATGCACTGGATTGCATGGTTGCATGGTTATCCTATGTGCTGGCTGAGCTAGGGTCTAAAATCTAGGGCTAGCCACATTGGAAACAAGCATTTGCAGTGCAACGGGTCTCCCATTTGCTCATGTTAGAGCTGATCGCGTTGTAAACTCCTAACCCGACTTTTCATCTATCGGCAAAAGTGCTTTTATGTACCTAAACCAAAAAAGTGAAATTAACTGTGTAAAGCGCTCGACTTCTGCCAAGCAAAATCGCGCTACTAAAATAGAGAAAAAGTAGTCCACGATCAGACAGAAAACAGCAAGCCTCGCATGGTTTCTGTACTTGGTCGCTGCGCTCGAGGAGAGCTAACCACCGGAAAAGGCATGACGTGTGCATGCCTTCCACTAATGAAAGCAAGCAGAGTTTACTAGGCAAGCCCACGAACCAAAGAAACACACTGACGTGACGTCGACAGGGCTCCGAGCCCTTTTCTAACAACTAAATCGTCTCGCTGTGATACGCATGCGTGAGCGCATGCAACACAGGCTCGACCCTAAAAAGGTCTGTTTTCAGTTGGAAAATGTGCTGCTTTCATGTTGTAATTTGGCCCATTTCCTGTTGCAGGAAATGCAACCCACACAAGTGAGGTACCATTTTTATTGGAGGACTTGTGGGAGCATAGAATAGTGGAACATTTGTTATCACCAATTGGATTTTGCTGCAGTTGTGCTTTTGAAATGTAAGCTAGTGTGTAAGAAAGAAGATATTTTGAAAAATACACTTTAAATCATACACTATTATGGATACGCACAAATTCAGGGATAGATAACTAACCATTGCTCCTAAACTCCTTATCGTGAGCCCATGTCAGAAATACATCGTTTTTCTTGATACCCATTTTTCACACTATCGACTTTACTATATGAATTAATCTGTAATCGGTACTCAATAAAAAAACATTGTATCGTGCAGCTCAGTTGTTGGCCCTGGGTACCTTGGGTTCTTGGAGAACGTACAAACCTTATATATCACCACAACTAGAAGAGTCTAGCAGAATAAATGGTATACTACATTAGTAAATTGGCCATTGTGACAAAGGGTTACACGTGAAAATGATGTAAAAAATAGCTGTTTTTTCCTACTCATTTCCAATATTTCTTTATTTCAACAGTTTGTTCCTTGGGAAAACCTTGAGTGATCTAGACATATGACCCCTTACTGAATTTGGAGTGTTGTCTAATTTTCAGGAATTTATAGCTTTCCTGAATCACCCATGAGTTTCACACTGGTTTCCACCACAAACTGAAAATAGGTCAATAGCAGAAAGAATAGGAAAAATGGGCTCCCACTTTGAAAAATGTCAAAACTGTGGCACAAAATTTGTTATTTTGATTCAGCTGTGCATGTTCCTGAAAGCTGAGAAGATGGTAACTTTAGTACAGCAAACTGTTCAATGATGCAATTTTTAGGAAAGAAACTCATCACTTTTATGGAGCTCTTCTTCCATATTTTTCTCAAAAAACTCAAAATGTTACTATATTTTGACTATTTTCTCCACAAACTCTGAATATCTTTGGAATCCTCAGGATGTTGGAAAATAAGGACACAAATTTGGCATGGATACCTCATGTGGGAAAAGGTTATGGAGCCCTAAGCACCAACTGCCCCAAATAGCCCAAAAAGGGTTCAGCAATGGGGCATTGGGGCAGGGGTGATGGGGGGATGTCCAGCAGCTAAGGAGCTCATAGATTTTTCAAGACTTTTCCCCTTCTGTGAGTTTATCTGAAACATTAAAACAGAATGAACACAGCAAGAAAAAAACACCTTGCCTCTTTGTCCGAAAATAAGACTCACAGGGATGATACCTAACATAAAAGCATAAAAAGGTTGGATATGGGAGGAAGTAGAAACAAAAAGAGGAGTTATCAATAAAACAATGAATACAACAACACGGGATCCATATGAAAAACACAAACAGGTATAGGTGAAACCAACATAGATACAAACATTCAAGTTTCTTCTTCATTAGATGGGGATAGCTAAAGAAATACAAGTACAAGTCATGGGAGATATCACAAGCAAGGAACACGTGAAAAAAAAGAAAAGACTCAGAAAAATACTAACACAATTATGCAATAATCATATTATAAAAGGAAGTAGTAATGACAAAAGTGCATAAGGAAAGCAACAAAAAGGAAAAAACTGCCAGCAAGAGAATTAGAGTAGGAGGGTACCATTAAGGGTATGTCCCATTGTTTAAAGAAACATTCCCTCAACTAAGCAGTATCAGAAAAAATACTAAGGGGCTTATTTACAATCAATAAATCAGTTTTATAAAGCGCAACTACTCACCAGTGAGGGCCTCAATGTGTTGGCGCCACAAGTGAGCCACTTTTTCCCCCAAATAAAAAGTGGCAGAAGAGGCTTGAAAGAAGCCCCTAGGTTTTTCTTATTTGTAATTTTAAAGAAACAAGGATGCAAATGACCAAATCTGGCTTTCAAACTTCTCAAGTTAGCTTTATGATCTAAAAATTCCTTTTTGCTCGCAGCCATGGCATTAGGGAGAGTTTACGAAAAAAGATTTTGGATTTTGTTCATTGATCAACTTTTTCTGATCAATGTTCTATAAATTGTATTTGATTATTTGGGGTGTTTGGAAGAAGTCTTTGAAGAATCCCAGGAGATGTGGTATATATTTAAACATCATATTTTTAAAAAAAGCATTTTTTATTGCTTTAAATTTTAACCATTTAAAAAACAAACAGCAGACAACATTAATGCACAACAGATTTGAAACCACATTTACATTAATAAACATTTAATACTTGGTTACATGTAGAGGCCTCAGACTTCCCAATCAGAAAACAGTTTCACCACATATTCTATATTGTTTGACACTTTTGCAGGCATCACCTCGATGTACATATGTATTCTTAAGCCTATACACTAGTTCATGCCCTGAGTCCATTCTTGTAGAGCAGGGGCTTTGTCAGATAGGAAATGATGTGCAATGTCTTGTTTTGCTATTGTATTCTGCCACCCCGAGTGTGACAAAGTAAAACATGTCTCCCAGCCTGCTACTGCCGACTGGTGGAGCAGTTTTAAACTGCTAACACGACTTAAACATTTAAACTCATGACAAATTTCAGACTTTACTTTTTTACATTGTATAGATCACCCCTAAGGTCTGCTTGTCGAGCCCCAAGGCAGGGTGTTGTATATTAAAAAGAAAGACATGTTCTTATATGTCCTAACAATAAAAAACACAAATTGTTGTTTTTACTGTAGAAAGGCTAGTAGCCCCTTGGCATATGCAGGGTTACACACTGACTGGGAAGCAGTGCTAACTTCTGAATGGAAGTACTGAAGTTGGTACTTCAAAGTATCAGAAGAATTGTTATACTAAACCTGACTTGATTGCCAAGTTGAATTTAATGCAATTTTTTAATACTAGCTAACTTTACAAAGTTACCCTCTGTCACCAACGTTTTCTAGTGCTCAATTATGGTTGCCAGCCACAAGACAGCCTTCTGCCCTTCTAGGGAGACATGTAAACAACTTCTAGGAAAGGACACAATAGAGGCCTGTCGTTGGAAAAGATGTTACCTTTGTCTGGCAAGAAGCCAAACAGGGTGTGATCTGAAAAGGCAAGCTTTAAAGGTGAAGCCACTTTGAAGTCAAATGGTGGACATACATGATTGGAGCTGCTCTTTTGTTCTCATACACAGGTTGGCATTGGGGAAAGAGAGGGGGAAACCGTTGCCAAACCAGTGTTGCTGTGGGTGTGTAGCCCTCATGTTCCCACACCTCTAGGATGGGCTACCAAGCTCCACACATGAGAGAAGGGTTCTTCCATCTTGAGAGTAGGCCGAATATTGCAGTCTATGATAACTAGATGCCACACTGCAGGAAGTAGTCATCAGGCAGGAGGGTAATTGGAATCCTATTGGACAGTAATCACCATATCCCATGAGGGTAAGTTGTGGGCATAAAAGTGGCACTCCAGGCACCCAGACCTCAGATCAGATATGTACCGAGAGATGAACAAAGAAGGACTTCCATGCTATTGCATGTGTCAAAAAAGAGGCTGTGCCAATTATTGAATGGCACCTCCTGGTCCCTGGGCTAGCAAAGAGAGGACTAGGCCTGTAGTGCCCTGTTTGAGAAAAGTCATCCCTGAGCTCAGACAGAAGAGGTTACCAATACTTGTTTGCATTTTGAGTGAAAAGCTGTGATTTACAATTTGCTTAACAATTGATATCTCCAGACCCTTTTAATGGATGTTGTTTCTTTTGATGTCTGAAAATTCATAAAAATAAGATCTGCTCTGAGCAAGTGTTAAAAGTGCCAAAACAAATGACATAAAGAGATTTCTTTGCACCATTTTTTTGGGCCCCCCGAATGGGGGATGCCCCCTTTGCATACATTATGCCTGGCAGGGAAAAGGCCATCTTAGCAACACCTTAGCTTCAAAAAACGATGGTAAGGCATTGCTAAAGTGGTGCTAAGCCCTCTTAAATCTGTGCCTGAGTGTTTAGTGCTATCTTCATTTTGCCTAACCTGATTGGGCTAAAATATACACAGTGGAGGTATTTCAGTTGAATGAGCTGCAATCGTATGGACACGGTCAGGTCCAGAGAAGCCATCTTTGACTCCACCCTATCTGTATCGTCTAGAGAGGCAACATCCTATTCCCATCTCTCTCACACTGCTTTCATAGGGTATCATTTCCAAGCTTATTGCATATTTTTAAAATGTCTTTCCCCTCTAAAGTCGACATTGTGATCAATGCTTCAATTGAGCTATATTTGCCAAGACAAGAGGATCCTTTTGATGTGATTCTAGGACATGACTAAAACATAAATAACAATAAAATTGTGAGTTGTTCATGTTATATGTATCTGCTAAATATGTAAATGTACTGATGCAGCCGCCCTTCCAGATATCGCCAAACTTGGATATACCCATGAGGTCCCTTGATCGAACGCCCCAAGTCCTGATATATGCTTGAGCCAGTTCTCACACCACAACTGTGTTTGCATAGTAAATATTTTATTACATTTAGTCCGTTTAAGTGTGTGATGGCAGCTCAAACAGCTGCTGCCATGGAGGCGGGGGTAGAACAGCATCTTGGATTGGGCCATAGAGTAAATATAGAGATCTTATTGCACTATACACTCAAGTTCAAAAGCGATACTTAGGTCCTCACTGTCCACAAACATCCGGTCATTGATATGTATAGGAAGAAAAGAAGACACCAAGCAAGACTTCTCATTTCCATCATCCAATGGCAAAGGATGCTACGCTACTGGATTTTCTATCATCCACCTGCACAGGAAATGACATCCCTAGATTTCCCATCATCCATCTGCACAGGAAGTGGCATCACATCTCCCCTCTCTAGAACCTACATATTGGCTGCCACAAAGTGGACATGGGCAAGCCCATTTGTTCCCATCCATGCATTGACCATGTCCAGTGGCTGGAACACCGATCCATGCCCCTCACACAGCTATGACCTAAACCCTGTCTGCCGTTCCAAATGCTTTTGCCTTGCTGCATTACACAAAAAAGAGGGAACATTCTCCTGTGCTTCCTACAAGGTTTCAGGCACTTATCCACAGCCAACACTCATGCACTGACAGCACCCTACACCCCACTCTATCACACTCACACAGTCCTGTAATAACCCCCACAACACTCCACACTTGCATGCATGCTCCTCAATGCCAGCTCACTCAACAAATATACCACAAAGAACTGGGACCTGTTGCACGATGATGTGCCAGACCTTCTTTTCCTCATAGAATCCTTGCTGAACCCAGCATCAGCACCTGCCATCGCTGCAAATATCCCGCTGCTACAAGATAGCCAGGAAAGATAGAGTTTACAGGCCCGGTGATGGAATTACCGTTCTCCACAAGTACACCATCAGCTGTACAACACCTACAGACATGCCATCTTCAACATGGACTTCCTGTCGTTGAAGCTCCTCATCATTAAAGCTAGCTTCACCCTAAGCAGCACTCTCATCTACAGACCACCAGGGCTTCGCACTAACTTCACCACCACTATGACAGACTTTGTCACACCCTTCTCCTTTGAAACTAGCAGCTACATCATAGTCTGAGACCTGAACTTTAACCTGAAAGTCCACGCCAACCCCAACTCAAAAGCACTCATCGAAGACCTAGAAAGATTGGGCCTAACCCAACAAGTAAAGAGACCTATCAAAGTCGCAAGAGACAACCTAAACCCTATTTTCACCACTTTTGGCAGCATCCACGTCAGCTAGCCCACACCAGTCCCCTGGATAGACCACACTCTGGTCAAGTTCAGCGTCCGTGTCCTGGTCCAATGCACATACAGACCACCGCCAGATCAGCCTGCCGAAACTGGAACAGCATCATTGACAAAGGCTGGCACACTGCTATTAAAACCCATCGATCTGAACACAACAACAGCCTTCTCAAAGCCATCAAGAATTTCAACAACTGGATCATCTCCTCGCCAACTCCATGTCCTCCTCAAACTCAGGAATACAACAAGCTCTAGACCTCAGCCATTTGGCACATGGATAAACTCAGACTGGTGAAAAGTCACTGGAAACACCTGGAGAGCACATGGAGAATGAGCCAGGACAATTCAGACAGAAGCACGTTCAAATCTGCCCTAAGATGCTACCACCATATGATCCACCAAACTCACTGCTGTGGTGGACCTCATTGATGCAAGCGCCAACAGTAGCAAAAACATATTCGCCATTTTTAAATAATTCACCTGACCCACAGCTGCCTTTAATTGACACACTTCCTCACAGGACCTCTGAAAAAAACTCTCTCAATTCTTCAGCAACAAAACCATTGCCATTTACAGCCACTACAACTTGGAAGTGGACCTAACAAACCTTGCCAAATTCCCCCGGTCTTATCCAAAGAACCAATGCTAAGCATATGGCCTATCATCACCCTAGAAGAAACTACCATCACAATGAAGTGTATCCACTCAGAGGCACACTCAGATATCTGCTCCAGAAAGCTGCAACCCATCAGCATCATACTCACACCCATTCTGAATGCTTCCACCACTTCTGTGACTTTCCCAGATGTTGAAAACACACAACTGTCCTCACATTGCTGAAGAAACCCTCTCTGGACCCTACAGTGCTTGCCAACTACAGACCGATCTCCCTGCTCCATTCCCAGCTAAGGTCTTCAACAGAAATCTAACCGAATACCTTAATAACCACCAACTCCTCAACAGCACTCTGTCTTGTTTCAGACTCAACCACAGCACTGAAACTCCCTCTATCGCCTCCACGGGTGACATTTGCATGCCATTGAATGGAGGAGACACAACAGCCCTCATCCTCCTGGAATTCTCTGCAGCACTGGACACAGTCTGCCACAGTCTCCCAATCCATACTCATCCAATGCCTACACAACATAGGAATCCAAGGACACATACTCCAATGGATCTGCTACTTTCTGACTGGAAGGATCCAGTCAGTCAGCCTGCCACTGTACGCCTTGGATGCCTGTGACCTCATCCACAGAGGTCCACAGTGATCCTCCTTGATCCTGACCCTCTTTAATGCATATATGACCCCTCTAGCCAGCATCATCCCCTCTCACAACATCAATGTTAACAGAGAGGATAAAAGTGACAAGAGGGGTGTGGCAGGGTTGCGTTTTTGCAACAACACTTTTGTCCTTGTTTATCAATGGTGCGTTTAACCATCTTCTTGATTACACCTATGACGCACCCAAAATAAGTGGTGTGCCCATACCTGACCTGTTGTTTGCAGATGACACATTGCTCCTCTCAGGAACCCGTGCTAAAATCCTGAATCCATTAAATAGATTCTAGGATTTTTGTAATTCTAGCAGGCTAGAAATTATTTCCAAAAATAGCACATTTTTATCTATTGTGCCACGTGGATCATTCTGGAAGAATTTGACACTGGGTGCCATGACACTCGAAGAAGTTAAATCATTTGATTACTTGGGCATCAGAATTAGCAATTCCCTATCATGGTATGCATACATTAAGAAGGGTAAGGCAATTATTCTACATAAAGCAGCTGTCATTGGGAGGTATAGGGCCGCTACTCAGAAGGTCGTTTCATCAGCAATAGAAATATATAAGGCCACCATTCAGGGCCGTGGTTTGAGGGATGACAATGGTGGATTCTTTATCAACTAGGAAAAATAATTTTATAAGATCTCTTCTTTCCCTCCTAGAAGCTATGCCACTTGTCCTGGTATATATTGACTTAACTATGCATCATATAGGTGATCTGGCACCCATCTTTGAGACCCTTGGTCTACTGGTCAGAATTTTATCAAACCCAGAGCTGAGCTTTTATCGACAAGGTCTTTGTGAACTTGTTCATTTGGACAAGAAGGTGTCTTTTTCCTGGCTATCACATATCAAATAATAGCTGCAAATGGGGGTTGGAAGATCTCTGGATTAATCCCTCAGCCATCAGTTCGTCCTTGAAGGTTTGCCTGAAGAAATCTTTTTGGGGGTACATAAAAATCAACTACCTACATAATGTTGTTAGCAATAGCCTTACTGGTAGATTCTTACCTATGAAATCCTCCCCGCAATTTGAATTGTACCTTGACAAGATCATGCCACAGTGAGCCAAAATATGTTTTATTAAATTCAGGCTTGGTACATTAATGCTGAGTAGCTTTACTTATAAATGGAGTAAGGAGAGTACCGCTTCTAATGCTAAAAAAGTATGTCTGAAATGCCCTAAGCAAGTGGAAAGTATAGAACATATTTTGTTTAGCTGCCCACTGTATTTGTGTGCCAGAGCAAAATGGTAGTGCTGAATCTTAATGCCCAACCAACCACCTTTGAAAGGCAATGTAATATATTTTAATGGATATTTTAAATTAGGCAGCTGTTGGTACTTTTACTTGTTCTACTATGGTTTGTTCATTGTCTTATGTATATCAGAGCCACCTGTAGTGCCCAAATGAAATTATTAGTTTCATATGGTAATGCAACATATTTTAAGGGATATTTCAAATTAGGCAACAGGAGGCAATTTGTTTTGCTTAGTA
Organism: Pleurodeles waltl; assembly: GCF_031143425.1. NCBI lineage: Eukaryota > Metazoa > Chordata > Amphibia > Caudata > Salamandridae > Pleurodeles > Pleurodeles waltl. The sequence goes on along the minus strand of NC_090436.1, from coordinate 885,623,304 downwards.
TTGCTTGGATTTGCACTTTATATAAATTAGGTTGACCTGCTGGTCTAAATGGGATATGTAGGTGCCTGGTTCCACTGAAGAAGTCTGTTTGATAGTTTGGTCTATTGGGGGAGGGCTAGGCAATGCAAATTTTATCATATTTTATGATTTATAATTTTATAATATTTCATGAGCCATGATATTTAAATTGGAATTGAAAATGTAACAAGGACTCATTGTTCCTATGAACAATATGATGATTGAATGAGTGCTCATGGTCCCCAGTCCCTAAATGAATTGTCTTATACCGGTGATGCTGCAAAACATAATGGATATTTGAGATGGGCAAATGTAGATGTTTATTTGTTTTAGTATGGCTTGCAGTTGCACTTCATATAAATTAGGCTGATTTGTGGCTCCAATTCGGATGGTCATGAATTGTGAGTTTGTATTGGAAAAGTAATGAGTGTTTTAATGAACCATGCTGGTGTATTTTATTGTGTTAATTGATTTTGTAGTCTGTGACCAAAAGAAAGTATTATGACTTACTTACATCAATGTTTTCTCCTGTGCCAATGACATGCAACTCATTCTATCCCTCATGGACCAGGCACTGAGTTCCAAGATCAAGTTCAAAGCTTGCCTGACTGAAATCGTCCCCTGGATAAAGACAAATTGTCTAGCTCTGTTGGCCAGTGTAGGACTGCAGCTAGTGACCAACAGAGCTAGGACTGACATCCACCCCCACCACCCACGTCAATCACCGCGGGATCATCATCAACAACAAATTTTATATGACCACCCAAGCCAGTGCTGTCACTGTCTCATGCTTCCATACTCTAAAGATGATGAGGAAATGTTTTTAATGGTTCACCTTCTATGCCGTGACCAATAACAAACTTACTAGAATGCTGCAGACACTTTAGAACTCTGCAACCAGAATCACTCCTAACCTCACATGCTGTGATCAGATCACACCACACCTGAAGGTGTTCTAATGGTTCTCCATTCACAAATTAGCACAGTTTGAACTCCTCACCCCCATGTTCAGTGCACTATATAATACTGGCCCACCATACAGCATCAATCGCATCTGCTGTTACAATTTTCCAAACATCTCAACTTGTCCAGACTACAACTTGCACACATCCAATGCATAGTAAAAACAAGACCTGGCAATCAAGCCTTCTCCTACATCTCTGTTAACGTAAAGCATGGAATGACCAGCTGCTAGATACAAGAGTCTCCTCCTCACTTCTTAAATGCTGCAAGAAGCTGGGTACCTGGATTTTTTAGTAGTCCCACTAGGTCCTGGGTGGGCCTAGACTTACATCTGATCAGAGCCAGGATACCCTCCTGGGTGATAGTGCACTCTACAAATCTACATAATATAAAATAACATAACATTTTACTGACCTAATTGTATAGTTCAATATCTGCCAAACCCAACCCTCCTTTGTAAGGGGACAGCGTGCATTTCTGAAAGGAAAGCTGAGTTTGACTTTCAGCCCGTAGGAATCTTATTTTTGGAGATCGTAGAAGTTTGAGAAAGGATGGCAGTACCTAATGGAGGATGTTCTGGAAAACATATATCAGACACTGCAGTACAATCATGTTAAATAATGAACCTCTACCTGCCACGTTTTGAGTCAGAGAGCTCCATGTTGTGTTTGACACTGGTAAATATAGGTGCTGAATTCAATTCCCATACTGACTGACCATCACACATGATCTGCATGTCCAAATACTTGCAGTGGTCTGTGGCCCACTGCAAGTCAATCTGTATTAATCCTCTTATTAGTTGAAGATGCATTACTAGATAAACATTTCCTAGATTCTCCATATGGTCTCTGTCCCAGGAAAGAGACAGTGCACAACAATAAGTCTATGCCCCAGCAATGAGCCCGAACTTGCTTAGAGTTTTACTTGGGCTAAAAAAACTGTCCAAATCACATTTTACTCCTTGCTGGGACACAGAACTGTGTGCTGTGGCCCAGAAAAGAATAAGATACTGTTTGGATTTTTGGGATTTTTTCTGAGAGGAAGGTAAAAATTCAAAAAGCATCTTGATCCTTCCTACAGGATAGATCTGTGGGATTTTATATTAGGCTAAACAATAGACAAAGGGTAGCTGGTTCTTTGCTGGGTGCCTTAAACACAGCGCGTTTGATTTATAATGCTTCTTTTGGACAGAGAGGCATTATGAAATGAAGGAGTGTATCAAATTTAATCAAGAAGTAGTGATTTGAAAGTGAAGGATAAGGAATAATGTTAGTCCATCCCGTGACAATCCCTGTCTCCTGGTTCACTTTTTCTGTTGGTGGGTTTGGCGGAATGGTGGGAGGAGATGTTGGGCTGCTCCTCCTACCCTTCCTCCCACCTCCCTCAGTCCCATCAACAGAAAAAAGTGGATCAAGCTGGTGGGCATGATTAGAGAGGAGCTGGGTGCATAAATAGCTGACTTAAGCCGTCCATAGCCCTGCCTACCAGTTTGATCCTTCGATGGACCTGGGTGGTGCTAAGGATCCTCTCCGAGGTCCATTTGATATGTGTGTGTGACATCACTAGTGATCTCACACACATATTAATAAGGTGGCTTATAAGTGAGCACTGGGCTGTCTCATACGGCAGTATCCAGAAAGGATTAGGTACTAACCAAGTCCTAGCCTCCAGCGCAGGCACTTATAGAAGTTGCCCTCCATTGGGGGAACCACAAAATGTGTGTCATACTAGAAGCCTCTAAGAATACTGGAGTTATATGTACATCATATTAGCTTCTCAATGACACTTGTTCATGACATATACATACGTCCAAGGGTTTAAAAAGTCACCCAGACACAGGGTGGTGTTTCAGATTGAAGAATGTGAGAGGTAAATGGAGAAAGAGATCATTAGGATCAATAAGACCTTACATGGAGTGGAAGTAGGATGAAACTACTCCTTGGTCAAGGGCAGAGCATTTGAGAGCACCGCCATCGCAATAGACCTTCAAGCCACTATCTCCACTTTAAATATAGTTTAATTAACCATGCAGTGCTAATATAGCAACTGAAATGCGTGGGTGGGCTACTGAATTATTTAAGCACTATCATCCTTGCAGATAATAAGAGGTTCTGTAAGGGCCCTTCCTCTACTCCTCTGCCCGAATATCATTACTAATATCTTGTTTAGGCAAAACCCTAAATCAGAGCACGCGTCTTAAGTAATTGTTTTCAAACCAGGCCAATAGGAGCAGTTTGAGGCAGTGGTTGCAGGTGAGGCCCATCACACTCATTTTTGGGGTCCAGCACTTTTTTTCCTCAACACACTTTTACCAAGAGCAGGAAAGATAACAAAACAAAAGTATAAAGAAGGAGGAAGAGAAATATAGAAAAACAGTGACAGTGGGAGAAAGCAGGCATGGGAAAGAACCTGAAAGAGTTCAATCAATTAAAATGTATTGTATAGTTAATAAAAACCATAACAAAACATTATTAAAAGGATAAAAACTAGTGTAACATAATTCAAATAGTTAAAAAGGAATTAAAGAAGCAACCATTACGTGATGGAAAGACCAGTCTTATCGCCCAGATGCATACATCTATACATTGAGTTGTAAATCACTATGCAGGAGTGCTGTAGCTGGTCAGGCCGATACCAGGACTAAAGTGCTGTGTGCAGAGGTACACCCTTCGAGAAAAAGAGAGTCATTCAGTCTTAAAGCCATTTAGTTCTTTCTGAAATAGTCTAGTAGACGTTTTTGGCTATAGCTGGTGGTATTTTTGGTCTTTGTGGGAGGACGCAGGAGGTCCCTAAGCTCCTTCACATCTTTAGCACCTCTGGCCAAAAAGGTTGAGTCAATTCACGAAAACAAAGCGAGGATGCCTCCCGACAGATACGTACACCCTCCGCTAGGAAAATAGGTTTCAGTAGAGACCTCCTGCTTGCGTCTAGGGAAGGGCAGCAGCACAGTAAAGGCTGCCATAATTATTTGTTAAAGTTGCACAGCCGGCAAACACCTCCATGACCTACTCTGGCCCACTCTGAGTTAATGTCTGTTTTTGGTAGCCCCAGGATTCTCATGGTCAGGATGTCGGTTTGTGTCCGGCTATTAATTGAGTTGGTGAGGTAGGATTGGAGTCTCCCTACTAAATTTGAGAAATTAATTGGGAGTAAGACATCCACAGAGTTTAACGGGCGGTATCTTGCTGGAAAGAAATTAGACAAAGCTGCCAGTTAATCACACTTTTCCATGCAGAAAAAGGGATAGAGTTACCAGAGCTGAGTCTACAATTTGGAGCATTCTCATGGCCTTCTGCAAATGCTCGTATGCATGGATTCCCCGGGCTTTGAAAATTGCCTCCATGCAGGACTTTAGTGAATTCCCAGGAGCCTTCAGAACCCAAAAGTAATATTTCAGAAGATCTGCTTCACAGGTTAACCCTTGATGCGTCAAGCCGAATTCTAAGTGAAGTCGGGATCTCCGTAAGTGCCTGCTAGATGAAACATTCTTGTATGAGCTAATGACTAGGCAAGTTCAAAGGAGGATGAGCAGGCCCTGGGGAAGCCAGGTGCCCATATCGTACAGCAGGGAGAAGAATGGCCTTAATGACTTTTAAAATTGGCACAGCAGATGGACTTTTTAGTTTTCTGTTGAGACATGCTAGACCGTATGTGATCGCCATGGCTTGCTTTTTTATGGAAGCTACATAGGCAACTGGTTTTGAAGTCTCAGAGAATCAGACCCCCAGGTAGTTATATTTTGGTGCAGATTTGATTGTCAATGGCCCCAGGCCCCAGGAGTGTCGCCCAAAGATTACCACCTTCGACTTATCCTTGTTTACAGTTGGTGTTTGACATTGTAGTCATGGAGGCAGCTCAGGGCTTGCTGCTTCCCGCTTTTAGTGTGACCCATTATCATGATATCATCTGCGTATTGAAGGATGTACACCAGTGACTGGCCTAAGCGAGGAGGAGCCAGATAATGATTTACCATAGACTTGCCAAGATCTGCTGTGTACAGACTAAACAGTAGGGAGGTCAGTACGCAGCCTCCTTGGGTGGAAATATTTTTGGAAATGGTAAGTGGCCCAGATTTTACGCATACACATGGGTCTGGGTAGAGCAAGATGATGGATTGGAGGATATTTGGTTGGATACCTCACGCTGTTAGCTTTCTCCATAAAGTGGGGCAATCTACCTTGTAAAAGCTGCACTGTAATCTATGAAGCAGCAGAAGAGTGGTACATTTTTACAGGAGGCAGCCAGAAAGATGATGCTGTTGATAGTCGAAGCTGCAGCTCGGAACCCTGTCTGAAATAATGGTAAGATCTCGTTATCTTGTGCCCAGGCTTCTAGCTGCTTCAGAAGAAGTCCAACAGGACAATCAGGTGGTAATTGGAAGTTTTTGTGGGATTTGCTTTCTTAAATATTGGGCACAAGATGGAACCCCTCCATGCATCTGGGATATTGACAGAGACAAAGGTATAGTTGAAGAGGGGAGTATGAATCGTTGCCCACTCTTCCGGGATGCATTTAAAGATCCCTGGCAGTAGGCCTATTAGTTCCTGGCGCCCCATCCTTTCGCATTAGCCTGATGGTTTCAATGACCTGTCCCAGGGAAATAAAGGCCAGCTGCTGACTTGTGGGCTGAATGGTGCACTTGATCGTCAGTGCCACAGTGTGTGCAGAACACAATGTGGTGACATAGGTTACGCAGGGTCCCTCTGAGCCACCATTACTTCTGGATGCAGGTGGAGATTTTAGTATGTTACTAAGGTTCCAAAACAGTGCTAGACTTCTTTCCAGAAGCAGTCTGTGTATCTTCAGCCAGTGTTTTTCTTCTGTCACCTTTTTAGATTCCCAGACTAGCTTTTTGTGATCTTTCCTCTGTTTGGTAACTGTTTTATCGGATTCAGATGCACAATTTTGCTTGTGGTGTCTCAAGGTGGATCTTAGTTTCCTACGTGAGCATCAGAGGGTTTTGTTAAATTGTGTGTAATACTCTCTATGGAGCGCCCCCAGATTGTGCGTGGGTATCCCCTTTCAGGCTGCAGAGTTGCTATTAGGTCCATGACCAGTCCGCTCCACCTAGAACCAGTGCCCCCCCCCAGTGAAGTTGGGATCCGAGGCCATTTTTTATGGCCACATTGTGACCTTTGCGGCGTCTGCCAGTTTCCACTTGATCCTCCTTACTAACCTAACTTTTTCAGTCTGGGTTGAGGCCCCCACTGCTAAACACCTGGCCACTGGAACAGCTCCAAGATTCAGAGTTCAAGTCAGTGGATTATGATCGCTCTCACTTATTTTGGAAATTTCAAAGCTGAGAAGTTGATAAAAGCTGCAACAAGAATATGTAATCAATGGTCAAACCTTCTTTGAACATGCGAGGAAAGTGACTCTTAAGGTTCTTGTGTTTGAATACCTGCTCAGCTGAGGTCACCTGAAAGACTTAGAGAGGCAAGAGGTGTCTGACGGTCAATTAAAGAGGCATGAAGTTAAATCAAGACTATACAAACTTGGTATGTGGCACCCCAACCTTTGTTAGCGCCGCTGAAGGCTTCTGAAGACAACTTTGGGCACTGGCTGACACTTATTTTTTTTACAAATTAGGTACTGAATAAGAGGAGTGGAAACTATATTTATTTCCTAATGAAAATGCTGTCTGCAATGTTAATTAAATGATGTGCACAACTAGACACACCGAGATTACAGTTTTGTGAAAAAGTATTTTTTATTTTATGAAAGACATCCACTGTGTTTTCAGCTCAAAAATATCGAGTGCTCAACTAAAAATCGAGGTCCAAGAATACTGTTGCTTGAGTTTTATAGTGGAACATTGTTTCTCTATATACCCTTATGCAAGGATATCGCCAGTTTCTCACAACATTCCCATAAATTTCCGACCATATTCTTGTATCAGGGCATTGTTATGTAACACAAGGACAAAGGGACCACAAAATTGGTAACAAAAATGCTGATAAGCCTGAAAACACACAAAAGTAGGTATCTAACAAATAACAAGTGTCAACTGACAACCTTATTTATAAAGTCAGCTTTCTGACAGAGCCCAATAGCTGCTCTATCTGGGTGCTGCTGCTTATGGGGGAAAGGATGTGATGTAACGGCCAGAGCTGCTGACCTTGAAGCTGGGGAACCAGCCTTGAAATCTCAGTGTTGCACTAAACACCCTGTGATTCTAGGCAAATCATTTAGGGGCATATTTAAGAGCCCCTAGCGCCACCTTAGTGCTGCCATTGCGTAATTTGGTTTACGCTAAGGCAGCACTAAGGTGGCATTTTCCCCGCTCCATATTTACAAAGTGGCGCAATGCATGCATTGAGCCACTTTGTATATACTTGCGCCACATTATGCCTGCGCCAGGCATAATGTATGCAAGGGAGGCGTTCGCCCATTAGAGAGGCTGTAAAAATGGCACAAGAAAAACTAATGCTCAGAGCAGGCGTTAAAAGGGGGCTTCCATTACTTATAATGGGCCCCTCTGTACTCTGCAGGAGTAGCACCTAAATGTTGGTGCTTCTCCTGCAGAGTACAATAGTGTAAAAAGAATTACGCTATTGCACCATACCGTGCGCTGTATTTTAAATTGGTGTACACATGGTGGCAGTAGGGGGGCACTAAGGGGCGCAAGGAAAGTAGCACTAGGTGCAGCGCCACTTTTCTGAAATCTGCCCCTTAGTATTCTCGTGCCTATCAAGAAATTAATGTGTCCCTGTCGAACGTAGATGAGCGTAGCTCGTGTAAAGCGTCCCAATACCTTCGGGTCGAGTTCGCGCTATATACAACTGCAAAAAAAAGGCGCAGCAGACTCAGGAAAGCAAAAAACATGGATCCAGACGCCCTTAAATACAGCAAAAGAGGAAGTGGAACTGTTCGCTGGCCCATCCCCCACCGTTTACAAGGTGTAAAGGAAGAATTTCACCAGTTAACATGGACACCAGCTTGCCCAACAAATTCAGCACAACTATTTCAAAAATATTAATGGGAAAATATTTCTAGTCTTCAAAACGTTCTCTTACAGATGGAATGCGATTCCAGGGGACTTGCAGACTGTCACTTGGAAAGACTATCACTAGCTTTCAAATCGAAATAAAAAATAAAAAAATCTGTGATTTTTCCTCCCGAAAATGTCAGTTCTTTGAACACACGCCAAATACACACTTTTTTTCAGAGTATTTCCTCGCTGTGAAGGTGTTAAGTTATTCAGAGCAGTGTACAGTCCTGCATTCTCCCGAAAGAAGGATGTATTGGCATAGATTATGACAAGCGCTTCAACGCACTCTCCTCTTTCAACCATTAAGGAATAAAATACGACATAGACAAGTTAATATGAATCCTTGTAATTTGTTGTAATCCCCGTGGTACCGCTAAAAACACACTACAAGTGCCATCCAAGGTATCAGTAGTGTTCACATTAAATGAGTACACCAGTAGCTCCTGGTGATGCAAATTATCCCCTGTTTTGCCAAGGCACGCATCATTGTGCACACAACCTTGTTCTGAAAGATAATGACTACAAAATCAGAAGCAGTACAGAAGCAGGCTTTTGTTAAGACCTAGAATTTGGTTTGCAACACTGCCATGTTTGTACTTGAGGGGGGTTCTGCTATACTTGTGCTGTTGCCACAAACAGCATAGGTCAGATAATCATTACTTTTCACGGTATTATACACAGAATACATCATTCTTTGCCAGGCGTGCTTTTTCAACCAGCTATCTGAAAGAGTTTTGTTATTATGTAAACAAGCCCTGTTTATGCTGGCGTTGCCTTTACATAATTTGCATAATTGTCAGTTCTTTGTTTGTAGAGCCTTATTTGTGTATGGGGCTTGTCAGAATTGAGGAAGGCATGCGGATCACTTTTCATGCTTATTTCCATGTGAATGCCTGAAAAAGTGGTTGTGTCACAAGCTTGCTCGGGGCTAAGATGTAGACTTTTAAATCTCGCCAAACCAGACTGGGACACCTTGAAAAAACATACTCTCACATTGTTCTATTGATACCTTTTTAAACACACAGGATCAGTCTTGATGGAGTCCTTATTTAACCGAGATGTTTCCGTTAATTAGGAAACAGAATCTGTGGCAACAGGAGCACATTTTGAAAAACTTTGAGTCAATTTTGGTCTCTTAATCATTTACGGTGTTCCCTTTTGCTTGGAGTAAAATGCATGTTTTAATTCGCTTTATTTTTAACTTTTTACTTAGCTTTTGCAGTGTACATTGAGGTCATTCTAATTCCCTCTTTGAATCTTTATTAGATGTATTAAGCAGTGCAACTGACAGTAAACAAAGGTGATTTTGATTCAAGATGTAACTGAATTTGTTTGGTAACGATGCACGCGCAACCACGTGACCACAGCATTATTTTAAAAGAAAAGATATGTGTTTTGAGTGGAGCACGCTATTAGCCCCAAAAAGGCATCCTGGTCTTAGGTCTGCAAAATACATGTACTATAACGACTCACTCCTTAAAAGAATCAAACATTAAGACTGGTATGAAAGCCAAGTCTTGAGACGCTTTCTGAAAGTAGCATCCTGGCTCCAGGAAAGAGGAAGATGATTCAAAGATTTTGCTCCTAGAACAGAGAGGGATCTCCCACCTCTGGTCTTCAACCTGCAGTTGCGAATCAGTAAAGATCTGGTGTTGGTAAAAGCTAAGGATTTTCCTACAGAATTTGCACCACTTTGTCCTTTTTCATGTGCTACACACACAATAGCTCTTACCTTGCCATGGTCAATACACACATTTGCTAAAGTCATATGTTAAAAAGGCTGTCTAACATCAGCAAAACATTGTGGCGTTATCATGCTTTAGAGTATGCTTTGAGCTTTGTATACCATAATTGGTGAATTTCATTGGTTTTTAGGTTTTGTGTTTCCCGAACCATAACTAACATTAAACTATTTTTTAGTTAATATGCCTTATTACAAAGTGATGCTCAGTTTCAATTTTTTGTTGTATATGTTAGAGTGTTGGACCTGACATCCTTGGTATATTTTTGCCCCAACTTTTTGCCCTCAATTCTCCTGTTTTTACTCAGTTTTGGCTGGCCATAGAATTCTGCACACTTTACCACTGCTAACCTGTGCTAAAGTGCTTGTGGTCTCTCCCTAAAACATGGTAACATTGGCTTCCACCCAACAGGCACATTTAATTTACTTGTAAGTCCCTAGTAAAGTGGTACTACCTGTGCCCAGGGCCTGTAGGTTAAATGCTACTAGTGAGCCTGCAGCAATAATTGTGCTACTCACTTAACTAGCCCGTTTAAACATGTCTCAGACCTGGTGTTGTAGGCTGTGCGTGCAGTTTTACTATCCCATTTCACCCTGGCAAAATAAACCTTTACCCAGGCCTAAACCTTCCTTTTTTGGTACATATAAATCATCCCTAGTGCGGGCCCTAAACAGCTCATAGGTGAAGTGTGTTTTAAAAGTTGGACATGTACTTTTAACTTTTACATGTCCAGGTAGTAAAAAACTCTTACATTTATTTTTCAGTACTTCAAGACCTACCTCTCCCACAGAATAACATTGTAGTACCTTAATTGCAATTAATAATTGATAATATTCAATTGGGAGCAGATAGGAATGTCAAATTTGGTGTCTAACAAAGTGTAATTAGAAACCTTTTTAATGGTAAAGTCAGATTTTAAGTCACAATTCTGAAAATGGCACATTTAGAAAATTGGCATTTTTATAGTACCAACTATTTGGTGCTTGCAGACTATATCCTGGATCATATGACTAGGTGTAGCTGGCAGTTGGTCTTTGTGCATTGCTCCCGGATAGTGAGACAAAGGAGGAATAGGTGTTGGCAGGGTGGGCCATCTCTGACTTGAAAGGGGGCAGAGCTGTTGCCTACCACACTTGTACATCACAAATGCTCTGCCTCAAAACACACACAAACGATTTTGCATTGGTCTTTTGTGCCCCCCACAAACTGGTGCCAGGACAGGGAGAAAATAAATTCCACACACTCTGTAAAGGGGTGCTCTAGAAGCTTCTCACTCTTCAAAGTGGGTATCAGAACTAAATAGTACACCTCAGATCCAACTCTTCAGTACACATATGGATCTGTGGAAGACTCAGGACTGCTGTGCTGCTTTACTGCAAGACAAACTGCTACTCTGCTTCCTGAACATGTGACTGTTCCCCTGCCTGGCAGGCGCAACTCAATAACCATAGTTGGCACTTTGTGCTTTTAGGCACTGTTTTTACTTAAAGGTTTAAAATTGCACATATATATATATATATATATATATATATATATATATATATATACACACGCACACACACACACATATATATACACATATATACATATATATGTCCTTTTAGGCACTATTTTTACTTTATATGTATATATATATATATATACATATATATATATATATATATATATATATATATATATATATATATATATATATATACATATATATATATATATATATATATATACTATTATATATAAGCTTTTTATTCAGTATGAAATAATTCAACCCTTAAGTTACATAAACAACAATAAATAACCATAATATCGATAAAACAGTAAAATCAGCATAATCATAATTTAAAAACAGATCAAACATAATTTTCAAGAATAATAATCTAGAACATCCCTTAAAAAAAACTCTTGGTTACTACGCCAGGTAATGGCTCCCCTCAAAAACAATCCCAAACCCCTCCATACCAATACATCTGAGGCCATTTGCAGCCACATAAAAGCAGGGTGAAATTGCACAAATCCCTTTGGCCTCAGCAGGGGTAATAAAAAACATCTTCTAAAACGTGCATAAAAAACACAGAATAATGTAAAATGGGACAAGGTCTGCAGGGACACCCCGTCACAGGGACACGGTCTGATAGATTTTACACCATACTGACCTAGCGTGAAGCAGAGATTATTCCTAATGACCCCCAAACGAAATCGAGTAATAAGAGTCCTTTCCCTCAGGTAATTTATTACTAGGAGGTGGGGCTCAGGACCCACCCCCATCTTTAACATAATAAAATCTCTGACCAATTGTGTCCTTAGTTCCTTTCCCTCTCTTTCAACCCTCCGCATTCTTAAGAAATTCTCCTTCACCCAATTCTTATCCTGGCTAGTCAGACCCTCGGGAGAGTAAAACAAATCCGGCCGCCCCAACTCCTGTGCTATTTTTCTGATAAACATTAGTCAGGGAATGCATTTTACATTATCACAGGCCAAACAATCCCTTAAAATCTCTCTATTAAAAATAGCAAAATCATTTCTCCACATCGAAATCCATAACAAAAGGGGAGCCAGCTGAATAATATCTTGCACACACTCAAGATCTAATTCTAGATGCAAGCACAAACCAGAGGTATTTTGACCAACGCCCAATAATCTTCTACAAAATCGATTTTCTTCAATGATGGGCACTCGGGTGTCCATATACCCCCAGAGTGCTGCACCATACAACAGGACAGGGAGACATTTTCGCCTATAGATTTCAAGCAGAGGCTTAATGGGTTTGCTTCCTACTCTTACAGCAAAATCAAAAGTAGCACCAACTGAGGCATGGAAGAGCATACTCCTTCTGGCAATAGAAGGTTTCCATGAGCCTTTGTCGTCAAAGATTACCCCTAAATATGGGAATTAATTGACCCTGCTAATAGTTTGATCATCAACCTTTAGCTCCCCAACCCTGCTCAAAGATTTATCACATACCATAAAATGCGATTTCTTATAATTCATCTCTAGGCCCAGGCCAGACATATAAGATGCATAAGCTCTAACAGCTTTTCGAAGACTGTTCATGGTTCAGGCCATAAGGACCGCATCATCCGCATATGTCAACACTGGGACACTAGTGCCATTCACCTTTGGGACATCCCTACAGGGCTCCACCAAGAAATCAGACAATCCATTAGTACATAAGAGGAACAGAGTAGGGGCCAACACACACCCCTGGCGAACACCCTTGGTGAGCCCAAAAGTCTCTGAACATTCCCCATTTGACCCCACCCTCACGTTGGCAATCCATCCTGAGTGGAGGTACCAGAGCAGCTCCACAATATCAGGATCCATCCCTAACTGACTTAACCTTTCCCACAATAGGGACCGATTTACCTTATCAAAGGCACAACTAAGGTCCATAAAGGCAAGATAGAGGGTGCCCTTCCTAGCTTGCGTATATTTCCCATTCATCATCAGAAGATTGAGGCACTGCTCACGAGTGCCAAGACCTTCCCTAAAGCCATACTGATCCCGGCTCAAAATATCCTTTTCTGCCATCCAAGCCTCAATACGCCTTAAGATGATCCACCCCAAAATCTTCCCAGAAGAGTCAAGTAGGTAGATAGGGCGATAGGACTTCGGGTCGTTCCGATTCCCCTTTTTAAAAACTGGAATGATACAGGCCCTCCTCCAAGAGGCAGGGATTCCCATAGTAACTGCCGCGTTAAGAACATTTAAAAGAACAGGTGCCCAAAGCTGAGGGCAAGATTTATACAAATCCATAGGAATGGAATCCGGGCCCGGGGCTTTATTACTAGCACTGACCTGGAGTGCATCAATAACTTCCTGAAGCGAAAACCTTATCGCTAAGTTGGGAACCACCACACACTCTTTTTCCCAATTATTTCTTAAAGGGCTTCCCTCCAAAATTCTACAGAAATAATTAACCAAACCTCCGGGGCAATATTGCAGCCCAAACCCTCGGATGTCTCTGTGGCAAAGGAGCCTCTATTTACCACCTTCCAGAGCAAGCCAGGATCCTTCAGGACTGAGGCACGCTCCAACTCTGCCCAGGCCTTTTCTTTAACCCTATCCTTACTTTCCCTCAGGGCCCTTTTGTACTCAATTCTTGCTGCTTTCACCGCAGGCCTATCTCTGGGATTTCCTTTGAGGGCCGTTTTCATGTTTACCCTGGCATCGTAACAAACCTTATCAAACCAGCCACCTCTGCACTTGTTAGAACGACTGTCTGACAAGAATAAACAGTCTCTAACTTCTATGTTTACTTCAGCTAATGCATCCATCACTTCGTTTGGGCACGGAGTCTCTCTCAAAAGTACGTCCATGAACAAGGGTAAGTTTCCCCCCACCACCCTCTCAATAACTTGTTAGGCATCTCCCTGTTTCCAGCCAAGTCGCCTACCCTGATCTTTTATCTTCACAGTTACAGGACCACCCGCCCTAATTTACTTAGAGCCCCTGGAAATTTGAAGCACACTGTGAGGGGGTTATGATCACTCATATATTCACCAAGCACCTCTCCACCAGTAATCAGATTTTTCAGTAACGGGGACACAAAAATGTAGTCAATTGTGGTGCCAAGCCCTCAACCCACAAATGTTGGGAGCTGGTGAGAATCTACTGCTTCAATATCCCGGAAGTTCAAAAGGCCCAACTTCCTAAGTTCCTTGATCAAAGCCCTACCTCTCATATCCTGAATGTCATCGACCAAATAGTCCCCGCAGTCGTAGTCAAAGGGATTTACCATTGTATTGAGGCTGCCCAGCTTAGCATTAAAATCTCCCGATACAATGGCACAGAATTCCAACCCCGCCTCCTCCATTCTATATTTCAACACCTGAAGAATGGAGAAAAGGATCCCAATTGACACCCCCGTCCCATACAGCATTATAAAAATTAACCAGCAGAACATTAAAATTATTAGAAAAAATTACCCAAACTGGCAATATACCATGGTGGTTACAATTAATTTGGAAGGCAGCCACTATCTTGGAGAAACGTATTAGGGTAACCAGGCCCCCTTTTGAGCGACCTCCGAGGGACTGAGCTGTTGGGATGGCAAATCTATCATATCCATCCCACGAAGCCAGCCCCTCAGACCATGTTTCCTGCAGCATAATAATATCATAGTCAGCCACACGCCTAACCCAATCCTGATCAGATATCTTGGCTTCATACCCCGCAATATTCCAAGAAATAAGGTTACACTTCCAGGGTCAGGGGAGGGATCAGCACCCAGTCGCATATGATTGTAAAAGTATCCCAGGGGAGCCATACCAATTGAATCTGCCCTTAAAAAGGCCTGACTATATGAGGAGAGAAGCCGTTGAGCCAGGCCCGGGTACCTGACATTTACAATAACACAATCCTCGGCCCCTTCTTTTTCCCTCGGCCCAATCCAATCAATTCTTCAAACAAACAAGACATCATCAAGATCCTTACAAAAAAAATTGCAGTTTTTGCTCAGCCAATGGCCAGTTTTATTCTTTAGTTGAACCATAGATTCTGTTGCCCCACGGGCCAGAGCAAGAACATTTGTCACACATATGGGGCACATGCCGGGGGGAGATCCAGACGGGCCAATGAAGACTTTTTACTCAGCGGATTCTGATTGAACTTCCCAACCGGCTGTGGGCAGGATCCCCCAACCACCGCAGAACCATGGTCAGGCTGTGTTCCGAGGCTAAGACCATTCAGGGCCCGCTGCCCATTGGTGGGGCAGAAGTTGGGGCCAACACAGATTGAATGCAGGCACCTTGTCCCCCAGAACTCGACAAGTTATCTAGATGCTGAGGCAAACTTCCCAGGGGCCCAGCATTTTCCTCCTGTAGATTCTCATCCATACTAGGACGAGATACACAACACAGGGCCTTACACACCCCCTATAAGATGGCTCCCTTGGCTCCTTAGTTCACCTAGCCGAGTAACAGCTTTTTCCATCACCGATAATTTTGCCATCACAGGTGGCAAAATACCCTCAATCATCTCCTTCAGCTTTAGCAAAATAATGGTTGCATCACAGCCCATTAGCTCGCTGGAATTTATACCATCATATAGCTCCTTGGAACTATCCACAAGAGAAGCTTTCATTTTAGGGACAGATTTCTTCAGTGTCTTTTTCTTCCTTGGCTGCACTTATCCATAGAACAGGCCACAGGAGAAGACAGCAAAAGCCTTTTGCTTCTTCTCGAAGGCCCTGGGTCACCAGAGTCCCCTAAATTCTTTGCATGGTCACGCTCTGATACAGCACACAGCTCTCCTCCATGGTGGACCACCACCCCCTCCTCCTCCTCCTCCAAAGCCACTGAGGGATCACTGGCTAATGAGACATGACCCCAATCCTCCATCTCCATAGATAGCCTCCTCTCCGCCAAGTCAATTTCCTTGGTCACGACCCCAACCACTCTCGCAAGAAAGGAGTCCAAGGTGGTATTTACATTGCCCTGCTTGCCACCTCTACCACTCATGGCTCCAGATAGTTGACCCTTTTTCCGCCCCATTTAACAGACAATAGCTCCTCACCGAGGGCAGCAGCAGCAGGATACGCAGTTTGAGACAAGGGCTTCAAGCAAAAAACTCTCCAGGGGCTAATACAATAAGTACTACTATATACACATATATATGTGTATAAATATATATACATACACACACACATATATATATGTGTGTGTATATATATATATATATATATATATATATATATATATATATATATATATATTTATATATTCACTGATAAAAATCAAAGGTTTCAGGGATGTTATAGATAGGTTCTGAATTTACTTCTACAAAACCATACAAATTCAGCAGTTACAGTTAGAGTTATTTCAAGTAACAATAACATGCCCCCTAAGGTAACTATAACTCGCCATGCACAGTTTTCTCACCAATATTTTATTGCATAAGTTTCAGTGATAATATCAAAGATGCCATAGAAGGTGTCATCAATGATATAATATGTGGAGTAATTAGCTGTGCATGACGAAGACATGAGTTATAGTTACCTCAGAGCATGAGTTATAGCTACTTGAAATAGCTATAACTATAACTGCTGAATTTCCATGGTTTCTTTCAATTAAAGTGTCGTGTGCGTCCTCCATTCATTCATACTTAAACATAAAATTCAATTTTTAATTCAAATGAATTGTAAGTAACATGTGATACCAAAAACTTAAAAGAGATCAAGGTGTAAAATGCAGACATTGTAAGCTGCAAAACCTTGGTCTTGGAGAGAGCCAGGCAAAGTAGCAAAATAGCAGGGAACGTGAGTTCAGAATTTCACACAGTCGGGGGCAGAAGAGTACATAATTCAGACGCAAAATTGTGGTGTGCCAGATACAGGCAGTCATCATAGATATACGTGTAATTCTGCATCTGTATTCAATCCCCATGGTACCTCTGTGCCCAGCTAGATGATCCATTTCGACTCCGACCTCCTCAGATTCAACTCTTGGTCGCCCCCTCTCGGTGCATTCATGTGTAAATGCCATATTAACTCATCTCCGATTTGTTGCCACTATGGCTTTGCCAAATATGTTTGGCCATTGCTTATGTTTAATCCTTATTATAAATGACCCGAAGATGTTGCAGAATCCATAGTTTCAGCTTATGGACAGTGCTTCCTACATATTTCTTTCCATATTGGCTCTCCAGAACATATACACATACATTGTCTCACAGTTTATCCATTCTTTCATCCTCATTGATTTTCTATTAGCAGCTTAAAAGTTAACTTATTTTTGACAGAGGATTATGCTTTACACTTCAGGAAGCACCAAAAGCCCTTTTGTTTAGTTGTAAGACACTTGGAATTATCAGTTTTACTGCTTGTCATAAAACTATTTGTAAAACAATTTCCCAGGGAAGATGTCTTTTTATAAGTAATTTTAGGATGATCAGGCAATATTTGATTCAAAGTATCATCCATTTTGAACAATTTCTAATTTATTTTTATAAGTTCCTTCACCTCATAACTTGAGGTATTGAAATCCATAATGTACCTGATATTATTGCTTGAATCCTCACGTCTCAAAGTTACCTTTTTTGGGATCAGTAGTTTTTCCCTTTCTCTCTGCTAGTCTCTCTCTTAAGTGCATTATCAAGTCAAGTACTGACTGTGGATAGCCTAGACTGAGAAATCTTTGACACATATTTTTGGCATGTATGGCACATTCACTGTCCTCAGAGCAATTACATCTTGCTCTAAGGAGTTCACCAAATAGTGTAGTCCATTTGAGTGCCCTGGGGTTTCCACTGTTGGTATTTTGTAAGCTATTACAACTTGTAGACTTCTTATGGATTTTGGTGCACATTTTGCCATCCCATATGTGGATTTCTATGTTAAGACAGGTTATTTCTTTGGCAGTGATATTATGGGTGAATTTTAATTTCTAGGGGTTGTTATTCAGTGATTTTATAAAGTCGGTGAGGTCACTTTCCCTCCCTTTGCAGATTAAAAACAGATTGTCAACATAACATTCCCCTAAAGGCATGTGCTCCAAGATTTGTGTATTCCGTTCAGTCTAGATTGTTTCTGCCTCCCAACATCCCATTGTTAGATTGCCATATGTGGGGGAAAAAGATGTACCCATGGCAGTTCCGTTCTTTTAAAGATAATAGTTGTTATCAAAAGAAACACATTGTGGGTCAAGCAAAACTATAACATCTCCATAATCATTTCTGTATGTTCCAGCAAGCTAATCAACCAGAGTCTCAGAAAATACCTGTAGGCCTATAGGCCATCTCTGTGTTCAATAGAGGTGTATAGTGCTACAACATCTATTGTGGCCATGTAGTATCCTTCTTTTCATGGAATATTGTTAATTTTGTTGAGGAAATGCATTGAATTCCTTAGAAACGAGAATAAGGCTAATACATATGGAAATAGAAAAATGTCTAAAAACTTGTTCTCTAAGAGGGAACCTATAGAGCTAATTATAGGTCAAGCATGTGGGTTGAGGACATCTTTATGCACTTTGGGCAAGAAATAGATAGTAGCTCTAATTGGATGAATCTTTAGATAGAAGTACTCATCATCGTCCAGTAAGCCATTTGCATGCCAATTACAGAGTTTCTGATGGTAAACTCTTATGTGGTCTTCTGTTGGATCATGATGGAAACTGTCATAGTTCTCCTCATCATTGATTTGTCTTTTTGCTTTTTGGATGTATTTAGTTCAGCCCATGACAACAATGTTTCCCCCTTTAACTGATGCTTTGATTATTAACCTATCATCTTGAATCTGTTTTAACACTGCCCAATCATCCTTTGTCATATTGATGTGATAATTTCCTTTCTTCCGTTTCTGTCCTCTATGGGATATGCTGTTCAGTCCTTCTATCACCACTTCTTGGAAGATGTACATTTTTTTCCCAGGTGGCAGTTGGGGACAAAGGGGGTTATTCTAACTTTGGAGGAGGTCTTAATCCGTCCCAAAAGTGACGGAAAAGTGACGGATTTACCACCAGCCGTATTACGAGTCCATTATATCCTATGGAACTCGTAATACGGCTGGTGGTATATCCGTCACTTTACCGTCACTTTTGGGACGGATTAACACTCCTCCAAAGTTAGAATAACCCCCAAAATGTTTATTTTGTCCTGCATTTATTGGTTATGGTGGCATAAATGGGGATCCCAATTAACTGATTGTTGCTGTGTCACTACTATCATCAAATAGAGCTATCAGGGCATGTTCTCGTTCAGTGAACCTATCAACTGTTTTTGTTGTCTTGTCATTCTTAAAAAGAATGCATTCCTACCCCTCTTAAACTTGTACGGTTAGCAAAACTTCATTATTTGAAGGCAATGGGAATGCTCAACCAACCTGGCTAGATTCAGTGGGGAGACACCAATCGTACTCAATTTCCTTTTGGAGGTGGAAGTAATATATAAGTATATATAGTTAATGTACTCAAATACAGACTAGATGAAAAAACCTGAAAAAGTCCAGAAATTTGTCGGTTATGGAACACAATATAGACTGTACATAACTCATACCTGTGATGTGTTGGGTGCAGGTGATTGACCCCAAGGATCCAACAGAGGCAGCAGGTATTTGGTGGGGAATTTTCACTTAGGTGGTGCTCTCATTAGTACATGTGGACCTACTTCTGGAGAAGCTAGTCTTCCACATGTTCTTTCCTCTTTCATCCTCGTTCACTCCTGCCCTTCCTTCAATGAAGTGGCATCCAGTTTACTTCCAAAGCATTGACATTTACCAGTAAGCCCTCTGTGAGCTGATTGTAGTCTCTGTGCGACATGACATCCGGTCCATGTTTTGCTCTTGGTAGATAGCTTTTTTTTCCTGTGCCATTAGCCACGTTTTGTACTGAGCATGCAAGGTTATGGTGTGCACTGTGTGTTTTATACCATGACTCCTGAACCTCGGGGTGCTTTCAAGTGTGTGTTCACTGTACCATACCTAACATTTAACTGTGTTCTTTTCAGTGAATTTCCCAGGGTTTGTTTCCGATGTACTACATTCAGCAGCCATGTACCCATTATGCTTTGCCCACAGTCTTTGGCCTTGCACAGCGCTGGTTGGCCACAGGGCTATACCTTCACCCAGTAGCCATTAGCCTGTGTATCCTACAAGTACATTCAAATAATGATATAGTTGATTTTTTAATGTTTTTTTAATAAATGATGTGAGTTTAATAAAAATTGCAAATTTTTAAATTTGTAATTTTTTAACAAAAAAGGCGAATTTGAGAAAATGGCATCTGTTTCAGAATACAAATTGTGATTTTCAAGCAGTAACACCATTTTTTGGATCCCTTTATCAGACAATCATGTGCTTCAAAAAATGTAAACGTGATTGACACATATCGAGATTTTGAACATTGCAATTTTAACCAACAATATATTTGAAAGTGCTAACTGTTTCAAGCCACTGAGCACCCGGCTTTATCTGAAAAGCTACTGTACGAATTTACGCCAAACCATGAAAAACAAACTTTATAGTACATGTCGTAAATCCGTTAAGCGTTTCCTGTGGTAGAAGAGAGGAAAATTTCTCATGAGATCTATATTGAAAAATACATAGGCCCAAATTTAAGAGGGGCGTATCGCCACCTAGCGGCCCATCAGTGTAATTGTTTTTTACGTTAATGTGGCGTTAGGTTGGCAAAAATGAAGAGCCAAATTTACAAAGTGCTGCAATGCACGCATTGCAGCACTTTGTAAGCCCTTGCGTCACATTATGTCTATGCCAGTAATAATGTATGCAAGGGGGCGTGCCTCTATTAGGGGGCGTGCCTCTATTAGGAGGCCCCAAAAAGTGGCGTAGTGGAATCTCTGAGATTCCACTACGCCATTTTTCTCATCATTTTTAATGCCTGCTCGGTGCAGGCATTAAATTGAGGCACACCATTGTTTCTAATGGGCCTCTTTATACTTTTCAGGATTAGCGCCAACATTTTTGGCACTAATCCTACAAAGTACCACAATAGCATCAGAAATTATGAAGCTATTGATCCTGACATGCGCCATGGTGCACGGTATCATTAATACTGCGCACACATGGTGGCATTAGGGGAGTGCAATGGGGCGCAAGAAAAGTGGAACTTCATGTAATGAAGCGCTATTTTTCTTAAATTTGGGCCATCGTTTTTGATTTCTTTCTAATGTTTTTTGTCCTCTGGACAGAACCGCACTGCATTTTGCATGCTGGATCCGGGCTGCATAAAAGATGCTACCAAATATGGTGCACTTCTATCCACATAAGCCAAAGTTATGGGCAAATCAAATTGTCTTTTCAATTTAAAGTGCAGCTGAATCTTAATTAAACAATGGCAACAGAATGGAAACAAGATCAACCATCCATTGTTGGATGATATCTCTAGTATTAAAGCATTGTAGCAAGCATTTTTTGTGTCAAGTGGAAGCAAAATAGTGGCAGCTGCTATGCAAGTTCATAGGGCGTACTAAATCTTCAGTAAGCAGAGTATGCTACCCAGAGAAGTCAAATTACTCAGCGACTGGGTCCTTTTCAACTACAAGGGACTACATAATCTTGAGTAAGATCCTGTCAAGTTGGTGATATTCTTATATTGAGATGCTGATCTACACGGATCAGAACAGGTTACTCCTCTCCCAAAATACAGCTCTTAACATTCTGGACCTTTTCCGGGTGTTGCGAGAGACTCACCCTGACTACCATGCTTCTGAGGTGGTCCTCTCCTTTGATTTGCATAAGGTATTTGACACAGTGCACTAGCCCTATTTTATGGCCGTCATGCACCACATGGGCTTAGGGGAGAGGTTGACGTGATCCATGATACTCCTGTATGTGGACATGCAGGCTAGAGTGAATATGGGCAGCTGATCTCCGACACCATTGAGATGGGTTGAAGAACCAGACAGGGGTGGCCCTGGTTACCTCTTTGCAGTTGAGCCCTTCATAGTAATTATCTGGGGAGAGGGGAGGAGTCAAGGCGTCTCACTGGGAGAGCAGGAACAAAACATCTTGCCCTAGGCAGATGACATGCTATTGTATCTGAGTGACATTGTCACAGAAATACCTCAGGGCATACAAATGCTGACTGACCTCAGGGCAGTGTCAGAATTATCAGCAACTAGGGTGAGACATGCGCATTCCCTGTGCACTCCACTATGGAGATAGCCCCGAACATGGTGACCTAACGAGAGATCTTGTGGGAACTGATCATGCTCAAATATCTGGGCATGAAGATATATCACATGAACGAGGATGTCTGTTCCAGCAATCTGGGGACTGGGATGTGAATGATGAGAGCCACAGTGAGGTTTCGGTGTACACTACACCTCCCCCCTTATGGCGCGGTTTGCCTTGACCAAAATAAGCATGCTGCCCGGATGTTTCTATTTCTTTGTGATGCTTCCAAAATGGGTACCTCCATTCTGGTTTAGAGCAATGGATGCTCTGCAGAGGTAACTGATCGAGGACGAGGGGCACCAATGAATCTCACTCCATCTCTTACAATGGCCTACGGAGGGAGGAGATTGGGAGTAAACAAACTTGAGCTCTACTATGCTGTGCAACTGCAGTGGGTGGCCCAATGGATAGATGGTGATCAGACAGAAAAACTGTTCACAATGGAAGAGGTGGATGGTGAAGGGACCCTTATAGCACTTCTGCTGGGTAGGTGGATGACTCCAACAAAGTACCCCACTTGCTAACACTGACAATGTAAACCTGGCAGATGTTCATTAAAAACAAAGGAGAAACCCCTTTGCACCTGTGCACTACCACTGGTGGTACCCACACACTGACAAGGCAGACACTTCACAACCTGACGACTGGAGAGCTGATAGGTGTTGAGATATGCATGGTGGGAGACTGCTACTGCATTGGAGAGCTCAGGAACCTTGACTCACTTGTGGCCAACAATAACTTATGCTCATAGTTTTTTGTATATGGATCACTCACTGGGGCAATGCTCTATTTCTGAAGAATGAGTTGACGGAACTTCAGACTCATGCTTCTTATGTTCAGGGGAGGGTAAGAAGTTTAACGTTATGGCTGTATATGACTATGTTATCAATGTGCATGATGCATATAAACAGAGCTCAAACTACTTGAGAAAGGGCCCTAGGAAAGGCTTAAAAAGAATAGAATGCCTCAGTACAGTACATTCAAGGGGTGTACAGAAACACTGGACTTAAATTTACACAACTGAAATATCACCACACTACATATCTAACCCCACACAGACTAAACATCATAGCAGGCACAACAGATAAGTCATTCCTAAGATGTAGGAGGGCTGACACCAACTCCATGCACATGGTGTGAAGCTACTCGACTATAGAGGATTTCTGGCACAGGGTTGACCGTAACCTGGAACAAGAGACAGGGCACACATATATAGGGGAGTTACCCAGATTCATGCTAGGCTTCGGCTCAAAGTCATCGTATTGAAAGGTGGCCCTTAGATTCATAGACTTGGGACTTGTAGTTGCCAAGAGGGCAATAGCACTACACTGGAAATTCCTCATAGGACCCTGACACAGCAGATGGAGAACAGAGCTCATTAAATGTGCACTGGCTGAGGAGGCAACCTTGAGACAGGAGGAAAGCAGGGGACTCTGCAGATACCCACAGGTGGTTGAGTGGGAACACATCCTAGATAGCTTCATTGGAAGGATGGGAAGCACCAGGGGAGCTGACTTCTCTGACATAGATAACGAGCTGGAGCACAAAGCACCACCACACACACAAGTAGGTGAAGACACATTTAAGCATGTGACACAAGAGGGAAAGGACACATGGGGGCTAAAGAGCGGTTAAATGGCAAAGTTTGACTTTGAGAGGTGCTAGGGCAGGAGTTTTTATAGAAAATGTTTAATAAGTAATCATGTATTCTGGGTAATAACTTTGCGTAGAAAATGTATTAAGCTATCAAAATAATGCACGCATGTGAAAATGTGATCACGATGAGTGGCCGTCAATGTTCACAAACTATACTTATCAATGGCTTATTAATATGAAATAAGGAGCATATGTTTGACTAATGTAGTAATATCTCATATTAAGGGTTATACATTATCTATTAGTTTATTTATTGAAAGCCTTAACTTAACGGAGGTCTTGGCCAAGTTGCATGGCCTCATGTCAAGATGTACCTCTAAACCAATTAATAAAATGGCTGTCTTAGAGAATTAAATTGTGATTTTCCACTGTACTGTCTAAATGTGCTCGTAGCTAAAAGTCTTTCTCATGAGAACCGCTTGCTAGAAGATGCTGTTCTTGCTAAATGTAACAATATGAGTGTAATGTGTGTAATGCTGACTTTCTCAGGAGAAGAGCAATGGAGAAACTGACTGGAGTATAGGCTGCAACAATATTCTTAACTGATGAGCCGAACGATGAGGACATTACAGGAGAAGCCAATCAACGATATGTGAATGGAGTACTAGTAGTAATTTCAGATTTGATGTTTTAGTTTTATTGGACAAAGTGTGAACATGCATTTCCTTGAAAAATAGGGACTTGGGAAGTAGTTTTAGGGAATCTAACTTAGCCGGACTGCACCAAGGGAAAATAAAAACTTTCACTCAATTTCTTGCTGGCCTTAGGATTTAGCATTTTCTGAAATTTGGTGCTGAATACTGATGACTTGCTGACCGCTCTGATGTCCTACTGACAAAGACTATTTTACCTTGCCTATCCAAATTGAGGAGAGGTATATGAATTTCTATATGTGACTTGCAATGTATGTTTGCTTTTTCTTTCTAGGTACCAACCACACTGTTTTGATAGAGCCATAGCTAGATGTTGTCCAAATTTGTGTTTGCTAAATTGTTTTGCATGAAGCCCAACATGCTGATGCTAATCTGGTGTTAGTTAAGGCTTCTCACTAATGAAAGTCTGCTATAGGGAATAACGTTTGATGTCTTTTCCTTGCTGAATCTGAATGTATGAGATATTGTTTGCACAATTGTTCTTGTTATTGATTTTCACTGTAACCTTAGAGTGTATAATAGTACAGTCTTTGATTAGATTGGTTTTTTTTTCGGTGCTTTGGACAGCCAGTGTTGTTTCTGTATGTGTATCATTCGATTTTGAGATTAACTTACTTGACCTTAGCATTGTTAACATAGGGAAATAAATATTCTATCTTTTACTAAAGGAGTGGTCATTCATGACTGAAAGGTCATGGTGTGTGACAATTACTGCTCCATTAATTATTAATGTAATTGATTATCATTGATTATTGATGTTATTGATTGATTATTGATTATTGATCTGCATGTACTGGAGTTATGGTGGGAACATCTTAATTGCGATCAAAAGGTTCATCGACCTATTTGCGTCCCCTTGTAACTTTACTTATTAAGGTTAGACGTGCTAACAGAGGTTGATGTTACTGGACTACCAACACTCTCTACTCTGTATTAAATAGGTGCATATGGAAACTATGGTTATGCAAGAAACCCCTGGGTTCATTCAACCTTATGCAAAGGATGACAAATTCAGCCAAAACAAAATTTGTGTAAGTGCATATGTGTACGAAGCACAAAATGACTTTGTAGTACAGGAGTATAAAGGACTCTCGAAGGTGGAGTGACAGAGGTGGAGTGTAGGATTCAGTGGTAGAATTTCCAGTATGGGCAGTGGGACAATATTATTCTGGGTAACATAATTGAAGGATAAGGCAGACAGACATGCTTATGCTGTAATATCCTTCTTGCCATATAGCTGATTTGTTTTATTTGTACTAGGTTGTGGGCTGCATCGTGCTTGTGCTATCGATGAAGAATTATGTTCACACCATCACTACATATAAAGCTATCAATGTCCTGCAGGATCATGGAGGGGAGGCCACTAGCACAGCACCCACAGTAAGAAGAAAGGTCAAGTTTACATACCTGATACATTTCCTTCCATGCCACAGTCCTTTAATATGTAACTTCAGCAGCGTGTGGCAGCAAAGAAGAAGAGGGAAGGGGCCAGCTACCTGACAGTGCACACCATCGCAAGCGAGTGTATCTACAAGTAGCAAGACCAGAAGCCTGCCACTTCCACATGACTGCCTGCTGGTACTGTAACGTGGTAAAGATTGATAGAGCGTTCCAACCTAATAAATTACCTGTATCTGGACGCTCTTGGGCCGATGAATCTTTTGACCAAGTGGGGCTCACTTCACCCGAGAGCAATCAATTTAATCAAATCAATAATCAATAACGAACATAAGCAATGCCCTGATCAACATAACACTTCACAATTAATCCAGAAAACATTTCGGCGAAACCATGACCTTTCGGCCATGAATAGCCACACCAGTTTATTCAAAGTTAATGCATTTATTTCCCTATATTAACAAAGCTAGCACAATATAAATGTGTCTCAACACCAAATGATATATGTAAATGAACATTAATAACTGTCCATAACGACGAAAAAGATGCAATCTATGCAGCATTTGAATAACAATGCATTCGATAATAGCAACACAAACCACTAAAACTACAATCTGTAACGGGCTAATTGCATACATTAGTCAGCATAACAAGGTCTCAAATTGCATCGTGCATCAAATGAATCCTCGTCTAACCTCAAATTAGCATCTGCATGTGGGTCTTCATGCAAAAACAATTTAGCAACATTAATTTAGAAAACTCCTAACTAGGGCTCTTATCAAAAATCAGCAGTTGGTTACCTAAAAAGAAAACACAATGCAATTGTACATTTTCCTTTCATATTTACCAAATTCAATCAGCATTCAAGGAAGTCTTCGTCTCACAGGTACCGGTTTCTATCAGCATGGGACGGGGCAAAGGGGGCAAGGTGGACGGGGCAATTGCCTCACAGCGGCAAGATAAAACTACTACTTCATGCAAAGGGACAAATCAAAGTTAAAGTCTCTAGGGCGAGAATTACTTAAAGTCTCTTTCTCTCGATTAGAGAAAGCATCAAAGTCTCATTCAAAATGGCGTCGCAGCAAGATGGGCCATAATGGCTGCAATGTCCTGCAAAATGGCGGATATGGGGCGATGTCTCTCAATAATGGCTGCTAAAGTTCGTAATGGGCTACCTTCTTCTTGTGCACCTGGTTTAAATAGACAACAGTTCAAATCCAGTAGGGTCTTCCATTGGAGGGTTCATAGGTTGGCTTCAAATTGTCCAATCAAAAACAACAGTTCTCAAGCTTCTACCTAGGCATACATTATCCTTGGAGTCGGGAACGTAAGTTGCAACATATTTTACCAATTAACTCACTTTCAGAGCTTCCATTGTCCGCACCTGCAGATTGACCTTGGAGCAAAGAAGAAGATGCCAGGCTGGCACGAAACCTTAAAGATAAGCATGTGAACCGATCTCACTGGAAAAGTACAGCTTCAAGCAAGAATACACGTTTACTAGCACATTGGAAAAATACGAGCATCTAAACCGTGAGACAAGGCAACTAGGCCGAAGCCTTCACTAAAGTTATGCTAAGCTAAAACATTTCAAACAAGCAAATCATAGCACACGTTTACGGTTATGTCAGACTAGTACAATTCTAATACATCACGTTATATAAAGCACGCTTATAAATGTTGGCGAACTACTCTGAGGGCACATTTGTCCCCGTACAATCTTTATTAGTTCGGTTAAAGTCACACTTGATTATTGCAGCACTACGTTTATGCGCTAATAAATGTAAAACCTTCATTTCTGCGTCATCAATCCCTCCTCTGATGACTACTTGTCATCACACAAAACCAATCCCACAAATTTTATTCCATTAAAATTCTGTCAGTTCTCTTTGCCTTTTAGTTCCCCTTGTCCTTGCTTTGTATTCTTCTGTCATTCTTTTCATCATTTTCTCTTCCTTCCTTCTCTTAATTTTTGCCATGATCATTAATATTCCTCTTTTTATTCCCCAAATCCCAAAGATACAAATCAGTACTATTAATATTCCCTGTATTATTTTTAATAATATTCCATTCCAAATGCCACCAAGCCAATTTCCCACAGAAGCAATTCCCTTTCCAACCTTCTCCCAAACTCCTGGTTCTTTCAATTCCTTCAAGTCTGCACTCTCTTTTGTCAAATTTGCAAGCATTGTTTTAATCTTCACACTGTTGTCTGGAATATACGTGCAACAGTGGCGCGCACCAAGCATTTTGCAAACGCCGCCATCCTTTGCTAAAAGAATGTCTAGGGCAAGCCTATTTTGAAGAGTCATAGCTCTTTCCGCTGCAAGTTCAGCATCCATCAGGATTATAGCACCTGAAAACTTTGTCAACATGTTATCCACTATAGTAGACAACTTTCTTATTTTGATGGAATTCAACACAACTCCCAATGAAGGAATCATGGCTCCAAATATATCTCCTACCACAGCAGCTGCGGTCTCTCTTTTCTGGATACGATGGGATCCTGATGTCTTCGGAATCATCGATAGGTCATCCAGTTGATAAACCTTTGGGAACACTATACCCAAATAACATCTCCCCCACCATCCTTTTGGAAGACGATAATAGGCATTATGCCCACAAATGTAATATACACCTGGTATGACAGGATCAAGTCCGTTCAGCATGAATGTCCATTTGGCTTTAAAGATAATCACTCGCTCCTACGAAAATGTTATCATAATAAGATTCACCTCGATATATACAAAATTTCCCTACATGCCAAGCATCTAAAGCTATTCTCCCTTGTGTTTTTATTGCGGCAAAAGCATAATTATCTACTGAAGTCCTTTTATGTAGCTCCTTTTCTAATTTTGCATTCATTTGTGCCCTTCTATGATCTGTGCGATCTAAAAAGCTTATTTCTACTGCAGATAGCGAGCAGGTAAGATTTTCCCTATGAGCGTGAGCTGTTTCAAAAGGTTGCATTGGCTCGAAAAATTCCCTCATTATTTTAGCATCCCAATCTTTAGCAATCTGGCTTAGTTGCGTAATTATAGGAACATATGCAAAGGTAACATCATAATTTGAGTAAAAATACTGTATGTTGGTTTGACCATAAAACCTAGAAGTTACTATACTACATGTAATCCCATATGTAAGAGGCATGTGATGATAAGTCACCCCTTCCGTTACCGATGTCGGTATCTGTGTACACACATAACAATCTTTCGCATCCATAGTCTCAACATATTCTGTTAGCAAGCGATAGAAAACATTATACGAAAGCTCCTTCTTATCATGCAAGTGTCTCTCATCTAATTCTAGTCTTTTCAATGCAGTTAGTTCAGTGACAGTAATAGGAGCATAAGTGGAAGCATCGATTTTCTCATTCTCACCCTTTCCATGCATTCCAAGCACTATTGCCATTATTATTAGTACACATGCAGCTATCAAGCCTATACACACATATTTACAATATTTCATTCTACTGCTTTGTGTAGCGTACCTAGTCATGATCTGTATAGAATCAGAGAGCTAGAAGCACCTGTAAAAAGAAACGAATTAGCAATTCAGTTACAAAGCTGAACGAGCGCAATGTTCACACAGTTTTCTTCAGAAGCCCAGTCACTTATCGGTTAGCAGCATTTGTCTCAATTCGGCAATAACTCAGTTCGGCAATAACTCAGTTCGGCAATAACTCAGTCTTTTTTTTTTTTTTTTTTTTTTTCAGTTAGCAATCGTTGTCTCAAATCGAGTTTAAGAGTCAATCAGGTTATCAAAGTCTTATCAGGTTAGCAAGTGTCTCATCCGGTTTAACAATGTCTCAGCTGGTTGTATCACGTTATATTATAGCAAGCAATGTCATTCATCAGTTTTTTTTTTTTTTTTTCAATCAACAGTGTCCATAAAACTTTTCTTTTCTATTGGTATCTCTTCTTCTTCGTTCTCGAGGCTAAGAGATACAAATTCGTCGGTCCAATCGTCATTGACTGCATATGCCCATTCAGGACCGGAATATCTCCTGTTTGGTATCCTTTTCCTTTTCAATTTTGCATCTCTCTTTGATTCTGTCTCACTGGTACTTTCCTCTTTGGCCAAGTCTTTTTCTTCACTTGAGGTTGGTACCACGACAGACACTTCCTTTCTTTTCTCTTTCACTTTTGGCCCTTCATTGTCATTCAACTTTTCTCTAGTCTTTAGTTTTACTGGTGATATACTTTGTCTTTTCTTTGCACCGTGTCCACTTGATGGACCTGCGATCTCTTCTGAAGAAGTTTGAACAGTTTCGTTCTGTTCTGCCTTATCCCCTCCTTCTGGGGAGTCAATCAAGTCTTCCTTTTCTTTTTCTTTACCGTCTGCTTCTGGGAAAGCCCTCCTCTGATCAGGCTCTCCTGCTTTTTCACCTCTTTCGAGCCCTTTGTCACCGTTACTTTCTTCAGGCTCTTTGTCACTTTCAGCTGCTTCAGGCTCTTTGTTACCTTCAGCTGCTTCGTCGCTGTCTGAGGTTTCTCCTTGGTCTTCCCCAAGTGAGTCTGTTGCTTCATCCTCAGAGAATATTTCTCTCTCCTCTATTTCTGCCTGTTCGCTTCTAGTTCTGTTTTGCTCTGTCTCAGCGCTAGGCACTTTGTTGTCAGGTACTGGCAGTTTCAGCGCTTCAACTTCCTCATCTGTGGGACACAACACTTTCTTTGTATGACTGGCGTGAATCCAGTTGGGAACCCCCGCACACTTCACAGCGGTAGTGGTCGTCAGGATCACTTGGAAAGGGCCTTTCCAACGGGGTTCCAGACACGACTTCCTCACGTGCTTCTTTATCACGACCCAGTCACCTGTTTTCAGTGTGTGTCCTGGACCTTGGATCGGTGGCAAGGTGGTTGCTTCCACCTGGTGAGAGAAAGAGCGAACCACGTCGGCCAGACCTTTGCAGTAGTCTAACACCATATCATCTGTAATATTCAAAAGCGCGTTTGCGGGAACTGCAGGAAGTCTCATGGCCCTGCCCATGAGAATTTCGTGCGGGGACAATCCAGTCTTTCTGTCAGGGGTGTTTCTCATTGACATTAACACCAAAGGCAATGCGTCAGGCCATTTCAAATTTGTCGATGCACATATTTTCGCCATTCTTGATTTCAGTGTACCATTCATTTGCTCCACCAGTCCTGAGGCTTCAGGGCGATAGCTACAATGCAGTTTTTGCTCAATGTTCAGCGCTGCGCAAAGTAACTTTATCACCTCGTTATTGAAGTGACTTCCCCTATCTGATTCTAAAGAGATCGGGAATCCGAAACGTGGTATCAACTCCCTCAACAATAGTTTCGCAACTGTAAGGCTGTCATTTCTACGTGTAGGGTATGCCTCAATCCAGTGACTAAAAATGCACACAATCACCAACACATACTTCAGACCTCCATGCACAGGCATCTCAATAAAGTCCATCTGCATTCTGCTGAACGGGCCACTCGCCCTGCCAATGTGGCTCACGTTCACAACTGTTCCCTTTCCTGGGTTCATCTGCTGACAAATGACACAACGATGGCAAACTGCTTCTGCAGCTTGACGAAATCTGGGGTTAAACCAATCAGTTTTGAACAATCTTATCATGGCATCTCTCCCTAGGTGAGCCTGCCCATGATAGAACCGCGCTAGCTGCGATAAGAGACAATTTGGTAAGACATATTTTCCCTCATTTGAAACCCATAACTCATCTGGTCTCTTGGTGCATTGTGACTTAATCCAGGAAGCCCTTTCATCCTCCCTGACGCTATTCTGTAATGCTTTTAGTTCATCCATTGTATCCACGACCTTCAAGGCAAATGCTTCAGCTGGTTCGAGCTCTGGCTCACTTATCGAATTCCATTCATCCCTGAGCAATATACAGTTCAAGGCACAAAATCTTGCGACTTGATCCGCATATGCATTTCCCAAGGAAACATAGTCCTGTCCTTTTGTATGAGCACTACACTTTACCACTGCAACTTCGGCTGGCATTTGAATGGCGTGTAACAATTCCCTTATTCTCTCCCCGTTTTTCACTGGGGACCCTGAAGAGGTCAGGAAACCTCTCTGTGACCATAGTTGCCCAAAGTCGTGCACAATTCCAAACCCGTACTGACTATCAGTGTAAATGGTAACCTTCATCAATGTAGACAGTTGGCATGCTCTTGTAAGGGCTACAAGCTCTGCTACTTGTGCAGAATAGACTCCTTGAAGCCAGGACGCTTCCAAGACACCTGTTACAGTACATACAGCATATCCTGCTTTCAATACTCCCAATGCATCTCTTAGACATGACCCATCAACAAAAACAATTTGGTCATTTTCATCAAGCTTAGTATCCTTAATGTCAGGTCGGGGTTTTGTGCAAAATTCAGTCACCTGAAGTCAGTCATGCTCGACGTCTTCAGCGTTCTCAATTTCAGCATTTTCACCGGGAAGCAAGGTTGCTGGATTCAACGTAGTGCACCTTTTCAGCTGCACATTCGGTGAGCCCAGAATTATTGTTTCATATCTTGTGAGTCTTGCTCCAGTCATGTGTTGCGTTCGGGAGCGGGTCAAAAGTATCTCAACTGAGTGAGGGACCATGACTGTTAATGGGTGTCCCATCACTATTCCTTCACTCTGAGTGAGGCTGATACCAACTGCCGCTACGGCGCGCAAACACCCTGGCAGTGCTGCTGCGACCGGATCCAAAGTAGCTGAAAAATACGCTACTGGTCTGTTTATGCCACCATGGGCTTGGGTCAAGACAGACAAAGAACATGCATCACGTTCATGACAAAACAATGTGAAAGGCTTTGTGTAATCAGGCATACCTAAAGCTGGAGCCCTGCACATGCATTCTTTCAATTCAATAAAAGCATCCATCTCATCTCCTTTCAGCTCGATTTCATCCAAGGCATCCTTCTGGGTCAGTTTCAGTAAAGGCTTTGCTAGAGTCGAGAAGTTGGGAATCCACTGGCGACAATAGCTCACCATCCCCAAAAACTTCCTCACCTCCCTCCTTGTCTTTGGTGGACTCATTTGGAGTACACTTGTTATTCTTTCCTTCATTATTCTCCGTGACCCTTTCTCTATTTGATGACCCAAGTATTTCACTTTCTTCTGACAGAACTGCAACTTTGAAGGAGACACCTTGTGTCCATTTCTTCCCAAATGGTTCAGTAGAGCAATGGTGTCGGCGGTGCAGCCACTTTCTGTCTTGGATGCAATCAGTAAGTCATCAATGTACTGTACTAGGGTTGACTCGAATGGCAATTCTAACGCTTCCAAGTCTTTCTTTAGAATCTGATTGAAAATTGACGGTGACTCAGAAAACCCTTGAGGAATTCGACACCAACTGTAAACTCTGTCTAAGAATTTGAAACAAAAGAGAAATTGGCTGTCCTCATGAAGAGGCACCGAAAAGAAAGCTTGTGACAAGTCGATGACTGAGAACCACTCGGCATCGCAAGGAATTTGAAACATTATCACAGCTGGATTCGGTACTACAGGGCAGCATTTAACTATGATGTCATTTATTTTCCTCAAGTCCTGCACTAGTCGGACCTTTCCACTCGGCTTTATTAGTCCCATGATTGGTGAATTACATGGACTGCTTAACACTTCTTTCAGTACTCCCTGTTTTACAAATTCGTCAATGAGTTGGGCTACTTTCATGAGGGTGTCTTGTGCCATGTGGTATTGTGGGGTCTGGGGAAAGGTTACATTGGGTTTTACGGTCACTTTCACTGGTTCCACTCCTTTCACCAATCCCACCTCTTTTCCTGTCATATCCCACACTTCCTTTCCGACTGTTTCCCGTAATTCGACTGGAATCTCTTCTTCAGTTATCATCGGGAAAAGGTTAATCAGAGGATATTCTTCATCGACAGTTTCCATCTCGTCCCCTTCTACACTGTCCTCTTCTTCCCCATCACTGTTCGTCTGAATTCTAATTCCATCGCCTGAACACGTAATCGAACATCCCAGTTTGCACAGTAGATCTCTCCCTAACAGTGCTATCGGGCTTGAGTCACATACCACAAAACTATGTAACCCTTGATAGTTACCAATTCTGACTGGTACTGGATCTGTTATTGGGTTCGTCAGGTGCCTGTTTGCTACTCCCACTACTTGAACTGTTCTCCCTGAGAGGGGCAAATTTGGGGCCTTATTTATACTTTTTGGTGCAAAACTGCACTAAGGCAGTTTTGCCCCAAAAAGTTTTGCACCGGCTTGCACCATTTTTTAGCACCAGCTGGGCACCATATTTATGGAATGGTGCAAGCCGGTGCAAAGGGTAGGCTAGCTTAAAAAAAAATGACGTTAGGCAGTTTTGAGTCAAAATAAATGATTCTGACCAGATTAGCATCATTTTTTGACGCTAAGGGCCATATTTATACTCTGTTTGCACTGTAGTAGCGTAAATTTATTTTTATATAGAGTCATTTTTTGCACGGGAACGCCTACCTTGCATCTCATTAAGGCAAAGTAGGTCTCCACTTTCAAAAAATGACTTTAACTCCATAAATTTGGTGCTAGAGGGGTCTAGCACCAAAGTATAAATATGGAGTTAGTTTTGCACCAAATTAGAGTTAAAAAAAATGACACTAATTCGGTGCAAACAGAGTATAAATATGCCCCTTGGTACTTCAATGCTCCTAACAGTTGAACGTGTGGCTCCTGTATCAACCAAGAATGAAACACCATGACCCATAACTGTTCCCTCCACATTCGGACCCTTTTGATCAACTTCCAAGGATGCTGCAAGCACACAATCTCCCTCCTCTTCTGAACTTTCACTCTCCCATACATTGTTTATTCCATTCTCACTGTGTAATGGGAATTGTTGTACTGTGCCATTTGTATTCATCACCTGACCCGAGACCTGTGGAGGAACCATCACTTGCTGCTGATTCATTGGTGCCAAAGGTATTTGCATTTGCTGATTAGGTACCATGGGTAACTGCTGTTGCATTGGCTGCATTTGCGTCATCTGCATACGGGGTATCTGCATCTGCTGCGGCTGCATAGGCTGTAATCCTTGCAGCTGATTTATGGTCTGAAAATTTGGGTTTGGACCTCTCATTTTCAGTCCCCTCATTGTCTGAAATGCATTGACATCATTGTTTTGCTGACCAACACCTGCACCTTCCTGCACCACCATCGGGCACTCGCGTTTCCAATGTCCGACGATTCCGCACACGTGACACGGCATCACCCTTTTCATTGCCTGCACACCATTCGGAGTCACAACAGTGTTCAAATCCGGACCATTACTCCCAAAGCCTCCTCTGCCTCTGCCTCTCGCCTGTGGCTGAAACACCATATTTCCCTGCGGCTGCGGTACCTGCTGTTGGAACCCTTGCAACCCTTGCAACCCTTTCTGAGCTGCTTTAAGTTGCATCATCATCACCTTCTCTTTCAACCTTTTCTGTTTCACCTCAATTTCGTCGCTACAGTATTTCGCATAATTCAGCACCTCATCAATCGGCTTTGACTGCCAACAAATCAAATGCGTCTTTATCATCTGACTTATCTCTGGCCTCAGCCCTTCCACAAACCTAAACACAAAATGAAGCATGTCCTTCGCCTCTATTGTTTCCGTACCACTGTAGTTCTTGAACGCCTTCAACAACCTTTCATAATAACCATGAATCGACTCTTTAGCCTCTTGGGCAGTTCGATCAATCTTCTGCCAATCCACATTTTTCGCGGCAACCTTCGTCTTCAAGTGCTCAATCACCTTGTGGTACAAGCTCATCACCATAGGTGATGGTGCACCCGTATCCCTGTCTCTCTCTGGTTCACTTGTCGGCCAACCTACAGCCCTTTTGCATTCCTCCCACAAATCTGCCGGAACCACAATCTCAAAGAGGGTGTTCAGGTCCTCCCAAAGACATTTTGCAAGCTTCACAAACCTATCAGTCTGTTGATACCATTCAATCGGTTTCTCTCTCAGTTTGGGAAAATCATCCGTAAAAGACTGAATGTCGCTCCTGTGCCACGGTACATGTTCTAATTTCCCCCCTGCTGTCTCCCTCATTGGTAACATGGTTATTGCATCACTACTCTGTGGTCTTTTCTCCTTGTGCTCTGGGACACTGTCTTTCTTCTTTTCCTTTTTCTTTGCCCACCTGCTCTCCCATTTGTCTAAGCACCCCCACACTTGTGCACTCTGCAGCAATTCTCTAAGGTGTGTTTTCATGCCTGCTGACCTCATGTGTTCAAAGTCTGTGGTCCCGAAATCCAATCTATAGCTCCTGCTCAAGTGTTTTGTCTTGTCTATCTCAACCCCGTTTTTGTCAGCTATTTCTTGCAACCTTCTATGTACCTTGTTCACCTCTCTCGTAATCCTGGGACATAGATACCTCAGCTCTTCTTCTGAGTAGGACTCTAACCTATTCAAACCCATAGTCCCTTCCACCAATTCTTCTGCTTCCACGTTCAACCTGACCCTAT
Organism: Pleurodeles waltl; assembly: GCF_031143425.1. NCBI lineage: Eukaryota > Metazoa > Chordata > Amphibia > Caudata > Salamandridae > Pleurodeles > Pleurodeles waltl. Next base: position 885,586,830 of record NC_090436.1, on the reverse strand, counting down.
TCAGATAGTCTTCTTCCTTCCCACTGGTTGAGCTTTGTGTGGAATTCAGACTGTTGAACCACTGTGTCAGCTGTTGCGCATTCAACCCCATCAGTGTAGCATTCACATCGACTGCCATTGATGGTTGCGGCAACTTTTCAGTGTTCGATGTTAGCGGTATCATCAGTGGGGGACTCGACCTCACCACTGTTGACTGAGCACATATGGGACTAAACTCCATCAAGGACCCAGATCCAGTTGGCAGAACCGCTATCGGAGTTGTCTCTGGAGTGTTTTCTATGCACCTCCTTTCCGTCCCACTCTGCACCATTGATCCTTGACCGCTCATACCTAAGTTAGGCTGAGTGTACAAAGGTACCAGTGGACCTACAGTAATGGGTAGGGATATCGCATCTGGGTTCTGTCCATTCCCCATGTTCTGAGGCATGTTCATTCCCACACTATGGGTCATCATTGCCGGCATGCCCGTCTGACTCCCCGTCATCTGAGCATGTGCGGTTCCCCCCTGCATCTGCTTTTGAGGCATCAAAAACTGGGTTGACTCAGCTTGTGCCAATGTTAGGTTACGACCATTCTGTACTCCCATTACGGTCGGATCTAGAATCATTCCCGTACTGTTGTCACTGCTGTAGTACCTTGGGACCTGCGGCTGATAATTTTCTGCTGTTTTCAATATAGGCACATCTGGATATATTCTCCTAACCTGCGGTATCTGCGGGGTGAACAGTAAACTCGGGTCCTTAGATCCCGATGGCGTTTCTGAATTCGGAGTTTCATTATTCTGTACCGGTGCCGGAGGGGCAGTACTGGTACTTGGACTTTGTTCACTCGCTGCATAAGGTGGTGGACGGTCGTTCAGCAATTGGATGATGAACTCCTCATCCTCTGACTCGTCTTCTCTATCTTTGGAACACCTCCTATTTGTCTTACAGGTAACTTTCTTGCCTGTCGCCTCTTCTTCCTTAGCAATTGCGGGAAACAATTTTATCCCCTGCAATACATCTGACCTCCACACCTTCTGTGCATTATCCCACCTAGCGTCCGCTAGTGTCTTTTCTACTTTTCTTATCCTGGTCTCGAACTTCTTTTGCTGTTGCTGTCTAGCCATTAGTTCCCAAATCGCTAGAGCCTCAAACTGTGCTGGCCTGGGAGGTACCTTCATGTCGTACATCGCAAATCTCAAATTCTCTAGGATCCTAATATTGAATGTCCCATGGATCGGGAACGCTACGCTCCCATGTTTCTCTGTCAGCTTGTGCCATTGCTTTAGCCAAAGGCACGGAGCTACCCCCTTTTCCTCCATTACAACGTAAGCTGGTGTACCTTCGGGTGGCGTCTCCTCTCCTACGCTCGCTTTAATGTAAGACTCCCCCTTCATCGCACTCTTTAATGCTTTAAAAAATTTCATTTTCTCGTCTTTTATTTCACAAAGTTTGTAATCAATAAGGTGACTTTAATTCCCGGAATACTCTTCGCTTGCCTTTCCCCTTCCAATCGAGCCCCACGGACTGCGTCCAATCCGTGCGCGACCCTTCTCTACAACCAACCTATCCCAGCGCGGCTCCTAGTGACGTCACACTCACACACACTGCGGCTGACAAAGCCTTGCGGCTTGTCCTCCTTCACTCAGCTCCTCTCGTAACAATTTCTAGCATGTATCGCGAGCAACCAAATAATAATAAAACAGATCTGTCGGTTTACTACAGGAAGGGTAACACAATCGCTTCAGGACCTTAGGGATTTTTCACTAGCCTCGGCAGTTATTCCATCTTTCTCGGTCCCCACTTTCACAAACAAATCTGACCCGCAGACTCTGCTCTCAACTTGTCAATGATCTATTCTAGTGCACTTAGAATTTGTCAAAGCCCGAAGTCGAAGTTTCTTTCACTCCCCTAACACACGTACCGACTCGTTGACCACGCCCGATCAACCTACTAAACCGACCAGACCACAACATAAAACAAGTGTCTCATACACTTTTCAACATACTCCGGAGTCTCTTGACCTCGCAGGGCCCGTCTCAACAACAACAACCACGTGGACCTTTTTCTGCACAAAGCGCCACACACACATGAAGTTCGACGACTTCCCTACTCTCACACTCGGAGTCGCACCTCCGCTATTTTCTATGAAGTTCGACGACTTCCCTACTCCTACACTCGGAGTCGCACCTCCGCTATCCTCTAAAATCCTCGCAACCTTTTCACACAATCTGCGGCAATAAGCTGTGCAAGCGCAAAACCCTAACTTCACTCATACCGTCACTAGTACCGCCAACGCCGATCTCACACCTCCATTCTCTCCATTCGCAAGCTCCGAGATCCCGGGAAAGTCGCGGGGGGATTAGCCCATCATCATTCTCTCAATCTGTTTTACCCAAGAAAAATCTAATTCAACACCATATACCCCTCGAGCGGGGTCCCAAAAGTCTTAACCGTTTATTCAACACCATATATGTCTCGAGTGGGGTCCCAAAAGTCGAAACCATTAATTCAACACCATGTATGTCTCGAGTGGGGTCCCAAAAGTCGAAACCGTCCTCTGCTACCATCTACTGATAGAGCGTTCCAACCTAATAAATTACCTGTATCTGGACGCTCTTGGGCCGATGAATCTTTTGACCAAGTGGGGCTCACTTCACCCGAGAGCAATCAATTTAATCAAATCAATAATCAATAACGAACATAAGCAATGCCCTGATCAACATAACACTTCACAATTAATCCAGAAAACATTTCGGCGAAACCATGACCTTTCGGCCATGAATAGCCACACCAGTTTATTCAAAGTTAATGCATTTATTTCCCTATATTAACAAAGCTAGCACAATATAAATGTGTCTCAACACCAAATGATATATGTAAATGAACATTAATAACTGTCCATAACGACGAAAAAGATGCAATCTATGCAGCATTTGAATAACAATGCATTCGATAATAGCAACACAAACCACTAAAACTACAATCTGTAACGGGCTAATTGCATACATTAGTCAGCATAACAAGGTCTCAAATTGCATCGTGCATCAAATTAATCCTCGTCTAACCTCAAATTAGCATCTGCATGTGGGTCTTCATGCAAAAACAATTTAGCAACATTAATTTAGAAAACTCCTAACTAGGGCTCTTATCAAAAATCAGCAGTTGGTTACCTAAAAAGAAAACACAATGCAATTGTACATTTTCCTTTCATATTTACCAAATTCAATCAGCATTCAAGGAAGTCTTCGTCTCACAGGTACCGGTTTCGATCAGCATGGGACGGGGCAAAGGGGGCAAGGTGGACGGGGCAATTGCCTCACAGCGGCAAAATAAAACTACTACTTCATGCAAAGGGACAAATCAAAGTTAAAGTCTCTAGGGCGAGAATTACTTAAAGTCTCTTTCTCTCGATTAGAGAAAGCATCAAAGTCTCATTCAAAATGGCGTCGCAGCAAGATGGGCCATAATGGCTGCAATGTCCTGCAAAATGGCGGATATGGGGCGATGTCTCTCAATAATGGCCGCTAAAGTTCGTAATGGGCTACCTTCTTCTTGTGCACCTGGTTTAAATAGACAACAGTTCAAATCCAGTAGGGTCTTCCATTGGAGGGTTCATAGGTTGGCTTCAAATTGTCCAATCAAAAACAACAGTTCTCAAGCTTCTACCTAGGCATACATTATCCTTGGAGTCAGGAACGTAAGTTGCAACATATTTTACCAATTAACTCACTTTCAGAGCTTCCATTGTCCGCACCTGCAGATTGACCTTGGAGCAAAGAAGAAGATGCCAGGCTGGCACGAAACCTTAAAGATAAGCATGTGAACCGATCTCACTGGAAAAGTACAGCTTCAAGCAAGAATACACGTTTACTAGCACATTGGAAAAATACGAGCATCTAAACCGTGAGACAAGGCAACTAGGCCGAAGCCTTCACTAAAGTTATGCTAAGCTAAAACATTTCAAACAAGCAAATCATAGCACACGTTTACGGTTATGTCAGACTAGTACAATTCTAATACATCACGTTATATAAAGCACGCTTATAAATGTTGGCGAACTACTCTGAGGGCACATTTGTCCCCGTACAATCTTTATTAGTTCGGTTAAAGTCACACTGGATTATTGCAGCACTACGTTTATGCGCTAATAAATGTAAAACCTTCATTTCTGCGTCATCAAGATCAACCTCTGAGAATGTATGCACAGTTGCCGAGGGATATTGTGAGATTGTAGGAGATTAGGTAGTACGCCATTCGGAGAGAGCAAATGCAGACAATTGGGAAGCAGTTTGGGGATAAATAAGAGATGTGGACCAGGGGTAGAAAAAATTACATTATTTTGACGAATCCGTCTGTGGATTCTCGCACAGGAACACGAGGACATATTGCAAGTCAACATCGAATTGCACAGGTGGAGTTGTTTTTGTTTTGACTTAACACAGCTGCTGAGCCTGGGTCAAGAATAAGGTGCACTGACTAAGATGAGACCGCACTCTAGAAGTTTCTGCAGTATGGGGCTGAGAAGAAGGAACACAACTGTGTATGGGCTCCAGTACACGCATATCGGGGGATGCTAATGTTCAATACCGAGGTGCGTTGGAATCACTTTGTGTCATTTTTAATATAAAAACATCGGGAGATGCCATGGGTCAAAACTGACATGCTTTGGCTGGAGAATGTGTGTTTGTGTTTGCTCGCGTGTGTGTACTTGAGTGTTTCTTACGCAGACTTGTACAACTACTTTAAGTTTATTTTGACCAAAGTCATAAAAATATGTGTTCATAAAATATGAAAAGCAAAAACAGTACAAACCTCTATCATTGAGCGATTACAATCGGAATTACAAACCTGCTCAATTACCAGTTCATGGGTAATTAACACTATTTTATAAACGCAAAATTCAGAAAAGGCTACAAATACAGATGCCAGATCTGGCGATCATTTGCCAGTTCATGAATAATAAAAAAAGAAAAAAAATACAGTGAAAACCGTTAGAAATTGTATCAATAAAAAAACAACATGCCAGATTCTAGAATTACTCGAATCAATAATATGAACATTTTTTTGTAGCTGCACGAAACTTCGAGAATGCGAAACAGCATCGTGGGCAAAAACAACAAGCATTTGCAATGCAATGGGTCTGGCATTTGCTCCAGTTAGAGCTATTAGCGTTGTAAGTTCCTAACTGGACTTTTCTTGCCACATAAATTGAAAATGAAAAGTAAACAGTTGACATAATCAAGCCAATTCAAAGCGCCACAGCCCCTATGAGCGTGAGCACGAAGTTGAAACACAAAAGGAAAAAGAAGTGCGCTCGCAGTCAAACGTATCAGCAAACGTGCAATTATCCATGTAACAGGATCGATGTCTAAAGTAGTAAAAAAACTGCTCCCAGGAGGGACAAACGTAGACCATTTAACAACAATAGCAAAGGATTTTTGAAAGGCAAGCTCATGAACGAGTGATAATGAAGGGCGTGGTTAAAAGCCCACAGATAGATCACAACACATCAGTCCTAAAAACGGCAATTACAGCAACGCAAACACTAGCGTTGACGGTGTTTGCGCTGCTATGAAATGTTCAGAAATCGTTGCAGGTTGACAAAAGCAGATCTAAATTCTCCTATCCTTTGTGAGAGTAAGAATGGGTGCAAACATTTTCCACTAAGGGTAGACTAAAAGTTATCGAAGATGAAAAAATGCCGAGCTGATTACCTGGAGTATAAATCACAGGGGAAAAACGGAGCAGGTCTCACAGGATTAATGATGCTAGGAAAACTTAACCAACCTGTCACCAGCCCCATTTTAATGTGAGTTAACAGCACTTGCTTGTGTGCGCTCATAGCCAAATGCAAATTTGACTCGATTTCTAGGCAGGACTTGGTCATTATATAAGGGATAAAGTACCCCCTGCCACACATTATAAGGATATTGCAAGTCAACTCAAAGTTCCATAACTATATAGAGGAACAAGGCTGAAGGCTGGGTTCCTTTAAAAGGTTATGGAACTCTGAGGTGACTTGAAACATCCTTATTATAGACGCCAGGGGGTACTTTATGCCATATAATACATGGTCACGCCATCACCCTTGCCATAAACCACTTAAAACCTTAGTGCATATCTCTTTCATAGGAAAGAGCAAGCATGTTTTTTAATATGAATAATAAAAGTAAGACCTTGAGTGAGAAATTAAACACATCGAAAACCTAGAAGATTTTGATGCACAAAGATATTGTAAACAGTTCAACACAAGTCCGTTTAAAAAAAAAAAATTAAAAGCTTTAGTAGTTCAAAATGTGTAGAAATATGCAGAAAGTTTCCAGCTTTTCGATATTTAATAAGTGAAAAAACAAACATGTTCTCCCTCCTTGTCCTTGTAAGAAAAAAAAACATAAAGCAGAAGAAAGAAAAGAAACATTTCGTTTACGTTACTTTAAAAAAGCTGCTTCAATTATGCTCCTTGACCGGATCTGCCTCTCACCTTGGCTGCTGGCTCTGGCAGCAGGCATAGTGATGTCAGAACTTGATTATAATAACTTGTAATAGTCAAGTACTGACGTCTTCTAATCGGCGACCGGGTGCCTCCCAAGTCGCTGATTATAAAGAAATTTGAGACAGGCATTAAAGCAAATGTTACAGAATCCCATGTATTATGTGCTCCATTACTGCGTGCATGGACAGCTCTGCCCTCTGTCTCTCGGCCATAACATTTACCCTGTCCCTAGTTGCTTGGCATCCATTATGGATACCTAAAGAGGCGAATCAACCACACGTAGTGCATCTATTTGAACAGCAATTTCCTGTCATGGAATAAACAAGGAATTGAAAGGGTATTAGGATGCTTCACAATTTCTCTGACTATATCCTTGCCAAGTAGTGCTTATGTGTTGATCCATAGTGAAAGCCAACCACTGACATGATCCCAAACTTACCAGAAAGATATGACAACACCATTTCTTTGTCACATGGAAATGTGGAGATTCCTGCCAGAATTCCCCGATTCTTTTTTTTACAAAAAAACATTCTCTTGTGCTCAGCTTTTGGAAGTTGGTGTAACGCCAGTTGCCCACTCCATAAGTCACCACAGAAATGTCTTTAGAATTCTTAGCCCTCCGTATAGTTGGAATTCGCAGAGATTGTTCTCTAGTTGCTAAGAAGAGCATTTCCCCATTGACTCAGGTGACTTTATTCAACATAGTTGACAGAAAGGTGATCAACTCAGCTTTCAGTCAAAGATTAAGTCAAAGATTAAGACTAGGTGAGGAAAGGATTCTACTATTTCAAGAGAGAAGCAGTTAATACAGATTCATTTAAGATTACCGGTAGAACCACCCACCACCATATACTTGTATTTAGCTGTATTGGTGGTGAGGCCCAATTATTTCATAATCAACACATTTCTTGTGAATAGGAGTTTAAGGCCACAAAGAGCATGTGACAGAAGCACATCAACATATAACAAAACTAACAAACACCTTTAACTGATCCTATAAGGGTCTGTACACTCCTGCAACAACACATTCTCCACATGATTGACATACAATGTCAACAACCACATGTTGAGCAAGAGCACCTCAATGCCTTAATGTCCCGTTTCCGCTGAAAGAGAACATGTGCTTACTTCCCAGAACGTAAAACACTCAGGTATTAAGGTTTGTTTATTCAGCAGCTAGAAGGGCATCAATACCACCATCCAGACTGAGTGACTCCAAGATTGACAGTAGGCTGGGACACTCCACATGGACAAATAAAGGCACTAATTCTTAAATGTCATACAAAGTTGACTTGTATTATAGAAAATATATTTAGATGACGCCATATACAGATTTAAAGACAGCTGTATTGCTCCAATGACCTTATTAAAAGTATGCCAGAGTTCATATCCGTGGCTGTAGTCTGTTCATCAGAATTCTGTAATAGCCTAATTGAGGAATCTAAAAGTGATATTTGGTGATAACATGAGTAGTCTTACCTTTCCACATTCTTAAGATGGAGACAACAATGAAGAAACCCAAAGGTCATAGAAAAATTAAAAGTCACATATTGCATTTAAAAGTCGAGCTAGCTCTGGGCGTTTACATGTAAAATCTATACAGATTTAAATAAAGCTTATTTCGCCCCAGTGACCTTATTGAAAGTATACCAGAGTTTATATCCCTTGGCTGCAGTCTGTTCAACAGAATTCTGCAATAGCTTTGTTGTAGAATCTTAAAGTGAAATTTCGTGATAACATGAGTGGCCTCACACTTCCCCCTTCTTAAGATGGAGAAAACAATGGAGGAACCCAAAAGTAATAGGAAAGTTATTGCACTTAAAAGCCTAGCTAACCATAGGCCTCATTAATCTTCACTATTTCCATAGATATCCATTTAGGATCCCATTTAGTCCTGAACTCTTCTGCCTTGAACTGCCCCTTATCCCTTTCTGTACCTCTTTGAGAATAAAACTGAAGATGTAATGAGCCAGATCATTTATGGAACGACATGCTTTCTCTCTTTTAACTTCCTGCAAAGGTTTGCAAAAATGTTCTAGTCATTCAGAAGCAGGAATAGCGAACCCAAGGACATGATCTTTAAAATTCTGATTAGTATGGCCGGAAACTATTCTCAAGTATGTCCTCCGATCGAGGAGCGGCTCCTCTGCCCCACTGCTTTATGCAGTGAATAAAAGGGAACATGAAATGATGATAATGCAATGTTATTATCACTTTATATTTCCTCAAGAGCACAGTTAGGGCGGGCTGAGCTGGGCTTAACGAGGTCTATGTGCACATAAGTGCGCATGACGCTTTGGCCGGCCTTGTTGGGCTGGCCAAACAGTCATGCACACTTTGAATTTCTCTGTACTCGTCCAAGATAGCTTGTTGACACACGTCCCCTCGCCATTTCAGGTTCCGACCACAGGCTTACCAGGGTCTGCATTCAGGTTCTCTCACTCAACCATATTCTCATTAGTTCTACTCTAAGAAGTCACCACTGACGTCCCTGAGCCCATTCAACTGATCACGCGGCTCCCTCATTACTTACCTTTGTTACGCACCTTCCTAGCCGGCTGGCCCAGCCTTGATAAAGTCACTGGTGTGACGAAACACGTGTTGGCTGTATCACGCTGATGACACAATGATTTCCAGTATCTACAAATAAAAGACACCCTCTACAAACAGGACTTGAGACTCCTTTCAACTTTGCATCATAGCAACATAAGATAAGGGACACTCATCCCTGCCACACTATTGGACTATACTATCTGTGTGCTGTGGCCATTTTGCCCAACTTTGAATTTCTCCACCTGGCTGTATTGAACAGCTGAGAGGAGAAAGTGCACAGGGCCCTATTCCCTGTCTGATCACCGAAGCAGGGCGCTCAGACCAATCACAACGCTTTTGCCATGCTGTTGACAGTAGCGTTGTGACTGTAGGGGAGCCTGGAAGCCTGTGTGCTTCAGGGAGTCCAAGGAGGAAGGAGAGATGGAACCGTCTCCAATCATGAAAGGTAAGTTGTTTTTTATTTTATTTTACTTTAATTTATATTTTTTATACACCCCACTACCACCCTTGTTGACAAGTGGCGACAATGATCCCATCCCTGTTGTTAATGGGCATCTGCAAGGTCAGCCTGATTAACTCTTGTATGATCCCTTTTTTACTTTATTTATTATTTGTTTATACTTGAATCTCTTCTTATGCAACAACAAAACCCAAGATTATGGGGGAAAAGTTTAACAGCAGCAGAAATGTTTCGTCCTACTACATACCTGCATAAACTACTTAGGTTGAACAGAGAGATGTTTAACATGGAGAAGTGACGTTATAGAGACTGATAAACAGGTATTTATAGCTTCAAAACCTCCATGGGCCATGCTGAGGATTGAATTTGAGTCCAACCAACCACTGGTGCAGCAGTGACCAGCAGGTGGCCCTCACCCTTGCCCAGTCAGTGTATGGCCCGAGAAGCCCTCCTGTGCCCTACCTGCATCATCAGAGTGACCCCCGGGTCCCTCCATTGAGTTCAATACAAAACCAGACAACTTGTTTGTACACTGCACTCGGCCGCCCCTGTGCCACTGCGGGTGTATTGTGGGTGCCTGTTTGGCATCAAGACAAACACACTTCAGGGAGGCTCTGCAAGACAAGCAAACAATCCTGCGAGAGTCCGCCACAACAGGGGCCTATCAGTATTGAATAAGTGCCACTGGCAGATTCTGACCCAGCCAAAAATGCAACAGATGGGTCACTTCTGGAAATAGTGACCTGGAACCTCTGGTATGAGGAAGTGCCCTTGTGTGTTGCTAAGGCTATCACGGGAGCCATGCAAGCTGCATAAATGAAGGGAAGAAAAAACAGCCAGAGCACAGATGGCTCTGGGCGAAAGCACTTGAATAGGTCTTGATTGAAGCACCACCTGGCAGCCAAGATTAAAGATGGAGGTAACTACAAGAAAGTGGGAGGACGTTTTACTGGGGTATGGGACAAAACACTGAGGGTTGGCAGGAGTTGGGAAGACCCTTTCTCTGCTCCCTCTATGGTCACTGTTGCCACTGGATCAAGCAAGTATGCAGTGTGGAGCTCCGGACCCAGCTCACTCAAGGGGAAGGGAACACAGCAGCCCCTAACTGAAACACTGTCAGAACCTTAGTTCACTTACCCAGTTGTATGTGATTTCACAGAAAAACGATTTAATGGACTACCATTACTGAGATACCATTTCAACCAAGCTGCTTAATGGAAAATTTTAGAGTGAATGATATTTATCTTTTCGTAGGAACTATTTCATAAAATTTATTTTTAGTCAAAAATGGCTTTCGAATGCTTATTTTTTAAGAGGAAATAAAATGGTTGCAGGTCTTACTATCAGTAACAGTTTTGTTGGAGATATTTAATTCAGTGCTTTACTTCGGGGGATTTTACTACATAATTATTTTGTTTATACTGTCAAACAATTACATCAGATTCTTTGAATTCTGTGACCCATCACCACCCATAAACATTATCCATTGCTGACCCCTAACAGCGACTAAACACCATAAATCTCTGCCCCCTAAAGCCGCTCAACACACCTAAACGACTCCCATCCCTAAAGCCTAGAAGCCCTTTCTACCCCAATAATCCACCATCCTGAACCATAAAATCACTCACCACCCCTAATTCTACCCATTCCTGAACTCTAAAAACCCTTTTCTATGCCTAAACCATACCCATCCCACACCTCATCTCTGAATCCTTAAACTCCCTCACCACTCTAAACTCCACTCCATTCTGAACCCTAACAACTCTTCAACACCCTAGCCACTACCCATAATCAACCTTATAAACCCTCACCAGCCCTAAACCCCACCCATCCATGAACCCTAAAACCCCTCAACACCCTTACATTCCCCTATCCCGGAAAACTAAAAATACCTCACGCATCTTAACATCACTCATCCATGTAGGCTAAAATCCCCCTCCCAACGCCCACACTCCACTCAGCTCTGAACTTTAAAAACCCTTTCTATGGCTGATTTCCAAATATTCCTGACCACAAAAACCCCTCATCCTTCTAAACCTTACCCATCCCTGAGCGCAAAAATCCCATAGTAGTCCATACACTACACCCAATTTAATGTAATTTTTGATTTTTTCTTAAAACTTTCTTTTCCTTTTAAATGTTTCCTTTAATTTTATTTTTTATATTTCCTTAAAACTCCTTGGTTTTCCATGATTTGATTTACTCCAATGTGTTTTCTAAGTTTCCGTTTTCCATTAATTCACACACATCACCACTAACCTGGTAATCTTGATGCTAGTAGGAGTGACATGAAATCCCAACAAATCTCTGTTCAGCAATAATGTACCCTAGTGGTTTTACCTTGGTGGTGTTGCTACAGGATAGGGATTAGGGGATTTGAACGAGAGAAGAGATGCACAGAATCTGCAGATGGTTCAGTATCTTTCTGCATGCTTGTGCAATAAGCCCCCCTCTAGGTTATGCTTCTCTAGTGGTGGTCACTCAAGGCCCTGAAAGTCACCTGACAAAGGAATGACACAATGGTGACATGTAGAGACATTTCAACTTATGACAGTAGTTCACTTTTTTACTCAACACTGCAACCATAGTCATTACTCATACCTGACATTATCTCTGGAGTTGCCCAGTGATACCTCGTGTTGACTTTTCTCATTTGGTTGCCTTATTGAATACTTCTAGGTTGCAAAATAATTAGCATGTTTAGCTGGTCTATATGATTACACACTCTCAACACCTTCCCTAACTTGAGTAGTTCTGTTTCATAGAAGCGGCTAGTTCTCTGGAGATCAAGTAGGTATTTTTGATGGAATACTTCTTGACAAATGTGTGGCTAGAGAAGATACCACTTCTAAAGAGTCCATGATACTTTAGTGCTGTGAGAAAAGGTCTCTTTTTTAACATGGTTAGCCCCCACTTTTTGCCTGATGTATGGTGTAGCTTAGAAATTGTAGTGTCCAGGGCCCCTGCTAACCAGGTTCCCTGGCCAGAGCTCTTTCCCTAAATCCGTTGGGATGCATTGGCACAATTGGATACACCTTTAGCTATCACTATAAGTCCCTAGTAAAAGGTACTTAGGTACCCAAGGCATGGGGTACTAAAGGTAGGCCCCTGAGGGGAGCAGCACCTATTGTGCCAACCTCTAGGGCCATGAATCCAGAAGCACCCAGCACTGCCATTGCAGGCTGAGTGTCCTGGTGCAAACCTAAAACACAAACTTGGCATGGCACACTGCCTGTGTGCCCTGTCTACCATACACTGCATACACTATGGATACGACACCCCTCTGGCAGGCCTTGCAGCCTTAAGGCATGGTGTACCATATTATATGTGAGGGCATAGCTGTATCAGCAATATGCCTCCACTGTTCCCTTGCCAACCCTGGAACATAGTGAGTGAACAGGGCAGTCATTTTAATACATGTGCTGGACAGTGGGCAACTTGAGTTTCCCAGCTACATGATGGCCACTCTGAACCCTGGGTTGTTTGGTATCAAACAACCCAGAATGATAAATCCAAACTGGTACCAGTGTTGAATTTATCTCTACATGTACCCAGGGGTCACCTTAGAGGTGCACCCTGAAAAGCTAACTACCCTGGCATGATTGCTCATTAGTCCTATCCAGCCTGCCACCTCCAGATACCCAATCTACAAATCTTGGGGAAACGATTTGTCTCTCTGGTTTGTAGAAAAATGCCCTTCCTGGGTGGATATGCTAGCACCCCTCCCTCAGGAATGTGCACTGCCCTGGCAGCGAGCCTCAAAGGGCTTACCGCCTTTGAAACTCTACCAACCCCAGGCATGCTGCTAGCAGCAGATGGTCAACCCCTTTGCAAACCCCCACTTTTGGAGGGAACAAAGGGTAAGAGGAGTGGTTTCACCTAGCATGTGCCACCCCTAAGGTATTGCCTGCGTGGTGGACACTCCATTTAATTTTCCTTCATCTTGGATGGAAGGGAAATAGCCAATCAGGGATAGGGAAGTGACCCTTCCCACAGAAAGTGGCCACTGTAGTGGGTATAGCCACCCAAAGGTTGGTGTCCCATTTGAAACTACCAGGTTCCCCTAAAATTACCACTTAATTCAGTATTTAGAGGGCATCCCTAGACTAGGTAATCAGATTCGCTCTGCACCCAGCCACCCTGTGCACTGCAATGAAGAACCTGCTTTGCCATTAGGGTTGCATGCCACCTCAACACTCCAAGGGGACCCCAAGGAACCACCTTTAAACTTACCTTTGCAGTGCTTTTCCAAGTGGTTCCCTACAGTGGCCCTACACTAGCTCCAGAGACATTTCACCGCTGCTTCCAATAGGGAGCCCCCCGAACTTCTCCAGCTGGCACAGTGTGCCCACGAACGTCTTTGACCAATCTGCAAAAGAAGAACTTGGTAAACCAACTGTACCATTTTAAATGTATTTTTAAATGTGACTTTCCAGTGACTCCTATGGTGGGTAATTACGCACAAAAAGACTATTTTGATTAAACTTCAAAAATTCATACCTCTAAAAGTACTCAACCAATTTTGATACTCTTGGTCTTAATAATTACATAAAAATAAATCTGAAGTATTTTTATAAATTGGTCTCTAGTTATTCCTTTGAGTGTGTGAGTTGCAAGATCGATACTGTGAGTCCAACAAATGCTTTGCACTTTTCCAAGATTGTCCTAACTGATCAACCAAGCTACCTTAAAAATTTGAGCATTTGGTGATCATGTTTTTGCCCCTGTAAACCAATGTGTGGTTGCCTGGACTACGTGCATAGTGTGCCTAACTTTGCACACTTCATAGAAGGCCAGCCTCCTACATTTGGTGCAAGCGGTGGGATTAAAGACTTTGCATTTGCTGATACAACGTTGTCAATTTTGTGAGCACACGGATAACTCTCCAAATTGCAGGTAGTTAGTTATTTTTGATTATTAATTGAACAAACATTTTTGCAAATTTTTTAAATAATTGTTAGGGCCCTGATTAGGTCCATTCAACTTTAGCAAAACGTTTTAAAAGTCCATACTTGAGTTGGCCTGTCCAAAAAGGGGATTCTAAATTCCTTAAAAGGTCCCAACTTTAGTAAAGTAAAAATGACAGATGCAGAGACCAAGACCCAGGAGCTCCACCTGGAGCCTTATGAGGCATACAGCTGTGACCAATGAAGGAGACTCTGCAGGCTGAACCAAATTCGTACTGGAAAAAGCCCAAGTGCAGAGAAACGTAAGTTTCTGGTGGCCTGGTATGAAAAAGATAATCCCCCAGATAATGGAGAAGATGATGCATCGGTTGTGGGTGAAAAAGATCCTGTGGATAATGGGGATGAGGATGGTTCCTCTTCTACCTGAATCTATAGAGCACCCACAGAAACAGACCTGGACATTGCCAGACTGACCAAGACTCTGGCCTTAGAGAGTCAGCTCTTGGAAATAGAGAAACAGAGAAAAGAGTTGAGCTTAGAACCCATCTCTGGTTGTAGCTTACACGTGCTGAGGGAGAAGTCTTTCAACATTAAACTCCCAAAAGGAGTTGTCCCTTCCTTCACTGAAGGGGGTGATATAGTAAAATGTTTTTCTGCCTTTGAATGTGCCTGCATTGGGTGGGAAAGTGAAAAAAAGTATTTGGGCATACTGTTTCGCATTGTTGTGAGAGTTATTCCAGGAAAGTGCAGAGTTAGGCTCCTGACACTGAATGAGGTAGATGTCAAATCCTATGACCTCATGAAAGGGACCCTGTTTGAGGGTTTTGGATTTAGAACTGAAGAGTACAGAATAAAGTTCAGGGAGGCTCAGAAAACCGAGAGCCAAACCTGGGTAGACTTTGTGGACTATTCAGTAAAAATGCTGGGTGGTTAGTTAGCTAGAAACAAGGGACAAGATTATGATGGGCTGTATAACCTATTAATGAAAGAGCATCTGCTGAGTAATTGTTTCAAGTGGTTCCTAAACTGGGAGCCGCGGCTCCCTGGTGTGCCATCAAAACTAACCAGGGGCACCACACAGAGTTTGGGAACCACTGAGCTATTTCCAGTTCAGACACAATAAAAATACAGCCAGTGGTTCCCAAACTGTGTGTGGTGCCCCTGGCTAGTTTTGATGGTGCACCAGGGAGCCGCGGCTCCCAGTTTGGGAACCACTGATTAAGACCACAGACCACTTTTCCCTCAAGAATTGGGGAGGAATGCACAGCATTGGATCAAGACAAGGGTTACCAATACTATCACTGATGGGGGAGACCAAAACAAAGAGGCCACCACCCTCTGCCCCAAGGGAAAGATGGGTGCCAAAGCAAAAATAACAAAGAGTCTTCTCAAGACCCCCACAAACATCCACAGGAGGGTGGGCACAGAGACTCTGCACAGTCTAGGAGTGGGTACAAAGGTAGACACTTTGATCTCATCAAGGCTTGGTGCCATGACTGCAAAACTAAAGGGCACCAAACTTGAGGCTCTAGCTGTAAAAACAAAAATAATGTATCTAGTCAATCTGCAGTAAATGCAGTTGCCAATCTCCAGATGGGATCAGAGGAGTGGCCTGACCATGTCAGTGACCCCACAAAGGCAACATTAGACATTGAGGGAGGGGTAGAATTATCCTGTGCTATCTGGCCAAGTAATATACAAAAATACAGGCAGTACCCTTTAATTAATGGGAAAAAAGGGGAAGCACTGAGGGACCCAGGAGTTACCATGGTAACTCAGCACTTGGTCCACTCAAATCCGTTCCTGGTAGGGAAGTCCTATTCTGTCACCAATGCTGACAATGAGACCAAGTTCCATCAGATGGCTATGGTAACCTTTGATTGGGGGGCGGTTGTAGTAGGGCAAAAAAAAGTGGTTGTGTACTCATCCATCCCAGTAAATTGCCTGCTTTGAAATGACCAGGAGCATTCCCCCTGGGCTGATGTAGAACTGAAGATCCATGCAGCAATGCTAGAGTGGGCATGTGTCAAGACAAGGGCACAGAGTAAACTTTAGAGAGAAGAAGGAGAGCTGGATCCTGACATATCGGACCAGCCTACAAGAGAAAAAGCAAGAAGACTGGGGGACCAGCCTCAAAACAGATCCCAAATCAGGATCCCTCTTCCCAGGAAGAAGAGTCAACCTTCTTGGAGGGAACTGAGCTTGAAGAGGTTGGACCTTACCTCCCAGAGCTCTTGGGCCCAGGGGACTCTGATCTGTTCCAGGAACAGAGGACCTGCCCCACTCTTGAAGGTCTCAGGCAGCAAGCTGCACAGGAAGAGTTAGGGAATATCAGTGGTACCCACAGGGTTTATTGGGAGGAGGGGCTCCTGTACACTGAGGCCAGAGACCTCAGACCTGGTGCAACCAGGAGGGTGGTAGTGCCCCAGCAGTTCAGAGAGTGTCTCTTCACTCTAGCCCATGATACCCCTTAGCTGGGCATCTGGGTCAAAACAAAACTTGGAGCAGGTTAGTTAACCACTTTTATTGGCCAGGAATTTCCCAAAAGTGAGAGACTTTTGTCAGTCTTGCCCCACCTGCCAGGCCAGTGGCAAAGCAGGTGGGCACTTAAAGGCACCCTTAATACCTCTACCTGTGTTTGGGGTACCCTATGAAACAGTAGAGGTTGACATTGTTGGCCTCCTTGACCCTCAAACAGCATCCTGGACACAGATATATACTAGTGGTAGTGGATCATACCACTGGGTATCCTGAGGCTATATCCCTTAGGACCATTACTACACCTGCAGTTGCCAAAACCCTCCTGGCTATCTTCACCAGGGTAGGATTCCCTAGGGGGTGGTATCAGACAGCGGTTCAAACTTCATGTCTGCATACTTAAAACACATGTGGAAGGAATGTGGGGTGACCTATAAGTTCAACACCCCATACCATCCTCAAACAAATGGGCTGGTTGAGAGATTTTACTAGACCCTAAAAGGCATGATTGGAGGACTCCCAGGAAAGCTCAGAAAGAGATGGGATGTCCTGCTTCCTTGGCTGCTGTTTGCTTACAGGGAAGTGCCACAAAAGGGAGTAGGTTTCTCTCCATTTGACCCTTTGTTTGGGCACCCTGTTAGGGGACCACTAAGTCTTGTTAGGGAGGGCTGAGAGGAACCTCTCAAAGAGCCCAAGCAAGATATTGTGGACTGTGTGCTTGGCCTACATTCAAGAATGGCTGAATTCATGGAGAAAGCCAGCAAAATTCTTCAGGCCAACCAGGAGCTTCAAAAGCTCTGGTATGACCATGGCAGAAGGTTTGGGTGTTGGAGCCTGTTACCCCAATGACCCTCCAGGACAAAAGGTCTGAGCCCTATCCCATACTTGAAAGAAAAGGGGAGGTCACTTATCTAGATGACCTAGGCAGTTGCAAAAACCCAAAAAGAATCATCCATGTCAACCGCTTAAAACCCTTCTATGACAGAGCTGATGTGACCATGCTCATGGTTACAGATGAGGGACAGGATGTTGAGAGTGAGTCTCTCCCTGATCTCCTCTCCAGCAACCCCCAAGATGGTTCTGTGGATGGAGTGGTCTGAACAGACTACAGCAAACTGATTGCAGGCAAGTCCTCAACCAGTATGCTGAGTTGTTCTCTATGAACCCTGGAAAGACAGACTGGTGTACCCATGATATGGACACTGGTGACAGTTTGCCTGTCAAGAACCAGATTTACATCCAGGCAGAGGTTAAAAAGATGCTGGATTTGGGTGCCATAGAACCCCCTGGACAAGCTCCTTAGTTTTAGTCCCCAAACCTCACTCCAAAGGAGAGAAAAAGGAAATGCCGTTCTGTGAAGACTACAGGGGCTCCAACTCTGTGACAAAAACTGATGCACACACAATCCCAAGAGCTGATGAGTTCATAGACAGGCTAGGGGCAGCCAAATATCTGAGTACTTTTGATTGCGCAGTGCACAGAGTGACCCCTGCTTTTAAGGTCAGGACTCGCTTCACGCGCCGTGCATCTCCACCAGTCTGTGCCCTCTACCCCACCCTCGCTGCTGCTGCAAGGGCGAGGCCCTCCATCACCCGCAGGCACCCGCCTGTGTCTCATCCCTGGTGTCTAGTGGTTTGCCATAAGCATTGTGTGTTTGTCTAGTATCTGTCTTTCTTTTGTGCCTTTTTCTGTGCTTCTCTTTGTTTTTCAGCCTCTTGTCCTCTTTATTAGCCTTTTTTGCCTTTTTTGCCTTGTGCTCTCTTTCCGCCCGTTTTCGGTTTCTTCTAAGCTGTTCTTTCTCCTTTCTCCTCACCCTTCCCGCCGCTGCGTCCCTGCGGCCCCGTCCCCCTCGTGCTCCCATTCGGCCACCGTTCCCACCTCCCAGCTGCTCCTACCTCCCGCCTCCCGCCTCCCCTTCTTAATGGCAGCCACTGCACAGCAGAGGCAAGCCCGCCTGCGCCTGCGCCTGCACCGCACCCAGCGCCAGACCCCCTGGCCCGTGCGTTCCACATGCTGCCTGACGCTCCTTCAATGCCAATTAACTCTATGCCCTCAACATAGGCCGCTCTGCCACCTGCCTCAAAGCCACCCCAAAGCTCATCAATGGACCCTTCACCTGTCGGATCTGCAGCTTCACCTGCCCCCAAGCTGCCAAAAATCACACCAGAACCACACAACCACCTCAGCTGCATCCTCCTCAACACCCGCTCCGTCCACAAGCAAGCCGTCAAACTCTGGGACCTACTCAGCTCATCTTCCCCAGAAGTCACCTTCTTCACTGAAACTTGGGTGAACCCCTCCTTGAAATCTGACATCACCATAGCCATCCCTGAAGGCTATATGATCACCCACAGAGACCGCACCAACAGACCGGGAGGAGGGATCACCATAGTCCACAAGAACACCGTCAGAATCTCGACCAATACCGATGCCGCCCTTGATGCCGCCGAACACTTATATTCCCAGATTCAAATCAACGCCAACACCACCCTCAGAGGAACCCTCGTCTACAGGCCCCCGGCCACAGTTCACTGACTTCATTGCTGACATAATCAGCACCACGGCCCTTGCCTTTACAGACTACATCCCCCTCAGCAACCTGAATTTTCACCTCGAGAACACCAACTCCACCGTCCTCATCGTCAACCTCGCCAACCTCGGTCTCAAACAACTTGTCACGACGCCCACCCACTCCGCCGGCCACACGCTCGACCCTGTCTTCTCCGCTAGCAGCAACGTCACCTTCAGCCATACCACCGAACTCCACTGGACCGACCACCGCTGCGTCCACTTCACCTTCCAGAAACCTGCCACTCACCACGACCCACAACAGTTCCCCCGCCGCAGCTGAACAAGATCACTGAAGACCAGCTGATCTCCACCCTCGCCCGTGCCCCGCCATCCAGCACCACCACCGCAATATAGCTACCCTCAACCTCAGACAATGGATAGACGACTGCGCCAAAACCCTTGCTCCGTTCAGGAAACCCTCCAACAACCGCACTAGCACTAAGGCCATCTGGTTCATCGCTGACCTTCAGGCCTCCAAGCGGGAGTGCCAAAAAATCGAGACGAAGTGGCAACACGAACAAACAGAGAGCAACCACACCGACCTCAAGATAGCCATCCGCAAGTGCCACCAGCTCATCCGGACCACCAAGAGATCCTTCTACAAGGATCGCATCGACAACAACGTGCACGATAAGCAAAGAGCTCTTCAGCATCGTCAAGGAACTCGCCAACCCCAGGTCCTGCTCCATCGACCCCTCTCCTTCGCAAGACCTCCACGACTCCCTCGCCACCTTTTTTCACCGCAAGAACACGGACATCCAAAACAGCTTCAACATCCTCGACCACTGCGGCCACCACTAACCCCAATGCACCCAGCCACACCAACCTCCTGCTCTCCTGGACCCACATCAACGACGAGGACACCATCAAAACCATGAGCACCATCCACTCCGGATCACCCTCCGACCCGTGCCCCCGCCATGTCTTCAACAAAGCAACCTCCATAATCGCCCCTGAACTCCGTATGATCGTCAACAGTTCCTTCGAGACCGGCAGCTACCCGGAGAGTTGGAAGCACGCCAAAGTCAACGCCCTGCTAAAGAAACCCAAAGCAGACCCCGGAGATCTCAAGAACTACTGGCCCATCTCCCTCTTTCCCTTCCTGGCAAAGGTCATCGAGAAGATTGTCAACAGCCAACTGACCCGTTTCCTAGAGGACAACAACACGCTGGACACCTCTCAATCTGGATTCCGTAGGAACCACAGCACTGAGACCGCCCTCATCGCCTCAACCGAAAACATCAGGACCATACTTGACAAAGGCAAAACTGCTGCCCTCATCCTCCTAGACCTCTTGGGTGCCTTCGACACCGTCTGTCACCACACCCTCCGCACTCACCTCCACGACGCAGGGATCCGGCACAAAGCCCTGGACTGGATCACATCCTTACTCTCCGGCAGAACCAAGAGAGTCCGCCTCCCTCCATTCCTTTCTGATACCACCAAGACCATCTGCGGCATTCCCCAAGGATCCTCTCTCAGCCCAACCTTTTTTAACATCTACATGGCACCGCTCGCCAACATTTTCTGATCCCAAAAACTCAACATCATCCCCTACTCCGACGACACCCAGCTGATCCTCTCACTCAACAAGGATCCCGCCACCACCAAAACCAACCTCCATGATGGACTACATGCCATCACCAACTGGATAGAGAGGAGCCGTCTTAAACTGAACTCAGACAAGACAGAGGTCCTCATCCTCGTCTCCAAACGCTCCACATGGGACGACTCCTGGTGGCCGGCCTCCCTAGGAACCACACCGATGCCCACCAACCATGCATGCAATCTAGGTTTCATCCTAGACTCATGGCTCACCATGACCCAGCAAGGCAACGCCGTCTCATCTTCCTGCTTCAACACCCTCCGTATGCTCTGCAAGATCTTCAGATGGATCCCCACCGAAACCAGAAGGACGGTCATTCACGCCCTCGTCAGCAGCAGACTGGACTATGGCAACACTCTCTACGCTGGAACCACGGCCAAGCTCCAGAAAAAACTGCAATGTATTCAGAACGCCTCCGCACACCTCATCCTCGACATCCCACACTGCAACCACACCTCAGCCCAACTCAGAGACCTACACTGGCTCCCCGTCAACAAGAGGATCACCTTCAAACTCCATCCACGGCCACAAAGCTCTCCACAACACTGGCCCTGCCTACCTCAATGAGCGACTCACCTTCCACACTCCAACCGCCAACTCCGCTCCGCCAACCTCACCCTCGCCACCGTCCCTCGCATCCTCCGAACTACAGCCGGCAGCAGATCCTTCTCCCACCTCACTGCCATGACCTGGAACTCCCTCCCCGTCCACCTACGACAGACCCAGGACCTCCTGACCTTCAGGAAACGCCTCAAGACCTGGTTGTTTGAGCAGTACCAATTCCCCCCCCTCCAATCAGCGCCTTGAGACCCTAGCGGGTGAGTAGCGTGCTTTACAAATGCTTGATTGATTGATTGATTGATTTAACATCTGGGTACTGTCAGATTGGTCTGACCCCAGGAGCAAAAGAGAGGTTAGCATTTTCTACTCCTAGTGGGCATTATCAGATCACTGTTATGCCCTTTGGACTAACGAATGCATCTGCCACCTTCCAGAGGTTGGTGAACCAAGTCTTTGCTGGACTGGAAGGCTGCTCTCTCTGCCTTGAGTGAAGTGAGAGCCTGCTTGACTCTCAGTTCGAGGCCCATCTACATCCGCAGACCCCACCTGTGCCTCAGCCCTGGTGGCCTAGTGGTCATCTGCAAGTAAGTATTTTCTGTCTCTCTTTACTTCTGCCTTTACATCTGTCCTTTACATCTATAGTCTTTGTCTGTCTTGTATTCCTTTTTCCCCTCTTGTCTCTTTTTCTCTCCCTTCTCTGTCCCGTATTTTCCCCAGCGCCACTGCTGCCCCTGAGGCCCCGCCCCCTCACCCCTGCGAAGCACTTTTCCCACCCTCCCACATGCCAGCTCACCGGACCCCCGCCTCCTTCCCCTTCTTAAAGGGACCACTGTGCGGCTGCACTGCTGATGTGCCAAAGGCTAGCCCGTCCAGCGGTTTGATTCCAGCACTCTATGCGCCCTCAACCCAGAAAGATCTTCAGTCTGTCACCTAGCCGACCCCAGGAACACTCATGGACCTTTTTCATGCCGCGCAGACTCCAGCACCCTCCAAGGACCACCTCATGATCCTGCCGCAAGGACGGACGACCATTTTAAGTGTATACTCCTCAACACATGCTCCCTCATCAAGCATGCCGTAGAAGTCTGGGAACTCCTTGACTCAACAACCCAGGACATCACCTTCTTCACAGAGACATTGATCACCCCAACCACTGCCCCAGATATTACCACAGCCATCCCGGACAACTACAAATGTATCCACAAGGAGAGAGCCAACTGGCCTGGTGGAGGCATTGCCATAGTCTACAAGAGCAACCTCTGCTTATGTGGTCCACCTCCTTACAGGGAATGGGCTTTCAAGTGGAACACAGACCTGGCACTGCCCAAGCCAATGCAGATGGCCTTTCCAGGTTCTTCCACTTAGATGATGAAAACTCACTAGGTAAAGGGTACTCTCATCCTCTTTCGTTTGGGAAGGATAGTGTGAGAAAAGGCCTCTTTTTGACATGGTTAGCCCCCACTTTTTGCCTGATGTATGATGTAGCCTAGAAATTGCTGTGCTCAGGGCCCCTGCAAACCAGGTTCCCTGGTGCAGAGCTTTTTCCCTAAAAGTGTTGTGATCAATTGGCACAATTGGATACACCTTTAGCTACCACTATAAGTCCCTAGTAAAAGGTACTAAGGTTCCTAGGGCATGGGGTACTAAGGGTAGGTTCCTGAGGGCAGCAGCACTAATTGTCCCATCCTTTAGGGCCATGCATCCAGATGCACCCAGCACTGCCATTGCAGACTGAGCCCCATATTTATACTTTTGTAGCACAGCATTTGCGTCAAAAAGCGGCGCAAATGCGGCGCTAAACAAGTATAAATATGGACCTGAGTGTCCTGGTGCAAATCTAAATCTCCACTCTTTACATTGATGGAACAGTGTTCTTTATGACTTTTATAGGTTATATTCAGGAGGCTGTACACTGGACCATTAATCTCCCTGTCCCCCACTTTTTTGAGTTACATCATACACTGCATACATTATGGATAAGACACCCCTCTGGCAGGCCTTCTAGCCCTAAGGCAGGGAGCACCATATTACATATGAGGGCACAGCTGCATGATCAATATGCCTCACTGTGTCCTTGCCAAACCTGGGACATAGTGAGTGAACAGGGGAGCCGTTCTAATACTTGTGCTGGACGCTGTTCAACGTGAATTTCCCATCTACATAATGGCCACTCTAAACCCTGGGTGGTTTGGTATCAAACCATTCAGAATTATAAATCCAAACTGGTACCATTATTAGATTTAGCCCTAAATGTACGCAGGGGTCACCTTAGAGGTGCCCCCTGCAAAAGCTAACTACCCTGGCATTGTTGCTCACTGGTCCTGTCCAGCCTTCCACCTCCAGACACCCAATCTACAAACCTTGTGGGAGAGATCCATTCATCTGCTTTGCAGAACAATGCCGTTCCTAGGTGGAGGTGCTAACATCTCCTCCTTCAGTAATGTGCACTGCCCTTGCAGCGAGCTTCAAAGCGCTTACCACCTTTGAAACTCAACTCCCAGGCCTGCTGCTAGCAGCAGATGGTCAACCCCTTTGCAAACCCTCACTTTTGGCCAGAGCAAAGGCAGGAAACTACAGAAATGGTAGGAGGAGTGGCCCCACCTTGCATGCACCACACCTAAAGTGTTCCCTGCGAGGTGGATAATCCATTTCATTTTCCTCCATCTTGGATGGAAGAAAAATAGCCAATCACAGCTATGGATGCGACTCTTCCCACAAGAAGTGGTCACAGTAGTGGGTGTAGCCACCCAAAGGTAGGAGTCCCATTGGACACTACCAGGTTCCCCCTAAAACGTCCACTAAATTCAGTATTTAGTCGGCATCCCTAGACCAGGTAATCAGATATGACGGACAAAAGAAGACCAGCACCAAGAAGATCCAAGGCAAGAGAACTTTGGACCTTCTGCAACAAAGAAAAGGTGCCAAACCCTGCCTGCTGTACCCAGGACCCGACAGTCGCCACTGAGGAGCTACTGGACAGCTGGGAAAACTCTAAAGAAACCCAGAGGACTGCAAGGCTTTGAAAATCACCCAAGAACTCCCTCCAGAGTGGAAGTACCACTCTACAACAGCAGGTAACCAGCAAGCCAGTGAGGGTCCCTCCACTGACTAGCCGCTAACTCCCGAACTGGAAGTCACAGCTGAACCTGATGACACACCAATGACCATGATGGCAAACCCTGTGAGTGTGCCAAGTTCGACAGCACTGAGCCCTTCAGTGTTCAAACCATACCAAAACCCTGCGTATTGGTCAGCTGACATTGGACACCAAGAAAACCATCCCGCCTGGGACTGAAAAAGGACCAGGAGGAAGCCTACATTGAGGGACATCAGGAACACCACAGACCTTGCACCAGAGTGCCTCTGTTGTCCTGCAAACAACCCTTGAACCAACCTACCTCTAGCTCCAAAGGTCATCTTTGCAGAGAGCTCCTGGCTCACTGGTTTGCTCTGCAGCCAGCCACCCTGTGCCCTGCAACGACGAACCTGCTGTGCCCTACGGGTCCCTCCCCCCTTGTGACCTCGACAGACCAAGGGGAACCCAAGGAACCACATTTAAACTTACCTGTGTGGTGCTTTTCCAAGTGGTCCCTCACAGTGGCCCTGCCCCAGCTCCAGAGGCCTTCCACTGTTGCTCCCACCGGAACAGGGAGATGCCCGAAGTTCGCCAGCTAGCGCAGTGTGCCCACTAATGACCTCGACAAACAAGCCAGATGTATCATTCAACCGATTTGCGATTCTCAAATAGCGATTTTTAAGAAATCGCTATTTCAGAAATGCAAAAAGGTATGTATGATTTTTGCGATTCGGTAATAGCGATTTCTTTAAAATCTCAAATGCTATTACCGAATCGCAAATAGAGAATCTGTCCCCATTCGCACCTATGGGCCTGTTGTCCCATATTTGCGATTTTTTTGCATTTCCAAAATTGCGATTTCTTAACCAGAAATTGCAATTTTGGAAATGCAAAACCCCATGGTGCTGGGGGCCTAAAGCCCCCTCTGCTGCACCACAAAAATGTTTTTGGGGACATGTAAGGTGCACACATGCCAAAAGAGCATGTGTGCTTTGCATGTACATTTAAAAAATGCATTTTAAATGCATTTTTTTATTTTGCTCATGGTTACCACCAGGTTAAACCTGGTGGTAAATAGCGATTCCTAAACGCCCAAATCGCATTTAGGAATGGCTTCATACATGTGCTAAGAAATCGCAAATTGCGACTCTCTAAACAGGATCGCAATTTTAAGGAATCGCTATTTTTGCGATTCCTTAAAATTGCATTCAGAATGTCTTTCATACATTCTGAACTGGCTTTTTGCATTCGCAAACGGGCATTCGCACCGTTTGCAAATGCAAAAAACCTTGATACATCTGGCCCCATCTTTATTAAACTTCAAATATTCATATCTCAAAAACTACTTAATCCATTTTGATAACCTTGATCTTAAAAATTACATAAAAATCTGAAATATTTTCATAAAGCTTGAGTTATTCCTTTGAGTGTGTGAGTTTCAAGGTTGATACTGTGAGTACAACAAATGATTTACAGTTCTTCAAGACTGGTTTAACTGCTTGACCAAGCTACCTTAAAAATTAGAGCATTAGGTAATCTAGTTTCTTTCCCCCTGCATAACACCCTGTGACTCTCTATGTGCCTCCCCTGCGGTGCTAGGGGGTTTATAATGGTTTAGAAGTGTTCTCCTGTGTTGGAGTGAGATTTAAAGGACTAAGGTGGTCATTATGACCCTGGCAGTCTTCTGGCCGCCAGGGTTATTGTGGCAGTACCACCTCCAACAGGTTGGCGGTGAGGACCACCACATTATGAGTGTGGTGGGTTGGCCTCTGCCCCATCCCCCACTGACGTACCGCCTCCCACCCCTCCTACTCACATAGCGCCCCCCACTCACATAGAACCCCACCCCAACCCCTCCTCACATACATGCATACAGCCACCCACATGCACCACACATACACCCACTCACCCACACTTCCAGACATACATCCACTCACACTCATCCATCCACACATTCACTCATATGCATCCATCCACACATTCACTTACACATACTCACACGCATTCAGGCACTCATACACACAAACATTTAAACATGCATCCTTGCATGCATACACACTGACATGCAGACATGCACTCACTTCAACATTCATACACGCATTTACTCACACGTATACAACCACGCATACACCACAACACTCACAGTCACATTCACACAGGCACACACACATGCATACACAGACACCACACACTCACACACACACAACACCCCCACCCTCCTCTGTCGGACACCCGACTTACCTTGTCCAGCGAGGAGGTTGTCTGGCAGGGAACTGGAAGGGGCACTGCCACCGCCGGCAGAACCCTGCCAGCAGGACACCTCCAGGCCGTATTAATGGTCTTAATATGATTGGCGTCTGCCTTCTGGTGGGGCGGTGCAGGTGGTAGCAATGGCAGTACACCACCGCCTGCCAGTATGGCTACTGCTGTATATACGCCCAAGGTGTGGCGGAAATCCAGCAGTACCCATTACATGGTGGGTGGAAGACTGCCAGCACTGGTGGTCTTCTGGCACCTGTTGCTTTGGCGTTCTAGCTCAGAGACCACCAAAGTCATAATGAGGGCCAGAGTCAGAAGGTAAAATCTTTGACCAGATTGAACATTGTTGGTTTATCTGACCCACGCTCCATCAAGGTCAGCCTCAAATTGTACTTAGTTTCCAGTCTACTGTGACCATTAGCTATCATTGGTGCTTTGTGATTTTAGTGCTGTTTATACTTAAAACTTTAAAATATCACATCTCTGTTTCTCCTTAATAAATGTTCGTAATTTTGGTGTTATTGTGCTTATTAAATTTTACTTTATTTTTCTAATTTTGGTTGTGATTTTTATTGTTTTTCATTTTGAATTTCTTACTGCTTTAGTACTGCCTAAATACTTTACACATTGTCCTACGTTAAGTATGTTTTCTGTGCCTTAACTATCAGGAAGTTGAGCTCAGATTAATTTAGTGCTTTTGAAGGTTAACTGTTATAATGTTGAAATCAACAGAGACCAACTGATTTTATGGTCAGTTTATTAGCAGACTTCTTGCATAGCACCTTCACTTCTCACTGCCTCTGACCTCAGTTTTTCTTCATCAACATTCTAAGGTGCACTCCAGGTTGTACCATTATTCAACATTCCAGAGGACGGAATGGAGTGCACCATTTACTATGAGAACCTTACAATAAGGGGTTACATGGAAATGGTAATGGGAAATGGTAAAGGGGAATAAAACAGTATTAATTGTAATTATGACAACATACTATCATACTTATGTTTGAGTTACTCTAACATTGATATTACAACACTTCCCCTTCCCCACCAAATGCAAAAAAAAATAGCTAAGAAACATGACACAATCACCATTACAGTAAGACATTTCTTTATCACATGTCCATGAAGTCCTCCACTTGCACTATGAACCAGCGTCCCATTAGGATCATTGTAGCTCCTCTCCAGACCCTTGTTCTGACCTACTGGGGTCATCCTGGGTGGCAGTTAAACGGTCCATACGCCATACACGACCATCTTCCAAGGTTACCACATTCTTATGTACCTTAGTAATTCTCAATGGCTTAGAGAACTCCTTCCTAGTAGATCCTGGTAGTTTTATTCTGACCCATTGGCCCACCCTCCATTGTTTACTTTTAGTCCCCATTTTGATGTTATACCAATCCTGGTACTTCCTCTGGTTCTCTCTTACCTTTGTCAATACATCCTTACGATGAACAATAACAGGCTCCCCTCCTCCCAACCAATTCAGGTTTAACTTAGTTCCTGGCTGTCTCCCTTTAAGGGATATAAAAGGGGATACTCCCGTGACCAAATTGGGTGTGGTATGATATGACCACAACATACTCTCAATTGCGCCTTCTCCTGAAACTCGAGATACACTGGCTAACTGCAAACACTCCTTGATCATCCTGTTGACTCTTTCTACCAGACCGTTTGCCTTTGGGTTGTATAACGCTGTCCGGTAATGTCTGATCCCACTGACTGTCAAAAACTCAACCATGGCACTTGAAGTGAACTGTACCCCATTATCTGTCACTATAGTTCTTGGAATACCTTCACGGGTAAAGGTTTCTTTAAGGAATTGTATTACGTCATGGGTGGTTACATTATGTACAGCCTTGGTCATCACCCAGTGTGTGTGATAATCCACTAATACGAAAATGAACCTGGCTCTCAATCCTGGGCACGTGAGAGGTCCTAATATGTCTAACCCAAGTTTGTCCCATGGTTTGGTGGGGACCTCAACTGGAGATAAAGGAGTCTTGCGCATACTTCTGGTTTTATCACTCAATGAGCATTGGGTACAATCACGAACAGTATCCTAAACTAACCTGTCCATTGTGGGGAACCAATA
Source organism: Pleurodeles waltl (assembly GCF_031143425.1). Taxonomy (NCBI): domain Eukaryota; kingdom Metazoa; phylum Chordata; class Amphibia; order Caudata; family Salamandridae; genus Pleurodeles; species Pleurodeles waltl. Next base: position 885,557,787 of record NC_090436.1, on the reverse strand, counting down.
GGAGGCTCGCAGTCTGTTTTTAGTCAAAGTTCTTCCTAGATGTCCCTCATGTGCCAAACCTATCAGTTTTTCCCATAGTGCTTTGGGGGGAACAATTCTCTCACCTCTCATTACTAGGTCTCTGGTTAAGTGGAGTTCAGAACGTACCTCCCAATACCCCTTTACCTCCTCATCAAGCTGCTGACAACTATTAGGCCAACCCCTCAAAATTTGCATAATCCTATCCAAAGTCGTAGCTGTGACCCATTCTTCTTTGGTAATACCTGACAGTTCTACATGAAGCACTGGATCAAGGCTTTCGTTAGATTCCTCCTTCCCACCCTTCCTGGGTAGTCTCGAGAGACAGTCAGCCACCACATTTCTTTTGCCAGGGACATATTGCATGTCGAAATTGAAGCCTTCCAACCCCATAATCCACTTCGCAATACGAGGGGTAGCTTGGTCTTTACCTTTAACAGTAAATAATGAAATAAGGGGTTTGTGGTCTGTTCTAACCACAAACGGCAATCCCCATAAGAAGAATTTGAAATGATTGATGGCCCAAAAACAGGCTAAAGCCTCCCTCTCTATTGTGGAATAATTTAGTTCTGTCTCCTTTAATGATTTGGAAGCAAACGCCACGATCCTCTCCTGCTCATTTACACATTGGGATAAGGTGGCACCTAAACCTTTTCCACTCGCATCCGTGGTGAGCCACGTCTTCCTGGTGGTGTCAAAGTTTCCTAACATAGGGCAATGGACAATGGCTTCTTTGACTTCTTCAAACGAACCCTGAACCTCTTCATTCCACACAAAGGGTGTGTCTTTCTTTAATAATGCTCTCATAGGAGCAGTGACTGCTGCAAAGTTGTGAACAAACTTTGACATGTACTCCACTAAATCCAAAAATGATCTCAATTCATCTTTATTGGTAGGAGCTGGAGCTTCCTTCACAGCCACTACTAAATCACATTTGGGTTCCACACCATCTTTACTTATTTTGTGTCCTAAGTGTTCTACAGATTCAACCCCTAGTTGACACTTTTCCTTCCTAATGGTCATGCCGGCTTTATCTAAAGCTTGGAAAACTTCTCTTAAGGTTGCATTGTGTTCACCTTCTGTACTTCCATAGGCTAGAATGTCATCCTGGAAGCACATAACTTGCTTGATTTCCTGCAAGATCTTCTGCATGATTCTTTGGAATACCGCAGCCGCTGATGCGAGGCCGAATGGCATCCTGCGATATCTAAATGCTCCAAACGGAGTAATAAAAGACGTGAGCGAGCGTGATGTAGGGTGTAACTCCACTTGGTGGTATGGGGCAGATAGGTCAATTACACTAAAAAATTTAGCGGACCCCAACATGCTTACCATTTCATTTATTTTGGGTAAGGGAAATCTGTCTACCCATATATTCGCATTCAAATCCCTCAAGTCCACACACAAACGAATACCTCTTCCATTGGGTTTCTTCGTGACCACAATTGGCGCCAACCATAAGGAACTCTCGATAGGTTCTATAACTCCTAATTTGACCAATTTGTCCAATTCTTCCTTCAAAGGTTCCCTCATTAGATAGGGGACAGATCTCACTTTATGTACCACAGGTGTAGCACCCTCCTTAAGTTTAATTTGGTGCTGGAAGTTTTTCAACAACCCTAATCTATCATCAAATAACCTTGGACATTCCTCACAAACTCTTTCACAAAAGTTCTGCAAGTTTACTAGTAACACTTGTTCCTTGCCATTGGGATCCAGTTTGATTCCGAGCTCCCTCTGATGCCTCCATCCCAGCAAATTGGATCCCTTCTCAGTAATGTACACCTCTCCTTTTGTGTGTCTGCCCTTGAACATAATGTCTAGTTCTAGCATTCCCTTAAGAGGTATTGGGTCGTTGTTGTACCCACCCGGTTTAATGTTGGCAGAGTGCAATTTGTAACCCCGCACTTGGAACTTATCAACAAAAGTTTGATAGTTCAAGAATGTATAAGGTGAGCAAGAATCAGCATAGACCTTCACCACAATATCGTCAAGCGTGATGTCACACGCAGGATAAGCGTTGTTGGGGGATTCCATCCCCTGCTTACCCTTGACTTGCAGAATAAACTTAGTACCTAATTCAGTAAATTCTTCTACCCTATTTATTTTTTTCTTGGTGTTCTTATCATTTTTGCACACCCTCGCATAGTGCCCTTATGCTCCACACTTCCTGCACATGCAGCCACGTGCCGGGCACAAAGGACTATTTGCTAGATGTTTGGGGTTCCCACATCTGAAACATCTTCCTTTAGATATGTCCTCGTTAAAATTCCTCCTTACCGTAGTGGCCAACACTACTGACTCTTCATCTTTATTGTCCACCCCCTCGTCCTTTGTGTTGCCACCTTTTACTTCTTTCACACTGTCTACCTCAGGTGTGCTTTTAATCTCTCTCATACATTCTACTGTATGCTCAATACTCCTTGCCATATCCACAGCTTCTTTCAGAGTAGGGTTGTGAGTAAGGAGCTTCTCTTGCACCCTTGGGCTATTTGTACAGATAACTAACTGATCACGGATTAACGAGTCTTCTAGGTCTCCAAAAGCACATGTTTGAGCAAGCCCTCGCAAAGAAGCTGTGTACGCTCCTACCTTTTCGTCTTTGGCTTGCACTCTGCTGAAGAATCTATGTCGTTCAAGAACAATATTAACCTTGTGCCCAAAATGACTCTCCAGCCTGTACAACGTTTGTTGGAAAACATAAAAATTTTCTCCATCCTCCTCTCCCTCTTCCTCATTGACTGTAAGACTCTCATATACTTTTCTACCATGTATTCCTATGTTGTGTAATAGTATATGTTGCTTCCTTAATGCTGTAAACTTTTCTCCCCCTATGGCAATTAAGTAAGACTCAAACAATTTAGACCATTCCTTCCAAGGTAATAATGGTTCACCTATTTCATTTAAGAACGGGGGAGGTTGGGACATTCCCGCTGCAGCCATTTCGTTCTCACTTATTTTATAGTAATTTAGATAATAATCAAGTGATCTCTGCCTCTTGCCCAGTTCTTTTAAGTACACTCTCTTAGTAACCTGTTGTACAGAGATGTGCGTTAACAACTTAACTCCATACGCTACATTACAAAATAAGCTAGCATAAAGGATATACAACACATTCTGGTATATATCAACTGTAATGTATTCGCAGTCTTATAAAGTCTGTACTCAAAAAGGTTTCACTCGTGGATAATATGGGTTGCACACTATTAACTCTTGTTCTGAAATAGTCTAAACTCAAGGAAGACTTTTATTTTGAAGAGCGTTCCTAAACAGGAAAGCTTGCATCAGCTTCGGAAATCCTCACTTCGCCGGTCCGATTCCCCCGAGGTTATGAATATTCAGAACCTTGCCGGTAAGCTCTCTATGTTGAATAAGTGGAATTCTTGGGATGTTTGTGCTCCGTTCCAGGTTTTGTAGGCGAGGATTTTTTAATATTAGATTCTCTTAGCGCTTCTCCAATTATCGCCGAGGCAGTCTCTCCCTTAGCGACGTACAGAAACGGCTACACGCCGCACCTCAGGCCGCTCTGGAACGCTCACACGCCACGCCTCAGAGACGGCCACCCTCCGCGCCTCAGTGCCGCTCTGAGACGCCTGTGCCGTTCATATACGCTCACACGCCGTGTTTTGATGCCGATATGAGACGCACCCTCAATGCGCCGCTGAACTGATTAAGAGCGCGTAGATGTTATCACAGCCGGTGAAAGGCTGTGTAGTATTACACGACCAACGCGATTAACCGGTAACTTGACTGTGTTAATAGCAATTGTATTCAGCGCTGGCAAATGCTCTAGGTAACGTCAAATTAAACGTCAAGTCCTCCTTGAATTAACCAAATAACACTCACGATCTGGTCACTTTACTGTTCACACCAGGCGTCTTCTCTGATGGCGTGCTGAAGTGACAGATAGCCATCTCACTGCAGATGACAACTCGAGAAGATCAACGTCCTCAGATGCTCTCTGCCCGCCTTAGACACACAGGCGCCACTTGGCTGTACTTCTTGGTTCCAAAACAGAAATCAGAAACTTCACTGTAGTGCTGAACAATTCAGGGGCAAGAAGTTTTCACTGCCCCTGCGCAGTATCCCATCCTCGTCGCCAAAAAGTTCCTCTGTTATAATGTTGAAATCAACAGAGACCAACTGATTTTATGGTCAGTTTATTAGCAGACTTCTTTCATAGCACCTTCACTTCTCACTGCCTCTGACCTCAGCTTTTCTTCATCAACATTCTAAGGTGCACTCCAGGTTGTACCATTATTCAACATTCCAGAGGACGGAATGGAGTGCACCATTTACTATGAGAACCTTACAATAAGGGGTTACATGGAAATGGTAATGGGAAATGGTAAAGGGGAATAAAACAGTATTAATTGTAATTATGACAACATACTATCATACTTATGTTTGAGTTACTCTAACATTGATATTACAACATTAACCTTACCTTGACAAGGGTTGTGATTGCTCCTTGAGGTGACTAGTCATCCACCCCATATTTCTTACAAGCGCTTTGTCGCCTAACTACAGGCTAAGGCTCATATACATAAATTTCATACACAGAATTTATTACATTAAATTCATACACAGAGCAACAATGCAGACTTGGGGTCTGGATAGATTCCAGATACACCTGTTGTAATACCCTAAAAGTTGGATTTCTTTATTTGGCATGGTCATGTCTATGGATAAAACGTTTATGATTCTGACAATGATTGGGATAGCCATACAAGAAACTCCTTTATTCATTCTATTAGGATACTTAGGGAATATCCCAACCGGATTTGTGATTGGAAAGAGACTGTTGGTGGTGCATTGGGGGAGGGAGTCTGCTGCCCATGCCCTGAAACTGACTCTGCAACTTAAGACACAGTCATGAAAATTAAGACACACACTGGAAGACAAAGCTACCTACAGCTATACCGAAATAGAATTGGATCTCCCCTCAAATCATATTGCTTTCAGTAATCTGAACCCCTTGTCCCCACAGGCAGGCAGATCAACCAATTCACCCTGCATATGACATACCTGTGACATATAATGCAATGTAAAGGTTTGGGTGGAAAATCTGTTGAGGAATTCTTCGCCTTATATATGCTGCATGTGTATTAAATGCTTCTCTAAGTCTTATGTAATCTGTGATACTCTGTATGGTGAACTGATCTAAGCTGACAATGTGAAATACAAATTGAGGTCATCATTGTTAGGCCAATAAGATCCAATGGCAAGTGTAGTGTAATGGCTGTCTTAACTTTATGGTCTCTTATAGTTTGCTATAACATAAAACCTCTGTAAATAAAAAAAAAGTACCAGCAATGGATCCATACAGTTGCCTATCTTTGTGTTCAAGTCCCATCCTAGAACCAGAGAAAATGAATCCTAAACAGAAGAGTTAAGTTCTACATGTATTCTAATTGTTCCATTAGTCAAGAACTCACTTAACTCTGACAAATGAGGAGAAGGCTTTCTTCAAAAATAATTATTGTAATATCTGGTTAGAACAATAATTAGAATGACCAAAGGACCATTTGCAGAATCCAGCAACAAGGGGAAAAATTAGAAGAGTCATTCATTAGATAGGAGTTAGTGCAGAGAAGTGGCATGGCAGGTACAGTGCGATACTGAATCCAGTCCAGGCCTATTGTAATAAAATGAAAATTAGTCCCAAATGCACACAATCTGGGTTCTGGAATCAAGTGGCCAAACTAGTTCCATGCCAGTAAAGGTAGGTCAAAAGTTCAAAAGTTTAGAATACCCTCACACACACAAATGCACTACCCTCACACACACAAATGCACTTCACCCTGTTAATAGCAATATCTACGTATTCCCCTGGTCCAAGTCAGTTATTCACGTCTATAGAGGACAAAGTCTCACTCACACCTGTTCAGTAGATGCCACACCTGTGACGTAACTATGGCATTCTTGCTAGGTTCTTAAATGTAATGGAGAATCAACAGGTTGGGTCAGGAATGTGGGATGTACTTAGATTACAACTAGTTAGATATTTCTTCTCACCCAAAACCCAAACTTGTTGATTACAAAATCAGTATTTTCAGGGACGCGGATCTCAAGGACCTGCACCCCAACCAATCCCAAGAACAAAGGGGTTGCCTGGGAGGTCACTGTAATACTTGGGTGATTTCTATAATTGTGGTACTTGCATTAATGTGATTAAAACCTAGCGTTTAAACAACTTGAAGGCTACATTTTAGAGGTCGTTCTGGGCCAGAAAATTTTAAATCCAACATTAGAGCAGCATGGTGGGTGGGTGGGTGCAGGTCGTACCCCATGTCCTGCCTCTAAAGACCAGAACCCACTGTGTGGTACTATACAAAAATTAAAGTCTGCATCACTTAACGGCAAAACAGCTTCGTTCAGCCTTTTAAATCTGCTGAAGATTATGTCCTGAAAATCAGAGCGCTTCTCAAAGCTCACATCAAGACAGAAATTTGTATTATTGGCCCTGACTTATCCAGTGCAGTTAACACAAAGAGATTAGTGACATCCTTCAAAATGGCAATGTCGGGTTAAGCAACAAGCTAAGGGGAAGAGCTAAGAACATTAATTCCAGACTTACTTAGGCCATGGGACTTGGCTGAGGTCCTCAACAGCTTCCCAGCATAAGCAGATTCGACATTAAGGGCCCGACTGCTTTTTCAAAGAAACATTAAATTGAGGTTGAATTGAATTTGTTTTTTTTATCTCCCTTAAGGGTCGCTAGGGGCTGTCAGTTTCAGCATAATTATATGTTTAAGTGGAAAGAACCAAAATCCCAGTCTCTTCTGGCCATTGACAGAGTGTGGAAAGGCATATAATTGGCAAAGGCTTTTAGGCATATGTCTCTCGTACATTCCTTGCCATGGAAAAGAAAGGAAGCTTTGGCCTGTTAGAGATGGTGCTGTGGACTGAACCTCTTAGCGGTGGTATCGCTGAATTCTGAAGTCCCACAGTGTGATAGTATGTTCTGGCCCCTCCTGAGGGCTACAAAGTGCTCAGAAAGGGTCTTCTGACCTGGATTCAAGATCAGCAGAATGAGGTTACAAGGATCAAAAGGAAAGTAAAACGAGTAGCAAAATGAGCTGACCTGGGATGAAATTATGCAGTCATAGTGAGGAAGTGGATAGGATCTGGCAGTAGGTGAGGTGTGAAGTGCAGACAGTGGGTACAGATAAGGAGCAGCCAGAGGATGTGGAGAAATGCAAGACTCATCATAACCCCATGATTGTTGTACTTGGAGTATTTAATTATATTTTGTGTAAGAAGAACTTAATGAAAATGATGATTTGATATCTGAAGGCAAGGCTGGTTAGTTTATAAAAACGGTTGGTATTAGGAGCAAATGGGTGTATTTTTCGAAAATTCAAAAATGATTTTGTTTATTTAGAGCAGCAGTGGTAGGAATTCACAAGAATAAACATTAGTGGTAGCATGCATTTTCAGAACTGTTCATATCAGTTACAAGTTTGATTGAAAGCCGGTCCCGAGTTGCTCAATAAGGAATTGGAAGAAGGCCCAAACTGGGTAATAAGTCAAGCGAGGCAGGGCCTGGGCAACAGTTACAAAGAAGCAATTCTTGGAGGCATTCAAGCTTTGCCAGATACCCTGCATCCAACTTCGGATGTGAATTAGGCAGTCAGTGATGCCTCGGCAAATTCACGGTATGTTCATTGCCTTAAAGTTGTCTGCATGCATGTGATAGGTCATGTCATAGCTGACAAAGATACTGAACAGTAGTACCATATACTTCTTGATGAAAGTCAGAAACAATGCAAGCTCTTGTGCGACTCCACATATGAGATTCATTGATGAGGAGAGGAAGACAGCCAGGTTTACCCTTTGTGCGGGAGAGTAGTTCATACCACACACACCCACCCCCCTCACTCACCCAACTCAACCCCCACTCATGACCCCACCACCACACTCACCACCTGGGCCCCCACCACACACGAAGAAACCAAAAAAACCATGAACTCCATCCACTCCGGATCCCCCTGCAACCCCTGTCCACATCGCATCTACAACAAAGCCAGCCCAACCATCGCCCCCATACTCCGCGACATAATCAACTCCTCTTTCTACTCCGCCACCTTCCCAGACCCCTGGAAGCACACGGAAATCACTGCTCATCCACACACACAAATCCCTCCACAACACCGGCCCGACCTACCTCAACGAAAGAGTGAACTTCCACACTCCCACCCGCAACCTCCGATCAGCCGACCTCGCACTAGATACAGTCCCCCATATCCAACGCACCACCACAGGAGGCAGGTCCTTATCCTACCTCACTCCCAAAACCTGGAACTCGGTCCCCACCAACCATTGCAAAACCAAAAGCCTCCTACTCTTCAGAAAAAACCTCAAGACATGGCTGTTCGAACAGTAACCCTCCTTCACTCCACCCCCACCACAAGTGCCTTGAGACCCTCACGGGTGAGTAGCGCGCTCTATAATTTTTTTTTTATTGATTGAGAAGTTGCATGGAGAGAAGTGACACTGAAAGAGCGTAGCTTATATAATCTATATTAACATGAAATGTTTATGAATTAGTGTGTGATGCTGCCGCATAGAAACTATAATAATAGCAATTCTGCTTAGACGTGCGCTTGAATTGTGGCCACGATGAGTGGCCACCAATGTATACGCAAACTAATAATGATAATCAAAATGTTTTTATTACGTTTAAATAAGTTTATACTAACATTTGCATTATTAGATCTGTACTGAAAACCTCATAGGCCTTAAGTTAGCATGAGCCGAAGCTTAGCTGCTTGGCTCTCATATTAAATGCATTTTTTTATTTTCAGTGTGCTGACTCACAAGGGGCCATGACCCTGTTTATTCTTCTTCTTCAACTTGGAAAATGAATGTGACCATGTTAGATTCGTTCTCACCATCTCCCCTCGTCCACAGACTAAGGGGGTTATTACAACTTTGGAGGAGGTGTTAATCCGTCCCAAAAGTGACGGTAAAGTGACGGATATACCACCAGCCGTATTACGAGTCCATTATATCCTATGGAACTCGTAATACGGCTTGTGGTATATCCGTCACTTTACCGTCACTTTTGGGACGGATGAACACCTCCTCCAAAGTTGTAATAACCCCCTAAATGTTAAAAGTTAATTGAAACAATGTAGATTAATGTAACGTACAAGGTCATTCAAACCGGTGAAGACAATGGAACTGCTGACCAAAAGATGTGCAAAGAATTACAGAAGGATGAAACCACACTGGACGTGCCACCTCTGAAGACGTCAATTACGAAGACCAATCAAAGACTTGTAAAATAATATGGGGTGAAAAGTTAGATTACCCAATGTACTTTCTGATAGGTTAAAGATAGTGGGGTATAGCAAATGTCCAATAGAATTTTGAGGGAATGTACAACGAAAAAGGGATAAAAACCCATGTCACTGGAAGTTATTTAGAATTAGGTAGGGAATGCTATTGATTTTATCCAGAAACTCTGTCACTCTGATTGGTGACTTGGTGGGTTACTTAAAACCATCCTTGCCCTTAGATTGCTCATTCTACACTTTACCTTCTTATGAGGAAAGTGCTTTTTTGCCCCAGAGCTGAATTCTGACTGATGCCAATTTGACTGATGTCCTGAAGACGAAGACTGAACCTGTGTGCTGACCTAAACTTTGGAGGGTAATTATGACAATGCAATTGTAATTTGTCTGTTTGCTTTTCCTTCCTAGGTACCAACTGCTTGCTTTTGACAGAGACCTTAGCTAGATGTTTTCCAAATTGGTGTTCTAAACTGTTTTGCATGAAGCCCAACATGCGAATGCTAATTAGAGGCTAGGACAGGTGTTCATCAAACTGACGCAAATAGACAAACGACTGAAACTATGCTTTGTTGAACTGACGTGTTATTGACACTGTGCTAAATTGATCTATGTTCACACGTGTTATGTTTTGATGTTTGTGATTCTCGCCTTCATGAAAGCTTACCAAAGTTGCCATATTGTGACTATGCTAATATGTTTCTTGGTGTTGAGATTAACGCATTTGCTATTAGACTGTAATTAATAGGGAATAAAACTCATAAAATTCTACTAAACAAGGTGTGGTTATTCATGACTGAAAGGTCAAGGTAGCGTCTTTGAATTGATTAATGACTTTGACTAAAGTGAAATGCATTGTTGTGATAAATATTGATAACATTATTGATGTATTGATTGATATATTGATTAGCTATCTCGTCCTAAGGTGTCTCTCAACTGGGTCAAAAGATTCATTGGCCTAAAACGAGTCCTGATGTGTAATAAATATCATAAAGGGACGCGTTATCAGTTCTGGTAGCAGAGCGACGGTTAGGCCCTTTTGGGGCCCTAGGACGGAGACTCATTGTTTAAATTGTTTTTCTGAGATAATGCAAATTGGAGGTATGATGTGTTTCTAAATTCACAATGACTTTCCCGGGATCTCAGAGCCTGCCTAAGTGAGTTGGGGATGTTCTCGGCGTCATAGTATGTTTGGTGTAGGATTTGCGCTTGCTCATCTTATGCATTTTGCATGTGAATTGTGAAGTTTGTGTGTATTTAGGGCAGGTAATGTTGTTTTAGAAGGAGTGGGCGTACTTCGCAGTATGAGAGCAGGGAAGTCGGCGTACTTCATATGAGTGTGGCGCTTTGTGCTCAAAATTATCCACGTGGTTGGTTGTTCATGTACAGACCCGTCGTGGTCTAAGACTCCGGAGTATATTGACAAGTGTGGGAGACACTTGGGTTTATGTTGTAATTTGTGCGGATTAATAGGTCAATCGGGCGTGGTTGACAATCCAAGTTTGAGTCAAATTGTATGTATGAAACCTTCGATGGAGATTTGGCAAGTACTAAAGTGTACTAGAACGAACCATTGACAAGTCGAGAGTAGGATTTGCGGGTCGAATTCTGCTTGCGTATGCGGGAATTGAGAAGGAGAGAGTAGCGGCTGAGGCTTCAAGTGAAATCTCTGTAAAGTTCTGAAGCAAATGTGTTACCCTTCCTGTAGTAATCCGGCAAATTTGTGTTGTTGTTAAAGGTGCTCACAATAATTTTGCATTAGTTTGGTGTGAATCCAGTGAGGAGCAGACAAGCCGCAAGACTTTGTCAGCTGCAGTATGTGAGTGTGACGTCAGTGGTGCCGTGCTGAGATAGGTCAGTTGTCGAGAGGGGTCGCGCACGGATTGGCTGCCGTCCGTGGGAGGCAATAGGTTGAGAAAGGTGGGCGAAGAGTGTCCTGGGAACTAAAGTCAACTTTCTGATTAAATACAAATAAGAGAAAACGCAAAAATGAATTTTGTCAAGGCTTTTAAGAGTGCTCTGAAAGGAGACGCATACATTATGGCGAGTGAAGGGGAGCCTACACCGCCTGGTTGAACTCCGACTTACATAGTTATGGAGGAAAAAGGTGTCACGCCTTGTTTATAGATGAAACAGTGGCGTAAATTGACAGAAAAAGAGGGATGTTTAGCGTTCCAAGAACATGGGACGTTCAGTACGAGAGTTCTAGAAAATCTAAGGTGGATGTTAAGTGTACAGAAACCACCTCCGAGGCTTTAGCGATTTGGGATTTAATGGCCCTTAAACAGAGACAAGAAAAATTCCAAAGAAGAATAAAAAGGGCAGAAAAGACTTATGCAGAAGCTAAGTGGGATAATGAAAGCAAAATGTGGAGATGGGGAATAGTTGATGGGTTAAAATTGTTCCCAGCAATAACACAGGGAGATGAGACACAGGGAAAGAAAGCCACCTGTAAAACAGACAAAGACTCTAGTAAGCCTAAAGAAACTAAGAGATCTTGGGAAGAAGAAGATGATTCAGACGATGAAGAATTTATGGATCGGATATTACATGATCGCCCGCCACCTTATGAGGTAAGCGATAATGTCCCAAGCACTAGTACGGGTCCTGGGAACCAGACGCAGAAGAAGGGAGTTACTGATACAGCACAGACTAGTGATACAGATTTGATACAGAATGGTGTCAGTGTACCCACTGCACCAGACATGCAGATACAGTTGCAACCTCCACCGCAGATACAGAGAATCTATCCAGATGTCCCAGTACTAGAGACAACTACGAACCTGATAGTGCCGCCAGACCCGATATATACAAAATCGAAGTTAGTGCAGATTGAGCCAACTCCGCAATTGCTGCCCCAGCCGCAGCCACAGCTGATACCGGGATATAACCCAGCAGCTGGACCCCTATTAATACCTGCACCGGCTTCAGAAGATCAGACCTTTGGAGTCGCTGCACCACGGGGTTTGGGACCAGGTCAGACACCAGCTGCCATATCATTGCCAATTACTGTTGGTCCACCTGTACCACTATATGCGCAGGGTAAACCTGAGACAAGTGGTCAAGGAATAGGGACCCAGGAAATGATGAGAGGGGGATTCACAGGAACCCCTCGATCAATATCGCCAAAATCGCAAACAGCTGAACACCTCAGGTCTCTGATAAGCCTCAGTCCGATTGGGGCTCCTATCGAGGCGATAAGACAAGTAGGGTCAAGTGTGCTAGCACCTCAGACAATGAGCGTGGAAACATCACAGACTCCAATAATGCAGGCCGGAAATATCTTGTTGCAAGGTTTTTCTGTGCAGCAACTAAACAAGTGGCTAGGAAATAATAAACCTTCACAATTTGCTGCAATAGCGACAGAGAAAGATGATTACCTGAACTTTGTGAGACTAGGCGTGGAAGCTGCTGAGTTAGTGGAAGGAACAATGGGGTGAACAGGCTAGAGTCATACACAGAAGCAGCATTGAGATACCTATGCCCTAAAATTACTAAAGAAGTAGGCAGAGTACATCAGAAATTAGCAAACCTGGCAGACAAGTACAACATTGATATTGAAAACACTAAACATTTGAAAAGAAGCTACAGGTTAGACTTTGATTCAAAAGACTTCGAGCATATGAGATCTGCCGGAATGAAAGCGCATTTAAAAGAAATACTGCAAAGTGCGCAAATCAGGGGAGCGTTAGAAAAGTGGGAAGGCAGATGGGCTAAGAAAAGAGACAAGGAGAAAGATGACAGCCCAGGAGCTAGTAAAGCTACACCAGATACAGAATCAGTAAAGATACTACCGATGAGAGAAACAGCTGGTGGGGTTTTAATTCATGTACCATGGTCCAGAGGAGACATCCTATCTTTTACTAATGATTATCCCAGGTTGAGGGAGAAGCCGATCGAGTGGTACCAACAAACAGATAGGTTTGTGAAGCTTGCAAAGTGTCTCTGGGAAGACTTAAATACCTTGTTTGAGATTATTATCCCACCCGACTTATGGCTCGATTGCAAGAGAGGGGTAGACTGGCCGACGAAGGAGCCGGCAAGGGATAAGGTGACCGGAGCACCCTCTGAGGAGGTAATGAAGTACCATCATAAGGTGATTGAGTTTTTGAAACAGAAAGTGTTGCCGAAAGTAACTGATTGGCAGAAAATCGACCGGACATCACAGGAGGTTAAGGAATCAATACATGCTTACTGTGAGAGATTGTTAAAGGCATTCAAACATTACAGTGGTACTGAGACCATTGAGCCGAAAGACATGAACATTCTCATGTTCAGATTTGTTGAAGGGTTGAGACCAGAAGTTAGCCAGATGATTAAGAATCATTTGATCCGTTGGCAAGCGAAGCCGATTGATGACGTATTGCAATACGAGAAATACTGTAGTGATGAAATTGAGCTGAAGCAGAAAAAGTTGAAGGAAAAAGTGATGGTGATGCAGATAAGGGCTGCACAGGCAGGAATACAGGGAAATGGAGTTCAACAAATGATACAGCAGCAACCGCAAGGGAATGGTGTGTTTTAGGCACAACCGAGAGGTCGAGGTCGAGGTTTTGTGAATCGCGGTCCAGACTTAAATACTGTTGTGGTTCAAAATGACGTGCAAGGGATGAAAAATATGTCACCATGTCACACGTGTGGGGGCGTGGGGCATTGGAAGTGGGAATGCCCGAATGTGGTGCAGGATGGTGTAGTTCAACAAAGCACTAATGTCGGTACCTTGCAAAATATGAGAGGTCCAAAGTTGAGAAATCAAAACCCGAACTTTCAAAATAACATGTTTCAGATGCAAGGGTTACAACCCATGCAGCAAATGCTGCGTGTTCAGCCAGAGCAAATGCAGCAAGTACAACAGCAGGTTCCCATGGTACCTAGACAGCAAATGCAATTACCAATCGCTCCGATGGGACAGCAACACGTGATGCTTCCTCAACAGGTCGCAGGCCAGGTAATGAGTCAAAATAATACAGTACAACAGTTCCCATTGCGAGGTGAAGATGGAATGAATGAGGAATGGTCGGATGACAGCTCAGACAGCGAAGAGTGCAGGCTTGCAGCATCCTTAGAAGTAGATCAGAGGGGACCCTATGTAGAAGGAAAGGTAATGGGTCACAAGGTTTCATTCTTGGTTGATACTGGAGCTACACGCTCTACAGTCAGAAGTGCAGAGGTTCCGAAATTGCCACTTTCGGGGCGTACCATAAGAGTGGTCGGAGTAGCAAACCAGTACCTGACAAATCCGATTACAGATCCAGTACAAGTTGAGATCGGCAACTTCCAGGGACTACATAAGTTTGTAGTCTGCGACTCAAGTCCGGTATCCCTACTGGGAAGGGACTTACTGTGCAAGAAGAAATGTTCGATTACATGTTCCAATGACGGAATTGAGGTGCAGACAAACAGTGATGATGAAGGAGATGATGGTCAGTTCGCAGAGTTAGAAACAGGAACTGCAAATGAAGATTACCCTTTGATTACATTGTTCCCGATGCTTACAGTGATTGACCTACCTGCCGAGTAACAGGGAACGGTGACAGAGAAAGTGTGGGATTTGACAGGGAAATAAATAGGACTGATAAAAGGAGTGGAACCAGTTAAGGTACAGGTAAAGCCAAATGCAGTGTTTCCCCAGGTGCCACAATATCACATGGCACAAGATGTTCTTATCCAAGTGGCACAAATAATTGCGGACTCTGTAAAACAGGGAGTCCTGAAGGAGGTATTGAGCAGTCCATGTAATTCACCAATAATGGGTTTGAAAAAGCCTTGTGGGAAGGTTCGAATTGTGCAGGACTTCAGAAAAATAAACCAGATTGTGGTAAAGTGTTGCCCCATAGTGCCCAATCCAGCAGTGATTATGTTTCAGGTCCCGTGTGCTGCTGAATGGTTCACCGTTGTAGACCTGTCACAAGCTTTCTTTTCAATACCTCTTCATGAAGACAGCCAGTTTTTATTCAGTTTCAAATTCCTGGACAAGGTGTACAGTTGGTGCAGAATTCCTCAAGGGTTTTCTGAATCACCGTCCATCTTCACTCAGATATTGAAAAAGGACTTAGAGTCACTAGTACTGCCTTTCAATTCAACTCTAGTACAGTACATTGACGACTTGTTGATTGCGTCCAGGACAAAAGATGACTGTAAATATGATACGATCGCCTTACTGAATCATTTGGGAAAGAACGGACATAAGGTGTCGCCAAAGAAGCTGCAGTACTGTCAGAAAGAGGTAAAATACTTAGGACACTTGATTGAGAAAGGGTCCAGGAGAATATCGAAGGAAAGTGTGACTGCTATTTGACAAATGAACCCTCCGACAACCAAGAGAGATGTCAGGATGTTTTTGGGAATGGTGGGCTACTGTCACCAGTGGATACCCAACTTCTCGATTATCTCAAAACCATTGATAAAGCTGACAGGCAAAGAGATCAAGGATGAGCTGTATACCATAGCTTTATCCAAGGAAGAGCTTGAGTCATTCATGGAGTTGAGAGAGTGCATGTGCAGAGCACCAGCTTTGGGTATGCCTAATTATACAAAGCCGTTTCTACTGTTTTGTCATGAACGTGATGCTTGTTCTTTGTCTGTCTTAACACAGGTCCATGGAGGTGCAAACCGCCCTGTAGCATATTTTTCAGCTACCTTGGACCCCGTCGCAGCAGCCTTACCGGGTTGTTTGCGAGCAGTTGCAGCAGTTGGTCAAAGCCAAACGCAATGTGAAGGCATAGTGATGGGACATCCTCTAACAGTAATGGTTCCGCATTCAGTTGAGATTTTGTTGACTCGAACCAAAACCCAGCACATGACAAACGCCCGACTTACCAGATATGAGACAATTATATTGGGGTCACCTAATGTTTCATTGAAGCAATGTACTGTATTGAACCCGGCAACTCTACTTGCTGTTGAGAATACCGAGATTAATAACGAAGAGGAAGTGGAGCATGATTGTCTTGAGGTAACAGAACTATGTACCAAGCCCCGACCTGATATTCAAGAGACGAAGTTAAAAGAAAATGACTGCATTATGTTTGTTTTATGGATCCTGTTTGAGAGATTCAGTCGGAATGCTGAGAGCCGGTTACGCTGTATGTATCATTGAAGCTTCCTGGCTTGAGAGAGTGTATTCCGCACAAGTGGCAGAGCTAATTGCCCTTACTAAGGCATGCCATGCAGCTGAAAATCTGAGGGTCACTATCTATACTGACAGCAGATACGGATTTGGAATTGTACATGACTTTGGTCAATTGTGGTCGCAGAGAGGTTTCATGACCTCTTCTGGTTCCCCTGTGAAAAATGGTGAACAAATCAAGGATTTGTTACATGCGATTCAGTTACCTCTTGAAAGTGCTGTGGTGAAATGCAATGCTCACGTTAAGTCGCAAGACTTTGTGTCCATGGGAAACGGCTATGCAGATCAAGTCGCAAGGTTTTGCGCATTGAACTTTATATCGTTCAAGGATCAGTGGGAATTGATGCCGCAAACTGAAAATGACACATGCTTGAACCTTGCATTGAGGGTGGTTGATACATTAGATGATCTAAAGACACTACAGGGTCGTGCTAGCAAAGAGGAAAAACGCTCTTGGCAAAGAATGCAATGTGTACAGAGGGCTGACGACTTGTGGGTCTCAGAGGAGGGGAAATTAGTTTTGCCAAACAGTCTTCTGTCACAATTTGCAAGGCTCTATCATGGACAGGCTCACCTCGGGCAAGATGCAGTGATTAGGTCATTTAAGATTGATTGGTTTAACCCAAAGTTCAGACATGCCGCAGAGGTTACCGGTCACAGGTGATCATCTGTCAGCAGATGAATACCGGAAAAGGGACTGTGGTAACTTTGAGCCACATAGGGAAGAAGACGCATAAGGGAGATAACTGGCCAGAGAAGCAAACTGTAAAAGAAAGGAGCGTACCAGGTGAAACAATAACAGAAAAGACAGATACATCCCGAGTAGAGGATCTGAGTGAAGGAGAATTGCAAGGTGAACGCAGACTGAAAAGAAAAAGAACCGCAAATAGAAGATATGCAGGTCCTGAATGGGCGTATTCAACAACATCTGAATGGCAACAAGAATTTTTTGCGTTCTGTTTTGATCGAGAAGTACCAGGCCAATACTACGGTACCTGAAGTAACTCAAAGAAAAAAAACTTTGTTAAAAAAAATCGTAAACTGAAAATCTAAAGAAAAGAGACCTATAAATTACCAGATGCGACACTGATAACCTGATTTGACTTTGAGAACCTGATTATGACAAGCTGCTAACCTGATTTGACAAAGGGGTCCTGGAGTGAGTGAAACGCTGTAAATACATGCAGAGAAAAAGAGACTTTTGAATCAAGGAAGAAAAAAAAAAAGAAGTGAAAAAAAAACAGAGAGAGAGTTTTATATCGTCCTCAAGTTGGTTATTGTTCTGCTATCTGATTCTTTACAGACATGGGCCCTCATTCTGACCTTGGCGGGCGGCCTCCGCCCGCCAAAGTCCCGCCGGCAGAATACCGCTGCGCGGTCAAAAGACTGCCGTGGTTATTCTGAGTTTCCCGCTGGGCTGGCAGGCGACCGCCAGAAGGCCGCCCGCCAGCCCAGTGGGAAACACCCTTCCATGAGGATGCCGGCTCCGAATGGAGCCGGCGGAGTGGAAGGGGTGCGACTGGTGCAGTTGCACCCGTCGCGATTTTCAGTGTCTGCATGGCAGACACTGAAAATCTTTGTGGGGCCCTGTTACGGGGGCCCCTGCAGTGCCCATGCCATTGGCATGGGCACTGTAGGGGCCCCCAGGGGCCCCACGACACCCCATACCGCCATCCTCTTCCTGGCGGCCAAAACCGCCAGGAACAGGATGGCGGTATGGGGCTCGGAATCCCCATGGCGGCGCAGCAAGCTGCGCCGCCATGGAGGATTCCCCAGGGCAGCGGAGAACCGCCGGTACACCGCCGGTTTTCCGTTTCTGACTGCGGCTGTACCGCCGCGGTCAGAATGCCCAAGGGAGCACCGCCAGCCTGTTGGCGGTGCTCCCGCGGTCGTTGGCCCCGGCGGTTTTTACCGCCAGGGTCAGAATGACCCCCATGGCTTTTAATAGAGGTAGTAACAAGAAGAGTAAGGTGTGTGGTTGGTTGAGTCTTATATTAGGTATTGTGTGTGCAATAATAATTGTGGGAGTGATTTTGGGAATGCCGTGGTTGGATAAGAAAGTGACTAACAATACTTCAAAACCTGAAACTACAACACTAACACCGTGGGAAACGTTTGAGCAGGATGCAAAGCACTTGCATGAGGGAACTAACTCAAAGGGGGAACTTTCCACTAATGTCTTCTATCACCTGTTGAATGAGTACGTTGAGACCATGGATGCGAATAACTGCTATGTGTGCACAAAGATTCCTTCATCAGTGCAAGAAGGGGTCACCTGTCATAGCCTTCCACTAACATACGGGATAAGTTGTAGCTTGCTATTAACAAGATTCTATAATCAAGAGCATGTGCAATACTTTTATTCAAATTTGGATG
This sequence comes from Pleurodeles waltl, assembly GCF_031143425.1. Lineage (NCBI taxonomy): Eukaryota > Metazoa > Chordata > Amphibia > Caudata > Salamandridae > Pleurodeles > Pleurodeles waltl. Next base: position 885,538,965 of record NC_090436.1, on the reverse strand, counting down.
TTGTGTTTTCTTTTGTGCCTGTGATTGAGTTTCTGAATAAGCTAGCTAAGGAGCATAGAATAAAATTTGTGAGAGGTTTCTCTGAACCAACGCTTACATTTGGGACAGCTTATGCACACCGCAACAATCTGACTTGCTTATTAACACCTGTAGAGAAAAGCTTTTTAGATCACACTGATGATAGACACAAAGCATTAAAAAAAAGATTAGAAAAGGGACTAGAGAAACGCACATAGTAAAATGATTATGCTTACACTGCAATAAAGACACAAGGCAAACTAGCTATAGATTCATTACATGTAGGAAGGCTTTGTGTATATATAGGCCGAAATCTGAACATGACACTTTATTTGTGGGAACGAGTGAATGTAGACATGTGTTTTTGTTTCAAAGTAAATGGACATTCATGTTAAATGGACAGGATCCAGCGATCCCTGGGATCTATTACATCTGTGGACTTAATGCTTATTTCTGTCTCCCTAAGGGATGGTATGGGACATGTTATTTGGGGATAGTCTTCCCAAAGATTTACCAGATTGATGATTTAAAACAAATACCTAAAACGTCTGAATTACATCATGCTAGACAAAAACGAGAGACAGCGGCTGCTGTCGTTGGAGACATATTTGGAGCCATAATTCCTTCAGTAGGGGTTATTTTAAACTCCATAAAGATTCAAAAGTTGTCTACTATTGTGGATAACATGCTGACAAATTTTACAGGGGCTATACTCCTGATGGATACTGAACTTGCTGCGGAAAGAGCTATGACTCTTCAAATTGGCTTGCTTTAGACATTCTTTTAGCAAAGAGTCGGGGGGTCTGCAAGATGCTCAACGAGGGTCATTGTTGCTCATATATACCTGACAATAGCAAAAAGATTAGAGGTATGCTAACTAACCTAACTAAAGATAGTGCAGATTTGAAAGATTTGAAGGAAATTGGAGTGTGGGAGAAATTTGGAAAGGGAATTGCCAGAGTAGGGAGCTGGTTTAGCAATATTTGGAATGGGGTACTTGCAAAAATTTTAGGGGGTCTATTAATTGTTCTGGCCTGTCTATTAGGATTGTGGGGAGCATGCAAAATAAATGATAAAATCAAAAGAAATTGGACAAAGAGAAGTAAAAGGAATGAGGAAAGTGAAAGGGAGAAAATGTTTAATGAAATTTGGGAGAGTTCACACAAGGGACAAGATGTTGAAATGCGCATTATGCGTAAAGTAAAAAATTAGAGTGAAAGGTTAAAGGAAAGATTTGTGATGACAAACGTCATCAGAGGAGGGACTGAGAGAGGGTAGCTTATATAATCTATATTAACATGAAATGTTTATGAATTAGTGTGTGATTCTACCGCATAGAAACTATAATAATAGTAATTCTGCTTAGACGTGCGCTTGAATTGTGACCACGATGAGTGGTCACCAATGTATACGCGAACTAATAATGATAATCAAAATGTTTTTATTACGTTTAAATAAGTTTATACTAACATTTGCGTTATTAGATCTGTACTGAAAACCTCATAGGCCTTAAGTTAACATGAGCCGAAGCTTAGCTGCTTGTCTCTCATATCAAATGAATTTTTGTATTTTCAGTGTGCTGACTCACAAAGGGCTATGACCCTGTTTATTCTTTTTCTTCAACTTGGAAAATGAATGTAACCATGTTAGATCCGTTCTCACCATCTCCCCTCGTCCACAGACTAAGGGGGTCATTCTGACCCCCGCCGGCGGCAGATGCCGTCGGCCTGGCGGGAACCGCCAGAAGACCGTACCGCGGTCGAAAGACCGCGGCGGTCATTCTGAGTTTCCCACTGGGCGGCGGGCGACCGCCAGAAGGCCGCCCACCCGCCCAGCGGGAAACCCCCTTCCACGAGGATGCCGGCTCCGAGGGGTGCGACGGGTGCAGTTGCACCCGTCGCGATTTTCAGTGTCTGCCACGCAGACACTGAAAATCTATGTGGGGCCCTGTTAGGGGGCCCCTGCAGTGCCCATGCCAATGGCATGGGCACTGCAGGGGCCCCCAGGGGCCCCACGACACCCGTTCCCGCCAGCCAGGTTCTGGCGGTGGAAATCGCCAGAACCAGGCTGGCGGGAAGGGGGTCGGAATCCCCATGGCGGCGATGCTTGCAGCGCCGCCGTGGAGGATCCCCAGGGGCAGCGGGAAAACCGGCGGGAAACCGGCGGGACACCGCCGGTTTCCCGTTTCTGACCACGGCGGTACCAGAATGCCCATGGAAGCACCGCCGGCCAGGGTCCATGACCGCCAGGGTCAGAATGACCCCCTAAATGTTAAAAGTGAATTGAAACAATGTAGATTAATGTGACGTACAAGGTCATTTAAACCGGTGAAGACAATGGAACTGCTGACCAAAAGATGTGCAAAGAATTACAGAAGGATGAAATCACACCAGACGTGCCACCTCTGAAGACGTCAATTACGAAGACCAATCAAAGACTTGTAAAATAATATGGGGTGAAAAGTTAGATTACCCAATGTACTTTCTGATAGGTTAAAGATAGTGGGGTATAGCAAATGTCCAATAGAATTTTGGGGGAATGTACAACGAAAAAGGGATAAAAACCCATGTCACTGGAAGTTATTTAGAATTAGGTAGGGAATGCTATTGATTTTATCCAGAAACTCTGTCACTCTGATTGGTGACTTGGTGGGTTGCTTAAAACCATCCTTGCCCTTAGATTTCTCATTCTACACTTTACCTTCTTATGAGGAAAGTGCTTTTTTGCCCCAGAGCTGAATTCTGACTGATGCCGATTTGACTGATGTCCTGAAGACGAAGACTGAACCTGTGTGCTGACCTAAACTTTGGAGAGTAATTATGACAATGCAATTGTAATTTGTCTGTTTGCTTTTCCTTTCTAGGTACCACCTGCTTGCTTTTGACAGAGGCCTTAGCTAGATGTTTTCCAAATTGGTGTTCTAAACTGTTTTGCATGAAGCCCAACATGCGAATGCTAATTAGAGGCTAGGACAGGTGTTCATCAAACTGACGCAAATAGACAAACGACTGAAACTATGCTTTGTTGAACTGACGTGTTATTGACACTCTGCTAAATTGATCTATGTTCACACCATGTTATGTTCTGATGTTTGTGATTCTCGCCTTCATGAAAGCTTACCAAAGTTGCCATATTGTGACTATGCTAATATGTTTCTTGGTATTGAGATTAACGCATTTGCTATTAGACTGTAATTAATAGGGAATAAAACTCATAAAATTCTACTAAACAAGGTGTGGTTATTCATGACTGAAAGGTCAAGGTAGCGTCTTTAAATTGATTAATGACTTTGACTAAAGTGAAATGCATTGTCGTGATGATTATTGATGTATTGATTGATATATTGATTAGCTATCTCGTCCTAAGGTGTCTCTCAACTGGGTCAAAAGATTTGTTGGCCTAAAACGAGTCCTGATGTGTAATAAATATCATAAAGGGACGCGTTATCAACACTGCTCGATGGTAATGATTCGACAAGTATCTTTCATATCAAGTGATTCTGAGAAGTCAACGAGGATCAGACCACAGACCTGCAGCAGTCCAGTAATGTGAGCCCTCGTTTGTTCAGCTTTGGATAAAGGCGGCATCCAGAATCAAAACCACTGAGAAGGTTGCTGCGTTTGAGGTAAGCAGAAAGTTGGATCGTTACTACAGTCTGGAGGACTTTGGCTAGGCAGGAGATTCTGGAGACCGGTTGATAATATTCCAAAGACTCAAGATCCTGACTTCTTTTTTTTAACAACATAGTTATTGCTGCATGCTTGAACTGCAAAAGAACATCTTCTTGCTCTACAGAATTGTCATTATTATGTTTTTGGCTGTAGTTACCAGTATGAATATACAAAATGTAATGTCCTTTGTCTTGCCGATTTTGGGAAGCATGGGATTTAGCACTCCGACGATTCCACTCCTTTCTGACTCGAGTGGATTCACAGAATATGGCTTAGGGTAGGAGGCCCTTTCCAGTGGCAGTATTAAATGGGGTGGGCTATTGTTAGCAGTGATGATGACTTGTTTACCGCGTCCTGTGAAAGGAAAGCAGTAGACCTTGATCAATAAAAAAAATATTGCACCAGTTGCTTTTAACTTAATCCATTAAAGGTGCAGCTTTTCTAAATTCAGGTACGAGTGTGCAAATCATGTGTTTGTCTGATTTATAGAGTTCTACTATTATATTTTCAGCTTCGACCGAGTCTATTCTGCTACTAAACATAGTTCAGATTATTTTCTTCGATTGCGCATTTTTGTTTTTTATCTGCGTATATACTTTTGACATTATCACATGCCAATGGATACTTATATTTCCCAATGATATTATCTTAGTTAACGAACAATGCACAGTCTTTAAGCCTCACACCCCGGTACTTCTAAAAACAGCGTTTCTGGGAGCTCCGTGAAGTGTTTATTTATGCACCTCCTCAATGGGGCACAACAGCAGTATAGCTGGCACTGGTTCTGGGTACTCTGCCATGTGCCCTATTATCTACTGGCCCATGATGCAAATTGACACGATCAGTTCAGTTTCACAGGTTTCCTATCCAGTACCTTGTGATGGAGACTGATGCTTCAAGCTACTGATAATGAGTACTTTAGGCATTGGAGATATAATTATCTGGTACCAAATGTCATTTCTGTATCTTGCGGATGATAGCACTACGAGGGTCTGACTTTCAATCTAAGATTTAATATGCTTTTTCCATGTAAAATGATGAATGGCTGCTGTCAGCAGCCCTTTAGGTTTGTCCTGTAGGTGGGGCATATGGCTAAGTGCATTTGTAAATGTGTTCAACAATGCACTCAACAATGGATTGCTCCTCCCATTCACTTTGCTCCATTTTTGTTGTAGTCTACTGTTTTTTCCCATTTAGTTTTAGTTCTGGTTTTAGCCAAAATCTTTTGATTTTACTACAAATATATATGTAATATAGTTACTTGTAGTGGCTATCAGTTAGCCCTCTTCAACGATTTGACTGTTGCTATGACATTCATATTTTTATAGCACACCCTACAGCATACAGAGTGGGGCAGTAAACCCATATCAGCCATTGGCTAATTTCACTATGAATTATGGCATTCTGCCTTCTCGCAAGCAGAACACAAAGTAGCCCTCTTAAGTGCCATGGACCGTTAGGCTAATGTGTAGAGCTTGTTTTTTTTTTTAAATATGCATTTCCATTTTTATCTTTTATTTTATTTTTTCACCCAAGACATCCCTGCCTCCCTCACCCATTTTCTGGCTGCATGTTATGTGTCGATAGCTGGCCTCAACCCTAGCTGTTCCGTGTAGTAGTCCTTCTTCTATGCCTGACACTGTTGTTAGGTCAGAAATCCAAACAAATCAACTTTGAAGACCGGCCCAGTTGCACAGTAAGGGCCAGATGTACTTACATTAGCAACACTGATTTCCTAATTGAGATTCTCTCTCCGAATCGCAATTAGGAAATGGATGTTTCTAATGTATAATGCTCTTTTGAGTTTCATTAGGGATTCTAGTGGTTTGCATATAGACTAGGCCTACCTAATGCTTATTAATAAGGTAGGTCACAATTTGTGACTCATGGGGAATCACAGCCATCACAGCTGTAGTGGACTGCTGAGGTCAGCAGACCACCAGGTTTGTAATTGCTTTTTAATAAGACAATCTTTTTTTTAAATGCAGCCCGTGTTCCTTAAAGGATTATTAGATGTGTTTAAAAATAAAAAAATAAACTTTGCAGTTTCATTTTTTAAGAGCAGGCAGTGGTCCTAAGGACCACTGCCTGCTCTTAAAAATATTTTTTTAACATTCTCAAAGGAGGACGGGTCCCAAGGGACCCCTTCCTCTTTGCAAATGGGCTACCACCAGTTTTAAACTGGTGGGCCCATTCCCCCTTGAGAACAGGTTTTCACCAGTTTTATACTGGTGGTAAAGTATTACTGTTTTGAGACCAGACTTCAGTTGCAAAACAGTAACACACACCCTACCGATTTGGTAGGAAATGAATTGCAATTGCAAATAATAAATGTGATTCGGTACAAGTTACCAAATCACACATTGCATTCCGCGAATCAGATTATTTGTGACCTGAAAAATGCTTTCTACATCTGTCCCTAAATCTTTACAAAAAGTCCCATAACAATTAGGGAGGAAGAAAACAGTTAAAGGAAGGATTTATTTTTTGTATTTCTTTCCAGTGCATTTTACCCTGACTTCCTCTAACTCTGTCTTGCTGAAGCTTCTCTGCAAGTGGCTTTCCTTGACAGTTGCCCAGTCCTTGGTATAGTATTTTTTATTGTCTGACAGTGTTGGCAGGCATGTAAATCAAAACAAGGACAGCATGCTTTGAAAAGAGGCCCAAACGCATTGTGGACTTTATATGTGATTTACATGCTCTTGGGCCACTTTTTTATAGATGGTTGACCTTGTATTTGATTTCAAACTTGTCAATACTGTCAAACATAAAATAATTTTACAGGGGCTGCTGCAGAGGAAAGCTACCCACAGAGAAGTTGCAGCAAGAGAGACGGCAGAAAAGCTGGTCTGCCTGCTGTAAAAAAGAAAAATATAAAAAAAGAATCCTCCTTCTTAGTGATGTTTAGGCATGACTCCCAGAATGATCATACCACCGAATCACTTAAAAGAAAGAGAAGGATTCACTTCAACAGCCGGCCAGGATGCTTTTAGGATGATAGTGGACTTTGCAAAGAAACATAACATAACATATCATAACACTGGAGAGGAGTGGCTGGTTGATTTTGCACTATTTTGCCACTATTGTAATGCCTGCCCTGCTCATTCCCCTTTGTGGGCTGTCGGAAGGAGGAGCTAATTTGCGTGAGAGTGGAACACATTGGTCACTGAAGGAATATGATGAGGGCAGCTTAGAAAATTCTTCATGCAGCTCCCTCTGCTTCCTCTGTTCTTTGTATTTAAATTTTCAATGACATTCACCTCTTTTAATTCTGTGAACGCTGCTGATTTTTAATGCGACACAGAGGAGCTGTTTTGACAAACATCGGTACCTTTGGTTCACATTTCTCAGAGTAGCCGTCTCACACTACCAGCTTCAGCCATGCATCTCATAGACCAACAGTTTCCCAATGGCAGCAGCAGTCTGATCCCCATCACACAGTAGGTTTCACACTGCAAACAGTGCTCTCATACTCCACACTGAGTTTCAGTTTCACACCACCTACTGCATTCCCCCACTTCACAGAAACTGACTGGAAAACGCCATTAGATGCACTCTTACACCCATCACAGTATTAGTTTCACATTACTAACTGCCCCTAGAGCTCTTACAGATTGAGAGTCTCACACTACAGGCAATACTCCCATGCTCCTTACATTCACACAATACAACACAGACCCTTTGCCACTATCTGTCTTACTACAAGCAGCACTCTCACATCCCATAAAGACGAGAAGTGTTGCACTACTGAAAGCATTCGCACATCCCTCTCACACCACCAATAGCATTCTTACTCAGCTCGTGGACTGGTAGTCACATTAAACACAGCAGTCTAGCACATGTCACAGATAAGCAGTCTCACATGGGCACTCTCACACCTCTAATGCATTATCAGTTTCACACCAGAGATAGCGCTCTCACTCTCCTCACAAAGTAGCAGTCTCACACTGTTAAAAGCATCTCATACAGATGCATCATAAATTCACACTAAAACTCACGTTCCTCACAGACTGACAGTCACACTACAGACAGCACTTTCACATTCCTCAAAATGGAGGACCCAGGATAGCAACAGCACTTACACCCCTCACAAACAAGCAGTCTTGTTCTACCAATGGGCGTCCTCACATACCCCACAACGTGGCAGTCTCACATTACAGAGAACACTTTAACAGTCCTCACAGTCTAGCAGCTTCAAACTATGGAATGACTCCCTTCACACACCAGAATGCTAGTCTCATACTACTGACTGCACTTGCACTCCTAAGCAACTAGCAGTAAGACACTACCAAATGCACCCTCATACCTTTCACAAAGTAGTAGTCACAGTACAGACAGCACTCTTACATCCCTCACAGACTAACAGTCATACACTACTGGAAGCACTCTTTCACCCAACATATAGTCCCAACATGGACAAGTCTCACACTGAAAAAACCTTACACTTACATGATCCTCTCTGCCTAATAGTCACACATAGCCAAAAGCATTCTTATATCTTTCACACACTAGCAATCATGCAAAACTGGAAGCCTTCTTACACCTCTCACAAATTAGCTATAAAACCAATAAGTTCTGCTTATAACTGAAAGTGCCTCGGTATGGATGGGTGACGTTTTTTGTGTGTAATATTGACGAGTGGAATTATGAACCAGTGGATGAATGCAAGAATGAGTAAATAGGTGGATGAATAGATGCATAAGAGCAAGAATGAATAAAAGTGGTCATGGAGAAAGAGTGATTGACTGTATGGATGGCAGAGGTGTGACTGCATATCTGGAAGCATCCAGGCACCTTCACTTATAAGCCAGACTTGTTGACCATGTCAGTGGCCTGGCAGCTTCCCCAGTAATAAAGGGACATATTTATGAAAAGTGTTGCTGCACATAGTGCAGCGCCACTTTTCTTGCGCCCCTTAGCGCCCCCTAATGCCACCATGGTAGCGCCGTATTTATAACATGACGCACAATAGCAGTAGTTAGAGTGATTAGCATCATAATTTATGACGCTAGTCCGGCGCTTTGCAGGACTAGCGTCACAAATTATGACACTTATCCTTCAAAGCACCAAGAGGCCTAGTGTAATCAATAGGAGCCACTTTTTAATGCCTGCACTTAGTAGGCGTTAAAAAATGCCGATAAAGATGGTGCAAAGGAATCTCATAGATTCCTTGGTGCCATTATTACAGTCCCCCAGCGCCTGAATGCCCCCTTGTATACATTATGCCTGGCACAGGTACAATGTGGGGCAAGGGGTTACATAGTGGGGCAATTCAAGCATTGCGTCACTTTCTGAATATGGCGCATGGGAAATGCCACCTGAACACCACATTTGCATTTAAATAAATGCCGCAAATGTGGCCCAAGGTGGCAGTAGTGCCCCAAAGTTTTTCAACCAAAACACGCACTGACAAACCAAAAAGGCTGGAGGCCAATGCCAGACCTAATGGCTTTGCCACAGTTTGTTCCTAAATAAAGTGCACTGAATCGATTTAGTGTGCTGCATACCCCTTGCAGACAGACACATGAAAATCTTTATTTTGTGTACCTGACCCCATATTGATTCCTCTCCTCTTTGTCCTTAAGCTTAGACAGGGGGATTTTGATGGTTTACATGTGCAGACAAATTCCACCTGCACCAGTTATCTCTCTGAGATCCTAGCTCCCACTCTATGCCTGATGAGGTGTTGTGTTACAGAGGAGTACGAGTGTTTTCACTTGGGGGGTGTCACTGCCTCTCTGCTACTGACCAAGCCACCCCATCCAGACTCTACAGTCCCTCCACCTCTATCACAGCCCCTCTATTCCCAGTCACTTTAATTGTGAATCTTTACTGGGCACTGAAGAATCTTCATATAAGTGTAACATACAATTGCTCTGCATTCGGACATGGACTAACTCATAGTCTATGAAGAATTTCCTCTGGACCGGGGGTTTTAGATTCAGGTAATCGAGCAGAGTGCAGACACGTCTAATGGCCAACATGTCAGAGGACAATTGATCACTTAAAAGGTGGCTTCTGCATCTTCTAGAATTCAAATAGCTCCTTGAGTGATCTATTAATATCTGAGCTGCCATTTATCTAAAGGACAGTGAAGTAAATCCAGTGGAAGGGTGAGTTGGCATAGAGCCATCTTGGGTCAAGATTAAGCTCCTCCTTCTTCTGCCAAGTTTTGAGCTGTCAGTTTACCCAGTGCTTTTAAGAAAAGGAGGAACAGGCTCGTACTGGCCTATAGCACTCAGCACTTCCGGAAGACCTGGTCTGACAAGTAAGTGGGAGGGTCGGTTTTTTGCCTGTTTGTGGGCCTGTTTTATGGTCTGGTGGGCTGGCTATTACTGTTGATTTCCCTGATATTGCTGTAAACATTCCCTGTAGAAAGTACAATTGCGATGCAGTTTATTTAGGAGGACGCAATTTATCTCTAGCAAGGTTACTTGTTTGGCTAAAGGAAAGTGGTGTTTTATTGGAACAATGTGGGATGCTTCTGCGCTTACAACGCAGATTGTCTTTCGAAAATTCTATTTTTTTCATACTGAATTTCCCTGTATGCCTTCCAGAACTTTGACATGTGCTCCTCCACAAGCTGTAGTTTGATGATTTTAAAGAATGAATGGCTTATAATGTGACAGGTGTGTTCTTTTACAAGCCCAAATCCCTCCTTCAGGTAGTCTCTCCTTCATGAATCTGTGCTTTGTCAGTTATTGTTGTTTCTCTGGTAGGAAACGTGAATAGCTTTGCATTAGTTTGAATGTACTGATTGGGCCGCAGTTGGCTTTTAGCTGTGTGTCATAGACATTTCTCCAAATACTCAATCAGCATGGTGTCTTCGAATTCTGCAGTGAATATGCAATGATGCTGTGGGGTGGAAGCAGCTGACAGGGCTCCTTGTGTTTGCTGTAGCATGAATCCCCAAACACGAGTCTCTTTGTTTTGCTTTACAAATAAGACTCTTCTTAGCTGAAGCTCTTTTTTGTTGACATACCATTTACCTAACTATACTTGCTTATTGTACATAGCTGACGCTTATTTTAGCACCAGTTGTGAGTCACGAGAATGAAAAAAGTAATATCTCTGTTTTCACTGCGATTTGCAAGGTAGTTAAAGTATAAAACAGAAGCAGCGATTACCATTTCCCATTCACATCTTTTTGGGCTTTTAGATGTTAGGCAGAAGCTTTGATTTGTATGCACAATGACCCTTAGTGTGGTCTGCTGTTTTGCAACCTCCCCAACATCAACTACCAATAAATCAAGGTAAGTAGATGTGGGGTTAATAGCAGTAAACCTGCATTTCCATATGTATGCTTGATTTGCCAGTATGTTGGCACCACTGCTTAATTTAAGCCAGTGGTTTCTGATGCTCAGCATCGGCAATTTGTTTTCAACACCTACTTTGACAGTCTACCACATGGAGGCGCTGTCTATCAAATTTTGTAATGAGCAGACAGTGTTTAATAATCTAATATACATTAAAAATGAATAATATCTGCCACCAATGCCATTCTTATAGGTTTTGATGGTCTGAAGCAGTCAGTCGGAATTGTCACACCTGTAGAAATGAGATCGTTATTAGCTATGTTGGTACTGTCATTGGCAGTGCTGGCAGGGGCAGTGGGTGGTGCAAGCTGTATGGGCCTCTTGAGAATGGCCTTGGGCCTTAAACTTTAACAACTTAAGCACTGTAGGTAGTCAATAGAATAGAACTCAAAATGTAACATACTACTTTCAGTTTTCTTTCCTGTGAAGGGTGCTTAGAGCCAACTAGGGACTGATGACAACCTGCTGTGGTCCGAGGTTACTCCTCCCTACCTACAGTATGTGTTAGCATTGTCGCAGGTGTTTCCCAAGGGAAAGTAGAGAAGGATAAGAGGAAGACACAAGAAAAACTGATGAGTTTCTTCAGGATCCACAACACGCCGATCTGCCAAAGACACTGCCCTGTACAAGTGATACAGTTCCCTAGAATTCCAGACATTTTCCAAATTCACTTGCTTTTTAATTCAAATGTAAAGTTTTTGGTCGCAACCAATTATTTAGCTTGAGGTTTGTTAGCGTGTCAGACCTAATTAGGTAAACTTACAAGGGAGACGCGAATAGGCCAATGGACCTTTTGACTCGCTTTGAGTTTTTCCCACCATATAGCCTGTATCAATACAGATCAATAACATCAACAATCAATAACATCAATAATCAATAGGAGTCAGTAATGTCCACACACCATGACCTTGCAGTCATGAATAACCACACCTTTTATGTAAAAGTCAGAATGTTTATTTGCCTATAACAACAATGGTAACGTCACGCAACTTTGTCTCAAAATCAAATTATAAACCTACAGAAACAATACTGGCTATCCAAAGCGGCGAAAGAATCACAATCTAATCAAAGCTTGAGCCACTACACATTCCAAAGCTACAGTACAAAGCAATAGCAGGAATAACTGCGCAAATGATGTAACATATCTTTAGATCAAGCAAAGAAAAGACATCAACTGTTATTACACGGAGCGAACTTCTTCAATGAGAACCCTAACTAACATTAGATTAGAAGAGCATGTTTGGGCTTCATGCAAAACAATTTAGTCACACTAATTTGGAAAACGTCTAACTATGGCTCTATTAAAATAGAGGTTGGTACCTTGAAACAAAAGCAAACGGATATAGCAATCAATAAAGTCATTGTATACCTGTCCTCAATATGGTTCAGCAAGCTGTGACAATCTTCATCAATAAGACATCATTTCAGTCAGCAATACGTCAGGATTCAGCATCAAAGTTCAGGAAAAGCAAAATCTCTCTAAGCAGTTTGAAAGAATATAGCTAAGCTCTCAAGACAGTTAAGAAGAATATCACAGAATGGCCTCTCTCCTGCCAGTGCAGACCAGCTAAGGTGGATTTCCTAAAACTACTTCCCATATCCTAATAGTTCAGGGGATCGCATGTTTACATCTAGTCCAATTAAACTAGGCCCTCAAATCTACAATTTTATTACTATATGGTTCACATGTCGATGATTGGTTCCTCTTCTCCCGCTCCCATCATTTGGCTCGTCAGGTATCAATATTGTTGCAGCTTATACTCCAGTCAGTGCATCCATTGTCTTCTCCTGGGAAAGTCAGTCATGCACCCATTACATTAAACATTGTTTCACTAGCAAGGAAATCATCTTCTAGCAAGCAGTTTCTCATGAGAAAGAACTTCAGCTATGAGCACATGGTCAGTACAGTGGAAAATCACAATTTAATCCTCTAAGCGTCCATTTTATAAAATGCCTAAGAAATGCAGATTGACATGAGGCCGTGCAACTAAGCCAAGACCTCACTAAGTTAAGGCCTACAATTAATAAATCTAATACATAATGCATAACTCTCAATTTGACACATTACAACATTAGTCAAACATAAGCTCAACATTTCATATCAATAAGCCATTAATAAGTACACTTCGTGAACATTGATGGACACTCTGGTGGGCACACCTTCAAATGCGTGCATTATTTTTCTCTGTTAAATCATTTTCTATGCAAATTCAACACCTGAAATACATGAATATTCAATATTATAACTCATTAATAACTAGCGTTAACAATCCCTCTTCTGATGACTAGATATGGTATCACACCAAATCTTCCCACACAGATTTTTTCTTCTGCTAAAATTCTTTCGTCTCTATCCCCTCAAATCTTTGTTCCCTTTTTGAATTTTCCCTAAACAATTGTTCACTTTTCTTTTCTTCCCTCCTCTGATCATTCTTTGAATTCTTCAATTGTATTCTTTTACACAATTTACATATTCCCCATATTCCAATTAGACAACCCACAACAATCAATATCCCCTGTAAAGTTGTCAATACAATCCCAATCCAAATGTTGATGAGCCAATTTCCCACTGAAGCAAAACCTTTACAAACCTTTTCCCACACACCTAGTTCATTCAGTTCTTTCAAATCAGCACTTTCATTTATCAGATTAGTAAGTAAGCCTCTAATTTCTTTACTTTTATGGGGAATGAACGAACAGCAATGCTTCTAAATAAGCATTTTGCAAACTCTGCCATCTTTTGCTAAAAGAATGTCTAACACAAGGTGGTTCTGAAGAGTCATAGCTCTTTCCGCGGCCAATTCTGTATCTTTCTGGATCATGGCTCCTGAAAAATTTGTCAGCATGTTATCCACAATAGTAGACAACTTTCGAACCTTTATCAAATTCAGAACTACTCCTACTGAAGGAATCATTGCTCCAAATATATCTCCTACTATACCAGAAGGAGATTCTCTCCTTTCTTTACTGTGATCTAATTCAGTCAATTTCGGTAATCTCTTCAAGTCATCCAGTTGGAAAATCTTTGGGAAAACTATCCCCAAATAACATGTGCCATAGCATCCTCTTGGAAGAAAGTAAGAAGCATTAAGTCCGCAGTTGTAATATATGCCAGGAATCACTGGATTCTGTCCATTCAACATAAATGTCCATTTACTCTGAAACAAAAACACATATCTACATTCACTCGTTCCCACAAACAAAGTGTCAGTACTAGATTGAAGCCTATATAAACAAAGCTTCCCTACGTGTTGCGCATCTAAAGCTGATTTCCCTTGTGTTTTTATTGCACCATAAGCATAATCATTCCTGAAAGTCCTTTTCTCTAAGCCCTTTTCTAATTTCTCCTTCAATGCCTTTCTCCTGTCATCTGTGTGATCTAAGAAGCTCTAATGGTGTAAGCAAGCATGTCAGATTATTCCTGTGAGTGTAAGCAATCCCAAAAGGTAATGTAGGTTCAAAGAAACGTCTCACTAATACTATGTCATTATCCTTAGCTACTCTACCCAGGTACCTAATTATGGGGACAAATGAAAATGCCACATCGTGGTTGGAATAAAAATATTGAATGTACTCCTGTTTATAGAATCTTGTTAGTAAAAGACTACAACTTATCCCATAAGTAAGAGGCAAACTATGATAAGTAACTCCTTCAACTGATGAAGAAATCTGGTACACACAAAACAATTCTTCGCATCCATCGTTTCAACATACTCGCTCAATAAGCAATAGAAAACATCAGAAGAAAATTCCCCTTGAGCGTTATCTATATGGATATACTTCTCATCTAACCTAAACTTCTCTATTGCTGTTAATGCATTAGTTGTCTCTAAAGCAGAAGCATGGTTGGCTTTACTGTTGTCAAGAACAGTCATAACCACAATCAATATCAGACACAATATCACACACACAATTGCCAAACCAATACTCATGTATTTACAGCATCTGTTTTTCCTACCCTGCTGGCTGTTACTCATGATCTGTAAAGAATCAGAAAGTAGAAGAGAAAAAGTAGAACAATGCAGCAAAAAAAAAAATCTTCTTTCAGCAGTCATTTAGAGCTTTCGATCTCACTTCCGGGATCCTTTTTCTCAAAATCGGTAAGCTTGTCAAAAGTGGTTTAGCAGCTTCTCAAATCAGGTTATTGTTGTCAAAATCAGGTTAGCAAAATCTTATCCTGTTACTTTCAACAGTCTCTTTTCTCTTTGTACTTTTTCTCAATTTGTCTCAACAGTTCAGTTTTTTACTTCCTTCAAGTGCCAAAATATTGACCAGGAGTGTCCCTATCAAAACAAAAAAACAAAAAACTCTCTTTGCCATTCACTTGTAGTTGCACACGCCCATTCAAAACCTGCGTACCGTTGACTTGCTATTCTCTTTCATTTCAACTTTTGATCTCCATTCAGTTCTCCTTCACTTAGATCTTATCTCCTAGTTGTATCTACTTCTTCCTCTTTTGTTGTCACAACAACTGCTTCTTTTCTCTTTGCTTGTGACTCCGGCCTCTTATCTCCTTTCAGTGGGCCCTTGGCCAATGCTCTTTTCAGTGTTGAACTTAAAACTTCTTCTTGCTCTGCAGGATTTTCTCTTGATGGACCTGCAACTGGTTCAGAAGGAGTCAGATCCATTGGCTTTGATCTGCCGCAACTCCTTCCCCCTCGGAGTCTGGCGTTTTCTCTGTTTGTCTCTCAAATTCATCTACTTCTGGGAAAGCCCTCCTCTGACTAGACTCTCCTCCTGTCTCAATTGAGATTGGCTCACTGTCACCCTCCTGGAGGTCTTCTCCTCCGTCTCTCACAGAGTGACTCAACCGTCCTCAATGTGCTCAGATGTGGTCTCATTTCCTCTTTCTTCTCCTTCCGGCTCTGAGGCTTGTCTGGTCATTGTTGATACTCTCAACAACTCTTCTTCATCGTCCAAAGGAAATGCCACTTTTCTCGTGTAGCTTGCGTGGATCCAGTTCGGAACTCCAGCACACTTCACAGCTGTGGCCAGAACGCCCAGGAACGGGCCTTCCACCGAGGCTCCAAACACATCTTCTGCACGTGTTTCCGGACCACCACCCACTCACCCGCTCTCAGGGTTTGTCCTTGATCTTGGATTATTGGCAGTGTGGTGGCTTCCTCCTGCTGAGAGAAAGAGCGAACCACATCAGCCAGACCTTTGCAGTAGTCCAACACCATACCTGTAATGTTCACAAGCGCATTTACAGGGACCGCTGGCAACCTCATTGCTATGCCCATGAGGATTTTGTGCGGTGACAATCCTGTCTTCCTGTTGGGTGTGTTTCTCATTGTCTTCAGAAATAACAGCAGTGCATCTGGCCATTTCAGATTCGTGGACGCACACATTATCGCCACTCTTGATTCATTTGTTCCACTAGTCCTGATGCTTCAGGGTGATAACTGCAATACAACTTCTACTCAATTTTTAAGACTTCACATTGTAATTTAATTACTTCATTGTTGAAGTGACTTCCTCTATCTTAATCTTAAGAGATTGGAAACCCAAGACATGGTATCAGTTCTCTAAGCTGTAATTATGCTACTGTGAGGCTGTCATTTCATTGTGCGGGGTATGCTTCAATCCAGTGACTAAAGATGCAGACAATCATCAGCACATATCTCAAACCTCCTCACACAGGCATCTCAATAAAATCCATTTGTATTCTGCTGAATGGACCTCCTGCTCTTCCAATGTGGCTCAAATTGACCACCGCCCCCTTTCCTGTGTTCATTTGCTGACAAATGATACAACAATGGCAAACTGCTTCAGCAGCTTGTCTAAACCTTGGGTTGAACCAATTTGCTTAAAAGTGCGCATCATTGCATCCCTCCCAACATGTGCTTGACCATGATACTACCTAGCCACTTGAGATAACAGACTGTGGGCAAAACCAATTGATCCTCTACTGAAACCCACACTTCATCCTGTCGCTATACACATTTCAGTTCACTCCATGATCGTTTTTCCTCCCTGTCAACATTATTCTGCAACGTTTTCAATTCTTCCAGTGTATCTATTGCATGCAATGCCAAACTTGGACATGTGTCGTCTTCTTCAGGCAACAATTCCCTCTTATCTTAGAACGATATACAGTTCAATGTGCAAAACCTTGCAACTTGATGTGCACATCCATTCCCCATTGACACAAAATCTTGAAACTTCAGATGTGCACTGCATTTCACCACAACAATCTTTTCAGGCATTTGGACAGCATTGTCAGAGTCACCAGATCCTGGGGTCTGCGCACGTTCCCAACATGTCCACCACAAGACAGCTCCAATACTCTCATTAGAATGTCACAGAGTCTAAGAGAGTCCAAGTGGGTAAAAGGGGATTAGGTGGGCAACAGCTGGGAAGGAGACCTGTAGGAAGCAAAAGGTTAAACAACACAACATCAGAATAAAATCACATTGACTGTCACTAGATTATGATTCTTAGAATTGTCTTACTGTAACCATGAATACTCTAGGGAGTGATTTTTAACTAGGCCTAGAGAACTCTGGATACCTGGAATAAAATAAAAAATGATTAATGCAATGTTTCATAAAAGCTTTTCATAACATGTCACGAAATGTCTAGAAATACAAGAACCTTCTAGAATTTAGCTTCAGAACAAACACTGCCTTTTTTTAACATGAGGACTAAAGGCTGTCTGAAAACCATCTCTGGAAAACAATTGGAATAATGCTAGGAACTTAATATGCACTAGAACGTCACATTTAGGTTTTGTCATTTTCGCAAATGTGTGCACATTGAATAACATTACACTTCAAACTTTTTTTGTATGGTCATGAACTGATTGTACACACTGTTTCCGATCTGGGAATCAAGTTTTACATGAGGGAAATGAATCGTGCACTCTACCGATTCCAACAGGAATATGTAAATGTCTTGAAATGATTGCGCAACCATTTGCCGATCTGAACACCAAGTTTGTCATGCAAGAAATGAATTGCGCACACTGACGATTCTAACCAGGATATGTAAATGCCGTGAAATGATCGCGCAAGCCTTTGCCGATCCGTACACCAAGGTTGTCATGCAAGAAATGAATCGCACACACAGCCGATTCTAACCAGAATATGTAAATGCCATGAAATGATTGCGCAAGCCTTTGCCGATCCGTACACCAGGTTTTCATGCAAGAAATGAATCGCGCGCACAGCCGATTCGAACAAAGTATGCAAATGCCATGAAACGATTGCGCAAATCCTTTGCCGATCAGTGCACCAGGGTTGTCATACAAGAAATGAATCGCGCGCTCAGCCGATTCGAACAAAGTATGCAAATGCCATGAAACGATCGCGTAAAATCTTTGCAGATCCGTGCAACAGGGTTGTCATGCAAGAAATGAATCGCGTGCTCAGCCAATTCGGACAAAGTATGAAAATGCCATGAAACGATCGCGCAAACCTTTGCCGATCCGAACGCCAAGATTAACATCAAAGCAATGCTTCGCGTACTCTGAAAGTTTTCAAGAATAGGCCCAAGAATTTAAGAGTCTTTTTAGAGCAGGGTCGGGGCCCAGCCCGACCACCATCTTACCACCCTGCTCTAGGATCACCAAGATAATGCTGTGCAGGCCTGGAACTTCAAAGTAGGCCTCTGGAACAGGAGCTCAGGAAATTGCTGCTGCTCTGTACCGGGACCTCTGAATAGTGAGAACGTGGAGCTGGGCTGTCTCCCTTATATAGAGTCTGGCCCAGCCCACAAACCACACCCAGTCATGCTGCAGGGAAAGCTTTTAGAAAGGCCTAGAAAGGGACCAGACCCTAACACATTCAATAAGCCTGCAGCAATACATTGCAAATGAACAGTTATTGCAAACATCATTAATAGTGTTTTCCAAGGTTAAAGTCTGCAATGCAAAAGGTTAATATACTGCATATAAATACAATGCATGAATTATACTCTTGCATAAAGGCTGGGTTTTTGCATTTTAGTCGTCCGTAGAGCGCGCACTGTCCTGATGTTGACAAGCATGCGATAACTCTTTAATTCTCTCACCATTCCTCACTGGTGAACCAAAAGAGGTAATGAAACCTCTCTGTGACCACAACTGGCCAAAGTCATGGACTATTCCAAATCCATACTGGCTATCGGTACAGATGGTAACTTTTAGCTGAGCAGAAACATGGCACGCTCTAGTAAGGGCTACCAGTTCCACTAGTTGTGCAAAATTTACTCCTCAAAGCCAAGACGCTTCCAGGATACCAGTAATTGTGCACACAACATATCCTGCTCTCAGTAATCCTGTATTGTCTCATAGATAGGAACCATTAACAAATATAATTTGGTCATTTTCTTCCAATCCGGTGTCTCTAATACCAGGTCTCGGTTTTGTGCACAGATCAGTTACTGCAAGACAATCATGCTCAATGTCTTCCAACTTTTCAATTTCAACATTTTCAGTAGGAAGCAAGGCTGCCGGATTCAGCACTGTACATCTTTTCAGTGACACATTTAGGTGGTCATTCTGACCTCGGCGGTAAAAGGCGCTTACCGCCGGTCAGAAGACCGCCATAACACCGCCGCGGTAAACCGCCACGGTCATTCTGACCCGCAACTGGCAAACCGCCAAAAACCCGACAACAACAAAAGTCCGCCACAGCAACGGCCAGCGCAAAACTGGCGATGACCAAACCTCCACCGTCACGCCAACAGAAATACGCCCATGCCATTCCGACCCACAAATCCCCGCAGCGGTCTTTCAACCGCGGTATTCCATTGGCGGTACATACAGCCGTGGTCAAAATACACACACCTTTACAAAACACTATCACATTGGACAATTCAAAATACACACACCTGAGACACATACACACACCACTCCCACACACCCAATTAAATATAAAACACACACCCACATCACCCACAAACCCTTACGACCACAATTGCGACTGAAGGACAGAGAGAGACAGCACAGCATAGAGTAGACCATCACACAGAGGCAAATCACAACATCACCCACACAATTACCACGCACAAAACACCATACACCACCACACTCACCACACTCGACAACACATACACCACCCCTCACCTCATCCACACCACCCCATGGCACCCCAAAGACACCCCAGGTTCTCTGACGCCGAACTCAGGGTCATGGTGGAGGAAATAGTTTGTGTAGAGCCCCAGCTCTTCGGGGCACAGGTGCAGCACACCACCATTGCCAGGAAGATGGAGCTATGGAGCAGAATAGTGGACAGGGTCAACGCTGTGGGACAGCATCAACGCAATCGGGACAACGTCAGGAAGCAGTGGAACGACCTACGGGGGAAGGTGCGTTCCATGGTATCAAGGCACAACATCGCGGTACAGCGGACTGGCGGCGGACCCTCACCTACTCCCCCAGAATTCACAGCATGGGAGGAGGAAGTCTTGCACATCCTGCATCCTGAGGGCCTCGCAGGAGTAGGTGGAGGAATGGACTCTGGTAAGTCAAATCTTCACTACTTCATTCCCCCCACCCCACCTGCATGCCAAATCATACCCCCACCCTCACCCTCACCCCCACCCCCATCACACCAACTCCTTGCAAATGGCCCACCATCACAACCCACCCATCCCAAAATCTAGCCCTGCATGCCTCCCCAAAGCATGGACACCCATCACCAAAGCATGCCCACTGCACATACCCATCTCCCCCACAAGCCACCATCACAAAAGCCCCCACAAGGGAATGCCAGCACTGGGGTACACGGCCACCCACCCATTACACGAAATGGCACACACAGAAGCAATAACCATACTCTTATACCCCTGCAGGACCCGAACGCCACCACACTGCCCAGGAGGGTCCAGAGATGTCCATCCCACCCCCAGAAGAGGCCCCCAGTGATGACAGCAGCTCTGTCTCCCTGGACCCAGATGACCAGCCCGGCCCATCGGGGACCTCGGGACAGTCGGTTCCCCACAGACAGCCACAGGCTACAGCAGACCTAACCCCCTCTGGGAACACCAGCACAGCTCCCACCCAGCGGGCCCATGCCTCTGTCTCCAGGACACGTCAATCAGCGGTGTGTCCACCACTACAGGGCACCCAGGTTGACCCACCACCCCAACAACAACAGGGACCTGGGGGCAGTGGTAGTGGGCACACGGTCCAGGGGACAGAGGCCCAGGGAAACAGGGGAACTGGGAGGGCTTCTGTGCGACAGGGGGGGGACAGGCCCAGGGAACCGACTCTCCAAGAGGCCCTCTCCTCCATCATGGGAGCATATCACCGCTCCCAGGAGACGATGGCTACGGTACTGGCCAGGTTCCAGGAGATCCAGGTACTGCAGGAGGAACAGTACATGGGGTTCAGAGAGGAACTGAGAAACATTAGTTCCGCAATGGGTACCATCGTCGTGGCCCTTAACCAGATAGTCACCACATTGCGGGACCATGTGGCACCACAAAGGGCCCCTGTCACTAGCCTGGACCAGGAACAGCCTACCACCTCCGCCGGCGCTAGTGGACAGGAAGCCCCCACACAACGACAGGCCACCAGAACCCCACCTCCTGCAGAAGAAGAACCACCCCGCAAGCGGTACCTGAGATCTCACAAGAAGACAGAGTAGGATGCCAAGACCCCCGCCAGCAAACGATACCCCCTGATGTCATCCCACTGTCCCACATTGTCACCCTGTCCAAACTTAAACTGCCCCTGCTCCATCCTTCCACAGGCATATGGACAATGCACCTGTGAGACTGAAAACTGGACTCTGCCATGGACATTACTCCACCATCACCCATCACCGTTTTACAATCATGTCCCTAAATTTAGCACTTTAATAAAATCACTTATTGCACTTAAAAAATCTGGAGTCTGCTTGTATTTTGAACAAATGTATTAGACATAACGGTGCCAAAATGTTCAGTTACATTGTGATGACAACATACCACTGTCACACAGCTGTAGTCCATCGGCAAACAAAGCAGAGGTCACGCAGTGGGGCCCACAGCTCTGAAAACGGAAGGGAAAGTCACAACTCAGTTAACAGGAACTGGGGGGAAACACAGACAGTAGAGAGGCAGGAGACTTTAAGTAAATGTAAAATGGCGGGTTGATTCGTACCTGTGTGCTACTGAAAATACTGTTGTATCACTGTGTCCCTGTTGTCTGTGTCGTCCCCGTCGTCTTCCTCCTCTTCACTCTCCACAGGCTCCACAGCTGCTACAACACCACCATCTGGACCATCCTCCTGCAGGAAAGGCACCTGGCGTCGCAAAGCCAGGTTGTGAAGCATACAGCAGGCCACGATGATATGGCACACCTTCTTTGGTGAGTACATTAGGGATCCACCTGTCATATGCAGGCACCTAAACCTGGCCTTCAGGAGGCCGAAGGTCCGCTCGATCACCCTCCTAGTACGCCCATGGGCCTCATTGTACCGTTCCTCTGCCCTTGTCCTGGGATTCCTCACTTGGGTCAGTAGCCACGACACGTTGGGGTAACCAGAGTCACCAATTAGCCACACACGGTGTCTCTGTAGCTGTTCCATCACGTAAGGGATGCTGCTATTTCGCATGATGTACGCGTCATGCACTGACCCAGGGAACTTGGCATTAACATGGGAGATGTACTGGTCAGCCAAACAGACCACCTGGACATTCATCGAATGATAACTTTTTCTGTTCCTGTACACCTGCTCACTTTCACTGGGGGGAACCAAAGCCACATGGGTCCCATCAATGGCACCAATGATGTTGGGGATATGGCCAAGGGCATAGAAATCACCCTTCACTGTAGCCAATTCGCCCACCTCAGGGAAAACAATGTATCTCCGCATGTATTTCATCAGGGCAGACAACACTCTGGACAAAACCTTAGAAAACATAGGCTGAGACATCCCTGATGATATGGCCACTGTTGTTTGGAATGATCCACTTGCCAAAAAATGGAGTACTGACAGAACCTGCACCAGAGGGGGAATCCCTGTGGGTTGGCGAATGGGGGACATCAGGTCTGGCTCCAGCTGGGCACACAGTTCCTGTATAGTGGCTCGGTCAAGTCTGTATGTCAGTATGACATGTCTTTCTTCCATTGTCGACAGGTCCACCAGCGGGCTGTACACGGGAACATTCCTCCATCTCCTCGCAAGTCCCAGCGGATGGTGCCTAGGAAGGACAACATGGAGCACACAGTCAAGCAACCCACAGGTACGTAACCACAGCTTGCACAGAACACGAATCGCTATGCATTGAATGGCTTGTATGAGTGGCAATGCAAGGCCTAGGCCTGTGTGACGCAGTACAAATTAAGCCATGTGGGCCCTTGAAATGGCGGCTGCCTGACCTGTGAAGTGTGACAATGGGATGTGAGGTCAATGCGCTGGCGTGGCACACCGTGGTGGTAGGCGGTCGAAGACCGCAGCGCAAAGCAGCATTGGTTAACATTGAACCCTATGGGTCTCAGGAGCCAATGACGATGTGCGCCGGCGGTCGCGGTACGCACCGCCGCGGTACGCACCGCCGCGGCCGTGACCGCCATCTTCTATCTGCTTAATCACTCGAGACCTGATCATCCACAGGAGAGGACCTATACTGCAAGTGCTGCTGTGACCTCGGTCTGGAAGATACAATGGCTGCTGCGACTGGGGAAAGGGCCCCTGCCTTCACATCTGAGGAATTGGAGAAACTTGTGGATGGGGTCCTCCCCCAGTATGCGCTACTCTACGGTCCTCCAGACCAACAGGTAAGTACACTGGGACCATGCTTTGTGGGCAATGCCTGTGTTGAGTGGGGTGGATGAAAGATGGTGGGGAGGGGAGCGAATGAGGCATGCATCGCACGACAGATGAGAGCATGTGCCATATGGCAAGGTTGGGGAGGGGGGCCACTCACATCGACCATGCAGAAAATGATGTTTTTTTTTTTCCTACCCTGTCCATGTCACATAGGTCAGCGCCCATCAGAAGATCGGCATTTGGCGTGCCATCGCCAAGGACGTCCGGACCCTGGGGGTCCACAACAGACGGGGCACCCACTGCCGCAAGAGGTGGGAGGACATCCGCTGCGGGAGCAGGAAGACCGCGGAGGCTCTGCTGGGGATGGCCTCCCAACATAGGAGGGGTGGCTCCCGTCAATTGACCCCCCTGATGTCCCGGATCCTGGCGGTGGCCTACCCCGATTTGTATGGGCACGTGAGGACATCACAGCAGGCACAAGGGGGTGAGTACCAGCACATTCTGCTATGTTAGCGCACAGTGGAGGTGTCTGGGTGGGGAGGAGGGCTGTGGGTATCTCTAGGCCAGGGTGACTTCTGTAGGCTGGTACCCTCCGTAAGGCATGGCCCTGTGCCCCCGCCTCCCACCTCTGTAGGGTGCTAAGTCCAGCTATCCATGGCCCTGGGTCACCTATGTGTGCAGTTGTCGTCCATAGGCTTGTAGGCCAAGTCACAATAATTGAGTAGTTTACACCGACTGCGCGGCGTAGTGCAGGGGGCTTCTGTGTCTGTCCTCTCCGCCAACGGTGTCGCCAATGCATGCACTCAACATGTCATTTTTTCTCCCCCCCCCCTTTTTGTGGTCTTCCTGTTCATGTGTGCATTAGCATCATCAGGCGGAGGAGAAGTGGCATCGGAGCACGAGGGAGCTGCATCTCACATGGCCCCGGAGGGCCATGCAACCGACTCCGAGTTCACCAGTGAGACGGAGGGCGAGGGGAGCTCCACAACGGGGACCCGTGGAGACGTCAGCGACACAGACACGTCCTCGGAAGGGAGCTCCCTTGTGGTGGCGGCAACATCCGTGCCCACCGCTACAACAGGTACAGCCGCCACCCCGCGCACCAGCTCCGCCCTCCAAGCAGCCCCTCAGCGTTCACCCCATGCCCGCTCGGCCAGGAAGTCGGGCATCTCCTTCGCCCCAGGCACCTCAGGCCCTGCCCAGTTACCCCTGCTGCCCTCAGTGAGGAGATCATTGACCTCCTCCAGACGCTCATTGTTGGGCAGTCTACCCTTTTGAATGCCATCCAGGGTGTAGAAAGGGAGGTGCACCGGAGCAATGCATACCTGGAGGGCATTCATTCGGGTCAGGCTTCCCATCAGCGATCGTTCAACGCTCTGGCCTCAGCACTGACGGCAGCCATTGTCCCTGTCTCCTGCCTCCCCCCTCCAATTTCCTCATCCCAGTCCCACTCCCCTGTTCCTCTGCCTATCCCAGCCACACCTACAGACCAGCCTGCACACACATCAACACCCAAGGGCAGCTCATCCAGACATAAGCACCACAGATCACACAAGCATTCACACATGCAACATCCACATGCAGACATGCCAACAGCCACTGCCTCCTCTGTGTCCCCCACCTCCTCGTCTCCCTCCTCCCTCCCTGTGACGTCTCCACACACACCGGCAAGCACACCACCATCAGCCATTGCACCCATCACCAGCACACCCTCAAGCCCAGTCCGCACACGTGCAGTCACCACCCCCACTGCCATGTACACGTCCCCTGTGTCCTCTCCCAGTGTGTCTGTCACCCCCGCTTCCCAAACACACAAACGCAGGCAGGCACCCAAACAACAGCCATCCACCTCACGTCAGCCTCCTGCCCAAGCACCTGCACCCAAAGACAGCACACTTGACTCTCCTACAACCACATCCTCTTCCTCCACTCCCATACCCACTCCAGCTACCCTTCCCATGGCTCCAAAGAAAATTTTCCTCTCTAAAGTGGACCTCTTTTCCTCACCTGACCCACCCCCTCCATCCCGTAAGAGTTCCACAAACACCTCAGCCACCACCAGCCCAGCAACTCCCAAGAACGTCGTGCCTGGTTTTTGGAGTCCGCCCTTTCCTTGGGCTGGGACATCGTCCAGCAGCAAAGGCACAGCCAGACCCCCCCCCCCCCCCCTGGGGAAGAGGAGCAAAAAACTGAAGGGCAGGCGCGACAGGCCTGATACGCCTGCCCCCAAGGAGAGTAGCCTTGCCGCGTCACCTGCCACATAGGGTAAGGGAGCCAAGGGCCACGGACAGTCTGCCAAGGAGGGCAAGGGCAGCAAGGAGCAAAAGGCAGGGAGCAGCCGACCTGGCCATGAGGGCCCCACCAGCCCCATTCCGGGGGTATCAGAGGAGACCCAGGGCCCCAGGACTCCATCACAGGAGGGCCCCGCAACGGAAAGGTCCGATGCAGACTGAGCGGCAAGTATTGGCCAGGTGTGGTTTACTGGAAACACAAGACAGGCACCGCTGAACAGGGCCCCGCCGTCTCAAGCACCGCTGAACAGGGCCCTTCCTGTCAAGCACCGCTCCGCTGGGCCCTTCCTGTCAAGCACCGCTCCGCTGGGCCCTTCCTGTCAAGCACCGCTCCACTGGGCACCGCCGTCTCAAGCACCGCTCCGCTGGGCCCTTCCTGTCAAGCACCGCTGAACAGGGCCCTTCCTGTCAAGCACCGCTCCGCTGGGCCCTTCATGTCAAGCACCGCTCCGCTGGGCCCTTCCTGTCAAGCACCGCTCTGCTGGGCCCTTCCTGTCAAGCACCGATCTGCTGGGCCCTTCCTGTCAAGCACCGCTCCGCTGGGCCCTTCCTGTCAAGCACCGCTCCGCTGGGCCCTTCCTGTCAAGCACCGCTCCGCTGGGCCCTTCATCTCAAGCACCGCTCCGCTGGGCCCTTCCTGTCAAGCACCGCTCCGCTGGGCCCTTCCTGTCAAGCACCGCTCCGCTGGGCCCTTCATCTCAAGCACCGCTCCGCTGGGCCCTTCCTGTCAAGCACCGCTCCGCTGGGCCCTTCATCTCAAGCACCGCTCCGCTGGGCCCTTCCTGTCAAGCACCGCTCCGCTGGGCCCTTCATGTCAAGCACCGCTCCGCTGGGCCCTTCCTGTCAAGCACCGCTCCGCTGGGCACCGCCGTCTCAAGCACCGCTCCGCTGGGCCCTTCCTGTCAAGCACCGCTCCGCTGGGCCCTTCCTGTCAAGCACCGCTCCGCTGGGCCCTTCCTGTCAAGCACCGCTGGCCCATTGGCAGTCCCGGTTCTGTGTCGGGCAGGCCTTCACGACGCACTCTGCCCACCATGCCTCCTCCATGACCAGTGGTCTCTGTAATCCACCTGATGGACTGTGGCTTTGCACTCCCCAGGATGGCACAGTGGGCAATCCACCCACTGTAGAGACTTGAGAGACTGTGGCTTTGCACTCCCCAGGATGGCACAGTGGTCATGGAGGGCCTTCGTGGATCTGGCGTCGTGGACTCATGTGGCTGAGGTGCCCCCTCTTCCCTTCCCCCTGAGGTGCCTGTTTTTTATTTTAGTGATGCCCCAGCAGTGTTCTCTCCAATGGACTCCATCTCGTGTGTGGGCTTTGCCCATGTGTTGCTGCACATTGGCCCACGGACATTTGGACTTTGAAAGACTGGGCCGGACTTTTCCTACTTGTATGGATATAGTTCGAGATGTGTGTTAACTCTTCATATATTGCTAAGGTCGCTATACTTTATTGTTGCAATAATATAGTTCTACTTTTACATTCATTGCCTTTTGTCTTTGTTTTTTGGGGGCGGGGGGGTTGGGGGTGTCACTCTGACTTTTTAATCTGCATAGGTGTGTAGGTATTTCGGTGGGGGTGAGGGTGGGGGTGGGTGTGTGGCGTATGTGTGTGCCCGTAACCTTTCCTCCTCCCCCCTCCCCTGTGTCGTAGGTGCAGTACTCACCGTTGTCGTCTGCGGCGACGTTCGTGATCCTGGAAGAAGAGCAGGAAGGCAATGGCTGGGAGGATGTGGAGTTCGGGTTCCATGCTGTTCCGATTCCGCGTGGAGTCTGTCGAGGTAAGTGTTTTCCATTGGAGATGTCTGTTTCCGCCGTGTTTTTACCGGCGGGGCTCCCGCCCCGGAAAAGGTGCCGGATTGGTGAGTCGTGATAGGGTGGGCGGTACATTGTCTGCCGCCTGCCTGTTGGCGGTGACCGCAGCGCTGTTTGTTTGTACCGCCGTGGCGGTCGGAGTGTTAATGCGGCGGCCTGTGTTGGCGGTTCCCGCCAGGGTCAGAATTAATTTTTTTGGGTCGCCAGCCTGTTGGCGGGTTGGCCGCCGCTTTAACACTGACCGCCAGGGTCAGAATGACCCCCTCTGTCTCTGGAGCTGGGCATCTTCATCATCACTATTCGTCTGTATCTTGATACCATGTTTTGGGCAAGTATTTGAGCACCTAGGCCCCGATTTAGACTTCTGTTGTGCCGCATTTGCGCCATTCGTAAAAGCGGCGTAAATTTACAAAATACAATTGTATTTTATAAGTTTACGTCACGTTTGCGTCATAAACTGATGCACATGCGGTGTAAAAAATGTATAAATCAGGGCCCTAGTTTTACACAGCAAGCCTCTTCCCAGAAGGGACACTGGACTTGAATCGCAGACTAAGAATTTGTGCAATCCTTTAAAGTTGGCAATTTTAACCTGAAGTGGTTCTGTAATTGGGTTGGTTAAATATTGATTTACTACTCCTACAATCTGGACAGTACTGAAAGGAGCAAATTTGGAACATCTGCAGTTCTCAATGTAGTGCGCATAGCTCCTGTGTCAACCAAGAATAAAACCTTGTGGCCCATTACCTTTCCCTTTACATATGGGCCTTTCTGATCTACCTCTAAAGAAGCTGCAAGCACGCATTCCTCTTCATTTGAACTGTCGCTCACCCAATCATCGTTTATTCCATTCTCACTGTGTAACGGGAATTGGTGAACTGTTTAAATACTTTGGTTGGACCTCTGACCTCTGACCTCTGACCAGTTGAGGAAGCATCATCTGCTGCTGTTCCATTGAGGCTTGAGATATTTGAATTTGCTATCTAGGTACCATTTGAACCTGCTGTGCATTGGCTGCAACTGTGTCATTTGTACACGTGGCATTTGCACCTGCTGCATCTGATTCACATTGTTATGAAAATTCGGATTAAGACTTCTCATTCTCGGTCTTCTCATGCTTTGAACTGAATTGATGTCACTTGTTTGCTGAATGACACCTTACTGCACCATCATCGGACACTCCCGCTTCCAATGTCTGACCGCTCCGCAAGTGTGACAAGGCAACACTTTCTCAGTTCCCTGCACATCATTCTGAACCACTACAGTATTCAAATCAGGACTACGGTGTCCATTACTAATATCTCTGTGACCTCTACCTCTCATCTGGTTTTGAAACAACAGATTTCCCTGTTGCTGCGGTTCTTGTGGAAAATTTCCCTGCATCCCTGTTTGTGCCACATTAATCTGCATCACCATCGCTTTTTCCTTCACCTTTCTCTGTTTAAACTCAATCTCATCACTACAGTACTTTGCATACTGCAAACACCTCATCAATCAGTTTTGCTTGCCAGCAAATCAAATGGCTTAATCATCTTGCTAATTTCAGGTTTCAATCCGCCCACAAATCTGAACACAAAATGAATCATGTCGTTCGGCTCAGTTGTCTCTGAACCACTATAATCCTTGAATCCCTGCAACAATCTCTCATAATATGTATGTATTGGCTCCTTGGCCCCCTGAGCTGTCCAGTCTGTTCTCTGCTAGTCAATGCTTTTGGGTGAGATTCTCGTCTTCAAAAATTCAATCACTTTCTAGTGATATTTCATTACTTCAGGAGATTGCGTACCCGTAACCTGATCTCTCTCTGCTTCTTCTGTCGGCCAATCTATACTCCTCTTACACTCTATCCACAGATCAGCTGGTACTACTATCTCTAATAGAGTGTTCAAGTCTTCCGACAGGCACTTTGCAAGTTTTACAAACCTATCAGTCTGCTGATACCATTCTATTGGCTTCTCTCTCAACCTGGGATAGTCATTCGTAAATGACAGACTGTCCCCTCTGCTCCAGGGGACATGAACAAAATTCCCTCTTGGAATCTCTCCCATTGGTAAAATTTTCACTGGATCCTTGCCCTGCTGCACATTTTCAGTCAGTTCTGTGGAATCCCTTTTCCTTTTATCTCTTTTCTTCGCCCATCTGCCTTCCCACTTGTCTAAAGCTCCCCATGTTTGGACACTCTGGAGTAACTCCCTAAGGTGTGCCTTCATCTATGCAGATCTCATGTGCTCGAAGTCTTCTGTGTTGAAATCTAACTCCTTTTCAAGTGTTTTGTTTTCTCTATTTCTGTGTCATACTTTTCTGCCAGGTCTGTTAGCTTTCACTGCACATTCCACAGTTCCCTCTTTATTTTCAGGCACAGATATCTCAACTCTGTTTCTGTGTAGGACTCTAATCTATTCACATCCATAGTTCCTTCAATGAGCTCACCCGCTTCCATTCCTAGTCTCGCATAGTTCAAGTACTCCTCTCCCCTAAGAGAACTCTGCGGGGTATTCAGCTTGTCAAACCACTTAGTCAATGGATGGGCAGTCACACCTTGCATCTAGATATTATTAGCCTGGGAATGTGGCACTTTATGTACCACTGTATTCGGGGACTGCGGTGTCAGTAATTTCAGACTCTGACTAACATTTGACCCTATCACAGTATACGTAGCGACTCTGAATGGACTAAGGTCTAGCAATGATCTCGATCCATCAAAGGTCTGTCCAACAGGAGAGACTACTCGGATATTCTCATCAAGTCCTCCTCTCATTGAACTCTGACCCAAGACTCCCTGTCCATATGTACTGTTTTTCTCTTGTGCAAACAAAGGTACAACTGGAGCATGGTAACAGGTACAGATACAGCATCAGGGCTTGGTCTGACACTCAAGTTCTATGGGTGCATGGTTCACATATTCTGATTCATCAATACAGACATCTCTGACTGCGTCCCTGTTATCGGAGTGTACTGTGGCATTACTTGTGTCTGTACTTATGGCAGTAAAAGTGGAGTTGGCTCTGTCTGATCCAACATCGGTTTCGGGAAAACCTGTCCTGTAGGCACTATTAGGTTTGTGGCTGTTTCCACTACAGGTACATCAGGGTAAATTCCCAGGACATTCGACTGTGGCACCTGATTCTGTGCTATTGGAGTAATAGGTGCATTAAGACTGCTCTGCTTTGGGCTCTGTGTCATACCCGGATTAACCTGCACTGGACTCGTAGTCATGTTAACCTGAGTCGGTGTTGAAGGATTTATGAAGGTGCTCAAACCACTCTCTTGTGCTGCATATGGTGGAGGACGATTTCTCAGTAACTGTAAAACAAACTCATTTTCGTCTGACTCTTCCTCAAAGGACAATGATCCTCTAGACTCTTTTGGTCTCCGCTCTCTACTCTCGGAAAGGCTCCTGTTTGTTTTTCTGGTAGCTTTCTTTCCTTCTCCCTTGCTGTCTTGTGTAATTGCTGGAAACATGCTAATCTCTTGTAAAGTCTTGGTTCTCCAAAATTTCTGATCATTGTCCCACCTAGCCTCTGCCAGTGTCTTTTCTGCCTTCCTCAACCTCCTCCCGAATTTCTGTTGCTGGCTGGCTACTAACTCCTAGATTGCTAATGCCTCAAACTGTGCTGGTCTCGGAAGGTATCAGATCATACAGCACCCTCCTCAGATGCTCTAAGCTCCTCAAATTAAATGTTCCGTAGGCAGGAAATGCTAAGCTCCCATCTTTCTCTGTCACTTTGCACCATTGCTTCAACCAAAGACTTGGTGCGACACCCTTTTCTTCTATTACAATGTGAGCTGGTGTGCCTTCTGGCAGTGCAATATCCCCTATACTCGTTGTAATGTACATATCTCCCCTTGAAGGACTCTTTAAAGCTTTGAAACATTTCATTTT
The DNA here is from genome assembly GCF_031143425.1 of Pleurodeles waltl. Lineage (NCBI taxonomy): Eukaryota > Metazoa > Chordata > Amphibia > Caudata > Salamandridae > Pleurodeles > Pleurodeles waltl. Next base: position 885,507,289 of record NC_090436.1, on the reverse strand, counting down.
TGCGATATTCACGTTATTCAAAATCACATCAGGAAGTGACTTTTAATCCGGGAATTCTCTTCACCCACCTTCTCAACCAATTTCGCTTCATTAACGGCTGCCAACCTGTGCGCAACCCTTCTCACTAGCCAACCTATCCCAGCACGACTCCAGTGATGTCACACTCACACGTACTGCGACTGACAAAGTCTTGCGGTTTGCCCTCCCAAACTCAGATTCACACTAAATGAATGCAAAATTATTGCGAGCACCAAACAAAATCAAAACCCAATTTGTCAGTTTACTACAGGTAGGGTGACACAATCACTTCATACACCTGCGGATTTTTCACTGACAGCTTTTCGCTCTAGTAGCTACTCCTTCTGTCTCAGTTTTCCTGATTCACAAGCAAAACTCGACCCACAAATTTCACTCTCAACTGATCAGTGGGTCTGTCCTGGTGCACATAGGACTTGCCATATCTCAGTCGAACATTTCTTTCACTCACTTTGATTTACACTCTGACTTGTCGACCACGCCCGATCAACCTATTAAACCAGACAAATTACCACAAAAACCAAGAGGCATATTAATACTCTGTTTGCACCAAATTAGCGTAATTGTTTTTACTCTAATTCGGTGCAAAACTAACTCCATATTTATACTTTGGCGCTAGACCCGTCTAGCGCCAAATTTATGGAGTTAAAGTCATTTTTTAGACATGGAAACCTACCTTGCCTTAAGGAGATGCAAGGTAGGCGTTCCCGTGCATAAATTGACTCTATGGCCTTGACGCCATATTTATACTCCTGTGCAAAAATGGTGCACGGGAGGGAGGAAGGGTAAAAAAAAGGTACAAAGCTTGCTGTGCTTCATTTTGTAACGCCTGGGTCAGGGTAGGCATTAGGGGGAATAAGCCCACAGGTGCCCTCCCCTGGCCCCAGGGACACCCCCACCCCCACCAGAGGGACAGCGGAGGATGGGGGACCCCATCCCAGGTAAGTACAGATAAGTACAGGTAAGTATTTTATTATATTTTTTATAGTGTCATAGGGGACCCTAAAAAGGGTCCCAATACATGGCACAGGTTGCAATGGCCATGCCCAGGAGACCCTTGTCCCCTGTGCTGGCCATTGGGGTGGTGGGCATGCCTCCTGCCTTTTTTAAGGCAGGAGTCATGTGGCACGGTAGGTTTAGCATCATAAAATGATGCTAATCTGGTTAGAGTAATTTATTTTACTCTAACCTGCCTAATGTCATATTTTGGTTCAAAACCCCCTTCTTCCCTACCACCAGCCCCACCCGAATAACATCATTTTTTTTGTTGATGCTAGCCTACCCTTTGCACTGGCTTGCACCATTCCATAAATATGGTGCCCAGCTGGTGCACAGAAATGGTGCAAGCTGGTGCTAAACTTTTTAGTGCAAAACTGCGTTAGAGCAGTTTTACACCAAAAAGTATAAATCACGGAACAAGTGTCTCATACACTTTTCAATATACTCCTTAGTCTTAGACCACACAGGGTCTGTACATCAACAACCACATGGAAAGTTTTTGAGCACAAAGCGCCACACACATGTGAAGTTCAACGACTTCCCTACTCTCACACTTTAGAGTACACACACTCCTTCTACAACATCATTTTGGAGTACGCAAACTCCCTAAACCCTCACAAATATCACAATTCACCCACGATTTGCATAAGCTGTGCAAGCGCAGAACCTACCTCATCCACACCGTCACTAGAATGCTGAGAACATCCTAAATCATTTGCAAGCTCCAAGATTCTGGGAAAGTCATTTTAGGTACTTAGGGGCACATGTTCTTTCCACTTGGAGCCATCAAATCTAAACAAACCCAAAATGTCTCCACTTTCACCAAATCTGTGAATTATTTTGATCTCTGTAGGGTACTAACCCTTATCCTACTATCATCTCTGGGGACACTTGGGGGCATATTTCTACTTGTTTTGCACCGAATTTGCATAATTTTTTATGAACATTCAGTGCAAAACTAACTCCATAATTATACTCTGGTGCTCGATCGGTCTAGCACCAAATTTATGGAGTTAAAGTCATTTTTTGGATGTGGAAACCTATTTTGCGTCAATGAGATGCAAAGTAGGTGTTCCCGTGCAAACAATGACTCTTTGGCCTTAGTGCCATATTTATCCCCCTGTGCTAAAATCACGCATGTGGGGGAGGGGTCAATAATGGTGCAAAGCTTGCTTCGCACCATAATTTATCACCTGAGTCAGGGCAGGCGTTAGGGGGCCTTTGGGCCTATTTCCATGGTGGAACACCATGGAATAAGCCCAAAGGTGCCCTCCCCAGGCCCCAGGGACACACCCACCCACACCAGAGTGACAGCGGAGGATAGGGGGCGCGATCCCAGGTAAGTATAGGTAAGTACAGGTAAGTATTTTCTTTTAAGTGCCATTGGGGGCCCTGAAATGGGGCCCCCTACATGGCACTGGGTGCAGTGGCCACGCCCAGGAGACTCTGTTCCCCTGTGCTGGCCATTGGGGTGGTGGGCATGACTCCTGTCTTTTCTAAGACAGGACTCGTGGTATTGATGGTTTTGCATCAGAAAATGACGCTAGGCTGGTTTGAGTCTTTTTTTTTTTACTCTAATCTGCCTAACGTAATTTTTGGGTGCAAAACCCCCTTCTTCCATACGGCCAGCCCCACCGGGCTAATGTAAAAAAAAAATTACGGTAGCCTACCCTTTGCACCAGCTTGCACCATTCCATAAATATGTTGCCCGGCTGGTGCTCAGAAATGGTGCAAGCTGGTGCTAAACTTTTTTGTGAAAAACTGCGTTAGTGCAGTTTTGCACCAAAAAGTAGAAATCAGGGCCTCGTTTTTTTCTTGCTTACAATCTCTGGGACTAAATACTGTACTACCTATCTCCGGATTGTATGATGGGCTCTTATGGAGACAAACCATGTACCGGCCATCTATGATGGGCTCTTAAGGAGACAAACCATCCTCCGCTACGATCTCTGTTAGCGTGTCAGACCTTATTAAGTAAACACACAAGGGAAATTCAAATAGGCAAAGGGACCTTTTGACTCGCTTTGGGTTTTTCCCACCATATATCCCGTACCGATACAGATCAATAACATTAACAAACAATAGCATCAATAATCAATGAGTCAGTAATTTCCACACACCATGACCTTGCAGTCATGAATAACCACACCATTTATGTAAAAGTTAGAATGTTTATTTACCTATATTAACAATGCTAATGTCACCTACCTTGGTCTCAAAATCAAATAATAAACATACAGAAATAATACTAGCTGCCCAAAGCAGGGAAAGAATCACAATTTAATTAAAGCTTGAGCCACTACACATTCCAGAGTTCAAGTACAAAGCAATAGCAGGAATATCTGTGTAAACGATGTGACATACATTTAGATCCAGCAAAGAAAAGACATCAACTGTTGTTACATGTAGCAAACTTCATCAATGAGAACCCTAACTAACATCAGATTAGAATAGCATGTTTGGACTTCATGCAAAACAATTTAGTTACACTAATTAGAAAAACATCTCACTATGACTCTATCAAATAGCGGTCGGTACCTAGAAACAAAAGCAAACAGATATAGCAATCAATAAAGTCATTGTATACCTGTCCTCAATATGGTTCAGCAAGCTGTGACAATCTTCATCAATAGAAAAAAAGAACAAGTGATGGACAGAATGTTGAACAATATTAAACATTCACCCCAGTACAGAAATCTAGGCCTCAAGCCATCGTTATTTTGCTGCCCATGCCATTCCAGATTGGACACAGACATAGGCAAATCAGACTTGACCCTGTTCTCAATAGGAACAGTCCAGCCTCCACTGCAAGGCCAGTTCTTCCTGGGACTGGAAACAAACATACTGGGACAGGTTTCGGGGTATCACCCCCTCCTCAGCCAGGCTAGCTTGAATCCAGTGGTCTGGGGACCACGGGAAACCACGTCTGGGCATACCCTTCCCACTTAGGACAACAAATGCAAAAAGAACAAGTGATGTACAGATTGCTGAGCAATGTCAAACAATCACTCCCAGTACAAAGATCTGGGCCTAAACCCATCATTTGTTGTCTGCCCATGCTATTCCAGTTTGGACCCAGCCATATGCAGATCAGCCCTGACCCTGTTCTCAATGGGAACAGTCCAGCCCAAACTGCCAGGCCAGGTTTTCTCTGGACTGGAAACAGGCATCCTGGGTCCAGTTTCAGGGTATGTTGCTAATCTTCATCAATAGGACATCAGTTCGGTGAGCAATACGTCAGGATTCAGCATCAAAGTTCAGGAAAAACAAAATCTCTCTAAGCAGTTTGAAAGAATATAGCTAAGTTCTCAAAACATTTAAGAAGAATATCGCAGAACGTTCTCTCTCCTGCTAGATTTCCTAAAACTACTTCCCACATCCTAATTGGTCAGGGAATTGCATGTTTACATCTAGTCCAATGAAACTAAACCCTCAAATCTACAATTTTACTACTACATGATTGACATCATTCGGCTCTTCAGGTATCAATATTGTTGCAGCTTATACTCCAATCAGTGCATCCATTGTCTTCTCCTGGGAAAGTCAGACTTACATACATTACATTAAACATTGTTTCACTAGCAAGTACATCTTATTCTAGCAAGCAGTTTCTAATGAGAAAGAACTTCAGCTACGAGCACATAGTCAGTACAGTGGAAAATCTCAATTTAATTATCTAAGCGTCCATTTTATAAAACGCCTAAGAAATGCAGCTTGACATGAGGCCATGCAACTAAGCCAAGAGCTCGCTAAGTTAAGGCCTAAAATTAATAAAGCTAATACATTATGTATAACCCTCAATATGACACATTACTACATTAATCAAACATAAGCTCAACATTTTATATAATTAAGCCACCAATAAGTACACTTCGTGAACATTGCCGGACACTCTGGTGGGCACACCTTAAAAGCGTGCATTATTTTTCTCTATGTTAAATCATTTTCTATGCAAATTCAACACCCAAAATACATGAATATTCATTATTGAAACTCAATAACTCAGCGTTAACAGGTTCATATGCAATCATGATAATTACATACACTAACATCACCGCATACAACATAGCACCATAATCCTAGTTAATGTAGTGTTACTCGTTTGAACCTATGTCAAATTTTCAATTTTACTGTGAATAATTAATTTCAAAGCATTACATATAGAATGTAATGTAATATTTTCTCATACCTTAGCACTATTAAAATTGTAAAAAAGTGGATTAGCATTAGAAACCATTAATTCTCTAATACCAATAGACTGCAGTTTGTGGAGCAGCACGTGTCACAGACCAGGCCATCGTACAGGGATATTCATTCTGGAAAACATTGCATAACCCAATGGTACCACAAAGTTGATCAACAGTTGCGTATATTCTATTTATTTCTACATTGACCATAAACAATTAAAAAACATAGTAGTAGGACTTTACACACATGAGCTTTTTCAGCATTCAGTAGCAATTTCATTCCAGTATTCTAAGTTTCACTCTCCAATGTTCTAAAAAACGGGAAGATTATTTTTTCACAGCCATAGGTGATGCTCTTTCTTTTGCATGGACATATTTTGTCCATAGATTCGCGGGCATACAATTTCCCATAAAGTCGACTTAAACAGTAATATTTATACATACTAAAATGCGCAAAGTGTACATTTGTAATCAGTAATGCTCAATACATAGGATTTCAATCAATAACAGTACAACATTTTCCATAGAAGACACACATATTGTTTGGGGAGACAAGGGGAAAGAGATGGTGGCACATAATCTGTGGCCTTTGAAGTTCCAGACAGGCCACAGATGAAAAGATATCTCGCATACGAAAATGACAAATTCAAACAATATGTGAACATATTCTTTGCTTATCACTATTTAAAAAAGTATACTTTGAAGACTCTTAGAGTACTTCGGAACCACCAACACTTTCATGTCTGAGGATTTGCTTTCACAGGACCTGTCACTTGGAGATAAGGCATCCATGAGTAAGGCACAATGGGCTCTGGCAACAGAAAGCAGACGATAGCTTGAACAGCAGTAGAACCAGGAGGAGGCCAAAGTACATCTGTCATGCCATAAGTCACAAGATCCAGCCAGGCACCTAGGCCCAGAAGCACCAAGGGCAGTAAAAGAAGGAGCAGCAACACCAGCAGCCCTAGTAGGTTCAAAAGTGCCAGCTGCTGGCCACCACCAACAGGACCAGAACCACCACCAGGCTCAACAGCACAACCATGAAACCAAAGAGCACTTGTGTTGTGTCTCCCAGTGTGAAAGTCTCTCTGTCACTCACAATGTCAATAAGTTTGCATGGCACGTCTTCCAATGTCCATTTCTACCAATGTCATTCTTGCCTAAGGTCTGTGCCTCCCGGTGTCTGTACCTGTCCAAATTCATATTTCCATGTCTTTCAGTGTCAGGGTCCCCCAATGTCCACGTGGCTCCCTGTCCATTTCTCTCAATCCCTGTGTCTCCCAATCTCAAATTTACCAATGTCTGTGCCACCAGGTTTCTGTGTCTTTCAAAGTGCCTGTCTCCACTTGACTCTGTCTCCTAGTAGACATGTCTGATAGTATCCAGTTTTCCCAGTGGATTTATCTTAGGATATAGGATGGGCCAGCCACTAACTTCTGATGACGCTCTGAATATTCCTGCGGGAGCGACATGGACCCAAGAGTCACTATCCCATGCTCCACTTCCTCCATTATTGATGTGCACTGAGAATGAGGAGGTCAGGCTGATGAGACAGGTAGAAAAATATGGAACTGAAGAACCACAGAAGTGCGGTATTGTGCCTCATTTCTTTTTTTTTTGTAACGTTATTAAAACACAAGATACAAGAATAACACTTACACATGTTCTTTCAGCTGATCCAGGTTGTGGGATAGATTGGTATTCTTCTCTACCTTGCACCGTCTAGGTGCTCTCCTTTTCTGGCGATCTATGTTACCATTGGTTGTATTTTATTTTATGATATACGTTGCAATTGCTACTGTTTTTGGCATGGAGATCTGAATGCGCAGTTCTATAAAATTACAAAACTCACAGGTTATGGTTAGTGAAGTTGGTTCGTTTTTTTCTGATACTTTGTCTGGCAATAGCAACTTTCTCCAAAACGTCCAATGGTTCTGGAACGTGTGCTCTTAATTGGTAACACAAAGTTAAGCTATTGCTTGTTCCTTCACAAGAGTCTCTTGTGTGGCTTGCCTTACTTCACACTCCAAGCTTTATCATGCCTTCTCTTGTGTATGTTTTGATTTCTTATGTTTTCATAACGTCTTAAGTCATCTAAGGTTAGAATTCAAAGAAGTCTCAGGGATATGGTAAAAAAAAACAGTTCACCATTCAAATATCCATTACTTTCATTTCATTGCCAGTGTGTGTTACTTCAGATGTGCACAGACACTAGCCTCAGATGACTACGCTAACCTTGTTTCTTCTGCTACTGCTGATTGCATTGCACCCCATTGCCCAGCAAAGAGAAGTGGAGGCTTAGATCGAAGATATATTGTTCACCAGGCAAGCAGTCTCCAGGGACATGCCAGACTCTGAGCAGCAGCACCAAAGCAAGCAGTCTCAAGTTTTCCTTCAGGCAAAGTTGATTTTAAATGTTGGGAGTGGTGTAAATAGAAAGCAGTGCCTAAAATGGCTGCAGAGATTTGGAAAGGTAACAAGATTGCAGAAGTATTAAGGTTTTGCAAAATTTATTTTATCGGACCCATTAGAGATAACTACTATATGGCACACCAGGGTTATGCACATCCAAGCCTTCCTCATACCAAATAAACTTGCACCCTCAGTGATAGGCACAGGAAGTGATAACAATGCAAAAGGGCACCATGCATCAGTGGAGGCCCAGAACAAAGAAAGGTGGGGATTTCTGACACTTTGGGCCTGATTCACATACTGCACTGTTGAGTAAATTTACATTTTTGAGTTGGTTTACTTCTCAGTATTCACAAGTTCATAATTTCAGCACTACACGTGGCCAACCACTGGTACTGCAACACCCTTCCATTAAAAATATTGGCAGTAGGGAATTATCATAAAAGCCCATAGGAAATATTGTTAAATAAAATAATGAAAATAGTTAAAAATATAAATAAATATAAATTAATGTTTAACAATATGAAAATAGTGCATATTTATTAGTGAATTAGTTCCCACACCATGCATTGCTGAAGACTTCACATATTATATCACTCATAACATACTAACTTATATAATTGATGGCATCACTATTGTCACTTCAAGATGATATCATTGATGAGATCACTAATTACATTATACACTTATTGTGATAGCATTGTATAGGGCTTGAAAACTTGAAGTATTTCACTACACCTCACCTTTTGACAATTTTCTATTCACTTTAATTGGATTACTACCTCAACAATTTTACATGGTCCGTAATATTAGTTCAAGAAGTTGACTGGTATACATTTGCACTAAAAAGACACCTTCTCCCAGGCCCTGTGGACAACACTCTGTAGTTTGGCAAAATACAATACACACATTCTTGAGATAAACGCAATGCCATTCAAATGTATAGCCATGTTTGCAGTGCCAGTGTGAGATAACCCACTTCTAAGTGGAACATCCCTACATAACACATTATTCAGCAATCTGCAATGCCTCAAAATCTTCAGCAAAGATGAATTACTTAGAGAAGATAAGGCCCTACTCCTAACCCTACCACCAGTACCCAACCCTTGTTGTGTAACAGGGGCTGGACACAGGGCCTGTGCCCCAACCCTCCGCCGGCACCCAACCTCATGCGGCCAACACAGGAAAATGTGGGTGTCATGATCTCAGCTACAGTTCGCCCACATGAGTCCCAGACACAGTCCTTTGGACCAAAATATGACCCCAAGGACCTGGAATTAGAGGGCCTCCGTCCCCGGAGGTTTGAGTTCCATTGCCATAGTCTTAGGCCATCTAACTAAAGTGTGTAACCTTGGTAAATCCCTTGTGGCAGTCGTATGCCTGCATTCATCCATAAAATCCCTGGCGACAATGGTAAACCAGAACATACACATATGGAAAACTGTGTAAACCCCTGGTGGCAGTGGTGGACCTGAATTCCCATGTGCCCTAGTGCTGGCTGGCATGTGGCATCTTGATTCAGGAACAGACATTGAGATCTTGAAAGATCTCGAGGTTGCATGTGTTTGAACTGCCATCTTGGGCCACACGGTTATAAAAACTGTACCCCAAGCACAAGACATTGCTTGGCCTCGCCTTTGTGTTGGACTCAACTGTTCTTCGGACTCTCCTGAGAAGCCTCCTGTTCTCTCCTGCGACGCCTCCTGAATTCTCCAGCCATGACAACTGATTCTTGGGCTCCGCACCCCTCCATCTTCAGACTTCATTTCCTACAGATACCTGGAAACAAGTAAGAGAAAGCTATGTTAATATAAGGTATTGGCAAACGTGCACAGCGTAGGCTGTTCGACAAACCAAAAGCTGGCCAGTGCAGTCAACAGCATCTCAATGAGTGAAACAGATCAACCACACATGGCATTGAGCTAAGCTCATAGACTCTTTTCCAGAGACTCCGGAAACTATACTTTATATACATTTGATTTGAACTGGGTTTACCACAAAGACAATGTTTCTCTGATTAATGGATCGATCAATCCATGAACTATATAGTGAGTTAATTTGATTTGCTAACATTGCCAAAAAAGACAAGCATGTTTCCCTGATTTATGCAAAAGAGAATAAAACTCAAACTGGAATGTGAGAACTTGTTAATTGAGATAACTGTTGAGGAGAATCATCTGCTATATGTATCGGGCTAATGACTGCTAGTTGGAAGAGAGAAGGAAGTTGTAAGTTTTGCACTAATTATTTATTTCATTAGCAGATACATCCTGAATCACAGACTAACATTCCTAGTGGTGGAACTCACCGGTGACCAGGAGAAAAATCCAGGTGTGTTTTCTCTCTCTCTCTCTCTCTCTCTCTCTCTCTCTCTCTCTCTCTCTCTCTCTCTCTCTCTCTCTCTCTCTCTCTCTCTCTCTCTCTCTCTCTCTCTCTCTCTCTCTCTCCCTCCCTCTCCCTCTCCCCTCTCCCTCTCCCTCCCCCTCTCCCTCTCCCTCTCCCTTTCTCAAACCCCCCTTCTCTCATGAGGTACTATTGTTGGTGCAATTCCCACCAACTGCCACTGAGGCTAGTTCTTGGACAGATAGGAGGTGCAGTGTTGCCATATCACAACCTCCTGGAGTTCAGGTGAGTGGCTTCATTGATAGTGGGTTAGGTGCCTGTGTAGCAGGGATTGTGCCTCTGGCTTTTGGCTGTGCGCTTCTGGGTTTGGGAGTAGGGTCTTGTTGATGGTTCCCCCACCCCCCCACTCGCATCCAACCCACGTTTTCTTCTCTGGTTTTTCAAAATATGACATGAGTACCCCATTTCTCCTTCACTACCCGCCACACAAGCTTCCACCAAGCTACACTGTGGAAGCGTGCAGTGCAAGCTTCCATGGTATAGCTTGCATGGTACTGCAGTACATTGTGGCCAAAGCTAGGCAGATGCCTCCTGCAAGGGTGCTGTAGCCACCCTGGGTCCTGTGGGTGTATTCATGAAATAAAAAGGGTGTTCCTATTGAAATTCAGACCTAACTACAACTACACAGTGGTGACTGCCACTGTGTAATATTTATAGATATAAATTGCTTTTTCTTACCTAAAAAAACAAAGGCTCACTTGAAGTTAAAGTTCGTTTTGGATATAATACTTTAGCATGTATTTAAAAAACCCTCAGAATTTCACTTAAAAAACATGGTTAAAGAACAGTTATGGTTACAAGCTATAACAGCAAAACCACTGCAACTCACAAGGTATGGACAATCCTTAACTCTCAAAACAACCATAACTCGCATAACAAATGCAGTGCTCATGACCTCACCATTAAAGTGATAGATGCAATTCCAAATGTTCTAAATACATTTACGATGATATTAAATAACATTAAATATCACATTGCCCTTATTTCTTTCAAACAAATAACTTATGACCGTAGTATTATTTCTTTGGTTTGAGTATCTGCTGTTTCCTAATACATTTTTGCTTTTAGGTGTTGTTGTATAGTGAAAGAAATATTATATGGTTGTAAGCATCACATTTGCTGTGTGAGGTTATCGTTTGCATGGATGTTATGTGCGTTGTGAACTGTGGCCCTACTTATTACTTGCGAATTTCAGTGTCTTTTTGGTCGGGCATGGCCTTTGGGTGAATCTTGCACTCAAACCGCCACATGTAGCAACCCCTGCTGCACACAGCCAAAGGTCATGCGCAGTGGTTTGTTCAAGTGTAGCTGTAGTGCACCTAATTCTTTTAAAAATATTTTTCAGACTTCACAAATACTGTGTTGGATTTGTGAATGCTGGGACTCCAGGAGGGATTAGGATTGACACAGGATTTGTGATTCCTGCCGAAAAAAACCTTTACCTTTTTTGATTATCGTTCACTGTCAATTTCACTCTTTCTGATTGGCTCATTGCTGCCACTGCTTTTTATTTTCCCTTTCTCTATTTCTCTACTCCCCCATTACACTTCTATCCTTGGCTCCCTACACACCCCGCATCCAACTTCTGCCTTTTTTGAGGTATGGTTATTAATGAAATCCATACAGAGAGGGCACTCAGGCCCTCCCTCTTTATCTGCAGATTGTTACATGTGTCAGTCATCTGCTATTGATTGATCGTTACTACAACCCCTGATGCCTAAAAGGCAGTTGGCTACATATGAAACAGCCTGTTATCCTCTGTGACGCATGTAGCTATGCCACCTTATTGCTAGCCACTTCTCAAAGGGTTGCACAACTGTGAGTGGCGGCCAGCCTTGTTGAGTTGCATTTTTCTGTATTCTAGCATAGACTCTCATTTGATTAAGCAATCAATTTCAATAATTAAGATTATCAAGTTTGGACAAAGAAGATAGGGCATCATTGTTTCAAAGATGGTACTTGCATTAGAAGGCATTTTTCCACCTTTTCCTCGTTTGTTAACTCTCAGCAATATACAGCTGTTGGTGTGTGCGACAGACCTATTGTTTCCAGTACATTACATACAACTTAAATGGGCTTTGGGCCACTCTCATGAGTGGACGATTTTGTTGTCTAACTGTAGTCTCTCTTCTTGATTCAATACCTTTCCTCTCTATTCTAGTGTATGTCCTGCACAGAATCATTTGGTTCTCACAGAGTTATGACTGGAAGTGTTGTATCCTTCCACTGCTGACTTGGTTGGATGAGTTGTATATTTTTACTGCTGACTTGAGGTGAGGGGGTAGTTTCCCTTTCACCACTCTATGGGAGTGCTTGTGTTTTTTGTTGAACCTCCAGACATTGCTGCCTGTGTTCTCTTATTCATTTTTCAATCACCCTCATTCCTCTTTCCATACACCTCTTGTCCCAATGATGCTTCCTGTTTTGAATCCTCCCACTCTCCTGAGCAGTTCTTGCATCTCAACCCTGCTCCCTGTTTTTAATCTTTGCTCTATGTTTTTATGAGGAAATGGCAACTGCAAAGTGCTAATGTGCACCTTTTTCACTTTGACACACTTGTGACCATTTTGACATTAGCTAATGTCAATGCAAAAAGCATTGGCAAAGCAAATACATTGGCCTTTAATGGTCAAGACCTATTATCTTTGCAGTGCTTATGTAATGAATGCATTTATTTAGTGGATGGATAAGGGCAGTTGAGAGTCCAACTGTGTGTGAAGACTGAGCATATATCCAGTATTCTGCAGTTGCTGGCAGGCTGTTTTGTAATTATTTCTAAATTCATGGCCAAATGAGATCTAAGAGGGTGACAGACCAAGGTACACTCTTGCAATGAGGTCTTCATTTCTAGGAACTCATCCTTCTCATCAATCGTCATTGGTGTAATGTGCAGCCATTTGTATGTTAACTCCCAAATCATGTTCAGTGGCAAATGTTCTCTTATGAGAGAGGTAATTTTCTTTCTCGTGTCTCTTAATGATCGAAGTGCAAATATTTTACAAACCTTTAAATGTTTGATGTGTGTTTTATTAAAGCAGGTGGTTGTATGTAGGCATTATTTGTGTCTCACTATGCACCTTTGTATGCATTCTTATTTGAAACACTGCACTGCTGTCATCAGTGCCACCCATTGTGTTGTATGAAGTGTACTTCATTCTAATATATCCACTGTGCTTGTGCCCCAATATTTTTACTGACTTCAAAAGACAGGACGGCTCAGATATATTTCTGACACTCTGTAAACCACTTTTGATCACACCCACACATCACAGGAATAAGATCTTGACTTGCCAGGTGTGGGGTGCTGGCAGACTGAATTATCCCCTAAACCAACCAAAATGTTCGCTTAAGAGCTGCAAGACTAGGAAATGACAGCAAAGCACCAGTAAGGAGGAAGCTTGGGAGTAGAGAGACAAAACCAATGCATACAGAATACAAGCAAGTCAAAGGAAGAATAAGGGGTCTGGAATTGAGGTAACAGAGAACGGGTAAAACAACAAAGGCTGGGGAATAAGTAAATCTAATATGAACTGAAGTTTAAGCAAGCAGTCGTAACAACCAATGCTGCCAGACAATTTGCTTCTGCACATGACAGGTCTTTCCACTACCCTTGCTCAAACTGACCCAGAGGTTCTACTGCTAAGACTGGTTCTACCGTGACTCGTGTAGCACAAATGATATGACTGACTTTCTATGTGTGTCTGTATTTAACACTGGTACATTGGCCAGTTCCATTGGGCCATTGGCTCAATTTCTACATTCTCCAAATTTGATTTCTTTGGGGCCTTTTCTGTGTTAATCTGTCTGAGGTACAGGTTTTGTAAAGGGAACCATCCATGGATGGCACAGACCAACCAAGGAGCATGACCAAAAGAGAATGGTTCCCATGAGCTGCCCGTCACATCAAAAGCCTTCCATGCCTCCAGATATTGCAACTGTTGCTAACTCCTTCTAGAGTCAAGGACAGCCTCAACTTCGAACTCCAGTGGCAGCAGTGACAAAGTGGATGAAATTGCCTTCTTAGTGCTGATGATGTAGAACATTGGATTTATTTTCTAATGGTCAGGAATGGGCTGATTGATTGGCTAATTTTACCAGCAGGAAGGGACCCACATATTTAGGGGCTAACTCAGGATGTGTTCTAGGTATAAAAAGTAAATCTGTGCAAAGCCAGGTCTTTTCACCTGTATTGCAAGATAACTAGAGGTGTAATGCATAGAAACACACGTTTAATATCTGTTTTCATAGTCACATATTTAAAAAGAGTATTTTTGATTTATTGTGCTGATATCTTGAAGGAGAATGTAGGCATAGGGAACTATAGAGGGTGAGAATGTTGAAGGGAAACAAATTTGAGCATTGAACCTGAAGAAGAATAGAAAAGGGAATACCCAAAAATGACTTGTAATGTATTGCTATTGAAGATTTTTGCTACACAGATTCACTGTACCCACTAATGCTTAAGGAAAAAGTACAAATATTGTTCCACAGTCTGACAAAGTATCTTTGTCTGCTTATCTGGCTGTCGGTGATAGCTGGTAGGACATTAGTGCAAGACTCCTTACTTTCGGAACAAAGCCATTCAAAACCTAGTTATAAACTGAGATCCCCTATATGTTATTGCATGTGAAGGTAACACACAGTCTAAATACTTCCTTTAGAAAATTTGTTGCCAATATGGAAGCTGTATGTTCTCACGGGTAATGAAATATGTACTCTTAGTGAAATACTCTACCACAACCATTAATGCTGAATTCCCTTCAGGGCAAATTGGCAATGAAATCCATAGAGGTCTGTGAGCAAGGGAGCTGGGGTGTAGATAATGATTGAATGGATGAAGTAGCTCCACTGGCTTCTTTCAGTGTATCAGACAGAGGTCACACTGAACACGTTTGTATATATTGGTCTATATCCATTATCATCATGGCCACCAGAACTGACATATGTTCCAAATGCCCTGTTGTTGGAAAATCATGCTTCCACTTCAGGATTTGCTGCTGTACAAACACTATGGGGCATATTTAAGAAAAGTGGCGCTGCACTCTTCACAAATAGGGACACTGAAGATGGCCTTGACTTTCTATGATGAGGAGTCCGCAGGATCAAGAAAGAGAACACTGAAGGAGAAGCCAAAAATAACATGAAAACTGCATAGCTATTCCAGACCCAGATTTCAGAACAAGTGGGTCTTCTGAGAGGGCAGCAATTTGGAAGTGGAAGAACAAAAGTGAGAGTGCAACATTAGACCTAGAGCTCCTAGCCGCCGCACCCAACCTTGAGGAGACACGGACAACCGCTGGATGGAACAGTGGTGGTTTCCAGAGTCGCCTACCAGCTAAACATCTAGAGTCCGGCAATGACTCAAAAACATGGTTTGGCAGAGCCAAATGGTTAAAAAAGGCCTACCTAAAAAAAAACATTCAGGAAGTGGACAAGGAAGAGGCGAGAAGATTGGTGTTTTATTGTGCTTAATTTACTTAGTTATTTGTTTGTCTTTTCATAACCTATTGACAAATAGAGAGCCTAGATACCACAGTGATGAACCATGATGTATGTGTGTAAGATGTTGCTGAAGATGTTACTTACGAAGTACTGGAAGTCTGCTGGAGCACAGCATAGACCAAACAGCATTACTCAACATGTCCAAATCTTGTGTGGAAGACTGTTTTCCACACTTTCAGACTCATACTAAATCATTTGCCCTCTGAGATCCAGTTTTCAAAATATATTTGCTGTTATGATCTAGATCAATAATAGAGGTTTGAGATGGAAGATAGCTGTTACAGCTTGTGATTGCATATTGTTCTCAATATTATATACTGGGTTTCAGAATGAAGGGGGGAGGTGCTCATGCTGGTGAGTTTGGATGATGACTAAAACCTTTTTGTAGATTTTCATTTATATCATCCTGAATCACTGCATCTTCTTGTATGGTTAATAGACAAATCCTCCCATATGGAATATTAGCTCTTAGGAAAAGGTCCCAGAATGCTTCCCAAAACTTTTTATATGCTTTTAGGTATTAACTGAAATGGTCCTGTTGAGTGGCACAGTAGGTTAAAAGAAGGCCACAGTTCAATCATTCTTGAGAAAACAGGTTGAACACACCTTGGGCTTTATTACACATACAACGCACTTTCCTTTCAAAAGGTGCGCCCTGCTCCATCAAGGAAAGTGCGCCATATTAGAGTAAATGCCCTGCCCCCAGGGCAACTGTGAACTTCTGCTGACCTTGGGGTAGTGCATTTGACAGAAGTATGCAGCAGCTGTTTAAAAGCCGCTCCATTTTTCTCTGTGCAGGGGACAACTCCAACTGCACTTTTAACGGTGATTAGAGATCCCCCTGCAGGTGGGTGCAGTGAGTGACTGAACGTGCTTGCAAGGGGATGTCTGAGGGGTCCATGGGACCCCTTTTCTTTCCCCCAGAGAGCTGCCTTTAGAAGGTGCATTGAAAGTGCGGCACCTTTTTGTGGCACCCTTTCAGTGCGCCTCCTAAAGGAATGTTTGCCTCTGCGCCTACATTGGTAATACGGGTTCGGGCACAAAGGCAAAGAGATTCCCTCCTTTGCATGGGTGCACGCCCCCAGGGAAATGAGGGAATGCCCTCTAATGTTAGCTCTGGTGATATATGTGCGCTATTGCTACCTGTTTTACAGAAGGGGCCGCTTAAGAGTCTGCTGCCCCTTCCATAATACTAAATTGCAACAGGAATGCGCAAAGCATCTGCAAATACCCATTGCGCCTCCGGGGCACTTTGTGTAATACAGCCGCAGGTAGATGCAAATCTTATGATCTTTTCTTTCTAATCAATTAAATGATTATACTTGCCATTCTACAAAGTTCACAATACTGCAGTAAATGCAGGGGTGGAGTCTCAGTGAGAACAAATCTTACGGTTTTGACAGGTCTATATTCTAAAGCCATTCCTATACGAGGTGTTTCAGAGCATATTTCTTCCTAAATCAAGGGTTCACCATCAATGTCCACAGTAGTTTTAGGAGGTTTCTTTTGCTGCTTTGGCAGACAATGATGATTACGGAATCTTTGGTTCATAAAACAACCATTAGCACCACATTATATTAAAGCTAGTATGGTTAAGGCTCATTGGGCCATAATTTGTACTTGAAGTTGAAAATGCTCTTTTCCTTGTTGTTGACAAGTTGGGGAGAACCTCGGCTGTGGTTCGCCAATTACAGTAAAATCTAGGAGTTTCCTGCCAATTGCTTACAATCTTTTACAAAATGTCTGGCCTTTCCACAACAAAAGGCTCAATCTTGAATCTTGAAGTTCTCTGATTATTTTCTGTCCTTAAGGGCTTCCTGATATTTCCTAGCTGCATTGGTTCTTCTGAAGATCTCAATTCATACTTGACTGATTCTACCTGTACTTATTTAGAAGTTTTTTTAGTATGCCATCTCACACAGCTGATTTGCTACATGTCAATCTGTTCAGTTAAATTTCTCATTACAATTCATATGGTGGGTCTATTGGCCACTAGTAGTAGAGCCTTGTTTATCTCTTCTCTAAGGATATGGTAAAATGCTGCTGCAGCTGCATTAACAGTCCAAGCGGCTTTACAACTAATTGTTGGAAAATGCACAAAATTAAATTCTTACTTCCTTGAAGTAAGGAATGCAATTCCAAATGGACAGCTAATTGCATCTGTTTCTTATCAAATGTAGCAGTGATCTATTGTAAAAATATACCACAAGTGGAAAGTCACAGACTCATTTAAATTTTGTAGGATATCTGAGGCAAAATCTTCTTTGCTCAAATATCATAACAAGGGTGTTGCTTTAGCTTGACTAGAAGAAAATTAATGGAGTTTAGCTAATAAATGTAAATTCAATCGGGGGAGAAGTATCCATATCAAAGGAGAAAGGAGTCTAAGACCCAGAACAGAGCTACTATCTCAAGAATCTGTTGGAGAAGGCCAGTTGCAGAGAGTGACAGGAGAAACTGTGCCTCTACAGGAAGCAACCTCACTGTTTGCTACCACAATAATCTTATCAAGTAAGAAGTAACACACTTGCTGAATGATTTATAAATCTTCTCGTACCATTGCCTCAAGGTGATTGACCTCAAAATCCATTTTGAATGGATCTGACAATCTGTAGTGACCGGAGTTGAGATAACATTGGGGATCTCAAGGTCAGTCCCTCCTAATGTCCCTATGGGTCCACTCAACTACTGCACTTATCTCAAGGTTTGTGAAGAGGGTCCAACTGTGAGGGGAATTAGAGTTAGAGAGACATGCTCCTGCAGTTTGATTGATGGAATACTGGGACTGAAAGGTAACGGCAAACCATCTTCAAGGGGTCTAGAAATTCTCCACTTTGGATGATAAAGTGATCAGTGGAGGTAAACACACCAAAGGAATACAAATATAGGTATCAGTAGAACAAGTTATAGACTTACCAGGTGCAGATGGCAGGCAGACTGTGCTGATGCTCAGACAGTCAGTGAGTAATTTACTCCCTGACCCAGGGTTCAACAACTATTGCTGGGCAGGTGAGACACCATCACCAATCTCACCTACTGAGGTCGACTGAATCTTTGAACTTGGCGAAGAATGTAGTAGTCAGAATCATTCAATCACAAAACAATGACCTTATACCATAAATAATTCTAGACACCATTAACAATTTAACAGTAAATCAAATTCCAAACTGAATAGAGTTTCAAAGCTTTATTACAATCCCAAATTTAATGTCACATAAATGGTGCGCAAAACTAAATTATAAACATACATGAAAACCATAGGCTGACCAAAACGCCTGAAAAGATTCAACCTACCAAACATCAATACTGTTAAACACCCCAAAAGACTAATATAGACTAGCAACATTACAATATGCACATTATTGTTAGTATTAAGGCAGAAGATGGTGACATCAGCAAATCATCAAAATACAGTTCAGCATTCAATTTCTGATTTCAGAATTCAAAGCCGGGCCATTCCTAACACTAACCAGAATTGGGACTTGCATGTGTGGGAACAGATTAGCATGCGGACAAAAAGCAAAGATAAAAGAAAGACAAAAATAATTATGGAAAAACATCTAACTAAGATAACCTACTAAACATATACTGGGGTAAGTCACTAACTAAAGAAAGCAAGAAACCACATTTAGTTATGCCTCTCCTCATGGGACAGCAAGCAGGTTCATCCAGCAGGACGGTCAATTTCTTCTGGTGTCAGTTGACAACAGCATCCTCACAGTGCATAACATGAGCTGCACATAAGACATGTCAGCAGTTCAGGATTAGTTTGCCTTATTAGTACTCAACCGCATAAGATAAGGCAGTTTAGACTACGATGAGGAAACCCAATGGGGAACTCAGAGAATAGAAGTGTGAGAGAGCAGACTTAAGACAGAGGTGGACAGAGTTCTGGACAGTTTCAAGACAAGCATAGGACTAAGGGAAGCCTGACTTCAACAGCAGCTAGCAAGAACTGAACTCCAAGTTTCTCACTAAATAGAATATGCAAAATCCATTCATTTGGTCCTTCAGGTGGGCAAACTTCTGACATTAATTTCAGTATCCAATCACTGTAGATGGCACCACCAAATGTTAATACTTTAAGAATCTTCCAAGCAAAAGTGCGCTGTCATCAGGTAACTTCACTTGTGACTAACAAAATATTACATTCTATAGTTATTTGTTACTTGGGATTTTCTCATGTCACACAGTAAACTAAACCAAATCATTTCATATGAAAACTGAGATGGCCTGTCCTGTCCTTTTCGACAGCTAGAGCAAATAGAGTTACATTATTGCATTTAAAACATATCTCTTGCCTACAATACAATACAATACAATAGGACATTCAACATTCACATTAGCAGTCTAGGGAAAGAATTCAGGTAAGAGGGGACATAATAAACAAGTGATTTTCCATTACTGCAGCAAAATAAAACTATTTTAGTCCTAGTCAAGTCAAGGAAGCCTTAGTATACATTAATACATTTAATACATTCATAAACCTATTGTTCACCTTACAATTCATATATGCAAAACAAATTATTTAATTACAAACATTATTTATAACATGTTAGAACTAATTTTAAACATGCATTTTTTTCTGCATACACGTAATTGTTATCAGTGAAACTCATGTATTTGATACTATATTAATAATATACATTTTAATAAAACATTTTCTACATTAACTTACTTTCATATTTTAATTTAATAAAATGCAAAACTCTCATGTTAAAACGTGGTGCACAATACGAATGGTGGCCTTTAAACATACACAGTTTACAAATCATGTTACTTTCTGTGTTAGGCTTTTAAATGCAGGTTAATTCGTCACTACATGTTAATTTATATGCCACTAATTTATTAATAACATTTGATCTCTCTCAGTGACTGTAGCTAGCACCTAATCAAACCTGGATCCTCATTTGGGAGTCTGAACAGCCAGGAATGACACTGCAACCCAAGTAAGGAGGAATTCTGAGAATAAAGAAACAAAACGAATAAATACAGAATACAAGCAAGTCACAGACAGAATAAGTGTTGAGGAACTTAGGGATCAGAGAAGGGAGAAAAACAACAAAAGTGAAGGCACGAGTAGGCAGAGTGTGAACTGAGATATGAAGCAAGACATCACAACACCCCATTTTGCTAGACAGCCTGCTTCTGCACGTAGATCTTAATACTATCTCTTCCTCTCCTGACACAGAGGTGTTACTAATAGGGATGGTTTTAGTGTGGCTGGTGCGGGTAATAATGTGACTGTAGCTGGACATTTGAGCACTTTAATGTATGTTTGCATTTTCCCTTGGCCCGTTTGCCAGTTTCACCACATTTGATGCCATCAGGATGTTTGGTGCTATCCTGTCTGGTAACCCCACATGGTGACTCCAGTGTCCAGAGGTGTGGCTTACAGCACATACCCTGTAGTCGACTCGCTGCTCTGGTGCCTTTCTACTCACTCCTCTTCTTGATTGCAGGTCAGATGGTTTGCTGGGAGATGGCATAATTCTAACACTAGCATAGAATTTGTTCCCACTACCCTGAGAATAATTGTCACATGTTGAACACATCGGTGCAAGGTGTATGCCTGAGAGAATGTTTTATACATTTAAAAAATGGACGGCCTTGTGAAATTCTATTCTATGAATTTTTCACCTGCCTTTCAAATATACATCTTTTTAGCAATTCATGAAGCAAATTTTGCAGACAAATGCACAACAGTGGTACCACTTTTAGGGGCCAGCGCAAAGCGCTCTGTCCCATGTAGTAATCTCTCTTTGGGCTTCCAACCATGCCCATGTCACGTCAGTCACTTTCATTGGTTCGTTGGCTTGCCTTTTAAAATCTGCTTGCTTTCATTTGTGAAAGGCATGCATACATCATGCCTTTTCCGGTGTTTAGCCCACCTACACAGATCCGGTAAACTACTAAAAACATACGAGGCTTGATGTTTTCAGCATGGTTTCCGGACTACTTTATCGGTTTATTTTCCACGCAACACGATTGCGTGGGGTTTACATTGCGCAATCGCGCTCAGTTTTTCCGTTTTCAATTTCAGCACGATCGCCCTGAGTTTTACATAGTGCGATCACGCTGTGTTTTTTTTTCTTCTAATTTTTGTGGCAAGAAAAGTCCGGTTAGGAGTTTACAATGCTAATAGCTCTAACTCATTGCATTGAAATTGCTTGTTTCATATGTGTTTGTGAAGGGTGATTACCAAACAACATAGCACAACATGAAACTATTGCCATTTCTCAGAAATGCTGCTACACATCATATGCCTTTTGTAGCCAACTAGAGTGAAAATTGTGCTATAAAATGTGACACTTGATCATAGATATTTTAAAAATTTATGGGGCGTATTTAAGAGCCCCTTGCACCACCTTAGCGCCGCCTTACTGTCATTTTGTTTAATTCTAAGGTTATGCTAAGGTGGCCTTTACCTTGCGGCATATTTACAAAATGGTGCAATGCAAGCATTGAGCCATTTTGTGACCCCTTGCACCACATTATGCCTGCACCAGGCATAATGTCTGCAAGGGGCCGGACCCGGCACTTGGCGGCCCGCCAAAATGATGTAGTGAAATTTCACATATTTCACTGCGCCATTTTTGGCATCATTTTTAATGCCTGCTCAGAGCAGGTGTTAAAATAACACACCCATAGAAACCTATGGGCCCCCTTGCACTTTGCTACACTAGCGTCAACATTTTTGATGCTAGTGTAGCAAAGCACCACAATAGAATCAAACATGTTGAAGCTATTGTGCTAATGACCGCCATGGTGCACTGTAGTATAAATATGGCACAACCATGGTGTCGTTAGGTGCAAGTAGGGGGCGCGGAAAAGGTGGCGCATCAGCTCTGATGCACCACTTTTTCATAAATAAGGGCCTAAGTGTGGTTGTTGAAACCAACTCTCCCTTACGCTTACTTTGGAAGAAGTTTCACTTGCTTGCTCAGCTCTGCGTAACATGTGGGAGGCCCCCATCACCTTTACGGTTCACCAACCTCCACTGATCCACTGTTAAATCTCTGTGGCAGTCTCAAATAGCTATTTAGCTGTGCATTAGGACAGTTCTTGGCTTATCTCAATATGTAGATGCCAGTGAATTCTGGATGACAAGATGCATGTGCATTGTGAAGTCTATGTGGATGGCTCAGTATTTAGAGTTTTGTCATTGTGGAAGTACATCATGAGAACCATCTGGCCAGATGTGCACAGCTATTCCTCACAAAAAGTAGCCGTAATTTGCTATCAGTCTTTCTGTGACCATTATCTAATTATCAACCTACATAGTAAAAGGTTGGCTTGTAAAAGTTTTGATTAACGTAGGCCGCAGTACAACTTACCTAACTAATATTCATTAGGGATGCTGCAAACTGTGACTCACACATATTGGTCCCCACATCAGGAATGATGATCAGTTTGTGATTGCTGGAAAGGTTTTTTTACAGTAGCACAACTTCTTTAAAGAAAACGGGGCTTCTTTAAAAAAACAAAAAACTTTTGGTGAGATTCAGGACCACTGCCTACCCATTTCCTCAAGTTTTTACACCAAATCAAAAAGGGGGATGGGTCCAAACTAGGTAGTCTGTAACTTTTCAATGGTTTGCCAATGGAATTTCGGTTGCAAACCACTGATACTATTGATACATAAGGGGCATTGCCACAGAAAGAATTTCAGCTGTAGCAGCACATAATGTGCATTGAATATCCAACACTCATCCAGCCCTAAGAGGAAGCTCCAAGAACCTTGTTCAGCAGAAGGGACTTCTCATAGAGTTGCCACCATTACAGAGCTGCAAGACCCAGGAGACCTGTCCGCTTGAGGAGGAGGTGTTGCATCCTCACTGAACTACTTAGCGCTCATCCGTCTTCCGCTGCATGAGATGGACGTGTGCCTGGGCAAAGACTAGGCTAAGAGTGGACCAGTCTAAGCCCGTCCAATCCCGCAGGAGGCTGGGTCCCTCCTCATGGATGTTCTGCAATATACACCCCAATCTAAGTTATGTTATGTTATGCGATTTGTAAGGCGTATGGCTACCCTAAGGCTTCCCAGTGCTAGCGGACCAGGCCTAGGCTAAAACATAGAGGACAGTCAATTCTAAAACAACCAAGTTTTAAGTTCCTTACGGAAGCTGTATTCCTGGCTTATAAGCCGAAGTCTAGAAGGGAGGGAATTCCACAACTTGGCTCCCAAATAAGCCATTGTGGCACCACCCCATCTAACTTTTTTAAATCTGGGTATAAAAAGAGGCGAGAGTTCTTAAAAGCGGAGGACCACAGTTGTGAAGGGACCTATGGATACAACACAAAGCTTTGAATTTAATCCGCTGTTCAACCGGCAACCAATGTAGTGCAACTAATGCTGATTTCACAGAGGTGCGTCTGGGGATATCTAAAAGGAGGCGTGCCGCAGCATTTTGTACCCGCAGCAACTTCTTTTTCACATATAAGAGAGAACCAAGAAATATGCCATTGCCATAATCAGGTCTCAAGAGAATAATAGCTTGAATAATAAGCCTTTTTGCCAAATATGGAAGAATTGTAAAAACCTTCCTCAGAAGTCTCAGTATGCCAAAGCAAGTAGCCGATATATGCTTGGCATGCTGATCCAACGTTAGCCCAGGATCCACCCATATCCCTAGGCTCTTAATGTATTTCTTAGGAGGTGGAACGTCACCTAGAGCACTTGGAATTGTGATTCCCTTACCTGGGCCAGGGTCATGACCCAGAATCATAAGCTCTGTTTTGTCACCGTTGAGTTGTAGTCTACTGTCCATCATCCATCCTGTAACGGCCTGTAAGCAAGAGGACAGTGAAGAGCCATTGAAATTTGCATTATCTGAAAAGGATACCACCAGTTGGGTGTCATCCGCATAAGAAACCATGGATAGACCAAAGGATTCCACTAAGTCCGCCAATGGTGCCATGTATATATTAAAAAGCGTAGGGCTAAGTGACGAACCCTGATGTACACCACAACTGCAATAAAATGTATCTGAAAAATGAGATCGATCAAGGACCTGAAATGATCTGCCCTATAAAAAGGAGGTCAGCCATGCAAGGGCGAGCCCCTCTATTCCCATGTTCCTCATCCTTATACTCAACACTTAATGGTCTACGGTATTGAATGCCGCGCTCAGATCCAGAAGTATAACTATTGTTGTATGACCATGATCCATGGCCTTCCTTGCCTCTTCCATAACTGCAATCAATGCAGTTTCTGTGCTATGCCGGGGTCTAAAACCTGTTTGTGTAGGGTGGAGACAATTATGGGATTCCAAAAAAGTAGAGAGTTGAGTATTAATATGTTTATCTAAAATTTTGGCCAGTGTCGGTAATAGAGATATGGGTCTATAATTCTTGAGATCTACCATGTCCAGAGAGGCCTTCTTTAATAATGGTTTGACTATGGTGTGCTTCCACTGATCCGGAACTAGGCCCCTAGATATTGAGGCATTCAGCATATCCGTAAGAGCCGGACCAATCACTGTCCAACCCAGTGCAATTATATGTGGGGGACCTGGGTCAAGAGGGGATCCTGACTTAAGTGACTTGAGCAACAAGCCAACTTGCTCCTTAGGAAGGGAAGTAAACTGGGAAATAGTAGCACTGCCCTTCCTTGTGCCAATAATCTGCTCATCTAATATAGGCATGCTCTTAGGGAAGCTGGAGTAAATATTCTAAATTTTATGTTGAAAGAAACTAGCTAACCGATTACTGTATTCTACGGAGGCCTCAATGGGATTCTCTTCCACTGGTGCTTGGAGAATTTATTTTAGCACCTGAAACACCTCTTTGGGGGAACTGGAGGCTTCTCCAATTCTGTTACTTGTTTGACCTGTGACTTTTTGGCATTCATGTCCTTTATCCAATATGCTTGGGTTTCTTACCTGTAGATATTTTGGCTTTCTACCCTTTTTTTAATTCTTTCTCTCCATTTTGTATGATGGAGAAGTGCAAACTTGAAGGGCTGAGGTCTGTAGATGTTAGAAACAACACCAGATTGGATGGCTTTTTTGAGTGGGCTATGTGGGTTGTCGTTAAGGAGATCCAGCTGTCTGAGAGACACTTGTCGCTCAGTATGGACCACAAGGGCATATCTGACAACCCACTGCATCAGGCTACCATGAGAGCTGAAGCAAGGACTGCAACAGTCACTGCCTCTTTTAAATCTAATGGGGACCACACAGCTAATGACCCCACCCTGTCACCCCCAACACCAGTTTCCGCTGTTAAGCATCTCAGGTGGGGGAGAGTTGCCAAAAACCAGAAATTTCTCGGCTGTGGATCGAGGAGCTACTCTGTTCCATCTAGTGCTCCATCTCCTACTGCCTCCCAGGTCTATATGGACAATTTTAGGAACACCTTAATTAAGGATTTGTGCAAGCAGTTTAAACAGACTTTTGAGAACTGTTTCAGCCCATTAGAAAAGCGTCTGGACTCTATAACAAAAAGCTTGCTTACTTGGGCCCTGGTTTGGGTGGGGATGGTGGCCATGGCTTACCTCTTGCTGCTGAGCAGTCCAAAGTTAGTATTACCATCCCTAACTTCCCTGTAGCTGCTAGGCTTGAAGATCAAGTGTCCAGATCTGTAGTCCATGTCTTAGATCCATTGGCCCCTTTACCATCCCCCACAGTAGTGTCTGCAACTGGCCTTATAGGGTTTGCCTCCTCTTTTCCTAGGGTTGGTATACACCTAGCTGTTTGACTGATAGTGCTAATAGATGGAAAGAGAAAGGTCATAGCCCCCCTACCTGTCATATGCCACCAGCTGCCTGCCCTAATATGGTAATTTTGAGTAATGTTCCATGTTTGGGCCAAGATGATACTGAGACAACAGATCAGCGTATTAATAAAGTCGCACACAGATTTGAAACCCACATTATATGCAAAGGCAGGCTGTTTAACCAGATTATTTTTATTTGTAGAGTGGATTGAGTGGGCCCTCTGATTTTCTGGGAACTGCATTATTGTTAATTTCAAAACCCCAGCTGCTATAGCCAACACCTTGTAGGCTCCATGCCTTGACCCATTGGCAGTATCTGGGATTAGGGTCATGCTATTTGGTTACCTTTACCGGCATCATAGGTCTAAGCCCGCATTTAATCCCAATTGACCTGTGGTTACACATCCTCCGGCCCCCGTAGATGTGCCTTACCTATCACCAAGAGGTACTCAGTGTTGCTTGAGTTACCAGCTACTGACTAACCTCAGGTCGGCAGGCCTCCTGAGGCTGGCGATAACCATAGAGGTCTCCATTTTAACCTTAGCCTGCATGCCAGTCCTTGTGGCTTAAGCAATCATCCAGGAGTCTGTAATTCCAAAGTAGCCTTTGGCTCTGTCTTTTTCTGAATCCCTAGGCAAAGTTAACCTATTGAGTTGGAATACAGCAGGTGTTCAGGCTAAATGGCCATGGACAATTGGGTGGAGATTATTCAGGCTTATAATATAGTCCTTCTGCAGGAAACATGGGCTGTAATCAATGTCTTTTTGATGTTTTTTCTTGTTTCTCTGCTTCTGGTGCCTCTTGTCGTGCCAAACTAGGATATGCTACCAGGTTCAAGACACATCTTTTGTGTCGAATTTGTCCCATCCCCATTGAATGCGGCCTGATCCAAGCCTTTCATTTATGATGGTTGCAAAATGTTTGTGTTTTATTATTAACGTTTGAATGCTAATTTCAATCATACAAGCAACCCTAACTATGCTACATTGTTTGCTTTCATTAATCAACTTATTATCAATCAAGCAGAGATGGGCTCAGGAATCAACTGAATTTCAGCTGGGGATTTCTATGCCAAATTAGATGATCCGTTTAACTTGTTCGAGACTTCTTGTGTCGAAGAGGTACCCCAAGGCTAAGATCGAAGAGGACATGATCTTTATTCCTATCTGGTTGCTCTTGGCCTTTGTAGTGCTATGGTGGTGGCTGGTTTACCTCACCTCACAGTTGTTACTTACACAGGTGGGGGGCACACCACTACTATTGATGACATCTTTATTTTGAGATCCTGCATGAACCGTATTGGTAATGGGTCTGTCGAATATTCTGTTTTAAGTGACCATAATGCTTTGACCAGCTCCTTAGAGGGGTTAGGGAACAGCCACAATAAGCTTAGGGTTGTGCCTGGGACCTACTCATCACATGATCAGAGGAATAGAGTAGATTGGCGCTCAGTTAACATGATCAAGATTAATAAGAAACTGTGATCAGGACATTCATTTTTTGATTCTCAGCTCTCTTTCATGTGTTCAGGAGTACCAGAAAGTTATACTGGTTTATATCAGATTGGGTTCTGTAACTAAAGAATTATTTACTAAGCCATTAAGGACCAGACCTGATGCACACCCCTCTTGGTTTAATGGATCATGCAGGTTAGCCAATAAACGACTCAGACAGGCTCTTCATTCTACTCCTGATTGCAGATCATCGCAGGGCTTATAAATGAGCCCTGCATGAGAGGAAATTGGAAGTGCAGGCCTATTCTTGGCATAACTTGGTTTCTGTATGTAAAAGTAGAAACAATGGTATGTGCTGGCACATTGTCAATAAGAATAGTTTGCAGAATGGTGACAAGTGTATTAAGTGTATGAATATTAGCCCAGGCCAGCGGGTGGATCATTTTAAAAATGTACACTTATGCTAATATTTCCACTATGTCAACTGACATCCATATTCCCCTCTATCCCATTGACATCGCCTTTTTTTCCGGAGTTACTTGAGGTCATTTATGCTAACTCTGCCAAAAAAGCACCAGAGCCAGATGGCATCCCCATAGTCCTTTACTTATCAACTACATTAATGATGCATGTGCCTCTGGGTTCCCGCATTCCTGTGCAGTATGGATTTTGTGAGCGCCTTCATCCAGTGAAGCATCCCCATCTACTGATTAGTAAATACACCATTGCTAAGCGTGGCTCCATCTACATCACCTTCATGATCCTCCCCTTTGCCTTTGATTGTGTGGTGAGAGCCAAGCTTTGGGAAATCTTGGAGAGATTAAGGGTCAATCAAGGGACTAGTTGCTTTTTTATGTGCCCTTCACTGTGATTTGGAAGTCTTTGTTAGATATGGTATCAACGGTGAGCGCACAGATCCCTTTAGTATATCTTGGGGAGTGAGACAGGGCTGTGTGCTGGACTCCATACTTCTCTTAATAAGCATCAATGGGCTGGAAGCCTCTTTGATTCAGCAGGCCAGAGGCATGACAAGGGTTGCAAACAAAGCGGTCCCTGTCTTATTGTATGCTGATGCCATTTTAATGGGACGAAAACCCTAATGAACTGAAACTTTTGTTGGATTCCTTTATTGATTTAATGTTTGTAGTGATATTTGTGTTTTGACCACTGACTTTGTGTCACACCACTTTGCACTTGGCTTAGCTGTCCACCTTTACATTAGTGGTCACCAGTTACAGACTCCATTTTGTATTCATCTTAGCCTTGGCTTCACCGCCACCTTGAAAGTGGGAGTATCTTTCCGTACAAAACATGTTATGCAACGTGTTTTCTATTCTATGTGCCTGCTTGTTCTTTTCTCACCAAAGGGCTAGGACATAACGTGGAGGAGTCAGTCCGTCAGTACGATAAGGATGTACCAGAATTATGTTTATCGTACAGCATGGAAAGGCTTAGGCTTGGGAGAGACATCTTGGGAAACTGGCCAGTTCCAACTTGTTTCTTTCGACCGTGACCTAAAATAGCCAGCATTTTTTAATACTTCTTGCAGATTGGGAGTTTTTTTCCCCAGAAATCCCCTTCCTCGTTTGTTTAAGATACATAAGAGGCCCAGGTCGACAGTGGGGGAATCAGAGACCTCAATCAGGATTGAGATGTTGAATGCCTGATATATTTCCCGTGAGGGTAGATCTCTCTCTTTCTCGTTGAGGTCGAACCCGGGTCAATTACTTGCTGGCAGGAGAAAGATGAAGTACCAGACAGTCCCTACAGTGATGCATTTCTATTAATTATTTGCTTTGTGTTGTGTATGAATATGTAGATAATTATCAATATAGGTGTTTGTATCACTGTATGTATATATTTGCTGTTTATGAATTGAAGATTCTTTGTTCATGTTCTTACTTCATTGTTGCACATTTTAAAAGTACACTTTCGGTTATACTGTCCTTCCTTCACGGGCCTTGCAAAAAGCTATAATAAATGTCTTCTTCAGATTAAGAAGTGAATTCCAGAGAATCTTTTCGACTCTTTTCAGTGTGTGTATTTTGGCTCGGTCAGCAGTGAAGCAAAACAATGTCTAATTTAAATCTCGAAACCAATCCATCCAAGACCTTTGTTTTGGCCTGAGGTTCCAAGAACCTCAAGTGTGGTAGTATGGCCCTACATGGAAAAGCCAATGCAAGAACACATGAGTTTCTCTACTTAGGTGTTAAATTTGATTGCAAAGCGGAAACTGAAGTTTTCCAAATCTGTTTGGTTTCTATTTAACCTGACCGCCTCTGTGAATAGTAAATGACTGGCCCCCTGTTATGAATTTACAATGGGATGTTTTAACATATTGCTCTGGGGTGTGGGGCTACAAGGATGTGAGAGCACAGCAATTCGAAGAGAACAGGGTTTCGGGTCAGCTTTTGGGCATACCTGCCAGCTCTTCCCCTTCATTATTCATGAAGAACTAGGACTTGCTCATGTGAAGGATGTAATCAACCATGCCCCATTATTATTATGGTGCTTTATCTGGGGAAATTCAAAGGCGCCTCTCAACAAAGAAATCATCAAAGATTTCCTGTCTTGGATCTTGGGATTCGAATCCCTTGGTTCTCATATATCCAATCAGTTGCCAATAAACTGGACAGACTCTACATTTTTTCAAATCTTGAAGCTTAACCCCCAAAGATAAAAGGTGGCTAAAAGTAAATGATCTTGCTGTTAGGAGGGGAGAGAGGGAGGCCACTGAACTAACCAAGGGAACAAACCTCATGATTTGGACTGCCATGGGAACAGAACCTGATCTGGATATGGTCACCAATTGCCGCAATCAGACCCTCCATACTCAATTTAGAAGTGGTATTATTCAATATTATTTATTTTTTCCCCTTTGAGTAGTAGGATCTACTGTCTACTATAATTTATCATTGTGATGAGTTCTTCACCCAAAGCCTAATACATTTTACCTTTTTTTGTAAATTTAATGTAGCATACACCAAGCAATATTTACTTCCCATCTTGAGAAACTCTGGCTTTGTTATCTGCAGGCCTGCTTTGCTGTTTCTCTAGGAACTTAGCTCACTGTATGCCTTGCTCTCTTTTATGATTGTTTTTAAGCAATTGAGAAAAGTTAAGTTTTAGCACAATTTCATTAAAGAAAACGGGGCTGCTTTAAAAAAAATGTAGTTTTCTTTTTGAAAACATTTTAGTGAGAGTCAGGACCACTGCATACCCTTTTCCCCAAATTATTTACACCAAACCAAAAAGGGCGATTTTCCCAAACCTGCTAGTCATTAACTTTTCAATGGTTTGCCAAAGGAATATCGGTTGCAAAATATTGATACTATTGACACATCTGATACCAATTCGGTATTTGGAAGGGTTGCCCAAACTATGCCCCTTCCAAATATCAGTGTCCAGTCGCAATTCCATTTTTAGGAGGTGGTAAAACTTTACAGACTCCTAAAATATGTTTTGTCTGTTTTGAACATGGACAAAAACCTTTTGCCATTGCAAACTCTGAATCAGGCTGTTTGTGACTTCAACAACATTTTGTACATTTAGACCCCTGTTCTTTCCAGTGATGCACAACATATCAGATAGGAACTGCTTCTTCTATGTCAGAAATATAGTTACTTGCTCTGTACCAATATATGATTGATTCACTGCTGTTATATAGACAGAAGCCTCTAAAATACAGGAATGTGCCTTTTAATTTCCATTCAGAACGGTATGTAGTCTTATAAATTTGAACAATTGTTGTGTTATTGTAGTGGGGAGAAGGATGCTTCAATCAGGAAACTCAGGAACAACTGGTAAATTTGAAGAAACTGGGTTTATTCAAATAAACAGACCCACGGCAGAGAAAGCTCAAGACGGCAGGAAGATCAAAGATCAACTGTCATCCAGAAAATTCTCTGCACCAGGTTCCAAACCTTCATAAAGCTGCATTTCATATTGTAAGAATGCAAATACATACAGCAATGTACACTGCATAAAAACTTCGAGCATATTGAAAGAATATCACATCATTTCCCTCACTTAATAAAACAAATTGGCTGAGTTCATAATCCAGCTGTTTCACCTGTAGTTTAACAATCCTCTTGTTGACAACCATTTCCTTTAGAGAAATAGTATCATTAGAATCAGATACAACTTTTGAACCTGTAAGAACATTTCCAGAAGCACAATCAGAATTGTTTCTGGAACTTTGAATATTTAATCTATTTGACAATTTGGCATACCAATCGCCGGTGTTACTAGCAGAAACATCTTCTGGTTGGATGTCAATTGAAGGTGGAGGATTTTTTTCTCCAGATCCATCTATAGCATCATAATTATAAAATATAGTCTCAGAATTTTGTAGTGTATTGGAGTGTATTTTGGCTTGTAAGTCAGTGATGGGAATTAGTCTGTTCTTAATCCACCAACCTCTCCCTTGCAGTAAAACAGAGTTTTTAGAAATTATTTCAGTAATGGCAGGAGTAGAGAACCTTGATTCCCTTTTAGCAATTCGATCGGGTTTCTTAATAAGGAAAGAACCACCCACTACAAATTCTTTCTCCTTGGTGAAATATTAGCATCAAAATATGTTTGGCTTGTTTATCTTTCACTTTTCTTACAAGATTGGACATATGCAGGCTTTTGCTCTTGTCATGAGAAATTCTTACAGAGTTGCTTAACCACACTGGAACTAAATTAGACCTGCACCCTCCCCTCTCAATAATTCAAAGGGAGTAACCCCTGTAGTTAAGTGTGAGGAAGAATGATACACATTCATTCTTTCTTTGAGAAAATGTTTTATGTCAAGATTGGAGGCCAAAGCAGTCTGAATACCTTCCTTCAAGAACCGATTTGCCCATTCCAATAGACCATTAGCCAAAGGGCTTTACAAGGCAACCTGTAAATGCTTGACATCATGCCTGGATAAAATGTTTTTCATCTCACTAGAAATAAAATGATGACTGTTGGCAGACACAATGTTGTTAGGTGCACCTTCCAAACAAAAAACATCCTCCCGAAATTGTATTACTTTGTTGTGTGCAGGCAAACAGTGAAACGGACCATAACAGTCTATGGCCACTTGTTTCCAAGGATGTTGAGGTAATGGAAAAGGATGAAGAATATTCTTACTGGTTTTAGAATGTTTGTCAGATACCAATCATTGGGGGCAGTGTTTATAAATCTAGAGATGTGTCAGTCACAGAAGGCCACCAAATATTTTCCTTGTTTTTTTTTTTACAAGTGGCAGTGATAGCTAGATGTCCTTCATGAGCAAAGATAATAGGACATTCTATTAAGTAAATGGGAGGAATAAAATGCTGATTCCTAAGAAATATATTTTTTTCACACGAAAGCTCATCTGCAATCTGAGCAAATGATCTCAACTCATATCGAAGATTTTGAAGAGGTGGCCAACCTGCTCTAGTGTAATGGAAGACCTTTTGCAGAATATTATCCTAAAGAGTGGCATCAATCCATTCAGGCTCAGAAATGGATCCTTTGGCAACAGAAACAATATCAACAGCAGCTACAACACATTCAGAAATCATATTCCACTTAATCAGAAATATTTGGTAATGGTAGCCGAGGTAGACAGTCTGCACTGTAGTTTTTCCCTCCTTGAATGTACTTCATTGAAAAATTACATTCTTGGAGTTTAGAGAGCATACGTACTAGGCGAGTAGAGGCTTCACACACGCCAGCACCACTTAAGAGATGAATTTGAGGCTTATGGTCAGTGTTTGAATCAAAACAAGTTCCCCAAAGGTAAGCCTTGAATCTCTGGATGGTCCAAACACAGGCCAAAACTTCTCTCTTGATGGTACTATATTGTGATTCAGCATACTGTAATGTTCTAGAAGTGAAGGCTATCTTAATTTCATTGCCCTTCACCACTTGAATAAAATCAGCTCTTATGCCAATTAAGCTGGCATCTACAGTAAGAAAGCATTTTTCACCAGCTACATATAGACTAAG
This sequence comes from Pleurodeles waltl, assembly GCF_031143425.1. Lineage (NCBI taxonomy): Eukaryota > Metazoa > Chordata > Amphibia > Caudata > Salamandridae > Pleurodeles > Pleurodeles waltl. Next base: position 885,473,610 of record NC_090436.1, on the reverse strand, counting down.
GGCAGGTTCTTTAGCAACCATTTTCTTTAATTCAGAGAATGCATGTTCGTGTTCACTGTTCCATTTAAACTTGAAAAAACATTTGAGCAAAGTTATTAAAGCTGAGCCAAAAACGGATAACAAGGTGCAAAGCGGGCATGATATTTGCAAATACCTACAAATGATATCAGACAGTCCTCATCCACAGGATCAGGAGCATTGACAATATTATCCAAATTACAAAATTTCAGTCTGATGCTTGCGGCAGAAATAGAATATCAAAGATACTTATCTTGTTGGACTAAACATTTGCATTTTTCAGACTTGACTGTCATTCTTCTGTCCTGTAGAATAACAAGAACTTTATGCAGAACCTTCACGTGTTCTTCTTTGGTTCGGGTGAAAATAAGAATGTCATCTTGAAAAGCTTGTACATTCTTTATACCACCAAACAGATTGTCCGTAGTCTTTTGGAAAATGATTGTCGCAGAGGCAAGACCAAATGGAAGCCTCAATTATTTATTAGCTCCAAATGGCATGATGAATGCAGTGAGGATTCATCTGTGAGGTGTTAAGGGTACTTGATGCTAGGCAGAGTGGAGATCAACAGTGGAGAAAAATTTTGCCTCCCCAATATAGGCCACAATCTCATGAATATGTGGTAGTGGATGACAATTAACTAGTATGTTGCTGTTAAGTGAATGCAAATCCACACATAAAAAGAAGTCACCTGTTTTTTTCTTGGCCAACACCATGGTTAAAACCCACTCAGGTGAATCAATAAGAGCTATGATTCCTTCTTTATTAAGTTAGTAACACCTTAAGCTCTTCACCAACACTTATAGGCATTGTTCTGCATTTGTGAATCAAAGGTATAGCTTTCTTTTTAAGTCTTATAACATGTTACAAACACGGAACTGTCTCTGCTTCATTTCTAAACACTATAGGAAATGTGTCAATCATTCTAGACAGAATATCAGAATTCTCTTCAATAGATAATACAGACAATTTACCCAGAGCAATGGGATTGTTGTGCCCTGGTTTCAAAATAATTCCCAATCTAGCTAAAAAGAAACAGTGCATTATTTCAAATTTCTGATGTTTACTGCTGAAATGGAAGTATTGTCGGAAATAGATACAATTGATAAAAGGCCTTCTTCAGTAACTAAAGCTAGTGTTGACATAATACATCTGTTAATGCTTTTGTCAATGTTAATAGCTTCCTGTAAACTAGGGTTTCTGCAAGAAAGCAATCTCTCCTGCATTTTCTTAGAATAACAACTAAAAATGAACTTATCTCTTATATATGTATTGACAGAATTCTGGTATTCATATTTTGAAGCTAAAACCTGCAAAGCAGCAATAAACTCTTCTACATGCTCTTTGCTGTTTTGTTTCCATTTAAAGAAACAATGCAGTACTCTAGCTTCATAATCAAATTGTTTTTTAAGTCTCTCTTTTGCCAGGTATCACAGGAAGACTATCAAATATTATCTGTCCAGTAACAACTAAATGGCTAAATAACAGCACAAATTTCATGGGAGGATCATAATTTTGCGCAGCAATAGCAACATGATAATTTTCAAAGATGTTGTCCCAGTGTTTCCATTTAATTTCAAGCTTACCGTCTTTTTGTAAGAAAGGTGGAGGAAGAATCATGCTCGTGTTGGTAGCCATATTTTGCTCCATAGTCAGGGCAAACAAACACCAGTTAAGAGAAAGTGAAATGAAATATGTAAATACTGTATAAAACAAAATTGTTGGCCCATAAACAGTTACAATTATGAAATAGATACATATCAGTGGCAAAACTGAGCTGTACCGTGAAGTTAGACTCGCGATTCACAATATGAAAGTAGAAAGCTTTAAGACTACTTGAAGAGCCCTGAAGAACATCATAGAATGGTATTTTTGAATAAACGAAGGTCTCCCAATCAAAGAAGGCCACTAGAGCGTGTGGCATCACTGCTCTGTTCTCCCAGGATCCTTTGCAGAAACAACGTAGCTTGAGAGGTGGAGCAGCAGGAGCTCAAATGTGTGATGGACTGCGCCACAAAGAAGGCACAGATAACTTGAAGAGCTCACGCAGGGTTGCCATGCGACGATAGCAAGCACACCACTGACACGTGCTCAGGACATGTGCTAAGGTAACAACCATAAATTTATTTAGCCCTTGCGCAAAGCAGTGTGGTGTAAGTTGATTATATTATATGGTTTCCTATGATGCCGTACCTCAGAAAATAAGTTTGGTGTAAATTCTACTCAAAGGTTAATGGATGTAGGAGTAGCAGCAGCCGGTGGGTCTAGCAGAAATGTCCCCAACTCCTTGATTTGTAACCCCACTTCTGGTACCAATATATAGTGGGGAGAAGGATGCTGAAATCAGGAAACTCAGGAACAACTGGTAAAGCTGAAGAAAAAGGGTTTATTTAAATATATAGACCCATGGCAGAGAAAGCTCCAGAGAATTATCCGCACCAGATTCTAAACATCACAAAGTTGCATTTCATATTTTAATAATGCAAGTACATACTTAAAGCAAATTACACTGTATAACAACATAGAGCACAATATAAGAATATTACAATTATGCACTGTTTTACCTCCATTTTTCTTTTTTTTACTGTATTTTACATTTTAGTAAAATAACAATCGGCATCTGCACTGAGAAGAGCAGTGAAGTTACTTAGTTAATGAACTGACCAATGCATACAGATGTATGTGGTCCCATCTCATGCCACAGAGAATAAATAGCAGACATTATGAAGTTGAAATGCTACTTAGGTCTTCAGAATCAAATAGTCCTAATCTGGATCCATGATAGCTTTATATTTTCAGTACCTGCACCACACAGGCTTTGGACTCTGAGCAGAGTGCAACAAGCTAAGAAAAGATTTCACACTCTCCTTGCAAACAGCTATGATCACACGTTGCGATGCGTCACTGGATGTTTGCCTGTGCAGCCACTTAACACCAATACAAAGTTCAACTTAAAAAGTGTGTCGTAGGCTGGCCGATATCAAGCACACAGGACTAGTTGAGTCTATAGGTAAGTAGTGTTTATTTGAGTTACATAACACTTTCTGGTGAAATAAGTCTTTGATATTAGGCTTCTGTTCCTCGGACGCCTCCTCCAGCTTTGGTTGACTAATCTCGTCTTCTTCTTTCTGCTTTTTTCATAGGCCTCTCGGGAAGCATGTGTGGACAGAAGAAGAATAGGCATGGTAAATGATTGAGCAAGTATTTTCTCTTCTTCTCTTCTCTTACTCTCTCTCTCTTTTCTCTCTGCCTTTTCTCTAATTCCGTATTCTTTAGAGGTGGGTGGAAAAACGGACCGGATAAAATAAACCACAAAACAAAAAAAACAAAAAAAAAAATCTATTTCCTTGTCCCTTGTTTCTGCTCTTTCCTTTCTTCTCCTGTTTTCTGTCTTACTCAGATCTGTCCGGTCGTGTTTGATTCTGGCTTTTCTTTGTTTCCTTTCCTGTATGTTCTTTTCTCTTTCTTTTCTCTATTTTCTCTTGAGTCTCCTTCCTTATCGTTGTAGTTTCTTTCTTCTTATTTCCTGTCAGTAACTGGAACCTGTTCTCTTCCTGGTAATCTCTTTCTGTCCTCCTTAACCCTTATATGTTTACCTCCCGCCTCTGGTGACCGTGCCCTGCAATATTGCCTCCTTCCCGTCCTCCCTAACCCTGCCCGTCCACAGCCCCGTACCTGACTTAGCCACGCTTCTCCTGAAGCATGGCGGGTCCTAAGGTTCTGCTTCCCGGCCAGCTTTCTTCGTCCCGGGTTGGGACCGCGGTGATTCCTTGCTCCACTCTTGCTCTGCACTCGAGGGGTGGCGATAGCCCTAGGGGTCTCCTCGGCCCCTGGGTCCTCATGAGCCTTTGGGGTGGGTCCTCTGTAGCCTTCTTTACGACTCCTCTCCGACCATCCGCCGTCCTCCCTCCCAACTCCGCGACCTGGCCTTTTGACTTCCCAGGTTCCCGCGGATAGAGTCCCAAGCCTATCGGATTGGGTGACCACGGAGGCACTTCCGGGTCAACCCATGTAGCGTCAGCACCAGTCGAGATGGTGTGTGGATCGGCCTGGTCCGACCCGTCACAGACACTCCCCCTAGAGAGCGGCAGCCGATGATGCTCAGGAGTAGGGTAGCGAGACAAGAAGTCAGCATTCAACATGTGGCGGCCTGGAGAGTGCAGAATCTGGAAGGAGAAGGGTTGCAAAGAGAGAAACCACCTTAGAACACGAACGTTTGAGTCTTTGTTGCAAGCAAGCCAGGTGAGAGGTGCATGATCCGTAAGAAGTGTAAAACTTCACCCACTGAGATAATAGCACAATGCCTCAATAGCCCATTTAATAGCCAAACATTCTTTCTCAATAGTGGGATAGTGAGTCTCTCTCGGGAGGAGTTTCCTACTAATGTGCAGTATAGGGTGGATGGACCCATTCATCTGGGTTTGAGATAACACCACCCCAAGTCCTACATCAGATGCGTCCGTTTGTAAAAAAAAAAAAGGTTTTTGGAAATCCGGACAGCAAAACACAGGGTTGGTGGATAGGGCGTTTTTCAGACGGTCAAAGCTGTGGCGTGCAGCTTCGGGAAGCGAGGATAACGTTTTGGGAGTAGACTTCTTGAGCAAGTTGGTGAGAGGTTCTGCTACCGTCGAAAATTGCGGAATAAACCGCCGGTAGTACCCAACAAGACCGAGGAAAGCACGTACGTCCTTCTTTGATATGGGTAGGGGTATCTGTTGGATGGCATCTACTTTCTCTATCTGTGGACGAACCAGTCCTTCCCCTAACACGTAGCTAGATATCTGATATTTGTAAACCCTAAATTACATTTCTCAGGGTTAGCTGTTAAATGGGCTTCCCTTAATGCCTGTAAGACCACCCCCAAGTGTTCTAGATGTTCTGTCCAAGTCTTGCTATATATCACTATATCGTCTAGATACGCAGCCGCATATGGCTGATGGGGACACAGTACCTTATCCATGAGTCTTTGAAACGTGGCCAGGGCCCCATGCAGCCCAAAGGGGAGAACTGTAAATTGGTAAAGACCGGATGGGGCTGCAAAGGCGGTTTTTTCCTTATCTGCTGCTCTTAATGGGATTTGCCAATACCCCATTGTGAGATCAAGGGTGGACATGAACCTGGCTTGTCCCAATTTTTCAAGAAGTTCATCAATGCATGGCATGGGGTAAGCATCAAAATAGGTTATTTCATTGACCCGTCTATAATCCATGCAAAACCGAGTACTCCCATCCAGTTTTGGGACCAATACTACCAGAAAACACCAGGGACTGTTGGAGGGTTCTATGATGCCTGCTCCTAACATTGTTTGGACCTCTTGTTCTATTATAGTTCTTTTGGCTTCTGGGATGCGGTAGGGTCTTTGTCGGGATATGGACTCATTTTTGGTTCGAATCGGGTGTTCAGCTAACTGGGTACGTCCGGGCTGTTTGGAAAAAACATCCCGATACAACTCAATAACGTGTAAGAGGGGAACAAGCTGTGTGTCTGGAAGGGTTGCATTGGTTTGAGGCCTAGACTCCTCAGGACAGTGTGTCAAGGGAAGGGATAGGAATGGGATGTCCTCGGTACTGTTATTTGTGATATACCGGACTGGTTGGGCACTCATGGGTTCTTGCCATTTTTTAAAGATGTTTATATGATATATTTGTTCCCTACCGTGGCCGTGGGGTAGAGCCAGTTTATAGGTAGTGGGCTTAATTTGTTTGAGCACCTCGTATGGTCCTTGCCACCGAGCCAATAGTTTGTTCTCACTACTGGGAAGGAGTACTAAAGCCTTGTCCCCTACTTTTAGACTACGGAGCACACTCCTAGTGTCATACCCTTTTTTCTGCTTCTCTTGGGATTCGCGTAAGGTATTGTGGGCTTTTTCCCATACTGAATGTAGGGTATCTCTCAACTCCCTGGTGTATGTTAGGAGATCTTTAATCTCATCGTCTGACTCTTCCCATTGTTCAGCTAGTATCTCGATTAGGGTTCGGGGTGGTCGCCCAAACAACAATTCGAAAGGACTATGGCCTAGAGAAGACTGAACGTGTGTGCAAATCACATACAATACAAGGGGTAATTTATTTTCCCAATCTCTACCATCTTCGGTAATACTCTTTCTGCGTAAGGACTTAATAGTCCGGGTATATCTTTCCACGAGACCATCAGTTTGTGGATCATATACTGATGTTCTGATCTGTTTTATTCCTAAGGTCTTGCTTACTTCGGCCTTGAGTCGGGACATAAATTGTGTGCCTTGGTCGGTTAAGATTTCCTTAGGGAACCCTACCCTGGAAAAAAACTCAATCATGGCTTGTGCAATTACTTTCGTATGCATGCTGGGGAGGGGAATAGCTTCTGGATACCGGGTGGTGTAATCTACCAACACCAAGACATATTGCCGACCCTTACTGGATGGGTTGAGGGGGCGGATAATAGGAAAAGGGGGTCTCTATGATTGGCAAAGGTTGTAGTGGAGCGGGTAGGTGTGCAGCGGGATTATACAAGTGACATTTCGGACAATTCGAACAATGTCTACGAATATCCCCGAAAACCCCGGGCCAATAGAAACGCCTGAGTACAGCCTCCTCGGTCTTCTCCCTACCTAGATGCCCTTCCCATTGTCCCCATGAGCAAGATGCAGGACCTGTTGTCTGTGACTACTAGGTACTATCAATTGTTTTTGCCTTCCATCTTTGGCATGTGGAATTCTATATAAGAGTTGGTTCTGTATGAGGAATTTCGGACCTGCCACATTTTCCTCGTGATTCAAGGCTTGCTGCCATGCATTCTTGAAGGAGGGATCGTCACGTTGACTCTGTCTGAAATCTCCTGCCACAGTACACACTTTGCCTGTGCCTCCTGGGCTCAGCCTGGTGGTTTCATTGGGTTTTTGTGCATATTGTTGTTGTTGTATCATTTTCTGTCATTTGCTTAGATGGTCTCTAGGATTCGGGCTTACTCCCTCCCCGGCGTCATATGGGACTTCCTTCCACCACATTTTCAGAGTGTGCTCCTGTCCTGCTTTTGTCAACAAAACGGGAAAGGCTACATATTCAGTTCCAATAATAATGTCCTCATCCAGGTGAGGTAACACTCCCACCTTGAGTGTTTCTTTTTCTTCTCTCCACTGGAAGTTGATTACAGCCACTGGATAATATCTTTGATCCCCGTGGACACAGGCGATCAACACTTGTGCCTGGGGTAACCCTTGACCGGGTTCAATCAATTCCTGGCGGATGATGCTCTGGCTGCATTCAGAGTCAACCAGTGCTACCCTTTTCACTCCATTGAGAAGGATAGGGAGTGTGTATGTGGGTTTATTTTCCCCGGACCAAAAAACTCTTCCCTTTGCAACTCCAATCTCCATCGGTTCTTCCATGTCCTTTTTCTGGGGGCAATATCGGGCTATATGACCCCACTCAGAACAGTGATAACACTGAGGACCCGTAGTGGGAAAAGTTGTTTGTGGAGGATGGTGTATCCGTATACGCTCTGGGTCTTGAGTCCCCATTGGCCTAGGGGTTGCTCCTTTTCCTATGGTGGGGCACACAGGGGAAGGGACTGGGGTTCTCCTATAGGTAGCTCTGAAGTCTGGACTCCAGTGAATGGCACAAGCAAGGTCAATGGCTGTTTCATTGGTCAACCCTGGGTGTTGTCGAACCCAATTACGGGTCGTGTTCAGCAGGGTGTCTAAAAATTGCTCCAAGACGATGATGTCAAACATCTCTTCTCGGGGTTTTTGGTGGGATGCAACCATCGACCGGCAGCATGTTGCACCCTGTAGTAGAGGGTGCGGGGATTTTCCTGTGGTTGCCACTTAGTTTGGCGAAATTTGGACCGGTAACTCTCACTGTCAAGCCCTACCCTTTCTAAGATGGTCTTCTTGATTTCTTTATATAGGAGAGTACCACTAGGATTGATTGCTTGGTATGTAGCTTGGAGATGCCCCGTCAGTAAAGGGGCGATGTACTGCCCCCACTTGTCCTCTGGCCAACTAGCCGTGCTTGCCACTCTTTCGAAATTGAGAAAAAAGGAATTAGGATCTTCCTGGTCCTGGTATTTTTGTAAGACACTGCTTGGTACATTGGGATGCACCTTCGTGGGCTATGGTGTCCGTAAGCTTTCCTAGGGCAGTTTCATGGACTAGTTGGTTGTTTGCCATGATAGTGGCCTGGCTCTTAAGGGCAGTCTCTAGGGCCTTGCGTTCTTCTCTTGCTTCCTTCATTTGTTGTTTCCACATTAGTTTAAGGTGACGTTGTCCCTCCGCTAACTGTGCGATAACGTCCGGCATGGTGGGTTTGTCCTCCATTATAGAAGTCTTACTGTGATCCCACTTCTGACACCACTTTGTCGTAGGCTGGCCGATATCAAGCACACAGGACTAGTTGAGTCTATAGGTAAGTAGTGTGTATTTGAGTTACATAACACTTTCTGGTGAAGTAAGTCTTTGATATTAGGCTTCTGTTCCTCGGACGCCTCCTCCAGCCTTGGTTGACTAATCTCGTCTTCTTCTTTCTGCTTTCTTCATAGGCCTCTCGGGAAGCATGTGTGGACAGAAGAAGAATAGGCACAGTAAGTGATTGAGCAAGTATTTTCTCTTCTCTTCTCTTACTCTCTCTCTCTCTTTTCTCTCTCTGCCTTTTTCCTTTTCTCTGCTGGCCTAATTCCCTATTCTTTAGAGGTGGGTGGAAAAACGGACCGGATAAAATTAACCACGAAACAAAACAAAAAAAACAACAACAAAAAAACAATTTCCTTATTCCTTGTTTCTGCGCTTTCCTTTCTTCTCCTGTTTTCTGTCTTACTCAGATCTGTCCAGTCGTGTTTGATTCCGGCTTTTCTTTGTTTCCTTTCCTGTTTGTTATTTTCTCTTTCTTTTCTCTATTTTCTCTTGAGTCTCCTTCCTTATCATTGTAGTTTCTTTCTTCTTATTTCCTGTCAGTAACTGGAACCTGTTCTCTTCCTGGTAATCTCTTTCTGTGCTTTCTGTGCTCTCCATTCCCGTCCTCCCTAACCCTTATATGTTTACCTCCCGCTCTGGTGACCGTGCCCTGCAATATTGCCTCCTTCCCGTCCTCCATAACCCTGCACGTCCACAGCCCTGTACCTGACTTAGCCAAGCTTCTCCTGAAGCGTGGCGGGTCCTGAGGTTCTGCTTCCCGGGCTGGCTTTCTTTGCCCCGGGTTGGGACCGCGGTGATTCCTTGCTCCGCTCTTGCTCTGCACTCGAGGGGTGCCGATAGCCCTAGAGGTCTCCTCGACCCCTGGGTCCTTACAAGACTTCGGGGTGGGTCCTCTGTAGCCTTCTTTACGACTCCTCTCCGACCATCCGCCGTCCTCCCTCCCAACTCCGTGACCTGGCCTTTTGACTTCCCAGGTTCCCGCAGATAGAGTCCCGAGCCTATCGGATTGGGTGACCTCGGAGGCACTTCCGGGACAACCAATGTAGCGTCAGCACCAGTCGAGATGGTGTGCGGGTCGGCCTGGTCCGACCCGTCACAAAGTGGTTCACCATTAAACCTTGTTTGTAGAAAGGAAGCCTTCGGTCAAAGTCCCAGCAAAGCCAACTCAGGGTCTGTAACCACCAACATGTCAGAAATTCAACAATATCTTAAAGGGCCTTAATCCAAAAAGCAATGGTTACATTAGTGTAGTGGGTACCTTGGCACTGGGGTCCAGGGGTGTGATGGGCACACTACACCACTTTCATTGCAGTAGTTTAATAATGGAGAGCCTAGTTTAATTGCTTGCAATAGGGATTATGATCCCAAAGCTACACTTATGTAATTTACATCTCAAAGTTCATCATTTTACTCAAATTTCTTTCTCATCTCCCTATCTCCACCCTGCTCTCTTTTCATCTCCTTCATCCATTTAATGTTATCATCCTTAACCCCTTCTTCAGTCTCTCTCACTCTTCACCCTCTTCTGTCACTCACTCATCACCATCTTCTTCCTCCCTTTTCTCCACATTTCTGGTTCCTTTCTCTTCCTTTTTCCTTGCCCACTTTGATCATTCTCATTTAGTTTTTCTTTCTTGCTCAACCTTATTCCTTGTCCCATTTAGTTATTCCTTGCTGCCGTCTTCCTGTTCTTCCACCCTCTCCTTTTTCATCCCTTTCCACTCCCCCCTAAAGCTAAGCTAAGTTGTGGTGGAATCGATTAATTCTAAAGCAGCAGGTGTCAGGAATTATAGTATGGCAACTAAAACCAAATAAAGGTTCTGATCAAGAAAATGAGATAGCAGAAATATAATGAAATGGGGGTCTCAGGAGAATGAAAAGGGAGTTCGCCCTGCAAAGGTGTACAACAGCAACTCTAACTAACTAACGTTTGAGCCACGTAATTAAAACATGAAATAACATCTAAAAGATACATTGCATGATTTCTCCCAGAGCAAGAGCTAATCAAATCTAAGCATTCACTTTGAGCTCTGTGTCGACCTGTTTCACATGATTATGGTAACAAGCTACTCCAGTCCCATGGCGTTGGAGAAACAAGGGAGGACTTCTCCTCTGACTTCCTTCCTTCTCAGGTGCAAAAAGCTAACTTTCAACTAATTAACTAGCAAAAATTGCTGTCACATAAAGTTTCAATAGCAACATTTTAAACTAACGAGAACATGGCAGCTCTTAGTACCAGAAAAAAGAGAAAGATTACGCACAGTGAGAAGATCACAGCATTTCGTCAAAATGGAGCCATCCATTCTTAGGCCTATCACAACTCACTCCATCTTAATGTGAATATACCCTAACCACAGTTAATCATTTATGTTAAACTTATACATTATTCTCAGTTTAAGTGCAAAATATCATGTGCATATAGTGAAAGTATTGATTACTTGTGTTATATAGTAGTATTTTGTCCAATGCAAATACAAATTAGTGACACTGCATTACCACCCCTTGCCAAAACACTACAGCTTCTACCATCATAAGAAATCTCACCACACAGAAAAGAGTCAATGCAGGACTATAGGTTGCTATTGTTTTCAAAGAGCACATAACTGGATCACGAGCGGTAAATATGAGAGGCAAACTAGTCATCAACACAAACCATAGCGCTACATCTTGCACCTGAGCACCAAGAAAATAGAAATAAACATTAGGGCCAGGACCCTTAATACTCTTCTTCTCTCAAGGGCATGCTAATGTACCATTCTGCATCCGAGTCCCCGTCAACCCCTAAGCAGTGACAAAAATATCTTATATATTCCTAAATAGCCAGGCAGAAGAGGATGAACACAAAAGATATACAAAAGTTAGGCATCACAAAAATTCTGACTGCTATCAATATAAGGACTCAAATCCAATTTTAGATTTTTGTATGGAGCACGGATAAAGCAGACAATAGTTGTGGTGTCAGCCCTATACCTGAGAATAATTATTCCCAGATACTTAAAGTCGGGTGGGGGCGCAGCTTATGTCATAGATGCACAAAACGGATTGTATAATGAGGGTACAATTGAGGAAACAGGTCACATGCCAGCAAAATCGAGAAGCAACAATGGTTTATACAAAGAATAGGGAACAAGAAATAACATAGCTGTGGTAATATCTGCAAAATAGTCATTATGTTACACTTAATGTAATGCACAACAAAATCAGAGCAATCAAACGCAAATAAACATGAGTGGTAAAAAGTCGGGGAAATGTATGAATCATAGTTCTGGTTATATCATAGATGCATTCATTATTCCCACCGAAGGGGTATATAATAACGTGTGTCCTGTATGTGCATCCTATCTTGTCTTTCGTGTAACAGCTATGTGTAGCCATTGTCTGAGCTACTTAAGAAACGCTGATTTATTCGCTGTATGCTACAAATACCCTGTGAGATGATGCCCTGTAAGAAGTCAAACACTAAATTTGTACAGGTATACGAGGCAGGCCCAACATGGCTGCTTTTTTTACGAAAATATTTCAATAGATAAACCTCTACCCCGCTCTCGGCAATATGAAGTCTTTGTTTAAGCTACATCAGGGCCTCTGCTTAAAGGGATACATTTCAGATGTTGTTATATCGTGTAACCTTCATCTGCAGCTGTCAAGGAATCTTCTAAGTTTGCTTTATGTTATTGGCCAAACAGCACTCATCAGGCCTATAGTACATTCTAGGCTCAACTATAGCAATTCGCTATTCATAGGGGCAGTGCTTAATTTGTAAATGAAAAGTGCGGGAGCTCAAAGAACTCCTCTGAAACACGCGGATGCTGCATTTAAATGTGCGGACACAGAATACTGAGGCAGCGTAATCCTGGAGCCATCTCGGGCCTCCTCTATCCATTTAAAACCACTCCCTGCCCCTTCAGCTCACTCTTGCAGCTTTCTGCTTTCTCCAATTGTGTCTCTTTTTCATTTTTTATTTCCTCCGTGTTTCCCATATGTGTCTTTTGCTCGCAGCAAGTGCTTGAGGCAGAAGAATAAGCGCCAGCCCTCAAAAATAAGTGCTGGTGCTCAGCACGGGAAACAACAAGCACAAATTAAGCACTACATAGGGGGTTGTGTTGTACTTAAGGCGCAGCGTCCCTGTTTGCGTCATGTGCACTTCAACAAGGTGCACCTTGCACAAACCAGGACAATGGTCCCCATTACATATAATGTGCTGCTCTGAGGGCACTGCATTAGCGAAAGGCAGAGCTGCTAATTGAAGCAGACACTCTGCTTTTCATAGTGCAGGTAGCACCCACCCTGCACTTCACAGTGGAGAGAGCGATTCCCCTTTAACTGGAAGCATAGAGTGACATGGTGACAGTGGACTACCTTTTCCTCCTTTCGGAGGGCTCACTTATGTTGGGTGACACACTGACTGTGGGCTATTTCTTTGTGACAGTCTCTTTGCCCTTGTGCCTGCATCCATAATACAGCACAGGGGAAGAAGCAAAGTATTTACCTCCTTAGCATGAGGCCACACCCCCATGCTAATGAGGTAATGCTGCTTTAAGGTAGTGCTGTCACTGTCCATATTATAGAAGGGACCATAGCTGTAATACTACAGCTCATTGTGCCCCTGGAGCACTGTATGTAATATGGGCCCAGGTTTCTGCTTGTGCCATTGGTTCCTCCAGGAAACTATTTCACCTTCACTGGCTGCCTGTGGCAGCAAGAGTGAAGCTTAAGGTTTTCACAATGGCATAAAGTTCTGAGAGGACTGTATTGTCGAGTCATCCCATCGTGAAACTACCCAAAAAAAGACAAGTACCTTGCATTACGCCTGACATAGGAGTCCTATCTACATGAACAGATTTATAAAGTGTTCTGAGGGGGGTACATTCCTTAATGTCTGTGGGGCTACGCTTTGCAAATTCTTAGGGGGTGACCTGAGGAGCTGCAGCCACCTGCAAAGTCTCCAAGAAGCATCAAGAACAGCTTTTAGGTAGTCATGGAAACCGGTCACTGCTAATGACATTATTCAGTTCGTTGGCTGCTCATCAGATTTATGATCCATGCACTCTGAAAAGAGCTGATGTAGGTTGCATGAGGCACGGAGTTTCTAAAAATGTTATAAGGAATGATACCATCAAGCTTATGTCGCAGGAGAGCTCTGTTTATCTCATTTTGGAGTAGCTTTGCTTGATACTGTTCTGATGGTACTGAGCAGATGTCATGAAGCCCATAAATGGATTACCAATTGCTTGCTTTTTATTTATCATGATTAATTGCCTACATTCTAAAAACAATGGTCAATAGTATTTGTATGAAGTTTAGAGTGCAATCAATATGAACACAAACCAGAGAGGGCTAGGGTTAGCAGAATGGAGCAGATTTTCCATTGGTACCCACTGAAAAGCTCTTGCATCCTACTTTCTGTAGTTTCCAAAGGTTGACTTTTCCCTCACTGGTACTTAGTCAAGACAAAAAAAGTTTAGCTCATCTCTATTGCTTGCATGCAATGCCTCAAAATGTTTGCCGACTGGATACGTAAAGTCGAGCAATAGTGATCAGCTAAAATTCTCCTGCTTTGACCGAGTACCACCAGTAGTGGAGGGGGGCAACCAAGTTTTAACACTGAGATGATTGGAATACAGAGAAATTATGAATTTACAGACCAAGATACACAGAGGTCATAGCAAGGATGAGGAACTCTGGGTACACACAGATGACTGAAATGTGCAGCAGTCACAGCAAAGAGATGTAGCCACCGAGCCCATTCAGTGCTTGATTGTTGGCGATTCTCTGGCGGTATAATACAATTGGAAGCCTTTTTGACCAATACCCAATAATTCTGATTGGGAATTTACTTGCATCATTTTAAAATAATCCCATATATATGATTTATTTACATTGAAGTACTCATTTTTTAAGGCAAAGGACAATGAATTGTTTTAAAATGAAGAAAACTTTTTATTTTTTATTTTTGACTTCAAGCCAATCCAAAATAGCTGGAATGTGGTCAGTTTGTATAAGTCAGAATTGCTCAAATATGTTGATGTAAACGTCAAAGAAAACTTCTTTAAGATGCTTTAAGATGGCCGCAGTGTACATCTCGCTAAGATGGTGACTCTCTTTTCTATGTTTAATGAAATTTGTTTTCTATGTCTATGATCGACAAATAGTGACCACAGGTTCTTTAAAGGGAGGTGCATTAGTTTTGTCTAAATACATTAAAAAAGGCAGAGAGCCAAATCGCGCCTGTTTTAGGTGTCAAAGTAATAAACTAAAATTTCATAGTATCCCGTGGGGTCACATTCTAACATCCATGGTGCATGGGATGCACCATCCTGATCTTCTCTCAGCTGAATCCTCTTTATTCTTCTTTTGACTTTAGCTAGGAGATCCCAACAATTGAAAGGCTTTACTCCATTGCTCCTTAAACTATAGACCAGTGGTTCCCAACCTGTGGTCCGGGGACCACTGGGGGTCCGCAAAGCCTCCTCATGGGGTCCATGACTGCTTAGAAGATTAAATAATATTAATAGATTAGGTCAGTAATGAGTCATTGGGGGTCCTCTGATTCCAATAAGGATCCAGTGTGGGTCCCCGGGTTCCATAATGAAAAAGTGGGGGTCCACAGAAGTCAAAAGATTGGAAACCACTGCTATAGACAATTACTTTGTCATTGGTTTGCGAGTGAACAGATTCAGACGTTCTATACATCACTTAACCTACCGAACGGTTGATTGTGGATAAGGAATTCTCAATCATGCGAGGACAGTATTTGTCTATGTACGTAGGTAATTGAGGTTGTTTTATGCTTTAGACTGCTAGACAGGTCTCCCTGTCTAACTGTTGTTGATCTAAAATACCCTTTTAATTCAGACAGTGCTAGTTTGTACATCTGGTACGCCAGCAAGTTCCAAATATATCTTCATCATCTTGTAATTTTTTAATTTTTAGAGCCTGATAATATATGTGTGGGTCACAATTCTGTAACCTATCTGTTGTTTATAAGACTCGACATAAGTGAAACTATTCAAGGATCATCCAATTGGTTGGGTTTCATGATGTCCTTGTGTAGGCTGTAGGATTAACATTTAGGAGTCAATTTCTTGAACCTTAGGAGTATAGGTGAGGTAGACTGAGTTATGTTTTTATGCTGATTAATTGCAGCAATAACGTGAGAAGCAAGAATAGAGCTTCAATAAGGGCATATTTATGAAGACGTTCAGTTGGAATTTATACTAATGTATGATATATTGCTGTTCACTTGCTGAGCTAACTCCAAAGTTAATGGTAACTCCTGCTAAGGGCGTTCCTTTTTTCCCCAGGTGCATAGACAGATGGTTAATGTCCTGAGCAGACCTGCCAATTTATACTGGGTTGAAATGTTGACACTATAACCTTGGGTGTTTTACAATTTGCTCACGTGAGAACCCTTGTAGATGGTCTGTTATGATTCTATTTGTTTAGAATATAAACCTCACCCTTGGAATAATAAAAGTGCTTTCATGTAAAGTTGTACGTAGTGGCCCACGTTCCTGAGCACTGCACCGTCTGCACTTATAGTGTAGCATCACCTGTTATGGTTTGATTGAACAAATACATTTCTATCAGAAAGAAAATAAAAGGTTGGTGTAAATGTTTGTGCATTTAATAATGGATGAGTGATTCGCTTATGGTGGAATTTTCAAAGAGTACACTAGACTGTCATAGAGTACTCTGATTGGCACAACAATTGAATGAGTCCCAAAGGCTGTGAAATCATGACACCAATGGATGTCCCTCTTGAGATATTTCCCTCACATTTCTTGTAAAAACAAGTGAAATATTTAAAATATATCTCGCCGAACGTTATAGATTTCCATATGCATAAAGGATTCATGCTGGTAACACGTTGTAGACATTTGCTCTCCGTTTTTTTTCTAGTAATATGAACACGTTACAGATGGTGCCACCTTTCCTGTCTAGTCTAAGTAGATTATGTTTAAATACCATTAGTGGCATGTTGCGCTTGATGAAAGTGCGCAGCCTGTTGTAGTGCACTACATATAACGCATCGCCAGATGTATTCTCCGTTGCTCCTTCAGTAACCACTTTACGTCCCTCTTCTTAAAGCCATTCCTTAGCAGAAATTACCTCTCAGCGAAAGCACATTACAAGTACTTACGAAAATGTTTACAACATTCAAGCCTCCGCTCAAATAGCATACAATGACACAAATAAACTACTCAAGCGTCTCAACCTTTAATGTCAGTGTGTGGAAAGGGATGTGGGCGAGATTCTTTCATTTAGCACTTGTGTAAGATCTGATGGCAAGAGCAGGTGAATTACAGAAGACCAGAAATTGAAAAACACCGACTTTTTAGGAAAAAGAATAAGCATGATATGCGTAACAAATTGACATAAGTAGGTGGTACAAAGATGTTTTCTATTTATCTGTGATATCTCCTTTGAATGTGCATTAAAAGAGCGTGTCCTAACGGCGGATTGATGTGTCTGCAGCAAGCTCAAAACCGGTTATGGTGTTTGTACTTCCAACGCATACATGCTTAAGAGTATACAGCATCTCTCACCTTTTCTGTTTGCTGCATCTAGCAGTCATCTTTAATATGTCCGCTTCGAAATGCCCTTCAGCAATTTTAGTCTGTTAGATGCGTGAAAGTCACCATGCATTTTATTTTCACTTTTGCAATGTATAATGAGCTCACATGGTGGGAAGAATAGGCAGATGGAGGGAAGCAAATAGACAAACACACAGTCACTCATATATTACTTTTCATAATCAAACATACTCAGATGTGAAAGCAAGCATTTAAAAGCATGTCACCAGGAGGGAAGTGTATTGATCTTAAAAGTTACATTTATTGCCTAAAAATGCTATTTTTTTAATGTTTTAAATGTGCTGCAGTAGTACAGAATACGGTCCTAGAGTATCCTTCCACCCACCACGTGTCAATAAGCACTGAAGTCGGCTTTACTGTCGACACCACTGGGCCCTCACAGATCTCTAGTCCCCTTTTCCAGCTCACTGTGTCACCAGAGTCAGTCTAGGAGCTGTTCTGGCAGTCAGTGGCTGGGCAGAATGCAATCCTGCAGGCCCCAGGCAACGTGTTGGCCACAATTGAGAAGGGTTTGAGGACCTGCACGATGCCCACCACTGGTAGATGGCTTGCCACCTCATTTCCAGAACTGCCTCCATGCCCACTTCAAGACAACTTCATAACTCTTTTCCTGTTATCTTTGTGAGACCACACCATCCCACCACTCTTGGCTCTACCCCCTTTGTGTGTTTCCCCTCAGGAGATGCCCGGTCCTGACTGCACAATGGCAGGTGGTATTATTTATTGTCCAGTCTGTCAGTAAATAGGATGGTCAGCAACTTATTGTTTCGAACGAAGACTGTCAGTACAGCACCTTTGCTGAGTTGGAGGACTGACATTATGTTTCACGCTGATTTATGGTTCCCTTGTTTATTTAAATTATGCTTTCTGTTTGGATATTGATTTTGAACACTTCATTTTGAACATTTATTTGTGGACATTTTTCATGTTTGATCAAGTTTTTCTTTAAACATCAACCCACCTTTTCCCCTCCCCTCCAGGTGACTCCTCCCTGTACTCAGGTCGTAGTTTCTTCTCTTTTTAAAGATATACATTTTTGTACTTCCCATCGAGTACTATTGCTCTACATCACAACCATCCACCAACATCTAATGCAAACTTTAGTGATGCTTATTCTCTGAACATATTTCAACATTGTGTATTATTTGTGTGCATCCTGAATGAGAATGCCTATTGATGTTTATCTAAGAGCGTTATTGTTGTTGTTGCTCGCACATGCACACACATTTTCCGCATGCCTCAACTCATACTACACATCCATGGAGAGACCTATGTGCACATCAGTTGACAGGCAGCATCTAGGTTTGTACAAAAACATTTATTAGGCTGTAGGTCGTACTTCTTCGAGTTTACATGTTGGTATGTGATTTGTGAGAGAATGTAGTGATTGTAATTGGTGAGCGATATGTTTAATGAGGCGGGGCTTAGCGTTTCTGTTTAAGGGCTGAGTAATCCAGAATTTTAGTTACACAATATTAGGTCTAAGTTGGGATCTGGATCATATTTTGCACTGGAAGCAGATGGGTGGAGGAGATGAGTGTCAGGGTAGGTAGATACTGTCCATTAGGTGGAACAGGGTCATGAGTTGGTCCTTTTGCACTGATAGGTAATCTATTGGTAAGGAACTTGACAAATTGTAGGACCTCATTGTGCCACTTGTGTTTTTCTATACCGTTCATAGGTGCTCCTAGTCCTCCTACAATGCCTCCTACAGGAGGCATTGTACTTTTTGAGGTGCTTGTTTTGCCTCCCCACATCATTGGTGCGCTTCTACCAGCTGTCTTTCAGCCAGTTCCCATATAGCTGTTCATGGAGTGCATGGAGGCGGTTTAGCTAGATGAGTCATGTGCACCTGGTCCTTGTGCTTGGCGAAGCTGCAGTCTGGATGATCCCCTAGAATAGTAGGAAGCTAGATGAGTCATGTAGTGTAAGGCCAACAATTTCCTCATCCTTTGTGATGTTGTATACTGCCATGATGGCGACCTTTTGCCTCCAGAATGGCATTAAGGTCTCTTCCCATGTGACAAAGTGAGAGATGTATCTGTTAATGGGATTACAGTAGGCTTGTGATGGGGTAGGGATGTGAACAAAGTTATACTGAGAATGCATACATTAGATGGTGTTACCTGGTTGGTGCATAAGACAGCACTAGACAAATTCCAGACAAAGCACAGTTGCTGGCTTCATGGTGAGTGCAATGGACTCTATGGCCCTCATTAAGACAATGGCGGTCAGTGATAAAGTGGCGGTAATACCGCCAACAGGCTGGTGGTAATTACCGCCAAATTATGACCATGGCGCAAAGATCTCCGAAAGACAGCCAATATACCACACCGACCACCAGGGCAGAAACTACAGCCACCACGGCGGCAGCCGCCTAAAGCCAGACAGACGTCAAAGTTCCGCCCACCGTATTACAACAACACAATCTGCCACCTTTTCTGGGGCGGTACCAGCGACATCAAAAGCCTGGCGGAAACTGAGTGCAGAAGGGAAAGCCGCCATGGAACCCGAACTGCATGTATTTCCAATTATATTCTATCTTCTGCTCCACCATGAACACCAACGCAGGCGAAGACGATGACGGTGAATACAGGCGCCTAGCACACAAGGGGGGGGAAGAGAGTGACACGCACAACACACACCCCATGCACCCACCCCATACACACAACCAGATGCACAAGAAAGCAAGTTAATCCCCCCAAATCGGCTGAATAATGCAAGGACAAAACAAATGTATCAAAGTGAGTGTAATAATATCAACACAGTTAAAAAAAAATAAGTTAGCCAATGTAACAGATATTTACAAATTTACAGAACAAGGGACACTGCCCCGTCCTCAGTTGGCGTGGGCCACATGGCCACAGGCCAAAGTCCAAGGCCCCACTTGTCACCTGCATCAACACGGAGAGAACACTGCAGGGGCATCATTTGGCAAATAGGAAGGCACCTCGAGGAAAGGGGGGGACACCTCAGGCAGGAACAGAAACAAGACCACTTGTTCTGGAGGGGACAACATGCCCTGTGTTTTGTCCTGGGGAGTGATAGGCCACAGTCTCTGGAGTGGGTGACTTTCCCACTGGTTCTGGAGTGGACAGGCTGCACAGTAGCCCATGGAGGCAGGATTACATTGCGTCCGCCAGTGGTGACGACTGCACTGTGTTGGTGGTGGTGATGGTGGGGGGAGGCTCCTGAACATCCCCCGCACCCTCAGATTGATGCACTGTGGTGGTGCTGATGATGGTGGGAGGCTCCTGCATATCCCCTGCACCCTCGGATGGATGCACTGTGGTGGTGCTGGTGGGTGGCTCCTTCACATTCCCTGCACCCTCGGATGGATGCACAACCATGGTTGGTGGTGGGGGCTACGTGACAGCTGCTGGTGCAGGCTCCTGGCACTTCTTGCCTGCTGCGGCTCTTGCTCTTTTGGGTGGCAGGTGCAGGCTCATTGCCGTTCTTGCCTGCCGGTGCAGGCTCCTTCCCCTTCAGTAAATGTGGCCCGTGGACTGTGTGGCTGAGGTGCTTGGCTAGGTTCTTCCTACCCTGGCCATACATGCAGGATGGGGGGCAAGAGGGAGGGAAGAGGTCAACTGTGGATAGGAAAAGTTTCTTAGGGACATTCAGGAGGGAAGAGGGAGAAGGAATGGGAGTGGAGGATGAGGGAGTGGTTGTTAGAGGTGTTTATCTGCTGGATTTGGGTGCTTGTGCATGGGCTGTATGCTGTTATGAGGTGGATGGCTGTTGGGTGTCTGAGTGCTTGCGTTTGTGTACTTTAGGAGGGGGAGTCAGACACAGTGGGAGAGGACACAGGACGTGTGCATGGATGTTGTGGAGGTGTCTGCCTGCGAGGTGTGTGTTCTGCTTGGTGTGGTGATGATGCTGGTAGTGGATGAATATGTAGTGCATGCAGGTGTGAGTGTGGACGTGGCTGGGAGGGAGGTGGTGGAGGGGGAGACAGGGGAAATAGTGGCTGTTGTAGTGTCTGCAAATGAATGGTGTTTGTGTGAGTGCCTGTGGGATGAAGTGTGGTGCTTGTGTTTTCCTGTGACACTCTTGGGTGTTGTCTTGTGTGCATGCTCGTCTGTAAGTGTGCCTGGGATGGGTTGGGATTGAGGAGAATGGGACTGGGAAGTGGAAGATGGAGGGAGGGGGTGGTAGAAACAGGGACAATGGCTGCCATCAGAAGGAAGGCCAGAGCCTGAATCGATCTCTGTTGGGACGCCAATCCAGTGTGAATGCCCTCCAGGAATGCATTAGATTGTTGCATCTGGGCTGCCAGCCCCTGGATGGCATTCACAATGGTTGACTGCCCTACAGATAAGGATCTCAGGAGGTCAATAGCCTCCTCACTCAGGACAGCAGGGCTCACTGGGGCAGGGCCCGAGGTGCTTGGGGCAAAGGAGATACCCACCCTCCTGGGTGAATGGGCAACTCGCTGAGGGGCTGCTGGGAGGGCAGTGTTGGTACGGGTAGTGGCTGTAGCTGGGGTGATCACAGAAGTGTCCATCACCAACAGGGAGCTTCCATCAGAGGAAGTATCTGTTTCTGAAGTGCCCCTCCAGTCTCCGCCGTGGTGCTCCCCTCGCCCTCCTTCCCACTGGTGCCCTCAGCGTCGGTGGACTCTGCCTCCTGGGTCCTGTGGGATGCAGCTCCCTCCGTTGCCGGAGCCTCTGCTCCTCCCCCAGATGATGCTAATGCACATAAGGATAGGATGACAAATCAAGAAAGGGGGGAGAGGATAAAGGATACACTGGGTCAATGGCTGCACCAACACCACCATTGGCATACACAGCACCCTCACCCACAGGGAACAGGCCTACGCACTATGCATTGCACCACCACTGATATCACTATCCACCAAGGCATGAGGAGGGGCACACACCACCAACTGCAGCACAAATGGGACCTGCGCAGCCCTGACCAGTAGTAGATGCTTACAAGCTAGGTAGGCAGGATTATCCCTTCAGAGGACCTATGCTGCTATGTCAGGCCTGGCCTAAGGGCACCCACTGACACACACCCAGCACCCCAATACCACCCCACCAGGCGTAAGTTGTAATGATGGGCACTGTACTAATCCCCTTG
Source organism: Pleurodeles waltl (assembly GCF_031143425.1). Classification (NCBI taxonomy): domain Eukaryota; kingdom Metazoa; phylum Chordata; class Amphibia; order Caudata; family Salamandridae; genus Pleurodeles; species Pleurodeles waltl. The sequence goes on along the minus strand of NC_090436.1, from coordinate 885,451,521 downwards.
CGGCTGCTGTGATGCCCTGAAGCGCCCATCCAGCTCTGGATAGGCCACCGCCAGTATGTGGGCCATCAGGGGCGTCAGGATTTGACAGGCGCCCCTTCCTCATTGGGAGGCCATCCCCAGCTGGGCCTCCACCGTCTTCCATGCCCAGCTTCTCAGGTCCTCCCACCGTTTGTGACAGTGGGTGATTTGCCTGCCATAGACCCCCAGGGTCTGCACCTCCTTGGCGATACCCTTCTTTTGATGGGTGCTGACCTGCAGAGGCAATACATACAGGAAAATACCATTAGACAAACAGTCCAGCCTGTTACAGATATGGCCCACCATACCCGTTCCCATCACCATTGGCACACACATAGCCCAGCACACAAGCTGTATGCCGCAAAGAAGACATCCACCTACCCTACTTACATGAGGCCTTCACACACACCACTCCATGCATTCATGCCACATGCATCGTGCCCACAGTGCACTCACCTGTTGGTCTGGAGGCCCATACAGCAGTCCGTACTGGGGTAGGACCCCTTCCACCAGTCTCTCCAACTGCTCAGAAGTGAAGGCTGGGGCTCTTTCCCCGGTCACACAGGCCATGGTAGGTTACAGACACAGGTCACAGCAGCACATGCAGTGTAGGTCCTTTCCTATGGAAGGTCAGGTAGCAAGTGAGGAATATGATAGGAAATGGAGGTCACATCCGCGGTGGTGCATACCGTCACTGCCAGCGTCGATCACCATTGGCCACTGTAACCCATAGGGCCCAATATTAACCAATGTGGAGTTGCACAGCGGTTCTCCACCGCTTCCCGCCCTAGTGCACAACGTCAGCGGAATTACCTCACTTCCACCTGTCGTTCCACACAGGACAGGCGGATGCCATTTCAAGGGGGGGCAGCCCTATGGATTAATGCTGCGTCACAGGAGAAATAGGCACATACTGGACAAAGCACATTGACCCATTACAAGTTTACAGATTGAAAACTCCTGTTGTGGCTCCAATGTTCAGTTTGTGACAGCCTCCTCACTCTTGTGTCCCTTAGATACCTACCGCTGCAGATGAATAGGAGATGGAGACATACCCCGTGTACATACCCCTGGTGGACGTGGCAACACTGGAGGACTGGCACATTATCCTCACCTATAGACTTGACAGGGCCACAATCACAGAGCTGTGTACCCAATTGGAGCCTAACCTGATATCTGCTATCCGTCACCCCACTAGGATCCCCCCTCTTGTGCAAGTACTATCTGTACTCCATTTCCTGACAACTGGTCCTTTGCAAGTGACAGTGGGCTTGATAGCAGGAATGTCACAGCCAATGTTCTCAAACGTTCTCAAACGTGCTGACAAGAGTCTTGTCTGCCCTGATAAAACACATGTGCAACTACTTTGTTTTCCTCAGGTGGAAGATTTGTCCACAATGAAGGCTGAGTTTTATGCAATGGAACATATCCCCAACATAATTGGGGTGATTGATGGCACACATATTGCCTTTGTCTCTCCTCCGGCAGAATGAACAGGTATTCAGGAATCGTAAGAGTTTCCACTCCATGAATGTTCAGATGGTGTGCTTGGTGGACCAGTACATCTTCCACATCAATGCTAAGTATCCCGGGTAGGTACATGATGCCTTTGCCCTGAGGAATAGCAGCATCCCAAATGTGAGGGCCCAACTACAGAGGCACAGGGTGTGGCTAATAGGTGAGCCCTGGTTCCCACCCAGTAGATGTTGGTGTATGTGTATGGTATGGGCGATATAGGATAGTGTGTGGCTAAATGTTGTCCCTCAATATTTGCAGGTGACTCTGGTTACCCTAACCTATCATGGCTGCTGACCTCTGTGAGGAATGCCAGGACAAGGGCAGAAAAACATTATAATGAGGCACATGGGTGAACAAGAAGGATAATTGAAAGGACCGTTGGCCTCCTGAAGGCCACGTTCCAGTGCCTCCATCTAACAGGTGGATCCCTGTGCTACTCACCCAAGAAGGTCTGCCAGATAGCAGGGGCATGCTGCATGTTGCACAACCTGGCCCTCATACGACATGTCCCTTTTCTGCAGGAGGAGGAGGAGACTGGAGATGCCCGTGTGGCAGCAGTAGACCCTGTGGACAGTGAGGATGAGGAGGCAGAGGATGAGGATGAGGACAAAAAAACATCAGTTATTCAACAATACTTCCAATGACACACAGGTAGGACAGTGTGACTTACATTTCAATTACTTTGGTTGCAATCTGTGTGGCAATGGCATGCTGATATTTCCCACTTCTGTGCCCACTTACTGTTCCCTCTGGCAATTCATTTTGCAGATGTTGGTGACTTGACATATACTCCTGGTGTGATCACTACAGCCAGCTACAGGTCATTATTCTATGCTCATTCTATGTACAGTTCATTTTCAATGTTTGTACCTGTTTCAATCAATACATATTTGATATACATGACAGACTCCAAATATATTTTTGTCAAAGGGTGTTTACTGAAGTGCTAACATATAGGGGGCAAGTGCAATGGGATGGGGTGATGATGGAGGAAAGTCCAGGTAGTTCTAGGTGGACAGGGTGACTGAGTGGGGCACAAGGATGACTGTCAGGGGAGTCTCATTTCCTGACGGGGTCTTGGCAAGTGTCTCTGGCTTCTGTCTGGATCGCAGGGAACATTTGCAAGGTTGATCCCCTTCTGCAGGGGGGGGAGTGCTGGTGGCCTCTGAGTCCTGTGGCGGGGCCTCCTGGCCACTAGCAGCAGCAGAAGTGGAACTCTGTTCAGATGTCTGACTAGTGGCAAAGGCCCGCTGGTGTGAGACTGCCACCCTCATAATGTTGGCCATGTCTGCAAGCACCCCTGCTATGGAGATCAGGGTGTTGTGGATGGCCTGCAAGTCCTCACTGATCCCCTGGTACTGTCCCTTCTGCAGCCGCCTGTTCTCCTACACATTGTCCAGGATCTGGCCCATCGTGTCCTGGGAATATTGATAGGCTCCCAGGATCTCGGAGAGTGCTTCCCGGAGAGTCGGTTCCCTAGGTCTGTCTTCCCCCTGGCACACAGCAGTCCTCACAGTTTCCCTGTTGGCCTGTGCCTTTGTGCCCTGAACCGTGTGCCCACTGCCACTGACCCTAGGTCTCTGATTGTCTTGGGGTGAGGTGTGGCCTGGGGTCCCTGTAGAGCTGGACACACTGCTGATTGACGTGTCATAGGGACAAAGCTGTGGGTATGCTGGGTGGGTGCTGTGGTGGTGTTTCCAGATGGGGGAGGCTCGGTGGTGGTGTGTGACTGGGCCTAGGTAACCGGCTGTCCAGTGGTCCCTGATGGGCCAGGTAGGTCATCCAGATCCTGAAGACCAGAGTTGCTGTCATGACTGTGGGTCTCTTCAGGTGGGGGACTGGATAGTGCTGGCACCTTTTCTCTGCTGACATTGGCTAGGATACCTGTGGGAATGTAAATGATGTGTTATGGTTTATCTGTCTGACATATTGTACATCCGTGGCTTCCCCTCTGGCTGGATTTGCCATGCCAGCTTTAACTTGTGTATGTTAGCGTATGGTGGGATTGTTAGGGCTGTGGGGGGTGTCCATGCATTGGTACAGCATGCTGGATTTGCATTGGGTAGTGTATGGTGGGATTGTTAGGGCTGTGAGGGGTGTCCATTCATTGGTACAGCATGCTGGGTTTGGCATTGGGATGAGTGAGATGTGATGGTGGGGTATATGGGATGTAGTGGAGTGATGGGAGTGAGGGTGTGTGGTGGCATGCAGGTAGGGGGGTGATAATAGTAGATAGTTGACTTACCAGAGTCCAGTCCTCCTCTAATTCCGGCCAGGCACTCAGGATGCATTATTGGCAAGGCTTGCTCCTCCCATGCTGTGAGTTGTGGGGGAGGAGGTGGGAGTCCACTGTCAGTCCTCTGGATAGCGAGCTGGTGTCTTGCTGCTATGGAACGTACCTTCCCCTGTAGGTCGTTCCACCTCTTCCTGATGCCATCTCTAGTTCTGGGGTGCTGTCCCACGGCATTGACCCTGTCCATGATTCTCCGCCATAGCTCCATCTTCCTGGCTATTGATATTTGCTGCACCTGTGCTCCAAATAGCTGTGGATCTACCCTGACAATTTCCTCCACCATGACCCTTAGCTCCTCCTCTGTGAAATGGGGGTGTCTTTGTGGTGCCATGGGTGTTATCTGACGTGTGTCGGAAAGGGTGTGTTGGGTAATGTGTTGGGGTGTTTGATGTGGAGTGCGTGAGTGGTGTATATGTGTGAGTAGTGTGTGGCTCTGGTTGTCAGTGGTCTTGGTGTCCCACTGGTGGCAATGATTTGTATTCGTAAAGGGTTGTGGGTAATGTGTGTGTGTGTTTTATAGTGGTGTGGATGTGGGGGTGTGGTGTGTGTATGGGTGTCAGGTGTGTGCTGTTTAAATTGTCCAAAGTGGTGATGTTATGTATGTGGGTGTCCATTGTGAGCGCAGCGGTATGTACTACCAATGGTTTACCACCATTGAATGTCCGCTGTGGTGATTCATGGGTCATAATGTGATGGGCGTTGTTCTGTTGGCGTAACGGTGTGGGTTTTGGGACCGTCAGTTTATCACTGACCTATGGTCTAGCGGATTTGTGTATGTGGATGAATTTTGTCGGATTGGGGTGTGTGTGTCAGAATATGGTGAACGGATATCCGCCGCCGCAGCAGTAAGTTGGCAGCCATCAGCGTGACAGTAAGTGGGATTTACCGCCAATGTCATAATGAGGGCCTATGTCTTTAGACAGGGATATATCTTACCTGCAAGTACAACAGTGTCTCAGGAGGTGGACGGACCCTGTGATATCAGCCGTTTTCTGATGTTGAGGGCAAGGGAATGATAACATGTGGACTTGGATGGAACAGCTGTCATATAATGGTGAAGAAGCATAGAAGTGAGAAGGCAGAGAGAACCTTTTGACATCTGGCATATTTTAGATTGCTGTGAGGACATGGGTCCTGACACATGGATCTATGTGTCATTGAAATTCTGATAAACATCTTTCATCTACATATATGTGGTTGTTGTAGTTGAAATAGTGCATAAAGTCACACAGTGCTCTGAAGACCCCATGGTAGCAAATATAACTGACTAATGAATATTAGGTGGCTGCTGTTATGCTTCCAGTATGCCCTCTGATTCATCGTAATGGATGCATCACTCTGTTCTGACCAGAAGATGCTGACTGACTGTGACACACATATTTAGACTAGTAGGATGGAGTAGAAAGTAGGATGGAGTAGAAACATGTACATACGTCTAGGCCATGTATTTTCACAATTCGGTCTGATGCCTGAAAGATACTGTCACAATGAGGTCCTTTGCTTGTTTCGGTGGAAGGGGCATTACACAATGACTCATTACATAACATGAGGCTCAGTAACATGGATAGGGACATGACAAGCAGTGGGAGGTAGACAGTTGTTAGTCATGCATGCTCACTGGACATCCGCAATCTGCAATATGATAGTCAGAAAATTATGCTTTTTGAGAGCTATCATTTTGCAGGTAATTAAATTGTTCTAAATCTTGTGACGGGCACAGTTCTTAGTGCAGACCTAGGTGTTAGTAGCATTCTGCTAGTTATGACAATGGTGTGTCTTGTGCATGGACAATTGAGGCAGGAGGCTTTTGGCAAAAAACCCTAACATAGCTACATTAGACATGTGACAGTGAAAAAAATCTGACATGCATTGAAATTTAGTTATGAATATTGAAGGATACTTTCCTGGCTCTGTCATTCAACCAGGCTGTGTAACCAGTTTGCATGACACCAGAGGTATGGCAAAATCAGTGGAGGTGGTGTAAGTTGGCAAAGTGGCTATCAACATATGCCCTGAAATGGTAAATGCAGCGGCAGCTCCTTCGCTAAGGTGGATGAGCATTGCCCCACTGCTCTATGCAGTGAAGGAAAGGGAAAAATAAAATGATAATAATGCAACAATATATAATTTTATTTTTCCTCAGAGTATAGTGAGGGTGAGGCAGGACTGGGCTGGGCTGGGCTGAAGGAACGCTATGTGCATAAGTGCACATGATGCTTTGGCTGGCCCAACAGTCATGCACACTTTGCATTTCTCCACCCCAATGTATTGATTAGCCAGGAAGAGAAAGTGCACAAGGCCCTACTCCCTGTCTGAGTGCCGAAGCAGGGCACTCAGACCAATCATGACGCTGCTGTCATGCTGTTGACAGCAGCGTCATGATTGAAGGGGAGTCTGGAAGCCTGTATGTTTCCGGAATATGAAAAGAAAAGAGAGACAGAACCGTCGCACCCAACATAAAATGTAAATAAAAAATTAAATCCTAATCCCTGCCACCCCCGTTGACAAGTGGCTGCCACCTGGTAAACGTGACATATTAATGATATTTGTAGTGATATTTTTGTTTAGGCTTTCACATTGCGGTACAGCATGAGTTGTGCACTGACAAACCTGGGTGGTTGTGAGAATTTGTAGTGACAGTGGACATGTTCTGTTACATGTATCTCTAGATTGTGGTAAGAACTGATATTGTTGTGAAACATGCATATTGTATGATATGGATGTGCTGATTTACTCATCCTGGTGTTGCCCCTGCCACAAGGATGATGGCTTGCTGGCCCTTTCAACCATTTAAACACTAGGGCCCATATTTATACTTTTTTTGCGCCCCATTTGTGTAATTTTGTGACACAAAAGTGGCACAAACTTACAAAATATAACTGTATTTTGTAAGTTTACGCCACTCTTGCATCAAAATGTGACGCAAATGCAGTGTAAAAAAGTATAAATATGGACCAGAGGCGTGAAGGGATGATTGTGAATATGTGCATATGTTGCTTTTGTACGGACATGTGTGTTCACAGATAGTTCTTGCTACTTGGAGGAGAGCTTGTTTCCCACATATTTGATTGACCCCTTTGTCTTGTAACAGACATATATGCTGTAAGTGGTCATGGTGATATTTTTTGGGAGTAGGCTAGGGAGTTGAGATGAAGGTGTGAAATGAGTCCTTCACCAGGGACCACAATTGCCAACTGCATCTTGTAAACCTGTCCTTCACATGCCTTTTCTCATTCTGCAGTTTTTCTTTATACCTGCCACAGTGCATTTGTCCACAGTTCATTTGCCCACTCCAATACATTCACCTAATCAGTGAAAATCTGCCACATGGCTTGCTTCTCCACACTGGTATGGTTATGGAAGTAGATCATTTAATTGACCATAAAGGGCAAGAAACAATTTACCAGGATGTCTGTCTCCTCCTTAGTGAAAGTCCCCTTCTGCTTGAGTGTAACAGCCTGAATATTGCAATTTAAAGCTCAGTTGCAACAAACCCTTCAGGGGGGGAGAACATGGCACTGTGTTTTGTGCGGGCTTTATATACTTATAATAATTGCACTGTTGCCTGGTGTGTGTGTGTGAGAATGTGGTTAGTTGTTGATAGTTTTTCGGATGAGGAAAAATATGCTGCAAAGACAGATAAGAAATACGACCATAAAGTCACTCATAGCAAAGTTGTGGTTATTATTTAAAGCATACATATATTACCCCTCATGTTGTGTGGAAATGGGAAAAAGACATATGCCTTCCATTGAGGGGAAATATCCTCTTAGTTTTACAATGCCTGAAAACAAAAATTATACTTCAAAACCAAAATCACTTAAAAACAGATTATAAATGTGTCGGGTTGATTTGTAGTGATTATTTATAAGGGGTGTTAGAAATGGGGTCTTTGGTTGGCAGTCAGGTTACCCCCTGACCAAGCAAGGACCGTCACTCTACTCAGGGTAAGTCACACACAATCCAAACTATCCTGTGCCCACCCTCTGGTAGCTTGGCACTGAGCAATCAGGCTTAACTAAGAAGGCAATGTGTAAAGTATTTGTGCAATAAATCATGCAACAACACAGGAGAACACCACAAGAATACACCACACAGTGTTTAGAATAATATATAATATTTATCTGGTAAGATGCAGGTCACAGCCATGAAGTTTCAATAAGTATACATTGAGGTACCACTGTAAAAATGATATAAAGTGGCTTTAGTCTTTTAAAAGCAACAAGTGTCTCTTGCAAGCAAAAAGTACCTCGTTTGCGTTCACAATCTCCGCAAGGGACCGCAGAATAGGAGATGCGTGGAAAATGGGGAGGTGTGCGTTGACTTTTCCGGCACCCACAGACGATGCGTCGTTGAGTTTTCATGCAGGGCAGGCTTTGCATCGATTTCCGGTGTGGAGACTGGGATCCTTTTCCGGTTGTGGGTTTTTTGGAAGCCCCGGGGACGATGTGTTGAAATCCTGGGCACGCAGGACGAAGTCACAGGGGCTGCGACAATCCGGTGGGCGATACGTGGAAATTGCATCAATTCCTCTCAAGAAGTTGGGCTGCGTCATTCCAGTTTGGCTTTGTGTTGATCCAGGGGGCGGAGCATTGAATTTCTGTTTGAAACGTTGGCGCTGCGTCAATCTTCCCCTTGCTGAGTCGGCTGCATCGTTCCACTTCAGCATGCAATGATTTTCTCACCGCGATGCGGGCTGTGCATCGTTTCTTGCAGGCTGTGCGTCTATTTTCGCCGCACAAGGAGTTATTTTGCGAAGGACGTCTTTTTGGTCCTGAGACTTCAGGGAACAGGAGGCAAGCTCTATCCAAGCGCTTGAAGAGCACTTCTTAGCACAGCCAGAGAACAGCAAGGCACCAGGGCAATAGCAAGGCAGCAGTCCTTCTCAGAAAAGCAGTCCAGGTGAGTCCTTTGGGCAGCCAGGAAGTTCTTCTTGGCAGGTTGCAGGTTCTGGTTCAGGGTTTCTTCTCCAGTAAGTGTCTGAGATGGTATGGTCAGAAACCCTGCTTAAATATCCAAATGTGCCTTTGAAGTGGGCGAGACTTCAAAGAGTGGCTTAGAAGTGCACAAGGACCCCTTTCAGTTCCATCTTGTCTGCCAGGGTCCCAGTAGGCGGTGTGGCAGTCCTTTGTGTGGGGAAGGCTACTGTCCTTTGACATGTAAGTGTCAGGCCCTCCACCCTCCCAGCCCAGGAAGACCCATTCAGTATGCAGGTGTATGCAAGTGTGACTGAGCATCCGGTGTTTGGGGTTGTCTGAGTGAATGCACAAGAGAGCTGTCAACTAAACCTAACCAGACGTGGATTGTAAGGCACAGAAGGATTTACGTGCAGAGAACTGCTCACTTTCTAAAAGTGACATTTCTAAAATAGTACTATTAAATCCAACTTTACCAGTCAGCAGGATTTTGTATTACCATTCTCGCCATACTAAATATGACCTTGTTACTCCTTTTAGATCAGAATCTACCACTCAAACAGTATATGAGTGTAGCCCTAATATTAGCCTATGAAAGCAGCAGGCCTCACAATAGTGTAAAAACAAATTTTGAAGTTTGACACTACCAGGACATATAAACTGCACAGGTGCATGACCTTCCTTTTATCTACATAGCACCCTGCCCTATGGGTTACCTAGGGCCTACCTTAGGGGTGACTGGCATGGTTAAGAGGCTACTTGTGTGGGTGGCACAATCAGTGCTGCAGGCCCACTAGTAGCATTTAATCTACAGGCCCTGGGCACATGTAGTGCACTTTACTGGGGTCTTACAAGTAGATTAAATAAGCCAATTGGGTATTAACCAGTGTCACTATGTTTTAAGGGTGATACCTTATGCACTTTAGCACTGGTTAGCAGTGGTAATGTGTGCAGAGTCCTAAAACCAGCAAAACCTGTGCCCAAAAAGTAGAGGGAGGCAGGCAAAAAGTTAGGGGTGACCACCCTAAGGCTGTCAGGTATAACAAGGGATATCAACTACTGTTGGTTCTCTTTCTCTCCTATTTGGAAGGTAAACCTTCTAATTCTGATGTTAGTTTGAAAGCTTTTTTAATATTGCTTTCTTTATTAAAATTCATCAGTCAATGGAAATACCAATACAATACAGAACAAAGCTTGAAGCACATACCATATAAGTCCCTATTCTAGCTAAGTGGAATGTGAGTAAAATCTGTTAGATGCCTTAAAGAGTTCTTAGTTCAGATGTGAAAGCATACAGTCTTTTGCAAATAATAAAAATACCTTCCCTTAAAAAGAGGCTCAGGAAATTCATAGATTCAAAGCACCATAGATTCAAGTAGAGGGGATGAAGAGCCACTCACAATGAATCTGAGATGTATCGGCAAAGAATTTAGGTCAGAAAATGCAGGATTTAAATCATAGAGCTCTCAAGGAAGTTTAAGTAAAAGGACTCAAAATAGGTCAAGGATGAAGAGCTCTCTCTGTAGTCTGGGAACACACATTTATACAGTGGTACATATCAGCAAAATGCAACAATTACTGGCAACTGTTGGGGATAACCCATCGTCTGGACCAGTTGGAAAGCAATGTCTGTATGGGAACAGAGTAGCAGCTATCGAGTAAGCAAACTAAACAAAGAGCATCCTAAACATAAGACACAAATAGTCTTGAATTCATAACTCAACTATCAGTTCAGCTCACTTTATCATTGCTTCTTTAAGGCAAAACAGGTGCAGTACATTACTCAGTGAGATCACTCCCCTTCTCAGACCCTTCTATTAACAAAACTTTTTTTATCAAGAAATATTTTACAAAGATTAAACTAACATGTCAACACATTATTATATTTTACGCAGGTCAACAGGGTAAGAGAACTAAAGCATAACACATCGTATATTCATTCTGTTGTCTCAAAAATGCATTTGCGGCATAAAAACCCATACACATATGACCATGACACAAGTCAGAGCAAACAAAGACAAGCATTTGTAATGCAACGGGTCTCGCGTTTGCTCACGTTAGAGCTGATCGCGTTGTAAACTCCTAAGCCGACTTTTCATCTATCGGCAAAAGTGCCTTTATGTACGTAACCTGAAAAAGTGAAATTAACTGTGTAAAGAGCTTGACTTCTGCCAAGTGAAATCACGCTAGGAAAATAGAGAAAAAGTAGTCCACGATCCGACAGAAAACAGCGAGCCTCGCATGTTTTCTGTACTTGGTCGCTGCGTTCGAGGAGGGCTAACCACCGGAGAAGGCATGACGTGTGCATGCCTTCCACTAATGAAATCAAGCAGATTTTACTAGGCAAGCCCACGAACCAATGAAACACACTGATGTGACGTCGACAGGGCTCCGAGCCCTTTTCTAATAACTAAAGCGTCTCGCTGCGATACGCATGCGCGAGCGCATGCAACGCAGGCTCGACCCTAAAAAACTAGGAAGGACACATTTGTCAGCATATTGAGCTAAATATACGTGACTATGGAATTCTTCTGCAAGGTCTACATTTGAATGCAGCTTTTTGTGTCAAAGACTTTGCATTCACTCTATGCATTAGCCGTAATAATTTTTATTTAATTAAACACTTTCACAACCTCCCCCATCTGATGATTTCTAACCTTCACAAATTTCATTCACAGATAATTACAAAGTTCACTCTCATCTTCAATTGAGTTTTTCCTTTTTTCTTTTTAAATTTCCTTTCCTTTAGTTTCTTATATTCCCTATATGGTCATTTAAATCTAAGGCCCTGATGTAAGAAAAGTGGTGCTGCACCTAGTGCTGCGCCACTTTTCTTGTGTCTCTTAGAGCCCCCTCAATGCCACCATGCTTGCACCGCATCCAAGATGCGGCACCCCATGGTGGTAGTTAGGAAAACTAGTGGCAACATTTTTGACGCTAGTTCGGAGATTCGCAGGATTAGCATCAAAAATGTTGACGCTAATCCCAAAAAGCCCATTGAGGTTGATTGAAAACAATATCATGCCTCCTTTTAATGCCTGCTCTGAGTAGCCATTAACAATGTCAAAATAAAAGATGCAAAGAAATCTTTTAGATTCCTTTGTGCCATTTTTACCGCCCCCTAACAGGGGAACACCCCCTTTGCATACCTTATGCTTGGCGCAGGTATAATGTGGCACAAAGGGTTACAAAGTGGCACAATGCATGCAATGCGCCACTTTGTAAATTTGGCACAGTGATTATGGTCTTGTTGGGCTACATTAACATAAAACAAATTATGCTAATGTAGTGCAAGGAGGTGCTGGGGCTCTTAAATCAGCTCCTAAATCTTTCTTAATTTGTTTATTCATCTCTTTGTTTTTCTTATTTTGCAATGCCTTTATAACTTTATAAAATCTTAAAGCAGACAGGAAACAGTTCATTAAAATAAATACAGGTACTAATATGGCTTTGTGGATTTCTCCGCCTGCTGTTGTAATTCAGTTGCCTATAGCAAAGATTCCTTTCCTGGAGCTTTCTACTATATTAGTAGTTTCTAAAGATTCTAGGTCAGGCTTTAGATCAGAAATATTTTTGGCATACTCTATAATCTTCTTACTCTCATTGGGACTGTAAGTACAGAAATTTTCTAATTGAAGTATTTTGCAGACTCCTCCTTTGTCTGCTAGTATAATGTCTAAAGCATGTATTTTGCAAATCCATTGATCTAATTTCCACTAGCTCTGTGTTTTCATAATGATAAAGCTTCAGATGTGCTGGTTGCTGTTTGTCCACTACTGTTGAAATCTTTCTGATCTTCCCATCTTTCAGCATTACACCAACTGCTGGTATAATAGCTCTAAATATGACTTCCACTGTTTGTGATCCTACATCACACTGCCAGTCTATTTGTGTGCAGGTGTCATTGTTAAAGCATCTAACCTCTGTACATGGTACCTTTTTGGAAAAAGCAAACCTAAGCAGAAATAATTCCCATCCTAGGCCCTGATTCACTAAGGTTAACTTAGACCAAAAGTTTAAGTTTAGGCCAAAGTTGTAAACTGAGACCAAAAGTCTAACTTTACCACAAGTAAAGTTAGACTTTTGGTCGAAGTTTACACTTTTGGTCTAAACTTAAACCAAAAGTGTAAACATAGACCAAAAGTCTAACTTTACTACAAGCAAAGATAGACTTTACGTCTAAAATTATACTTTTGGTCCAAGTTTACCTTTGTGAATTGGGCCGTTGTCTGTAGGTAATCTAAAATATGCATTCTCCACACACAAAGTAAACTCAAGGTATAGTTTGATCATCTCCCTATAAACTGTACCACATTCCCCCTGACAATTCAAAAACATGTTCACAATTACTATTCACTACAAGTCTTTTTCTACCTTGACTTCCTCTTTTAAACACACACACACTTTCCCCTTGTGTTTTTTCTTTAGCTTTAGTCTTCTTTTCCCTTGTAGTTAAGTTAGTTTCTTGCAGCTTTATTTACAGCAATCTTCACATAGTCTTCTGTAACCCTACTCTGTGTTCTTCTAAAATGTTATACCTACTCTCCTGTTGCAGCCTCTGGCCTAGGTAAATCTTCTTAATTATTTTTACCTAACAACTTATCTGTTTTTATTTCAGTCTATTAGCACAGTCCCTTCAATGAATTTTTCACAATTGAGTTTTGTTCTTAACAGTTTTCAAGGAGGTTCAGGCACTTCTTTATTCCAATGAAGTAGATCTGATATTGAGATGTTTCACACTTGGCTCACGTAAGAAGTCCATTCATGTGCTGATAATTTTCAACAAGGTACTCTTGCTCTTTTGGATCTCTTGTGTCCCTTATATCGCTTGAGTCTGTCTCTTCTGAAATTATCAGTGGTATTGAATTGATTGACACATTCAACCATAATTTTGTTCGACTATATGCTTTTGGCCACTTAGCATTGTGGGCATCTCTTTTTGTTCTTGTCTTAGTTCTTGTCCCTTCTCCTGAAACTTTTTGTCTTTCTGGTGGTGTCTCAACTGCACTTCACTCTGCGTTCTTGCTTCTACACCTTCTGTAGCAAGAGCTCTGATGCCACTCTGTGAGATGTCAAAGAATTGGATTTCTTACACTGTCTGCAGTTCTTCACTCCTTTCTTCTCTTTGCTGTCTTGCCTCTTTCACTTGTGTGTCCTGTATAGTTTGTGGAGGCACAATCACCAGTGCTGTTGGCTCTGGCTCATAGAACACTATTTCTTCATACAGATCTCTCATTCTCTGGGACGTGAGGCATGCAACCAGTTCAGCATTACGGCACATTTGACACCTACCTTGGCTCCACCCAGGACTTTCTCAAATGTTTCTTCATCAGCACCAAGTCACTGGGACTGAGGCCATGGCACTGCTCTTGATGAGGATTTGCAATGACAGCTTCGACCTGTCGAGAGACAAAATGCATTACATCAGCCAATCCTTTGCAAAAATTGAGTACCTTGTCATCTGTTATGTTCACAAGTGTATTTGCAGTTACAACAGGCAGCCTCAAGGCTCTCCCCATAAGGATTTCATGGGGTGATAAATCTGTATTCCTTTAACCTGTACTTTGAAGACTCATCAACACCAAAGGTAGAGCATCAGGCCATTTCAGTGGAGTATGTGCACAGACTTATGCCGATCGAGATGTGATGGCCATTTAGTTGTTGTACTATGCCAGGAGCCCCAGGGCGATAGCTACAATGCAACTTTTGCTCTACTTGTAGTGCTGCACACAACATCTTTATGATCTTGCTGTTAAAGTGAGTTCCTCCATCTGACTCCAGAGAAACCAGTAGTCTGTACCTCTGTACCAGTTCCCTTAACAGAAGTTTAGCTACAGTGAAACTTTCATTTCTCCTTGTTGGGTTTTCTTCCCATCAATAGAAAATGAATACTATAATCAGGACGTATCTTCACCCATTACTAACAGGCATTTCTACGTAGGCCATCTGCAGCCTGTTGAAGGAATCACCTGATCTCCCAACGTGACTTGGTATAACTGGTGTTCGTTTCCCTACCTTCATTTGTATGCATGTCACATAATTCTTCTGAATAAGCCCTAAATCTGGGATTGAACCTATTTTGCTTAAATGACCTGTCTGTTGCATCCCTACCTAAATGCATAAGACCATGGAAATGTTGTATCATAGGGGACAGTAAACTATCTGGTAAAACTGGTCTTCCATCTGCTGAAACCCAAATGTTATTAGCATCCTTTCCACATCCTGCTCTGATCCAACTCTGCTGTTCTGCTTCCTGCAACTCTTTCAGTTCTTACCATGTGTCAGCTATGGACACCAACATTAAAATGACAGTGTCCTTTGAGATTCAGCTATGAATGTTCCATCAAATGTACAAGCCACAATCGTACAATACGTGCCACTTCATCTCTATATCTGTTGCCGACTGTGACATAGCCATTGTTGCTCCTATGTGCTGCACATTTTACAACAAGCCTCAGAGCTTCCAAAAGTCTTCTAACCTGTTCGCTATTCCTGATAGGGAACCCAGATGAAGTCATAAAACCTCTTTGCGACCATTACTGTCAAAAATCATGGACCGCAACAAAGCCACATTGACTATCGGTAAAAATATTCACTCTCATTTGGGCTGTCAAGATGCAAGCTCTGATAAGAGCAACCAGTTTTGCAACATGTGCTGAGGATACTTCTTGAAGCCATGAACCTTCTACAATCTCTTGTATTGTCATCACAAAAAGGACATAATCAGGACATAATCAGTATTTAGTAAAGGCTCATCTTTTATGTCAGGTCTTGGCAAAGAGCATAAATCGTGCCCTCATGACTGTCATGCTCAAATTCAGCTGTTATATCACTTTTGTGCAGGGACTTTCAAGTACTGGGGTTCAAAATTTGGTTGCATGATGGAACCACGCATGCTGGAACAACGCATGCCTTAACAACGTGGTTGGAACCACGACTGCATTGTGTCCATGCATGCCTTTACCACGCATGCCTTTACAACGAATTTCATTGTAAAAGCATGCCTAGTAAAGGCATATGTGGAAACTGCATGATTGGTTCTTTCAAGCAAGATGCCAAACCTACCCCCACCCCTAATACCTAAACTACCCTGACCCCTCCACCCACCCTGAGCCCTAAAAAAACAAATATCCCAACCCCCCACCCGCCCCAAAAAACTAAAGTAGCCCAACGCCCCACCCACCCTGAACCCTAAAAAAACTACCCCAAACCCCCAACCCTGCCCCATAAAACTAAACTACCCCGACACCCCCACCCACCTCGAACCCTAAAAAAAACTACCTCAATACCTCCACCCTTGCCCCTAAAAACGAAACTACCCCAACACTCCCACCTGCCCTGAGCCCTAAAACCTCTCCTCCAAAAAGCAAACTACCCTGACCCCCACCTAAAAAACAAAGTATCCTGAAACCCCGACCCCTGCCCCTAAAAACTAAATTACCCCAACCCCCACCCGCCCTGAACCTAAAAAAGAAAATAAAACTGCCCCACCGCCCCACCCTTCTACTGTAATTCCAACCACCAGCACAGTGGTCACCTGCCCCAATACATTTATTAAATAATTTTCAATTGCAGTGGACTCACATGACGGGGCGGGGTAACATTTCTATATTGTGTGTAGTAGAGAGAGTAACATGACTGCAACTTCCAGGAGGCACTTTTTCAGCAACTCTAAATACCAGCACAGTGGTCACTTATCTATATATACTAATGTTGGGTAATCAACAAATGAAATGTACTCCCCTGGAAGGATAACATTCGTAAGGTGTGTGAAGTAGAGGGAATAACCTGACTGCAACTCACAGGAGGCATTGTTTCAGTAACTCCAAGCACCAGCCCAGTGTTAACTTGTCTAAAGACCCCTGTTTGGTAAATCTTAATGTAAGTTTAATCAGCTGGGAGGATACCATTTGTCAAATGTGAGAAGTAGAAGAGAGGGAATGACGTTGACTACTAAGGCCAGAAAACCTGTGCCAGTAAATCCAACCACCAGCCCAGTGGTCACTTGCCCATTTGCCTCTGCTAAGGCCAAGAGGCTCTGTTACTCCACTCACCAGCCCAGTGTCCTCTTCTCCGAAGACCCCTGTTTGGTAACTCACACATGAAGTCGACTCACCTGGAGGGATAATATTTGTGTAGTGTGTGGAGTCAAATGTGTGAAGTAGAGGGAGTGACCTAACTGCTAAGTCCAGGAGGCTATGTTTCTGTAACTCCAAATGCAAGCCAAGTACTTGTCCAAATACCACTGCTTGCTAACTCTCAATTGAAGTGTACTCATCTGGGAGGATACCATTTGTACAGTGGTGGGAAGTAGAGGGAGTGACCTGAATGCTAAGCCCAATAGTCTCTGTTTCTCCAACTCCAATGACAAGCCCAGGTCACTTGCCCAAATCCATCTATTAGTGAACTCTCAAACTACGTTTACTCTCCTGGGAGGGTAACATTTGCCAAGTGTGTATTGTAGAGAGAGTGACATGACTGCAACTCCCAGAATGCACTATTTCTGTAACTCGAAACAGCAGACCAATGGTCACTTGTCCAAATACCCTTGCTTGCTAACTCCCAGTTGAAGTTTACTAACCTGGGAGCGACCAAGATACAAATCACACTCAACTCAGAGATGTGTCTGGCTCCATCTTGACCTGCTAACTGAAGATGAAACTATTGAGGACAGGAAGGACAGCTTACCCAGTGAGCAAAGTAATGATCCCTAAGGCCTCATGATGCATAACCAGAATGGTATTGGGAGCCGACATATTCACACTGCACTGACCACATGATGACTCTGGTCACATATACAACAAAGTCCTGGGTCTGCCTGCATCACAATCAACTAAGCCTCAAAATGGCCAAAGCCATATCATGCATAGTCACTGTTTTGCCTGCACTGGTAGCAGGATATCATTCTCAGCCCATCCTCCCAAGTGCTAATGAGCTGCAAATTTCAGCAGCTGTTTCAGTTAAAAAGATCTGGCATGCTTCACAAATGTCATGTCAGTGCAACCAATACCATGGGTACTTGTCACAATAGAATTAACTGCCACAGAAGCGACTGCCACTACCCCCTGGATGAAGCCCTCAGTGAAGAAGACAGTCCTGGATGTCTGGGTGTGGAAGATGGTTCCAGCCCGTCTGGGCAACTTGATCAGAGACCAACAGTGAGACTCACTGTGGCCACAGCAACACCTCCCAGCCTGGTTGCCTCTCCATCACAGGCAGCCATTCACCTACCAACCTGTATACCAAGCACAATGTCTACCATCTCGTGCCCCCAGTCCTGGATCCCGACACTTCGGACAATGAGGTTCCAGGACCCTGTTGGAAAGGACACCCTGTGGCAAGGGAACATGCCTGTGGCGGTAGGGAGCATGGGAGAGATGCTGTGGGCCAGCGGTGTGAGGCCATTGGGGCTGATCTTGGCCAGGACACCATCAGCCACAGGGGTGCAGAGAGACATTCACACAGCCCTTTGCAAGGATTTTCAAAACCAATCTTCCCCTTCCTTTGGTTCATCAATAGCAGACCCATCAACATCGGTGCCAGCCACTGGAATAGAGGCCCTGTCAGAGGAACAACCAGACCCAGACACTCCTGCCTCTGTAGCAGCAGACCCCCTTACCACCCCCAATGCAAGTGGGAATGTCCAACAAAGAATCCAGGAGATGCAGATGGCAAGACACCCACCACTGTCAGCAAGTGACCGCTTCCTAAAGGACCTCCTTTCTGTTCCACACATTAACTCTGTTGACTGATCCTCAACCAACTATCAGTTCCAATGGGAGGAGTACTTTGGACTTTGGACTCCCAGTGATGCGGCATCTACTCCAATGATTTCATTCATCATGACTGATCCCTTCACTTTACATTTTCATTATTTTCTGTCCAAAATGTATTTTCTGCATTATATTGTAATAAATTCACCCAACACAAACTGATTGTCTCCTTTCTTAATTTCCACATTTTGCTACATAGAGATGTAAGACCATGTGAAACACATGATGAAGACTCAAGTTACTTGTGCCAGGAGGAGGGATATGTAACAGATACACAGTGTCCTGCTCAGGATTACAACCATTGCACACCATCACATTAGTATAAGTGTCTGGTCACTGGAAAGGTTTATTTCAGTGTACAGCACATGGGCTGTCTATATGTCTGGACTTTTAGAAACAGGAATGTGTGACTCATACTGAGTCGGAGTACTTATTCCAAGGTACAGCCCCCAGACCATAGAAACAAGGGATTGGTCAGACATTGTCCTGTAGAACAGGCAAACATTTAAGTAAATGATGTCACCAGCTTGAGCCTAATCTCTTACCACAACAAAGTTATCCAACATCACATAATCCAAGATTCAGACAGATGGTTGTACAACAGTCCCTGATCACAGGCCTTCATAATCCAGTTACCATGTATCTGGTGGTATGACACAAACATATGTCAGTGTTTTGGCACAGGCACTTTACCCACATGATGGCACACATGATGCAATCGGTCCACCACAGCGCACAAAACAAGTCCAATGGGCACTTCTGACCTTACACCCAAACACTGTGCAAGCTGTCTTGGCACATGTCTCATACACCCAAAATCTATGACCTACAATACCTGGAACAATCCATGTCCACTTTGTATGTCAGAACAGCATTAGATACCTGCCAATGTCACAACTCTGAGATACCCACATGAGGATGTCTTGGTAAAGGTACCTGTACAAAGATAAAACAAGGAGTATAGGCTTGAAAGCATACCTATTACACAAATCACATAGCAAGCATCTGGAAAACAAATTATATTGCAAGAAATCTGACACAACATCATCAAGGTGGGGATGTGTCAAAAGCTAGATCATCAAGCAGCCTTTGGCTGAATATTGCAGAGTATCAGCTCCCTAGCTGATTCTAAAACAATAAAATCCACACATTCTCACAATTACAGTTCATTGTACAGTCACAGTCATTACATCACATGACATACTTAGACTCATGAAAAGTAGTTGTTGATGAGGTCTTCCCGCAAGTCAGCAGCTTGCTCATCCTCACTTGCCATTTCAGGAGTCTCACTTTGTGGCACTGCAGGCTCCCCCTCCTCTGGGAATGTACGGGAAATTCCTCGGCAGGGTGATGTGGATCATGCAACATGCCACAGTGATCTGACACACTTTTCCTGGTGAGTAGGGGAGTGTTCTTCAGGGGCCCAAAAGCCCACTACACTACACGCCATGTTCTTCCATGGGCCTCATTGAAGCATACCTTCCCTGGCGCAGTTGGATTCCTTAGTGGTGTCAACAGCCAAGGATGGTTTGGATATGTGTAGGCTCCTTTTGAGGAATGGGACATATATGCACAATGAGTCAATAACTTCATGACTGTAGCACCTGGCACCTGACATTGCACACACACTATCAGGACAGATGTGACTTACCAACCAGCCAGGCCCTCTCTGTGTACAGTTGTGACATCAGCTGGGGTATGGTGCTGGTCTGCATTATGAAGGAATCATGGGCTGAACCAGGATAATGGGCATAGACATGTGAAATGTAGAGACCCGCCAAACAGGCAGCTTGCACGTTGATGAAATGGAATTTCTGTCTGTTACGATAAACTTGTTCATTGGCCTGCAGTGGCACCAAACCAACATGTGTACCATCAATTGTCCCCACCACATTTGTGAGGTGGACAAAACTATAAAAGTCAGCCTTCACATTGGCTAAATCTTCACAACGGGGAAACTGTAAATAGCTGTCAAGGTGTTTCAACCTTGCTGGGAGGACATCCTTCAACACCAGACTAAACATAGGTTGGGACACACCAGTAGATAGGGCCACTGCATGTTAGAAGGACCATGTGGCTAGGAAGTGCAATACTGACATGACTTGTACAATGGGTGGTATGCTGGTTGTATAACTAATAGCTGCCATCAGATCTTGCTCTAACTGACAACATGAGGCTACTATTGCTTGCCTATCTAGGTGGTAGTACATGATTATGTTGCATTGCTCCATGGTCTGAAGATCTAACAGTAGACGGTAGACAGGAGGTTGTCACACCCTCTGTCTCCTCTAGGTACCTATGTGTGGCAAGATATGATTTGTAACATTAGTCAGTGTGTCCATAACAACATACATGATGCAGGCCAATGATATCATGTGACAAAGCATTTCTGACAGTATAGACATGGCATCCAGTACACATCATAGCTGGCAGCTACACAATGGTCAAATGTTAGCCCCATGGTATTTGACACATATGTCCACAATATGGATTTGGACCAAACTCAAAGATGTGCAACACAATTGTCCCTTGAAATGTGACTGTATATTCTGACCACCAAAATGACCGTTGGCGGTGGTGGACTCTGCATTGCTGTTAATAGCCATCTGTGCCCTGTAACATACTACAGTGGTGGTTGAGTAGAAGGACCTACATGACAAGACAGGATAAGGATATTTGTGAGGTAGCAAAACATGTGTTGTTGGTATGATGCAGTTTAGAAAGCCCTATATAGCATTTCAGGCTGACAAAATGGCGGATGCCTGATCTACTCCACTAGACATTAGGAACTACCTACGACCACCAGCGGAAGTCATCATGGTGGTAAGCGGTTGCAACTACAGTGGACCCAGCCATAGGCTAATGTTGTTGCCAGTGGCGGTCGCGACCCAAGGTGGCTAATGCACTTGAAGGAGAGATCTCTTACCTGCCTAGTCACAGTTTTGACTCATGATATATTAGCATAGAGGCTTAATCTTCCTGTTGCAAATCACAAAGTGTACTATGCAGATTACAGATTAGTATTTAATGTAAATAGCTCAGTGGTTCACTGCTTTTGTCATAGAGATCCTTTTGTTTCTTAGGGCCTCATTACGAGTTTGGCGGTCGGACCGCCAGACCGCCATAGTGGCGGACGCCAAAAGACCACCACGTTGGTGGTCTTACAGACCACCGTATTATGAGTTACACAGGCAGGCCTGCCAAAAACCCGACCCCACCAGGAGTCTGGAGGGGGGGGGAATAGGTAGTCCATCCACTGGCACTGCCCGCCCTCCAGCCAACCACTGAACCTATTACAAGTCAAAAATCACAATGGCAGTCTTGCCATGGCTGTCTTCCAAAGGCGGTTCAAACGGCGGCAGTTGGCAGTCACCACAGTAATACACAACACCACATTGGATGTATTTGAAAACAACACAGCTGACACACATTCCCATAGTTGACACACCTGCAAAACACACTATAAAATACACCCCCTCATATACCACTATCCTTTGCAACTCCCAAGCAAAATACACCATCCACAGCACTCGCCAATACAAACTTTCCAATTAAATAGGTACCCCTCCACCTCTCACTCAGCACACATTCCACACCCTCAACACACCCACATCACACTCATCTCCACTGTACATACTCCGCATCACCTGTTTAGCAGCCAGCACACACCCATTTATTATTTCCATCACCACCATGTCACCCCAGAAAAATCCTCGTTTCACAGATGAAGAGTTAAGAGTCATGGTGGATGAAATTATCAGAGTAGAGCCACAACTATTTGGAGCCCAAGTCCAGCAAACTACTATAGCTAGGAAAATGGAAATGTGGCAAAGGATAGTCAACAGAGTGAATTCTGTAGGCAGCTTCCCGCGCAAAAGGGATGGCATCAGGAAGAGAGGGAACAATCTCAGGGGGAAGATCTGTTCCATGGTGTCCAGGCAACAGTTTGCAGTCCTAAAGACTTGAGGTGGTCCCCCACCTCCTCCCCTACAGCTCACATCATGGGATGAGAATGTTTTGGCCATCCTGCATCCTGAGGGCTTGACAGGAATACCTATTGGAGTGCAGTCAGGTAAGTCACAACCACTAAAAGGGCACACAAATGTATTGTCATGCATGCTCACTGATCACCCTTGGCCACCTTCACTATCAAACCACCCACCAGCCCAGTCACCTCCTGTCCAAAGACTGCTTTCTGCCACCTCACATTGGAACTAGAAACATCTTGGGAAACCACATAAACATATGCTGGGTGTAGCACAGGGAAATGACTGCACCACAATTCCCAGCAAGCACTGTATTACCATTACTAAGACCAGAACTGTGTACCACACTTTAGATTACCATGTCCTGCAAATCCCTAGTGAATGCTACTCACCTGAGAGAAGGACAACTCTATAGAGTGTGGGAGCAGGGCAGGCACTGACAGGAATGCCAAGGCCAAGGGGAAAATGTAGTGTTACCCACCCCTAGCCAATGCAGAGTACCCCCATACAAAACACCCTTCCCCCTACCAACCCATTGAACTGTACTCACCGGCCAGGAGGACAGCTCTACAGTGTGTGGGTTACAGGGAGTTGAATGGTTAGTACTCGTAGGAGGATCCTTTACTCACACTCCAAGCAGTACACTGTACACCAGGCACAACACATTTACCTGGGAACACACACATGATGTGCACACACCTGGGAGAGTCCAATTGAAAAACTGCACGTAGTACAGTGAGTCACATGTAATATGGGGAGTCGCATGTAGTACAGGGAGTTGTACTGAGGCCAGGAGGCTTTGTCTGCCCAATCCAATTACCAAGCCCACTTTGCATATGGTCAAATATCCCTGTTGATATACTTGCTATAAAGGTCCACTTACCTCAGAGGACGGACAATGTGAACTGTGAGTTGTGATAAGAGTAACGTCTGAATAAATTCAAGGAGGACCAGGCAATGCGATCACACACACCAGGTCACTGTCCATATGACATGGTACCACAGTCCCTAAACCCACTAATGAACATGACACACCTGGGGGGGGGGACAAGGATACAGATCATGGTACACCCTGTGATGTGGCAACCCACCCATATCCATCTAGAGCTGCTATGGCAAGATAGAAATAGTGTAGACAGGAAGGACTGCTCAAACTGTCTGTAATGAACTTCCTACACAGATCAAAGGCCCCAAATTGTGTCTGCTGTATGGCTTTGGAAGCAGTCATATCCACAATGCACTGACAACAGGATGACAGTCTGAGGTTAGGTCACTCAATGCCAGCTCACTACAAATGACAATATGTGTATCTGTCATCTAGGGGAAAGCAGCAATTACAATGCAAACATGGCCCTAGTCCAATGTCACGGTCAGCTATTGGAGGTGTTTGTCACAATACAATCACTCACATTGTCTCTCCACATAACAGGTTGTGCTGCAGCTGCTACTGTTACTACTGACACCAAGGAGGAGACTGCCACTTCTCCCATGGAGGAAGCCCTCGGTGAGGAGAACACTCCTGGACCGCTGGATGTTGAGGATAGTTCTGGGCCATCTGGGCAACCTGGCCAGACAACACCGGTCACCCTCAGCATTACCACATCAACTCCTCCCAGCCCCATGGCCTCTACATCGCAGGCAGCCAGTCACCCCCAGACCTGCGTCCCTACAACAGTCCCCAACATCTTGTGTCCTGCAGTCCAGGTTCCAGAGTCACAAATTGCCAACCGTGACAATGATGGACCTGGAACCAGTGAAAGGGGACAGGCTGCACCAAGCACAGGCACGTGTGGGTGGGGTGCATGGGAGGGATTTTGTGGTACATCGGCAAGAGGCTGCTAGTGATGCCCATGGCCAGGATACCATCAGCCAGGTCTTTGGAGCTTACCAACAGTCCCAAGACATGATGGGCCAGGTACTGACCAAACTCAGGGAAATCAAGGAGCTACAGAGGGATTCCCATAGTATGATGCAGGAATAGTTGGAGGCCCACAATTCTAACATGGCCTCTCTGACAGGGGCATATACACCGGGCCCACATTGGTGTCAGCCACTGGAAGGGAAGTCCTGCCGGGGGAGCATCTGCCTGAGGCACCCCTGCCTCTGTAGTTTCGGACCCCCCGCACAAGCGGGGATATCCAGTTAAGGATCCAGGAGGTGAGGATGGCAAGACACCAATCACTGCCAGCAAGTGACCACTTCCTGATGTCACTCCTTTGTGTACCACGGATTCACTCTGTTGTCTATTCCTCAAAAACTTTCCATTTTCCATAATAGTAGGACACGGGACTCTGGACCTCAAATGTTGTGGCCTGTACTCTATTGATTGCATCGATCATGATTGATCCCTTCAACTTATCAATTTTTTTATTTATTTCCATTATCACTGTTGAGTTCTGAACACACCCATCACTAAAACACTGCCTACTACCTTTCTTTTTTAACTGTCTGGAATGTAGAATGCTAATCACATGTAATGTACATGATTAAGACATAAGAAGGCAATGGATGGAGGGAGATGTCTCAGGTAGTGTCATGACGAGGATGACTAGCAACACAATATCACAAGTGTCAGGTCACAACAAACATTTAATTGTACTGTATTGCACATAAGGTGTTAAGAAGGTCTGCACAGTCATAGCCAAGAACTTCCTAGCCATATAGAGTCAGGTCAGATATCCTATTACTACTGTGCCCCAGACCACACCAGAAAGGGCGTGTAAGTCCTTGTCCCGTAGAATAGGCTAACAGAGTATGGGATGTTGACTCAAGTTTGACCCTTATCACATACCAAAACCAGGCCTGCCAACTTAACATATGCCATGGCACTGTCAGGAATAAGGCCATGCGCGGTCTAGGTCCCACCCAAAACTCCGCTGCGCGGCTCTGCAGCACTGTATGTGCACCACTTGTCATCCCCTCTTGTTCCAAAGGTGGCCATCAACATCGTCTGCCCTGTGGCAAAGCTCATAGAGCTGCAGGTTCAGGACATTGGTGGACAAGATGCAATTATCAGTGTTATTCCATAAAGGGACTACAGTTCCCAAGTTTTTAGAGGCAGCAGCCATCTTGGGGTGTGGCTGGCCTATAAAGCCCAGCCACTCTCAAGCACGTTGCTCACTATTTTGAAGACTTCGATGCAGTCAGACCTCGTGAGGGTTTCTCTGAAGAGCAGAGTTGGATGGCAGAGTGACATCCAATCGAAGTATCCTTGCTTCCGTAGTGATTTAAAACGAGTAGGTCGTACTCGTAGCGGTAAGGCCTTGATTAATCCAGTTTTGGAGGAAGTCGATACTTCCAGAAGAAAAGTGTTTTCAGTTTCCAGAGTACCGTGGCCTTGGCGCGACAATCAAAGGCTTTTCAGAGCACAGGTGTAAAGCGCTCTTTGCACAGCAATTCAAGCATTTCAGTCCACAGATGTAAAGCGCTCTAGGCACGACAATTCAAAGCGTTTCAGTCCACAGATGCAAAGCGCTCTAGGCACGACAATTCAAAGCACTTCAGTTCACAGATGTAAAGCGCTCTAGGCACGACAATTCAAAGCACTTCAGTTCACAGATGTAAAGTGCTCTTGGCACGACAATTCAAAGCGCGTCAGTTCACAGATGTAAAGCGCTCTTGGCATGGCAATTCAAAGCACTTCAGTTCACAGGTGTAAAGCGCTCTTGGCACGGCAGTTCAAAGCGCTTCAGTTCACAGATGTCAAGCGCTCTTGGCACGGAAATTCAAGTGCTTCAGTTCACAGATGTAAAGCGCACTTGGCACGGCAATTCAAGCGCTTCAGTCCACAGATGTAAAGCGCTCTTGGCACGGCAATCAAAGTGATTCAGGCCACATGAGTAAAGTGGCCCCTTAGCATAACGATCGTAGCGTCTCAGGCAAGATAAGTAAAAGTGCTTCCTGGTATTATAAGTAAAGCGCTTTAAGTTCAATGAGTAAAAACTGTTTGGCTTTTATAGTTGTGAATGTGAAAGTATTTCTGGAGATTAGCAAATCATAGTTTTTTCATTGTTTTTTGGAAAGCATAATATGTGACAAGCATATTTAATTCTTTGAGACTTTCTAGGTCATGATTAAAGGTTTATGTTGTGAATGCATAAATGTTACAGGATTGATATTCTGAGTATGATCATAATCCAAAGCCCTTGCCATCTCTTGGTTCTGAGGTCGTAGTTTATTCTTGTTTCATGATTCAAAGAAGGGGGTTTGCCCTCATTTCAGAAAGGGGTCTCCATCTGATATCACGGAGACGCATTTAGTCAAGAGTCTATTGATGAGTTATATTTCTATGAATGAGTAAGTGCATATTTGTTCTAACCTTTTTTCTTTTCAGATCTTTCTCCCTGCTGTTCCCTACCCTAAATCCGTCCCCCCTGGCTGGCTTCAACATAACTCTGTGCTATAATAGCTTTCTGAGTTGGTGATGCCGGAAGGTGGCCCTTTCGTTCAGCAACGTGCAGATCCCAAGGAAAGGACACTGTGACAGGCACAGACAGAGGACAGTATAACAGAGCGTAAGCCCAGGCCATGCCCATAACAATGAGCAAGTATCTGGTGGAATGCTACAAACCTTTCTCAGTGTTGTGGCACAGGCACTCTGGCCTGCAGTGACGAAACACATTGACAGCCACTGCCAGGTCATACAGGATCAATGTCAACACCATGTGAAGGTAGAAGGAATGGATTGCACGGGATGAAATGTTACAAGGCCACATGATCACACACATGAGACCTTTGGACCAACACACCACGGCAAACAGGTCTATTGTGTAGCTCAGATTCCTGCCCTTCCACTGTCCAGGATGCCTAGGCATAGGACTCATACACTCAAAATCTGCGACCAAAGTTACCTGGATCAATCCATGTCTACTTCATATGTCAGACCAGCAACTGCCACCTGCCAATGACACAACTCTGAAATGCCTACATGAGGATGGCATGGTGAACGCATCTGGAAGGAAAAAGTGACATACAAGGAGTCTAGGCAGGTAAAGGCATACATAAGACACAAACCCCATTTCAAACTTCAGTTGTTTCACTGACAGTGCAATGTGAAGGCCCCAAACACAGGATATCATCAAGAGAGTCACATCTTCATAGTCTTGCATTTTGGTCATTGCACATCTGCAAACAGTGTGTTTTTAACTGATGTGTTATGATATCTGACTCTGTTGTTTGGGCATATAGTGGGACATGTACAAAGCATGGCCAGGTTTCTCTTAAGGTACTCCAGATTGGTGAACACAATTGTGGAAGTGTGTATTGTAATGTTGATGTGGCACAAAGACCCTCACCCCCTGAGGTACCATGTGCCTGCATCTGTATCTGCACATGTCCACACATGGACAGGCTTGACTCTCTATGTCCAACATGTCACTCCCTTCATTGTGGTCCAAGCGTGATGGATCAGTCTGTAAACTGACTATGACCTGTAGGGAATGTGTGCATCAAGTGACATTCAGAGGCAGTGGATGTTTGTGTGCATTGTTTGCTGGGTGGTGTACCTGACACTTGCCATTTTGTGTGATGTGCTCCATAGTGTCCCACAAACATCCCAGTTGGCCTACCTAGTCAGTGCTGGGTCTGAGCTGGGGAGGTGTAGGACACCCTACAGGGGATAGTTTGTAGTCATATTCATGTGTCAAGTGACTGCTATGTGCCACAGGTGAATAGTATGGCCAAGACAGGATGTTATTAGCTTGGTGCACTGACATGCTTGTGAATCAGCCATATTGTATGGGACTTGTGGACATGATATCCTGTCTTGTCTTTTGCATTCATGCAGGTCAACACCCATCAGAAAAAGGGGATCTGGAGAGACATCTGCAAGAAGCTGCAGATCCTGGGGGTCCACAGCCAGTGGAGCACCCACTGTTGGAAGAGGTGGGAGGACCTGAGGCGCTGGCCCCGGAAGATCGCAGGGGCCCAACTGGGGATGTTCTCCCAACGAGGACGGGGTGCCCTCGGACAATGACCCCCCCATTGGCCTGCATTTTGGCAGTGGGCTACCCGACCTTGGATGGGCATTTGAGGGTAGCAAAGCAGCCACAAGGTGGTGAGTACCAAGCAAATCCATGCTTGACCCTTTGCCAAGGTGATTGAATGAGGAACTGACTGCTCCCCCTGACAATGTGGGATGTGTCATGCATCACAGGTCCTTCTGGGATCAAATTGGTATAGACGGGTTGTGTTTTTCCAACTGGTGTGCTCATCCCTTTGGAGTTGAGACCTAGGACTTAACTGTGGAGCACATATGGCTGTGTTTAGTTTACAAATATTCTGCTTTCCCTACTCAGGTGGGTGTTAGATTTCACCGACAAGTAACTGCTCCCAAATGTCAAAGTACTAAGATAGGTAGGATGTGGCTCACTGTCCTCTGCCATGTGTCTGGGGATAAGAGTAGGCAGAGATCTGCCACCCAGGGGCAGGTTATCTCCATTGTATGTTGGGTGCTAGTGCCTCACAGCAGTCTGGTATTCATTGGTGTTCATCAAACGTGTGACATGACTTACAAGGCTAAATCTTGGCAGCTGTAGCACATTGCTTTCCCTTGGTAAGCAGGGAATGTGCATTGTCATGAGTAATGTGTCATCACTGCCAACATTCATTGTGCCTACATGTCTACATATGCTCCATTCCCACTAGGATACATATCTATGCCTTAGATGTAGGCATGTGCTAGCCATGCAGATGGGATGATGTCTGGAATCTCTCACATATTTGTGCATGGGGGTCCTGTTTTTGTAATAGTACACCTACAGTGGTTGTCCATTTAATTTGATGCCATGAACAGGACTATGTCACCTTCGTAAGTCGTCTGACAGATACATTCATGCATCGTAGTATGTCATTAGTCATGTGTAACTGCAGTAGCTATGAGGAACATGACACATAGCGCCAGGATGTGGCTCCACTTCATGATAATTTGTACACTTAATGTGCAATGATTGTAGGTGCACAACACCTGTTTGATGATTGGGGACTGTGCCCTGAATGTTGGGATGCATCATGGATTGACTTGCAGTTATGTTTGCATCACATGTGTTTGGGTCAGGGTTTCATCCACTGTCAGATGCCATGCTTTTCATGTCTGAGATGTGGGTAGTGATATTGCTTCTCATTAGACAACAAGTTGGGGTCCTTCTGTTAGTGATTGCAAGGTCTGTATCACTCCTTCCAGCATAGTAAAGTTGTCTACTACAAACACACTTAGATGTAAACATGGAAATGGGTGTGAGACATTGGTGGGCTACCCTGGGCCTCACAGGATCATTCTTGTGTGTATTCTGGAGACATCTCTCCATGAGGTTAAGGATGTGACTTCATTGTTGTTCCTTGGAACACCACATGTGGGACACTTCTGAGTGACCTTGCTAAAACCTCCTTAACCCATTTTGGGCAGGTGTCACTTGTGGAGCTGTACATTTTTGGAATGTTTCCATTGTGACTTGGATGTTTCCATGCCACTTAATCCAGTATAGCACATGTGTACCAATGTTGTCTGCATTTCCTTAGCAACAGCTTTTTTTATTGGTACATTATGTCAGTGCGTTTCAGATGTGTGCATAGACTTGTGTCTGTGTAATTTGTAGGGCACCTAATAATGGGATCCATTTGTTGGCTACTAGTTCACTGGGGTGTGCTGCATGTGGCACAGCTTTGGGGTGGAGTGGTCACCTAGTTGTGGTATGGTTAGTGTGGTAGGTAGACTTCATCCATGCTATTGTAGTTGTCTGAGAGCAAGATTTGCTCATGTGTTACTTTTGTAATTCCAGATGGCATGCATGGTTTTGTATTGGCAAATGATGGTGCAACTTTGTTGGAACTTCATGTGGGGGCCGCTTTACATGATGGTATGTTTTGTCTCTCAGAGTTGTGATTGAAGTGTTTTCATGTGCATGCTATGACCCTATTCACTTTCTTTTGGGAGCATCAGCACCGGCAGCCAAAGGAGACGGAGCTGAGCCGAGTGGGGAAGCATCTGACCACGGGACCTCGGGTCAAGACATCTGACACGGAGGGACCCAGTGGTCCGGAGGGTGAGGGGAGTGCCATGGGAGAGGCTGGATCTGCATCATTATCATCAGATTCCTCCTCCAGGGGACCCCCAGTACCTTCCTTGTCCACCACCTCCTGTTCTATTATTGCTCTCACTATTGCTCCCCACCCAGTTGGCTGTGCCCGCTCACCCAAGAGGGTGGGTTTCTCCTTTGCTGCAGGCACCACTGCCCTAACCCCGTCACCCCTGCTGCCCTCAGTGAGGGGGCTATTGACCTCCTGAGGTCGATCTCTGTGTGTCAGTCTGCCATCACGAAAGACATCCAAGAACTGGCAACCCAAATCCAGCAGAGAAACACATTCCTAAACTGCATTCACAGTGCAATGGCTGGCCTACAGAGATCTTTTCAGGTTCTGGCCTCCACGCTGATGGCAGCCAGTGACCTCTTGTCTACCGTCCCCCTCCACCTTCCTCTAACCAGTCCAAATCCCCCTTCACAAAGCACACAGACAGACTTGCATGCATCCACCTCAACAGACAAGGATATCACACACATAATCATGCACCACAAGACACACTGGCACACATACAAACATCCACCCACAAGCACAGCAACAGTCAAGACTTTCTCTGATACCCCCTAAACCCCAGCATCACACACACAACATCTAGCATATCCTACAGACACCACCCCGGTAGTCAGTAATGCAGCCACCACACCCATCCTACCCATAGACCCCACATCAGCAGACCATCAGACATCCACCTCAGTCACCACACTTGCAGACATCACAATCAAAGACACACCTAGATTCAGCACATCCACCATACCTCCAGCCACCACCCCAACAGACATCCCCCCAACCAACAGGGCATCCCCTTGTGGGAAACTGGCACCTTGTTGCAGTACCCCCCTTTTTTGCCTGGTTTCCGAATGTAACTTGGACTGGAGTACACTGGGATCCTGCTAACCAAGTCCCCAGTGCCAGGATTCTTTCTCTAAAATTGTAAAGGTAATTGGAAACACCCTTAACTACCACTATAAGTACCTAGTAAATGGTACCTAGGTACCCAGGGCATGGGGTACTAAGGGTAGGCACCTGAGGGCAGCAGCACTGATTGTGCCACCCTCTAGGGCCATGCATCCAGATGCAGCCAGCACTGCCATTGGAGGCTGGGTGTCCTGGTGCAAACCTAAAACACAAACTTGACATGACACACTCCCTGTGTGCCCCGTCCACCATACACTACATACACTATGGATAAGACATCCCTCTGGCAGGCCTTCCAGCCCTAAAGCAGGGTGCACCATATTACATGTGAGGGCATAGCTGCATGAGCAATATGCCCCCACTGTGTCCTTGCCCAACATGGGACATAGTGAGTGAACAGAGCAGCCATTTTAATATATGTACTGAACACTGGTCAACACGAGTAACCCAGCTACATGATGGCTACTCTGAACCCTAGGTTGTTTGGTATCAAACAACTCAGAATGGTAAATCCAAACTGATACCAGTACTGGATTTATTATAAAATGTACCCAGGAGTCACCTTAGAGGTGCCCCCTACAAAAGCTAACTATACTGTCTCT
The DNA here is from genome assembly GCF_031143425.1 of Pleurodeles waltl. Classification (NCBI taxonomy): domain Eukaryota; kingdom Metazoa; phylum Chordata; class Amphibia; order Caudata; family Salamandridae; genus Pleurodeles; species Pleurodeles waltl. The sequence continues at coordinate 885,419,424 of NC_090436.1, read as the reverse complement.
TGTTTGTAAAACAATGTCCTTCCTTGGTGGAGGTACTAACAGTCCCTTCCCCAGGAATGTGCACTGGACTGCTGGTGAGCTTCAAAGGGCTTACCGCCCTCAAAACTCGAGCCCCAGGTCTGCTGTTAGCAGCAGATGGCCGACTCCTTTGCAAGCCCCCACTTTTGGAGGGAGCAAAGGCGGGAAACCACACAAACGGTAGAAGGAGTGGCCCCACTCGGCATGCACCACCCCTAAGGTGTTACCTGCGAGGTGGACCTTCCATTTCATTTTCCTTGATCTAAGATGGAAGTATAATAGCCAAATAGGGTTAGGGAAGTGATTCTTCCCACAGGACATGGTCACTATAGTGGGTGTAGGCAGGCAAAGGTAAGTGCCCTACTGGAACTAACAGGTTCCTCCTAAAATGCCCACTAAATTCAGTATTTAGTGAGCATCCCTACACCAAGAAAGCAGATTTGAAAGGACAAAGAAGACCAGCCCAAAGAAGAACCAAGGCACGAGAACTGTGGACCTGCTGCACAAGAAAAAGGCGCCAAGCTCTGCCTGCTGCACCCAGAACCCGACAATCGCCGCTGCGGAGGAGCTGGACACTGGACTGACCTCAAGAAACCCAGAGGACCTTTAGGCCTTACCAATCACCCAGGATCTCCCTCCAGAGTGGAGGTACCACTCAGTAACCAACAAAGAACCAACAACCTAGTGAGGGTCACTTCACCGACTGGCTATTATCTCCCGAACCGGAAGCTGCAGCCAGACCCGATGACACAGCGATGACCGCAAGGACAAACCCTGCAAGTGTACCAAGTCTACAGATGGCCACCCAGTGCCCTGCAACAAGGAACCGGCTGTACTGCAAGCATCCCTCACCCCTTGCAACTTCAACACCACAAGGTGACCCCAAGGCACCACCTTTAAGTCTGCAAGAACCACCCTTTTCCAAGTGGTCCCTTTCAGTGGCCCTGCACCAGCTCCAAGAGACTTTTTACCGCTGCTTCCGCTGGAACCAGGAGCCGCCTGAACTTCTCTAGCTGGCACAGTGTGCTCACCAATGAACTCGATCAACCTGCAAAAGAGGAACCTGGTAACACAACTGTTCAATTTTATATGCATTTATCAAAGTGACTAACTATCAATCCCTATGGTGTGTAGTTACGCACAGAAAGACTGCATTTATTGGAACTTCAAAAATCCATAACTTAAAAAGTACTTATCCAATTTTGATAATCTTGGTCTTAAAATTTGAATATAAATCCGAAGTATTTTTATAAATTGGTCTCAAGTGATTCCTTTGAATGTGTGAGATGCATGATTGATACTGTGAGTACAACAAATGCTTTGCACTTCTCCAAGATTAGCCAAACTGCTCGACCGAGCTACCTCAAAAATGGGAACATTAGGTGATCTAGTTTTTGCCTCTGGAAACCAACGTTTTGCGTGGACCCCTACACAGTGTGCCTAGTTTTGCACACTACATAGAGGACCACCCTGCTATGCCCCGCACACCTCTACCCCCTCAGCACAAGACACATAACACCCCTTACTCTCCGACCCAATAGACACCCACCACACACAAGCATACCTCCCACAGGCACACACCCAAGACATTAACTTCTACACATCAGACAACCACTCCCACAACTTCCCAACCCACTTCTGATTCCTGTCCCTGTGTGTCTAAGAAACTTTTCCTTTGTAACCTTGACCTTGCCTCTGTTCGCCCCCCCATGACACACCCAAAAGGACCTCGACCCTCCCCAAGGCCATACCTTCCACCTCCGAGGCCTCCCCTGCAAGCACCCATGCCCCTCCCCCTGCCAAGAAGAAGCCCACCCCCACCAAGAAGTACCCCCCCAAGTCAAACCCTAATACCCCCCAAGCCTCTGTTCTGCTTTCCTTCTTATCTCGTTATCAGAGCTTACAGAACATATCAAGAATGCACTTCTGAGTTCAAAGAAGACTTTTATTGTTCTATTAGCTAATTTGCTCACGTAAATTCTCATTTTCATGTTCCAACTGCCTACATTTCTCCTGCATTTCTCTGAAAGCAGATAAAGGTATCCAAACCCTTCTGTCAAAATCAAAAGGAACCTCACTTCCAAAAGGCACATTTTCTAAATATGCTTCATCACAACAAAACATGTTTCTCAAAGCACCATCAGGCAGTTTAGCTACACATGCATTTTCAAACATGGTCTGCCGTGCTTCTGTAATTCTCCAAAAAACAATTACACTTTTAAATTGTGCACGTAGAAATCTATAATTCGCCTCTAAACCCCACTTCTGGTACCAAAATGTTCTGCTTTCCTTCTTATCTCGTTATCAGAGCTTACAGAACATATCAAGAATGCACTTCTGAGTTCAAAGAAGACTTTTATTGTTGATAATTCTTCTAAAACCACAAGTTCGTGAGAGACGAATTAATAGATTTCAAGCACACGTTCAATGAAAACAAAATATATTTGCAATGTACACAGCAGATTATATATATAAGATATTGAATGCAAAGCAAAACAAATACTTCACTGTGTGAGAAACTATTTACAGCTTCATCTTTCCAGGGTCTGCAAGTTGATGACTCCAGTCAACTGCGAGAAAGAGATTATCTACCCACACGGGAGACTGGCAACTGACACCAAGTTCCAGCCTGAAGTCAGGCAGATTCAAATCTAATTCTCTGAAGCCCGTGAGCCACCCTTAGAAAAGCATTCCCCCTCCTCTCAGACCCGGGAAAACTACGCAAGCCTTTGGAGATTGGCCAGATCTCCTTGACTGCTCCTCTTCCCAAGCTTAAGCCGAAAGGAAAAACACCAGATGTACCCTCTCTTATCAGGTCTAGTCTAGTATGAGAAGAAAACAGCTTGGTTCATCTTGTGGCAAAACACAGCTTGGAAAAATACAGCTTGGATTCTCAACTGCAATGTCTAACTCCACGTTAAAGGCAATAGGCAGCTAACCTAAATATCAAATGTAATGTCTAATGTCATGTCAAAGCCAATAGGCAGCTGAGCTGAATACAAAATGCAATGTCTAATATCATGTCAAAGCCAATAGGCAGCTGAGCTGAATACAAAATGCAATGTCTAATATCATGTCAAAGCCAATAGGCAGCTGAGCTGAATACAAAATGTAATGTATAATATCATGTCAAAGCCAATAGGCAGCTAAGCTGGATACAGAATGTAATATCTAATATCATGTCAAAGACAATAGGGAGCTAAGCTGAATATCATGTCAAAGCCAATAGGCAGAATACAGAATGTAATGGCTAATGCAATGTCAAAGCCAATAGGCGGCTAGGCTGAATACAAAAAATAATGGCTAATGCCATGTCAAAGCCAATAGGCGGCTAAACTGAATAAAACATATAATGGGCTACTGGTGAACATTGAGCAACTAATATGCGCAGTGGTGAAACACAAAGGGCCTGATTCAGACCTTGGCGGACGGCGGAGGCCGTCCGCCAAGGTTCCGCCGCCGAATGACCGCACCGCAGTCAAAAGACCGCGGCGGCCATTCAGACATTTCCGCTGGGCCGGCGGGCGCTCTCCAAAAGAGCGCCCGCCGGCCCAGCAGAAATGCCCCTGCAACGAGGACGCCGCCTCAGAATTGAGCCGGCGTAGTTGCAGGGGTGCGACGGGTGCAGTTGCACCCGTCGCGTATTTCAGTGTCTGCAAAGCAGACACTGAAATACTTTGCGGGGCCCCCAGGGGCCCCGCGGCACCCCCTACCGCCATCCTGTTCATGGCGGGTTTCCCGCCATGAACAGGATGGCGGTAGGGGGTGTCTGAATATGGAGGATTCATTGGGGCAGCGGTAAACCGGCGGGAGACCGCCGGTTTACCCTTTCTGACCGCGGCTGAACCGCCGCGGTCAGAATGCCCTCGGGAGCACCGCCAGCCTGTTGGCGGTGCTCCCGTGGTCGGTGACCCTGGCGGTCACCGGCCGCCAGGGTCAGAATGACCCCCAAAGTCATTGGTCAAACCTAACTAATAGCATCACAGCCTCCCACTTTCCCTTCTACCCCCGAGATAATCCCTGAGGTGCCTGCCTGCCCCCTTGATGCCCCTACCTGCAGAGGTTACATGGCAGTCAGGAGTCAAGTAGGGGCCCAACACAGTGCCTTTTGGGCAACATGCTTGGACTGGCCATAAGACCTTGGACTTTTATTTCAAATAATACATTTCAATAAACACAACCAGTTGTTGGTTTGTTGGCTACGCCTTTGTCCTGCATTTCATTCCCTAGATTTCTGTTGTTCCTTACTGACATTGGTTGTGTGCCTGTAGTTGTGTGTGTTTGACCTGCTTGCTGCTCCGTGTGATGTTTTTTGCCATATTTTAGTTTGTGTGCAGTGCTGTTGTCCCTCAAGGGAAGGGTGTCTGTTTTGTGATGGGTATGTGTGTGTGTGTGTGTGGGTATATGCAATATTGGTGCCATGGCATTGTGTTTTGTTTGTTGTGGTATGTGTTTCTTTTTGTGTTGTGTGATGTGGGCATGTATGGTGTAGGACTTATCCCCCTGATATGGCTATTGTCTACATGTGGTGTGTGTGTTCAGACATGGAGTATGTTGAGTTGAGATAGTTTGCTTTGTATTTGAGTGCGCATGTGTCCATTTAGGTGTGGGTCCCTTGCAGCCGGTTCATGTATTGGTATGTCCAAGGAGTGTGAGTTATGTGTGCTTTGTTGACTTGCCCTTCCCCATTGTGTGGCTGTGCATGACAATTGGTTTCGGAATTGCTTGTCCCTGAGATTCCAATAAGGGCCAATTCCTGTGCACATGTTGTTTGCGGCCCTGTTCAACATGGTGTGTGTCCCAGTGTAGCCTCCTTTCATGTATGGTCCTGATGCCCCCATCCCAGCTATGCATCTGTTGTTGTCTTGGTGCACTTTATCTCTTTTGTCTATTTGTCTCTCTGTGTATTGTGCATGGCATTGAACTTCCATATGTGTGTGTGTGTGTGTGTGAGATGTGTGTGTCCATTGCAGGGTTGTTTGATGGTGGTGTTGTGTGTGTGCCATGGCGCATGGATGTATATGTGTGTTGTAAATGTGAACAGTCCCTAGCCAGTGTTGGTTGTGATTATGTGGAATGTATTTGTATATGTGCAGTAGTTGTGTTGTTGTTTCTGTGTGTGTATGAATGTTGTGTGGCCTTCAGTCTCCCTGAACCTGTGCTGTGTAGCCTTGCAGAAATGTGTAGTGGTGCCATGCAGTGTGTGTGCTGGCTAAAGTGTGTTTATTGTGAAAGTGTGGCCGTCTGTGTTACAGTCGGTGACTCTGTGTGTGTGTCGTATGATAGGTGTAGCTGCTTCCCATGGCATTGCCCACTATGATTTGTTTGCCAGTGCAGGGTGCTGTTTTTATAGGGATGGTGTTACAGGTAGGTGTGTGTACTAATGGTTGTTGTCATCCATGTTGGCGTTGATTTTGTTGTCTTTGGCGAGGAACAGTGGCATGATGTTTGCAAAGGGCTCCATGGTGGTTCCGGATGTGTATGCTCAGCCGACTGCAAATGAGTGCCTCTCTTTATACTGTGTGTTTCCGCCAGCTTGTAGTTGTGGTTGGACCGCCACGGTCATATTGGCAGTGTGCCACCTCATAATGGGTCCGGAGGAAATATATTCTTCGTAGGGCTGTTTGTGCTTCCAGAAGCAGGTGGTGGTCTGTGCTGCCTGATGGTGGCGCGGACCACTGGTTGTCATCTATTTGTTCAACTGCTGGAATTGTTATACGGCGGTCCGCTCCTCCAGCTGTTGGCAGTCAGACTGCCACCACCAACAGACTCGCCAAACTCTTAATCAGCCCCTTAAAGTTTGTAAATTACAATCCTTTTAATTTAGCATATTTAGCTGTGAACTGTCATCAATGTGCTGCATGCAGATTGCATGCATAGTTTCAGAACCTTGTAGTTTCAAATCCTGAATTTATGGCACTGACTTACTAACACTTTGTACCTAGGGCCAGATGTATCAAAGCTTTTTGCTTTCGCAAATGGTGCGAATGCCCGTTTGCGAATGCAAAATGCCCTTTCAGAATGTATCAAAGGCATTCTGAATGCAATTTTAAGAAATCGCTAAAATAGCGATTCCTTAAAATCCAGACCCTGTTTAGAGAGTCGCAAATTGAGACTCTCTAAATAAGAAATCACAAATAAGGAATCCTTATTTGTGATTTCTAAAGCACATGTATGAAGCAATTCCTTAATGCGAATTGGGCATTAAGGAATCCCTATTACCACCAAGTTGAACTTGGTGGTAACCATGTGCAAATTTAAAAAAAACATTTAAAATGCATTTTTAAAATGTACATGTAAAGCACACATGCCCATTTGGCATGTGTGCACCTTACATGTTGTTAAAAAATGTTTTGGGGAGCAGCAGAGGGGGCCTTGGGCCCCCAGCACCCTGGACTTTGCATTTCCCAAAATTGTGAATTCCAGTTAGGAATTCGCAATTTGGGACATGCTAAATATTCGCAAATATGGTCCGACATGCCAATAGAGGCGAATGGGGGCCGGTATCGCTATTTGCGATTCGGTAATAGCATTTGCGATTTTTAAGAAATCGTTATTACCGAATCACAAATATGATACATTGCATTTTGTAAAAATCGCTATTTCCGATTCGCAAAAGGCTTTTTTCATACATCTGGCCCCTAGTACCAATTATCGTTCTGGGGTTTACTTTATAGCACAGATTCTGCATTGCAGTGGAAAGTAGCCCTAAAGTAACGCAAAGCAGCACTGTTGGCTGGGCTAAAACTAGTTTGAAGTTTTTTGCAACCTCTCTACTTTAATATATAAATGTAAAGAGGTTCTCTTCCTCTTTAATTGCTTTCCAGAGACAAACACATCCCAGATTTAATCCTCTGTTAAAAATGCTTGCACTCTTAATGTTTTGTTCTTGACACTGCAATTAACCAGTTACGATATATTGTACCCAATATGATGATCTTTTTAAAGTTGGACAAAACAATTACAAAACTCCAACGAAATTATTTTTATTTTCTAATATTTGTCTTTTTATTATAATGGGTAGTTGTTTTTACTATTTCCCCAATCTGAAAAAAGCTGCACTGGGTACTCGATCTTCAGCTGAGTAACATGCAGTACATGTATTGTAACTGTGTGAATGCTCTGTCAATAAAAAGATTTTCAAAGTAGATTAGGCAGCGGTAAAAACGAAAGACCATGCAGGATGTGGGAGTGAAGGATGGGAATGGATGAGCCTGGTGTTTGGACTAAATTTTGAGATGTAAATATCAAGAGATCCAAATATCGGAAATAAAATATTGTGATACAAAAATATCATTATGCATGGTGTTGTCAAGAATATCGTTTGTTATGTAATGAATATGTTCTTTAAGTAAATTGTTGTTATGATATTGTTTCCAGCAATATAGTTGTAAAAATATTGCTTTTTAATCCACAATTGTTTCAATGTGTTTTAGTTCATATATTAATTTTATTTCTTACTATTGTTTGTATAGTTGTTATTCATTTTGTGATTTGAAATGAATTAGAATTTTTTATGTAATTGTTACAAGTAATTTATGTTGTTGTAGTGTGTTGTTGGGGATGCACGGGGATAGGCTGGGAAGTTAATTCACTATTCATTAATTTTATTTCATTAATATTAAAAAAAATATGTGCCATATTATCTATGTAAATTATACAATACTGATAAATGTAACTTAACTTACAGGTGTGGGTTGCTAGGTTGCTAGGTTTGTTTAGGTATAAGGGGGTAAGGTAATTAAGTGATAACTAACAGTTAATGATTAATTTATAATCAACTATTTAATTGATTATTTATTATGTGAATTGTGTAATACCTTTATATTTGAGTTATATCTTAGGTGTGGTTGCTAGGTTTGTACGGGTAGAGGGAAGGGAGTTTATTAATTAATAATTCATAGTTAATTAATTATTTAATGAATTATTAATAATTAAAATTGTCTACTACTTAAATCTTTTTGTCATATTTTAGGTGTGGGTTGCTGCGCGTGTAAGAGTATAGAGTAGAATGTTAATAATGTAATAATTAATAATTAACAATTATTTACCAATTGTTAATTCATTATTTAAATTATTAGCAATTTTGTAAATTGTGGTATACTTATTTATAGTCGTTTAATTATAGGCATGGGCTGCTAGGTTTTTAGAAGTATGCCTGGAAGTTAAGTAGTAATTAAATAACATTATTTATTATTAATTAAATATTTAATTGAATATTAATTATGTAAAACAGTTTTTCTACTTTGTAGATATATATATATAACATATATAATGTTAATTAATAATGCTTTATTAAGAATTTAGTATGTTTTCTAAAATAATAGGGCAATTCAAATATGTGATGTGTTTGCAGTGAAGTGCTTTTCCTGCTGTTGCTTAGAATGAAGTGGGAATAGTAAATTTAGGGGCTCATTACGAGTTTAGCGTCAGACGAACCGGCCACTAAACTCGCAGGGGCGAGGCGGCTGTCAACTGAACTTCCTCATTTCCTGCTACATCATGATTTTCCCACTGGGTTGACTGGCCAGAACATCGAATTTGATGATCTCGCTGGTCAGTCCGTCAGGAGCAGTGCTACGGTATAGTTCTCCACTCCCTTGGAGGGGACAGAGGCCAATAGCATAGCACACAGCAACCTTGGAATGCGCACTGTCTGCTTTGTAGACAGTGCGCATTCCGAGGGTGCTGGGTAAGGGGGCCCCTGTACTGCCCTCCTGTGGCCCTCTGCACAGCCTTTCCACAACCCTTTCTATGGCAGTTGAATCACCATGGAAAGGCTTGCAGAAAGGGAACTTGTGCTCAACACAGTGGTGCTGAACTCTGCACCGCCATGGCTGAGAATGAATCAGACCGCCGTCAGCCCATCAGCAACCATGTTCCTGGTGGGAATGCTGGTCCCCTGGCAATTCAACCACCAGGATCATAATGTGGCAGTCGAACCGTCTGGAGTGTGAAGGCCTGACCGTCACAGCAAGTCTGGAGGTCCTTGGACTGCCAGACTTGTAATGAGGCCCATTCAGTAGTTGTTGGGAAATGTTTTAAAGGTGATAGCAGCATACTTGAGAATGCGTGTGCCAACAGGAATGCCGGTATTGGCTGGCCACAACCGAACCAGAAAGTTGCAGCCCCCATTTTAGGTAATGGGATACAGTCCCGAGTCTGAAAAGTGGCATAAGTGGTCAAGTTAGAGGTACCCCATTGGCTCTTTGAGGGTGAAATTATGTCCTTAAAATATTGCTTTTCACAACGCACAATATTAATGACTACGTTGTGATGTTCAGCATGGCCCTGGCATGTAAAGTTACAACAAATTTGCAAATATCAGCATCAACAAAAAAACATTCACAGAGCCGTTCATACACTAATACATTCACTCATAGTAGCACAGTCATACCCACTCACAGACCCACTAAGATCCTCACGCAACCACTCAGAGACCTGATCAGATACACACCCACTCAGAGACCCACTCACAGACCCACTCTGAACCTCACGTACCCACTCACAGTCCCTCACGCACCCTCATGAACCCTCTAACAGACCCACTAAGACACTAATGCTCCCACTCACAGACCCAATCAGACCGTCTTGCATCCACTCACAGAACCACTCAGACACCCCCTCACACCTATTCTCATACCCAGAGAGACAGAACATTCAGCTGTGCATGGTGTGGGTTTGGATGGTTATGGGGGTTTGACATAAGCCTGGCCACAGGTTAGGCCCTGTGGCCAAGCTCCGTCATGCACAGCAAAAGCTGTGCGTGGTGGCAAATGGATTAACATATATTAATTAAATTACTTTACGTTAAACAAACTGTAGAAATTCACTGAAAAACCAAAGGTTACAGGGAGGTTGTAGTTAGGTTCTGAAAACACAGAAATATAGCACTTATACTTAGAGTTATTTAAATTAATTATAACTTGCGCCCTAAGGTAACTATAACTCTCGCCCTTGCCATGCCCTGCTAATTACCTCAGATGTTACAGCACCGATCACAACTTCTATAACATTATTAAAAATATCTATGACACATAGCAGTCAAAATATTGAATAAAAAACTGTGCATGGCAGGGATGCAAATTATAGAGACCTTAGATTAGTTAGGTTAGTTATAGTTACTTGAAATAACTCTAACTATAATTGCTGAATTTCTATGGTTTTGTATGAGTAAATTCAGAACCTGACTATAACATCCCTGTAACCTTTGGTTTCTTCAGTGAACATATATGTATATATTAACTGCAATGAACAAAGGTTACAGGGACGTTATAGTTTGGCTCACATTTCACACATACAAAACCATGGAAATTCAGCAGTTATACTTACCTGAGCTAAATATAACCTGCACCCCCATAAAGCACTGCTTATGACCTCAGATATTAAATCACTCATGACATCTCAAATGACATCACTAATGACATCAACAACGACATCATCCAGTGAGTGGAAATAGTTGTATGGATGTATGAGTGACTGCATTGGTTGAGTGAGTGGATGTGTGAGTGGTTGTACGGGTGACTGAGTGGGTGTGTGAATGCTTGTATGTGTGAGTGACTGGGTGTGTTTATGACTGTATGGGTGAGTGAGTGGGTGAATGAGTGGCTGCATGCATAAGTGAGTGGCTGTGTCTGTGACTGTATGGGAGCGTGAGTGGATGTGTCAGTAGCTGTGTCAGTGAGTGAGTGGCTGCATGGGTGGGTGACTGAGTGGGTGTGTGAATGCCTGTATAGGTGAGTGAGTGGGTGTGTGAGTGGTTGTATGGGTGAGTAAATGGCTGTGTAAGTGACTCGGTGAGTGATTGCTGTGTCAGTGACTGTATGGCTGAGTGTGTGGGTGTGTAAGTGGTTGTATGTGTGAGGGAGTGGGTGTGTGATTGGCTGTGTGTGTCTGTTAATTGGAATGTGAGTGGTTGCAAGGGTGTGTGAGTGGATGTATGGATCTGTGACTGGGTGTGTGAATAGCTGTATGAAGGTGTGAATGGCTGATTTAGTACAGTATGGTTAAGTGAGTGGTTGTGTCAGTTGATGTGAGTGAGTGAGTGCTTGTCAGTAGTTATATGGGAATGTTAATGAATATGTGAGTAGTTGTGTGTGTGTGTGTGAATGTTTGTGTGCAGGTTTGAGTGGATGTGAGAGTAGTTCTGTGGGTGATGTCTTCAGTGATGTAATCTGAGATGTCATCAGTGATGTCACTGACCATGTTATGAATCATGTACTATGTAAGGTCAAAAGCAGTGCATTACATGGGCGCACATTATAGTTAGGTCAGGTAACTATAACTGCTGAATTTCTATGGTTTTGTACTTGTGAAATGTGAACCTAACTATAAAGTCCTTGTAACCTTTGTTTTTTTCAGTGAATTTCTATGGTATTTTTTACATAAAGGAATTTTTATTACTATACGTTAATCCAACTACCACCATGCACAGCCTATGGCTGTGTGTGGCAATGGCTGGCCGTAGGGTTTGCTGCAAACCCCTATAAACACCCAACCATACAATGCGCATGACCTTCGACCATGTGCAGTGGGGTTTGGCCTCAAGGCCTGGCATTTGGCCATGCCCTGTGGCCAACCCCTGTAGCCAACCAACCCCACACTGTGCATAAGTTTTGGATGTGCACTGCAGGGTTTGACCACAAGGCCTGGCCTGTGGCCAGGCTCTGCAGCCAAGCCCTATAACTACTCAAACCCGCACTGCAAACAGCCTTTGGCCATGCGCAGCGGGGTTGACCACAAGGCCTGGCCTGTGGCCAGGCCCTGTGGGCAACCCCTACAACTACCCAAACCCACGGTGCGCATGGCCTTCAGCCATGCATAGTGGGGGTTGTCCACAGGGCCTGGCCTGCATCCAGCCCCTGTGGCCAACACCGCAAACCACCCCACCCTGTGCTGCACACAGCCTTTGCCATGCACAGTGGTTGTTGGCTGCTGGTCAGCGTGCCCTCCTCCCTAGCCAATTTCAGCACCAGTGAATGCATCCTCCAGGACCTGGCCTACTAAAATTTATTTTTTGGAAGGGGGGCATTTAGCCCCCCCCCACAGGCTGATACTGGCCCCGGGGAGCCCAATCCCCTGGGGCCTGTCCCATTTTTTGGGGGGGAGGAGAAGGGCCACGCAGCCCCCCTCCCCAGGCCAATTTCAGCCCGGGGACTCCATCCCACAGGGCCAGACCTAAATATTTAATTTTCTTTAGGGGAGGGGCTGCACAGCCCCCTTTCCCAGGCTGATATCAGCCCCGGGGACTCCATCCTCCGAGGCCCAACTTAAACATTTAATTGATTTTTTGGGGAAGGAGGCCACACAATCCCCCTCCCCAGGCCAATGTCGGCTCCAGAGTCCCCATCCCCAGAGGCCAGGCTTAAATACTTTTTTTGGGGGGGAGGGGCAGTGAGGCACCCCTCCCCAGGATGATCTTGGCCCCGGGCACCTCAACCCCAGACCAAGCCATGTGATCTACGAGCCACCCAGGGCACACAGTCACAATGTTGAGGACCACGGGGGAGTCTGAAGGCCCTGGCAGTCCCAGCCAGCTTCCCACCTCCTGTGGGAGCTGTCACTGCTGTCACAGAGAGAGCAATGTTTCCTTTGTTTTCCTGCCTGCATCTCAAGGGCAGGGAAACAGAGGAAACCTCCACTCGCAGTGAGGGAGAGCTCCTTGCCAGCTCTTTCTCACTGCAAGTGGAGTATGGTGTTAAGACTTGCTGGGAGCTGTCAGCATGTGTCAAGTCACAGCAAACAGCTATGTCTTGGAGGTGGGCACCCAGGGACATAGAAGGAGACAGCCCTTGGGGGTGGCAGTCCAAGGGCAATCAGTGGTTCTGTGAGGGGGGCCCCCTCCATCATAAATAGCCCCAGGGATGTGGTGGTTCCAAGGCCAAGGGTCTGCAATGGACCCCATATGTGTTTTAAAATGTGTGACCCTGGGAGGTGGTGGTCCCTGGGGCTGTGGGGGGGGAGGAAGCTAGATGCCCCCCTTCATTAGTTTCAGAGAAGTGTCCTTGAGAGGTGGCTATTGCTGGTCCTGCTGGGGGGCTGGGCAGCCTCCCTGCATTCATTTTGCATAAGCGTCCTGGGAGGTGCCGGTCCCGGGGCTGCAGTGGGGGTGGGCGCCCTCTCGCATTAGTTTTACAGATGTGCGCCAGTGAGATGTCTGCCCCTGGGGCTGTGGGGGGACCCAGTGCCCCTCTCCGCATTACTTTTGGGAAGTGCCCCTGAGAGATGGCATCACTGGGGCTGGGGTGTGGCCGAGCAGCCCCCACATTACTTTTGCATAAGTTCCTGGGGGATGTGGTAGTCCCCAGAGCTGCAGGGGGACCGGGCAGCCATCCTGAGTTGCTTCTGAGCGGTGCCCTGGGAAGCTGGTGGTCCCTGAGGCTGCTGGAGGGGCCGTGTGCCCCCCTGCATTAGTTTTCCATAAGTGCCCTGGGGATGTGGTGGTCCCCAGAGCTGCAGGGGGGCTATGACCACCACCTCCCTGGGGCAAATCATAATGTTGGAGGGGGCCGCATGGCTCCCCTCATAGAGCCAATAATGATCCTGGGGACAGCCAATCCCCAAGGTTGACTCCTGCTATGTCCTAGGGTGCCTATGCCGGGACATAGCAGTTTGATCTGACTTGGCGGGAGCTTTGACAGCTCTTACCAAGTAAGTGCCACACTCTGGTTCCAGCAAGTGAGAGCTGTCAAACAGCTCTCACTTGTTAGAAGAGGAGGTTTCCTCTGTTTCCCTACCTCCAGACATGCTCTCATAGGGAGAGAGCTGCATCTTTAGCAGCTCCCTCTCTGTGACAGCAAAGTCAGCTGTCACAGGAGGAGGGGAGCTGGCTAGGACCACAGGGGCCTTAAGGCTCCCCCCCCCCCCCCCACGGTCCCCAACCATTTTTCACTGGGCGCCCTGAAGGGCATCCATGTGACAGGGCTGGGCTCCGGGGCATGGAGTCCCTCAGACTGAGAGTGACCTGGGGAGGGGGACCGTACGGTCCCCCTCACCCCTGAAAAAATACAATATTTAGGCTGGTCCCTGGGGAATGGGGTCCTCAGGGCGAGGACCAACCCAGGAAAGCCCCTTCTCCAAAACAAATGAAGTGTTTAGACCGGGCCCCGGGGAATGGGGTCCCCAGGGCTGAGTTCAGCCTGGGGAGAGGGACCACACAGCCCTCCTCCCAAAAAAATATATTAGCGCCTGGCCTCTGAATGGGGTCCCCGGGACCAAAATCAGCCAGGGGATGAAACCATGTGCCCCCCTGCTTAAAACATATAAATTAACACCAGGCCCCAGGGGATGGGTCCCCAGGGCCAAAATGGTATGGGGTAAGGGGCCATTCAGACCAGCAGCCAGCTCCAACTGCCAAAGTGTGGGCAGTGGGTGGTTAGGGGAGTTGGCTGCAGGGCCTGCAGCCATCCTTACCACACACAGCCAAAGGCAGTGCACGGCAGAAGCTTGGTGGGTTTTAGGGGGGTGGGCCTCAGGGTCTGACTGCGGGCCCTCGGCCGTGCATGGTGGTAGTAGGATTAATGTACAGTAATGAAAATTGCTTTACATTAAAAAAAATACAGATTCACGCAAAAAAAACAATGGTTACAGGGACATTATAGTTAGGAATTAGCATTAAAAAAAACATCGAAATTCACTTAACAAAACAAAGATTACAGGAATGTTATAGTGACGCTCACATTTTAAATGTACAAAACCATAGAAATCCACCGGTAATAGTTAGAGTTATCTCAAGTAACTATAACAAGTGCCTTAATGCAACTATAACTCATGCCTTCACCAAGCACTGGTAATTACCCCACAAGTGACGGCACTCATGACATATTCAATGACATCAATGATAATATCAATGTAATGTCTGCAGTAAAGTGTTTGACAAAAAACTGTGCATATTATGTGTATAATGTCCCTGTAACCTTAAGTTTTTTTAAAGTGAATATACATATATATATATATATATATATATATATATATATATATATATATATATATCCACAAAGGTAATGCTCACAGCCGGACTCCAAGCGGCCCTAGAGGGGTGGTGCGTTACAACCGGCAGAGCACTCCGGTTAATTATATCCTAAATCCTAACTCTCCAAAGCGTTTGTTTTTCTCTTTGGAGAGTTTGGATTTAGGATATATATATATATATATATATATATATATATATATATATATATATATATATATATATATATATATATATATATATATATATATGTGTTTAAACAAATGGTCAGAGTTATTTTTCCAAAGCGGCACTCAGCTGCCGGTGCTGGTAACAAAGGAGACCACCCTCGCGAATATCGTATATCCAAAAATTAGTTTACCGCACTCCAAAATCCTTTTAGGCAGGTTTTACTTAGAATACAGCAACCACCAACGTGTTTCAACTCCACCTGAGTCTTGCTCACGGTTAGTGAGTCTCTTTTCTCACTTTCCCTAAATAGTACAATGTTATCTCTTCTATACCAGTGCATTCTGGTTATGGTAGTTTAATCCAATAATATCATGCAAAAAATTAAAAAAATTTGATCATACATAAAAAATTGAGAGAATATACAACAATTACTACAATATACTAAAATAGAACTAATTACCATTTTCAACAGTGCTCTGATTCCCAACAGATATTTTGTCTCTGTATTTTAGCATGTTCATTATAATTTTTTCAAGGACTCAATTTCCATCGTATAGACTGTTTTATATATATTTTCAGTTCTAAGGAAGATAGGATTGTCATGGGTCCATTCACAAAGCTGTTACTTGTATACTAAATGGATTTATATTTCTATTTTTTTCTTTTGGCACAGTGCTTCCTTTTACATATTCAAAAATGTCTATACTTCACATTACATGTTCCAACACTTTTTGCATCATTATCGGCTAAGTGCCCTTATGCTCCAAAAGCTAGTGGTGCATATAATTGCAGGTGGAATATATCGAGTCTTAATAATGAAAATTACTACCCAATTAGATATAATCAATAGCCTTTTACAGATTGTACAGCATTCCTACATCGATGATTCATTAATTTTAATATCATTGCTCAGTATTTTATATCATTCATATCTGATCCCATGTATCAAGTCAAATGTTATGTTACCCTTATACTCCTTATTCAAATGTTGACAATGTTATTTGATAGCCATTCTATGACCAATATGAAACTCACATTTATCTATGGATGGCAATGATATTCCAATAGTCATTTGATTAAATATTTACACTAACCACTACATAATGTTACACAAGATAGCAATTCCAAATATCAATTTTGACATTTTCTGCCTTTTATAAATGTACAAAAAGTTCTTCATCGACATTCAACCCGGACGGGATCTTTGTACGAGTTGAATAATATATTTACTTTCAAGTTGACTCAATAATAGTGTTCTGTTTCCACCACGTTCATTGATATTTACTTGCGCCAAGCCAAAAAAATATATGCTTCTCCAATCTGTGGTGTGGCATTTACTATGATGTCTAGCAACTGCATAACTACAATCCTGATATTCAATTGCTCTAATGTGTTCCAATATTCTCTTCCTCAGTGGACATATTGTGCTTCCCACATATTGTAGCCTACATTCACATTGGATCAGATACACCACAAATTGGCTATTGCATGTCCATTTTTGCACAATCTGTACTTCTCTGCCTTTATAATCCTTAAAGGATTTCATATTTGTCACAATTTGGCATGCTTTGCATTTATGAAAACCTGTGGAACCTATATTTAACCAATTAGTTCTAGGTTGTTCCAAATAATGGCTCCTAACCAACATGTCCTTTAGAGATCTCGACCTCCTATATGTTACTTGTGGTCTCATTCCTACTATTTGCTTTAGATCCTAATCACTCCTTAGGATCTTTCAATATCTTCTGAAGATGTTCTCAATTATTTTGCTCTCTTTACTATATGTTAGTATCAAACGTGGTCCCTCATTTGCTTCTTGTTTTTGAGAGATCTTAACTTTATTGTCGACCAAAAGTTGCTGACAAGTTCTCTTTTTGGCTTTTACTGCTCCTAGTTCAACGTTTAACTTTGGATATCCTCTCCTAAGGAATCTTTGCTTAACATCTCTAAATTGTATTTAATTTCTACATCATTTGAACAGTTTCTTCTAGTTCTTAAAAATTCACCAAAAGGAATACTCCTTAATAATGGCTTGAGATGAAAGCTTGTCCCATATAAGATGTTGTTCGTAGATGTTTCCTTCCTATACATGGTTATATGCAGCTGATTATTGTCCACATAGACCTTAATGTCTAAGACATGTATCTGTGTTGGACTAATGTCAAAAGTAAACTGGAGACCATAGATGTTTTGATTTAGTAATTGGAAATATGATGAAAAATCTTTCTTGGATCCATTCCATATTATGAAAAGATCGTCAATGAAGTGCTGCCACAGGACACTCTTATCCAGACATTCCTGATATTAGTCTTGCCATGCCACTTCTCGTTCCCACCATCCCATTGTGAGGTTTGCATAACTCGGAGATAATGAAATTCCCATGGCTGTACCTTGTCTTTGTTTGTACAATTGACGATTAAACAAAAAGACATTATTCTGGAGATACATTTTTACCATCTCTACCAACGTCATTGAGTGTCTTGTTTCCTTTATATTCCTCTGTTTTAGAAAATATTCCAAGGCTTGAAGACATATTTCATGGCGAATCGATATATAGAGTGAAACCACATCTACGGTCACTAAGAGAAAATTAGGTCGCCATGATATGTCTGCAATTGCTTTTAAAAAGTCTCTAGTATCCTATATATATGAACTCAACGTAGCTACCATTGGAGCAAGATAGTAATCTACATATTTGGAAACATTGTCAAATCCTGATCCATAAGCAGATATAATCAGTCTTCCAGGTGGATTCTTAAGTGTTTTGTGAGTTTTGGGTAGAAAATATATAGTTGGTGTAATCGGAAAGTCTTGACTTAGAAATTTCAATTCATCTTTATTATTCAGAAGTTCCCGATGCCAATATTTCAAGTGAATGTTAACTTGACTCAATAATTCTTGTGTAGGATTTGTATCTAGTTTTTGATAATTCTGTGTATCATTTAATTGTTTCATTGCTTCTTTAACATAATCCCTTGAGTTTAGAATAACTACATCACCACCTTTATCAGCTGGTTTTATAATGATTCTGTCATTGCTCATTAATTGATTTAGAGCTCTTCTTTCCAATTGAGTCATATTCTCTCCTCCTTGAGATTGTTTCTGATATTGCACGGTTTCCAACTCTGCTATTGCAGCATCATAAAACAAATCCACTTTATTGCCAGGTTTGAGAGTTGGGCAAAATCTTGATTTGGGTTTGAAGTAACTATATGTATGATCATTAGTTGAAATACCCAACTGATTCATGACTTCCTCATCCTCCAAATTATGCATTAGATCGTAGCATTCTTTCACATCTTGTAGTTGTTCAGTCAGGAGTTCAGTATCTGAATGTGAACTTATTGATTCATTGCTTTTGATGGGATGGCCAGCATAGTTTTTGGCTAGTTTAATTTTCCTTATAAATTTATATGTATCAATTTTTGTTCTGGACAGAAAGACAGTCCTTTATCCAACACTTTGTTCTCCTCTTTTGAATGTTCATAATCCGATAAATTTACCACAAGATTTTCTTCAGTATTATCACTTGCATGTATTTCTTCTGTCTGTTGCGTAGAGGATAATTTCTTCTTTCCTCTCCCTCTTCTGATTTTTCTGTGTTTCGCTGTGTGAATTTTGATCTTGGGTGGCCTCTGCCCTGTCTGCATCCCCAGCTTCTGCCTTTTGATGATTGTTGATCCTGATATATGATTTGCATCTCTTCTAATAATGTTGTTTTTATTCTAGATTCACCAATATCTTCATTTTCACTCAGTTCAACATCAGATTCACTTACAATTTCTGTTGTATTTTCAAATCCGTTGTGTATTTTTGTGTAATCACCTCAAACCGTTTAGCAAATGTAAGGATTGTACCATTTTTGTAATCATTATCTCTATGAAATTTCCTCTGTTACCGTGCTTCTACCTCCAATTCATGTCTGTCCAATATTTCTTCCGGGTTTTGTGCATTGCCTCCAGGCAGCCACACAGAGAGAAAGTTGGGGTGTGACATTTACATCCTGATGGTCCATCACCAGGATGATGGGCCTTCCTGAGCTAGATGGAAGGGAGGAGTTGATACACCTGAATAGGGCTGTGTCTGTCCCCACACAAAAAAGCTGAATAATCCCCTGGAGATTATCTGCAGCCAGGAAAGGAACAACAGTGACCTTGTGCACTTCAAAAGCCTATTTTTGAAGTCTACTTCACTTCAAAGGCCCTGTCTTGCTGAGAGATAGAATCCAGTCATGTGCCTTGAAAGGAGACTCTGCAGCTGTTTTTTTGTTGTTGTTGCAAAAACTGCTGCATCAGTGCCATTGTGCAGATTGGAAGAGCTGCATCTTCCCTTGATACTGATGCATCACCTTTGCATTGCATCCTCAACGTTGATGCAGCCCTCCATCCAAGGTACTTTTCAGTGGGGCATGCATGGGTCCTGTAGCTTGCCTGCCCGTCATCGCAGTTGGCCTGAACTTTGGATATACCCTGGTCTTAAGTGACCTCAAGTAACCTTTTAGTGCTATTGATTTCTAAGCGCCGTATTGCAGTTTATTCTTATCTTGAGTTCTACTGATTTTATTTTAGCCATTTTGGTCTTGTTTTACCCGTAAACATATTCTCTATTCTTCTAAACTGGTGAGGAGTCTTTTGTGGTGTTTTTCACTGCGTTACTGTAATTTAAGTGTTCCACAAATACTTGCAAGCTACCAGAGGGTGAACACAGGTTAATTTAGAATGTGTATCTGACTTACCCTGTCTAAGCTGTGGTCCCTACTTGGACAATGTGCATACCACTGCTAACTAGATATCCAGATTCTAGATCTATCTATCTATCTATCTATCTATCTATCTATCTATCTATCTATCTATCTATCTATCTATCTATCTAATTATGTATCTATTTCTCCCTATATATCTATCTATATATGTATATACATATGCATATATATATATATATATATATATATATATATATATATATATATATATATATATATATATATATATATAACCAAAAAAGCACCCGACTTAGCGAGGCTCAATTATGGCGGTCTTGATATGGGATCGGGAGTCCCATTAATATATTTCCAAATTTTCTCACCCAATAGGACAGAAAATCAAGACACAAGACGAACAGTTCCAAAATATATTAAAGAAAGCAAAAATGGTCTTCCCCCCAACGCATTTCAGCCGTAGCCTTGTTCACGGATGGGGGACTATTACACACAACATGTATAAATACAAGTACATAAACATAAAAAAAGGACTCATACCACAGTGCATGTATATATCAAAATGAAAACGTGTGTGCCATCTTGTAAAGGTATATAAAGCAAAATACCTCTAAAGGGATACCCATAGGTACATCCAAATTTCTTTCTACCTAAATACCAATTCACATATCTTATTATATCAACACAGTCATTTATAGATGTATAACAAATATTCCAAATAACATATTCAATTATTCGGTTATCAAATGAGTAACCTACTATTGCATGCTTAGTATATCCTATTAGATTTAATACCTTTACCAAGATTAAATACTCTAAATCCAAAAGAAACCTCAAAAAATTATTATTAAAATACAATAGAGATTTACAAGCAATCTCAAAAAAATCTCACAAAGAAACTCGAAGAATCCAATAAAATAATCAATTAGCTGCCAAGATGGGTGTTCATCTCCTCACTTAAATTTAACCCATTCGGGAACAGAGTCATGAATTTGATAATATATTTTGATTCAAGAACACGTAACATTTTCTGTCTGTCTCCACCTCGTGAGTTAAGTTTGATTTGGTCACAGACCAAATATGTGAGTTGCTTTTCATCACCTTGATGTATTTCATGAAAATGTCGTGCCACAGGGTAGATACGATCGAAATTACGAATAGCTCTTACATGTTCTAACATTCTCTTTTTCGCCTTGTGGATCGTACTGCCCACGTATATCTTATCACATGGGCATCGTAAGCAGTACACACAAAAATCAGTGTTACATGTAAAGAATCCCTTTATGACATACTCGTCTTGACCAGCGCCCCATGTTACATTTTTGCAGTCTTTGCTATATCTTCATGCTTTGCATTGGTGACAGCAGTAAAACCCTGAGATACCAGATCTCTCACTCTCAGATTTAGTGCTGCTCAACACCGTATTGGGGCTGAGATTATCTCTAAGCGACCTACCCTTACGAAAAGTTAGTGCAGGACTATTACACACAAACTCCTGTAAGTCCGGGTCTGTCTGAAGAATATGCAAACTCCTAGTAAGTGCTTGCCTCAGATTAAATGTTTGATTGGAGTAGGTCATAATAAACCTAATCTTCTCATCAGTAGTAGTGTGATGGTGCATACGGTATAATTCTTCTGATCTTGTTACTCCCTCAACTTTCTTTACAGCCTGCCAAATAGTATTGGCACTGTATCCTCTTTCACTGAATCTTGTACACATAATCCTGCATTCTTGCTGATATTTTTCATCAGTACTACATATTCGTCTAGCTCTTAAGAGTTCACCATATGGTATACTTCTAATCAAGTTGAGGGGATGAGCACTCTTAGCATTTAGCAAACTGTTACCTGCTGTTATTTTCCTATATAGCCTGGTATGTAGCCAGTTATTTTCAACATTTACTTCAACATCTAAGAACTGAATAGATGTACTGCTGTGCTGCTCACTCAGCTTAAGATTGTATTGGTTATTGTTCAAAGTTATCACAAAGTTGAGTGCCGAATCTACATCACCTTTCCAGATGATAAAAATATAATCTATATACCGGCACCATAATACCACATTGTCCTCATAGTTGGCTATATTAGAGGATACTTGCTCCTCCCACCAGCCCATAAATAAGTTCGCGTAGCTGGGGGCAAAGCATGTACCCATCGCGGTTCCCTGAGTCTGCTTGTATATTTGACCATCAAATAGAAAAAAATTGTTGGTAAGACAGTACCATATCATGTCGCAGATCATTTCAGTATGCATAAGATACGATAAAGATCTTGCTCTTAAATAGTGTCTAACTGCTTTAAGGCCCAGTTCATGTTGGATACAGGTGTACAGGCTGGTGACATCTAAGGTCAGGAATAGAAAATCGTCCTCCCAACCCAAACCATCCATCATTCTTACAAATTGCGTAGTATCCTTAACATAGGAGGGTAAACATTTTTCAAGTAATGAATCCATTGCTGACACAATCGGTCTGCTGGGATGATTTTGTTTGTCTTTATGCAATTTGGGCAAAAGGTATAGTACTGGGATTCTTGGATGATCACACTTTAAAAATAGATATTCATCCCATTCAAATAAACCCCTGTCCCTCCAATCCACCAGTTTCCCATGATATTGGAGACTGGACATTTTCAACTCCGCCTGATTGGCGTGGACATAACAGTTACGGTCACTCAACTGACGTACTCCTTCCCCTAAATATTGCGTCTTATTTAGGATAACTACATTACCCCCTTTGTCAGATTCACGGATGACAATATCAGGGTCCTTCCTCAAACTGTCCAGAGCCATTTTTTGTTTCTTAGTAAGATTATCATATTTAACATTTCTAGAACCATATCTCATTTTTTTAAATTGATTAATCATATCTTTTTCAAAAACTTGAATAGCTTCACTCTGAATAGCTGGCAAAAAAATTGATTTCAGTTTAAAAGGGCTGGGACATGGCAGCTCTGTCTCTATACCCAAATTCAGTAGATTTACAAATGGATCATCATGCGCATGAATACCATCATCTAACACAGATAATGTAGTAACAAGTCAACATCCGAATTACATAGTTTACTGATATTATTAGCTTTTTCCAAGGCCTTTTCTGCCATTACTTTATTTTTGTACCATTTTTTCAATTTTAATTTTCTTGTGAAATGAAAAAGGTCAATCCGGGTCTGTACATAATAAAAGTTATTGGTAGGACAGAAAGATAGGCCTAGGGCTAGGAGACTTTCTTCCTCATTGGTCAGTATTCCATTAGACAGGTTAACCACAGTCATTGTAGAACTCTGCGTGCTCTTGTGGTCATTGACGTTGTTGTGGGAATTTATTTTCTTTCTTCTTGCCTTCGCTGCACGATTCCTCTTCCTCTGCCTCTCTGTCCTCATCCCTTTCCTCTGGGTTGAAAATCCTTCCTCTGTTCTGTCCTTCCTTGATTTAAAAGGCAAAACTGTTTTAAAAAATTAGATCTACTAATACTAGTATCCACATCCCGAATTTTATCAGCTGTAATCTCTGGTGCATCCGAAAGATTTTCATCAGGTACATCACTTTCTTCTGTTAGTCCCAGATTGATACCAGATCTTCCATTATCACCCGAAAGTATTGGATCCTTATAACCATCTGTGTACATATGATCGTATTTATGATGGAAGGTGAGAATCCTTCCTGATTGATAATCTTTAAAGTCACGTATGAATTTTCTCTGTTTCTTCACAGTAATCTCTTCCTCAAATTTGGAAAGTTTTTTTGTCCAAATTGTCCTTCACTTCGTCAAAAATACTTTGTGATACCAAAGTGAGAATCAGTTTGGTAGTTTTTTCAATCTCCTCAATAATTTTTTCCCGGTCTTTCGACGCATATTTGATCAAAATCTTCATCATATTAAGAGAGCTAGTCTTGGAGTTTTCAGCCCATTCCTCCAATAATTCCGGGTCAGGATCTTCATATGAAGGAATTGTATAGATACGTAAACCTCTCAGGACACGTTCAACCTCAATGTATTGTTGAAGAGATTCAATCTCCCACCATTTTGAGAGTTCTTTCCTCATGAGTTTCTCCAATTTGTCATACATACGTTGTACTTGTAAACCTGAGCCTGCATTAGATCCTCCTTGTAATACATCTCTATCACGAGTCTGCTGGGTAAAAAACAGCTTGCTAGATTTCTCTTTTCTTCGAGCTTCTAATGAGGAAGCCATTTCTTCTTTTAAAATTAACAGATTTTACAATATTGGAGCTGTCCGTCTGTGGGCACTAGTCAAAATAAAGTATTATGTTAAAAAAAGCCCACTCCACACCACACACCGTCTTATTGCACACTGAATAGGTATTACCAAACTTGGACTATTGAAATTAATTCACATTATCAGTTCAATCAGCCTTCATAGGCCTAAAAAATATCCCAACTTAATTGTGTGCAAACAAACTCATTGTCTTATAGCAGAAGTGCTTGACTGTTATATTCCAATAGTTCAAAGTTACCGTCCCACAAGAATTCTGTAAATGCCCGTTATTTATGCTTTATTCATATAATTACCCTGTATCCGGGCTGGATCCCCTCCACTCGTGTGTTCAGTGAGCCGCACCTCCGTGCTCACAGGTGCACCGTTGTAGCCCCACAATCGAAGTCCAGGGGCCGGCAGGAATACCACGTCTGCCAGCACCAGCAGATACACGCTGTTGCGGCTATATATATAGATAGATAGCTAGATAGATATATTATGTTTTTTTATGACTTTAGATGATATTAGTGTTCAACAATATTTTATGTCCGATGTTTTTGTATATACCATTCGAAGTATCGGGTCATGGTATTTTGTAAATTATATTTTGACCCAAATTATGTCAAACTACGTTGTTTGCCTTAACATTATGTCAGTGATTGAATGGGCCTAGTGACACCTAACTGCTGTCTCCTCACCATAAGAACAGTCAGGTCTTGGCAGTACTGGTCTTAGTCCAAAAATAGCAATGCATGTTACATGTTCTGACAATTCCACAATATTGACTTTTAAATATCAGTCTCTAACAATATAAATTGCAAACTGTTGGTGTGCACATCTTGATCAAGGAAAGTCAATATGGAACTAGAACTAGAAATCTTCACACAACTGTGTATGCTTACAATGATGGTATTGCACAAGTCAATATTGTGATGCTGATATTGTTGCATGTTGGTATTTTTGTATTTGATATTTTGACATACAACTACTGCTAGCATGCATAAAGGACATTAAACTTTTAGTATATCTAATTTAGTTGATCAATGGAATGAAAATTGAGAGTCTAATCTTTGGATCTGGGGCTTGTGAACCACAACATTTCTCATCATACCCTGTAGAATTTTCAATGAAGCAACCATGACGAGGGCTATGATAAGTTTATTAAATAATTGGCTTCATGAAACTAATCCCACTGATGATTATGTGGATTATGTGCTTTTCCAATTATTCTGACTGAAAAAAAATCTCCAGGTATTTAATTCCTACCTTTTTTACACAATAAATTGCTTGATGGTAAACTTCTTGCATAACTATTTCATTTTTCATGCAGCTCTCGTCTAACTGCAAAGGGAAGTTTCAAAATACTCTTTCTTTAAATATAATGATGAACCCCTCCCCCCACAGTAAGACTACCATGAAGTCAATCCTCACCATATGCGGGCATAACATAATATGAGACATCTCTATTCCTCAGTGAGTACTGCAGTGCTTGATTCCCACATGTGCATGTCCGCTATCACTAAGCCCTACTAACATATCTGTGGTTTCCTTAAACACCTCATTACCCTCTTGGGAAGCAGCAATTGTGGCTGTGAATATGAGGAAGGTCCTCCTCTTTCTTCTTTCAGGCAGAGGTCTCCTTGCTTTGACTACAGACCCAAGAGTTCATGTGGTGGTGTGAGTTCATTCAATGCTAACCACTTTAATGTGCTATTAAGTTGAACATATAATGATTTCAATATACAGCTTCATGATGTGAGAAAAGTGGTTTATTGTATGTTGTGACTGTGTGATCTTGCCATGTAATAAACTAATTTAAAAAAAAAACCTTAGATCAACTCTGGGTAGCTGTAGCTCCGAGTAGTCAGGCTTTATTAAAGGAACAAGTGTAAAGTATTAAGAAGTTTCAAAACTCCTAAATAAGGAAGAATCTAGACTCATTAAAAATCAAATCACCAATTTATAAAAGTAGAAAATATTAGTATTTTTAAACAACACCACAACAATAAAAATCTACCAGTGTTCCCGAAATATGAACTCTAGAAGAAATAAAAAAATACTGCTTTTTCACTTAACTCAATAAATCATTACAATGGACTGTTATTATATGGTTCCCACATGTTTAGTAGGATTGTGTATATGTCAACAAAAGCTTCACAATATAGAGCCAAATTTAGAGATTGGCAGATGTGGTTACTCCATCATAAACATGACAGATATTTTATCTGCAATATTACAATTCCATTATAGCCTATGGTGATTGTAATATGGCAGATGGGATATCTATCACGTTTGTGACAGAATAACCCATCCGCCAAACTCTAAATCAGGCCCTTAGTCTGTGTATATCATCAGTAAATGTTGGTCTGTTTTGGCTAGCTCACAGTACCACATCCAATCCCCGAACCTGACCAGGGTAATAGATGTCATTGGTAATCTTAAAGATAACCATTCTGATTCCCAAGGAAATTGGGGAAACAGATCAAAGCCATTTGTTCATTACTTTGCTCAAGGTATACACAAGAAAGATATGAAAATACATTTTCAAAACCTTTATTGAAATGATTGTATCATTTCAGCAGAAACCAAAAGCATCATTGGAATAACCATTGCAGAGCAATGAAAACTTGAACCAAAATAGCAATCAACTAGAATGCACAAGCAGAATGCCTTCAAAAATGCTTGAAACCAAAGAATGTTAAAAAGATATTATCACTTCGAGTATAATCTGAAATGTAGAGACAAATCCAGACCCAATCACTTTAAAAAAGTGTGCCACTCCAGCGGTACTAATATTCAAAATAAAACAAATGATGAATAGTAGGGACAAATACAACAACTGACTTGCTGACAATGAACTTATCAATTGAAAATTGGTAGTGTATTTTAATTACAGCAAACTTTTAATAAATTATTGAGGACAATGACACCCTAAGAGATGAATGAACTGAAAATTCTCTTCATAGAGTTATATACACATATTTACAACATACTATTTACAGCCATTTGTTCACACTTAATTTTAATATATCTTCATCAATCTCCATCCAAATTGTTTTTTAAACTGTGGTTAAAAGTATATTGAAACTATAATCCACATGGAGGAAAGATGGTTGCAAATGTGATTGATTACATCCAATAATCCTGCTTTCCCAAAGCACTTATTAACTATGGGTATGTAAACTATACACAATGTCCAAATTATCATTAATCTTTATATGGCAACTTCCTTATGTTAATGTCGACCCGTTTCGGCCTGTGTAAGTATGGGCCTCTTCAGGACTCGTGGAGTGATAAAGACCAAATAATCATTGATATCTGAGTTTAAAGGTGGTGTCAATGATATCAAAATTTCACCTCTGTCGCTTCATAAAATTTTTAATAGGTAATGGCAATCAGATAAGTACCCTCCAGGCCGGCTTTAAATCCCGCGTTTATATTTACTCCAGCGGTACTAAAGCATTAAAATACGGTACACAAGCTCACTGAAATGCGGTGGCAAGTTAGTGTGCAAAAAGCGACTGCACTTCTGATGAAGATCGGGTAATTTGGAGATCAAAAGTTTCATGGGCAGATGTTAAGGCCTCATCTTTGTGAAACACTAGGGCCATGATTTATACTTTTTGGTGCAAACCTGCACTAACGCAGTTTTGCACCAAAAAGTTTAGCACCGGCTTGCACCATTGCTGTACACCAGCTGGGCACCATATGTCTGGAATAGCGCAAGCCGGTGCTAAGGGTAGGCTAACTTAAAAAATTACATTAGCCGGGTGGGGCTGGCGGTATGGAAGAAGGGGGTTTTACACACAAAAAGTGACAGTAGGCAGATTAGAATAAAAAAAATTACTCTAACCTGCATAGAGTCATTTTCTGATGCAAAACCATCCATGCCCACTACCCCAGTGACCAGCACAGGGGACCAGGGCCCCCTGGGCATGGCCTTTGCTCCCAGTGCCATGTAGGGGAGCCATTTCAGGGCCCCCAATGGCACATAAAGAAAAAATACTTACCTGTACTTACCTATACTTACCTGGGATGGGGTCCCCCATCCTCCGCTGTCCCTCTGGTGTGGGTGGGGGTGTCCCTGGGGCCTGGGGAGGACACCTGTGGGCTTATTCCATGGTGTTCCACCATGGAAATAGGCCCACAGGTCCCCTAACACCTGCCCTGACCCAGGCGTTACAAAATGATGCAAAGCAAGCTTTGCACAATTTATTGACCCCTCCCCCCCCCCCCTGTGTGATTTTTGCATGGGAGGATAAATAAGGCCTAGGCCTTAGAGTCATTTTTTACCCGGGAACTCCTACCTTGCATCTCTTTGACACAAGGTAGTTTTCCGCAGGCAAAAAATAACTTTAACTCCAATATTTTGCCACTAGACATGTCTAGCGCCAAAATTTAAATATGGAGTTAAGTTAAAATCACGCAAATCCGGCACAGACAGAGTATAAATATGCCCCCTAGGCTTTCAGTCCGCTAAATTATCAAAGTTAGTTTTAGAAATAGGAACTGTTGGCCACAAGGTAACTTTCCCAGTTGTGTGTGTAGCAGGATATAAGATATTCATACAGCAAGTCACATCCTTGGAAACAGTTACTACCTAGAGGTCATCTGGTTTCATTCTGCAGCAACCCTGTTTGTTAAAAATCAAGTAACTTCCATTAGAAACTAGCAGAAATACTGACTTGATCAAGGATACAGGAATTGCCTTCAAATAACATGCTAAATTTGCCATTGACGCATTACAAGCTGCATGAAGTGTTATCTGTTTAGAGATGAATGAATTGCCCAAAGAATTTCCACATCCATTTCTACTAATAGAATCCTCTTTGTCCCATACATCTGCAATCAAAGGGAGGAAACCAAGCTTCATGTAGAAAATTTCTATTGATCTGCTTGTATCTGCCCACTTGAAAATGTTTCAGACATGATGTGAAATTAAATCTAGAAATTGATAAAGAAAAGAAACTAAGAAAAACCCAAAATTCAAAAGTTGTTTCTGCTACCATGAAAGGTAGTTTCTCTAAATGCTCCACATTCACTATAGTGTAGATTGTGTCTTTGTTTGCCTTGACCTGTTACAATCATGACAGGTTACAAGGCAAAAGAAATTCTGCTGCATTCAAATATTTCCATGGTACATGGTTTGATTTTAAAACCTGCAATCTCCAACTTAATTGCAAAACCGATCTCAATTGCTAATCAATTAGTCTCAACCATTTAGCAGCATCTTGTTGGAAAAGTTTCCACATTTTATTGTACGTGGCATATATGTAACATGTAGAACAGAGAAATTTGGGACCTAACAAAAAACCTTGTAAATCCATGCTGCCTGAAAGAAGAGATAAGTGTTTTTTAACTGCATAGAAGGTGGAATGTTCTAACCATTGCTGGCAAAACATCCCCATGCTATAGATAGTGACTACCCCTGGGTTTGTGACTGAATATACCTCGGATTTAGTCTGCTTGCCGTAAAATCCATGGAAGAGTTTTAAAAAAACAGGAATTGCAACCATTAGGGTCAATGGGCCACACCAACCATCTATCTGAACTAGAAAATGAAGAGTTGTATGTACCATTCTGCACCATTTCATTAAGCTGTTCTTCTGTGTAATTAACGGACTGTCACCAATTGTCAAGCCATGCAACAGAGGAAGTGCTCAATTTATTTACATTTTCAATATTAACTAATCAACGATATGTAGTCTGTTGCACCGTTTTGTTTAAAAATATAATTTGTGGAGGGATCAGATAAGCCCTAAATAAAGCATCAATCACTTGTACCTGCCAGTGTCACGTGCCCCAAACTGATTTCACGTCACTATTGTCTTTCTAATATTCGTAACACACTTAGGGACAATTGGGAAACAAAGGAGTCAGACAAAATCAATTTTGTTTGTGTCAGCATAGTTCTCTTCGCTTTAGAAAGTGTAAGCCTATGATAAAATAAAACTAGGTCTGTGGGGACATGACCAGAAAAATAAAGGAACTTTTTCAAATGCTGTTGGAGACTCCCTAATGGTGATTTTAGGCAGTTTCCCACTGTGTATATTTTAAAAAGGCACATGTAGTACTAGTTCTGTGCGAGTAAAGATGTGCATAATGATCGTAGCAAAACATTTCACCATAATTTGCAGAATTTGAATTCAAATCCTAATTTTTTAATACTGTAGAGGATTCTAATTCAGATAGCATATTAGAAAGAGTTTGACATCCCATTCATCTGAAATGGAACCTGGGGTGACAATATCATCAATACCAATCCTAAAAACATGAGGAATTTGCAAAGTTTCTGTGGGACCAAAAGTGTCACAATGTACCTCATCTCACAGAATACTATCATGGACCAGAAATACAGTCATGTTCACAAGTGTCAAGTATCTTCGGACCTAATGTGAAAAAGAATGTGGCCTAAGTGATTCATCTACCAGTTCTTGAGAAGAATGATCTGGAAGACTGTGTCCATCAACAGCAAATAAATGTAACACATCTAATCCAGATAAAAAGAGAAAACAAGGAAAGAAAAATCCAAAAGTAGGATCATGGAGGCATCAGAAACATCTTTTTCAACCAAAAAACAGTACAAGTGCACCATGGAAGAGGGTATGTGAATCAATGTAGGTAAAATAGCCAAACGCAGTTTGAGCAAAAACAGGTAAACTCACGTCAGAAATGTGTCCTGCATTAGCAGTAGTAATAGCCACAAGTGCAAGCTCATCATTAAAAGACCCCAGCCAGGGAGTAAACATATTAGGACTGTTTAATGCTTGTAGAGCGATGTCTTGTAGGGTAGGGAGAAGAGATAAGGAAATACCCAGATACCCTTGCAGCCTACTGTGGTGAACTGGCCACATGATGTAACAATCAAATAAATGGAAGCGTGTTTCAGTTTACAACCAGCAAGCAGTGGCAACATCACAGATTGAGTACCTTAAACAGCAAGAACAGACACCAGTGCATGGTAAGACTAGCCAAACTCTTTCTTGCCTGCAATCTTCTTTCATACTAGAGCCCCAGCTTGAGGAATACAGCCAGAAATTGCTGGTTGCTTCTTCACTTTGTCATTGGCAAAATGTTTAAAAGCTAAATTCGAGCACTCATCTCAGAAGTCTTGTAATTTCTGGAAGATAGCAAATCATCCGTTGATGTCAAAGGGCACACCTGCTGCCACTGTGACAGGATTATCAAGATCTGGAACATACATTTGGAACCCAAAAAGGACCTCAGAGGGGGTCAGACTACCCAACGATCTTCTAGGCAGGTTTTCTGAAGGTGTTGACACTCCATACAGGTGATGGATCAAACTAAGACCTGAATCTAATACTACAGATGTTAAGGACACTGCCTTAAGTCACAGTTCTTCCATTCCATTATCGAATTTCCTTTAGGATGATAGAGGCAGAATAATGCACAGCAGAACTCAGGGTTCCCATGGTATCCTGGTAAGCCTTAGAGGCAGAGGCCGGTCCCTGGTCTGAGTCGAATGCCGCCAATGCATAGGGACCTATAAAGATGTGCAAATCTCTAATAACAGTTCGAGCATCAGGAGATCATTGTGGCCACACTGAAAGAAATCGAGAACCATGAATCAACAGCCAATAAAATAAATGTAAACGTACCGTCCGTGTGAAGTGGTCTACAATGATCTGAATAGACACATTGTAATGGCTTATTTGAAACTAAAAGGTGTCTCCGGTGGCTGTGCAACGGTGTAACGTTTAGGCCCATATTTATACTCTGTTTGCGCTGGATTTGCATCATTTTATGTACGCAAATCTGGTGCAAACTTAACTCCATATTTATATTTAAAGTCATTTTTTGCCTTCATAAAACTACCTTGCGTTAATGAGATGCAAGGTAGGTGTTCCAGGGCAAAAATTGACTCAAAGGCCCTAGCGCCTTATTTATCCTCCTATGCAAAAATCACGCACAGGAGGAGGAGGGCCTTAAATAATGGTGCTAAGCATGCTTAGCACCATTATTTAATGCCTGGGTGTCGGCAGGCATTAGGGGACCTGTGGGCCTTTTTACATGGTCAGAGACCATGGAAACTGCCCACAGGTGCCCTTTCCTGCCCTCATGGACACCCCCATTCACACACACCCACACCAGGAGGACAGCTAATGATGAGGGGACCCCAGGTAAGTCTAGGTAGATATTTTAATTTTTTTTTCAAAGTGCCATAGGGGGCCTAACTTGAGGCCCCCTACATGGCACTGTGCTCAATGGCTATGCCCAGAGGACATAAGTCCACTGGGCATGGCCATTGGGCTGGGGGGCATGACTCCTGTCTTTACTAAGACAGAAGTCATGTCCATGGGGGTTGTGCGTCAAACAAATGACGCTAGTCAGGTTAGAGTCAATTTTTTCAATTTTAACCTGACTAGCTCCATTCTTTCATGCACAACCTCTAGTTTTCCCTACGCCTCCCCTATCAGGTTAGCATCATGTATTTTGACGCTAACTGGGCCTTACCGCTGACTAGCGCCATTCCATAAATATGGTGCCCGACCAGCGTCTTCGTATCGCGATAGCCGGCGCTATACTTTTTCACACAAAACTGTGCTAACACAGTTTTATGTGAAAAAGTATAAATCTGGGACTTCATTTGTTGACAAATGTCACAATAAAGGACACATTCTTTTAGTCTTTTTATGTAGACCGTGCCACCAATAACATATATGTAACAAGGAAACTTTAGAATCCACATCAGCATGGGCAGATGCTAATCATTCATGCAGCAACACAAAAGGATGATGGACTGAGTGTTGAAACTTTTTAAACACTCGCCCCCCAGTTACAGATCTAGGTTTAATCCATTGTTCTATTGCTCACCATGTGACCCCAGGTTTGACCCTGCCATATGCAAATCAACATTGACTCGGTTCCCCACAGGAACAGTCCAGCCCGAGCTGTCAGGCCAGGTCTTCGCTGGACTGGAAACAAGCATCCTGGAACCAGTTTCAGAGTATCACCCTTCATCAGCCAGGCTTGAATCCAGTGGAACAGTGAGCAAGGGACCCATGTCTGGGCACACCCTTACCACTTAGGGCAACTTTAGCAACACAAAAGTATGATGGACGGAGTGTTAGAACTTTTCCAACACTCACCACTAGTCACAGATCTGGGTTTAATCCATCGCTCTTTTGCTCACCAGGCCTCCCCAGTTTGGACTAGCCATATGCAAATCAGTCTTGACCCTGTTCCCCATGGGAACAGTCAAGCCTGAACTGCCTGGCCAGATTCTATCTGGACTGGAAACAAGCATCCTGGGACTGGTATCACCCAGACTAGCTTGAATCCAGTGGCACAGTGAGCAAAGGACCCACGTCTAGGCATACCCTTCCCACTTAGGCCAACTTTGGCAACAAAAAAGGAGGATGGACGTAGTGTTGAAACTATTCAAACACTCACCCTCAGTCACAGATCTGGGTTTAATCCATTGTTATTTTGCTCACCATGCCACCCCACTTTGGACCCAGCCATTTGCAAATCATTCTTGACCACATTCCTTATGGGAACAGTCCTGCCCAAACTGCCAGACTAGGTCCTCCCTGGACCAGAAACAAACATTCCAGAACTGGTTTCAGAGTATCACCCTTCATCAGCCAGGTTAACTTGAATCCAGTGGTACAGTGAGCACGGGACCCACATCTGGGCATACCCATCCCACTTAGGGCAACTTTAGATACACAAAAGGATGATGAACTGAGTGCTGAACAATGCAAGCACTCAACCCCAATCACAGATCTGGGTTTAATCCATTGTTCTTTTGCTCACCATGCCATCCCACTTTGGACCCAGCCATTTCTAAATCAGTCTTGACCACATTCCTTATGAGAACAGTCCTGCCCAAACTGCCAGACTAGGTCCTCCCTGGACCAGAAACAAACATTCCATAACTGGTTTCAGAGTATCACCCTTCATCAGCCAGGCTAACTTAAATCCAGAAGCACAGTGAGCACAGGACCCATGTCTGGGCATACCCATCCCACTTAGGACAATTTTAACAACACAAAAGGATGTTGGACGGAGTGCTGAACAATGCAAAAACTCACCCCCAGACACAGATGTGGGTTTCATCCATTGTTCTTTAACTCATCATGCCAACCCAGTTTGGAGCCAGCCATAGAAAAATCAGTCTTGACCCTGCTCCTCATGGGCACAGTCCAGCCCAAGTTGCCAGAAACAAGCACTGTAGGACCGGCTTTAGAGTATCACCCTTTATCAGCCAGGCTAGCTTGAATGTAGTGGCCCAATGAGCATGGGACCCATGTCGGGGCATACCCATATCACTTAGGGCAACTTTAGCAACACAAAAGGATAATGGACGAAGTGCTGAACAATGCAAACACTCACCCCCAGTCAAAAATCTGGATTTAATCCATCGTTCTTTTACTCACCATGCCACCCCAGTTTGGACCCAGCCATCAATCTTGACCATGTTCCCCATTGGACCAGTCCAGCCCAAACTACCAGGCCGGGTCCTCCCTGAACCGGAAACAAGCATCCTAGGACCAGTTTCAGGTTGACACCCTTCATAAGCCAGGCTAGCTTGAATCCAGTGGCACCGTGAGCACAGGACCCATGTCTGGGCATGCCCTTCCCACTTGGGGCGACAAATGCAAAAACAACAGACCTGGCCTGGCAGTTCGGGCTGGACTGTTCCCATGAGGAACAGGGTCAAGACTGATTTGCATATGGCTGGGTCCAAACTAGGCTGGCATGATGAGCAAAAGAATAATGGATTGTAGCCTTTGGTAGTGTAAATGATGGAGCAAAGCACAGTAACATGTATGTAAGATAGTTATCTGTTATTCTGGTGAGCCACAGAGTTG
Source organism: Pleurodeles waltl (assembly GCF_031143425.1). Classification (NCBI taxonomy): domain Eukaryota; kingdom Metazoa; phylum Chordata; class Amphibia; order Caudata; family Salamandridae; genus Pleurodeles; species Pleurodeles waltl. Next base: position 885,384,494 of record NC_090436.1, on the reverse strand, counting down.
GCCATACAGGGAAGGTACCTCATCAGCTAGCAGCTCCAGTTCCTCTGAAGAGAAGGCACAGCCCCTCTCACCTGCTTGGCCTGCCATGATTGCTCCCAGAGGTGGCAAACAGCAGCTAAAAATGCAGGATGTGTTGATAGCAGCAGTGTCAGGAGGTAAGTGAGGTATTCTTCAAACCTCGGCGTACATGTACACAATGTTTACGGTCATCAGCGTATACGGACAAGTCATTGGCCATTTACCATCACAATCACCAATGTTAGTCTATGACTGTGTCCGTCATGGACTCAACAGTCCACTGGGGGGGTCGACTTTCGCGGGTGGCATCAGATGCACAATGTTCAATATGAGAGGTCAGGCAGCTGCCATTTTAACGGGTGAAAGTACTGTGTTGGTGACTGTTAACTGCATCACCACCACTCCAAATGAGGGTGTAAATATGTACAAATCCATTGCCATTTACATTTGACTCCACTTTTCGTTTGTTCAGTGTGTTAGTGTCCATATAAGCTACATTAGCGAGGCATAGTGTACACCACCATGAATGGTATTTTGTCCAAAAGCAAATGTTTATGAAAAGGAGTGCAAATAATGCCTCCAGGATGTATTATTTGTGCAGTAATGTTCAAGATACATGTCGAGACTACAATAGGGATTGGTGAGGGAAGATGCACAAAAAAAGTATTTTTAAGTAATATGTGTACATTGCTGTATGAAACAGTTATGTACTGTCACATGAGTTTTGGCTTACTCCTCACATTTCTTACTGTGGACATCGTGAACAACTTTCATATACTGTTTTCAATTCACTCACAGGTATCCTGGAAGAGGGAGGAGACACCAGCCTCCAGTGTACTGTCCATTTCAAAACATTCAAACCATGGAAGAAATGGATACTGTCCAGAAGTTTTGTTTGAATAGGCAAACCGTACTGGGTCTATGTCATTAGTTGGATCCTGATCTCCTGCCTCAAAACACCAATCCCACATGTATCACATTAATTGTGAAAATCATGGCAGTATTGCATTTTCTGGCAACAGGTTCCTTTCAATACACAGTGGCAATATGTGGTTGTATGTCATAACCAATGTTCTGTTGTGTACTAAAAGATGTGCTTTCAGCAGTGATTAGACACCTGGACAGCTAAATTCAGTTCCCCAGCCATGAAGATTAAGCCAATGTGAAGGTTGGATTGTATAGATTAGCTCGGCTACCACATGTAGTTGGCACCATTGATGGCACCCATATTGCCTTAGTACCACCGCAAGCCAGGGAATAAATGTACCGCAACAGGATGAACTTCCAGTTTATCAATGTCCAAGTTGTTAGCTTGCCCGATTTGTATATTTCAAACATCTTTGCCTGGTTTCCTGGATTAGTCCATGATTCCTTTGTCAATCGAGACAGTACAGTACCCCAGCTGATGTCACAACTACTACTGGAGAGGGCCTGACTTGTTGGTAAGTATGATCTGGACTAACTGTGTATGGGTAATGTCAGGCAGTATAAAAAAGAAGTATGTAGTTTATTGTTGCACCTGTGCCTGTCTTCCATCTAGGAGATTCAGCCTATCCCAGCTGGCCAGGGCTGCTGGCCCCACTGAGGAATCCAACAGCGCCAGGGAAGTCCTCTTCAATAAGGCCCATGGAAGGACAAGGCGGCCAGTGGAGTTAGCTTTTGGCCTCCTAAAGGCCAGATATAGATGTCTGGACAAAGCTGGGGGAGCCCTCCTCTACTCACCCGTGAAGGTGTGTCAGATCAACGTGGCCAGCTGCGTGCTCCACAACCTAGCCCTGCGACGGTACATCCCTTATATCGCAGAGGATGGAGACCCATGAAGTGCCACCGGGTGAATATCCTGGAATACCAAATGATGATGATAGTGGTGAAGAGGAAGGGGCTGACTTGCGTCAAGATCTTATCAACAACTTTTTCTCATGAGTGTAAGTATTTTTGTCACATGTCATAACTTTGACTGTTACAACAACTCTTGTTGTGATGATAAGAGGAGTATATTAGGGGAAAATATCAGGGAGGACAAGCTCTGGGTAATACAGGTGAAAGGTGTTTGTTGAACAAGGTTATCATACATGATTATTTTGTTTGTGTTGCTTTGTTTTGCTTAGATTTATGTCATGGTCTGTGCTCTCCAGGACTATGGGCCAGATGTAGGAAAATCCAATTTTGCGACTTGCAAATTGCGAGTCTGACCGACTCGCAATTTGCAAGTCGCAAAATTGGATGCAGAATGGTGTCTCAGACACCTTCTGCGACTCGCTATGGGGTCGCAAAGACCCACCTCATCAATATTCATGAGGTGGGTCACATTTTGCGACCCCATAGCGAGTCCCTGTATTCACAGGGATGGTGGCCTGATGTAGTCAGCAGACCTCCATGTCTGTGACTGCTTTATAAATAAAGCAGTTTTATTTTTCATTTTGCAGCCCGTTTTCCTTCAAGGAAAACGAGTTGCAAAATGAAAAGTAAACCAAAACCATTTGGTTTCGTTTTTTTCAGAGTAGGCAGTGGTCCATAGGACCACTGCCAGCTCTGAAAAAATATGTTTTTCGACATTCACAAAGGTGAAGGGGTCCCCTGGGGACCCCTTCCCTTTTGCGAATGAGTTACCACCAGTGTGACACTGGTGGTAACTGCGAGTTCGTTTGCGACCGCATTCGCGGTCACAAAGCAACTCTGAATTGCGATGCGAGTCGCAAATAGGAAGGGAACACCCCTTCCTATTTGCGAGTCGCATTCCCAAATTGCGAGTCGGTACCGACTCGCAATTTGGGAATGAGCATCGCGTTCGGCCGTTTGCATGCCGCAAACTATGATTTTTGCAGTTTGCGACATGCAAACGGCTTACTACATCTAGCCCTAAGTGAATTGTCTTATCTGTGTAGTTTGAGAGCTAGTTGCATTGTTCTTGTCTATTTTGTGTACCTTCACCATGACATCATAATTTGGACATTTCAGAGTTGTGACATTTGTGGGTATATGATGCTGTTTGGAAGTACAGTTGGGACAGGGGTTGTTCCTGGGTATGACAGACACAGACTTTGGGTGTACAAATCCTGCACCAAGACAGCTTGCACAGTGATAGGATGGAAGTTATAAGGACTCCATTAGACTTGTTCCATGTCATGTGGTGGTCAAAAGGCAAAATGTGTACCATGATGTGCTCCAACAAAATGTTTACAAGGAACCAAATCATGCTATTCTCCCTTCACATTGGCCAAATCCTCATTTGGTGTGAAGTGTATGTAGCTGTTGATGTCTCTCATAATTGTAGGGCAAAGTGCTTGTAGTGCTTCCTTTTGTGGGCTAGGCGATATGGCTGCAGCTGATGACATAGACTAATTTTATTTTGCCTAATCAATAGGAAGGTATCAGATGTATCCCCTCCTTCCATGTTGTTAAGGGTGGCCACTGGCACAGATGCTTAGTGTCATATATGATTTGCTACAATTCTGACATAATGCCAGTCTGTTGTTGGTGCAATGAACTAAGGATGATATGCATGTTTGTTTTGGTAAGGCATGGTTTTGATCTTGAGCTAAACATTGTGGGCCATATTTATACTTTTCGACCCACAACTGCGCCAACGCAGTTGTGCGTCAAAAAATCTAACGCCGGCTAACGCCATTCTGAAGCGCCATGCGGGCGCTGTATTTATTCAATGACGTTAGCCGGCGTTAGCTGGCGGAGCTGCCTGGTGTGCGTGAAAAAAAATGACGTACACCAGGCAGCGCCGGCGTAGGGGAATATGGAGCTTGGGCGCCAAAAAATGGGGCAAGTCAGGCTCAGGCAAAATTTTCGCCTCAACCCGATTTGCGCCATTTTTTTTAACTCCCAACCCCCATTGAAATGACTCCTGTCTTAGCAAAGACAGGAGTCATGCCCCCTTGCCCAATGGCCATGCCCAGGGGACTTCTGTCCCCTGGGCATGGTCATTGGGCATAGTGGCATGTAGGGGAGCACAAATCAGGCCCCCCTATGAGACAATAAAAAATAAAAAAATTACTTACCTGAACTTACCTTATGTTCCCTGGGATGGGTCCCTCCATCCTTAGGCATCCTCCTGGGGTGGGCAAGGGTGACAGGGGGGGTCCCTGGGGGAATGGGAGGGCACCTCTGGGCTCCTTCCGAGCCCAAAGGTCCCTTAACGCCTGCCCTGACCAGGCACTAAAAAACGGCGCAAAAGCGGCTGGACGTAATTTTTTTTGACCCGCCCACTCCCGGGCGTGATTTTTGCCCGGGAGTGTAAATACGGCGCACATGCCTCGGACTCAATTTTTTAGACGGGAACGCCCACCTTGCATATCATTAACGCAAAGTAGGTGTCCACGCTAAAAAGTGACGCAAACTCCATGGACTTTGGCGCTAGACGCGTCTAACGCCAGAGTATAAATATGGAGTTAGTTTTGCGTCGAATTTGCGTCAAAAAAAACTACGCAATTCCGGCGCAAATGGAGTATAAATATGCCCCTGTGTATATCCAACATATCCATGCTTACACAAGTAGATATTTATGCCATTGTCAAGTTCATATGGAAGTACATAAAGACACTGCTAGATGTGCAATATACTACATCAGGCACTGAGTTTCAGACTAGTGGATTTATTTTAGTGAACAAGGCGAAAAGAAAAATTGTGAAAAACTAACAGGAAAACTGAAAATAGAAGAAGTCAGTCATGGTGAATGAAACCTTAGCTGTAGCTGCAAAATTATTTGGAGTCCAATGTCCAAAATATTACTTCTGTCAGAAAGTTAGATGTTTCCAGAAATATTAAACACAATGAAGTGTGTTTCACACACTGGAGGAAATTAGGTTCAACATTTCTTGCAGGTGGTCGTGGAGGTCTTGCCATCCTCACCTCCTGATAATTTGTGGCGATGTACCCGCTGCCAGTGCATGGGGGATACACACCTGCAGGGACAGGTGTGTTTGCAGGTGTGTCCTCCTCTGGCAGGGCCTCCCTTCCTGTGGCCGCAGCAAATGTTGCTGGTTTTGATGTAGTCGGATTACAGAAACAGGTAGATGGTGCTGGTAAAGCCCTCCTCAGGTATGTGTGAATGTCCTGCAGCACCGCAATCAGGAAGCCCATGTTGGAGATTTGGGCCTCCATCTGATGGTGCATATCCCTCTGCAGCTGCTTCATCTCACGGATTTTGGTGAGCACATGGCTGATCACACTTTAGGACTCATAATAGGCTCCCAAGACTTGGCTGATGGTGTACTTGGTGTGGGTGACCCCAGTGTCCTTACACTGCTGACCCACAGTTACCCTCCAATGACCCTTACCACCACAAGCATGTACTCTTAACCCAGGGTGCCCACTTCCATTGATTCCTGGCTGCTCTTGGGTGGTGATTGTCACATCAGGATCCAGCACGAGAGGGGGCATATGAAGGGTGTTACTGTGCTAGGTACACAGGTTGTAGTGTATGATGTTGGTTGAAGTGTTGTAGCTGGACTGGGAAGTGTTTTTGTGGTCCCGGTGAGACTCACTATTGCTGTCTGCCTAGGCTGATCAGATGGACCAGTCATCCTCATCCAGATCACCAGGAGTGTTGTCATCTCTGAAGGTTTGTTCCTGGGATGGAGTGGGTGGCTCTTCTGTGTCCAAGATCTGGGCAGGTGATCTGCCAGATAGACCTGTGGTGAAATATAGAACACTGTTATTTGTGGAAGTGTGGTATCTGCATCCTTTTGTGACACAGTAAGCAGAAACCTACAAGAAGGAAAAATAGGTAGAGATTATTATTGTGATATATTTCAGTGGTATTGAACTTGTTGACAAGACATTTGTAGACGTTAAATACATATACTTAAATTAAGCAGCTCTTTAGATGTCCTGAGATGTTTTTTTTTGGAGTGAGGGATGAACATGACATCTCCCAAACATTCAAGCCAACACAGTGGAGAGTTAATGTGTATTTGGCCGTTCCAAGGTCTAGCTGTGTACAAAACAGGCGATCGCTTAGCTTGTTTGCATATTTAGCATTAGTCATCATGTGAGCAGCGTAGAGTCAATAGGTCACATGCAACTTCTACTCTGCTGAGTTAACTTCACGGACACACTTGCGCTGACAGCCGTACCGCCACACTCGGGGTGGTCTGACCGCCCAATTACAACTGTTGAAAATGGACCCGCCAGGGGATCACCTTTCCCATTCGGAACATGGTTCCCAATGTGGTGACGGCGGTCAAAGTTGTACCCAGCCAGTGCAGTGCTGAACTCAGTACCGCCTGGCTTATAACAACTCCCCTCACCACCAGATTTTCCTGGCATGGAAAGGCTGGCAGAGAGGGTGTGCTGGGGGCCGCAGAGGGGTCCCGGCACTGCCTATGCCCATGCCATGGCATAGGCAGTGCAGGTGGTGCCCCTGCTTAGCACCATTTAAATGTGTACTGTCTGTTTTACAACCATTTCGCATTCTGGGGGTGTTGGTCAGCCCCCTCTGTGCTAACTCGTACCACTACTCCCTCCAGTCTGTCTGCAAGAACGCTCTATTGCAATGTTTTTGCCAGTCAGACCAACGGGAACATTGTAATAGGGTGGAGGAAACTCCACTGCCATGGCAGTGGGTCCTCCCCTCAAGTTTGGTGGTCCCTGATTAGGACCGACAAACTTGTAATGAGGTTGTTAGTATGGTGTCACTCAGTCCATTAATTGTTTCAGTTGAGGATACCATTGCAACATAAAGCAAAGTAGGCAGAAATGTCTCAGAGTAGAGCATTTAATGTAGATTGCTCACTTTATGTGAAATGAACATCACTTGTGATATGTCAGACAAGTGAGAATGATCAAAGTCACAAATTTGTTTAGAGTTGCACAAACAGGGCCTCATGATACTTGTAGTAATCTCTACTTGCCAACATTTACAAAAGGGCTAGTGTAACATATCTGTTCAGAAAATGCAGTTGGGATGGACCATATAATTACATATTGAGGCCTGAAATTAGATGTTTGTGGTACTAACCGTACAGACACCATTACAACATGTGGCATATGACAGTGATTGATACATGTGATCTTATATGCAACAATACAGAATGAAACAGATTGAAACAGAAAAATCAACGTATCTAATACTCTGGGGATTGCATGTTAGGGAACCAGCTAGACAACACAATGGCAAAAGCTGAATTGGGAGGAAACAGGACATTGAGATATTGTCACAGTTAGTTAGATGTAACTTGCCAGACTCTACTTCCCCCAAGTATTCCTGTCAAGCCTTCAAGATGTAGGATCTGCAAGACCTTCTCTTCCTATGGAAACCATTGGATTGGTGTGCTGGGAGGACCACTACCAGTCTTTTTGGCCTCCAGGTGTTGCCTGGAGGCCAGGGAATGCACTACCCTCTCAGATCATTCCCCTCTTCCTAATTTTCTCCTGTGCGCGCAATGTGGTACCTACAGCATTTACTCTGTCTACTATTCTGGACCACTTGTCCCTTTTCTGGCTACTAGTGGTACATTGTATTCGGGCTCCAAGCTATTATGGCTCTACTCTTATGATTTCATCCACCATGGCTGCTAAATCTGGCTCTAAAAAAGTGGATTTTCTTCCTATGACATATCCCCAAATTAAAGTCTTTGACAGTACAACAAAAAATACACAAAGGGATGAAAAGAAAATGTGCTGACAACAAGTATGTGGTGAGTGGATATAGGGATGGGGAAAAAAGGCCTGCCTTCTCTCATCAAATGTTGTGTCTGAATAGCTGTGCTGCAATGGATTGCCAAAGGATTGTGGTCTGGAGTGGAGTATGTTTTATCGTGTGACTTAGAGGTGTATCACTTGGTCAATAGACATCAGGTGTGTTATAGTTGTATCCATCCGATGGCCACTGCTAAGGTGCTTTGCTGAGCACGTACTGCAATGGCCTACTGCCATCAGGGAAAAGCTGCAAGGGGACAGCCAGTTCCACTGTGTTTTTGTAATCTGCTTGGATGATGATGGAGTTCAAATAGCCACCATTTTAGTCCACAGCTTTGCAAGCAGGACACACTCTGTCGATGCTGTCGAAAGTTCAGGATGCATGCATTGTAGTGGGGTGGGTGAAAGACTGACTACTCAACAGAGTACTTGGGACCACCACCCCTGTGGGATGGCGGTATGATTGCCAAACTCGTAACCAGGCCGTAAGTCTACATATATCGTCAGTGAACATTGTTTTTTTTTGGCCAGCTCACAGTACCGCATTCAAATCCCTAACCTGACCAGGGTAATCGTGGAAACAGATCTAACACTTTCATTTACTGCTTTTGCATGCCCAAACTGTACACAAGAAAGATGCAAAAAATGCATTTTCAAAACATTTATTGAAATGATCATATTCTTGCAAAGAAAAAATGAGCTGTGATGATAAGACAGATGAAATGTGTTACTGTAATCAGCATTAACAGAATGGAGAAAAATACAAACAATTCAACCATGTTAATTGTTACTAATGTTACCGCACTCCTTTCTGTTACTAATACTATATTAAAAAGAGAACAGCATGAGTATCTTCTGCCAGATCAAATGGGATAGTTTAACCCCCATACTGAGGTCTTATGTGTCAGGAAGCCAGTCTAAGCATACAGGCTATCTTCCTTTGCAGCATGGAGGTCAAAGTCAGCAGGGCTGGATCTCAGTCACAGTGGTCCCGATATAATTACAGCATGAAACGCTTCTCTCACCGAGTGTAGTGTAAATGCTGTTTATGAAATAAAACACTGTCCTTATCACACTATGACAGAGGTGCAGAACAGCTTCTTTGGTTTGTCGAGCTTAAACAGGTTGTCTCCTAATGAGCACAGGAAAAGAAAACAAGGGTACTGTGTTCTGATAGTAAGACCCTGGAACAAAATGTGTAGACTACAGGGTGACAATACCTCCCAAGAATAAATGAGTATGCAGCACATTCTTGTGCGAGTGGAAAATATGTAAAAAGCCACCATTAAAAAAAGATGTCAAGATAAAATGAAAATATAAAATGAAGACTAAAAGTGGGCCCTAAAACACAGCGCTCACGGTCAGTCTTTGTAAACTTTGGAAAACTTTTATTAAGTTATAAACAACTACTCTGGCCTGCTTTGAGTTACCAACTTCATCCTAGCATGGAGTGAGTCACAGGGGCCAAAGAGGCTTAGTTGACCAGTTATCTTGCAGGTAAAGCAGTCTCCAGTCCAGTTCTAGATTCTACGGGTGAAGCCACCATTGACTTCAAAGCAGTGGCCTGAAGCCAAGGTATGAAGGCTGCTCGAGATGCTGGAGGATTCAAGTCCAGAGATGTGGGTCTTCCTGAGGCTAATCCTCGGTCCACAGTCATGGTTGGGTAACTTTTTGACACAGGGTTGAGTCTGGTTGGCCAAAAACCAGTTGCCCCAGGTCAACTGGCCTCTGGGTACAGCAAAACCAGCAGTTCAATTTAACTGGGGATAACTTCTGACTTTTGTGACCAAATTGCACTTTAATAGCTCTTCCGGGTCCAGTAGACTTGGATGCAAATTTTAAGGGTTGGGTCTTGTTTATCAAGCTACATGTAGTCAGTGGAAGTTAGGCATTCTTTGCTACCAACTCGCCAATGCAGGCTTCCTCAGCTTTTGTGGCCTTGTAGCTGTAACAGGAAGTCATCCAATTGACTGTTAAGGTCACTTCTTATGTCTGAAGCTCAGGGACTACTTTTCCTTGAGAAAGGCACCACAGCACTGACACAGACCTTTCTTTGCTAGCCCTACGAGCAGCAGGTCCAGTCCATTCCTGGTGCAGCCTATATTTGCTGGATCCAAGGAAAATCAGGGCAGTCCTTCTTCATTCCACTCTTCAGTACAAACGTAATCCGATGTTGTGGTGCCAGTGGTGCCACTTTTTGTACAGGTAGTGCCCTATGATATATGGTGACAAATAGCCAATAGGCTACCAGGACCCCTCCCACCTAATGGTGGTTTCCTGTAACATGTGGCATCAATTAACCCAGAATGCAATATTCTGCCCAGTCTCAGGATGGCAGAACTCTTTTCCTGGTATGTGGAGCTCCCTAGCTCACCTTAGAGGTGTGGCTACCTAGAGAGTACATGCCCAAGGACAAAAACTGTTTCCCAGTGGTATCCCGCTCTCTGACCTTTATGCCAAACTGTCTGCAAGAACAAAAGAGCAGACCTTTTCATGAGTGTCCACCATTTGCCCTACAAAATTGTCTTCCCCTTTAGTGCTCACCTTTTGGTCTCACATCCTGTTTGTACTTCCTGCCAGAGAGAAGACACACCTCTCCCAATGGTAGGCCTTTTGTGGTCCCTCCTGAAAGTCATTCACACCACTCCCTTGTAGGGCAGAAGGCAGCCTAATGGCCTGCAACCATAACCACTTACTGGAAAGCTTTGGCAAGAAAGTGGCTACTTACTGAAGTTGTCACATGTACAAATGTTACATTGAATTAGACCTGAGTATCAGGTTGGGTTTAATGCAACACTTCTTGTGATGCCCTAAAGTATCATATTTATTAGTCTCATTCAGAAGTTAGCACTGCTGAGTTGTCAGTGTATTATTTAGTACTCTTGAATGGGGCTACTAGCCTTTTCCACTGTAAAACCAACAATACAGGGCTTTTGCTGTCAGGATATATAAAGTTTAAAAAACTACATGTCCAACTTTTTAATACAAAGCACTCTTCATTTAGGTCTGCCTTAGAGGTGACTTATAAATAATAAAATGGAAGGTTTTGGGTATTGCCATTACTTTCAATGGCAAAGTCAAGTTAGCATTTGCAAGAAAATGAGTTACTGGTTGAGGGGAGTGAAACTCCACTCAAGCAGCAACCATAATCCTTGTCAGGGTGAATTCACAAGCAAACCCCAAATTAACCTGTGCTAAACCCTCGGGTAACTTAGCACACAGCAGTCAAGCTTAACTTAGAGTCGATATGTAAACCATTTGTGCAACACTTCAAACAGTAACACAATTACAATACATCTCAAAATGATCCCACATTAGATTAGAATGACTGAGTAAGTTTTCATAAATAAATCAAGACAAAAATGACAAAACTCCAATCAGTAGAACCGGATATGTGCAATTGTAAAGTATTTAGTGGACATAGCACCAAAAAGCACAAAGTACAATCTGTGGCCATATGGTCGCACCAAAACAGGAAATGTCCCAAGTTCAGGCTAACTGTGATGGAGTGTGGGCTTTCTCCAAGGACCCAGTTAGGTCCGCTGAACAAAAGTACTTTATATCCTGATTGCTGAGAGTTATGAGGTCCCTTGTCGAGAATACATAGTGCAGCCAAGGCAATGCGCTGGTCTTGAGGAGCTGCGGACTCCCTTCGAAGAGGGCTTGCCATGCAGAGTCCAGCATCAAAGGGTCATCATGCAAAAGGAGAGGAGATGCATCAGTTCCAAGGACCTACAAGGCTGTGATGCTGAGTGTTGGTGCTGAGAAAAGCCCACACAGCAGAGGGGATGTGTCAATTCTGCTCAGATTTGCGCCGCACAGCAAAGAAGATGTGATGCTGGATTCACAGATGGGCCAGCAGAGCACCTTCTGGCTCACGTCCAAGCATCCAGGATTGGGGTGGCAGAGTCCAGGTGCCAGTTCCAAGAGACTCTGCTCTTGGAGTCACTCTAGTGGTCTAGGGTACATGTTGCAGGTCCAGACTTTCTCATCCAGGGAGGAGAACAGCAGGACAGCATGTCAGCACATCAAGGCAGGCAGTTCTTCATAGCCGCAGTCCAGCAGAGTGGTAGTCCTTGCAGCAGCACAGCAGTCCTTCTTCCTGGCAGAGTCAACCCCAGGTCCAGAAGTGTACAGAAGAGTTGGTGTCTGAGGTTCAATATTTATACCTGGTCCCTACTGTGAAGTGGGAGAAGCCTCTAAAGGTTTCGCTTTGAAGTGCACAGGTTTACTGTGCCCACTGTCCTGGCTCCAGACTAACTACACAGGGTAGGCAATCATGAAGGCAGGACACAGTCTATTCAGGCGTAAGTGTGGCTGTGCCATACTCCACCCTACCACCCTGTCAGTGATAGCCCATCCAGGCACACCTAAGCTCTCTGTTGTGTCTGGCTATCTAGGAGGAATACACAAAAAACAACTGCCAAATACACCCAGTCATGTGACCTAGAGACAGGCTGCAGGCACTAAATGGCTAAGGCAGGAAAATGCTAACTTTCTAAAAGTGCCATTTTCAAAACTGTAATTGAAAATGTGATTTTACCATAAAAGAAACATTTTATTTGAAATTCCCAAGACACCAAACATGAACTGTTTACTTGTTCTCATCTGGATGTTACAGCTTATTTAATGTAATAAGGTAACTCCAATGTTATCCTATTGGGCAGGTCTGTCTTCAACAGTGAAAAATAAATTTAAGAGGGCAGGTTTGGACCTTGCAAAGGTTTATTTTGCCAGCTTAAAATTGCAGTTGAATACTGCTCACAGGGTGCAATGGCAAACCTGAGGCACGTTTGCAAGGGTACTTAAGTAGGTGGCACAACAAGTGCTGCAGGCTGACTAACAGAATTTAATTTATGGGCCCTGGTTACACATAGTATCACATTACCAGGGACATATAAGTAATTTGAATATGCTAACTTGAAATAAACCAATGTTACCATGTTTTAAGGATTGAGCATGTGCACTTTAGCCCTGGTTAGCGATGACAAAGTGTCCAGAATAACTAAGGCCAGCAAAAATAAGATCAGCAAAAATAGAGGAAGAGGGCAAAACCTTTGAGGGAATACCACCCTAGGGCTGGCAGGACTAACAGAAGTTTAAAACTGCTCTGCCAGCCTAGAATGGTAGGCAGAGTCATACTTTGCTTTATCACACTCAAGGTGGCACTATAAGGGCTGCAGTCTAGGAGAGACACCTGAATTTACAGATCCAAGGAACCTTGGTACCATATGCTAATGGTTTAAAAGTTACCTTATGCCGATTGTGGGAGAACCAATCACACATACATCTAACAAAAGGTAGAGAACTGACACTGAGGTCTGATAAATGGGTGTTATCGCACCTTCAGAGTCAAGAAATAAGCTGCATCAGTCCAAAAACCTGGGTGTGATCATGCAAAAAGAGCCATTTCCTTGCATCTGAATGACAATTTCTTTGTGCACTTCCTCCTCTGATGCCCTCTCATAGTCCAAAGCATGGCACCACTCACCCCTAAAGTATTTTACATTACATTGTTTAGTATTGTGATTGCATTTCTATATGGGATAAAGTACCCCCTGCTGTACATTATAAGGATATTGCAAGTCACCATGGAGTTCCATGGCCGTAGACAGGAATAAAGCCAAAGGCCGAATTCCTTTAGGAGGCTATGGAACTCCAAGGTGACTTGCAATACCCTTATCATGTATGGTAGGGGGTACTTTATCCCGTATAACACATAGTCACACCATCACCTTTCCCATAAACCATTTTAATCCCTGTTACATAATTCTTTCACATAAAAGAGCAAGAATGTTTGCAAACATAAAGAATAAAAATAGAATATTTTGTGAAAATTTAAACATATCAAAAGAAACTGTGAGATATTTGTTGGAAGAAGATACTAAAGGCAGTTTAATACCTTAATTTCTTATTTTTTTAAAAGAGCCAGTAACTTGATTGTATAGAAACACACAGAACGATTCTAACCGTCCGTTATGGCTGTCAAAGAACAGTTGGAAAAACAAAGCAAAAGGAAAAAAAAGCACCTCTCCTTGTCTTCTTTTAACGTATCGTTTACTTATGTTCCATTACCTCACCTGCCTTTCCCCTGGACTGCTGGCAGCAGGCATTGTGAAATTATTATTTCAGTTGAGTTGTGACGTAATTTCATAATTGGCGACATTTTTACACAGGAGTTGCAGAACCCCTTGAATTATATAGGGCCTCATTCTGACCTTGGCGGGCGGCGGAGGCCGCCCGCCAAAGTACCGCCGTCAGAATACCGCTGCGCGGTCAAAAGACCACTGCGGTAATTCTGAGTTTCCCGCTGGTATGGCGGGCGACTGCCAGAAGGCCGCCCGCCAGCCCAGCGGGAAACCCCCTTCCACGAGGATGCCGGCTCCGAATGGAGCCGGCGGAGTGGAAAGGGTGCGACGGGTGCAGTTGCACCCGTCGCGATTTTCAGTGTCTGCTATGCAGACACTGAAAATCTTGGTGGGGCCCTGTTAGGGGGCCCCTGCAGTGCCCATGCCATTGGCATGGGCACTGCAGGGGCCCTCAGGGGCCCCATGACACCCGTTACCGCCAACCAGATTCTGGCGGTCAAAGCCACCAGAACCAGGCTGGCGGTAAGGGGGTCGGAATCCCCATGGCGGCGCTGCCTGCAGCGCCGCCATGGAGGATTCCTCAGGCCAGGGGAAAACCGGCGGGAAACCGCCGGTTTCCCTTTTCTGACCACGGCTTTACCGCCGCGGTCAGAATTGGCCTGGATGCACCGCCAGCCTGTTGGCGGTGCATCCGCGGACCCCGGCCCTGGCGGTCATGTATGACCCCCATAGTGCCTACTACTCCCCTGACATGGCTTCGCTCTCCTCAGAGCTTAAATGCTTCATTTCACTTCACATGAGCACAGCACGAGTCCGTGCCATCGCATCCCTTAATGATATATTTTTCTTACATGTTGCAGAGGAAAGTATCACGATTATTTCGAACACAGTAAGGTGCTGCTGTTGTTTCATTTTTGGCACCTTTCGCAGAGTAAGGAGAGGCACATATGGTGCAGGATAACGCATCGCGTCATTACTGCCTCGCGAAGGCTGCGACCTTTGCGTTTCCCGCCACTACTAGATGCCAGGGTGCAGAGATGCTGCCATGGAATTCTAATACCCACGCAGCTGGCATGATGAAGAAATAGGAGGTTTAGGCACAGTAAACCGCGGCTCCAACAGAAAGAGCTAAACAGATCTCGACAAGATTAGTGACACGCTGTATGTAAGGGCACAGATGCGGTTCTGTGTGAAAAGCCTGCCCAGCTGAATACACTGAATCCGCCAGTAATAGGAAGCCCGTGTTCTACCTAATCCTCGCAGATAAGATGTTCCTTCCAGAATTATCGGCCGGCAATCTTCGGGGTATCAGTCAGAAAATGAAGTTTCAGACTGGTTTGATTCTTCATCCAGAAATGAGGAAATGTCTGAAGAATCTTTACTTATTCCCACTCCCATCAGAGCACGACTCGGAAAGCGCCAATATACTAGCAACAGATGCATAAAGCTTTCCTTTGGTTTGATTGACAGAACATGATATAAAAAGCAACCCTCACTTGACATTTCGTTTTTATGTGATTCTTCAGAGCCGGAAAGAAAACCTTGCGGGGAAAATACACCAAAATGAAAGAGGCTAGTTTATGTGGCTCACCTACATGCTGAAGGGCTCGAGCACCTTCTTGTGTCAGGTGTTCATTTCAAACTGCACAAGAACTCATTTATTGCTTCCATGCTATTCTACTTCTATGCCATATAAGACAAACATCCACACTGGTAGAACCCAGTTTTTTTTATATTTGAAAACAGCTCTCATCCAATGCTTACAGGCCTCAACCAGTAAAACTAATGTTTGAAATTAAAACAAATAACATGATGGATTATCTAGATATAGTGAAATAGCGTGGTTGTGTTTTTTCGTCCTTTTTTTTGTGCCTTTTTTTGTTTTGGGTTGGAGTGTACTAATTTTCGTCAAAATCGTTTCAGCACAAAGTTCTGAATATATTATTTGCCAGAGAGCACAGCTTCTGCAATGTGACGTGCCATTTCATTGTCGGGTGTGTCAGCCCAGCATAGCTTCAAGACTTGGTTGTCTCTCAACCAACCTGCGAGGGTAGACAGCTCAGGGAGAGCTGAGGTCAATGCCGCCGCACTGTCTGCACAGCCATCACAGTCGAAATGCATATTGTTGCAATTGCAGACAGGGCGCATTCCAAATGTGCTGACAGGTGGACCATTGCAGTGCCTACGGCATCGGCACAGAGGCACCCCTGTGGCCTCATCTCTGCTTTTCTGCCAGCCTTTTCATGGCGGTGACCCTGCCATAAAAAGACTAGTGAGAAGACAAGATGCAATCAGCACAGTGGAGCCATCATCGGCACCCCTGTGCTCAACCACAACTTGCACCATCACCAACCCGTCATGATCCATGATCCTGGTGGGGGTAGCAGTCTTCTGGAAGTCCTATTGCCAGAATCATAATCTGCCGCCAAGATTGTGGCGGTCAGTCTGTCACCGCGGGCACAGTGGTTTTAGGACTATTGCACCAGTTTGTAAAGCCTTGCATCACATTATACCTGTGCCAGGTATAATATATGCAAGGTAGGCATTCAAAAATCTAACGCCTGCTCAGAGCAGGCATTAAACTGATGCAAGGCTTTTTAAAATGGGAGCCTGCCATGCATTGCTGGAGTAGCATCATTTTTTTACGCTAGTCCAGCAATACGTGACTTTAGCGCAACAGATGCGTCAGAATTTCTGATGCATCTGTGGAAAATGTACACCATGGAGCTCTGTATAGTAAATACAGCGCTACCATGGTGTTGTTAGGCGGGTGCAGAGCAGCACAAGAAATCTGATGCTTTGGAGCCGATGCAGCAGATTCTTATAAATGATGTCCTTAATACTTGGGGTCTCATATTGCAATTTTGTGAGGGAATGATAGAATGCTGCATTTCTTTCTCTAAGAACAAAGAAACCTGGGTAAACTATGTATTAACAAAAATAATTATTATTTTGCACAAAATTATGAAACATTTTATGGCACGTGGAGGGTTTAAAACATTCACTCCTGTGTATATCTCAAATTCAAAACCCATCCATTCTTGTGGCACAGATGAGTCAACTGTGAACTCCACTCACTCAAAGTGAATGCGTGCACTGCCCTTACCAGAGGAGACCCTCATGAAAACCCATGTTTCTACTTTCGTTACCTCATTCACTGCGTTTCTTTAACCTCCACCAGTACATTATTAGTCCTACTTCATACAATGCGATCTCTCTGGGTTTCTCTCTCACCTGTCTTGATTCTGTGTAGTTTCACTATTCCTCCCTGACTCTATGAGCCCTCCATCATTGTTGCCACTTCCCACTGTTTCCCCCTTGCTTCCAGGTGTTTTAAGGTCCACTCTTTCGCATCCTCCTTTTTGTTTCCTGCTCAGTATCTGCATTCCTTGCCGTGACAATCTTGGGAAGTGATTGCCCCTGTCCTTCACAAATAGTATTCATATGCAAGTGACGAATGGGAGGTTACAAAAGCTTTTATATCTTGTGGTAGTGCTCAAGTCTTTACTCTACTTCCAACACATAGTTTTCTGTGAGTACAATACTTCCAAAAATGAACTTCTCATGATGAAGTACATAGCTTATTTCTAGCTTTTTTGATAAAGGTTTCTTTACAGGTGTAGTAGGTGCCTAATAATGAAATGTTAGTAATGCGTTAAATGGAAATTTGACCAGGGGACTTTAAGGGACCATATACATTATTATTCATAATAAGTTGAATGAAAGGAAAGACAGTATTAATGTGTTAAGCTTTTTTTTAGTTTGGTTTGATCTCATCTCTCATGTTCAGAGGGTGGGCATCATTATCACTTCAGCATGTCAGCAAGCACACTGTATTTCGTACTTACATATTCAAACTACTTGACAGTGTATCTCTAAGGCCAGAGTTAAGAAACACAGTGCAGCACCACTTTACTTGAGCCCCTTAGCGCCCCCTAACACCACCATGTGTGTGCCGTTTCTACACTGCACCATGGCAGTAGTTAGGAAATTAGCATCAAACATTTTGACGCTAGTTCAGAGCTTTGCAGCATTAGTGTAAAAAATGTTGACGCTAATCCTGCAAAGCCCATTGAGGCTCATTAGGAATAATGGTGTGCCTCCTTTTAACGCCGAAAAAAGTGATGCAAAGAAATCTCTTAGACTTCTTTGATCCATTTTTGTCGGTCCCTGTAACAGGGGAACTTCCACTTTGCATACATTATGCGTGGCACATGCATGGTGTAGCGCAAAGGGTTACAAAGAGGCACAATGCATTCTTCATGCCACTTTGTAAGTCTGGCGCAGCGTTTTTGGCCATCTAACGCCACATTAGAGTAAAAAACAATGGGGCTAATGTGTCGTTTGATAGCACAAAGGGCTCTTAAATCTGCCCCCTAGTTTCTTGACAACCACTACCTTCTTGTCCATACTAATTTGGTTTTACTCACCTCTGCAAGAGAGAATTTTATTTTCACACAAAAATGCTTTTTTTTAATAGTGTGCAAAGCCTGCATGTAAATAGCACATATACAAAAAACGAAGATTTGTAGTAGGCATTCAGACTTAAATGTTATATTCCTAAAAGTGAAGTAAATAAGTGCTGGCTTAAGTTGGCCTACCTGTCAGTTTTATGTTAACTGAAAATAATGCATTAACATTCAAAGGCATGTTTTCATGTTTAATTGTTGTTTGCACAAGATGTTTTTCTCTCTTTTCTGGAGATGTTGTAATTTTCTAGAAACCTTCTGTTAGCTAGTAAATAGGCAGTTGCTTTCGATTAGACACATTAGACAACTGATAGTGAGGTTCTCCCCGGGAGGACAGGAGGCAACAGGAAGAGAGAGTCATTAGAAAAAAAGTTTGGACCACAGAATGAGAACGATGCAAAATCTCAAAGTCTAAAAACTATTGAACCTTTATGAGAAAATGGAGAGCTTGCCTATTCCCAGTTTACTGAAATTCTACTGGAAGACATAGGAGACAAAATAAAATAACATTGCAATACAGAATATTGTATTAGTGCATGATCCTAGGGTAGTAGCCAGACCAGATGATGAGGGATTCCAAATTTCTTCCCTGACTTTCTGAGAGGCTCATCTTTGAGTTTCTAATACTTCCCTACAGGAGAAGTTTATTACACTATTTTTCATCATTATCTGCTGATTTCGAGCTGAGAATACTTTCCAGTTTATTATGCAGAGGCTTTATGCTTATGCATTGATTTCTCTCTTCAGGACTCTTTGTTGAGTACCTAAACTGACACATTATTATTACCATTTACATTTGTAGATTAGGGGACTTTTTTATGGAAGATGCTTGCTGCATTATAACAGTAATTACTATTGTTCTGACAAATATATTATTTTACCTTATATTGAAATATCAATTATTGGAATATGTAAATTATTTATGCTAATGTTTAAAAGACTAAGGGCCTGATTTAGAGTATGGTGAATGGGTTGCTCTCTCACAAATCTGACAAGTATCCCGCCCGCTGTATTACGATTTCCATAGGATATTATTGAATTGTAATACGGCAGATGGGATATCCGTCATGTTTGTGATGGAATAACCCCATCTGCCAAACTCTAAAAGGGGCCCTAAACCCTCCTGAATAAAATTGAGAAACCTGAGACATTGAAACATAAAACTCTTTTCACTCTGTCAAAATTCTCTGTATTGACTGTGCAAAGAGTCATTTACGATTTAACATTATTTGACCAATGTAGATGGTTGCTCCTTACTTCTCCTTGATGAGACCAGTGGTGGGGGCTATTTATTGATTACTCCCAAAAGATTAATGTATTAAAAAAAAAATGCTCCCTCACCTCCTCTTATGTGTGCTGCTCTCTTTGCAGTGAGAAACTGCCTCCAATTCTTCTTGTCCCACCAGAGTTGGTACTCTACTGGATCAGTCTGCTGTTTTTCAAAAAGAGCACCGCTCCTTTCTCCTGATCTCTCTCTCTCTTTTCATGTTTGACCTCAAGGCCTAGTACTATCCTGATTTTCTTGCAGTGTCTTGGACCAGTCATACTCTCATTTGTTCTTATGCACTACAATGTGGATTCCATAGGACTTTCTCTAGGGCAGTTTACTTTTTATATTTACACTTGCTTTTTTCTGTCTCTTTCTCAGTTATTATTGGTCAACTCTCAAATGCTCACTTCTCTTCTTTCACTCTAGTACACCATGAAATCAGTTGCAGCTGCCTATCCACTATCAGCCACCGTATGCCATCACCTTCTTTACCTTGTAACCCTTCTCAAACTAAGGTTCTCTTTATTCCAGCACACACTTCTCACACTCCATTGATTATTTTTCCCCAGATGGTTATCGTTTATTGTCTTACTTTCCTAGAAATCTGGACATTATCTTTGACTTAAAGGGTTCCTCACCATAGCAAACTCTTTTGTGTGTGTCTATATTTTCCAGTCCTATAATATTTGTCAAATATACTCACTCATCACATTCGATGACATAACAACACTTACTCCTTTAATCATCTGCCACCTGGGCTATTGTTCCATCCTACTCATTGGCCTCTCTGGCTACTCCCTACCCATCTTACATATTATGTAACATTATCTTTTAATCACAAAGTTGTTCTTGACTCACTTGATCTGATTTGCTCCCAATTCTACTTTCTCTTTTTGGTTTTTAAATATATTCATTGTTCATCACTCCTAATTTAAAATTCTCCATGTTCCTCCTCAGACTCTTCATTTGCCCCCTTTCTTATTCTGTCCTTTTGGCTTTTATCATTCATGGTGCTTCTCCTTTATATCTGCTCTCATTATTACTTATCTGTGCCCCCCCCAGTTGGCTATCAGTATACTGTGCATTAGAAACTTAATGCATATTCAACATGATGTTCAGCAGGCAGAAATTGTGGAAAGAATTGCATGAAATTGGGTTACGTCGGAGCATCCAATGGTGCAAGAGCCTAAGCAGAAATCTGGAACTTTAAAAGGAGGGGACATTCCTAATGTCAAGAAGGTTGAGGTGCAGTGTTTTTAGAGCAATGCCGAAGAACAATCAGAGAAAATGTTTTTTTTCCTGAAGTGGAGGGGCGAGAAGTTCTCTGTCTTTAAAGTGAAGGGGGTGACAGGCTCCAGTAAAGGAAAGTTCCTGTGTAAAATATTTAAGAATTTGGAGGCTCAAGGCTTTGAATGTGATTCACATACTTATTGTAGTGCAGTGTGCCTTGCTTTGGAGTCATTTAGGATAGGTTAGTGTGAGAGTTATGTGTTTCTTATTTTTTGGGTGTCTTAGGAAACTGACTGTGCCACAAAGCACTGTTTTGATTGTCTATTTTTAAGTAAGCGAGTAAATAGGGAGGGTCCATACCAAATACAGGAGATAGCATACCCTTGACTGCCAGCTTCAGATTCAGAGTTTGTGGATGTGGAACCTAACCAATTTAGTCATATCTCTATTCATTTGAAAGCTTAGAAATTAAATTTAAACAAAACAAAGATTTAGCAAAGTTTAACAGTTTTGGAGTGATTATCAATCAATTTTAGGATTTCAAGCCAGAGAAGGCAATTAGCTTGGTCAGATTTGAGATTGTGGAGAAGAAAATGAAATCTTACTACATTACATTTAAAGTATTTTGCTCCATCAGTTTGGGGATGGTAAAAAGTAAAGATTTGATCATTGACTTGGAATCAGAGGAGACTGGGTTGACATAGACCTGGATGTCATCTACCTATTAGTTTTAGGAAACAGCATGGGAATAGGAGGCGAAGGAAACAATAACGCAACATTAGGGTAACAGTACAATAAGATACTTTAACAGCCTGTTATAATCTTCTATGCTTTTGGTCCATTCTGTGCACACTTCCGTTGTTCTCTGCTCTGCTCAGCTAGTGTGTGATGTCATGGAATATTGGTGACCTTTGCTCCTGCATTGTGCATATGCTACCCACCCCAGCAACCAAGCTCCTATCTTCCACCAGCACTACACTGGGCATGCTAACCAGTGTGGCCAGAACTCCCGGTGTCTTCCCTGTCCTTTCCCTGCATGTAAGGTAAGCAAGTCCTCACAATCTCTTGTCAGGGAGAGTACTTCCGTGAGAGTGTGTGTATTAGGTGTCAGTGATCTTGGTTCAGGCTGGACTTCAGGTTCTCAATGAATCAAATAGCCTCACAGCAGCACAGTAAACAGCTTGACTAAAAACTGAAAATGGCAGGGTCTCTAGCTATCAGACATTCCCTTCAGGGAGCAGCAGCAGAATATCTTGCCCTCCTCAAACCTGAACTGTATTTTCTACACCTTCAGGGAAGGCAGCTTCGTTGTCCTGCCTAGGGTCTCTTTCTATCCAAAACCATTAAATATGACATATTGGCAGGCATTAAGACTATTTGTGGACTCCTTCATTCATTTCTCATTTGGATCCACATCCAAAGAGGCAAAGGACATCACACAGCCAAGCAGAAGGACCTCGGCAGAAGCAATGGCAAATCCTGGATCCCTCCTGTCTCCTATCTGGGCCGAGGTACATAGTCGCCCTTCAAAGCAGTAGGTCAGAGACATCACATTTTGTGAACTCATTCCCATGTTAACTCCGGATTTAAAAAAATAGCATATGGATTGAAGCCGTTTGTGTTTTGAGTTTATCTGGGAACAGAAGGTATTCTTAAATTCATGGCACAGAGTTTGTCTTTGACTGATCCAAATTAATTCTGTTGAAGCTGCACTTTTAAATGTATGGCCCAGACACTGGTTTCTTGTGGGATTCATATCACAGATGCTCCATATTCCACATGGCCTTAAGAATTCCATCTTTCTCGCTGTAGCTGAGCACCATGGCAATTACCAGTCAAGGAGGGGCCCCTGAGTGAGAGCTCAATGTGCATGCTCTAATATGAAATAGGTAGATACTTATCAGCAAAAATGATGCTCAGAACACCTTGCTCTGGTAATGTTTTGGCAGAGCTGCCCTCAGCTCCCCCAGGGAAGCCCATGAAAGGGAGATTGTTGCATCACATCCATCCCCTGCATCTTCCACACATTGCTCCAGGGCTCTGCATGCAGCTCTGAGGTGTGAGGTAGATTCTTGCAGTTGTGAAACTAAAGCTTACATTGTGAGAGGCAATCCTGAAACTGGCCTAGCTGAGACCTCAATTACTGCTAAGTTCTGATGCATACCACATCCAATTGATCTTTCTTGGCTCTAGGGCATGTGGTTGTAGCACATGAAATGGAGAGTACAGATAGACATCTTATTGCCTCTGCCAGAATCTATGCCATAGGTATGACCAATTTGGAGACATACAATCAGACCAGTCAGCAATCCAGAAGGGTTTTGTAGGGGGCCCCCTTCATCAGCCACAAGAGTCTCATATAGGGGGTCATTATCAGTTTGGCAGATGGAGAAGTCCATCCGCCAAACTCCCGCGGTCAGGTTGCGGCCAGTGAGGTCGCCTTCCTGTGGGCCCCATTATGAGTTCACTGCTGGGTCAGCGGGTGAAACGGTGTTTCCGCACACTGACCCAGCGGGGCAGAGCCTACAACATTGACGCAGGCTCATAATTGAGCCGACGGCAATTCTGCAGTGCGTAGGGTGCAGCAGCAAACATCACGCTGTTCACTGGTTGCAATGCAGACAGTGAGACGGGGCTGGCCATGTGGGCCCCTACATTGCACTAGCCAAGTGCATGGGCATGGCAGGGGCCCCTGGGGCCTCCTGTACCCTGTCTCTGCCAGCCTTTACATGGCGGAGCTACCACCATGTAAAAGGTGGTGGAGAGGCTGGGTTGTAATCCCAGGGTGGCACTGCATGAAGCGCTGTCCTGGAGGATTAGGATCGCCAGTACTGCCAGTCCCTCCTGTGGAGGAAAACTGGCGGTGTTGGCGATCTGACCGTGGCGCAACCACCACAGTCGTAATGTGACGATCAGAGAGCCGCTAAAGGGGTCACACCACTGCTTTGGTGGTGGTCAAACCACCACCGCAACCCTGGCAGCCAGGGTTGTAATAACCCATTAGTCTTGTATTTACAGGACTATACTATACACTATTCTAGTACTGAATATATTAAGGACAATTATTTCGAGAATCATTATAGCACTACCGCAAGCAACCATAAGAAAGGTGAAAAATATGAAAACAAACAATTATATACTTACCTGCCTTAGAGAATGTTGTGATGAAGAGTGCAACATCAGTCTTCATACCTGTGCCAGGCTGATTGCATCTCTTACTTGAGCAACCAATGGTTGTCCAGGTACAGGTCAGGAAATGGTCACTTGGAACATCCCCTTAGATCGTGCTCACTCACAAAACAGCATGGTTTTCCTTACTAACTCACTCAAAAAATGTTTGAACTTTTTTTGTCTACTCTAATTGTATGGACATGAGAATGCATGCATGATAAAGTATGGTGAGACTTATTTACATATCAGAAACAATAAAATAATTGGGAAACTGTTTTTTATACAAAAGCCAAACATCATGAATAAGCAAATTAGCATAATACGAAAGAAACAAAAATGCGTAATTTATATCATCATCTTTCATTAGAAAAGGCTTAGGATACAGAGTTAGCAGTCCGAGATTATAAACCGGTTGATAATCTGTAACAGTGTTTCTGCATTTGGATGGCTCTTGCCTGTTGAGAGTGTTCCCAGGACTTTCACGCAGAGGTTGGCAATGACTGGTGACAGCAAGGAGCCTTGGGTCAATAGTCTATAAATTAGGAGTATGGGGAGACAGAGGTTCATGTTATCGGTGAACTGCAGGGCACCTTCAGTCATTTGGAAGATTGTTGTATGGTATGAGCACTTCAATGTAAAGCGAATTGTAAGAGATCTTCAAAGACCAGGTTTCTGAAGTGTTTCACTTGTGCACAATGAGGGCTGATATGATAGCAAACATGTTTTGTGATGTTGATTTGTTTCATGCTGTTGACAATTTTCAGTGTATAGAAGGTGCTGATTGTGCTTTATGTCTCTGTGGAGTATTCAATGGGATGGTCCGGTTTGAGGCTAATACAATACTTGTTGGCCTTGCAAAAATATCTACGTCTGTTGATGGTTGATGGCAATGATTGATGAAGTTTGATGACTTCAGCCATGAGTGTCTTGCAAATAGTTCATCGGTAAAGGCCAAAGCTGTGATTCTTCAACATTTCCTCTTTTGGCCCTGGATAACACTTTTGCTGGCGTGAGCTCTTAACAGACCCCATGAACTCACAACAGAAATACAACACCCAGGGACTGTCCTAATATGCATCTTACTGTGAGTCAAAACAACAATGAAAGAAAGTATTAAACAGTGAAAAGATAAACTTCAGGCAGGGCCAGACAGGACATTTAACCACTCTGGTGGAGTATAGGCTAGGAGGCTGCTTTCACAACGTGAGGGGCTGGAATGATCAAACTATGCCCCATGGCTTTATTATAGTCACCGGTTGTCTCCTGTAGTGTGCAACTCGTTTGACACTTTAGCCAGCGCTGACTTTGGTTTTCATTAGGACAAAGACTACACAGTTGGTCTTAAGTGTAGTAAAAGCATTCAGCACATGAAAGCCTACTTCTTTTATTTGAGCATTTTATGTAGCAAAGATATTTTTCAAGTGAAAGAAAATGTAGAGCGTAATATGGGTGCAAATCGTGAAGGTGGGTTAAAAAAATGACTACTAATTTTTTTTTTTTTTAAATGAACGCAGAGCAGTAAGACTAGAAGGACGGATCAAAGAAAGAATTCAATAGAAAGACTAAAAGAGAAAAGTGAGGGCCAGTGAGCGAGACAGCTAGAGGAATAATTACTTAAAGTCAGATTGGCAGTCCAAATGATGATTTCCCTTTTCTGACTGCTGCTCTTGCAAGCGGGAGGCGTGACCACCCTCAGTGGGATCTGCGTTCTGATTGGCCTCTTCCAAGTGAAATGAAGCTGCTCCAGTGAACCTGCACATCTCAGATAGCCAGAGGTTGCAACTGTGCTCTCTAATGAAGGAAACTTCTCATGAGAGAAGAAAAAAAGACACAGCTCTACATGGATGTCAATTCACCAAAATGCCAGGGGCCGTGGAAGTCTAAAGGAACCATGGTCCCTGAATTAAATAAGATGTACGTAATTATCATAGAGTTGCAATGAAATCAGTGAAACCAGGTGAATAAATTATTTCAAAATAGTATGTACAATTATTAAATAGACAAATTATGTGGGAAACTAAAAGCAACCGTCCTCAAACAGGTTCATTATAACATGACAAAAATACAGAATAAGTCAAATACATATGTTGCCCATGCTTTTACATCAACTTATGTACAACACTGTGAGTCAGGGAACTTTAGTCGATGAATTTTCAAGCCCACAATTAGTACCGGGATCATCATCAGGATATGGAATGTGCCTGAGAGACTGACGAATGCTGCACAAGCAGCTAAGGCCAGGCCTGTATGGCTTGAAGAAGTTGAAAAGTAGGGGGCCACCGGGGGGCGGTGATTAAGGGCCGCGGGTACAGTACACCTATGAGAAAAAGTAAGCCAACTCATGATAGAATCATTGTAGAATTAGGTAAGGAATGGGAATGGACCTTGCAGAAGAAGAGGTCAGTATAGAGGCCAAGCCATAATTCCTCCAATGGTGCGTTCCATCACCCACATTGTGTGCTGGGGTAGAATCACCTTCAAATAGCAGTGGATCCCGGGGACAGACAGGCTGGGGCCTTATATAGGCACAGGGGCAGCAAGTTCTGTTCCCCACGTGGATGCAGCAAAAAGGGGTAGCAGAAGTGACATCACACGCCATTTCATCTTAACTTTCAATTTCACCCACATGATTACACCTACACACATATCCACTCATGCACACACTCTCTTTTACATAAGCACACACTCACTCGCAAGCATGCAAACAACATACATGTAAATGTGTTTTTTACTTACCTCAGCAACCAAGGAGGGTCATATTTCAGCTAACTGTACTCCATTTTTTATTGCACTAATAGTGAATAATATATTATTATTCACTATTAATTAAACAAGCATTTGAAATGCAATGGGTCTTGCGTTTGCTCGAGTTAGAGCTATTAGAGTTGTAAATTCCTAACTGGACTTTTCTTGCCACATAAATTGAAAATGAAAAGTAAAACAGTTAACATAAGCGAGCCGGTTCAAAGCGCCACGGCCTCCATGAGCTTGATCGCGAAGGAGAGACCCAAAATGAAAAAGAAGTTCGCTCGCAGTCAAACGTATCGGCAAAAGTGCAATTATCCTTGTGACAGTGTCCATGACCAAGTCGGTAACAAAACTCCCCCAAGGAGGTATAAACCTAAAGCATTTACGAATGATAACAAAGGATGTTTGAAAGGCAAGCTCATGAACGAGTGATAGTAATGGGGATGCAGTGGGCGTAGTTAAAAGCCCAGATAGATTACAACATGTCAGAGTGCTTGTGCGCGCAATCTAAAAAACTGATTAAAAACAAGGAAGTTGAGCGCCAAGCAACGTTCATAAGCTGCCCCTGTGTTCCTGTCACTGATTTTTCCACCTCTGAGGCCAGAGGCAGTGCCAGGGGTTGCAAGGGGCAAGCTGGGGGTCGCTGCTGCGACCCCTAGCGGCCCCTAATGACATCCATGCAACTTTACAAAGGCCAGAAGCAGACTAATATTAATAATAAAACATGATCTGCAGAATTGTTTGTACAACCAGTAGCAATTTCTGCTGAATTCTCTTGAGAATGTAAAAACCTTTCCTGGGGTTCTCAACTTCTAATCCTGTTGTTAGCGCTAATGGCACAGAACTTTCTGCTCGTAAACGTCCTCCCCCCTGCTGTGATATCCTAGTGCATGATGCAGTGCTGCCTTGTTTGCAAAATTACATTTTCTTTATTGGCCGCGGTGTTTACCTCCTGTTTCCTCGATACAATAATTGCCGCCACTGCGCCATATGCGTAATTGGGTATATTATGGTTTCACTATGGACTCTGCTGGGGTTCATTTTTGTGTTTCTGGAACGGCAGCAATCATCGCGCCAAATGATCTCACAGAGAGCGAGTCCACCTCGTCTGAAAGCTGCGTGTGTGATAATTACTGTTTGGCATTTACATAACACTGTTTCCTAGGAGGATTTTATGAGAAAAGTTTTATCTATAGGTAGTGTTCAATAGTTGCAAATAAGTATTAATCCAGCAGGTAAATTTCCTCCACAATATTATTGATATGGATGAGGAAATTCAGGTGGTACAGAATTTACAGTTCCCTCCAAACTGTGGGAGGCTCTAATATTCTCTGTCCGTTGTCTGTAACAGTGCCTGAAGTAGGTGTTTTAAAACTATGATTTGACTGTATTTGTAAATGTTTATTTGTGTCTTGTCAAGTGGCAGAGCTGGGCGTCCTGTGTCAGAAGAGAGTAGGGCAAGCAGAAAATACTCCAGCTCCACAACTTTCAGCTAGAAGGCCTGGCGCTTCTCCATTATGTGAGGATTTGAGCTTGTGCAGAAATCACTGGTTCTGCAGGTGGTAAAGAAAATACTTTTGTAAAGCAATGGCTGTCCAGCAGCTGAAGGTCTCTTTGACAAATGTGCTAGAAATACAACCTCCTTTGTAGAATCTAAGGCATGGATAAGACTATTCAAATTGTAGTTGTTTACTCTAAGATCAATTACTATGCTGATACAATTTTATCAGGTAAGATTTCAGCTAGGGGGATAGGAAAGAAAGAAAGAAAGAAAGAAAGAAAGAAAGAAAGAAAGAAAGAAAGAAAGAAAGAAAGAAAGAAAGAAAGAAAGCGTAAAACTGATGGTCTAAACCATGGGTATTGACAAACGGTTTCTGGTGGGGCAAAAAAACAAGGTTTAGTGTTTGAGTAAAGTCCAAACTGTCCGCTAGCCATTCCCCCTGAACCGCATATGTCTTTTGTTTCAATAATGGATTGTTTTTAAATGTTAGATCAGGGTGCATACATGAGCCCCAAGAAAGATCTAAGGATTTATTGAGCCAAATAAAGCAGTGTATTATAAAGTACACTGGGCCAACATTGTTGGAAAATCATGAAACTATAAATACCACTTTAAGAAGGAGATTGGGGATTACCTCCAAGAATTGCCTCAAAACAATTGTGCTAATTGACACATTATTGCCAGTTAACATATTCGGTTTGTTGGAAATAGCCCTTTCCGCAGGGTCACTCCAAAACATTTTGTCTTTTTTCCTCCACTTTTTGCTTAATTGGTTTTATTGGCCTTAAGACTCTGGGGGCCATATTTATACTTTTTGACGCAAAACTGCGCTAACGCAGTTTTGCGCCAAAAAAATTAGCGCCGGCTAACGCCATTCTGAAGCGCCATGCGGGCGCCGTATTTATTGAATGCCGTTAGCCGGCGTTAGCCGACCGGCGCTGCCAGGTGTGTGTGAAAAAAAACGACGTACACCAGGCAGCGCCGGCGTAGGGAAAAATGGCGTTTGGGCGTCCCAAAATGGGGCAAGTCAGGCTGAGGCAAAAAAATCGTCTTAACCCGATTTGCGCCATTTTTTTGGGGCGCCCAGACGCCATTAACATGACTCCTGTCTTAGCAAAGACAGGAGTCATGCCCCCTTGCCCAATGGCCATGCCCAGGTGACTTATGTCCCCTGGGCATGGTCATTGGGCATAGTGGCATGTAGGGGGGCACAAATCAGGCCCCCCTATGCCACAAAAAAATTATAAAAAAAATACTTACCACAACTTACCTTTTCTTCCCTGGGATGGGTCCCTCCATCCTTGGGTGTCCTCTTGGGGTGGGCTAGGGTGGCAGGGGGTGTCCCTGGGGGCAGGGGAGGGCACCTCTGGGCTCATTCTGAGCCCACAGGTCCCTTAACGCCTGCCCTGACCCAGGCGTTAAAAAGAGGCGCAAATGCGGGGTTTTTTGCCCGCCCACTCCCGGGCGTCATTTTTGCCCGGGAGTATAAATACCACGCACATGCCTGGGAGTCATTTTTTAAGACGGGAACGCCTACCTTGCATCTCATTAACGCAAGGAAGGTGTTCACGCCAAAAAATGACGCTAACTCCATGAACTTTGGTGCTAGACGCGTTTAACGCCACAGTATAAATATGGAGTTAGTTTTGCGTCTAATTTGCGGCGAAAAAAACGATGCAAATTCGGCGCAAACGGAGTATAAATATGCCCCTGGGTACTTTACCACTGCTAACCAGTGCTAAAGTGCATGTGCTCAATCCCCTAAAACATGGTAACATTAGTGTATCCACAATTGGCATATTTAAAATACTTATAAGTCCTTAGTACAGTGCACTATAAGTGCCCAGGGCATGTCATTGAAATGCTACCAATAGGTCTGCAGCACTGATTGTGCCATCCAGTTAAGTAGCCCTCTAAACATGTCTCAGGCCTGCCACTGCAGGGCCTGTATGTGCAGTTTTACTGCCATGTCGACTTGGTATTTAAAATATTTTGCCAAGTCTTAAACTTTCTTTTTATCATACACAAAACACCCCTAGGTAGGTCCTATATAGCCCATAGGGCAGGGTGCAGTGCAAGTAAAAGGAAGGACATATATTGCTTAGTTTTGCATGTCCTGGTAGTGAGAAAAAAAACTCCCAACTTTGTTTTTCACTACTGTGAGCCCTACCCCTCTTATGGGATAGCATTGGGATTACTTACTACTTTTATTAAGTGTAATTCCTGATTGAGAAGATGTAGGACTGATGTGTTTGTCTTCTATGGACTTGTAACAATAATTGCTTGTTAATGGTAAAGCTGGATTTATGATTACATCTTTTAAAATGCCACTTTTAGAAAGCTGGCATTTTCCTGCTACTAAGTCCTGTGTGCCTGCTGCTTGCCTCCAATACACGTCTGGGTTGAGGGACAGGTGAGCTTTGAGCATTCCCTCTAGACAGTCACACACAAAGGGAACTTAGGTGTGCCATTTACATCATAATGGCCCACAACCAGGCTGATGGAACTTCGTGAGCTAGATGGATGGGAGAGGCTGATACTTGCACCTAAATAGAGCTGGGCCTGTCCCCACACAAAGAGCTACATACCCCACTGTAGTGTGTCTGGAGCCAAGGCAGGAAAGAGAGGACCTGCGTGCATTTCAAAGCCTCTCTTTTAAGTCATTCCCACGTCAAAGGCACCACTATATATAAGACCCTACCCTATCAGTGCCCTTCTGGACCCCGAGAATACTCTGATACGAAGGAGGAATGCTCTGCTGAAAGGAGTGCCACTCTGCTGGAACACTGCTGGACTTTGCTGGACTTCTGCCCTGCTGCCTGTGCATTCCTTACCTGGGAGTGAGAAGGACTGGACCTGCATTTCTTCATTTCCAGAACCAAGTGACTCCAAGGGCTTGGTGGCTTGCCTCCTGTGTGGAAGTCTCAGGGGCATCAAAGCCTTCACTCCAACTGTGCTGCTGCTCCTGGACTGCCAAGTGGTGAAAATCAAGTCCTAGTCTCTTGGAAGTGGATTCTTCAGCCGCCTTCTTGTAAATTCAACTCATCAATGCTGTTGCGCTGATCGGAAACTCTGCATACTCCCTCAATGCCAACGCATTGTCAGCTGTACGGCTTGATGACTATGCATTGCCTTTATTGCAAGGGTTTAACACCTCATCCCTGCTCAGACATCTCTCACTGTGTTCCTTGACGACGATGCATCCCCGGACTGCACGGATCAGAACCAATCCAAAGAGTGAGCGCCAGTTAATTGAGGGTGTGTATCTGACTTACTTTGACTAGGAATGTGGTCCCTGCTTGGACAGGGTGCCTATCTCTGCCAACCAGAGACCCAATTTCTAGCACTGTTTAATAGGCATGGACAGCCTTTACAGAGAATCTGTTTTGTCCAACTCTGCATACGCAGCAATGGGTCATGTCAGACTCTACATGCCAAGAAGTGGTTGAGAGCTGCTCAGACATGCCCAGCAACAAATATGACTATTTTGCTATGCTGCATTTCAAGTTTACAGATGTTGCCCTGTCTCAATCACCTTCCACTTGCATACACCACCACATTCCAACCACTGACAACTCTACAGACCCCCAGCAACTCTTTCTGTAGGTGATGAAGAAATGAAAGAATGTAGTTGCATGTGTGGTCCAGATGTAATCCTTGTCTCTCATTATTTTGGTGGGACCAGGAGTAGCATATAGGCTTTACATACATGTACACTGCCAATGTGCAAGTCAGGTTTCTAGGCCACTACACCAGACTCCTGGGGTTGGACAGGTGTAGAAGACAATCTGTCAGCATTGGTGGGCTGGTTTGACAGATCAGTTTGTGGGTTGTTTTCTTTAGCAGTTGTGGAGCAGTTTTATGGCCAGATGGACCAGTTTTTACTGTTGATTTCCTTGACATTACCACTATCTGTCTGTTTCACTAATGAGGACCGCTTTTCTTTTGATCTTCACGCCTATTTTTTCTCCCATTTCAACCCTGTAGACTCCTAAAGGCTGGAAGAGGGTGCTGAAGGAGCTGAGTTATGATTCATCTGCAGAGTGTTGTTTAAAACACAGCACTCTGTAGGTAAATGTCTGCATTGCGCATATGAGTGGCATAATTTAACTACGATCCCCGCACACAGGCACAATCTATTTTAATTAGCAGACGCACTGCGTATTCCTCAGGCAGCACAGTATATCTGCTAAAATGTGGCTGTCAGGGTGCACATCAGTGTATCCCTGAGGCCAATAAGGATTGAGGGTCGACACAGAGCAGCATGGGTAGCATCCAAAGCACTGTCCCAGCTCTGATAGAGCTGTATTCCCAGTTCTGGTGCAAGGATGCCTGCTTTGCAGACAGAATTGTTTCTGTGCAGGAAGGGACACCTTCCTGCACAAAATGAATCCATGGGGGCTTTTTCCCCTTTCTATGTGTGCTGCAGAATATGGCACACATAGAAAGAGGAAACAACGAGGAGAAATAAAGATATAGAATATAATTCTCCTTGCTGACCCTTCCCTGGGGAGGCATACAATTTTGACACATTCCCACGTTTGAAATGCCTTGTAAATCTGGAAATGAACCAACACCCATGGGTGATGGTTGGCACAGCAACTCTTACGGAACACCTCCCTGACACAGTGTAAGGCAACTGAGTGACCTGCGCTGCGTTTCCTTACACCATATCTACAAGACCATGAAAAGAGATGCACCGGGGGCACAGAGGGCTTGTCAATAAACCCCTAATATAGGGCTTGAGGTGACTCTTCACTTTTGTTATTTGTGTGTGAGTGACAGTGAATGGATGGGAGTGACTGTGCATCAAAACAAGTGAGAGAGTGTAAATTACAGTGAGTGAGGGGAAAGAGAGTAAATGAGACAAGGAGTGAGCATGAGTGAGTGTGAGCGTGTGCCTAAATAAAGCTGTGTGTATTCGTATGTTTTATGCTTGTGAGTCTGCCACTGGCCATGTCAAACTGAAGATAATTGTAGCCTTATGGGGCAGCCAAAGTAACGATCTGTCTTTGACATATTGGACATAATTCTTGGCATATGGGAAGACAGGATGCCCATAGCAATATGAAGGCCCTGACATACTGCAAGTAATTCTTGGTATTTGGGATACCTTCAATAAAATGCTGGTGCTAGAACACTAGAGTAATTTTTAGGAAATTATGGCAGATTTGAGGTGGGCGTTTGGGTTGGGGGAAGCAGCCCATGACAAAGTTCTAAATCTGACAATACTGGAGGTAGTTTTGTCATATGGGCCACCCATGGTATGTGGGCAGTGTCAATTGCCAAATTCTTCTACTTCCACATGGTTTCTAACTCTTGTCATAAGAGGGTAGTCTTGACAAAGTGCAGCACTGGCATACTGGAGGCAATTTTTAACATATTGGGGCATCTAATGCAATTTTTTTTTTTAATGGGGTGAGCCTCTGCAGATATTACAGCTCCACCACGTTCAGAGATCATTATCCACCACTGCTGAGGGCTTCTCTTGTTACAAGCTAAAAATAGTATGCGACATGCACCAGTGAAAGCATTTGCTCAGCGCATTTGTTGCTTGTATGAAATATGTTGTCCCAGCAGTCTTTCTGGGTTTTAAACCAGAACAGCTGCAAAAGTGAGGTTTCCTGTAGAGATAAATTAACAAATTATTTGGTCAACAATAACATCGTCATATTGAACATGCAGTTTAATTTAACCAATAATAGTATTTGAGATTACACTACACACATCCCTTCCCATTCCTCCATCAAAGTATTTCAACATTTATACATACAATATGAATATGGCGTGTTTTTCGATGCATTCTAGAAAATGTATTAGATTAATCCAAACATTTCATCTAGTCATAGAGAGTCCAGATACACTCTCTCCTTGTTGCTCATTTATTTGTAGCCAGGGAATCGAATTTTCTATTTCATTATATGGTCCATTCTATTGGTTGCACGGTAACCAATCCTGTAAGTACATGAGCGTACAAAAATGGTTATTTAATATCCTCCAGGTATATGTCGTTATTCTTCTTATAAGAATGATGTTTTGTTCTAAGATCAGATGACAACACATTTCGGCCTATGAGTAAAGGCCTTCTCAGGACAAGAAGGTCAAATGTGAATATCTTCACTATAATACACAACAAAATCACTACTATTACCATAAAGTAAAAAACATATTGGGCCTCATTCTGACCCTGGCGGTCTGTGACCGCCAGGGTGGAGGCCGGCTGAAGCACCGCCAACAGGCTGGCGGTGCTTCATTTAGTATTCCGACCGCGGTCGCCCAGCCGGGTCCGGCGGTTTTCCGCCGGACGCCGCCATGGGGATTCCGACACCCTTCCCGCCAGCCTGTTTCTGGCGGTTTTCACCGCCAGAAACAGGATGGCAGGAACGGGTGTCGTGGGGCCCCTGGGATGGGCAGTGCAGGGGCCCCCTAACAGGGCCCCATAAAGATTTTCACTGTCTGCTTAGCAGACAGTGAAAATCGCGACGGGTGCAACTGCACCCGTCGCGTCCATTCGGAGCCGGCTTCCTTGTTGCAGGGCCTTTCCCGCTGGGCCGACGGGCGCTCTTTTGGCGGTCGCCTGCCGGCCCAGCGGGAAAGCCAGAATGGCATCCGCGGTCTCCTGACCGCGGAGCGGCCATTTGGCGGTTCCCGCCAGGCGGGCGGCTCCTGCCGCCCGCCAGGGTCAGAATGACCCTCATTGTGTGCTAAACATGCCAGATACCTATAATGCACTCCACTTCTAAAAGCATGTTCTGAGTCAATATCTATAATATGCAAATATCTCCTCCTCTTGTCCATCAGAGTAATAAACTCCTGCGGTAGGAGTCCTATGGTGCCTCGGCATGTCAGCATGCACAAGCCTCCTCGCTTGAAATGCGCAGAATAAGTTCACCTGAGCACCACTCGTGTAGTATCTACAGGTAGACCGGGTGTCCTTTATGGAGAATCAAAGGTACCTCGTACAACCCATACCTGCAAAAAAACGCATTGTGAGCCGCTTACAATCATGCATGTATACAGGTGGTGAAGATAGAGGAAAGGGAGCATGCGCCTGCTAACTACACGGTACCTGATACCAGGGAGTGTGTCCCTACCAGTTCTGGGAGGGCGGGCGTGCAACACGTCAGTCTGAAAAGTACAAACAAAGCACACAGGGAAATAGAAGGAGACAGCCGGACAGGTAGGGAAAGATGAATCCCTACTCACTGAGGCTGGCTGCACACAGAGTTTTCTCGTGACAGCATGGTGCTTCCGAGCTGAGTCACCCAGTCAAAAATGCCACGTAAAGTTAAGGCACCGACTGTGCCGATATCGCAGCTCCACGCTGCTTCTCTCTTTTGTGTAGGGCAGTGGTTCCCAACCTTTTGACTTCTGTGGATCCTCACTTTATCATTACTGGAACCCAGGGACCCCCACCGAATCAGTATTGGAACCAGGGACCCCTCCACTGAGGCATTACTGAAAGCTGGACACCTAATCTGTTAATATTAGTTCATTTTCTGAGCAGTTGCGGACCCCCTGAGGAGGCTTTGTGGACCCCCAGGGGTCCCAGGACCACAGGTTGGGATCCACTGGTATAGGGTGCAAGAAAAAACAGGTAACATCACTTCCCGTGACACAGATGCTAAGGACCACCATGCTGGGACGCCTGGGAACCTGGAGTATCCCAACTAAATCTCATAATACTGAGCAGGTGGCTCGCCTGCTGGCAGAGCATGTGACTGCCCTAAACCAGACCACGCAGTTCTGTAATGTAACAAGGATATTATTCTAACTTTAAAAAAAAAATGATATCAGTCAGCAGTTAACTTAGTATTGGTATACTGCTCAGAAGAGAAGAAAAACTGCACTACAAAGTCCTATTACTAAATCACGGTCTCCTTCAATTCAAACTAGCATCACATTTTTTATAGCAGAAAACCCAGATGTATATTGTTGAATTAATGCTTAATAGGTTTTTGCCACTGTGGCATCACATCTTGTGTATCAATAGCTTGGATAACAAGGTGCTGACTTTTATAAACGGAGCAAATATATATATATGTTTCTGTCAGCGGTGGCTGCCACAAATCTCAAGGAGAGGGGTAAGTGGGAGGGGACAGGGACGGAAGGGTGAAATAAAAAATAAAGTAAAATAAACTTACCTTACGGCCGTCTCCATCTCCTGCTGCCTTTTTCATCTCCTGGCCAGGCGAGCAATCCTCCTTTGCCAAAGCGAAGAAGCCACCCCTGGTTTCTGTTTATTTTCCTTACATTGCCCAACACTCAAAAACGTACTTGCTTCTAGGTGTAGAGGCAGGTCACATAGTTTCAAATGTTAACATAGCTGACGAAGGATTAATGGGTACACATACAAGGGCATAGGACACACTACATTTCTGGGGGTGACAGGGGCAGGCCTGGGGACACTCCTATACAAAGTGCCTGTGGTCGGCGATGCTGAAGGCGCTGATAAACTTATGTAACCACAAAGTTCTCAAGTGAAATAGAAAGGCAGACATGTAGGCGTAGTTTGCTTTATTGTAATATACACTCTGCAATGATTCAAGGGTGGTCATGTGATGTCTGCATTAGATATTGTAGTGGAAAGGTACCCTTTAGCATTTTTACCACTTTGTGTGCATGCTATAAAGTGCAGTATGTACTCAAAGTTCTAAAGGTTGAGAGAAAAGAAAACATTTCTCAAACTGTATGACTGCCTCAAGGAAGCGGGAATTTTGGCATTAAGTCCTGTCCCCTTTTTTAATAGATACACAAACTATGGGTGGTAGCATAGAAATGCCCATTTACAATCCATGGAATGTCTCCCTGTCGCAAAGTAGCACATAGCTCTATTCTGCCCTGCGATAGGCATTTTTTAAATACAAATCAGAATTTGTGTTGGAAAGTAAATCACAAAACTCAAGTCTGGATTTGCATGATTTTGTAATGCCAACCTAGTGAAAAGGGTGAGTATATTATCTCCTAAGTATTTTTGCACATTTTGTGGCAGTGTGTAGAGCCTATCATACACTGTGTGTAATATATTGTTTTAAGTGTCATACATATTCACAGTGCTCTCTCTATCAGGCTGGGACCTCATAGGTCTATATACACGTCATTAGTCCCCAGTGCACCAAAAAGTTATACACACAGATATCTGAAGTCATTATTTTAAACAACTAAGCTTTCCTACCAGAACAATCCATTTTCCACATGTTAGTTTGTCTTGTATTTATTTTTCACTCCGGGTTTCTGCATTATATTTTAGATGCAGTTATCACCAAATGTCGGAGCCAGTGGTATTATGTAGTTGAGAGGACCAACTTTTGTGGCATAGTTGACTCAATTTTGCAGCAACAAAAGGCACATTGTGTGGCTTAATGCAGCACATTTTGTGATGGTATTATTTCTTTATTTTGACGTTTAATCCCAACAAAGGTGTCACATAATTAATACCCGTTTAACAGCCAACACGGTGCTGTGATTTGTGTGGCTGCAGGGTTAGTAGCTTTTAATCTGTTTAGGCTAGAAACAATTTTTTGCTAAACTCTGAATGTTATGCAGTAGAAGACATATTATGTTACAAATGCAGCAAATCCATAATTATTAGGAAAAGTCAGCAGCCGTAGAATTACAATGTGCCAGTGGCCCTGCTCATGGTGCACTGCCCTGCAGGGTATTAGTAAAAGTCACAAGCTGGCCCACACACACATTACAAAAGGTTAGCTCAGCACAGTATGATACTACTTGTAAAGACTGGCTGTGCTTA
The DNA here is from genome assembly GCF_031143425.1 of Pleurodeles waltl. Lineage (NCBI taxonomy): Eukaryota > Metazoa > Chordata > Amphibia > Caudata > Salamandridae > Pleurodeles > Pleurodeles waltl. The sequence goes on along the minus strand of NC_090436.1, from coordinate 885,346,597 downwards.
GGTTGATGAGAAATGCAGTCACCATCAAGTGACCCATCATGAATTCCAAAAGCAGTAAATGGCATTTTTGTACAGAGAATGTCAGAAAATAGAGAACAAGAAAAACTGTTGGTGAAAGGCAACAAACTGGTAAAGCTTCAACACAGAAGCCTTGAAGATTCTATCAGCAGCCATTGAAACATGTGTTTCAAGGAGCGAACGAATTTATAGAAGCAATTCAACCTCTGCCTGGGAAGCCCTGGCATATGATTAAGTAGTCAGATATCAAAGATCTGGCTCAGGTAACCCTCCTTGAAAACAGAAATGGTGAATTGAAGTTGAGACTGAACAGGGTTAATTCAAGGATTTAAAATGTTTTTTTGTTTTTTTTTAGCTTAGGTTCCTCAATTTTAAATCAGAATGTATTTAATACATATTTCATACAATAGAAAACAACAGAACCTTGACTTTTGGGTAAGAAGTCAGCTGGGTCTATAAATAAACCTGTATTCACAAGTTATGTATAAGTCAAACACCAGCAAAATGATTAAATAATATGATGTTATTTTTTCCACATATCTATCCCCATCTCCGTTGTAGTCGGGATCACAGTTACCTGCTTTTATGCACTGAAAAACAAAAAGTTTAAACAGGACTCCATTGCTGTCTCTGTTTAAACTTTACATGTTGTTGGAGTGTGCATGATTATACTGTAACAATCTCTTACCTGGCAGTGGTGAAATGCAAGCATTGGGCTGGGCAGCATACTGATCGTCCTCTTTTTCAGCATGAAACTTGGCTCCGAAGCATCAAGCAGGTTAGGGATGCATAGTTGGCAACTTTCCCAGGTGGTCCATTCAGGGTTTTTTCTTTAAATTCTGGGACTTGTAGTGTTTGTTTTATAATTCAAGAAACAAGCCTATAAGTCCCATAGTTCACAGGAAACAAAATCTAGACTTAAGCAGCTTATAACACATATATGTAGGAAACTTGTTAGGGCTGTTTCTGAGGCAAGCCTGGGGCACTAGATGGCACAGAGCCTGGTTCTGCCAGCCAGTGGGTGGTATGTGGAGATCATAGTTCTTGTCCTTGGCAGGCTGTAGGCAGTAAAGAGTAGACAGAAAAGAGATTCCTCCTCTTTTGTCCTCAGTGGCACAGGACACCGATCCTGTGGGTGACCAGGCACATAAAGAATGGGCAAAGCCTTGGAGTCTAAATAAAAGGGCAGAGGGATTAAGGCCAGAGTTAATTTTATGACAGTTGGTTACATTACTAGAGCCTGGTCAGACAGTCAAAAGCAGGGCCATAATGGGATACCAGGACATTTTCCAAACATAGAAGTAGAACTACATTTTTGCATTGACTAATGGGCACAGTGAACAAAAAGGAGATTTTGTGAAGTAGTTGCTTAGGATCACACAAATTATGGAAGATGGGTTTGACCCCAGAGTTTCTAGTTTGACACTGAGCAATTCAGCAACTAGATGCGTATCTCTTTCTTACATCAAAGGGAATGCTTTATCTGTAATTCTTAGAAGATGAGATTAAAGCGCAGGTGGCAGGCAGACTCCATATTTTATTTTGGACATTTTTACATAGTGCAAATCTTGCCCAAAGACTGAAATGTTCTTCACAAGAGACTGACTGTGAAACATGTTTTATTTTTTTCAGCACAGCAATGTTTGCCAGAGTTCACAGGATATATATCTAAGGTCAATATTCAAACAGGGTTCCCCATGTTACATGGTTGGCAGTTGAAGCCGTTAGGTCATATCATCTGTTGTGAAAGCTCAGCTCGTTTTGGGTTCGAGGTTCCAAGAGGACCTAAAGCAGATTCACAGCCAGGTATCTGGCTCAAGCTTTTATTGGCCTGCCCAGCTCAACATTCAGTTTGGTTGCATTCTGGTACTTGTAGTTTTGCCTCTAGAAAAGTAAAAATAGAGCTGCAAGATCCCAAATAAAAATATAAAACCAGGACTTTATACGTGTAAAATGTGTCTCGTAGACAGAAGGGAAAGTAATGAAGAAAGGCACAAGGATCTATAAACCAGACTGCCTTTTCTACACTCTGGACCCAAAATAGAAAACATACATGGCCTTATTTTTAAAACTTGATATAGCATCAAAGGTTTGCCAAGTTTGTTTCAATTTAAATAAAAACAGTGCTTTCATGATGTAGCCCCTCTCCTTTTCAAACTTTTTTTTGCAACTAAGAGGAAATCTCAGGAGCACGGGTGTCAGCTGAGGGTCTTTTCAGATGCTGATTTCCCTCTCTTTACATCCTTTACAGTGTAGTCTCTGAAACTTCTTTCAAACAATTACCATCTGGCCTTGTGGTGATAGGAGTGGGATTGAGGGAGTGTCTCTGTTAATGGTGGGAGTTCTCCAGATTTTCTTTTGTTCCCCTTGTCCCCGCCACCTTGTCTCCTGTGTCCTCTCCACTCCAAAATCTGGGGGGAACATATCCTCTGTGTCTTCCACACTTTCTACACCCATAAATACATAGAAGATAAAAAATGAAGTGTGATAGGTGGGTGTTCATGATTACAGTGGCAGAGTTGGCAGGCGTACAGGCGGGCCTGGGTGAATAATGATAGGATGTAGTAGTCAATGTGCAGGTGTGGTTGACAATAACCAATTATGAGAAGAGGAGGGGAGGGAAATTAAAGAATCAAGTGGGTAAAACAGGTAGACCTTGAGCCTTGATCTTAGCTATGTCAGGGTTTGAGAGCAGCGTCTACGATTGGTTGTTCCTTGTGAAGGATGTTAAACTGAGAAACATCAGTCACTCTTTTCTTTGCATCAATTAGTTGGGTGACCAAGCCATGTTCCTCCTTGAGCATAGTAACACTTAGGAACTGTGCTTTCATTGCATTAATACCTGAGTCAGAGAATCTTGAATGTGAGGCTGTTGTAAACCTCGGAGGCAGTGTAGACTTTCAAAGTGTTGTTCTTATCTTGCATAGTTTTCAGGCCATAATTCCCAGCTGTAGTTTGCATCTTCTGGTACCTTTGGATGTATTAAGGAGGTATCATGTGAGTCGAGTCTTGAACTGAGAAATGCCCCATTACCTTGGAGTGGTGAGGGACAATCAATATGAGACTTTTTCTTAGGCGTTATAAATACTCATTTTACTGGTACTTATTTGATGAACCACAAAAGCATAAAAGAATGATTTGTTCAGGCAGGGCTATAAATGTGGAACTTGCAAACCACCACACTAGATGCTAAGAACGGGTGTTTAGCTCACTATAGTAGCAAGGTGTCATAAAGAATGTGTTAAGGATCTTTACACTTTTGAATGCAGAAACTGCATACATGCAGGCCCTGGTCTTTCAATAACATTAAGACTGTTCCTCTAGAAAATAATATTTGTTATAACATCCCACAGGGTATTTGTTTGCTTTAATCAAATAAAGGATGCACATTAGGAGTTCAGCATAGGCCCTGTAAGCAGCGAAAAGTGCAAATTACAAAGAAGGCAAACCTATCAATGTGATGCAAGTATAAGCCAGCATGCATGGGCGTGGCCAAGCAAGATGGCCGTGCAGTAACCTTTTATTGAAGCTCCCCGCCAGCCTTTTCATCATCCAACACCTCCTGTCTATGGGACCCCACCCAGAAGTGGTGCAACGTGTGGAACTGGCCCGCTGCCATACCCCCCTGCAGCAGCACCATTGAAACACTTCCTGGAGCAAACAAGCTCTCCACTACGCCTCGCAATCCGACCTGGTGACCTTGGAGATAGTGGAGGAAGGGCACCCTGAATTGCCGGATGATGGCGTCCCACAGCTGGGTCCGGAGTTTTGCCTCTGTCAGTCGCTAGGTGGAGGCAGCCTGGGGGAGAGTGAGAGGGTCACCAGAACCACTGATGGTTGGGAGCTGGGGATCCTATAGTAAGTGCACTTGCGTGGCCTACTATCTCTGAGGTGCAAATGTTCCTCTGGGGCCAGGAGGACCAGATCCCACAAGTCTTAGTGAGTGCGGGTGCCTGGTGAGGAGCGGGACCACTTGGCAAATCAGCCGACATCTCGGAGTGCATTAAATAGAGCCCTGGACTGTTTCCACGCTGGCTAGACTTCCTATTGGGCTGTAATTTATGAAATCTTGCGATTAGGCTTGGGAATCCCCAACACTAGACCTTGCCTGTGGGATACATGGGTAAAGATACCCCCAGGGGCTTCATGCTCTAAAACAGCCCGGTGGAGGGTTAACAACCTTATTCTCACCATTGTGCATTACGGCCACTTGATCCACTGCAGAGTGGGGAGTAACAAGACTGCCTGAGTCGAGGTGCCACAACCATAACCACCCTCGGGCACCCTGGTATCCAATGGACTCACGGCTATTTTCGAGAAAAAGTGCTGGGGCATGTTATAAGTCCAGGATGGAGAAAGACAAACCACCAAAAAGGTTTCAGGCCGACAAAATAGACAACTAAACATTGCCTGTACCACTGAGAGATGTGGAGGTGTGGAGGGAAACCAATAAAAACAGTCCCCACCCGGAGACACATCAACCCTGGCAATGGCCGACCTCGTCAAGGGGTGCCCGAATCAGATGCTGGCCAGAATTGACTCTGTGGTGCCTGCTGCCTGCAGATTTACCAAAGGTCTCAGAAAGAGTCACTGATACAGAAGGGCAGATCTCAGAACTCCAACAGGAGGTCAGCACTTTTAAAAAGACAGTTACTGACTTACAGTCTCTTGTGACTACCTTGGAAGATGGGGAAGGGTGTTCCAGGCGGAACAACCTTTGATTTGTTGGATTTCCCGAATAGGCAAAGGGTCAGTCAGCTGAACTTTTTCTGTAGGAATAGATAACAATGATTTTTCGGCTCAAGAGGCTCTCCAAATGTTTCATAGTTGAGCAGGCACACCGTGCACTGGCATGGACACCAAAACCTGAAGCACCCCCTCAAGCTATTATTGCCCATGTATTCAATTTCCAGAACAGAGATACTATATTACAACATGTAAGGGCCTGGGGGTGCCCAGTTTTGAGAACAACACAATTAGGATCTTCCCTGACTTTACACTTAAGGTCCAAACCCTTTGCAAGGACTATATGGCTTCAAGAAACACCAATGAGATCAAAACTTTTGCTACAGCTTAATGTTCCTGGACAAACTGAGGGTACAATATAAGAGCAAGGCACTGTTTTTCTTCACTCCCAAGGTGGCCCATGGGTGGATGGACAACCTGGATCATGCACCTCCTGGGCCACAGCCCATGCGTAGGTCGGGGGAACAGGCAACGCTCGGAGGAATATGAGACTTCAGAAAACCTCATTGGATTCCATCCACAGCACTGGCATTCAATGTGCAGGGAGAGTGCTGGTATGCCATGACAGAATCCTGTTTGACTCTAATTGTGTCCCAGACACGGCTGAGTTCTTTCGGGCTCCCAAGGACAGAATGGGCTGCCATAATGATGGCACAAAATGATGAAAAGTACTAATTGGTAAAGGTGACCAAACTATTGTAAGCTCTCAGCTTGTTATGGGGCAGCAGGAAACTAGGGGGAAGGAGGTTTGCAGAATCAACTAGCAAATGTCTCAAGCAGCAGGGGGTATGGACCCTCCCTGTCTATGGTCCTTGTTAGTTCTTTATGCAAAGTGTGAGGACATTGTCACAATCCAATTCTGATACTTTTCGTTTCATCATGTTTCTGGGGAAGATTTTATAGAATTTGCTGGTAAGGGCTTGCTGGCTTTCAGTCCTGTTGTGGGGGGCTTGAGTGTCTTGGCTTCACCACCCAATAGGATGCAAAGCTCACATAGGATTTCAACCTGTAAAATTATGATTATTTTCTTTTGGGGGCTTGGAGCAATGGGACTTGGAAGTTGGTCGTACACATTGGGGCCCTAGTTATTAGTGGGGAGAGGGGTGTTAAGTTTCTATAGTTGTTGAGTATTACTATAGAATTACCATGTAGGTAATGGCTGACTGAACATGACACACTCCAGCTGGTCCACAGTGATATCCAGAGTGAATGTAAGTGTGAATTAAGTTCTCAAAGCAGAGAGTTGGGGAATTTAACATTAGCAGATCAATGGCAGGAGGCAGGAAGATACTGACGTGGAATGTACAAGGGCTGAGGTACCAAGAGAAAAGAAGAAGGGTGGATTCCTATATACGACACTATAAAGTGTTGGTTACATTTTTGCAAGAAACGCATCCTCCCTAAAACGTAGATGGAGAGGACATCTCTTCGCTATATCATTCTCCGAATAAGCCAGGGGTGACCTCATTTGGGTGGCCTCTGGGATCCCTTTTGACCCTCGGAAAACAATGATTGACCCTCAGGGGTGATATGTGATTGTTGTGGTTGCATTGGATGCAAGGGACGTCTGCCAGGAGAATGTCTACACCCCAAATACAGATGATGGTGGGTTCTTTAGAACAGTAATGGGTTCAGTTGCTGAGTAAGTGGATACAGAGATTGTTTTTATGCTGAACCACTACTGTATGCTTGATGGGGACCTGCGCTGCCCCCACCCCCTTGGGGACACTTAGCCTGCTATGATAAGGGCCCTTAAAGACATGATGAATGTAGCAGGTCTATAGGATGTGTGGAGAGTGAGAAATCGCCAAACCGAAATATATTCCTGTCATGTGCCAGCAGCTGGGACGTATAGGGTGTCATTTTGACCTCGGCGGTCTTTTTTAAAGACTGCCGAGGGACCGCCATGCTGAAGACCGCCAGTGGTGGTGATTTTCCACTCTGCGTATTATGACTGTTGGCAGCTCTCCATCCTTTTTCGGACGGAGAGCCGCCAACAGCCATACTGGCGGTCGGCGGGGAAGTGGAGGTTGCTCCACCTCCACCGCCACGTCAACAGAACACCGCCCACCGAATCACGTCCTGTGTTCTGTTGATGGTGTGGTGTCGGCGGAGCAGCCCCCATGGCTCCAGTCCCCTTCTGGAGCATCGTCGGACCAGGCAAGTCGATCGTCCGTGAGGGGAGGGGGGTGTTGTGTGTTGTTTGAGTGCACGGGGTGTGCGTGTGTGTATGTGGTGGAGATGTGTGAGTGCCTGTATGCTTGTGGGGGTGTTGTGAGTATGGGAATGAGTGCGTCTATGTCTGTAGGTATGTCTGTATGGTTGTGTGCGTGTATGTTTGAATGTGGGTGTGCGTGTCTGACTGTGTGTGTGGATGATGGTATGTATGTCGGTGTGTGTGTGTGTATGTGTGTTGGTGGTGTCTGCGTGCGTGTCGTGTGTACATGAGTGCTGTGATGTTGGGGGTCGGGGTGGGGAGGGGGGTCCTGACACCTTTTTGGGGGGTGGCAGGGGTGGTTGGGGGTGTAGGGGAGGGAGTCGGGGTGGGTGAGACCCCTATCAGTTCCTAGGGAAGGGATTCCCTGGCACTGATAGTGCTTACCGCCATGGATTTCATGGCAGTTTCAAACCGCATGAAATCTATGGCGGTCAGCGGAGTCCAAATACCGCCGGCTGTATGGTGACGGCCGCCGGGCTGGAGACCCAGGTCTCCAGCCCGGCGGGCGGACGGAGAACCGGCGGATGACCATGGCGGTAACCGCAATGGTCATAATACCAAAAAAAAGACCGCCAGCCTGTTGGCGGTCTTACCGCCGCTTCTCCGCCTTCCGCCAGGGTCATAATGACCCCCATAGTCACTTAGGGGGTCATTCTGACCCTGGCGGTAAAATCCGCCAGGGCCAACGACCGCAGGAGCACCGCCAACAGGCTGGCGGTGCTCCCTTGGGCATTCTGACCGCGGCGGTACAGCCGCGGTCAGAAACGGAAAACCGGCGGTGTACCGCCGGTTCTCCGCTGCCCTGGGGAATCCTCCAATGGCATGGGCACTGCAGGGGCCCCCGTAACAGGGCCCCACCAAGATTTTCAGTGTCTGCCATGCACACACTGAAAATCGCGACGGGTGCTACTGCACCTGTCGCACCCCTTCCACTCCGCCGGCTCCATTCGGAGCCGGCATCCTCATGGAAGGGTGTTTCCCGCTGGGCTGGCGGGCGGCCTTCTGGCGGTCGCCCACCAGCCCAGCGGGAAAGCCAGAATAACCGCGGCGGTCTTTTGACCGCGCAGCGGTATTCTGCCGGCGGGACTTTGGCGGGCGGCCTCCGCCGCCCACCAAAGTCAGAATGAGGGCCTTAGACTTACAATTGTATTTTGTGAGTTTGTGCCGCTTTTGCGTCAATAAATGACAGGAATGCCACGCAAAAAAAGTATAAATCAGGGCCCAAGAGTCTACGAAAGAAAGGAAAAACTGTTAACTGAATTTTTTCTTTTTGTCGTAATAAAGCAAGTTTAACAGAGCTTCAAAAATGCCTAGCTGTATGCAAGTAAGTTGTAATTATATGCACAACTTTGTAAAGTGCATGGGCATCCAGAAGAGAGACCTTTGCAAGGGGCCACAGAAATTTGTTTGTCATACTTCAGGTAAACCGTTACTAAAATAAAAAATAGTGGATTTTTAAAATGGTTTTAGCAAGAACAAAGCAGACTCCTTGGGACATCAAAGTATTGTACCAACAATTGGGAGAGATAAAAACAGTTCTAGGAAAGAAATTTAGGGTTGGGTGGGTAATTCAACTTATGGGGTTTTTATTTTGAGTCCCTACATGTATTCGGTTCTCTGGGAGGTTGTTGCAGTACTTGTGAGTAACCATGGGTCTTTCTGGACTTACTTCAGCTCTGAGCTGGTGTACTTTTACTATTGTCTTGAGTCTTTTTTGGCTGTAGTAACCATAGAAGGGCAGTTTGTCAATACCAATGGACTTAAACATTTTTGGATGGATGCATATACCTCTCTATCCCCCTTTCTAGCCCTCTCATGGCCTCTCCTTGCTCCACTCTTCAGCCTCCACTTTAATAATATTACCCATTTTCCAACCACTCCCCCCAGTCCCTTCCACATTTACTACTTAAACATATACTGATTTATGTGGAGATCTCTGCAGTCAGTAAAATATTGGCTAGGTGTGTAACCTGCAGCTATGCACAGTTTTAAAGAATCTCTGCCCCTTTTCAGGTAACCCACTATGCAGCACCTGGAAGTTTATGGGGCAGGGATGCCTAACAGAGCTTAGGATGTAGTATGCTTAGAATGTGGGGTTGAGGAGCAGAGTGCAATAAGGCAGAAGATTACAAATACTACTGAGGAAGTGCTGATAGAGCAGAGTAGAACTGAGTGAGGGAGAGAAAGGAAAGAAGAGGGGATGGAAGTGGTCAAAAGATGCGAACAGGAAGTTATGGAAAAATAAGGATACAAAGAGAATGAAAAGGTAAGGGAAAGAGATTGAGAGACACATATTGGAGGAAACAGTTAAGGGCAGAGAGAGGGAGATGCATAGGAACATATTTAGGAGCCCCTTGTGACACAAGAGCGTCAGTTTTTGCACACTACGAAATCATATCTATGAGGCCACACAAAACCAATTTGCATGACTTTGAATGGCCTTATATATATGGAGTAAGGCAAGGCAGGTCAAATCTCTGTGTTGCTTTTCTCTGCGCTCAGGAGGCATTCCACGGGCAGTGCTGTGGTGTTTCAATGCAACACTCATTAATTTTGACGCATTGTTAGAAATGGGGTTTCTGGTCGTCAAAGTCTGTACTTTATGCAAACTCTAACAACCACTTTAGTCAGGGTATGTTAGATACACAAATTAAATTATTTTGTGCTCACCCTCTAGGAGCTTGGCAGTGAGCAGGCAGGCTTAACTTAAAAGCCAATGTGTAGAGTATTTGTGGAACACACAGACGGTAACACAATCGAACCACACAAAAAGACTCCACACAGGTTTAGAAAAATGGATGTGGTTTAACTGAATAAAATAAGCCCAATACAACAAAGATTACATTAGTAGGTCATGAGATATCAATTTTAAATGAATAAATGCATTAGCAGTGCTTGTCACCTTATAGGCGGTTGTAAATGCAATAGTAACACTGTGACTAGCAGTCCTGAGCATCAAAGGGACATTTGTGTTCAATACTTTCTTGCAGTCACGTATTTACACTTAGGCCCACATTTACACTCATTTTGCGCTGAATTAGCGTCATTTTGTTTTTCACTAATCCAGAGTAAATCTAACTCCATATTTATACTTTGGCGCTAGACACATCTAGAGACAAAGGTATGGAGTTAACGTTGTTTTCTGTCCGTGAAAACCTACCATGCGTCAATGAGATGCAAGGTAGGTGTTCCCATCCAGAAAAGGACGATATGGCCTTAGCGCCATATTTTTCCCCATGCTAAAATCCAGCGCGGGGGATGGGGGCCTTAAATAATGGCGTTAAGCTTGCTTAGCACTATTCTTTAATGCTTCGGTATGGGCAGGTGCCAGGGGACCTGTAGGCATATTTCCATGGTCAGAGACCATGGAAAGAGCCCACAGGTGCCCTTCCCTGGCCCCAGGGACACCCCCACCCACACCAGAGGGACACCACAGGATGGGGGACCCATCTCAGGTAAGTCCCAGTAAGTATTCTTATTTTAATTTTTTTTATGCTCGGGCGCCTTGACTTAGGGCCCCCTGCATGGCACTGGCCCCAATGGCCATGCCCAGGGGACTTTTGTCCCCTGGGCATGGCCATTGGAGTGGTGGGCATGGCTCCTGTCTTTGCCATATCCATGTCCATGGAGGTTGTGCGCCAGAAAATGGTGCTACACTGCTTAGAGGCATTTTTTGCCTCTAAACAGTGTAGCGCCATAATTCGCCACACAGGCTCCGGTTTCCCCTACTCCTCCTGCACCCTGATAGTGTCCTTTACAAGGACGGTAACAGGGCATTAGCGCCGGCTAGTGTCATTTCATAAATATGGTTCCCAGCCGGCATTTTGGAACGGCGCTACCGGGGCTATACTTGTTCAAGCAAAAATGCACTAACGCAGTTTTGCGTGAAAAAGGATAAATATGGCCCTAAGTCTGATCCACATAGGGGATTGCTAGGTAATTAATCACCAAAGAATGGATACCTGAATGCGCAGCCCAAATCACAAACACAGGAGGTGATCAAGGAGTTTTCTCTTTCTGAGATTGGTGCCCTGAGTAGGCTTCAGCGGTTTGCAAGGAGTACAGTATGGCTTACAAGGGCTGCCCAGCTCTGATGACACAGAAGACCTCCTCGGATAGGGCTGTGGTGTACAGATGAGCAGCAGACAATCGCCAGCTCCAGTGGGGCCAGGTGTTGCTCCGGCGATGCTCCACACAGGAAGGTGGAGACTGCTGACTATCTGAATTCTGACACAGCTTTGAAGGGAAGGTGGGTCTTCTAGTGAGGCAGCTCTGCAATTTCCCATAACACGAATATCTGAGATCTCACAGAGCGGAGTGCTAGTCCCTAGCAGAACAGCATCTACAGCAGTGTAAGTAAGAAGAAGATGATGAGGTCTCTTATGCCCCTGAGACCTCGAGGACAACAGGGGGCAAGCCTGCAAGCCCTAGGTGTAACTCTATGTGTTTGTCCTTGGCCTTTTAGCAGAGCAGAGATCAGCAAGCGGCAGGGTAGCACAACAAAACAGAGCATCAGTTCTTGGGGACAGTCAATTGTGGGAGAATGGCAATCCTGACAGCACAGCAGTCTTTACTCCAGAAGAGTTTCTGTTTTGAGGGGTCAGAGACCCAGTACTTATATCAAAGTGCCTTTGATGTGGGGAATGACTTCAAGTGGTTTCCCTGAAGTGCACAGGTCCCCCTTTCAGCTCAGTCCCAGCTCCAGACTATCAGTGGAAGGTAATTGGCCCCTTTGTGTGGGCTCAGGCCAATACCCTTTGAAGTGTAAGTGTGAGCCCTTCCCAACGTCCTCCCCAGGAAGATCCCTCAGTATGTAACAGAATGCAGATGCAGTTGAGTATCCTGTGTTGTGGGTGTCTGAAGGGAATGGACAAATGTAGTTGTCGTCCAGCCCAGGCCAGATGTGTATTGGAGACAGGCTGTAGATAAACAGGGCAGTGCGAGCAGAGAAATGCCCACTTTCTAAAAGTGGCATTTCTAAAATAGTAATACTGAATCTGGCTTTACCAATAAAGAGCATTTATCATTACCATTCCAGTGATATCTAATATATTGTAGCTACTCTGTTCTGATCAGGAAAACCATATTAAGGCATTCCCAATGCTGGCCTATGAAAGCAATCAGTTTGTCAATCATTTGTCACTGTCAGCGTCACCCAAAAACCTTACCTAACCCAGATTAGCATTAGCATGTGGGACTACATGCGAAAATAATTTAGAACATGAATTTGGAAAAAACATCTAACTAGAAGAAAAACTATTTGGATAGCACAGTTGGTACCTAGAAAGAAAAGGCACAAAAGTTGACAGTCACATTGTCATAGCAACCTATCCACAGAAAGGATCAGCAACAAAGTCAGTCTCCGTCTTCAGGTCACCAATCGATCAGCAACGCACCAGGCTCTCAAGAGAATGAGCCAAATGACAAGGTCTCCAATCTCTTCGAACATCCACGCCTAACCTCAAACATCATCTTCTGAAATTTTCTCCCTTTGCCATGACATTATATTAAAGTTACTCAGTCCATCCCCTAAATCCTAATTGGTCAATTTAATCACCATATGTTACGCTATCCAATACATTAAATTCTTCAAATCTATGGATTCTCATATTTCGTCACTCTCAGGTTGTCGATCGATTCACGGTATGATGTCCTCATTATCCGGCTCATTAGGTATCAAAAATGTTGCATCTTCTCCTTCAGTCAGTGTCTCCATTACTCGAGTCTTGGGAAAGTACATCTAGCCTGCTCTACTCACTCCATGTTGCAACATTTATTCCCTCATCTCCTCCTCCTCCTGTCTGTCAGCACATTGCAGAAAATTCTAGCTAAGCAGACTTTATTGACATCGGGTGGTTCAGGGTCAGTTCAACACATTAGCTTCTTCTAAATTGCATGGTTATTTCGCCGCTGCATGAGGCCTGGCAAAACTAGGCCACAACTTTGGCTAAGTTAACTCTACAATATAATGCAAAACATATGTTATACATCTTAATATGACATATCACTACATTGTTATTGCACATTTTCAATATTTCATGCATTTTTAATCATTTTAGTACAACTTTGCATATATTGGTAGCCACTCTTCGTGGGAACATTTTCAAACATGCACATTAATTTTTCTATCATTTTTCTAGTTAATCAAAATGCATAAACATTCATTAATAATTTCTAATTAACATATCTGCTTCAACAGTCCCTCCTCTGATGACTAAATACGCCATCACACTAACTTCCCAATTCTATTTCTTCAGTATTTTGTCTCCTTCTCAAATCTTCTCTATAGATTATTTCCCTGTTTCGTTCTTCCCTCTTCTGATTATTTTGAGATCTTTTCAATGTAATGTTTTGACACAATTTACATGAACCCCATAATCCTAATATGCAAGCAATCACAATTAATATTCCCTGTATGATTTTTAATAATACCCCATTCCAAATGTTACTAAGCCAATTTTAGCACTGAAGCAAATCCCTTTCCAACCTTGTCCCAAACACCTGGTTCCTTCAATTCCTTTAAATCCTTACTTGAGTTCGTTATTTTAGTGAGTAAGTCTCTTATCTCTTTACTGTTATTTGGAATATAAGAACAACAATGCCTAGAGTTAATCATTTTGCAAACTCTGCCGTCTTTTGCTAAAAGAATGTCTAAGCAAGCCGATTTTGAAGTGTCACAGCTCTATCCGTGGCTAATTCAGTATCTATCAGGAGTATTGCCCCTGTTAAATTTGTCAGCATGTTATCCATGATAGTAGACAACTTTTGTATCTTGATCAAATTCAGGATGACTCCCACTGAAGGAATCACTGCACCAAAGATATCTCCCACAACTGCAAAAGAGGTTTCCCTCCTCTGTCGCTTATGATGTAATTCAGTCAATTTCGGAAACTTCTTTAAGTCATCTATCTGATAAATGTTTGGGAAAACTATCCCCAAATAACATGTCCCACACATCCTCTTGGAAGAAGGTAATAAGCATTAAGTCCCCAAATATAATAAATCCCAGGAATCGCAGGGTCCTGGCCATTCAACATAAAAGTCCACTTACTCTGAAACAAAAACACATGCCTACATTCACTCATTCCCACAAATAAAGTGTCAGTGCGTGATTTTGGCCTATATGTACAAAGTTTCCCTACGTGTAATGCATCTAAAGCTAATTTCCCTTGCGTTTTAATCGCAGTGCAAGCATAATCATTCTTAAAAGTCCTTTTCTCTTAGCCTTTTTCTAATTTTTCTTTTAATGCTTTTCTCCTGTCATCAGTATGCCCTAAGAAGCTTTTTTCTAAAAGTGTAAGCAAGCACGTGAGATTATTCTTATGTGCGTATGCTGTTCCAAATGTTAGTGTAGGCTCAAAGAATCCTCTAACTAATACTATATCATGCTCTTTAGCTGCTCTACTCAAATATCTAATTAAAGGAACAAACGAAAACACATCATAGTTAGAGTAAAAATATTGTATATACTCTTGATTATAGAACCTTGTTAGTAGCAAGCTACAGCTTATTCCATAGGTTAGCGGAAGACTGTGGTACATAACTCCTTCCTCTACTGATGAAGGAATTTGGAATTTGCTTACATACAAGACTATCTCTTGCATCCATTGTTTCAACATATTTACTCAACAAGCAATAGAAAACATTAGGAGAAAGCTCTCCTTGAGCATTAGTATAATTATGCAAATACTTCTCATCTAACTTAAACCTCTTTAAAGCTGTTAGTGTAGTGGTCTCAGGAGCAGAAGTATGAGTGGCTTCTTTCACATCCAGATCAGACATTCCCACAATCACCATTATAAACAAGATTCCACACATAATTGCCAATCCAGCACTCATATTTCTATGTCACCTAGCATTTCTACCTTGATTATTTAACTCAGCCATAATCTGTTAAGAATCAGAAAGCAGAAGTAACTCTTATAAAAAGTGCGGTACAAATCAAAAGGAAAATTCTTCTCTCACGGTTCAGTCTTACTCTCAGGAACCCCTTTTCCTTTGTCAAAAATCGATTAGCAGCTTGTCACATCTGGTTTTATGTCTATCAGTTTATCAATGTCTCTTTCAGTTTCTTTTTCAACAGTCTCTTTTATGGTTTCTTCAGATTAGCTCAACAATTCAGCTTCTTGATCAACTTCAGGTTGCATCAAAACAAAAGGACATGTACTTGTGTTGCCATTCATTGGTAGTTGCATACGCCCATTCAGGACCTGCGTAACGCTGACTTGCTGTGCTCTTTCTTTTCAACTTTCGATCACCACTTATTTATCCTTCACTCAATTCTTCTTTTCTTGTGGTATCTACTTCTTCTTCTATTGTTTCATTTAGACCAATTCTTTCACTTCCCTATCTGCGATTCAGGCCAATTTTCTCCTTTTCTTGATCTTTCTGTCAATATTCTTCTCAGGATTGGACTCTTCTCTTTCTCTTTCTCTTTCTCTATGGTGTTTTCTCTTGACGGACCTGCAACGGGCTCAGGAAGAGTCGGATCACTTTGACTTTGATCCGTCTCAACTCTTTCCCCCTTTTGGTCTGGTACTTGCTCTGTCTGCTTTTCAGCTCTGTCTGCTTCTGTGAGAACCTCTGCTGAGCTAGGCTCTCCTGCTGTCTCTGTTGAGATTGATTCTTTCGCACCCTCCAGCAATTCTTCACTTTCATCTCTTACAGGGTTAACAGAACCATCTTCCACCAGCTCCGGTTCAACTTCTGGTTCAGGTGCGGCAACCTGTTTCGCTGTTGTTGGTGCTGTCAACAACACTTCTTCATGATCCTGTATGGCTCGCGTGAATCCAGTTTGGAAGTCCTGCTCACTTCACAGCTGTCGTAGTTGTCAGGACTACCTGGTATGGACCTCTACAGCGTGGCTCTAAGCACGTCTTGCGAACATGTTTTTGGACAACAACCCAGTCACCGGCTCTCAGATTGTGCCCTTGATCGTGGATTGGTGGCAGGGTGGTGGCCTGCAGAGAGAAAGAGAGAACCACATCAGCCAGACCCTTGCAGTAGTCCAACATCATATCATCTGTAATGTTTACAAGTGCATTGGCTGGAACTGCTGGCAATCTCCTTGCTCTGCCCATGGGGATCTCATGGGGCAACAGCCCTGTCTTCCTGTCAGGTGTGTTTCTTATCAACATCAACACCAAAGGTAATGCATCTGGCCATTTCAGATTCATAGCTGCACACATCTTTGCAATTCTTGATTTCAAGGCACCAGTCATCTGTTCCACTAGTCCTTATGCTTCAGGGCGATAGCTACAATGCAACTGTTGCTCAATGTTTATTGCTGTACATAAGAGTTTAATCACCTAATTGTTGAAGTGAGTTCTCCTATCTGATTCTAAAGAGATCGGAAAACCTGAAATGTGGTATCAACTTCCTAAGCAACAACCTTGCTACTGTGAGACTGTCATTCCTTCTTGTAGAGTATGCTTCAATCCAGTGACTAAAAACGCACACAATCACCAGCACATACTTCAAACCTCCACATGCAGGCATGTCAATGAAATCCAATTGCATTTTGCTGAATGGACCTCCTGCTCTTCCAATGTGACTCATATTCACTATTGTCCCTTTTCCCACATTTAGCTGCTGACAAATTATACAGCGATGACATACTGCCTCTGCTGCCTGCCTAAACGTGGGATTAAACCAGTCAATCTTGAACAATCGAACCATGGCATCCCTCCCAATGTGCGCCTGGCCATGATAATAACAGGCCATTTGTGACAATAAACAATTGGGCAGGACCACCTGACCCTCCTCAGAAACCCAAATCTCATCAGAACGTTGGACGCATTTTAATTTGGACCAGAGTTGTTTCTTTTCCTCGTCAACATTACTTTGCAATGTTTTCACTTCTTCCAAAGTATCGATCACTTTCAATGCAAAACTTGTACATGGGTTATCTTCATTAATTCCCACTTGTCTTTGAACGATATACAGTTCAATGCGGAAAACCTTGCGACTTGATCCGCATATCCATTTCCCAGTGAGATGTAGTCTTGTGTCTTGTGTCTTGTGTCTTTTGATGTGCACTGCATTTTACCACTGCAATTTCTTCAGGTAACTGTATTGCTTTCAACAATTCTTTTATTCTGTTGACATTTCTTACTGATGCACAAGTAGAGGTCAGGAAACCTCTTTGCGACCACAATTGACCCAAATCATGAACAATTCCAAATCCATATTGGCTGTCAGTATAGATTGAGACTCTCAATCTCGCAGAAACATGGCATGCTCTAGTAAGAGCTACCAATTCTGCTATTTGTGCAGAATATACACCTCAATGCCAAAAAGCTTCTAATTTACCTGTGATTGTGCATACAGCATATCCAGCTCTCAATGTCCCTGTACCATTCCTGAGACACAAACCATCAACAAAGACAATTTGGTAATTTTCTTCCAATCGTGTATCTCTGATGTCTGGTCTTGGTTTTTTACACAGTTCAGTTACCTCTTGAAAATCATGCTCAGTGTCTTCCTCTTTATCAATTTCAAAAGTATCGCTTGGAAGTAATGTTGCTGGGTTCAGCACTGTACATCTTTTCAATGTTACATTTGGAGCACCTAGATTGCTCGTTTCATACCTTGTCATTCTGGCATCAGTCAAATACTGTGTTTTCGTCCTTGTCAGTAAGATCTCAACAGAGTGAGGAACCATTACCGTCAAAGGGTATCCCATCACTACTCCCTCACATTGAAAAAAGGCTTTGACCAACTGGCGCAACGGC
This sequence comes from Pleurodeles waltl, assembly GCF_031143425.1. Lineage (NCBI taxonomy): Eukaryota > Metazoa > Chordata > Amphibia > Caudata > Salamandridae > Pleurodeles > Pleurodeles waltl. The sequence continues at coordinate 885,328,882 of NC_090436.1, read as the reverse complement.
ATGAAGACAACCTGGTAAGGCTGCTGCGACTGGGTCCAAGGTATCTGAAAAATAGGCTACTGGGCGATAAGCACCTCCATGGACCTGTGTCAAAACAGACAAAGAACAAGCATCATGTTCATGACAAAACAATGTGAATAGTTTTGTGTAATCAGGCATTTGCAACGCTGGAGCCCTGCACAAACTCTCTCTCAACTCAGTAAACGCTTTCATCTGATTCTGGTCTAATGTAATGGGATCTGCAACCTCCGCAATCTCAGCAAAATTTAGAATCTACTGACGACAATAGCCTACCATTCCAGAAACATCCTGACATCTCTCTGTGCAGTCGGGGGACTTCTCTGCAATATCGTTGTAATCCTTTCTCTGGATATTCTCCTCGACACCTTTTCAATTTGGTGTCCCAGGTATTTTACTGATTTCAGACAGTAATGCAATTTCAAAGTTGACACCTTGGCCCTCATTACAACATTGGCGGTAAAAGGTGCTTACCGCCGTGCAGAAGACCGCCAAAACACCGCTGCGGCCGCGGAATTCCGCCACAGCTATTATGACACACATCTCGGAATCCGCCAAAATTCAGACACCCACACAAGACCGCCACACCAAAGGTCAGTGATAAACTGGCGAAAACAAAACCTCCACCGTCACGCCAACAGAAACACGCCCATGCTATCACGACCCACGAATCCACGCAGCGGTCTTTCAACCGCGGTATTCCATTGGCGGTACACACCGCTGCGCTCAAAATACACACACATCTCCAAAACACCGCGACATTGGACAATTCCAAATACACACACCTGATACACATACAAACAACACTCCCACACACCCAACACAATATAAAACACACACCCACATCACCCACAAACCCCTACAACCAAAAATCAGAGACAAAGGCCAGATAGACAGAGAGCACAACAACTGAGAACCCCAAAACACAGAGGCACACAACACCATCACCCATACAACATTACACGCACAATACACCACACACCACTACACATCACCACACACATCAACACTTACACCACCACACACATCACCCACACCACCTCATGTCACGCCAAAGACACCCCCGGTTTTCTGAGGAGGAGCTCAGGGTCATGGTGGAGGAAATCCTACGGGGAGAGCCACAGCTACTGGCTCACAGGTGCAGCATACATCCATAGCCAGGAAGATGGAGCTATGGCACAGAATCGTGGACAGGGTCAACGCTGTGGGACAGCATCCAAGAAATCGTGAGGACATCAGGAAGAGGTGGAACGACCTACGTGGGAAGGTGCGTTCTGTGGTATCCAGGCACAACATCGCGGTACAGCGGACTGGCGGAGGACCCCCACCTCCTCCCCCACAACTAACAACATGGGAGGAGCAAGTCTTGACCATCATGCATCCAGAGGGCCTCCGAGGAGTCGGTGGAGGAATGGACACTGGTAAGTTAAATCTCAACTATCATATCCCCCACCCTACCTGCATGCCATCACACACCCCCACCCTCACCCCCTCCCCTATCACTCCAATTCCTCACTAATGTACTCATAACACAAACCACCCATCCCAACACCAAGCCCCGCATGGAAAAACAAAGCATGGTCAGCCCTCACCAAAGCATGCTCACTGCACATACCCATAACAACCCCCTAACCATCATCACACAAACCCACACACAGGAATGCTTGCACTGGGGTACACAAACACCCACCCATTGCACACCATTACTCACACACATGCACTAATCATGCTCTTATATCCCTGCAGGACCACTACGGAATGTCACCACACCGGAGGGTCCAGACAACTCCACTCCACCCACAGAAGAGGCCCACACTGACGACAGCAGCTCTGCCCTACTGGATCTAGATGACCAGCCCGGACCATCGTGGGCCTCGGGACAGTCGGTTCCGCTTGCACAGGCACAGCCCAACACTGACCTTCCACCCTCTGGTAACACCAGCACAGCACCCACCCAGCGGGCCCATACCTACGTACCCAGGACACGTCAATCAGCGGTGTGTCCACCACTACAGGGAACCCAGGATAACGCACCACCCCAACAACAACAGGGACCTGGGGGCAGTGGTAGTGGGCACACGGTTCAGGGGACGGAGGCACAGGAACACAGGGGAACTGGGAGGGCTGCTGTGCGACAGGGGGCAGACAGGCCAAGGGAACCCACCCTCCACGAGGCCCTCTCCTCCATCATGGGAGCCTACCACCACTCCCAGGAGACGATTGCGACGGTCCTGGCCAAGTTTCAGGAGACCCAGCGCCTGCAGGACGAACTGTATTTGGGGTTCAGGGATGAGCTCAGAACCATCAGCTCCGCCCTGGGCACCATCGTAGGGGTGCTGAAGGACATACAAAAGACCATGAGGGACACCGTGGCACTCCAAGGGGCCCCTGACACTAGCATGGACGATGAACTGCCCACCACCTCCACCGGCGCTAGTGGACAGGACGCCCCGCCACAGGACCACCACACCAGCACCCCACCCCCTGCAGATGGACAACCACCCCGCAAGCGGTCCCTGAGATCCAGGAACAGGACAGAGCAAGACCCTTTGCCAGGAAATGAGACCACCCTTATTGTCCTCCCACTATCTCACTTTGTTACCCTGTCCCGATTGGAACTGCCCCATCTCCACTTCCTATGCCCATATGGGCAGTGCACCTGTGTGACTAATGGACTGGACTCTGCCATGGACATTCCTCCACCGTCCCCCATCACCATATCACTACCCCCCTCCATTTTTGAGCACTGAAATAAACACCCTTGAACCACAAAACAATCTGGAGTCAGTCTGTGATTTGGTAAATATGTATAATCAATTACAGTGTCAAAATGCGTTTCCAATTTTAAAGCCAACATACCTATGTCACACATCACAAGTCCTTGAAGGATGCAAGCAGATGACACACGTTGCTAACCACACCTGTGAAACCGTAATGGAAAGGTACAACTCAGTGACCAAATACTGCTATGAACTGACAGACAGGACAAAGGTAGAAGTGTGAAAGTGAATGTAATGGTAAAAAGAAAACTGTTCTCACCTGTGTGTCACTGGAAATATTGCTGTATGACTGACTCCCTGTTGTCTATGTCTTCTTCCTCAGCATCCTCCTCATCACTGTCCACAGGCTCCACAGCTGCCACAACACCGCCATCTGGACCATCCTCCTGCAGAAAAGGCACCTGGCGTCGCAAAGCAAGATTGTGAAGCATCAAGCAGGCGATGATGATCTGGCACACCTTCCTTGGTGAGTAGAATAAGGAACCACATGTCATATGGAGGCACCTGAACCTGGCCTTCAGGAGGCCGAAGGTGCGTTCGATCACCCTCCTAGTCCGCCCCTGGGCCTCATTGTAGCGTTCCTCTGCTCTGGTCCTGGGATTCCTCACTGGGGTCAATAGCCAGGACAGGTTGGGGTAACCAGAGTCCCCGAATAGCCACACCCGGTGCCTCTGGAGTTGACCCATCATGTAAGGGATGCTGCTATTGCGCAGGATGTAGGCATCATGCACTGAGCCAGGGAACATAGCATTTACCTGCGAGATGTACTGGTCTGCCAAACATACCATCTGTACTTTCATCGAATGATAACTCTTCCGGTTCCTGTGCACCTGTTCACTCCTGTGGGGGGGACCAGAGCTACATGGGTCCCATCAATAGCACCTATGATGTTGGGGATATGTCCAAGGGCATAGAAGTCATCTTTCACTGTAGGCAAATCCCCCACCTGAGGGAAAACGATGTAGCTCCTTACGTGTTTCAGCAGGGCAGACAACACTCTGGACAACACGTTGGAAAACATAGGCTGGGACATCCCTGATGCCATGGCCACTGTTGTCTGAAATGATCCACTTGCAAGGAAATGGAGCACTGACAGCACCTGCACTTGAGGGGGGATTCCTGTGGGATGGCGGATTGGTGACATCAGGTCTGGCTCCAACTGGGTACATAGTTCTTGGATAGTGGCACGGTCAAACCTGTAGGTGATGAGTAAATGTCGCTCCTCCATTGTCAACAGGTCCACCAGTGGTCGGTACACCGGAGGATTCCGCCATCTTCTCAAATGTCCAAGCTGACGGTGCCTAGAAAGGACAACAGCGACCACAGAGTCAACAAAATCCCAGGTATGTACCCACAGATACACAGAACACGACACCAAAGACAAAAATCTTCCTGTATGTGTATCGAGTGTAGGCCCAGGTATGTGTGACGCAGTTGCAAATTAAGCCATGTGGGCCCCTGAAATGGCGGCTGCCTGACCTCTAAACTGGGACAATGGGATGTGAGGTAACTGCGCTGGCGCTGTACACCGTCGCGGTAGGCGGTCGAAGACCGCAGCGCAAAGCTGCATTGGTTAACATTGGACCCTATGGGTCCCAGGAGCCAATGATGAAGTGCGCCGGCGGTGATGAGACACACCGCCGCGGACGTCACTGCCACGGACGTGACCGTCATTTTCTATCTGTTCAATCACTTGATACCTGATCTTCGACAGGAGAGGACCTACACTGCAAGTGCTGCTGTGACCTCGGTCTGGAAGAGACAATGGCTGCTGCGTCTGGGGAAAGGGCCCCTGCCTTCACTGCTCAGGAGTTGGAGAAGCTCGTGGACGGGGTCCTCCCCCAGTACACGCTACTCTACGGTCCTCCAGACCAACAGGTAAGTACACAGGGAGCACGTTGTATGGGCTATGCCTGGGTGGAGAGGGCTGGTTGTAAGAGGGAAGGGGGCAGAGTGCAGTGAACATAAAGGACTGTGAATGCATGTGCCACATGGCAAGGGCAGGGATGGGGGCCACTCACTTCGACGGTGCTCTTGCTAATGACTTCTCTTCTTCCCCTGTGCATGTCATGTAGGTCAGCGCCCACCAGAAGAAGGACATTTGGCGTGCCATCGCCAAGTACGCCCGGACCGTGGGGGGACCACCAGAGACGGGGCACCCACTGTCGTAAAAGATGGGAGGACATTCGCCGCTGGAGCAAGAAGACGGCGGAGGCTCAGCTGGGGATGGCCTCCCAACGTGGGAGGGGTGCCCGTCGCACCATGACCCCCTGATGTTCCGGATCCTGGCGGTGGCCTACCCTGAGTTGGATGGGCGCTTGAGGGCATCACAGCAGACACAAGGGGGTGAGTACACCCTCATTCTGGGGACTTTGCGCGCAGTTGAGGGGTCTAGGTGTGGGAGGAGGGCTGTGGGTTTCCCTAGGCCAGGGCGACTTCCATAGGCTAGGCCCCTCCGTAATGCAGGCCATGTGGCACTCCACCCCACCGCAGTAGAGTGCCAAGTACAGGTATACATGCCCCGGTGGCATCCATGTGTGCAGATGTCCACCATAGCGATGTAGGCCATATCCCAGGAATTGCATCTGTAGAGGCCAGGAGCACGGCGTATTGCAGGTGGCTGCTGTGTCTGTATTGTCCGCCAACGTTAGCGGTAAGCCATGCACTCAACCTGTCTTTCTTCTGTCATTACCCCCCCCCCCCTTTCTCTGCTTTCCCTGTTCTTTTGTGCATCAGCATCATCAGGCGGAGATACAGTGGCACCGAAGGACGAGGGAGCTGCATCCCACATGGCCATGGAGGGCCACACCACGGACTCAGAATGCACCAGTGGGACGGAGGGTGAGGGGAGCTTCACGTTGGGCACTGGATCACCAACCAGCGACACGGACTCGTCCGCCGATAGGAGCTCCCTTGTGGTGGCGGCACCATCTGTGCCCCACACTTCTACAGGTACAGCCGCCACCTCCCCTACCAGCACCGCCCTCCCAGCAGCCCCTCAGCGTTCGCCCCGTGCCCGCTCACCCAGGAGGGTGGCCATCACCTTCGCCCCAGGCACCTCAGCCCCTGCCCCTGTCACCCCTGCTGCCCTCAGTGAGGAGGCCATTGACCTCCTCAGGTCACTCACTGTTGAGCAGTCTACCATTGTGAATGCAATCCAGGGTGTAGAAAGGGAGTTGCAACACGGTAATGCATTCCTGGAGGGCATTCATTCTGGTCAGGCTGCCCTTCATCGAACCCTGCAATCTTTGGCCTCAGCACTGATGGCAGCCATTGTCCCTGTGTCTAGCCTCCCCCCTCCAACTTCCTCCACCCAGACCCAAGCCCCTGTACCCCAGCCTATCCCAAGCACACCATCAGACAAGCATGCACACACCTCAACACACAAAAGTAGCTCAGGCAAACATAGGTACCACACATCCCACAGGCACTCACACAAGCATCAGACACATACAGACACAGCAACATCCACTGCCTCCACTGTGTCCCCCTCCTCATCGTCTCCCTCCTCCCTCCCAGTGTCGTCTACACTCTCACCTGCATGCACTACATCTACAGCCACTAGGACTCGCACCAGAACACCCAGCACCACACCCCGCTCACCTGCACTCACCACCCCCACTCCCATTTACACGTCCCCTGTGTCCTCTCCCAGTGTGTCTGTGACGCCCCCTCCCAAAGTACACAAACGCAGGCACCCACACACCCAACATCTATCCACCTCACGACAGCCTCCAGTACCTGCACCTGCACCCAAAACACCTAAAGTGACACCTCCTACAACCACCACCTCTTCCTCCACTCCCAGACCCCCTCCAGCTACCCATCCCAGTGTTCATCATAAACTCTCCCTCAGCAATGTTGACCTCTTTGCCCCCATACCCACACCTCCAATTCATAAGTATCGTAGTAGCGCCTCAGCCAAAAAGACTCCACCACCAGTGGTGCGTGTTACGGGTGTGTGGAGTGCACCGGCCACCAGGGCAGGCAGTGTTTCACGGAGCCAAAGCACTGCCAGTCCACCCCCTGTAAAGCATCTCAAGTTGGAAAGAGGCCGACGGGACAGGGTGAAGACTCCTGGCGGCAAAACTGCTCACAAGGGTCCCAGGGGGATTGCAGAGTCAGCTGTGACTCCTCCAAAGGTGGTGAAGGGCCAGAGGAAGTCTGCACAGTCTGGTGAGAGCAGCACGGCAGAGAAGGGCACCATACTCCCCGGCGGCCGGGACGCCACCGCCAGCACTGTCGTCACTGGTCAGGAGACCACCGCCAGAGTCAGTGCCCAGGAGGGCAGGAGTATTGTCACTGGTCAGGAGACCACCGCCTGAGTCAGAGCCCAGGAGGTCAGGAGTATCGTCACTGGTCAGGAGACCACCGCCGGAGTCAGTGCCCAGGAGGGCAGGAGTATCGTCACTGGTCAGGAGACCACCACCAGAGTCAGTGCCCAGGAGGGCCCCGGCTGCCACAGCCCCGCTGGAAAATGAGGGACCGTCATGCCACACACCAATGCACAGGTCAGAGACCGCCATGGCAAAGCACTGCTGAACAAAGGAATCATCGCCATGGTGAAGACCGCTGAATAGGGCACAGCACCACTGAACAGGGCAGAGAACCACTGAACAGATCAGAGACCGCCATGGCAAAGCACAGCTGAACAAGGGAATCACCGCCATGGTGAAGACCGCTGAACAGGGCAAAGCACCGCTGAACAGGGCAGAGAACCGCTGAACAGATCAGAGACCGCCATGGCAAAGCACCGCTGAACAAGGGAATCACCGCCATGGTGAAGACCGCTGAACAGGGCCCAGCACCGTTGAACAGGGCACAGCACCGCTGAACAGGGCAGAGAACCGCTGAACAGATCAAAGACCGCCATGGCAAAGCACCGCTGAACAAGGGAATCACCGCCACATCAAGCATTGCTATCCCATGTACAGCTGGGACTGTGACGGAACAGGAACCGTCACGGGGAGCTTAATGCAGTGTGGGCACCATTCCCCCTCCAGAAAAGTGGAGACTGTTATACACTTGAGAGACTGTGGCTTTGCACTCCCCAGGATTGTTCAGTGGGCAAACCACCCACTGTAGAGACTTGAGAGACTGTGGCTTTGCACTCCCCAGGATTGTTCAGTGGGCAAACCACCCACTATAGAGACTTGAGAGACTGTGGCTTTGCACTCCCCAGGATTGTTCAGTGGGCAAACCAACCACTGTAGAGACTTGAGAGACTGTGGCTTTGCACTCCCCAGGATTCTTCAGTGGGCAACCCACCCACTGTAGAGACTTGAGAGACTGTGACTTTGCACTCCCCAGGATACATCAATGGGCATGGAGCCCCGTCGTGGATCTGGTGTGGTGCTGTAATCCGGCTGAGGTGCCCCCTCCTTCCCTTCCCCCTGAGGTGCCTGTTGTATTTCGATCTGATGCCCCAGCAGTGTTCTCTCCGTTTGTGGACAGGTATCTATTGTGGGCCTCGCCCATGCATTTTTGGACCAGTGGTGCACGCACATTGATATGTGCATACCTGCACTGCTTCTCGTAATGTATATACTTTTGAATGTGTATATATATATCTGTATATATTTGGTAACTGTATTTTGATACATTACAATTTTTGGACTGATTTTCTTTGGGGGGGTTGTGGGTTGTTACTGTGATGTTTTGACATGCATAGCTGTGTGTGTTAGAATGTGCGAGGGTGGGGGCGGAGGTGTTTCGTGTGTGTCCCCCTGACTTTTGCCTCCCCCCCTCCCCTATGTCGTAGGTGCAGTACTCACCGTTGTCTTTGCCGCCGCCGTTGCTGGTGTTCGTAAATCAGCAGGAAGACACGGGCAGGTAGGATTTGTAATTCCGTCTCCATGGTGTCCTCCTTCCTCGTGGGCTGTGTAGAAGGTGGGCGTTTTCTCATTGCAAAAGCTGTTTCCGCCGTGTTTTTATCCACAGTGAATCCGCCCCGGAAAAGGTGGCAGATTGGCGGGTTGTGATACTGTGGGCGGTACATTGTCTCCCGCCTGTCTGTTGGCGGTGACCGCTGCGCTGCTTGTCTGTACCACCGTGGCGGTTGGAGTGTTAAAGTGGCTGTCTATGTTGGCGGTTTCCACCACGGTCATGATTCCCTTTTTTTGCCGCTGGCCTGTTTGCGGTATTACCACACCTTTAACACCGTCCGCCAGGGTTGTAATGACCCCCCTTATGTCTAAATTTTCCCAAATGGTTCAACAGGGCAATCGTGTAGTACTTACACTCATCCCTCGTCTTGGACACAATCAGCAAGTCGCCAATGTACTGCACTAGAGTCGATTGGTACGGTAGTTCCACCGACTCCAAATTCTTTTTCAAGATCTGATTGAACAGAGACGGTGACTCCCTATACCCTTGAGGAAGCCTGCACCAGCTATAAACTCTGTCTAATAATTTGAAACTAAAAAGAAACTGACTATACTCATGAAGAGGCACATAAAAGAAAGCTTGTGACATCAACCACTGTGAACCACTCTGCATCGCATGAAATCTGAAACAATATTACCGCTGGATTTGGCACTAGAGGACAACATTTGACCACCATGTCATTCACTTTTTGCAAGTCTTGCACAATGCGCACTTTCCCACACGGCTTCTTTAAACCCATTATCGGCGAATTACATGGACTTCTCAACACTTCTTTCAAAACCCCTTTTTTTTTTTTGAAAATCTCCAATTATTTGTACCACTTTCATCAGAACATTTTGTGTCATGTTATACTGTGGAAGCTGCGGAAACACTACATTTGGTTTCTTAATCGGCTCCACTCCCTTGATTAAACCCACTTCTTTACCTGTCAGGTCCCACACATTTTCCTGTACTGTTCCTTGCAAATCTGCATGCAATTATTTAACAGTAAACATCGGGAAAAACTCAATCAACAGGTATTCTTCACTAATGATTTCATTCTCAGTTTCAGGAGTTTTTTCTTCCTCATCATCACTATTTGTTTGAACCGCTATTCCATCAGTTGAACAATTAATCGAACATCTGGTCTTGCACAATAAGTCCCTTCCCAGTAGGGATACTGGACTCAGGTCACAAACTAAAAATGTGTGCAGTCCCTGAAAGTTGCCAATCTCAACCTGTAATGGATCTGTGATCGGATTTATCAACTGTCTGTTTGCTACTCCCACAACTTGAACTGTTCTGCTTGAAAGAGGCAAGTCTGGAACTTCTGCACTTCTCACTGTAGAGCGCGTAGCTCCGTTGTCCACTAAAAATGAGACCTTGTGACCCATCACCTTTCCCTTCAGAAAAGGTCCTTGTTGATCAACTTCTAATGAAGCTGCAAGCATACATCGCTCTTCATCCGAACTAATATTCATCCATTCATTGTTTATTTCATTCTCACTATGTAATGGGAATTGGTGCACTGTGTCATTACTTCTGTTTTGTCTCTGACCTGTGCCCTGCTGAGTAAGCATCATCTGTTGCTGTTCCATCGGGGCTTGAGGTATCTGCATTTGCTGTCTAGGTACCCTTGGAACCTGCTGCTGCATTGGTTGCAACTGTGTCACTTGTGCATGAGGCATTTGCACCTGCTGCATGGGTTGAAAATTCTGCACTTGATTCTGAAAATTCGGATTAAGTCCTCTCATTCTAGGGACCTTCACAGTTTGACTATATGTATATATATTATTTTTTTGCTTGCTTGTGTAGAAGCTATTGACAATTATCTTATTCATTTTCCTTACTCTCCTTCAACATGTAAATAGGTTTTTTCATTAAATATTTTGTATTGTCACTTATTTTCATTGCCTGCTGTGACATCTTTCAACAACATTTCTGTTTCATTTGGGCTAGCACTTGCCTATTCATATACCATTTTCTGCTACCATGCCCTTCGATTCACTTGGGTTTCCTTAATTTTTCCTCCTTTTCCCCCTTTTCCCCTACTGTCCCCCCCTTATTTTCTCTTTTCACCTTATTTTTTCCTTTTTATTTTTTTTATTTTTTATTCTTTCTTTTTCACCTTATTCCTTTTCTTTTCTTTTCCTGCTTTTCTTGTATTTAAATTTTCGATTTCTGATCACATTTTCTGATGATATAGGATTTATTTTGTGTTTTTGGGTGTTTTACACGCTTTTCTACCTATAAGATGGCCGCTGCACACAGTCCTCTTTTTATTTCCGGTGGATGTTGCCTTGCACAATATAGGAAACTGACTTGAATACGACGACTGCTACATGCAGTCCGTCGTTTATTTTCATAGCTGCTTCCTGGGCACGGCGGGAGTTTTTGGGACTTGGCGTCCTCCTTTTTAAATTCCTCAGCCCACATGAGGAACATACACATGACCAGCGGGACGGGCGGCATACGGCCGGGCCCTTCACTATTTATGACCACAGGCCTTTGATACTGTTTGGACTGCCGCTCAACAACTGATCGACGCATTTTTTAGGTAAGGGCGGTATATCGTCTTTTACGAGCGCGGCAAGCTATAGCATTTTTTTATTTATCCTTGAAGGCGCCGCTCTTTTTCTTTACGTTGTATTTCGAGTGGCAAGTACTGGGAGACATACACCTTATGTCAGTCCCTTTAAATAAATATTTACTGGTGTACATGCATGCAATATTTGTTTTTGAACCCTCTTCCGTTTCTTTTCAATCATACCTGTTAGATGGGAAGACATTGTTTGGACCGCCACGCAACAACTTATCGATGCATTTTTTAGGTAAGGGCGGTATATCGCCTATTACGAGCACAGCAAGCCTTAGCATTTTGATTTTATCCTTGAGGGCGCCGCTCTTTGTCTTCAAAGTTATATTTCAAGTGGTCAGTACTTGGAGACATACACCTTATGTCAGTCCCTTTAAATGAATAATTACTGACATACATGCATGCAATATTTGTTTTTTGAACTCTCTTCCATTTCTTTTCAATTCAATCTGTTAGATGGGAAGATATTTTAACATTCCCAGTATTTTTGTCTCTTTTTAATATGATTAGTGGTTACTGTTTTTTACCATATACATAGACATTTATCCCTTCGGTTTTTACATTAGGCTTACCATATGCCCTTGTGCACTTGCACATCGTAAATAACTTTTGCATCAACTGGAACACTACTTTGGTATGTTTTTCGATCCGACAATAATCCTTCTTAATTTATATCACTTTGTGATCACTTATGTGAGCTTTGACTTCTGGCAGAGGGATTCTCTCCTTGAATCTTCAATACTTTATGTGCACTTGTTATCTACGAGGAACCTGTTCCATCAAGCTCTTTGCACGCTTTTTTTCCTTATGTACATTCACTTCACATTGTACTTCTTGGATTTTTCTTTGGATTCTTTGTATTGATCTTTTCTCCTTGCCGGTTCTTTTGATCATGTACGACTTTATATTGGTCCAGATTAATTTATTATTCACACTTTTTCGCACTGTATTATTGATGTACCATCATAAAACAATTCTGTTCTGTCACAAGTATGTAAAGTAGCACTTTGCATGTTAATATACTATGTGTAGGTGACATATTGATGTTACTATATTATCTCCCCCTTTTTTTATGGTTATATATTTCTTTGCAGCCCTGAAGAAGCCCATCTGTATAGGGCGAAACGCGCTGGCTGCTTTTTCCTTATGAACTTCATGTTGTAACAAGTTCTTTACGTCAATAAAAGTCTTCGGAAAGAAACTGAGAGAAGTCTTGCACCATTATTAACTTAACTGCATTGGACTATTTCTGCTTACTGTGTGTTACTGGATGTTTTGGAGTGGTGCACCCCCTTCATGTTTTTGTATTGTTGGGGCCTCGCTTGCCCCTTGGGCTCTTCTTTGCAGCAGGGGCCTGGGCAGAGTTGCACACCATAAATTCTAAACAGTTACTATTTTATATATATTGTGTTCCACTGGTTACCTATAGGGATTGATGTGTGTTCTTTGGGCCTGCTGCATCCTGTCTTTTTAACTCACAGTTTGAAATGTATTGACATCACTACTTTGCTGAACAACACCATCCTGCACCATCAACGGACACTCCCGCTTCCAGTGTCCCACTTTTCTGCACAGATGACACAGTAACATCTTTTTAATCCCTTGCACATCATTTTGAACCACTACAGTACTTAAATCCAGACCACGATTCATATTGGCTCCATGACCCCTACCTCTCATCTGAGGTTGGAACATAACAGTTCCCTGTTGTTTTGGTATCTGCTGCACTAAAGCTCCTTGCACTCCTGTTTGAGCTGCCTTAGTTTGCATCACGATCGCTTTCTCCTTCAACTTTTTCTGCTTCAATTCAATCTCATCACTACAGTATTTTGCATACAGCAGCACCTCATCAATTGGTTTCGCTTGCCAACAAATCAAATTACTCATACTCTTCTGACCTACTTCAGGTCTCAATCCTTCCACAAACCTGAACACAAAGTGCAACTTGTCCTTCAGCTCAATTGCTTCCTTGCCAGTGTACTCCTTGAGCGCTTTCAACAATCTCTCATAGTATGTATATATCGACTCCTTTACTTCCTGCACTGTTCTGTCAATTCTCTGCCAATCAATATTTTTGGCGAAATTCTCGTCTTCAGGAACTCAATCACTTCAGGTGATGGTGAACCTCTGACTCTATCTCATTCTGGTTCACTCGTTGGCCAATCCACTGCTCTCTTGCACTCAACCCACAAGTCAGCTGGATCCGCTATCTCCAACAGGGTAGTCAAGTCCTCCCACAGACATTTAGAAAGTTTTACAAATCTATCTGTCTGCTGGTACCACTCAACCGGTTTCTCTCTCAGTTTTGGATAATCATTTGTGAATGACAAAATATCACTCCTGTGCCAGGGAACATGAACAAACTGCCCTCCTGGAATTATTCTCATTGGTAAAATCTTTACTTAAACTTTTTCTTTCTGAACACTTTCAGACCCTTCCTTTTATCCTTCTTCTTTGCCCATCTACCTTCCCACTTAACTAATGCTCCTCAAATTTGCACACTTTGTAATAACTCCCTGAGATGCGCTTTCATCCCTACTGATCTCATGTGTTCAAAATCTTTTCCCTCAAAATCTAACCCGTAACTCCTTTTCAAGTACTTTGTTTTCTCAATTTCTATGTCATGTTTATCTTCCAGATCTGCCAATTTCTGGTGTATCTTGCCCACTTCTTTCGTAATTCTTGGACACAATTATCTCAGCTCTTCTTCTGTGTGGGATTCTAACCTATTCACTCCCATTGATCCCTCACCTAGTTCCGTTATCTCTATAGCCAGTCTGGCACGATGAATCTGCTCTTCACCATTGGATGTATTTCGAGGAGTATTCATACTATCCAACCACTCATTCAATTGCTGTGCTGTCAATCTCTGTAACGAGATGTTACTCGCATTCAGCATTGGCACATTTTGTACCACTACACCTGGAGTTTGTGGTGTCAGAACCTTCAACTTCTGACTGACACTAAGGCAATTTACCACATCTGAAAGCACAACAAGTGGACTAAGATCCATTAACAGCCTAGATCCACTAAAGGTCTGTCTTATAGATGATATTACCTGCACATGATCTCTCACCCCCCTCCTCACAAGGCTCTGTGACATTTCATCCTGTTCTCCTGTAATCGGCTTCTTTTGCACAAACAATGGTACCTCTGGACCAACAGTAATTGGCAACAATATTGCATCTGGTGCCACTCTAACACCCACATTTTGTGGAAGGGCTGCTCCCTGGTGTCACATTTGACTGTGTCCCTGTCAGTGGTGTGAACTTCGGAAAACCCTGTGGCTGTGTCTGCGGCAACAACATTAGAGTCGGATAAGTCTGAACTAGCATTGGCCTCCGAACCACTTGATACATAGGAACCACTAAGTTCGAAGTTCTCTCAAGAATTGGTACCTCTGGATAAATTCTCTGTATGGGTGGTGGGTGCATCTGTGCTTGGACCACCAATATAGACACTGCATTAGGAGTACTCTACACTACCCCTTGTACCTATCCATTATCTATTTGCACTAGTCCCACTGTCCCCGACACTTGGGCTAGGGCACTATGAGCACTACTAGTACTTGGACCCTCCTCATGCACCGCAAAATGGTGGAGGTCAGTCCCTCAACACCTGTGTAATAAGATCCTCAACTTCTGAATCTTCTTCTTCCACATACGTCTTTTTCTTCTTCTTACCCCCTAAACTCTTTTCACCCTTGCTAATATCCTCTGTCTCTTCTGACTCATCTTCTTCTGTAATTGCAGGAAATAACTTAACCCCCTGCAATGTCACCACTCTCCACTTTTTCTGTTCCCAATCCCATCTCGCCTCTGCTAAGGACTTCTCTACCTTCCTTATTCTCCTCTGGAATTTCATTTCTTGCTGCTGTCTTGCTATGAGCTCCCAAACCGCTAATGCCTCAAACTGTACTGGTCCTGGAAGTGGCTTCCTCTCAAATAGTGTCATTCGCAACTGATCCAAAATTCTCAAGATAAAAGTTCCATGCTCTGGAAATGCTAAAGCTCCCTGTTTCTCTGTCAATTTGCACCACTGCTTTAACCAAAGACATGGCCCGACACGTCGCTCCTCCATCACAGTAAATGCCGGCGAATTTTCTTGTGGGGTAGGCTCCCCCTCTGTCGCCTTAATGTATGTATTACCCTTCATGGTACTCCTAAACGCTTTGAAAAACTTCATCTTTCTCTGTTGTATTTATTCGATTCAATAAGGAAATTACTTCTCCAAGATTCCTTTCAACTGCCTTCTCAACCAATTGCCTCTTACGGACGGCTGCCAATCCACTCGCTACTCTTCTAACTAACCAACCTATCCCAGCACGGCTCACTCTGATGTCACACTCACACACTGCGTCTGACAAAGTCTTGCGGCTTGTCCTCCTAATCTTCAATTCACACGAGGCTAATGCAAAATTATTGCGAGCACTAACAAAAAACAAACCCGCTGGTTTACTACAGGAAGGTACACAATCGCTTCAGAGACCTTACAGATTTTCACTGATGGCCCTTTCGCTCATGCAGCTATTCCTCTTTCTCAGTCTCCCACATTCGCAAGTAAAATATGACCTGCAAATTTCACTCTCAACTGATCAATAGGTCTGTCCTGGTGCACATAGGACTCGCTAAACCTCAGTCGAAAAAAGGTTCTCTTACTCACCGACTTGTTGACCATGCCCAATCAACCTACTAAACCAAACAGATTACATTATCTAACCAACTGTCTCCTACACTTGTCAATATATTCCGGAGTCTTAGACCATGCAGAGTTCGTACATCATCAACAACAACGTAGACAATGTTTGAGCACACAGCACCACACACATATGAAGTTTGATGACTTTCCTACTCTCATACTGCGAAGTACGCACACTCCTACTAAACATCAACTGGAGTATGCAAACTCCCTACTTTTCTCACATACGTCACAAATCATCTGCGATCTGCATAAGCCTTTGCAAGCGCAACCTACCACTTTCACACTATCACTAGAACGCCGAGAACATACCCAACTTTACTAGCGGGATCCAGGATCTGGGAAAGTCATTTCTGGGCTTAAGGGGACATCATGCTTGCTACAATTGCCATTATGAAAAACAAAATCCAAATCACAATAATAATGAACAACTAACCCTAATCCTAACTCAAACTACCACCAACCATTAATCACCACATAACTAGTTCTCCAAGGAAACTAACCATCAAGCTGTTGCCGAAAACTGCTAGTGCGCCTGGTCCATAGTAAGTAAACTTACAAGGAGACGCATTGAGACTGATGATTTGCATGGAGTATCCTATTGTAGTGTGGGGAAAGAGCAACCACAAACTCGAACGGACGTCTCTTTTTGTTGATTGAAGACGGAGTTTATTTCAATAAGGAAAGACCCACAACAGAGACTGCAACCTCCGGCTCCTGGAACAACAGACAACTAGCTACCGTGACCAAAACTCCAGAACCCAGAGCAGCCTACCAATGAGCATGAATTCCAATACTACATCAACAATAGAACACATAGCACACAAAGCAATATTACATCACCTATTACATCACCTCCCTCCTTAAAACAAAAAAACAAACAAAACAAAAATCCTAAACAAGAACAAAATCATGAAATTTAGAAGGCAATCTGACAATTCTAGAACTATGAGTTGTTATTGGTCTCAAAGAAGACCCAGAAGAATTCACATCTACAGTAGAATCTGAATTATCATATTGCACTTCTTTAGACACATTGGGCCTGATTACAACTTTGGAGGACGGTGTTAATCTGTCCCAAATGTGACGGATATACCACCCGCCGTATTACAAGGCCATTATATCCTATGGAACTCATAATATGGTGGGCAGGATGTCCGTCACATTTGGGACGGATTAACACCGTCCTCCAAAGTTGTAATCAGGCCCATTGTCATTTAGGGAAAGATTACCATCAGGAAAAATGTCAAATGGAAAGGTTGATTCATTACCCAACATCGTAAAAGACTCTGAGTTTTCATTAGTCTGTTCATCATTAGTCTCTACAGGCAAAGAATTACTTACATCTGTCGATAACATAGAACTTCCACTCTTCATACAGCGGTATATGTTTTTAAAAATGTCAACCTGCTCACAATTGAGAGATATAGCACTGTTCTTATTCCACCAACCCTTTCCATCAAGTAGAACAGATGCCTTTGTAACTTTGATAACTTTCATAGGTAAAGAAAATTACACACTCAGAAAGGTTTTTTGACAAGAACCCAATCATTCACATTTCACTCAACTTGTTTAACATTGCTTCTATTGTCATAGTACTTCTTTTGTTTAAGTTGTCTGTCAAACACTCTATTTCTTAAAACATTGTCATCTTCCAAACCAGATGAATGACACCTCCCCTGTAAAATGTTAGACATCCATTTAGGAGAAAGTTTGGTTCTTGGATCCCTTCCCCTAAGTAACTTGAAAGGAGTAACCCTGGTAGTAGAATAAGGGTTGGGTAAATAAGCCTAAACTTTTCCCTGTAAAAACTCAGAAACATCAATATTTGACACCAAAGCTAATTGAATTCCTTCTTTGAAAAATCGATTGACCCTTTCTACTAAACCATTTGAAGACGGACTGTATAACTCTACCCTAAGGTGTCTAACGTCATGTAAGGTAAAAAGAATCACAAAATCTCTTTGACACAAAATCCGTACCGTTGTCAGTAACCACAGTGCTGACCAGACCTTCCAATCCAAACAATTTACTCAAAAAATTGACAACAACATCAGAATCCGGACTAGACACAAAAGTATAATAGATCCACTTTGAAAAGTAATCAACAGCTTCTAAAAGATACCTCATGTCTTTCGGTAATAGATGAAAAGGACCTGAAAAATCCAGAGCTATTTTATCCCAGAGATTTTGTGGAAAAGGAACCGGGAACATAGGCTTAGTAGAGGTTCTCCAGTGTTTGTCAGAAACTGTGCATTCAGGGCACCTATTGAGAAAATCAACAACTTGTTTGTTTAATCCTGGCCACCAGTAGGACAACTTTAACCTCTTAGTGGAGGCAGAAATGCCCAAAGGACCCTCATGAGCTAAACTGATAATTCTGTCCCTGAGTTCAGTAGGAGGAACTACAAGATTGCCCCTTAAACAGATATTACCTTCACATGAGAGTTTCTTGGCCACTTGACTGAAACATCTAAGTTGATCTGATAACTTCTTCTCAGGTGGCCACTTAGTCTTCAAAAATATTACAGCTTTGGACAAAACTTCAACATTAGACATCGAAGTCACCCAGTCTTGTTCCATTATATGATTGTCAGACACAGCCAAAACATCCACCAATTCCACAACACATTCATGTTCTGAATCTGCATCTAATGAAGCATCCTATGTTAAAGGTAAGCAAGATAAACAATCAGCTCAAAAATTCTTGCCACCTTGGATATATTTGGTGATTAAGTTATACTCCTGTAGTTTTGATAACAAACGAACTAAACGTGCTGATGCTTTGCCTAGACCATCGCCATTCAAGAGAAATACAAGCGGCTTATGATCAGTATATAAATCGTAACTGGTTCCCCATATGTACGTTTTAAATTTCTGAACAGCCCACGCACATGCTAACGCTTCTCTCTCAATAGTGCTGTAGTGTGTTTCTGCCTCAGACAAAGTCCTGGAAACAAAAGTTACAGTAATTTCCTTACCATCAACCCACTGACCGAAGACGGCACCTAGTCCTCTCAAACTAGCATCAACCATAATAAATGATTTTCGAGATGGATTGAAAGGCTGCAAAGCAGGAGTATTGATGACCAAATCCTTTACTTTCACAAAGCCAAAATCTAAGTTCTCATTCCACTCAAACTTGATTCCTTTCTTGAGAAGGGATCTCAAAGGCTGTACCTCCATGGCATACCCAGGAACAAACCTAGAATAGTATTCACAGAGTCCTAAAAATGATCTCAAAGCATCCTTGTCAGTGGGAGGACATGCGTTTCTGACAGCATCCAAATTGCTATACTTAGGCCCCATCCCCTGAAATAATGTGGCCTAAATATTTCACTTCCTCAACCATCAATTTACATTTGTTGGGTTTGACTGTCATGCCTTTGTTCTTGAGAATAAATAGAAAGTTATTCAAAACTTCCTTGTGTTTTTCTTCTTTATCTGTGTGAATTAAATTGTCATCCTGGAACGCCTGCACCTGTGGTAAATCACAGAAAAGTTCATCCATCAACTTCTGGAAGACACTTGCCGCTGAAGCAAGACCAAACGGTAACCGCAAATACTTATATGCACCAATTTGGTTTACAAAAGTAGTTATATCCTGATTAAAGGGATTTTTTGTAGATCAGTAGTAGAAAAACATTTTGAACCTCCCACCTTAGTGATCATCTTTTGGATATGTGGGAGAGGGTGACAATCTACTAGTATATTTTTATTAACAAATCTACACACAATTTTAAATTTCCATTTTTTTTCTTAGTGATCACAATGGGAGAAACCCATTCTGAGGAATCTGTTGGAGTGATTATACCCTCAGTTTGTGTGGAATTGCGTCCTTCTTTAATTTAATGCAATGTTCATAACCACGCACAGTGCCTACTTGGTCTCTAAAAACTTCAGGAACTAAACTGATCATGCAGTTCATAATGTTGTTAGGAATGGTGACATTAGCAATATGGTCAGTTGACAGTGGTTCTGGCAACTCACCCATAGCAACAGGACCTTCATGTCCAGGTCTGCGAATGATACCTAAACGAGCTAAGTCCTTCCAACCCACAATGTCATGCCCTTTGACAGCCACATATATCTTGGTGTAATGATTCTGCCTAAACACTGTAAATTGGACCAAAAATAACCAGGCAAATCTATGTCGTGATCCCGAAATGCCTTAGGACTGATGTCAGGAGTATATAAATCAATCGTGCTTTGCCATAATTTTAAAGAAGTCTGATCAGATAAAATAGCACTGGGCGCTCCTGAATCAGCTAATACAGGATTTTTTTTAGAACAAACAAAAATGTCATATAAAGCACCCTTAATGACCTTCGCAGGTTTACCCCAAAATAGGTCTGGAAGATCGACAGTTAATAAGACATTTGAAAATTGACTAGAACATTGTACAATTTCATCACCAATATCCACATTGCTGATTTTAACTTTGTTAGAGAAATGTTTGTTGGTGTTCTGAGCTAAGCAAACACTATGTCAATGACCCACCTTACAACAAACCTTGCACCTTTTTAGCAAGTGCAGGACAAGAAGGATCATTACCTATGTGCAATTTGGAACCACAACAAAAACACATTCATGAAGGTTTTCCCGATCGTCCACGAGACCAAGGTTTACCCATTTTTTCCTGCTTGTTAGAAACTGCACAAATAGTTTCATCATTAACCAGACGATTAGCAGTGGAACTCTGATTAGCTAAAACTCTGGAAGTAGTTATTGACCTCTCAATAACTTTCGCTAGGACAATTACTTCTTCAAGAGTAGGATTCCGGCAAGCTAAGAGTCTCTGCTGTATCTTTGTATGCAAAAAATAAAAAACAAATTGATGGCAAATATACACATCAACATTAGATCCAAAACGCTGGATTCATCAGAGTATTGTTTCTTCATTCTTTCTAATCCTTCAATGTAGCAGTTCCACACCGTATCACCACTGCCGGTGGGGCAATTGACGGTAAATTATCAAAGATGCGTTGGCCTGCAACACCCAGGTGATTAAAGAGCAAAGCCATTTTCCTATCAGGCGTAAAATTATTTGCATCAGTGGCCGTTAAAGAATTTTCAAAGATGCGTAGTCATTCTGTCTATTTAATATCTGGCTTCCCTGCTTTCTGCAAAAATGCTGGAGGTTGTACAATACCTTAAGCGGCAGCCATAGATGCTGCAACAATAAATGTATGATAAAACAAAGTACGTTTTCAGGAGGTTCTTGGACGTTATTATGGCAACACTAGACCAGAAACAATTTTGCCCGATTAACCCCTTCGCTGCCAGGCCTTTTCCCCCTCCTGTGCCAGGCCTTTTTTTGCCTATTTGGGGCAGTTCGCGCTTAGGCCCTCATAACTTTTTGTTCACATAAGCTAACCAAGCCAAATTTGCGTCCTTTTTTTCCAACATCCTAGGGATTCTAGAGGTACCCAGACTTTGTGGGTTCCCTTGAAGGAGGCCAAGAAATTGGCCAAAATACAGTGAAAATTTCATTTTTTTTTTTTAAAATGGAAAAAGTGGCTGCAGAAGAAGGCTTGTGGATTTCCCCCTGAAAATGGCATCAACAAAGGGTTTGTAGTGCTAAACTCAGCAGCTTCCTAGCTTTCAGGAACAGGCAGACTTGAATCAGAAAACCCAATTTTTCAATACAATTTTTGCATTTTACTGGGGCATACCCCATTTTTGCAATTTTTTGTGCTTTCAGCCTCCTTCCAGTCAGTGACAGGAATGGGCATGAAACCAATGCTGGATCCCAGAAACCATTTCTGAAAAGTAGACAAAATTCTGAATTCAGCAAGGGGTCATTTGTGTAGATCCTACAAGGGTTTCCTACAGAAAATAACAGCTGAACAAGAAAAATGTTGAAATTGAGGTGAAAAAAACATCAATTTTTCTCTACGTTTTACTCTGTAACTTTTCCCTGCAATGTCAGACTATGGAAAGCAATATACCGTTACGTCTGCTGGACTCCTCTGGTTGCGGGGATATATAGGACTTGTAGGTTCATCAAGAACCCGAGGAACCCAGAGCCAATAAATGAGCTGCACCCTGCAGTGCGTTTTCATTCTATACCGGGTATACAGCAATTCATTTGCTGAAATATAAAGAGTAAAAAATTGCTATCAAGAAAACCTTTGCATTTCCAAAAAGGGCACAAGATAAGGTGCTGAGGAGCAGTGGTTATTTGCACATCTCTGAATTCCGGGGTGACCATACAAGCATGTGAATTATAGGGAAATTCTCAAATAGATGTCTTTTTTACACTCTCTCCTATATTTGGAAGGAAAAAATGTAGAGAAAGACAAGGGGCAATAGCACTTGTTTTGCTAATCTATGTTCCCCCAAGTCTCCCGATAAAAATGATACCTCACTTGCGTGGGTAGGCCTAGCGCCAGCGACAGGAAACACCCCAAAGCGCAACGTGGACCCATCCTAAATTTTGGGAAAAAACTGAGGTG
Organism: Pleurodeles waltl; assembly: GCF_031143425.1. Taxonomy (NCBI): domain Eukaryota; kingdom Metazoa; phylum Chordata; class Amphibia; order Caudata; family Salamandridae; genus Pleurodeles; species Pleurodeles waltl. Next base: position 885,306,467 of record NC_090436.1, on the reverse strand, counting down.
TTTTTTGCGAAGTGCCTACCTGTAGATTTTGGCCTCTAGCTCAGCCGGCACCTAGGGAAACCTACCAAACCTGATAAAAATGATACCTCACTTGCGTGGGTAGGCCTAGCGCCCACGAAAGGAAAGGGCCCAAAACACAACGTGGACACATCAATTTTTTTTTTAAAAAGCAGTGCCTACCTGTGGATTTTGGCCTGTAGCTCAGCCGACACCTGAGGAAACCTAGCAAACCAGTGCATTTCTGAAAACTAGAAACCCAGGGGAATCCAAGATGGGGTGACTTGCGGGGCTCTGACCAGGTTATGTTACCCAGAATCCTTTGCAAACATCAAAATTTGGCCCAAAAAACACTTTTTCCTCTCATTTCGGTGACAGAAAGTTCTGGAATCTGAGAGGAACCACAAATTTCCTTCCACCCAGCGTTCCCCTAAGTCTCTCGATAAAAATGGTACGTCACTTCTGTGGGTAGGCCTAGCGCCCACAAAAGGAAATGACCCAAAACACAACGTGGACACAACATATTTTTTCACAGAAAACAGAGGTGTTTTTTGCAAGGTGCCTACCTGTGGTGTTTGGCCTGTAGCTCAGCCGGCCCCGGGGGGGGGCAGAAATGCCCTAAAATAAATTTGCCCCCCCAACCCCCACCCTCCCCCGCCGGGAGCGACCCTTGCCTACGGGGTCGCTCCCCCTGCGTGACATTGGCACCAAAAAACAAATCCCCGGTGCCTAGTGGTTTCTGCCCCCTTGGGGGCAGATCAATCAATCAATCAATCACAATATTTATAAAGCGCGCTATGTACCCGTCAGGGTTTCGAGGCGCTGAAGGGAGGGGGGGGGGCGTGGAGCGCTGCTGTTTAGCGGTCGAAGAGCCAGGTTTTGAGGAGCCTTCTGAATGTGAGGAGGTCCTGGGTCTGGCGTAGAGGTGTGGGGAGAGAGTTCCAGGTCTTGGCGGCGAGGAAGGAGAAGGATCTGCCGCCGGAGGTCTTGCGCTGGATTCGGGGTATGATGGCGAGTGCGAGGTTGGCGGATCGGAGTTGATGTGTTGGAGTGTAGAAGTTAAGTCTGGTGTTGAGGTAGGAGGGTCCGGTGTTGTGAAGCGCCTTGTGAGCGTGGGTGAGGAGTTTGAAGGTGATCCTCTTGTCTACCAGATTGACCTAAACTCTGCCAATCTGCCCCCAGGGGGGCAGAAATGGTCTAAATACAATTTGCCCTCCTGGGGAGCGACCCTTGCCTGATGGGTCACTCCCCATCTCTAAAAAAACAAACAAACAAAAAAAACAAAACACAAAACAAAATTTGCCCTGGTGCCTAGAGGTTTCTGACCCCCCCCCCGGGGGCAGATCGCCCTAATAATAGGCCGATCTGCCCCCAGGGGGGGCAGAAATGGCCTAAAATAAATTTCTCTCCCCCCCAACCTCCACCCCCCCCCCGGGAGCGACCCTTGCCTATGGGGTCGCTCCCCCTGCGTGACATTGGCACCAAAAAACAAATCCCCGGTGCCTAGTGGTTTCTGGCCCCTTGGGGGCAGGTTGACCTAAACTCAGCCAATCTGCCCCCAAGGGGGGCAGAAATGGCCTAAATACAATTTGTCCCCCAGGGGAGCGACTTTTGCCTGATGGGTCGCTCCCCATCTCTAAAAAAAAAAACAAAGAAAAAAAAAAAGAAAAAAAAAAAAATTACCCTGCCGCCTAGAGGTTTCTGTCCCCCCCCCCGGGGGCAGAAATGGCCTAAAATAAATTTGCCCCCCCAACATCCACCCCCCCCCCCGGGAGCGACCCTTGCCTACGGGGTCGCTCCCCCTGCGTGACATTGGCGCCAAAAAACAAATCCCCGGTGCCTAGTGGATGTGTTGGAGTGTAGAAGTTAAGTCTGGTGTTGAGGTAGGAGGGTCCGGTGTTGTGAAGCGCCTTGTGAGCGTGGGTGAGGAGTTTGAAGGTGATCCTCTTGTCTACCAGATTGACCTAAAATCGGCCAATCTGCCCCCAGGGGGGCAGAAATGGTCTAAATACAATTTGCCCCCCAGGGGAGCGACCCTTGCCTGATGGGTCGCTCCCCATCTCTAAAAAAAAGAAACAACAAAAAAAAAAAAAACACAAAAAAATAATTTGCCCTGGCGTCTAGAGGTTTCTTCCCCCCCTGGGGGCAGATCGGCCTAATAATAGGCCGATCTGCCCCCAGGGGGGGCAGAAATGGCCTAAAATAAATTGCCCTCCCCCCCAGGGAGCGACCCTTGCCTAAGGGGTCGCTCCCTTTGCGTGAAATTCACGCAAAGAAAAAACTCCCTGGTGTCTAGTGGTTTCTACCCCCCTTGGGGGCAGATTGGCCTCATCAAAATAGGCCAATCTGCCCCCAAGGGGGGCAGAAATGGGCAAAATATAATTTTCCCCCAAGGGGGGCCACCCTTGCCTAAGGGGTCGCTCCCCACCAAAAAAAAAAAAATGAAAAAAAAAAAATGGTCCCTGGTGCCTAGAGGTTTCTGCCCCCCCTGGGGGCAGATCGGCCTAATAGTAGGCCGATCTGCCCCCAGGGGGGGCAGAAAAGGCCTTCCCGAAAATATGCCCCCCCTGGGAGCGACCCTTGCCCAAGGGGTCGCTCCCTTTTGTCAATAACAATAAAAAAAAAAAAAATCCCTGGTGTCTAGTGGTTTCTACCCCCCTTGGGGGCAGATTGGCCTCATCAAAATAGGTCAATCTGCCCCCAAGGGGGGCAGAAATGGCCAAAATATAATTTTCCCCCAAGGGGAGCGACCCTTGCCTAAGGGGTCGCTCCCCACCAAAAAAAAAAAAATGAAACAAAAAAAAAATAAAAAAAATAAAAAATTGTCCCTGGTGCTTAGAGGTTTCTGCCCCCAGGGGGGGCAGAAAAGGCCTTTTCAAAAAAATGCCCCCCCTGGGAGCGACCCTTGCCCAAGGTTCATGATTTGGTGTGCTTGTCTGGTACTAAGCTTCAAGAAAAAGATCTGACTTTTTTCACTGCCATTTTTGAAGAAGTTCTTCTAGGTGATGAAACACTGCTAAATAATCTGTTTTGTGAAGAGTGCTGCTGGTACTCTGAATCATGTACGATTGACCAATAAGAGTAGATCATTGTGTTTTCACATTCAATAATATTCTATCTATCATGCTTTTTTTGAAAAATAATCTTTAATTGTTTTTTGAAATGAGATAAAAACAATCACCACACAATTGATTCAAAAAGGGAAGCACCATACATCTATCCTAACAGCAGACACATGGTAGACACTAAGGGGGTTATTCTAACTTTGGAGGAGGTGTTAATCCGTCCCAAAAGTGACGGAAAAGTGACGGATTTACCACCAGCCGTATTATGACTCCATTATATCCTATGGAACTCGTAATACGGCTGGTGGTATATCCGTCACTTTACTGTCACTTTTGGGACGGATTAACACTCCTCCAAAGTTAGAATAACCCCCTAAGTAATGAAACTTTTCTGTGGCCTGTGTGAGTCTATATTGGATATTTTCTGTGGTGTTACATCAAAGCATGCTCGAGTTTTGATGAAAGTGGGTAAGATCCAAGAGTAGAATTGCCCAGAGAACTAGAAGAGTAAGGGCAAAAGTGGGAGGGCCACTGGGTGACTAATCTAAAAAGCAAGAGAAAATGTAATTAATAAAAATACATATGGGATCCTCTTATAATATATTATGATGGGTGATAATCTTGTCCAGTAAGATGTGTTGCGTGCTAGGGCCAACTGCAACCTGATAAAATAAGTAAAAAGGTCAATATGGACATGTTAGCCCTTTGGGATTTATATGAACTGTGAAAGATTCCTGCTTTTCATTTGGGTCTACACAATGGTTTATAGCTACTATAACAGGGGTCCTTCCTGAGTTGTAATTGATTGATGTCCCTAAACTTAGTTAGTAATGTTTAACTAACCAGTTAGTTAATATGTTCTAATGAACAAACAATAGGTGCAATAGTATTTAAATAGAGGTCTTCATATCAATTCTTGGTAAATCAGACTTTACAAACTGTCCATCCTATTATTGGCTGTTGTTCGGTATGGTTACATTAGGAGATTATCACTGGAGTTATCTCTAGATAAGTGTTACTTCTCCTCCTGTTGCTTGTTTTAAATTTAGGGTATCTTTTTATAGCTGTAGATGAAGAACAAGTTAGCTTGGAAATATTCATTTGCTGCTTAGATTTAAGATATGCACAACCAGAAAAAATGTCTTCCTAAGTGTTATGTGTGGCAATTAACTTCTCATTGTTGATGAGCCTGTCAGACGGACAGTGGAGGTGGTCGTCTGTTCAGAGCAGCCAACAGTTAGCACATAAAAAAATCAAAAAAATATATTCTTAACTTGGATGCCATTTACAATGTTAAACTTGAATGGCATGAAATGGCTTGTAGTTCTGCCCGGATATATTGGTTACATTCATACATTACTGAGTTCTGGATGTTTCCTTCATCCCTCTGGCAAGATATTACACATTTGATGAACCCTGTGTCAGCCGCTTAGTTCAAGGGCCTATGTTCATTATTACTAAAAGGTATATTTTGTTTTGCCTGCAGCTTTACATCCAATACAGTGGCCATTTATTTCTTATGGAAGTAAAATACTGCTTGTGAGCTATGCCATCCATGTGATTATTCATTAAATCATCCCTATTAGCAGGCATTTTGACTACTTTAATTAGTTGCCACCTTTCTTGGTGGTTGATTAGCCTCTAGTGGAGGTATGAAGACTAAAGCATGCAGTAGTAAAGGTGTTAACCTTCTAGTTATCATAGGCAATTTGGACAGAATAGCTTTCTGTAATATTATCCATTTAATGCAATGAAGTGGTTTCAAAGGATGTTTGAAGCAACGGAAAGTTTACAAATAGATGTTTTAAATCTATTAAAGTGGTGCACGAATGCCTTCTTCAGAAATCAAAGGAAATCCGTGTTTATGTATTATGTTGGACAGTGACGATCCTGTTGGTTTCCATTTTGTTTTTACTCATGCAAATATAATACATGAGATTCTGTAATCCTTGTATTAATGCCAGTCTGTAATTTCTTTATTTGTGGAGACTTGTTAGGCACACAGTCACCATTTAGAAAGAAAAGACATCAGAACTCTACTATTATAAGTTATAACAGTCATGTTCTGACATCACAATGCCTGCTGCCAGAGCCAACAGCCAAGTTAAAAGGCAAGTCAGATCATGGAGCGTCTTTGAAGCAGCTGTTTAAAGCAATGAAAACGGAACATAGCTTTTCTTTATTCTGCACTAATTTTTAGTTTACAATGACAAGCAGACAGAACATGTTTATTTTTTGCACTCCTTAAATAGCTAGAGGAACGTCAGAACCTTTCTGCTTGTTTCCACACATTGCAGTTGTTTCTTCTTTTTTCACAAAAACTGAGTTATATTTAAGTGTTTATAATATATTTTTGCAACAAATTACTAACATTGTTTTGATGTGTTTAATTTGCACTGAAAGATTTTTTTTTCTTGATGTTTGTAAACATGCTCACTCTTTCATATGAAAGAGCTACGCCCTGAGGTTTTCAGTGGCTTGTGGGAAAGGTGATGGGGTGACTTTTTATTATATGGGATTAAAAAACCCTCTAGCTTGCATGATAAGAATATTGGAAGTCATCTTTGACTTCCATAACCTTATAAAGAAACTCAGCCTTTGGCCTCGTCCCTCTATATGGTTATGGAACCCCTTAGTGACTTGCAATATATGGTAGGGGGTACTTATTCCTTTCATTATCTCCATATGCAATATTTCCTTATGGAACACTATATGCATGTTCTTCTTGATTCTAAAATCGTGGCAGATAGGAAAACACATTCATACAATTCCGTGAGCTGGTGATTGTTCCAGTACTTGATTTTAAAGTCACTTACAAGCAGCTTTGCTCTGCTTAGAGGGACAGAAGGGCCAATCATATTTAAGTTCATAAAGAAACCACAAAAGGTTGACTGGTAGGTTGGTGATCAACAGAAGAAATATTAGTCATAACAAAAATGGAGCCCAAAGAAAAGTGGTTGGACAACATGTTCCTAACACGTCCTAGATTAACCCACCTTTTAATGTCTTTTCATCAGGTCAGGTCCAGTAGTAATGGTACCTAAATAACTAGGGGTGGGCAGAAATTCCACTCTCAGGTAGAGTTTGCAAACCTCTGACAAACACCGTGTTGTGGGGTTTCATCTTGCATGCAGCTCGCCAGTGTTAAGTTGGCGAGGGTGCACAAGAATTTGAATCCCCTAGCACGATTTTCAGGTGCTAGAACTCCTCACAGTGAGAATTCTCAACATGGGAGGTTGCAGCAGTTCTCGGCTGTTCATGATGAGAAAGCTGTCGCTCGGGTAGAAATTCTACTTGAGTGGCACAAAGAAGCTGCACCCTCTGGCCCACTCCGAGGGGGCTTTTGCACTGATTATACAGTATGGAAAAGCTCTTCGTGCTAAAAATCAGCATGAGCAGTGCGATGTGTCTGAATTTCCCCTGCTCACGAAACTCCACAGAATCGCTTAGAGGCCCGTATTTATACTTTTTTTAGCGCCGCATTTGCGCCGCTTTTTGGCGCAAAACGGCGCAAATGCGGCGCAAAAAAAGTATAAATACGGATATGAATGTTTTACCTAACCCCGCAGAATTCTGCAGAGTGAAACTCTGTGAGTTACACCTAGGCCTAGAAATAACATTGACACCAGGAATGCCCTTAGATCTCATTGCCTTCTGCTGACAAAAGGCAGCAGGAAACAACTGCCTTCACAAACTGGATATTTTCTGATACATTTTGTTGCCCTGATGTTATAAAATGTAAAAGGATCAGAGAAGGTCAAAATATGCAAGACCCAACGGGGACTAGTTTGGTATGCTATTCAGATTTCACAGCATTTTAATGAGCTTAGTCCTCTCATTACAGAAGAAAGTGCTCTCTTTCAGCCTGTTGTGAACACATGCAATAGCTAATAAAGTGCAGATCTTAACATATCCTACTACTATTTCAGAGAGGCATCTGTTCCAGGCAGGTTTATTTGAAAGATAATAAATGCAATACTGCAAATTCAGAAACAGTCACTGGATCAGAACGTAATATTTTCAGCTGGCCAAAAGCATATTTATCTGATTTTTGCATCTTATTATCCATGGATGAAAAGCCAGCCTAATTACTAATTTTCATCTCCCATTCAATAGCTGTGTTTCTTAAATATATGCAAACACTCATCCCTGTGTTTACCAAGACTGCAAGTTTTCTCCTTTTGTGAACACTGTTAATATGTTTACTAACATGTGCCCAGTGGAAGTGATTGGGTACCAGCAGAAAACACAGAGTGAAAGGGCCTGGGATCAAGGTGCTGACTTGGGGAATCTTGAAGCTCATTAAAAACCAGGTGCAAAGGGGATGTTGGGCCATGCACTGTGTAGAACACCTGCTGCTTGTCTGATACTCTGTCGTAAGAAAACATCTGGAGCTTCTTAAAATAATGTCAAGACAAAGGATGCAGGTGAAAAGGCCCAGAAGACACAGAACTAATTTGCCAGATTTAAGACCTGATGAAAATTAAGGTGGAATGAAATGAACTTATGTTTTTATTCATTATTATTTAGCCCCTTGATTACCATTGGCTAGGTTTTTCTGCACTCTGTTTTACTCGGTGTGGAAGAACCTGTCCTGATTGTTGCGGCTGGTTTTCGCATAAAACTCTGACCGCAGCATTAGTCAAGTTTCATTCCGCTTTTTTTTAGGTCTGGCATTGACAACACTTGCGCTGCCTCTCCGAGACATGTTTTTTACAGATAGTGGCTACAGCCCACCCACAGGCTTACTATTAGTTAGCTTCAACATGACTCACATTTGCATGGTTTATATTTGGCAGGGCATCCGTGTATCATATCATGTCTTGAGTTTGTCGTTCTCTGGAGCATGGGCTAAGTACTGGTGTCCCTCCACTGCTCCCGTTTTTGGAAGTTTATTTTTTTTCAAGCACTATACATGAGTGCTTGTAGTTTCAGGCACTCCCATATCCCCGTTCATGTTGCTTCTTTTCCCTCCCAAAACACTTCCTGCGTCATTGCTTCTCTCCCCTCACCCCATCCTTGTTTCATCCTGGCCATCCCATCTCTCCCACCTTCCATTGCATCTGTTTCTTCTCCCCAACCACTCATCCGTGTTTCTTTCTTTGCCCTGGAGTTATTGTGAGGATCATGTGACAGACTTGCTGGTGTGAAAGCCTTGTTTATTTGAGCAGCAGGGACAACTAATGTGCTTTGACTGTGGACATGATAAAAGCAGCGGCAGCTGCGGGTGAGGGCTTGCTGAGGCGAACGGAGACGAAACGGTGAAGGAGCTGCATTGGATGGGATGAATACATGAATGGATACCTAATCATGAGCTTCCATGCAGTGTTGCTCGCAATACTGTTTTGTTCCTTAACCACCAATCATTTTGCTGCAGGAGTTAGAGATGAGTGGTATTTTGTGCAGAGCTCCTTATTGTCTTTTGGTTTCCCACTCCCATGCAGCTCCAGTGAGGAGCCACCACCAGCCCCCATCGCTGCTCAACCACCTGCAGAAGCAGGTTCACAGAATGGAGGGTTGCCACATAGGCTGCGTCCACCAAAAGGGGTGTTCCAAGGGGCATCAAATTCTGCTGACTGGGAAAAAGCAGGCAGCTTAGCTAAAAGTGAATTGCCTGTAGCGACTATTGCTATTCAGTGGCACATCCTCCATGTTTATTTGAAGTGTTATGTCTTCAAATCATTTTTCTTTCCGTCATTTCTAGATTTCGCATAGAGAGTGCATGTGCTGTCTCTTCAAGTCATTTTGTTTACAACCTAGCTAAAAGGCATTGGCAAAAGCCAATAGCTCTTGCATATAGGGGACCTATTGGCTTTGCCAATGCTTACTTCTAACAGCCGGAAGCATTCAATGCTCCCCAACTAGAAAAAACAGTATCTTCCCTACTCTAATTTCACCCCCTCGATCACTCCCACCCATGTACCCTCCCTTGCATACATTTTCCACCTGCTTCCAACTGGTGATAAATGTTTCTGGAAAATCTCATGTAATCGTGAATGCTGTGTCATTTTATCACAGAAAAATCGGTTCCACACTGTAATTCCCCATTGCATTGGGCTTAAGTCAAGTTGGCATGGTAAGGGTGATTTTATTGCACTGTAATGAATGGGCGATAAATCCACAATCGTACTGTGCAACTAGTAATTAGGGCCTTAGAGGTCATCTGTAGAGCCATCAGTGTACTGTAAAATGGTAGCAGGTAAATTTAAATGTGTGGATGCTACAGAGGGGAATAGAATGAATGCCTGGAAGACCTGTGGAGGTATGTGTCCATGGTCAGAGGTTTTCATTGGAGGGGAGAAAGAAGCAGTAGAGGAGCTTCATATGTGATGTGGGATGAGGAGGAGATTCAATTATGGATGAGAGGATGATCCTTAGTTGAAAAAAGAAAAAGTGATGTGAAGTTTACATAAAACACTTACCTCTACCTACTACTTTAAGATTTACTAATGTGTGGAAAGAACGTGGGAAATGATCTGTTGAGAGGTAATTGGAGTAGAATTGGGCACTTTTCACAACATCTACAGGCTTAAATATAGAAATTCTGACTTTCAGAAATATAAACGTAGTCATTTACTCCTGCAGATGGTATTCAGTGCTGCTAAAAATCTCCTAGGGTGGCAGATTTTCTGAAACGTTTGTTTTTGGTGGAAAGAAGTGGATGTAAGAAGGAGCATGAGGGTGGCATGGGCATGCAAAATATATGGAATACCAAACAATTCCAAGATTTGGAGTATTCACAAAATGCCTAGATAACATTTTCCTATCTATTTCTAGCGTGGTGAAACCAAGGGAAAAACTTCTAAAAATTAGACAGATGTATGGGAGGGGCTTTCTCCAGAAGACAATATATATCCCATCAGGAGAAAAATCTGAAACTTTTACGTGCAAAAAACACATTAAGGGAAAGTTTAGCAGAGGTGAAATACACATGAAAAGAAGGAGTGCACATACAAATCTCTAATTTGTGTAGCTTTCCACACCTAGACTCAGGGGGTTTTATGAATGCCTCTAATGTCAGAAATCTTCACAACTGAGGAGTGAAAATCTACAATGCAGAGATTTCAAACTTTATAAATTTTGGGTTTATGAAAAGTTAGCACCGCCTTTGCGTCATTTTCTGATGCAAAAGCGCCATAAACTTACAAAATATAATTATATATGTAAGTTTACGATGCTTTTGCGTAAAAAAATGATTCAAAGGAGGCGCTAACTTTTCATAAATCAGGCCCTTTGTTTGTTGATAGGGACTGTTGTTACTCCTTGCTATCTGTCGGCCTTTCACTGGCAGAAACCTTTCACAATACTTCCATGATGTAATACATTGTTGTCATGTTAGTGGTAATCTGCAATAGGGCAGGGCTACTATCGCAACAGTCTAGAGGCGGACAATATTGCTGTTTTTTTGTTTTTGATGTGACCTCAACGTCCTTAGCACTAGAGGATTAATAGTGGATTCCTCAGGAAGCTAAAAGATATTACTAATAAAAGGACACACGCCTTTGGCAACACCTTTTGTCGATCACAACACGTCCTAAGTTGCAAGAATGCCCAAGGTCACATATATCCTGGAAAATTGATGACCTTATACATGCACGCAGAATTTTGCCCGTAGGTACGGGCATATGGTGTTTGGCACTCTTTCTCGCTCGCCCACCTTCTCTGTTCTTAAATGGTCAGACTTGATTTTTAATGCCGGCACATTATTGAATTTACAACAGTGTCACATTACTTAGAATAACTACAGTGCTAACATAAAGTCCAACGAACAGGAGAAAAGTGGGTAATGAGAAGAGAATAATGCTGACATATGCCTCAGCTGGGAGAAGGGGTTCTGTGATTTTTATAGCTTGCTGCAGCTCTGCAGTGACAATAAAAAGCTAACATTGCCTTTTGCTATTTATTGCTAATATGGTGCAGAAAAACGATTTGATTGCATACCATAAGAGCATTTTTGCTGTAAAATAGCCTTTCTTTTCCCTCAGGGTAAATCCTGCTATCAGTCTGCTTTCAGACAGTTTCATACCTGTAAAACTGTCTCCAGTCTAAATGTTGTAAGTGTGGGATCACAACATTCCAGATAGATTGTACATTTTCAAGAAGCTTTTTTGATGATAAACTGAAGGGGTTAATATCTGGTGTTTGTAAAAATACTCTACACACATCAATAACTACTCTCAAATGATCGGGGATAATGTAACGCCACGAGGGTGTGCTCTCACTTTCCTCAGTTTCGTGCAACTAAGTAGCGATTTGATAAAGAAAAATTCGATGGAGGCAGGTTGGAACAAATAGAATAAAGCCACTGGCAAAAAATATATACCAAAACTGTTGATCAATCCATATTTTTAAAATCAGAACGTTAGGTTTATTACAAGGAGGCAAGCAGGTAAGATGGCGTAAGGAGAAAGATCCCCTGCTGACAGAATAGGCAATTCAATAGGTATTAAAACATCTGTATTTTATAAATTGTGTTTTTCTACATGGACATCTAAAATGAGTCCTCTTGACTGGGTAACACTAAACATCTGTTATCTTAGTGCCAAGATGGTCGAGGCAATGAAGGTTCACGTTATGTTATCTACACATGAAACTAAAGGAGGGAGGCCACACAGGTCCCTTGTTCATAATATTCAGAGACGGAGGTAAACATTGTTTCACAAAATGATTTGAAACATTTTAAACGTATTTAGGTCAATGAAGTAATAGTGGTAATTCCCAAGCAAACAATTTGTGTATCATAACTGTGAATTCCAGATGTAGCACAATTTTGGAGTCATTTGCAGAGAGGAATTAGCAGTGTGAGTAATGCCCGATGAATAACACAGATCATTGCAACCCAGACAAGTATGTTGAAGGTTTATTGGACTGAACATTCACTAAATAGACTCCAGCACTCTATAGCATGATTTAATCAACTTTGAATGTTTAGATGCTAGCAAAGTAAAATGTTCACCACTCCTCTTCAACTAACTACTGGACGAGGTCTGCACTGGATCTCATCTTTGCTTTTCTCAAAAAAGATATAGATGCCGGGGTGCAACTTGCCATGCTGGGCAGAAGTACTGTGCCACTCCTCACACACATTCACAGCAAGAATCATTAAAGGTATTGAGGCTTTGAAGAGGGGGTGTATGCAGGGTAGGAATAACACAGGAAAAAAGGTGTTTTGCAAGGTATGGAATAGTGGATAGATTTGAGCTTGCCACGTCCAATATTTGCTTTTTATCAGGGGAATTAGCAACAAAAGCCAGCCCGGCAGACCATAAAAGAGGCCCACAAACAGCCAAAATACCAGCCCACATATTGGACAGCCCATCCGACACCGCCTGGGTGCTCAATAGGCAAGTCTCACCCTGCATGGAGGAAAGGGGGTGGGGCAGCCTATTCTATTAGTCGGCTCCAAAGAATATTTTAATTCTATTCCACCAGCCCTAGACAGGAGTGAAATGGATTAAAGAGGGCATTCACTAGTGCTTCGATTGTGGTCTGAATTGTATCTTCCCCATAGAAGTTACTATAATTGACCAAATTCACCAGCCACAAACACAGTACTGAGGGGCAGCCATTAAGTGATATTTTCAATCAGCTAAAACAAGGGAAAAACTGCTTTTAATTTAAACAATAAGCACATGTGTTCAAATATATATCAGGAATTACTATGTAATGAATCAGTTGTTTAGTTCACAGATGGTGTAAAAGCTGTAGCATTCTTGTAACAATGAATTGAATGAATAGTTAATCTGATTACAATGTATTTTATGGGATGCATTTCAACTATATCGAGTGCACTACATTCTCACATTGTATAAACCTCTACCCCCGAGACACTACATTGGTCACTAACCAATGGTAAATAACATGACTAAATTTAAAACTAAATTGAAAAGGGATAGGTAATTATAGTGAATCAAATGAGTTATACATTAATAAATTACATTTAAAAATGAAGGTTGTTATTAACGTACATTAATTATACTTTAAAAAAATACATTACCTTAAATTCCATTAATCAAATGAGTTAAGTCTAAATTTCATTTTTTATTAGTGACTTTTTACAACTCGGTATGTGATTTGGGCTGCCAGATTGAGACCCTTTTTCAAGCAATATCTGGCTTGGAGGGTAGGTCTGGCTCAAGCTTGGTTGTTTCAATGTCTTTTTGGTGAGAGGTTTTAATGCTAAACTGGGCGCAACCTCTACCTTTGTTGATCCTTTTTTACCAGGTGACACTGCTGTGGCCCTCGAGGACCCCGATGCCATTGATGCCGGTGTTGGTCAACATGCTTGGGCAGGCTAGCCTCTGTAATTTAAAGGTGTTGGGGGGGGGGGGTATTCCCTTAGCAGTCAGTCCCCCTTCGTACGGTAGGGAAAGGGGACTATCATAGATGACATACTCACCTCTGCATCCCTTTGTCACCTTTTTAACAGGGGGGAGGTACAGGAATCTCCGTACAGTGACCACAATGCTATTGAAGTGAGGTTGGTCATGCCAACCGCTGCTCCCCAACTAGAATCACCAGTGTGATGGGCCTGTTCCCAAAAGATATGAGATGAAGGATTGGATGGCGTAGAGTCCCGATCCTCAAGCTGCAGGAATCATTAATAAAGACAAGCCTGACCATGATTTTAGACTCCTTGCTATTGCATATAGCCCTGGCTAAGGTGGTTCTGACCGATTTCCAGATTTTAAAATGTACTTTCAGATCCTTTATGCTTGATCTGACTGGGGTTCCTAGAGCCTCTGAAGCTAGCTGGTTTGATAAAAACTGTAGCCTGGCATTCAATCAACTATATAATGCCCCCAAGCTGAAGCCCAGGGACCAACAATTGTTAAGTCAGCTAGGGTTGCCTATATAGTAGCATTGGGAAATAGAGAGCAAGCCTTAAAGGCAGAAATGTGGGAGAAGTTGTTGAGCACCTGTCAATCAGGAGATGTGATGGGTTTTTGGAGCATAGTGAATGGCAAGTAAGCCTGTCAGGTTTCTCCAGATGGGATAGGGACTAGTATTCCTGCCATAAAGTGGGTAGTGCATTTCAAGAAGGTGCACTCGCCGGGTGCTGAAGTTTCTTCAGCCATGGCTGAGGCACCTCCACCATTCCCACTGGGCATTAATTTTGAAGCAGAGGAAGTTGAGTTGTCCATTATGGGTACACCTTCCAATAAAGCACTAGGGCCTGATGGGGTCCCTATGGACCTCAATAAGAGGAATATTTGTGTTTGGCACCACTAGTGTCAAACGTTTTGAACGCTGCTGTCCAAACTGAAGTTCCTCATTTTTGGAAATCAGCGGTCATTGTCACAGTTTTTTTTTTTAAAAGGGATGTAGACATGAACCAGAATGCTATTGCCCAATCTCTTTACTTGACTCAACTGTCAAGATCATAGGACGCATTATTTTAAGTTTCATTGAGGATTGTGCTGAAGCCAACAATGTCCTCTGGCCAGCCCAGCATGAGTTTAGAGAGGGTAGTGGGGCGATGGAGCAGTGCCTGAACTTAAATCTGCTGGTGGGCAAATATATGGGGCCGAAGAAGGGAGCGATTTACTTTGCCTTTATGGACCTGAGTTGTGCATTAGAAGGGTTAAACCACTCTAAGCTTTGGAGTATCCTAGAGAGCTTGGGATTGCCACAACCTTTGGTCTATTTCTTTAGAGCCCTACACACAGGGGTTAATGCTTCAGTCATGTTCGACTCAGAGTGAGTACTCTGACTCTTTTAGCTTATCAAGAGGGGTCAGGTAAGGGAGTGTTTTGGTGTCTGTATTATTTTTGTTACATATAAATGGGCTGAAGCCCTTCCTGCCTAGCAATGTTAAGCATATACAAGGGCAAAGTCTACCCTGGTTCCCTCGTTATTGTACGCCGCCGATGCGGTGCTACCTTTGTGCACATTAAATGGTCTTAAGGGCTTGGCGGACTTTTTTGTTCATTTCATGGGGGAATTAGAGCTTGACGTCAACATTGCAAAGACACATTTTACGGTTTTTGGGAGGCGTCCTTCTAAACTTAGACCAATCACGAGCAAGTGGTAGGCTGTCAGTAGAGTGGTTTGTTTAATTATCTGGGGGTTACTTTTGATTAGCAGTGTCCAGGGACTCCTTGTCTCCCTAATCGTTGTTCCCATTTTAATCAGGCTTGTGGTTACTTGTTTAGGTTTTCTTGTATGGTGGGGAGCAAACCGATTTTACCCTTTCTGCAGATTTATAAGCTGAAATGTCTTCCAGTTCTCTCATATGGGGCGCTATCTGGGGATATCGTCATTGTCAGTCAATACTACAGGAAGAAAACTGATTTCGTAGAAGGCTTTTGGGCCTGGGTTGTTCAAGCTCTAGCTTCTTCGAACACAATGAGTTGGATCTTGACTATGCAGAAGACCTTGCGAAAATTGTCCCACTCCTCTTATGGATTACCATTTGGAGCAGTGAGCACACCGCATTCAATCGAGAGATCATTGAAGATTGTCTTAGTTGTGGGCAAGGACACAAAATCCGGTGGTTAAATGAAATGAAAGGGATTGCTTACTTGATAGGGTGTCCTGATTTGTTCGATAGTTCACAGCAGGTAACCAAGAATGGCAGAAAGTTAGTCAAGGAGCAATTCCTCCAGCAGGCCAGAGAATGCAGAGAGAATTTGGCCCGGGGTGATCCATCCTTGAGACATCTTTTGCTCCTGAAAACTACAGGTGGCCCAGAAGCGTATCTCTCCTTTGTTAGAAATCCATGGGAAAGATTGCTTCTCACCAGATTTAGGTTGGGTATTATTAGGGTCAATCTTTGCTTTCCCCCAGGGCAATATGATTTGTCCTCCATTAAGTCCTGTTCCTGTGATGGTTGCTAGCTCCAAACTCATGAGCATTTTGCCCTGTGCTGTAGGCATTATGAACCCTCAAGCAGGTTTTTTTTTATTGCTAATCCTTAAAGCAAAGGGCTTTATACAATCCCGACCCACCTTTCCTTATCTTCAGCTGCTAGATGATCATACTGTGGCTTGGGGGGGTTGTTCTTTTCTGAAAAGCGACCTGTTTTGGAACAAAGTGACGAATTATGGTTTTTAATACACTGATTTGTTGTCCCATTTTATGTGATTAGAAATGAAGGATGATGTATTCTTTTTAGCTACTTAATTAGCAGTTTCTCCCTGGCAGAATGTCCTCAATCCAGAATATTCTAGAATTGTGGTCCCAGAGGTCCAGTACCTTTATTCATTTAAAGCAGGCAAACTTCAAAGGAAAGTCTTTGTAGTGCACAAGACCCTGTCTTGCCTGCCCTGGCCCCGGGCACACTCCATGGGTTCGGAGACTGCTTTATGTAAGGAGAGACACATCCCTATTCAGGTGGAAGTGTCAGCTCCTCCCACCACTCCAGTCCAGGAAGACCCATCAGGCTATGCAGGGTACATCTCAGCTCCCTGTGTGTAATTGTCTAGAGTGAATTTACAAACAGCCCACCTGTCATCCTGAACCATAAGTGCATTCGACAGCCAGGCAGTGGCACCGAATGGATAAACAAGAAAATGCCTTAAAAACCAACTTCTCCAAAAGATGTATTTTTAAATTGTGAGTTCAGAGACCCCAAACTCCACATCTCCATCTGCTCCCAATGGGAAATTACACTTAAAATATATTTCAAGGCAATCCCAATGTTAACCTATGGGAGAGATAGGCCTTGCAATAGTGAAAAACAAATTTATCAGTATTTCCCTATCAGGACATGTAAAACACCCCAGGATATGTCCTACCTTTTAAATAAACTGCACCTTGTCCATGGGCCTGCCTTGGGCCTACCTTAGGGGTTACTTATATGTAGTAAAAGGGAAGGTTTGGGCGTGGCAAGTGGGTGCACTTGCCAGGTCGAAATGGCAGTTTAAAACTGCACACACAGAGACATGCTTGCAGGGCTACTCGTGTGGTAGCACAATCAGTGCTGCGGGCCCACTAGTAGTATTTGATTTACAGGTACTATACTAGGGACTAACTAGTAAATAAAATATGCCACTCCTGGATGAACCAATCACCAATACTATTTAGACAAAGAGCACTTGCACCTTAGCACTGGTCAGCAGTGATAAAGTGCCTAGAGTCCTAAAGCCAGCAAATACAAATTTCAGCACAGAATCCAAACCAGGAGGTCAGAAGCAAACAGTTTGGGGATACACTCTGCAAAAAGGGTGTTTTCCAACAGATACACTCATGTAATTGATGGTGCTCCTTTAAGGTCCTTGCAATGCAAATTTATTTTGTTTTATGTATTATGTTTATAGCGCTGAAACTGTCCTGAGGCCAGATCAAAGGGCTTTCAGAGGCAGTATGAAGGCATTGACGAAAATATGATATTCAGTCACCATTTCCTTGCTTCTGGGAGTATGTACTGCAAAGGCTTGTTAGACATGATGGGGCATATTTAAAAGCCCCTAGCGCCTCCGGAGCGTCACTTTTCGTGACACACTTTGGTGGCTCAATGCCCTGCGCTGTATTTACAAGGTGGCGTTGAACCACTTTTTGTGGCTGAATGCACCTTGTAAATACGGCCCCTTCACACACAGCACTTTGCGTGGCAGGGGCATGCAATGGGTGTTGCTCTGGGCGTGCCACGGCAACACCCATTGCATTTTGGCTCTGCCACAGATTTAAGAGTTTTCGCAAACCTGAGGCAGCGCCAAAATCTAACACTACCCCAGGGGTGGTGTTAGCATGGCGCAACAAGGAGAAATGCTTTCATTTCTCCCTGTTTTTTGCTCTTTCAATGCATGCTGCATTCTGCAGCATGCATAGAAAAAGCAAATCGCCATTTAAGATTGTTTTTGTGCAGGAAGGTGTTAAATCTGGCCTGATGTGTTATCAGAGCGTCCTTGAGTTAAAGGAATTCAGCTTCAAGGTGAAGGAATAAAGGAAGTGAATTTTATTACAAGACCGGAGGCTCCTATTATGCTTCCTTTTCTTGCTTTAATGTTAACAGCAGCCAAGAAAAAAAAGAACATTACAATAAGAACTACATATCCCATGAATCAATAAATAATATGTCACACGTGAAGTCACAAAGGAATGACCAATAGCATGCTCACAACCCCAATAACTGTCTTTACTGCGAGCAACAAGCCCTCTTTTCTTGCTGCTCACAGTCAAGATAAGTTATACATTTCTTCATACGATTTACTATATTCGGTGTATTTTATTATTATTATTATTATTATTACTTTTATTATTGGTTTCGTGCATGCTTTCATTGTTGATGCTAGATTTCTGTGTTTGTTTTTTCACTGGTGTTACGAATGTCTTGTTTACTTGTCATTTTGAGAGCCGAATGTTCTTCCAGAACGTTCATCTCTTACTCTCCTGTCAGTTTCTGAGGTACGTGCCTCAGATAACACTTACCATCACCGGCTTCACTTTGCGCTTGGCAGCGCGCCTTCTCGCTGCCTTCTTCGTTGTTTTTTCAGTTCAAAGATGGATTGGGGGCAGTTTGACACCGCGTCCTCCACACGTTCTACCCGGAGTACGATATCTTCTTCGGGCGGAGCCTGTGGGTGTGTCCCGCCTTGGTTGGCCGTCTTTGGAGTTGGAGGAGTGTCTTCCATCCTTTTGCACTCCCCTTGCTCACGCCCATTGCCCAATACATATTTTAACCATTTCTTTACTGGATTGAATTTAGTTAAGCATTTTATCCTTTCCACTGAAGGTTTTTTCTTTAGTTTTGTGAGCTTTCCTGTCTCTGGTAATTATTTTGAACATTTAAGGATGTCCAAGAATAATTCTGAAGTTTCTAATAATGATCATTTTCAGGATTTACGCGCCAACTTGAATATTTTACAACAGTACAACAGGCTGTGTCAGCGTCTATGCTGCAGATGTCAAAAAAATTACAAATATCTTTAAAAAAAATTGGCCTCCCAAAATTCTAACGTTTCTGAGGCAAATAAAGGGAGGAAGCGTACTCATTCCAGGATACAATTTGTTTCTGGCACTGAAGATTCTTCCCAACTTGCTGGTCCTTCCCCCATAAGGAGGTTCATACGGTGGAAAAGGGTCCCTCTCAAGGTAATATTACACACCTGAGGGACACAGATGATGACTTAAAATATAAGGATGGGGATGATGATGATACCCAGGGTTTTGATGACCTCTGGCAAGGGCCTCTAGAGAAAAGGTGGAAAATGTATCTTTCTGATTCAGACCTTTCAGCGGATACAAATGATTATACTGTTATGGTTGGATTGGGGGAGCCACTGTTTGATCCCACTTTAATACACCATCCGAATTCTACTGAATGGTTCCCGTCTGAGCATGTGGCAGATAATGTTTCTCTGCATTTAAGACATTCTTTGGACAAATCTACAAGAAATAAACTTCGTTCTGAGTGTACCCGTCCCTCCCTGCCTCAAAACATCACTTCCACTCCAGTTATTGATCCTAATATGGTTTTGTTTTTCTCCAAATATGGTAAGGACCCTAAAAAAGGGGTTGATAGGGCTTGGTCCATTTGTCAGGACAGTCTTTTAGATCTGGTGGGTCCTTTGACCAGAGTTCTTGATTTAGCAGAGGAGGCCAGGTTGGAAGGCTCACAAATTGATCCAACTACCTTATCTAACTGGGCTCAACGGGCAGTATGTATTTTGGGCAATGCAAACACCGCTATCTCCCAGGAGAGGTGTAGAAGTCTTTCTGCTGGGACAGAATGATCAACTAGTCTAGACAAGAAAAGTTCCTCCAATAGGGTGGGAGTCAACCCACAATGCAGAAAAAGAGGAACTAGGAATGACCACATCCTAAAAAAACAAGCACAAATAAAAAGTGAAATATGCACCCATCACCTTAAACTTATGGGAACAGAGGGCGCTAACCAGGTCTGTGACAGGAACACCTGGACTTGGGTAATGAAGATTGCCGGTATGTAACCATGGTATTACCTCCTCATCCGTCTTCCTGCTCCAGTCCTAACAACATGAGCCCAGTGCCCAAGCGAGAGGTGATTGGTGGAGAAAAAATATATAAAGGGCAAGCAACAAAATTATCTGCACAACAAAGGCTGCAATACCAGAAATTATTTTAATTGAAAGAAAACAAGAAATCACATGCATGTGTCAGGAATAACTGACAGAACATGGGAACCTAAGTCTGAAGAAAATCCCCTAGCCAACCACAGATTTTAGTGAGTGATAAATGTGTGGGTTGAAGCCCAAGTGGCTGTACAACAAACGTCTTTAAGAGAAGCCCACTTAAACATCAACCAAGAGAAAGACATATTTCTTGTTGATTTGCCCTAAACTGAAGAAGGAGGAGCCACACCAGAAGCCTTGTAAGCCAGCTCAATAGCTAGTTGAAGTCAACAAGAAAGAGTAGAAGAAGAGGAACAGAGACCCCTCCTTGCCAGGCCAAAACTAACAAGAGGGAGTCCACTCTCCAAAAGGCTTTGTTCTCTTAACTTGAAAGGGTACGAAGAACATCAAGAGTGTGAAACTGTTCTTATTCAGAATTAAAGGGCTCAGGGAAAAAACTGCCAATACAATAAAATAGCAACCAAAAAACAGGCATTTATAGAAAGAAAGGTCTATGGCCTGTAGATGCTCTTAAGATTGATTCATCAAGGCATGTAACACCAAAGAGAGATCCCAGGCGTTGGCAAGACAATTAACCATTGGTCACTGAAGAAAACAAAACTCGTAAGAAGATGAAAAGCCAGAGGGGCAATGACTGAAACAGTTTCACCATGAAAGGCCAAAGTGCCAAACACCCAGCCTGAGGAATTTGAGAGTATCTGGGCTGATATGAGGGAAACTCAGAGGAGAGGAAGGAAGAGGAAATTGCCAATGGGGACCGATCTCTGTACTGAGCAGAAGAGGGGACCAAAATCTCCTCGGCCATTCTGGGACTACTAACAACACCTCCGTCTTGCCCGCCTGCATCTTCTGCAACACCAGAGGAATTAGGCGAAACAAGGAAGAGTTCTCCTTGAAGGAAACAAACTGCAGACATGAGGTAGAAGAGAGCTCTGCTCTGTCACAAATAGATCCAGCCAAGACCTGATGAATCTGAGAACAATCTCCTGGATCAGAATTGTAGAAAGACAGAGTCACTGAGGAAGGGACTGTCCTGTCAAGGAGACAGCAGGCCCTATCTCCCTCCCGGGCAGATAAACTGCCCTCAGAGAATGGAGAATGTCTTCTGCCCAGGGACCTATATTCCTGGAGATAAGATAAAGATGAGACTGTACCCCCTCTAGAGATTAATGTAAGAACGGTAATCATGTTGCGGGTCTGAACAGGTTCTATGATTCTGAAGTACGGGGAAGAAACACAGGACAGATATCTGGACAGCAGCCTGTTTTCTCCAACTGGCAAAATGGTTCTTCTCCAGCTTTGAGCTTAGGATGCTGCACCCCACTGACCCCACCTCACTTCCCTGGCATCTGTGATGACAACTGTAACAGCAGGGGGAGCAAGAAGAAAACCCCTGGGGAGATGTTCTAGAACAAGCCACCACTGCAAGTCCTGAGAAATCTGATGAGTCACTGGGATCAATGCATCGTAATTCTCAGATTTTATATCCCAGTGATGGGGCATGTGGCAGACCAATGGATGTAGGTGGAGACGACCGCACAGAAGAAGGGCAAGGGTCACTGCCATCTCCCCCTGGCTCTATAACCAAAGTCTTGCAGATGCATGAGCCTGGAGGAAAGAAGAAACAACCATTAGCCAGTCATGGAGGTAAAAGGTGTCCTTGAATCCCTTTAGCATGTAGAATACTCACCAACTGACCTAAAAGCTTGGTAAGGACTTTTGAGGCTGAACAGCGACCAAACAGCAGCACTGGAAATTGAAAATGAGTGCCTCGAACTGTAAAACAAAGATACTTCTGATGATCCTTGTGGATAAGAATATCAAGATAAGCAATCCAACATATCCAGGGAAGCTAGAAAGTCCCCTGGCTTGATGAGAGAAAGGATGCTTTGCACAGTCACCATCTTGAAGGACACATGAGGCACATACTTGCTCATTCCCTCCAGATCTAATACTGGCTGAATATCTCCTGTTGTCTTCTGAACAAAGAAACAGAATGAAATAATAACCAGTCTGCAGTTCACTTGGTGACACTAGACAGACTACTGACTTGAGATGCAAGAATTAAATTCCACCTAGAAGAGCCTGACATCGAACAGGATTGTTTGGAAAAGGAGTTGGTTGGAAATTCTATTTGATAACCATTCCTTATCTTTTGCCTGACCCAGGTGTCCAACACCATTGAAAGCCGTTCTTGTAGACAAAACAGAAGATGAACTCACACTGACTTAGTCATTCTTTATTTGGTGAGGGAGAGGAAGCGGGTTTGGCTTGAAACTGGTATTTATCAGACAAAGGGGCCCTATGGCCACAACTCCTCCCACAAAAGGGCTGATTGTTCAACCTTAGATTCCTAGGAGTAAGATTCTTAAATCCATAGCCTCTCCTTCTAGAGAAACTGTGAACTGGTGTAATGAGCTTTTGTGTTTTCCACAGATTTCTTGACTACTTCTTCAAGTGCTGGACCAAAGATCATGGAAGCCCGGAAGGGAAATTTTGGGCAAAATCACCTTCTGAGTAGCATCTGTTTTCCATAAATGGAGCCAAAAATGCCTTTGGGCAGCTATAGCAGCCTCTAAGGCCACAGTAGAAGCACAGATGTTCACAAATGATACATCTGATAAGAAATGTGCCTGCTGTTCCATTACCAAAATCAAGGAGGACAGGTCCACACCTTCATCCAACAGTTCAGCTAGAGCATTAAGTTCTTTAAAAGAGACTAAATAGTATATATGACATAAGTATTTGTCCAAACAGAAAAATTAGCTCTTTTCACTCCCCCCAACCTATTTATGAATCTGGCATTGGGGCAGGACATCTTCGGAAACAGCTGTGCCTTGTGAACATAGCACAGCAATCAAGTTGTTGACTTTAACATTAGGAGGGTATTCCACTGAAAAACCCTCTATTGGCGCAAAATTGAGAGAAATAAACTTTATCCACCTCATTCCATTCATGTGAAAGGGCCTTTCAAACTGTGAGTGAAGAGGCAAGGACTCTGGATCCAGGCGTTGATACGGATTAAAAAAAAGTCCTCCTCACTCCCTCTGGAAACTGAGCCAGAAAATTAAATTTCAGATTGGCTGTTAAATGTTGAAAGAGTTGGGCTAGGTCTGCCCCCTTCACAAAGCAGCCCTTCCACTCCTCATCTTCAAAATCAGTTGAGGGATCAACCCATAAGTCCAGTCTTGAGATTTTCGCAGGAAGAGGTAGCCACTCACAAGCATGAAGTGCAGCCTCAACAGCTGCATGAATCATAATCTGAAGTGATGCCAGGGAAGTATAAGGTTCAAAAGAAGGTCCTCCTGATTTGGTGTATTCTTGGCATTCTCAGTGGGCTCCATAGTGAAACATGCCATCTCATTGATGTTTGTGATGTTTGTGCCATTTCACGGCAACCAAACAACCTACCTCCGGAACTCTCACAGGAACAACCATAATAAAAGTCAGGCAGAATTCACAAGTGCTCAGCGCTCAAAGGAAAAGCCCTGAGCAGGACTCATGCCGGCCTCAATAATAAGAATGAGGAGTGCTTTGCAAGTCCTACACAAATAGAAAGCAGAGCACATGAATCATCCTAAACACAGGATGCTAGGGCAAACCCCATAGTAGGATGTAGTATGGGACAATTGTGTTATATTGTACTCATGTTACTGTTAATGACTTATGTGATTGTTAATGATAGTGTCAGGCTTTTACAGCATGTTTTTTATTATTGCATCACTATATTCCAGAGGAGAGTGTAGGTAAGGTTCTTGAAATTCTCATACTACACTCTTGCCACTGCTGCTGAGATGTCTGCAGCCTTTCCCTACCGTTTCCTTCTGTTGTGGGTTGTATTTTTGAAGAGAAGAAGAATTAAATCTACATTTTCCATCACCACCAGTTGTCATTGTCTTTTTCCCACACCACAATTTTGTACCAGGAGTGGGGTACATTTAAGAATCTGTTTGTTGTGGGGTACATCCTTTATAACCCACAGACAGTAAGATAAGAAAATGTATTTTGAACAAAGGATTCTATTTGTTATTTGGAGCTCCCCACGTACTCAAACACGGAGAGGAATGGAAGAATTACTGTTGATTTCCATATAAACTAAGGACTTGGAAGGCACTTGGCAGGGGCATTGGCAGTACATCAGACCTTGCAGGGTGGGAGGGAAGGGCAGGGGCATGGACTCAGACAACAGATGGCAAGTTGGGTAGGAAAAGCAAGCTAAACATAGAGGGCAAGCAGGAGCATCAATGGCTGCAGAAAGGACCACAAAGGGCAGGAGGGAGGGGGCAGGGACATACAGAGACAACAGAGGACAAGAAAGATTGGGTCAGGGGCAGCAAGCTGCCTATAGAGGAAAGGGCTACATGGGTAGTGGCAGAACAACAGACAGGGTAGGAGGGTGGGAGTAAGAGCCCACACGTAAAGAATGAAGGGTAGGAAGGAGGGGACAGGAACAGCAAGTTGACTATGCAGGATAACCCAGCAGTGGCAGTAAGGTGTCCACAGGGGGTGGCAGGATGAGGCACTGGCACACAGATGGTGAATGATGAGCAGGTAGAAAGGGGCCAGAAAAAGCGATCTGACCACAGTAAGTAGGCCTACAGTGGCAGGGTCAACACAATGGGCCATTGAGGACAGGAGCAATAGGCAGTGGCATCTATATGGAAAACAGAGGGCAGAGGGTGGGAGGCAGGGATAGAAAGCTGACCACAGAGGTCAGTCTGGATTGGGCAGGGCCAGCACAATGGTCCGTGAAGGGCAGGAAGGGGGAGCTAGAACACACATGTGGAGAATGGAAGGCAGTAGGGACGGGGGCATGGCCAGCAGTCCGACTCAGAGGTCAGTCAGGAGAGGCCAGGGCATACAGACAGAGAACAGACAGCAGGCAGGGCAGCATAAGGGCAGAAGCAGCAAGCTGACTGTGGCCATGCAGATGGAGAACAGATGGCAAGCAGGAGAGAAGCATTGACAGGTGCAGCAAGCTGACCACCAAGGCAGGTTGTAGTGGGTGGGCCTTCACCAGTCCCTGGATGCTAATGGCTGAAGGCTGTGGATAGTGCAGGTGTTGGCTGAACTTGTTAAAAATTCACAGAAAAAACAAAGGTTAAATAGATGTTATACTCATGATCTTCTCTAACATTAAAATAAAAACAAGAATTCACTGAAAAACAAGGGTAAAGTGACATTATAGTTAGGTATGATAATAAGATCCTAGTTTACATGAAAAAGCCCTAAAAATGCATTGAAAAATACAAAGGTAAATTAAGTAATATTATAGGTATGTGTTAAAATGAAATAAAATGTAACACTTCAAAAACAACAAAAAAACACTGAAATTCTCCAGTTATAGTTCAGTGAGTTAACTGTAACTTGCACCCCCACCATATACTGTCTATGACCTCACATATTTTGAGGATGAGGAGAGTACCTTCGCAGCATACCGTTGTACTTGGCAATGACAAATCACAATGGGGGTCATTACAACATTGGTGGTAAAAGCCGCTTACCGCCGTGCAGAAGACCGCCAATACACTGCTGCGGCTGCGGAATTCCGCCACAGCTATTATGACCCACGTCTCGGAATCCGCCAAAATTCGGACACCCACACAAGTCCTCCACACCAAAGGTCAGTGATAAACTGGTGAAAACAAAACCTCCACCGTCACGCCAACAGAAACACGCCCATGCTATTATGACCCATGAATCCATGCGGCGGTCTTTCAACCGCGGTATTCCATTGGTGGTACACAGTGCCGCGCTCAAAATACACACATCTCCAAAACACCACCACATTGGACAAATCAAAATACACACACCTGATACACATACACACACCACTCCCACACAATCAATACTATATAAAACACACACCCACATCACCCACAAACCCCTACGACCAAAAATTATAGACAAAGGCGAGAGAGAGCACAGCATCGACAACCCCACCACACAGAGGCACACAACACCATCACCCACACAACATCCACGCACAAAACACCACACACCACTACACATCACCACACTCATCACCACATACACCACCCCACACATCCCCTACACCACCCCATGGCACGCCAAAGACACCCCAGGTTTTCGGAGGAGGAGCTCAGGGTCATAGTGGAGGAAATCGTACAGGTAGAGCCACAGCTATTTGGATTACAGGTGCAGCACACCTCCATTGCAAGGAAGATGGAGCTATGGCGAAGAATAGTCGACAGGGTCAACGCAGTGGGACAGCACCCAATAAATCGGGAGGACATCAGGAAGAGGTGGAACGACCTACGGGGGAAGGTGCGTTCCGTGGTCTCCAGGCACAACATCGCGGTTCAGCGGACTGGCGGCGGACCCCCACCTCCTCCCCCACAACTAACAACATGGGAGGAGCAGGTCTTGACCATTATGCATCCAGAGGGCCTTGGAGGAGTCAGTGGAGGAATGGACACTGGTAAGTCAAATCTTAAATATCATATCCCCCACCCTACCTGCATGCTATCACACACCCCCACCCTCACCCCTCCCCTATCACTCCAACTCCTCACTAATGTACTAAGAACAGAAACCACCCATCCCAACACCAAGCCCTGCATGACACAACAAAGCATGGACAACCATCACTAAAGCATGCCAACTACACATACCCATAACACACCCTAACCATCATCACACAAGCCCCCACACAGGAATGCTAGCACTGGGGTACACGGTCACCCACCCATTGCACACCATGACACACACAGATGCAATAATCATGTTTTACACCCCTGCAGGACCACTACCTAACGTCACCAGACAGGAGGGTCCAGACATCTCTACCCCACCCACAGAAGAGGCCCACAGTGATGACAGCAGCTCTGGCCAACTGGATCCAGATGACCAGCCCGGACCATCGTGGGCCTCGGGACAGTCGGTTCCCCTCGCACATCCACAGCCCAACACTGACCTTCCACCTTCTGGAAACACCAGTACAGCACCCATCCAGCGGGCCCATACCTCCGTCCCCAGGACACGTCAATCAGCTGTGTGTCCACCATTACAGGGAACCCAGGATAACCGACCACCCCAACAACAACAGGGACCTGGGGGCAGTGGTAGTGGGCACACGGTCCAGGGGACGGAGGCACAGGAACACAGGGGAACTGGGAGGACTGCTGTGCGACAGGGGCGGACAGGCCAAGGGAACCCACTCTCCACGAGGCCCTCTCATCCATCATGGGAGCATACCACCACTCCCAGGAGACGATGACTACGGTCCTGGCCAAGTTTCAGGAGACCCAGCGCCTGCAGGAGGAACTGTATTTGGGGTTCAGGGAGGAACTCAGAACCATCAGCTCCGCCCTGGGCACCATCGTAGGGGTGCTGAAGGACATACAGAACACCATGAGGGACACCGTGGCACTCCAAGGGGCCCCTGACACTAGCCTGGAGGATGAACTGCCCACCACCTCCACCGGCGCTAGTGGACAGGACGCCCCGCCACAGGACCACCACACCAGCACCCCACCCCCTGCAGACAGAGAACCACCCCGCAAGCGGTCCCTGAGATCCAGGAACAGGACAGAGCACAATGGCAAGACCCCCGCCAAGAAATGAGACCACCGTGATTATCATCCCACTGTCCCACTTTGTAACCCTGTCCATATTGGAACTGCCCCAGCTCCACTTCCTATGCCCATACGGGCAATGCACCTGTGAGACTAATAGACTGGACTCTGCCATGGACATTCCTCCACCATCACCCATCACCATTTTACCACCCCCTCCAATAATTAGCACTTCAATAAACACCCTTGAAGCACAAAACAATCTGGAGTCAGTCTGTGATTTTGAAAATGTGTATTAGCTATGACAATGACAAAATCCATTTGAAAATGTAATGTCAACATACCTATGTCACACATCACAAGTCCATGAAGGATGCAAGCAGATGACACACGTTGGTAACCACACCTGTGAAATCGTAATGGAAATGTACAACTCAGTTACCAAATACTGCTTGAAATTATCAGACAGGATAGAGGTAGAAGTGTGAAAGAAAATGTATTAGGAAATAAAGTGTTCTCACCTGTGTGTCACTGGAAATATTGCTGTATGACTGAGTCCCTGTTGTCAATGTCTTCTTCCTCTGCTTCCTCCTCATCACTGTCCACAGGCGCCACAACACAGTCATCTGGACCATCCTCCTGCAGAAAAGGCACCTGGTGTCGCAAAGCAAGATTTTGAAGCATAGAGCAGGCGATGATGATCTCGCACACCTTCCTTGGTGAGTAGAATAGGGATCCACCTGTCATATGGAGGCACCAGAACCTGGCCTTCAGGAGGCGGAAGGTGCGTTCGATCACCCTCCTAGTCCGCCCATGGGCCTCACTCTAGCGTTCCTCTGCCCTTGTCCTGGGATTCCTCACTGGGGTCAATAGCCAGGACAGGTTGGGGTAACCAGAGTCCCCTAATAGCCACACCCAGTGCCTCTGGAGTTGTCCCATCACATAAGGGATGCTGCTATTCCGCAGGATGTAGGCGTCATGCACTGAGCCATGGAACATAGCATTTACCTGGGAGATGTACTGGTCTGCCAAACATACCATCTGTACATTCATCGAATGATAACTCTTCTGGTTCCTGTACACCTGTTCACTCCTGTGGGGGGGGACCAGAGCTACATGGGTCCCATTAATGGCACCCAGGATGTTAGGGATATGTCCCAGGGCATAGAAGTCACCTTTAACAGTAGCCAAATCCTCCACCTGAGGGAAAATGATGTAGCTCCTCATGTGTTTCAGCAGGGCAGACAACACTCTGGACAACATGTTGGAAAACATAGGCTGGGACATCCCTGATGCCATGGCCACTGTTGTTTGAAATGACCCACTTGCAAGAAAATGGAGCACTGATAGCACCTGCACTTGAGGGGGGATTCCTGTGGGATGGCGGATTGGTGACATAAGGTCTGGCTCCAACTGGGTACACAGTTCCTGGATTGTGGCACGGTCAAACCTGTAGGTGATGATTAAATGTCGCTCCTCCATTGTCAACAGGTCCACCAGCGGTCGGTACACCGGAGGATTCCGCCATCTCCTCACATGTCCCAGCTGACGGTGTCTAGGAAGGACAACAGCGACCACAGAGTCAAGCATCTCAGAGGTATGTACCCACAGCTACACAGAACATGAAACAAAATCCAAAAAGTTGTCTGTATGTGTG
Organism: Pleurodeles waltl; assembly: GCF_031143425.1. Classification (NCBI taxonomy): domain Eukaryota; kingdom Metazoa; phylum Chordata; class Amphibia; order Caudata; family Salamandridae; genus Pleurodeles; species Pleurodeles waltl. The sequence continues at coordinate 885,277,156 of NC_090436.1, read as the reverse complement.
TTGAGTCCAGGCCTAGGTATGTGTGACGCAGTTGAAAATGAAGCCATGTGGGCCCCTGAAATGGCGGCTGCCTGACCTCTAAACTGGGACAATGGGATGTGAGGTAACTGCGCTGGCGTTGTACACCGTCGCGGTAGGCGGTCGAAGACCTCAGCGCAATGTTGCATTGGTTAACATTGGACCCTATGGGTCCCAGGAGCCAATGGCGAAATGCGCCGGCGGTGATGATACGCCCCGCGGCGGACGTCACCGCTGCGGACGTGACCGCCATTTTCTATCTGTTCAATCACTCGATACCTGATCTTAGACAGGAGAGGACCTATACTGCAAGTGATGCTGTGACCTCGGTCTGGAAGAGACAATGGCACATGCGTCTGGGGAAAGGGCCCCTGCCTTCACTGCACAGGAGTTGGAGAAGCTCGTGGACAGAGTCCTCCCCCAGTACACGCTACTCTACGGTCCTCCAGACCAACAGGTGAGTACATAGGGTGCAAGTTGTATGGGCTATGCCTGGGTGGAGAGGGCTGGATGTAAGAAGGAAGGGGGCAGAGTTCTGCGAGCATGAAGGACTGTGAATGCATGTGCCACATGGCAAGGGTAGGGATGTGGGCCACTCACTTCGACGGTGCAGTTGGTAATGACTTCTCTTCTTCCCCTGTACATGTCATGTAGGTCAGCGCCCACCAGAAGAAGGATATTTGGTGTGCCATCGGCAAGGATGTCCGGACCCTGGGGGTCCACCAGAGACGGAGCACCCAGTGCCGTAAAAGATGGGAGGACATTCGCCGCTGGAGCAAGAAGACGGCGGAGGCTCAGCTGGGGATGGCCTCCCAACGAGGGAGAAGCACCCGTCGCACCATGACCCCCCTGATGTTCCGGATCCTGGCGGTGGCCTACCCTGAGTTGGATGGGCGCATGAGGGCATCACAGCAGACACAAGGGGGTGAGTACACTCTCATTCTGCTGACTTTGCACGCAGTGGAGGGGTCTGGGTGGGGGAGGAGGGCTGTGGGTTTCCCTAGGCCAGGGCGAGTTCCGTAGGCTAGGCCCTTCCGTAATGCAGGCCATGTGGCACTCCACCCCACCTCTGTAGAGTGCCAAGTACAGGTATACATGCCCCTGTGTCATCTATGTGTGCAGATGTCCACCATAGCCATGTAGGCCATATCCCAGGAACTGCATCTGTAGAGCCCAACAGCGCGGCGTAGTGCAGGGGGCTGCTGTGTCTGTATTGTCTGCCAACGGTAGCGGTAAGCCATGCACTCAACCTGTCTTTCTTCTGTTCCCCCCCCCACCTTTTTGTGCTCTCCCTGTTCTTTTGTGCACCAGCATCATCAGGCAGAGCTACAGTGGCACCAGAGCACGAGGGAGCTGCATCCCACATGGCCATGGAGGGCCACACCACGGACTCTGAATACACCAGTGGGACGGAGGGCGAGGGGAGCTTCACAGTGGTCACCGGATCAGCAACCAGTGACACGGACTCCTCCTCCGATGGGAGATCCCTTGTGGTGGCTGCAACATCTGTGCCCCACACTTCTACAGGTACAGCCGCCACCCCCCCTACCAGCACCGCCCTCCCAGCAGCCCCTCAGCCTTTGCCCCGTGCCCGTTCACCCAGGAGGGTGGGCATCACCTTCGCCCCAGGCACCTCAGCCCCTGCCCCTGTCACCTCTGCTGAGGCCATTGACCTCCTCAGGTCACTCACGGTTGGGCAGTCTACCATTCTGAATGCCATCCAGGGTATAGAAAGGGAGTTGCAACACACTAATGCATTCCTGGAGGGCATTCATTCTGGTCAGGCTGCCCATCATCGAACCCTGCAATCTCTGGCCTCAGCACTGATGGCAGCCATTGTCCCTGTGTCTAGCCTCCCCCCTCCAACTTCCTCCACCCAGACCCAATCCCCTGTACCTCTGCCTATCCCAAGCACACCATCAGACCAGCCTGCACACACGTTAACACACAAGGGCAGCTCAGGCAAACATAGGCACCACACATCCCACAGGCACTCACACAAGCATCACCCACATACAGACACAGCAACATTCACTGCCTCCACTGTGTCCCCCTCCTCGTCATCTCCCTCCTCCCTCCCAGTGTCATCTACACTCTCACCTGCATGCACTACCAATACAGCCACTAGGACTCGCACCAGAACACCCACCACCACACCCCGCTCACCTGCACTCACCACCCCCACTACCATTTACACGTCCCCTGTGTCCTCTCCCAGTGTGTCTGTGACACCCCCTCCCAAAGTACACAAACGCGGGCACACACACACCCAACATCCATCCATCTCACGACAGCCTCCAGAACATGCACCTGCACCCAAATCATCAAAAGTTACACCTCCTACAACCGCCTCCTCTTCCTCCAATCCCAGACCCCCTCCAGCCACCGTCCCAGTGTTCGTCAGAAACTTTTCCTGAGCAACGTTGACCTCTTTCCCACCACCCCCCCTCCAATTCATAGGTCCCGTACTAGCACCTCAGCCAATAAATCTCTGGTACCAGTGGTGCCTGTTAGAGGTATGTGGGGGGCACCGGCCACCAGGGCACCCAGTGTGACACGGAGCCAAAGCACAACCAGTCCCCCCCTGTGAAGCACCAGAAGTTGGACAGTGTCCGACGGGAGAGGGGGAAGACTCCTGCCAGCAAAGCCGCTAACAAGGGTCCTGGGGGGAGTGTCGAGTCAGCTGTGACTCCTCCCAAGGTGGTGAAGGGGCTGAAGAAAGCGCCAAAGTCTGGGAAGAGCAGCACGGCGGAGAAGGCCGCCATCATCCCCACTGCCCAGGACGCCACCGCCAGCCCCATCGTCACTGGTTAGGAGACCACCGCCAGAGTCAGTGCCCAGGAGGGCAGCCCAATCGTCACTGGTCAGGAGACCACCGCCAGAGTCAGTGCCCAGGAGGGCAGCCTAATCGTCACTGGTCAGGAGACCACCGCCAGAGTCAGTGCCCAGGAGGGCAGCCCAGTCATCACTGGTCAGGAGACGCCAGAGTCAGTGCCCAGGAGGGCCCCGGCAGCCACAGCCCTGCTGGGCAATGAGGGACCGCCATGGCAAACACCGCTGCACAGGTCAGAGACAGCAAAGTCAAGCACTGCTGAACAGGGCAAGCACCGCTGAACAGTACAAGGACCGCCATGGCAAGCACCGCTGAACAGGTCAGAAACTGCTAAGTCAAGCACCGCTGAACAGGGCAAAGACCGCCATGGCAAACACCGCTGAACAGGTCAGAAACTGCTAAGTCAAGCACCGCTAAACAGGGCAAGCACCGCTGAACAGGGCAAAGACCGCCATGGCAAGCACCGCTGAACAGGTCAGAAACTGCTAAGTCAAGCACCGCTGAACAGGGAAAAGACCGCCATGGCAAGCACCGCTGAACAGGTCAGAAACTGCTAAGTCAAGCACCGCTGAACAGGGCAAAGACCTCCATGGCAAGCACCACTGAACAGGTCAGAAACTGCTAAGTCAAGCACCGCTGAACAGGGCAAAGACCGCCATGGCAAGCACCGCTGAACAGGGCAAGCACCGCAAAAGCAAGCACCGGTAGCCCATGTGCGGCAGGGGCAGTGACGGAACTGGGACCGTCACGGGGAGAGTGATGCACTCTGGGCACCAGTCCCCCTCCAGAACCAGTGGAGAACAGCATCCACTACCTCAGTCCTTAACAGGATGAAGCACTCTGGGCACCAGTCCACCTCCAGAACCAGTGGAGAACAGCATCCACTACCTCAGTCCTTAACAGGATGAAGCACTCTGGGCACTAGTCCCCCTCCAGAACTAGTGGAGAACAGCATCCACTACCTCAGTCCTTAACAGGATGAAGCACTCTGGGCACCAGTCCCCCTCCAGAACCAGTGGAGAAAAGCATCCACTTGTGAGACTGTGGCTTTGCACTCCCCAGGATGGTACAGTGGGCAAACCACCCACTGCAAAGACTTGTGAGACTGTGGCTTTGCACTCCCCAGGATGGTACAGTGGGCAAACCACCCACTGAAAAGACTTGTGAGACTGTGGCTTTGCACTCCCCAGGATGGTACAGTGGGCAAACCACCCACTGCAAAGACTTGTGAGACTGTGTCTTTGCACTCCCCAGGATACATCAATGGGCATGGAGCCACGTCGTGGATCTGGCGTGGTGCTGTCATCCGGCTGAGGTGCCCCCCCCTTCCCTTCCCCCTGAGGTGCCTGTTGTATTTCCATCTGATGCCCCAGCAGTGTTTTCTCCGTTTCTGGACAGGTATCGTGTGTGGGCCTCGCCCATGCATTTTGGGCCTAGTGGTCCACAGACATTGAATGGTGCATACCTGCACTACTAATAGTGATGTATAATTTTTTTTAATGTGTATATATATATGCATATATTAGCTTACTGTATTTTGATATATTACAATGGTTGAACTCATTTCCTTCTTCCGGGGGGGGTTGGGGTTGTTACTGTGATGTTTGCAAATGCATTGGTGTGTGTGTTGTAGTGTGCGAGGGTCGGGGTGGGGGTGTTGCATGTGTGTGTCCCTGACTTTTGCCTCCCCCCTCCCGTATTGTCTTCGGCGCTGGCGTTGCTGATGATCGTAGAGGAGCAGGAATACTATCGCAGGGAGTATTTGGAGTTCCGGCTCCATGGTGCCCTCCTTCCTCGTGGAGTGTGTTGAGGTGAGCGTTTTCCCTTTGAAATGGCTGTTTCCGGCGTGTTTTTATCCACGGTGAATCCGCCCCGGAAAAGGTGGCGGATTGGCCTGTTGTAATACTGTGGGCGGTACTTTGTCTTCCGCCTGTCTGTTGGCGGTGACCGCCGCGCTGCTTGTCTGTACCGCCGTGGCGGTCGGAGTGTTAAAGTGGCTGTCTTTGTTGGCGGTTTCCGCCACGGTCATAATTCCCTTTTTTTTCCACCGGCCTGTTTGCGGTATTACTGCCGCTTTAACACCATCCGCCAGGGTTGTAATGACCCCCAATGTGATTTGTTAATGAAGGCCCTTGTAAGATAAAAAGGCAGCCATATTGTTTAGACCACACGTTGTCTTTGTTCTGTGTTTTAATGTGAAATATATGTTATTACTCTTTTTTAATGTAGAGGAAAATGGGAGGCAGCTTTGCAAACTCTAGAGTGGTAAGGAAAAGTAGTTTTATTGATTTATATTTTTTAGAAGGGTTTATGGAGTACCTCAGTATCTTTTCAAAAGTATCTGGAAAGTACAGTGGTCCTTATGGAAAAGTAAAGAAAGCATTTGTATCTGACAAACTACAATACAGAGTGGCTCATAAAAGGATTTAAATATGTTTGTCAAACCAGGTTTTTAGGTTTGAAATGAAAACATGGTTTACATAGGTTGTAAAATGTACACCATCAGGATGATACATTGCTGCACAGTATTATTTCAAATTCAAATGACAAACTGTAGATGCTTCATTATCTCAAAGGAATGCTGAGACTACCGTGCTGATATGTATTTGAGTTTTTTCAAACTTATCAGCATTTAGAGAATATCATAATTTTCACCTTTGTCTCTGACAAATATTTTAGAATACCAAATGTGTGTTTGTAAACATAGACATTAAGATACTAAAGGTTTCCTTAATTTTAATTTCCAGTCTAACTCCAGTGAAGTGCCCTATGTCATTGCCATCACAGTGTATAACCATAACATAGGGATGGGCACATTTACTAACAGAGGAAAGTAGAAGAAGTAACTGATTCCATTTTAAACCTCTTTCACCAATCCATGTTATTTCAACTTCTTTCAAACCTAAAGTATTTTCAACATATGCCTTCGTGGCATGCTTTCTGGCCCAACAAATTAAACTGTTCCCAACAAGTCAAACCCCATTTTGCACATACACTGATATAAATGAATGAAGAACACAGAGACAGATAAACACATGTATAAAGAATTAGATGATTGGCCCTTATGAAAGCACATAATGTAAATCAACTTAATTGTGAAAGGGGCCAATTCTTGGCGTATATGCAATTTGGGCTATTAACATAGCACAGTATTATCAAAAACAAAACAAGGAAAGAAAAAAATAAGTCTGCAACAATGAGATATAACAAGTATTAGAAGGGTATTTTAAACTATTTTCTTGGCCTGTGACAATAAAACCCAATAGAATACTGGATAAGAAATACAATTAAGAAGTAAAGCATTATGTGATTGGTTATTAACTCAAAGTGGGCTATAAACACAGCCCAGTACTACTGAATAACATCAACAATGGTACAAACAATACAGCTGTATTTCTTCTTCCTCATAGAGTGGCATATAGTAGAGCAGAATGCTGTAGGGTGGAGTGGCAAAGAGTGGAGTAGAGTGGCATCGAATGTATTGGCATAGAGTGGAGTGTCATACATTGGGCAGAGAGATTGAAAATTATATCTCATCACCTCCATCTCTACACAAGCCACTCCACTGTATGACAAGCCGCTCTACTCTATGACACTCCACTCCACTGGACTACTCTCCAAGCTACTGCACTCTACAACACTCCTCTCCACTATATTATATGACACTACACTCTACAACAGGCCACTACACTCAACGAGGCGCCACTACACTCTATGCCTCTCCACTTTACACCGTTCCACTCTGACACACTCTATGATACGCCACTCTATGACATGCTACTCCACTCTATGCCACTCAACTCTCTTCTATTCTATGCCACTCCAGTCTACGAGATCACTCTACAACACTCATGCCACTCCACTCTATGACGTAACACTCCACTGTACAGCATGCCACTTCACTCTGTGGCACACCACTCCTCCCTACAGCACTTTTCTTCAGTCTATGCCCCCCTACTTTATGCCACTCTATGACATGCCACTCCACTCCAGTCTATGACACCCCACTCCATTTTGTGACACCCCACTCCACTTAACTCTACAATATGCCACTCCACTCAGACATGTCACTCCAATCTATGACACTCTATGCCACTCTGCTCTATGACACACCACTCCACTCTACGACAATCCACTTCACTGTACCACATGCCCCTCCACTGCATGACATGCTGTTTCACTCTTCAACACGCTACTCCACTTTATGCTGCTCCACTCTAAGACTCTTCACGACACACTAGTCTATAACACACTTTCCACTCTACACCACTCCACTCTACAACTCTCTACTTCACTCTGTGCTACTCCACTCTGCACCACTCCACTCCACTCTATCATATGCCAACCCATTCCGTGACACTCTGCTCACTCTGCACACTCCATGCCATTCTACTCTGCGATACACCACTCCAATCTACAACATGCCACTCCACTCTTCACCGCTCACTCCACACCTCTCCATGCTAAGACACTCTATGACACACCACTCCACTTTACTCTATAACATGCCACTCCACTCTCCACCATTCCATTGTACTCCATAATACACCACTCTCCTCTATGACACTCAACAGCACTCTGCTCAACTCTCTAACACTGAAGGCAAATCCCTCTATACTACTCAGTCCCAATCCACTCTTCCACACTCTACTTCACTGCACCTCACTCTACAACACTCTGTTCCACTCTGTGCCGCTCTACTCCAGTATGCCGCCCATCGTCACTTTACTCCATTTGCTCTTTGACACATTCCTCTACTTTACTCTACTACTCCACTCTATGTCACTCTATTCCACTCAACTCTACACTATTCTATACCACTCTACAGTGCAAAACTCCATGCCTCTCCACTCTGCCACACTCGATGAAACTCTGCTCCACTGTATGGCACTCCATTCTATAGCATTCTACGTCTCTCTATGCCACTCCACTCTACTACACTCCACTCTACAACACTCCACTCTATGACACTCTAAGATACTCCACTCTGTAACATGCCACTCCACTCTGCGACACACCACTCCACTCTAAGACATGACATGCTACTCTACTTTACCCCATTGTACTCTATGCCCTTCAACTCTACGGCACTCTATGACACATCACTCTATGATACACCAATCTACTCTATTCTACAACATGCCTCATTGCTTTACTTCACTTCACTGTATGCCACTCTGTGCCACTCTACTCCACTCTGTGATACTCTATAATCCTTCACTCTATGACCGCCTATGCAACTCCCTCTATGCTATTCAGTGCCACTATACTCTATTCAACTCCAATACACTAGTCAACTGTACTCCACTGTACTCCACTACTCCACTCTTCACCACTCCACTCTATGCTACTTTATGCCACTCCACTTTCTGACACTCTATGCCATGACTCTACCAAACTCTAAGACACTCTACTCTACTCTATGCCACTCCACTTTAGTCCAATCTATGCCATTCCACCCTACCCCACTCTACCTTACTCTATGACACTCTACTCTACGCACTCAACTCTACAATACTCCACTCTATAACACTATCCTCCACTCTACTCTGTGCCACTCCAATGTACGCCACTCTACTCTATGCCACAACATTCTATGCCACTATACTCCAGTTTGCTACTTCACCCTACAGCATTCTCCTTACTCTATGCCACTCAATGACACTACACTCAATGACACTCTACTCGACAAAACTCCACTGAATGACACTGCACTCTATGACACTCCACTGTAAAACACTCCATTTAACCTTACTGCACTCTAAACATAATCAGGTATCACTGTAGTAATATACTGTAAACTTATCATCTAATATGAAGCCAGCATAATGCACATGTTTTACTTACCTTACACTTACCTTTCAGCTCTATATTAATTAAAATGGTGTATTTCTGATACATGAAAAATATGGTTAATATTGGTTCAAGAGCTTCATCTTTTGAGACATTTGGTTAGTTGAGACAAGAACGTGTTTTTTCTTCCTTTTTTTATTTTTTCTGGAGTTTTGTTTCAGGAGATCAATGTGATTTCATAAACAAATAGTCTAAACAGGAGAGTGTAGAATACATTTTCAAATACACTAAGTCTGATGAGGAGGGCACTGATCTCTCTCTCCCACAACAATAACAGTATGGCATAAGAGACAGTGGCCCTCATTCTGACCCTGGCGGTCGGCGGAGAGACGGCGGTCGGACCGCGAACAGACCGGCGGTATTAAAAATGGCATTCTGACCGCGGCGGTCCCCGCCGCGACCGACCGCTACTTCTCCACTCCGACCGCCGCGGCGGTCATGACCGCGGGGCTGGAGTTTGCGCACTCCGGCCCGGCGGTCGTCCCAAGACCGCCAAGGGTATTATGACCCTGCCTACCGCCGCGGTTTCTTGCGGGCGGGAACCGCCGTGCGAACCATGGCGGTAAGCACTATCGGGGCCAGGAAATTCCTTCCCTGGCACTGATAGGGGTCTCCCCCACCCCCCACTACCCACCCGAGTCCTCCCCCCACACCCTCCACCCCCCTGCCACCCCCCAGAGGTGGTACGAACCCCCTCCCCACCCCCACCCCGAGATGCACATACATGTACCCCGACATGCACACACCCCCAACATGCACATATACACACCCCCTACACACACATACACAACGGGGACACATACCCGCACACATACATGCCGACATGCGCACCTGCCGAACAGCACACATTACCCATAGACACAGCAGCACCCCCCGCCCGCATACACGCACTCACACACCCCCTCTACACACTCACACGCACACCCCCATGCACGCCCACATCACACAACACCCCCCCACCCCCTCCCCTCACGGACGATCAACTTACCTTGTGCGTTGGTCCTCCGGGAGGCGACGGGAGCCATAGGGACGTGACCGCCAACAGAAGACCGCCAACAGAAGACCGCCACACAGAAATGTGGGTCGTAATTCTTTGGGCGGTGTTCTGCTGGCGTGGCGGTGGAGGTTGACCAGTCTCCACTTTCCCGCCGACCGCCAGTGTGGCTGCTGGCGGTTTTCCGGCGGAACGCTCCCAGCGGTCAGAATGCGCACAGCGGCACACCGCCGCGGTCGGCGGTCTTCACCGCGGCGGTAACTCAGCGGTCTTGCGAAAAGACCGCCAAGGTCAGAATGAGGGCCAGTATGTGGCAGGACTGTTATGCTGCGCTAAAACTTCTCTATTCTGCCTCAACACATCTATTGGCACCACGGTGTCAGGAGCAGGTAGTAATGCAGGGACCAATGCACTGGATACTGGTCGAGGTAGTGCTGGAGCAGAAGAAGCAGAAGGTCCTACTGGAGGATCAGATACAGCAGGTGGTGGTGGAGGTCCAGGTGATGCAGAAGTTGAAGGTGTTGCAGTAGCCGAAGAGGTGGCCATTGCCAATGTTCCTGCTTCGGTCTCTTCTAATGCCTTCAGGTGCCTTCATTGGGCATATGCAAACCTGGTTGAACAAATTTTCTGCAGGTGTTTTCTCATTCTCGCTGAGCCAAATGAGTACTGTTTGACTTTCTCACCGGAAATTACTTTATTGCATAGGTTCCAAGTTACCATTTTGGAATTCACAATTTTCTATCCAGGTGGCAATGACAAATACTTCAATACAATTGAATCCTTGGGTTTCTTCCTCTGCTCTGCCTCCTACTCTTCCTCTTGCATCCTTCACTTCACCAGGACAGGATCTTCTTGTTGAGCCATTGCACTGCTGCAGAATCTCCAACCTGGCTTCGGAGCATAAGATTTTCCCCCATGGAAAACACACAACCTTCACCTTTTAAGAGCTCAATTGAAATGGGGAAAAGGGTTTCCTATTCCTGTTTCCTACAATGGACAGAGTTGTAAGCCAATGAAATACTGCTTAACAAAAGCAAAAGTAAGAATAAAAAATAACTAGACATGAAACCCTACATCCATAATTTTAATAGCATTTTAAAACTTTCTGGCGGAACCATTAAAGTGCTGAATTATCAAAAAGATAAAAACATATATATTTATTAGCATAATAATAGTCAGCATGTGGTTAAAAACAACTTATTTTGTTTTGAAAATACACACTTAATGAAAAAAACAAAGGTTTAGGATTAATTAGAGTTAGGGAAACTTCCTTTATTTTTTCTATAGGAAAACAACCTAAATTATAAACCTTAAAAATTATTAAGTTATTGTTATACCTTCACAATTATGGCTGAAACTTATAATTAATTCTTTATCCTGAAATTACTGTAACTCCGGCTTCTCCTTGCAGAGTCTTATCAACTCGCTCTCCAGACTGAACTAAATTCACACCTTCCACATGCACTGCTTCTATCATATCATCTTACATCACGTTCAGCATGTTTTATCACAGCATTCATAAGAACACTCGTGACATCTGAAATGAAGTCATTTATATGAAGCCTGTGTATGGTAGAGATCCAAGCTATAGTTAATTTAGTCTGGGTAGTGAGTTGACAAAACTCTGGGCCTAATTATGAGTTTGGCGGAAGGGAACACAAGTCTGCCAAACTCCCAACAGGTTGGCTGCCGCCGTGGTGGTGACCACCCCTCTGAACCTATTATGAGTTTTCCACTAAGCTGACACGCGGCAACATATATTTCCGCCCATCAGCCTAGCGGGAAACTGGCAGCAGCATTATCCTCAGCTTGAAATTGAGCCAGCGGCAATGCTGTTGCCTGCAGGGTGCACTAGCACCATCAAAATGTTCACTGTCTGCACAGCAGTGAACATTGCAATGGTGCTGGGAAGGCAGACCCTGCACTGCCCATGGAAAGTGCCCTCTTGTGGCCCCCTGCACCTGTTCTCCAACAGCTTTTTCATGGTGGTAAAACTGCCATGAAAAGGCTGGCGGAGAATGAAGTCGTAATCAGGAGGGCGGTGCTGCATGCAGAATCGCCCTGGCTGATTACGACCATCACCCACCATCAACCCTTCAGGATCACTGATCCTGATGGAGACGGCGGAATTCTGGTGGTCTAACCGCCAGGGTCTTAATGTGGTGGTCGGACAGCCACAGCAGCTGTGGTCCTGACTACCAGCCTTTTGGTGAGGCCCTTTGGAAAGAAGTGTGCTGGTTATAGTAAATCTGGGAGCAAAGAAAACATTTAAACATACACTGAAATACAGGAATGTTTTATATTCTTACTAGGTATATAAAATGCATGCAAGTAGTACATATTTCCATTTTCCTAAGTGCTGGACAGAAAATTTTGAAATTAGAAAGCAACAAAAATGCACCTGTACACACATTGAACTGCTGTTGGAAGCTTAAAATGTAACTAGACTGTGTTGGCTGTACGTTGTAACTTGCACTGCAGTGAAGAAGGAGGGTGAAAGCCTCTGCAATGTTGAGGTCTCATGTTTGGTGCTGTGTGGCATATGAAATGCAGCAGATCAGGGCCCAACCTACGCTTATAAGACAAGCTGTACTATATTTTCAAATGCAGCATTGTGCCGTCCTTTGTTTTGGCAATGTGGTCTAGCAAAGGATGTGTTGTAGTTATTTGGTAAATGAATTACTGGATGTTACTTTAGACCGGAAATACTGCACATAAATCGGTGCAAAACTGAAGTATGAGTTCAACAATCTCACAAGACGTAGATATATACTTTAGGCTGCAGAAATTGCTTTCTTGCATTGCTCATGCTTTTTAAAAAAATGGTTTTATTCCAATAATGGTAGATGTGCAGCATGTTTACTGTAAAATAGATTTAGAAAGGTTGTGTGAAAGAATAAAGACTAAAAGTAGAACGTGAGACAAAATACGTATAGTATGTGTGTTTAGAGCATGGTCTGACATAACTGATAACATATGGTAGGGTAAGGGGTTGGTTGTAGGGTGGTGTGAGGTAAGAATTGGGTAAAGGTTTTGTCATCTTAATGGATTGACAGTAGAGTAAGGTTAGATTAAGAGGTGGTGCAAAGGAAGGTATAAAGCATCCATTCACCCTCTAAACTGCATGAATTACAAGGCAGGTCAAGAATATCCTATCATCATACCAATATTTTACAAGGTAACAATAGGTAAGTTTAATAGGTAAATACAATAATAGATTTAGATAGATTACATAAAGGTAAATATAATATATTTACCACAATAATGTAATAGCAAGTGATGTGCTAGATGCAATATGATTGTTTGTTTAAATCAATGGCCTTAATTTAGTGTTATACAGGTGTATTTGAAGGTGTTAGAATTGGAGTAAGAGGTAGTGTTAGGATTAGGATAAGGGATAGAGTTAAGGTATGGTTAGAATTATGGACTGATGTATTCTAAGGGCGTCGGGGTGTAGATGATGATACCTAGAAACATTGTAAGTGAAGCTGTGGCAGAAGAATGGCACTGGATGTTGTTCAGTGGTATCCTACTCAAACATTTCAGAGACCACATTGTTAAAGTGAATAGAGGGTTATCTTAGGGGTTACGTTATGTCTATATAAAATTCATGCATATTACTTACAAATGTTTACATTTCCTTTTTCCATTATTTACACTAATCTACTTTTTTTTCTTTTTCTATAACCTTCAACAGGCATGCAGATGTTTTTGGTGGCATAAAGAAGGAGTTCGGCTTTTATTCAACCCTTTTTAAATAAGTTGATTGATTTATTTTTACCCACATCACTGCTTCTCAGTCAAGTGTATCACACCCACCATTTTGAAATGCTCACCTATATAGTTAACAACTTTACTAAGAGACCTCTGCATTTAATCCTCATTCTTTTTCTACAGGAATATTTTAGAAGTTATATTTTGTATGAAAAGCAGAGGAAATGTTGAGAGAGATTGTATTTGGATTCAGCAAAATCCCTCCTTTAGAGATATCAATGCTCCTCATTGCTGGCAAATACATGAACATTGATGCACAGGTAGAACCAAATCCTTAAAGTACAGAAAAAGATAGATTCTTTTAATTGATAAAAATTGTATTATTGAAGGGGAAATAACTATAATGGAAGAGACCCCTGGTTTAAAAGAAGATGTCTACATTTCTGGAATCCATAAAGCTATTTACTTTACATTAACAAAAACTACTATGAGAAAAGACACCTCACTTGGGTCTGATAGGAGGCTTGAAAAGGATCCTTCATCGTCAAAAAAAATCCACATCTTTGTTGATTTTGGAGATGTCCTTTGTTGTCAATAATAAAGCTTCACTACTGTTAGTAGAAGAATACTTGTTTAATCTTGAGTTGAGAATTTATGAGTTGGAATGAAGAGTTAGCAATGATCAGAATATAATGAGTAAAGTATATAAAATGGAAAAGGAGAGTGATGTTCATATACGAATTGAAGACTTGGAGAATAGAACTCAAAGGAATAATTTGATGATCTATAGTTAACATAAGTTGACTGAGGAATCTGACAAGATCTCCTCATTGAAACTGAAAATTCTAAAACTAGGTTTGTCCGATCCAAGTTTACTCAATATACAAAAAGCCCACTAAATAGGACCACAGGTTCCTTCATCGACCAGTTACTCAAAAGCAAGGGGCATCATAGTTATCTTTATCCAGTTTACATAACTTATAAAAATTATTGAGGCTGCAAACAGAGGAAGCAAATGTTATGGCTGGGACAAAAAATCTTATAGTTGCAGGATGTGTTCAGAACCACAGCAAATAAAAATAATTTGGACATGCAATCTAAGTTTACAGTTATAAACCTAAGGTTTGGCCTAATTTGCCCATGGTTTTTCAAAATTATATACAAAGACACAGCAACATACTTGGAATAATCTGTATAAATTGCATAAATGTAAATATTTACAGAAGGGAGAAGAGATGGAGACCATCAAGGAATATAATTAATCCGATTTCATGGTTGTTTGCAAATGTCACTATTTTTCTTGTTATGCTATTCCTTTTAAAAAAAAGAAACAAAGAAACAAAATGAAAAACTGTTTTTTATAATCAATGTTTTATTATTGAATTTGTAACACTTCTTCTGTTCAGTTCTTTTAAACCTTCCTACAAGCCCTGGTCCTTAAAGGAGTTGAGATGACTTACCTCATTGTATCCTCAGAAGTCTATCTTGTTCTTAATTTATTGTATGTCTCATGAAATGTTGCTCATCTTCTAATCTCAGTTGACTGGATACATCTACTTCAGTAATACTAACTGTTGTGAACATTTTTGATGAATTGATTAATCTCCTTGATTTATTGTCTTCTATGTTCTTGCTAGAGTTATTGTCCTTCTGGCCAATTCTGTTCCTGGAGTTTTACACCCCACAGTTTCATTGTATCATTCTGAACTTTGTGGTTGACGTTGGTTTGACCTACCATAAATTCTCTACATTGTTGGGTTTTCTGTTTTCAGTTTCCTTCTGTTCTTTCTTTTCTTTCTTTCTATTCTATTTTTGTAATATGTATATTTTATTCTCTTTATTACAGATTCAGGTTTACAATGGGTTTTCAGATATTTAACAAAAAAAACAATCTCCTATGCTATGCATGATTTGTATTCAGGTTGCTATTGCGTATGACACATAAACTTTGGGCCATCACTTTAAATGTTGTGTTGTTCATCTACAATTGATAACAAAACCTGGCTTGCTATTTTATTTCATAAATCACTAAGTTTAGAGGTAATTTGTAATGCGTATGGTGGTATTGGAGGGTATCTATTAATGGAGGTTAAAAAAAATTGTACTGTTTTTAAATATAAGTGATCCAAATAGGATTGATGTGCCTTTCTGGAATCTCGTGCTGAAACAAATAATGTCCTGTTCTGCTAATAACATATGTGGAGGTGGCGACTTTCATCACATATTAGATCCTTCTTTGAATAGAAAATCTGCAAAGTATGAACTCAATAAAAAGCAGAAAATGTTTAGAAGATCAATATCTAACAGGGGTTTTCACTCCTGCTTCTAGAACACATGATATATATTTTTCTCAGAACAAGAATTGGCTAAATCCACATTACATGCTGATACATGTGCTATTTTGAATTTGGATCATGTTCTGGTTATCATTGATTTCTATCTTTTATCACTGAATGTAAAATATGCCATCAAGCAGATGGCGATTTATTAACTAATTGTTGAGTTTTTAAAATTTATACGAGCAAAGACTAAGGGGCATATTCACAAGCCATTACGCATATTTACAAGGTGCTTTGTAAATATGCCCAGTCCCAGTTTTCTGCAAACAGAGGGGCGGGCAATGGCTGTTGCTGTGGGCATTCCACGGCAATACCCGTTGCTTTAGAGGCTGCCCCAGATTTACAATAATCTGTAAATCTTTGGCAAAGCCAAAAACTACCATCACCCCAGGGGTGGCGTTAGCATGGTACAACAAGGAAAAATGCTTTGATTTCTCCTTGTTTTTGCTTATCCTATGTGTGCTGCACTTTGCACAATATATTTGTGTATATATATGGTGCATCCTTGTGTTTCAAAACTGGTGCAGCACGGAGCTGCTGATTTTGGCATAGCACCACACTGCGCCAGTTTGTTGCTGTAAATCAGGACCTATATATATATATATATATATATATATTTTAAACAAAAGCGTCCTCTCTGTGAAAGCGCACTCCCACCAGGTTAATTTAGGAAAATCGAAATTCAGCAACTCACAGCGAATGCCTTTCAGTCTTTTAAAAATTCAGGCCTATATCGAAAAAACATCTCTGGACACGTGTTTCGGGGTTGATCCCCTCATCAACAGAGAAACTAAAAAATATATCACCCTCGTAGGTGCAGCCATTGCTGGATGTGTTCCAGACTCTCATTCCTTTTAAAGACCACATACCTGGCTCGTTCAGCAAATTCAATTGCAAGCACCTGATTAATATATTCAAGTACCAGCCCAAGTGCACGCTGGCCACGGTAGTCCTGCGCATTTGTAGTTGCACCCAAAGTGGGTTGCTGGAGCCAGACAAAATCATGAAAAGAATACAATTCCTTAGTAGGCGAATTCGACGTGAATTTTCAAATTAGCTGCATATCTTCCAACCTGCTGCTCGAAGTGTGACAATCCATTTTAGTCACACCGACCTGCTCAGAACACAGTGGTGCTGCTTTCCCGGCTGGACCAGCCGGTGATTTATTTTAAACAAAAGCGTCCTCTCTGTGAAAGCGCACTTTTTCGATATAGGCCTGAATTTTTAAAAGACTGAAAGGAATTCGCTGTGAGTTGCTGAATTTCGATTTTCCTAAATTAACCTGGTGGGAATGCGCTTTCGCTGAGAGGACGCTTTTGTTTAAAATATATATATATACTGAGTTGCCTATATCTTTGGCACCATTTCACAAATGTTTCCAAAAAAAAGTGTCCCGCTCATTCTTGTGCATGGAAAGTTTTGTGGGGTAATCTGCCAAGCGAGGGTCGATAAAAAGGTGGGGGGGGCTAAAAAGTTGTGTTTCCCATGTTGATTCCCATAGGACCTTTAGACATGACTACAGCCAGAACCACTGGACGGAATTACACCAAATCTGGCAGAAAGCTAGCTTTTGATACGCAAATACCGGTTTTACTTATTTGGTAGGAATCCGTCCAGTAGTTTTAGAAATATTAAAGAGAAAATACATTTGTATATCTAGGGACACAATGCTTTGTGATGTATTCACGAATAATGATGAGCTCATGCAGGGAAATGCACAGCTCTTATTGGCTGCCAACACTTCAAACCAGGAAGTGTTGACAGCCATCTTGGGACTCAGCTTCAGCCGAGTCACACAAAAAAAGCCAAAAAAAGACAAGGGGCCAGGGTAGAGTCACCATGACCCCTTAGCTCTGGTGTAGGGAGCCAGAGGAATCCTCCCACCCTGAGCTAAATAGCATTTTATTTTTAATTTTGCAGTGATCCATGGGGGATCTGTGGATCTGGCATTTTTTTTTTTTAAATCAAGCACAGGCACCAGTGCTTGTTTTCTATAGAGCCCTTGGGTGGGCCAGGTCCCGGGGGCGTTGATTTATATATGCAGGGGAGTGCCTGCCCCCCATAGCCCCAGGGACCACCACATCCCCAGGGCAAAATGCTTTTTTGATGTGAGGGAGGCCCAATGGCCTCCCCTACAGTCCAGTGGATCACCATAAACCCATGGCATTAAAGACATTTAGGGTCTCAATATGATCCTGGCAGCCGGCGGTAAGCTGATGTAATTATGTTAAGTGATGTAATGATGTAAAATGTAAAGATGTTATTATTAGGTTCAGATTTTACATGCACAAAACCATATAAATTCAGCTGTTATAGTTATTTCATGTAACTATAACTCATGCCCTAAGGTAACTATAGCTTGGGCCCTCGCCATTCACTGCTAATTAC
The DNA here is from genome assembly GCF_031143425.1 of Pleurodeles waltl. Classification (NCBI taxonomy): domain Eukaryota; kingdom Metazoa; phylum Chordata; class Amphibia; order Caudata; family Salamandridae; genus Pleurodeles; species Pleurodeles waltl. Next base: position 885,259,017 of record NC_090436.1, on the reverse strand, counting down.
CCCAGATATTATATCACTCATGACATCTTCTATGACATCATTGATAATATCTCTGTAACATTTGCAGTGAAATTATTGATGAGAAAACTGTGCGTGGTGAGGGTGCGAGTTACAATTACCTTAGGGCACAAGTTATAGCTACTTTAAATAACTCTAACTAAAACAGCTGAATTTATTTGATTTTGTGTGTTTAAAACTATAGCATCCCTTTGTTTTCTTTCTATAACATCCTTGTAACCTTTGTTCTTTTCAGTGAAAATCTTTCTCTCTCTCTCTCTCTCGCTCTCTCTCTCTCTCTATATATATATATATATATATATATAAATATATATGTGTGTATGTACATATATATATATGTATATATATATATATATATACATACATATATGTGTATATATATATATTTATATATTTATATATAGAGAGAGAGAGAGAGAGTGGTAGATAGATATACATATATATATATATATATTTATATATATATATATATATACATTTATTCACTGAAAAAAGCAAAGGTTATAGGGACGTTATAGCTAGGCTCACAAGTAGCACTGCATGGCAAGGGCACGGGTTATAACTACCCAACCCTGTGCTGCAGGAGTTATTCGTAAGGCCTGGTCGCGGCCAGTCCCTGCGGCCAACCCCTATAACCACCCAACCCTGCTCAGGGCCTTTGTATTTGCACAGTGGGGAGTTGTTTGCAGGGCCTTGTCTGCGGCCAGTGCCTGCGGCCAACCCCTATAACCACCTTACCCTGTGAACGGCCTTTGTCCTTGTGCAGTGGGGTTGGCCGCAGGGCCTGGCCGGTAGCCAGTTCCTGCAGCCAACCCCCATAACAACCCAACCCAGCAAGGCCCCCCTCCTCAGGCTGATATCGGCCCCGGGGAACCCATATATTAAATTTTTTGGGGGAGGGGGCTGTGTGGCCCTCCCCCAGACTGATCTCGGCCCTAGGGATCCTATCCCCCAGGGCTTGGCTGGAACATTTCATGTTTTGAAGGGGAGGGGAGCCTTGCAGCCCCCTCCCCAGGCTAATATCTCTCCAGTGACCCCATCCCATGGAGCTCAGCATAAACATTTATTTTTTGGGGGAGGGTTCTGCACAGCCCTCCTCCCCAGGCCGATCTCAGCCCTGGGAACCCCATCCCCTGAGGTCTGGCCTAATATTTTTTATTTTTTTAGAGGGGGGCCCTGCGGCCCCTCTCCCTAGGCCAATCTGGGCCCCATGGACCCCAGGGACCCCAGCACCCAGGTTGCAGCCTAATTATTTATTTGTTGGGGAGGGCGGCCACACAGCGCATCAAACGTACCATACTTGTCAGCATTTTAAACTCGGTAAGGGACAGATTTTGAAAAAAACTGGGGAACTGATTTTCACCATTGACTTAAAGTCAAAAAGAGGGTATTTTAAGCAGGAGACAGATAAATAACGCCCTTTGGGCTCAAGAACATCAGGAACCTCCTACCTGAATCAAATCTTTTGGCATGCATGATTGTACTGCCACTGCCTCGTCCTTCTGCCCTCAATGGTCTGTTATTTTGCTACAGCTTCTCTTGCCTCTCCTGCATGGTTGGTTTGTTTCCCCGCCCCCCTTTCTCCTGCCCTTTATGATCTGTTGTGCTGCCACTGCCCCCCCCCACCTGCCCCGTATGGTCAACTGGTTGCCTCTGCACCCTCCTCCCCGCCCTCAATGATTTGAGTCCGTAACCCTGACATTGCCTCCACACAGTTTTCTAATGAACAGCCAGATTGCTAAAATTCTATATTTATTACAAAAGTGCGACACGTCTGACAACATCTTGATGTAATCAAAACTATAATTCCTAACTCATTTCCTTTACAAATTATAAAAATGAGAGGGTCCTATTCCCATAGAAATTATGGTTAGTGCTCTAAAAAACTAAAATAAGGACAACTCTTCTTAGTTCTCCAATAGCAACAAAGCACTGTTAAATCATTTGATATCCTGATATTGTTTCTCCAGTTGATCACTTGATTATGTGTTACACTTAGGCCCTCATTACGAGGATGGAGGTCATCAGACTGCCAGTCTTACGGAGGCAATCCTACCACTGCGGACCCAGTAGTAAAGACCGTCACATTACAAGTTGTGAGGTTTGGCCTAAGCAAAACCGCCACAATGCCACCTGGCTGCTGGTACTGTCGCACCGATGCAGCCGGTGGTGAGATCCTCCAGGCCGGCGGCAGGTCTCAGGCCACTGCCCACATTATGAGGCAGTAAACCACCAGGACTTTTGTGGTGGCGCCCAACCACAAAAACCCTGGCGGAAACGCACTGTCGTAGTTCAAACTCTTGCTCTGGGCAAGAATGCTGGTTCAAGGATGACAGTACTTATGTTCGTAGGCAACTATCTGTCCTACAACAAATCGCAACTGTAGTCCCAACCCTTCCGGCTCACTAGCAGTACCTCACCAAAAACCCAAACAGTTAAAGGTGATTTGTGGCAGCCTTTATGCTTGGACTCAGAAGTATGACATCTCAGGGAGTGTCGTTAAACGGAGATTACCCCTTTCTCACAGATATATCATGTCTCAACCAAACACAGGCAATAACGAAGATGCAGTAATGTTTCAATAGTTTTTACTTAATACAATCTGCAATTGGTTGTAAATCACATGGGTTACAATGATTAGGAAAATGAACAGTACAAGAAATAGAATTGAAAAGACAAGGGTCATGATTAGAAAGACCCCCACCATCTTGCAATAACATGGAAATACATTGAGTGTGTGATATGTCCTAATACCCTACCATAATAGGCCTAACCTTCTACGTAGAGGAGAGCTGGGTATGTTAAACCTAATCTGCCGATGCCAAGTTCCTAGAAGGAGCCCCAAATCCTTGTTACCTTGGAATGAGGTCTCGTGCTCAGACTCCGAAGAAACACGAAGTCCGGGTCAGTGTCAAGGCGACGTGCAGCATCGATACCAGCGATGGTATCTGGTCGGAATCCCTCTGATTATCTGTCTAAAGTGTGACGTATTTATACAGATCTACTTGGACCCCTGACCCAGGTTGTTCCAAAACAATAGATAACACAGCATGGTTGGGACGGTAATACTAACGTGAGCACCTACAGGTTTTTTGTCTTTGTTGCATGAGTTGACGCCTTAGTGCGGTGACACTGATAACATAAATCTAAACAAAATGGCCTAACTATAAACAAGGCAGCCATCTTAGAAGAATTAATTAAATAAATGGTCTAAGACAGAGCAAGCTAAGTGGTTTTAAAGTCACAAGGTGACGGGGGCACAAGTCTGCAAGCCAAAGGCTAAGCTAACTCCTGTTATCCCATTAAAACAAACTAGTATTCACTACTGGAATCCCCAGTTCTGTCACTGGAAAACCCCCTCACACATCTACATACCTCCATGCACCACCCCCCACTGATCCACACACCTCCATGCACCCACCATCTCCACACATTTGAAAAGACCCCCCACCCAACTGCACAAATCCATACAAACACCCCCACCCACTCTCACATTGACATACACACAAACCCACTCGCACTCATACATACACCCCCCTCTGCAATCATTCACACCTTTATCCCCTCTGCATTCATGCATATCCCCACCCCCTCCACACATATATACATTCACACACTCCCCCCTCTGCATACGCACACTTGCACACACCCTCCTCATCTGCACACTTGTACACAGACACCACCACTCACTCACTGACTTGTACACACGCACCCTAACTCACAATCATCCCAATGCACACACTTCTTCACTCACACCCTGACACAACCCCCCTGCGCATACATGCAGACAACCCCCAACCGCATGCATACATCCAGACACCCCCACTCGCTCGCTCTCAAACACGCATTAAGTCACCCGCTTCACACTCGTACACACACTCAGACAGATACCCCAACCCTCTGCATACAAATACATACGCACTCCGACACATCCCCCTCCCCTCCATATACATGCAGACACACACAGCCTCCATACACACATACATAAACACATGCACACCCATTCAGGCACACATACACGCACACACCATACACATGCACCCAACATCCCCCACGCCTTCTTTCGGATGATCAACTTACCTTTTCCAGCGAGGTGGTTGTCTGGGAGGGGATGGGTCCTGGTGTTTTCCACCGCCAGCACCGCACCGCGACAGGACTCCGCCATGCCATATTACGTATCATAATACGCAGGCAGTGTCTTGTGCTGTGGCAGTGCTGGTGGTGTAACTGCCTCTTCAACTCCATCGGCCCGGCCGGCAGTGTCGGATTTCTGCCAGTAAAGGAGCGCAAGTCCTTTCAGGTCTCCTAATATGGCAGTCAGCAGACAGCCAGCACTGGTGGTCTGTTGATTGCAGCCGCTTTGGCGGTCTTCAACAAAGACCGCCAAAGTCGTAATGAGGGCCTGTGTCAGTACAGCTGCAGACTTTGCAATAGGGGAACCAGGTTCAGGTTTCAGTGTCAGCTCGACATCCTGTGATTCTGAGCAAATCACTTAATCTCACCATAACTAAAGCCCAAAAGGAATATGTCCTTGTGTAATGTAACTGATGCACATGCAAATCACTCTAATTCCTTCAGGTCAAGTGTACGCAATATAAAACTGCACACGTCTATCATTGGGTTATACTTGGGCTACATTTTAGTGAAATTTGGGCTCTATTTTCTCTGGTGAACATCTTGGGAGACTTACTTGTTATTAAGCGCCCTAATCTCCTCATTCTTTTGGTGCCATTTGAAGAACCTTTTTTGGAAAATTTCGTCAAATGGCACCAATGGAATAGCCAAGTCAAAAAACACTTTTCCTGTGGAAAGTAGGTCCTAACTAGGACTACCTACTGGGGGACTATATATATATATATTTATAAAATGGGATACTGTTATAGGTTTTTAATAATAATCATGTTGCATTAGAAAAAAAGAAATTGGGGGGGCGTGGCTTCGGGCGTCAAGATGGCGGTCGCACTCTGAGAGTGCTCTGGACCCCTCCGTCATCTGCCCGTAGTTAGAGTGGCCTGACCGAGCTGAAAACGTCTTAGCGGTCCTTGCGACCCCTGGACCCTTGGGAATCTCCGACGGTGAGTACTTTCATGAAAGCGGCCCTGTTCCCGAGTCGCGCCCGTCCCGTCCCTGAAAACAAAATGGCGGCCGGGGCTGACTCCCGCGGCTGAGCCGGGGCCGGACCGACGATCCCTTCTGGTGCGACCGAACTGGAACAGAGGCGTGACGTGGTAAGGAAAGAACCCTAGAGGGGGCTGAGGCTGCGCTCCAAATGCGGTCCTCGCGGCATGCAGGAGCAGCACTACTGCATCCAGGGGGAGAGAGCGCTGTGTGGGTGACGCTGCGGCCGTGCGCCGGCTCGAGGACATCGACCGGGGGGAGCTGAGAGGCTGCGGTGCACCCAGGGGAGACCCCACTGGCCGGGGCTAGAGCGGCGGAGAGGCGGTTGCGGAGAGGGACTCTCTGGTGTCATGAATGACGACAAAGGTATGCTGGGGGTCCACGGAGTGCGGCGGAGACACCGGGACGGGACGAGGCCGTTCTGAAGATACCGACACGACCGAATAACCAGTAATTGAATGGAGAGACTTGAGGCCACCCTCTCCGAGTCCCCGATCTGAACAGGCCCACCACGGACCGCTGCCGCACCGGGAAACACACCGCGATCCGGCCTAACGGAGGGCGATGGCCTTGAGTGACCTAGTGGCGTCGCTGATGCAGCGTAATCAACACTAAGGCCGGTCGAGGCCCTACTGAAGGTAACGGCACGAAGTGACAACAGGGTGGGGGAGGGGAGAGGAGTTAGGGAAAGAAGATGCCCTACCCCCCCCTTAACACTTAATACCTAATGGCAGTTAGCAGCTGGGCCGGGACGGAGCTGGACCCATCGTGGAGTCACCGGATCCCAAAGGTGGAGAAGACCACAACTTGGGCCTGAACGCCTCTTCCCACGCCCTCTTTATAACTGTGGTAACTACAAACGTGCAGGGGACCTAGGCTTGACTTGAAAGACTGCAAGAAGTGAGCTACCTGACTCCTGTTTCTGATATTGTGATGGGGAGAGACAAGGCGAACAAACAACCCCCGCCCTCCCAGCAAAAGATTGACCAGTTCACGACGCCGGCGGGCCAGCGAGGAGAGGGAGACACAGCTAGCGGAGGCCCCGCACAGGACGGAGTGAGTGCCATCCTTCAAGCCATTCAATCATCACAGTCTGCGGTAGAGACTAGGATCGGGGAAGTACGAGAAGACGTGGGTCTTGTTCGACAGGACCTCGAAACGCAGTGAACCGGATCACCGAGGTTGAAACTAGAGTCTCCCAGACTGAAAACGACCTAGCTGACCTCAGAAGTAAAGTGGCCCAGCTGCAGACCCGAACCGGCGAGCTGCACCGTCGTGCGGAAGATGCAGAAAACCGGTCAAGACGCAATAACCTGCGTTTCATCGGATTTCCGGAGGGCATAGAAGATGGCGGGGCCTCTGAGTTCCTAGAGAAGTGGATCAAAACCTGGATGCCGGAGTAGTCCCTTTCGCCCTGGTTTGCGATCGAAAAAGCCCACAGGGCACTGGCTCCTCGCCCCCCACCAGGCGGCCCAAAACGCCCAATGATTGCGCGCTTCTTTAACTTCAAAGATAGAGACAATATCCTTAAAGAGGCTAGGAGGTTGGAAGATCTTCAATGGGAGAATCATAAAATCCTAATTTTCCCAGACTACACAAGAGAGGTCCAGACCCGCCGCCGGTCGTACGAACACGTTAAGCAGAAACTTAGAGCGATGCAAGTTTCATACATGCTCCTCTTCCCTGCGCGGCTCAAGGTCCTCTTGGCCGGGCGAGCGCACTTTTTTGAAACACCTGAAGAGGCTTGGGACTGGCTGACGGAGGAGGGCATCGGAGCCCGAGGGGGGCCCTCGGGACACTCGGAGAGGGCCCCTCGGGTCGGTCCCCTCACCCCGGGAGGCCCCCGGAGGAGCCAGAGGCGCACCAGATCCCGGAGAGGGAGACCGAAAGACACAAACACCTTGGCAAATAATGAGGAAATCCGAGACTCTGGCTCACAAACAGAGAGGAAACCCACAGACCCCTCGGGGCCTCAGACCTCAAGCCAAACAATAGATGACAACAACTTTAGCCAATCCCCGGCCCTCGGTTAATACGACGCATTTGACACCCGCTGATGGGAGTCCAAAAGACTTGGGATGTCAGACTTACCTATGCAAACCTTACAAGGGTCACTACAGAAGGCGTCAAGCCTCTCTACTATATGACACCCGAGACTTGGCAGGTTACCACTAATTGTAATTGATCCGACTATATGGAGGGGTCCACCACTCCACCCCAAGGACAGTCCTGCTGGCTGTCTGGTTTTGGTTGGGTATTTGGGCAACAGATGCTTCCGGGGTGGGAGTATGGGGAGGGGGGTGGTTGGGGGGTTGAGTTTTTGAAGTTAGTTTAGACAGGAATAGGAATAAGTTGGTTAGGTTTCTTATTATTTCATTGTTATGTTTGGAATGGTCGCCCCTGGGTCCACAGCCTGACACTCAGCCCTATGCAACACCTACGCAACTCATGCCTGGCACTCATTAACTCAGGTCCTTTCCTGGAACGTAAATGGCCTGTTGGACAAGATTAAGAGGTCAGCAGTATTTAACACTCTCCGCAGGTACTCCCCCTTAGTGGTCCTCTTGCAGGAAACCCACCTCCTTGGGACTAAGTGCCCCATGCTCATACGGGGAGGATATGACAGAGTATACCACGCGGGCTTCTCCAGGGGCTCTAGAGGGGTAGCCATTTTACTTCACCGCTCTCTGCCTGTGGTGATCACAGCCACGCAGGTCAAACCACAGGGCAGATTTGTAGTGGCCACGGGGACTCTTCATGGAACACCGATAAATTTTATATCTGCGTATGCCCCCCCCACAAGACTTGATGCCTTCTTGCACTCGCTTCGCCGAGTGGTTGTGGGACTGCCGCAGGGGACCACCCTGCTGGGAGGGGACTTCAACGCGGTTCTCGATCCCGATTTGGATGTATCCGGCGAGATCACGGCCAGTAGATTAGCCAGGGCTTCGGCTCTGACTGGTTGGACCGAGAGCCTTGGCCTTTGCGAGGTATGGAGAACCTGGCACCCTAGAGATCGTCGGTACACCCACACGTCGGCCGCCCACCGGACGCAATCCAGAATAGATCTGGTATTCATGTCCGCTCTGGACCTCTCGAGCGTCACAGGGACAGATATACTCCCCCGGGGAGTCTCGGACCACGCACCAGTGCGGGTCCGCCTGGGTGGAGCAGATCCCTCCAGACGCCCGGTATGGCACCTAAACGCATGGTACTTAAAAGACAAAGACTACACCCAGGAGATCAGAAATCAACTAACCCAATATTTTGATCTGAATCTGGGGTCGGTCCGGTCCCCGGGAACATTATGGGCCGCCTGTAAGGCTACCCTCAGAGGGCATACCAAGCACCTTCTCCGCTCCCGCGAGCGAGACAGGAACTCCCAGATCTCTGACCTGGAGGCTAGGGCCCTGAGACTGGAACGCCAACAAACGACCTCTTCGTCTGCCACTGCCCTGAGGCAGCTGACTATGGTTAGAGAAGAAATTAAACACATAATGCTAGACTCGGCTAGGTGCATTTGGAGAGCTTCGGTAGCCCGTATATATGGATGGGGGGACAAAAATGGGAAGCTCCTGCACTGGCTGACCGCTCGCCCTCTGGCCGGCAAGGTTATACCTGAGATTTTAGAGCCCTTGGGCTCCCTCTCCAGGACACCTGCTGAAATTGCACAAAGCTTTGCCTCCTACTGTGCCCGCCTCTATGCAATGCACCCCCGCCCTGCCATTGAGAAAGAGACTCCCCTCTTGAATGATGTCACTCTCCCCAGGATCTCCCTGGAGGCAAGAGATAGACTGGATGAAACTATTAGCCTTGCAGAGATCACCAGTGCAATTTCCAACCTGGCATCGGGCAAGACCCCAGGCCCTGACGGACTCCCGGCAGAGCTATATAGCAAATGCAGTGATATATTGGGTCCCCACTTACTCAGTATGTATGGAGAAGCCGAGAAACTAGGCCGATTTCCCACCGAGATTGACCAAGCCACGATAGTTGTGATCCCAAAAACCCAACCCCCATCGCAGCATTGTTCGGCATACCGACCCATCTCACTTCTGAATATTGAGATCAAAGTGCTTTCCTCGACCCTGGCCTCTAGATTGAAAGAGATAATGCCCACACTAGTGCACCCTGATCAATGTGGCTTTATGCCCACTCGTAGCACCAGGCACTGCATTAGGCGGTTGCATCTGGCTCTGGCACATCGCAAGACTCTGGGGGTTATTCTAACTTTGGAGGAGGTGTTAATCCGTCCCAAAAGTGACGGAAAAGTGACGGATTTACCACCAGCCGTATTACGAGTCCATTATATCCTATGGAACTCGTAATACGGCTGGTGGTATATCCGTCACTTTACCGTCACTTTTGGGACGGATTAACACTCCTCCAAAGTTAGAATAACCCCCTCTGTCACACACACCCTTGGCATTACTTTTACTGGACTTTGAAAAAGCCTTTGACACAGTGGATTGGTCCTACCTTGAACTGGTCCTGCAGAAAAATGGGCTCGGCCCCAGATTCCGAGGCCTAGTGAGACTCCTGTATTCCAAACCGACAGCTCGAGTCCGGGTGAATGGAGTGGTCTCCGACCCGTTCCCTATTGGCCGCGGAACCCGGCAGGGTTGCCCGCTATCCCCATTGCTCTTCGCATTAATGATAGAACCTCTTGCGATACTGCTGCGAGGAGATCCCCTGATCGAAGGCTGGTCCTGGCCCGCTTGCGCAGAGGACCGTGTGGCGCTATACGCAGATGATGTCCTCCTATATATCTCCAACCCGGCTAAAAGTGCCCCCCCCGTGCTAGAGATCCTGGGCCTTTTCGCAGAAGCATCGGGGCTGATCCTGAATCCCGCCAAGTCCCTGTTGCTCCCCCTACACCGCTCCGGAGATTGTGTGGACTGGCAGCGGAATATTCCAGTACGAAGAAACAGCTTTAAATACCTGGGAATATTTATTTCACTTCTCCCCGAGTTGACATGGGAACTTAATGTTACACCGTTAACCAAGAAAATTAGAAGTGATCTCCTACACTGGAGGACACTCCCTCTTAACCTGCTTGGTAGAATAGCGCTCTACAAGATGATGATCCTTCCTAGGCTCCTCTATCTCCTACAAAATTTTCCCCATCCCATTCCTAGGAAATGGTTTGGGGAAATGGACTCATTGGCACGCCAATTTATATGGAGCGGAGCCCGCTCTCGGTTAGCATTCAAAACTTGCCAGAGGGATGTATATGATGGAGGTTTGGGTATGTCCAATATCCATTACTACCACCTCGCGTCACAAGTACTTGTAATTAATGACTGGATGGGGGGTGGGTGGACAGATCCGTCATACCGACTGGAGCTCCAAACGATGGGGTACCCACGGATTTGGGACACCCTCTATGGAGGTCCGATCTCTCGAGACATCCCGGACGTGACCAAGGTGGTTTTGCAGGGATGGCGGACGGCTCAAAAATCGACGGGGTGTTGGGGACGACTTACCCAACAGACCCCACTGTGGCAGGGGAGGCAATTGGTGGAGGTGGCGGGCTTGGAGGGGTTTCAGAATTGGGATAACATTGGCATCTCCACACTAGGCGATGTCTGGAACGGGTCACACATACAATCTTTCGAAGATCTCCAGAAAAACTTTTCATTAAATAAGACACAGTTCCACAGATACCTCCAGCTCCGACATGCCTTATCAGTACATATCCGAGTGGGAGAAACCATACCCGAATGCAGCCCCATGGAGGCCAAGGCATTGATGGGGGGCCTGGGCAGGGGAGGTGTTTCCCAGATATATCGCACCCTGGTCTCCGGCACCTCGGGTTCCCTGGGGGTGCTTCGCCAGAGATGGGAGGGGTGGGTGGGCCCCATGGAAGAGATGGAATGGGGTGAGGCGCTAATGGCCCCGCGTGCCCTGGCGATTGCTACCCGCCTTAGACTGATACAAACTTATTTTTTGCACACAGCATACCTCACACCCGACAAACTACACAGAGCGGGCCTCCGCCCCACTGCGGAGTGCCCCCGCTGCAGAAATCCTACAGCCGACTTCGTCCACATGGTATGGACCTGCCCGGCCATGGTAGCCTACTGGGGAGCTGTCTTGGGGGAGGTTTCTGAGGTGTTGCAGGAGAATATAGAGAGAGAGCCTCTGCCCCTCCTCCTTGGGATCATGGGTGACACCGAGCTAAGGAGACCAGATTGAATCTTCCTCGGGGTAGCGTGCTTAGTGGCTAAGAGGGATATAGTGGCAAACTGGAAGGCCAAGAGTGCCCCATCATTGGCTAAATGGAGACGGGGAGTGGATTGGTGCACGCAGAGTGAAAAACTTGTATATGAGGCTAGAGGGTGTCCGAATAAATACAATAGGATATGGGGGAAATGGGAGGCCGCAATAGGCTCCTGAATAACACGTCATCTCCAATACTGTATAAGTGCTGTCTGGGATCACAGGTTCGACCAATGTTGGGTGCCCGTTGGCATCGTGTTTTGACGTTTGTATTATGCTTTTTCTTTCTTTTGCAAAAATCTATTACAAATTCTTTATAAAAAAAAAAAAGAAATTAAGAAGTCTGAAGTCCTATCAAATCAAATGAAAGTTTTGGAGCATGCATATTACTCACCTAAACAGAAAGATCCATTGATTTGCCTCACTGTGGCACAAAGCAAAAAAAATTGTCAAAAGAGCTTGTGGTACCATGGGTAGGAGACAATGTTATCTAGGGGTTGAGAGCTCTCCTCACTTCTGGAGGAGGACCCTCACACCACAGCACCGACAGAAAAGAAATAAGTAAGAAAAGCGACTAGAAAAAGAAAAGGAACAGAAATAGGAAGAAGAGAACAAGAGGATAAATTGTGCGGAAGGTTTCGCTCAGACCAATCCCCAGGAAGCTGACGCCAACACGGAAGAGGAGGGGGATGGACAGATGGGAGACAAGGAAGAAAGTGCAAAAAGTAGGGAAGGGGCTCAGAACGCAGAGGAGAAGACACCAGGGTCGACCAGAGATGGTACCTACAGAAAGACCTGGGAAAAACTGTGAGTGTCACAGTACACAGAGAAAGCTCCCAGGAATTTCTGGGAGACAAAGTTAGCTGCCAACTATGTCCCATCAATTGAAGGAACAAGACATGCACTTGGATGTTCCCAAAGGCACATGGCTGACACAGGAGAATGGGGTCGGTCACAGAACATAGCACGCAGTCACACAAGCGGGGGAGGAGAAAAATTTGAAAGGGAAGGTTACAAGAACTGTAAGCCAGAAGGGGAAGTCGAACCACTAAAAGGCAAGACTTTGTTTAGGAAACCTATCATTGGTTACAAGGGTGGACCAATTACCCCCAAATTGAGTGTAAGTCCATTTATGTGAGAAGGGCCTCCAACCCTGGAAAAAGACCTCATGGACAATACCAAGATAAGAAAGGGAATTATTAACAACCCACCATTAAGCTGTACCAGCAGAGAGCAACGAGTGCACCTATAATGAAAAAGTGAAAAAGAACTGGGTGAAAGAGTAAAGAACAATAATATTGTAAAGAGAAACAAATTAACCAGATAGAAAAAGGTTAAAGGGAAAGAAAGAGGCAAATTAAACGGGATAGAGAATCAAAAGGAAAAGAAAGTGACTAAGGGCTACTTACCTGACCCATATTTCTTGTTCCTCCAAGGGTGGAAGTCTCAGCAGCTGGTCTGCTGGAGAAGACGTGGGAGAAAGGAGAAGGCACGAGTGACATCACAAGAATGACCTCAAAAGTAATCTCTCATTAGTGTACAATCACAAGCCTGAACAGAGAAAAAGGAGTCAAATAATAGTATCATTATTGCTTTTTTTGTTTTTTTTGGTTTGCACATACTCAGTTGAGTCTACCCATCAGAACCTACAAAAGTAGTGAACTAGAGCCTCTTTCCTAATTGGTGCCTACAGCTGAACCAACAACAGGTACTCCATTCAAGTTTAATGTGACTTATTACAGAAGACAAAATAAATCTGTAATAATGTTTGCCTACTATTTTAAAATCAAAAACACAGGATCACATAGAGATGCTATTACTGACAATTTTAGAACCAATGGTCAAATTCATTTCCAATGTATTAAGTTGATTTGTTGAAAGTCAAAGAATACACATTGGCTTCATACTTTTAAAATAAACACACATTTTTCCACTGCTGTCAATATGTTTTTACCATATGTACCTTTTGCTTTTCTCATGAAAGGGTACGTTTAAAGTCAAACTTTACAATCCTAGAAAGGATGGCAGCATACAAAGATCAAAGCCTAAATCCTTGATTTATAGTATTATCCCAGAATATTCCTCTTTATCTGGTAAGACTTTGATATCTTCAGATGATAGCGGGTTAAGTTTCAGTCTCTGGCAGCAAGGGTTGGCGTAGCAAATATATATCTTGACTACCTAACAATGAATTTATGATTTGTGAGCCCGCGATGGTTGCTGTCAGTACAAGTATTGTGAAAGTCCATTGCTGATCAGAGAACTGTAGACTGTCTTGACTCCACTTGCAACTTTCGTGTAGTGCGAGTTTCACAGATGTGAAGCTTCACAGCAGGCAGTGCTCACACACTACGTGGCACCTTTGATTTTGAGTTCCTAAAAAAGTCAAATGAGAACATCCCCATGCCTGTCCAGGATAAACAGATGAGACCCAGACACAGATCATGACAGCATATAATTTTTCAATTATTACACTGTCACTCAATCAATTGTTTATATTTTTCCAGTAAGGATCTACAAAATAACTTACTAAAAGTTTGATCTATTTTAATCTTTGATCATGCACCAGTTATATCTAATTGTCATGATGTTCCTTCAAAGGAGCATAATAATAGATGGAGATTTAACACTTCTAAATAGGTTGACTCAAATGTATTCCTAGTTTTCAACTGTTTCTATAGAGATACTGAAGAATAACAATTAATTTAATTCTTCCAATGCAGAATAAATTGGATGTATGCAAAGCCTGACCTAGAGATTTTATCATTGAAGTTGTTTCTGAATAAAAAGAAAAATATTAGGCAAAATCTAGAAATATTTTGTAGAATGTTATGAAAAGATAGGAAAATATTTTTTTATTTCAAAATCTCAGGATTCACTTACTAAGTTATAGACGCCAAAGGATGAATTTAATAAAGTAATAACAAGGATTAAATCAAGTATTATTTACAAAATGAAAGCAAAGAATCACAGGGGTAGAATAAATTGATACATTTAAAAAAAAAAATCTTCAATTGTTGATGAGACTGGTACAATCAAGGCTGCTCATTCAGATATTTTGGATGTATGTGTTTCCCAATTATAGAGAAATAGACTTAAAAAGATATTTCTCATCTCTTTCAAAAGATATTTATCTAGAAAATGATTTGTAACGTAAGGAGTAATGCATACTTGTAGATGATTTTGATTGGTACTGGACAGTTTTGCAACCTGCCATACGTTATTCACTTCTTAAATATTTGTACCTGTAACGTCAGGCATGTATGACACTCAACATATTTATTTAATCATATGTTCACTTTTTAAATTATTCATTTTCTGTTTGATGTTATTGATTATAACAATTTAATTAACCCTATACACTAAACTTTGACTGTCTGTATATAGATGAGATAAATAAAACAATTTCCTTCTTAAAACTTGGTAAAGCTCCTGGCCTAGATGGATTGCCAGGATTTGTGTACCGAATCTTTTGGGGCTTTACAACACTTTTTTTAAAAATAAAAATACATTAAGTTTCCAAAGGCCACAACCGATCTTATCTCTAAAAGTAGTGGAAATGCTACCCTTTATAAAAGAAATGACCACCCTTTTTCCCTGACTATAGCCGATTGTACCTTTCATGCTAAGGTTCCTGCAATATGAATACAAGCTGCATTACCCAAAACGTAATAACATTGGCAGTTGGCTACTCATTTTGAACAATGTATGCACCTTTCTTAGCATTATAAGTAAGACAAATGATTTTATGTTCAAAGTGTTAAAATGGCATGGATTACAATGACATTTTATGCACCTTTTCCATGAATATTTATGTTATCTGTTATGTTATCTTTCTTACCAAGGAGCAGACGTACCTTGTACATAAAAGATTTTCAATCTGTGAAAAGGCAATAAAATAGTCTACATATGTGGAAGGCATACTATTATATATTAATGACCCTTAATCCTCCTTACCTGCTTTTTTCATAAGTTGAAAATTGTTTGAAAGTTTGTTGTTATAAGGTCAAGATGGGCAAATGCATTTTGCACAAATGCTTCATTTGATGATATAAATCTAGCAATAACTCCAAAATGAAATACCTTTTAAAGACATATTTGAGCTTAATTTGGATCTCATCTTAAAGAGGTTTACAGAGGTGATTGTATAAATTTAAAGCTGTTTAATCCTATGGGTTTATATCCTACTTCTATGACACTTAAATCTTTTTTACACTTTTGATTCCCATTCTTTCTTTCGAATTCTAAAAACACAGCTGTGTCAGCTCTGTCTAAATTGAAACATACTAAAGAAATGGTGTAGAATATTTTCTTAATGTCTGGCTTTGTCATCCTGTGTTTACCTTGAAACAGACATGATTTTTGTTGTGATCTTCAACCAATGAAGAGCTACCCATTTCTGTACCCAATAATTTACAATTCAGTGACAGAATAAGAGAAGTTTCCTTTGGCCTGTATCTGCCACAATAATCAAAATATTAAGGTTAACAATAAAAATATGTCCCGGAAGAAATTAGAAATAAGACATTTGTATGAGGTTATTAGTTATTATTTGAAAACAATATAAAGATTCATTTTTCTATGTTAAAAGTTCATTTATATCTATCTCATAATTGTTTAGTCCAATAAAATAAATTCATGAATTAGCTTTTATTGCTCAATTCACATTTTTGTTGCTTAGGTCACCTATTACTTAGGAGATTTATTTTATTAAAGGTCTTCTACTCCCAGGGCCTTTACATTATAGCACCTTTTAAACTATCATCCACATTAGAGAGAAACATTTAAAATTAAGTCACAGGGGAAAAAGCTTGGATGTATGTGTACATTTTGCTTTTGCAATAAACTATTCATCACTCTACAATCCATACATGAAATGGATAATTCAAAATCTTGTCTTTTTTTTAAACATATTTTATTGATTTTCAAAAATTACAACAATCCCGAACTAGTGAGAATAACACGTAATATGCAACACATAATGATACTGATAATCATCCTCAGATACACAATATTAACAGTCAGCCTCCTGCCTTCCCTGTCTCCTAGCCCTCACCCCTCTGCTACCTCTGAGTGTGACTTTTTCTACTATTCAAGGGCACTCCAATAGGACTAGTATATGGCCACTCTGTAACGTGCAGCTTCCTATTGATTCTTCTGGCTTAATATTTGTCATATGTGTCCTGGGCTGTAAAGTCAGGGTACATGTGAAGGATAATGGTATTTACCAGTTCACGGGTTACCTGGGGGTTGCAGTACTGGTGTTCATAAGTGAGTGTGTGTGGGAGGACTATTGTGGTAGCATTGATCCATATTCTTTAGGCCATCGACTAGTACCTCCCATGCCCTGGCGTTGTCTAGTTTACCAATGCCTCAGCGGGTCTCTCTCAGCAACAATGAATCCTCGCAACAAGCCCACTTTTCCATCTCTCATTGCCATTATACCAGCAGTGGGCCCCTCAGGTCTTTCCAGTGGCATGTGAGCTCCCGTTTCGTAAGGATTAAGGCGAGCTATTGGAATTTTCTTGTGGCACAATTTTTAGCTTTGTGCATAAACCAGTGGAGAAGGCAATGGCCAGAAGTTGTGGGAACAGCCTTCTTAGTCAGCCTCACCAGTATTGTGGTGACCCCCTCCCAATATGTTGTAAGAGAGGAGCACACCAAAATCATGTGGCGAAAATTGGCATTCACCTCTCCACACCTGCAACAAGCAGCATCATTGACTCCAAAAAATGTATTCATTCTCTCAGGGTGAGATAGGCTCTATGTAACACATAGAACCTTATCAATTTGATATGAGCATTCTGAGATATCTTGAGTATTGACTCCCAGGCCCTCTCCGTTATGGGGGTCCCTAGGTCCTCCTCCAAACGGGCTCACAAAGAGTTCAGTGAGCCCATGATGTTGGTTTGTATTGATCTATACAGACACGTTATGGCCTTGTATGTACCAGCTGATAGTGCAATGTAGCGGCAACAAGGCTGTGCTGTGGGCTCGTGTCCATAATTCAAAATCTTGTCATTGCTGATAATGCTCTAATGAGATTAGTACTGTTTTTGTTTTCCTAAGCTTAAAGAGTTGAATCTAATATATGATTACAAAATGAATAATCAATTTCATAGTGGTGTTCTTCTATCACTTTATGGTATGTTAATTGCTAGGCTAATGAAGTATTGGCAGTTAGCCCCAGGTAGGCCAAAATTACTGAACTTTTTATTGCAGTTCCTTAACCCAATGCATAATAGGGAGTCACTGCTGTGATATGTGATATCGAATGGTGTGTGTTTTTTAGAACTTTCTTTAAAAGGTCAAATGTATTACTTTCTGCCACTCTATGCACAGCCTCCCCACAAAGTAGTAGGTGGAGATTGACAATCTTTACATGACCAAAATAAACATTTTGGTTAAGCTTATTCTGATGTTGCTAGGAGAGTGACTAGGGTGCATCTTTAGGACTGCACCGCCTTCAGTATCCAGCCATTCAAAATGATTTCAGTTTCTGAAGGTCATTGACAACCTGGTTCTATAAGAGAGTCTATGATTAAATGGACTCCTGAGGTTTCACTAGTGGCTATGGCCTACTCTTTGAAGCTATACCTGGAACGTATTACCCCTGTATGCATGTCAATTATAGTGTAACATATGAACACCACCCCCAGACATTGCAACACTACTCCAAACTATGCTCAAAATAAAAGGGAGAAAAAGGTATTCTGAATTCCAACCTGCATAATCAAGGCCCCATATAAAATCTGTGTCATATAAAAACACCAAGCAGGCATGTTTACCAAAACAATGTAAACCTCCCCCCAGTGTTGTGATCAAAACAAGTGCAAGCACAAAATAATATGCACAATTTATTGCATGATGAAGCATGCCTTTCAAAACAACATACTAGACTATATTATAACGCACGCCAAACAAATCTGCCTACTCCTATCACCTCAAAACAATATATCAGTCTCTAATAGTGGTGAAGAAATCAAGCACAAGAGATTGTAGTGAGCTCCCAAGATGTGTAAATAAACTGTGCAAAATAATAGATGCTAATGGATATATATTAAACACCAGACACACTTGCCTACCACACCACCACTGAATGATTGTTTGTCAGAATACCCACTACAGAAAAATCTTGCTACACAAATGTCAGAGCCTAAAAACCAACTGCCAAAATGTCATGAAGATATGTATGTATAGGTAAGTACAGATTTTGTATTCTTAACTACACATCTTCATAATTTGAACATACATATTTTGTCAAGGTGCATATATTTGGATTTAAGTGTAGTGCACCTATACTTATGTTAATGTTTATATTATAGCCTTAGAACCCACTGTAGCGGCCTCTACCGGCCATTAAAGGCCCGCTCCTGCGTTAAAGGCCCGAACCAAAGGCTTGTGCCTTTAACAAGGGAGAGGGCCTTTA
Organism: Pleurodeles waltl; assembly: GCF_031143425.1. Classification (NCBI taxonomy): domain Eukaryota; kingdom Metazoa; phylum Chordata; class Amphibia; order Caudata; family Salamandridae; genus Pleurodeles; species Pleurodeles waltl. The sequence continues at coordinate 885,240,230 of NC_090436.1, read as the reverse complement.
ATGGCCGGTAGAGCCCGTTATGGCAGCTTCTAAGGCTATTAGAACATTCTCCAACTAGAGGGCAGAATATTCTATCAAATAAAACAAATCCCTCATGACGCCTGAGGGGATTAAAAGCCCCTCAGGCTCTGTGAGACTTTGTTCACAGCCGCTGCTGTGAACAAAGAGAACATTGGAATGTTGACACACTGGGTTTTTACCAGCCAGTAAAAGCCCGGAGCATTCCATTGTCTGCAATGGAGCCCCCAACATTCCAATGTTCTAATTATGTTTATGTAAGGGTTTATAAAGGAAGCAAAAACCCAGAAGTCTTCTGGCGCTAGCATGGCAGACATGAAGAATAAAAACCTAATGCTGAAAAAGACCACTTTTTAATGCTTGACGAAATTGCATATCACTGGTTATAGAAGAGATCTGACTAGGAAAGGAATTCTAGAGAGACACAGATTATTATCTTTAGGTACACGGAGTAAGGAAGCCTGCGGTGATTACAGAGGGCAAGAAGGCATAAGCATAGTGCTTAAACAAGTGCTGGAGTGACACAGGACCATCTCACTTTAGAGTTTCAGTACAAGACAGAAACACTTAAACATGGAATGCATGTGAATGAGAAGCCTATTAAGTTTTTTAAAATTCTCTGAAACTGAAGCCTTATCGGGATGCTTAAGCAAAAAGCTTAGTGGTTGTATTTTGCACCAACTGCTGGTAACAGTTGATAACCACAAGTGAATGGCATTAGTCTACTCCAAAATGGCACGTATCAAAGGTTGAATTAACCTATAGTGAAAGTGCTGCAGATGAAAAGGCTGGACCTTCCTTATGTTATTTATATGGGAAAAAGCAAGTGGCAACAACCTTGTGCACTTGAGGTACAAAGGATAGCTGATCACCAACCCGCACTTCCAAGAGGTTTACAGCTCTGGTGGGAGAAGCACAGCAATCTAAAGATTCAGTCCACCAATCAGACAAGAAGAGAGAAGGATGGCCCCCATTATCAGTAATTTAGTTTTGGTATCCAAGAGGCTGTGATGTGGGCATGGAAATTAAGGTGGCCAGAATCAGAGTTCAGATTTGGTCTTAAAATTAAGTAGGTGTAGTCAGCGTAATCCATGTCAGAAAGCCCAAAGGAATTGTCCAGTTTGAAAAGAACAGCCATATAAAAATTTAACAGTGCAGGGATCAAAAATGAACCATTTTGAACACCACAAGACATGGGAGTGGCAGTTGAACAAAAAGGAAGCATCATCAATTCTTGGCTATGATCATCAATGAAGGAAGCAAGGCAGACTAAGTACATGCTGGTAATGCCCGCTGCACATCATCTAAAGGTCAGAATCCAATGAGAAAGTATTAAAAGCAGCAGACAAGTTCAAAAGGACAAGGGTAGCCAGCCCCACTATATAAAGAATTTTGTCAAAGACATGCTGTAACCTAAGCGGAAGACTGCTTGAGAAATTTCCTGAGTGAATTAGATGCAATGTTTGCACTTACCTCCCTTTATGCAATCTTACCGATAAAAGCCAGGCGTAGGATAGGTCAAGTTACTCAAAATGTTTTCATCCAGTGAAGGTTTCTTCAGAAGTGACAAAATATAGGCCTTTGTAGAAACATTAGGGGGCATAGCCAATGACAGGGAACAATTTATCAAGTCCTTAAAGTGCAGAGCAAAGACCTACACATAGTGAAATATTCTGAGGCCACTGCTTTCACTGCTTTTCTCAAGTAGTCCAGAGTCTTGGGCAAAATTCTGAAGAAGGGTGACAGGTGGTGGAGGAAGTGAGCACTTGTCTCCCCTTTGTGAATTATTATCAGTAGGATGAAAAGTGTAGACATTTTGAGACTTTGATTTAAAGAAGAAGGACAGACACAGGCAGATCTCTAGTGAAGGCAAGATGAATCACTCTGCACATTTAGAATGTGTGAAATTAGAGATGATTTAGAAAGTGTATGAACCTCTGCAATCTGACAGGTATAATACTGAGTTCTGGCAAGGAACACTGGGGGTCATTCTGACCTCGGCGGTAAAAGGCCCTTACCGCCGGTCAGAAGTCCGCCATACTACCACCGCGGCCGCGGTCGACCGCCACGGTCATTCTGACCACCAACTGTGAAACCGCCAAAAATCCGACATCCAAGGAAGGCCGCCACATCAGCGGGCCGCGGAAAACTGGAGATGACCAAACCTCCACCGTCACGCCAACACAAACACGCCCATGCCATTCTGACCCACGAATCCACGCAGCGGTCTTTCAACCGCGTTATTCCATTGGCGGTACCCACCGCCGCGCTCAAAATACACACACAGATCCAAAACACTGCCACATTGGACATTTTGAAATACGCACACCTGACACACATACAAACAACGCTCCCACACATCCAATCAACTATAAAACACACACCCACATCACCCACAAACCCCCACTAGTTGGAAATCGGAGCGAAGGCGAGAGCGAGAGCCAGAGATAGCGATAGCAAGCACAGCATTAGAAAACCCCAACACACACAGGAACACAACTTCATCACCCACACCACATCTACGCACACATCACCACATATCACCACGCACATCACCACAAACACCACCCCACACCTCATCCACACCACCCCATGGCACCCCAAAGACACCCAAGGTTTTCGGACCAAGAACTCCGGGTCATGGTTGAGGAAATCATGAGGGTTGAGCCCCAGCTCTTTGGCACACAGGTGCAGCACACCACCATAGCAAGGAAGGCTGAACTATGGCAAAGGATCGTAGACAGGGTCAACGCTGTGGGACAGCATCCCAGAAATCGGGAAGATATAAGAAAGCGATGGAACGACCTACGGGGGAAGGTGCGCTCGATGATCTCCAGGCACAACATCGCTGTGCAGAAGACTGGCGGCAGACCCCCACCCACCCCACCCCAATTCACAGCATGGGAGCAAGAGGTGGTAAACATCCTGCATCCTGATGGCCTCGCTGGAGTAGGCGGAGGAATGGACTCTGGTAAGTAGAATCTCAACTACTTCACCCCCCCCCAAACACCAGCATGCCAACCCCCCCCTCACCCCCAATCTCACCCCCCAGCACATAACCTCCCTGCCAATGTCTCACCAGCACAACCCACCCTAAACAACACCAACCCCTGAATGCCAACACAAACCATAGACAGCCACCACCAAAGCATGACCATTGCACATACCCATACACCCCCCCCCAAACCCTCACAACACCTCCCACAAGGGAATCCCAGCACTGGGGGACAAGGGCACCCAAAATGCACGCCATGGCACACACAGAAACAATAACCATACTCCTTTACCCCTGCAGGGCCCGAATGACAACACACCGCCACGGAGGGTCCAGAGATGTCCATCCCACCCCCAGAACAGGCCCCCAGCGAGGACAGCAGCTCTGTCGACCTAGAACCTGACGACCAGCCCGGACCATCGGGGACCTCTGGACAGTCGGTTCCCCACACACAGGCCACAGCAGACCCAAACCCCCCTGGGAACACCAGCACAGCTCCCACCCAGCGGGCCCATGCCTCTGTCCCGCGGACGCGTCAATCAGCGGTGTGTCCGCCACTACAGGGCACCCAGGCTGACCCAACACCCCAACAACAACAGGGACCTGGGGGCAGTGGTAGTGGGCACACCGTCCAGGGGACAGAGGCCCGGGGAAACAGGGCAACTGGGAGGGCTGCTGTGCGACAGGGGGGGAGGACAGGCCCAGGGAACCGACTCTCCAAGAGGCCCTCACCACCATCATGGGAGCGTATCATCACTCCCAGGAGACGATGGCGACGGTACTGGCCAGGTTCACCGAGATCCAGGCACAGCAGGAGGAACGGTACATGGGGTTCAGCAATGAACTCCGGGCCATCGCTACCGCAATGGGGACCATAGTCCAGGCCCTAAACCGCATTGAAACCACATTGCGGGACCATGTGGCACCGCAAAGGGCCCCTGTCACTAGCCAGGAACAGCCTACCACCTCCGCCGGCGCTAGTGGTCAGGAGGCCCCCACAGAACGACGGGCCACCAGAACCCCACCTCCTGCTGAAGAACAACCACCCCGCAAGAGGAACCTGAGATCTCAAAGGAAGACAGAGTAGGATGCCAGGACCCCCGCCAGTCTAATATCCCCCCGGATGTCATTCCACTGTCCCACAGTGTCACCCTGTCCAACCTTGAACTGCCCCTGCTCCATCCTTCCACTGCCATATGAACAATGCACCTGTGCGACCGAGAACTGGACTCTGCCATGGACATAACTCCACCCTCACCCTTCACCGTTTAATATCATGTACCAAAATATAGCACTAAAAATAAATCACTCATTGCACATAAATCATTCTGGAGTCAGCCTGTATTATTTACAAATGTATAACACATTACTTATCAATAATGTTCTGTTATATATGTGTGGACAACATACCGATGTCAATAAGCATTAGTCCATGGGCTAACCAGGCAGAAGTCACGCAGTGGGTCATACAGCACTGAAAAGGGAAGGGAAAAGTAAACTTCAGGTTAAAAGAACTGGGGGGCAATACACAAAGTAAAGATGCAGGGGGCATTCAATAAATGATAAATGGCGTGGGAGATTCCTACCTGTGTGCTACTGAAAATACTGTAGGATAACTCTGTCCCTGTTGTCTGGGTCGTCCTCTTCGTCTTCCTCCTCTTCACTCTCCGCAGGCTCCACAGCTGCTTCAACACCACCATCTGGACCATCCTCCTGCAGGAAGGGCACCTGACGTCGCAATGCCAGATTGTGAAGCATACAGCAGGCCACGATAATCTGGCACACCTTCTTTGGTGAGTACATCAGGGATCCCCCTGTCATATGTAGGCACCTAAACCTGGCCTTCAGGAGGCCAAAGGTTCTTTCAATGACCCTCCTAGTTCGCCCATGGGCCTCATTGTACCGTTCCTCTGCCCTGGTCCGGGGATTCCTCACTGGGGTCAATAGCCAAGGCAGGTTGGGGTAACCAGAGTCACCAATTAGCCACACACGTTGTCTCTGTAGCTGTTCCATCACATAAGGGATGCTGCTATTTCGCATCACATACGCGTCATGCACTGACCCAGGGAACTTGGCATTCACATGGGAGATGTACTGGTCAGCAAAACAGACCACCTGGACGTTCATCGAATGGTAACTTTTCCTGTTTCTGTACACCTGCTCATCGTCTTTTGGGGGTACTAAAGCCACATGGGTCCCATCAATGGCACCAATTATGTTGGGGATATGTCCAAGGGCATAAAAATCACCCTTCACAGTGGCCAAATCAACCTCCTCAGGGAATACAATGTAGCGCCGCATGTGTTTCGTCAGGGCAGACAACACTCTAGACAAGATTTTTGAAAACATAGGCTGAGACATTCCAGATGACATGGCCACTGTTGTCTGGAATGAGCCACTTGCCAAAAAATGGAGGACTGACAGAACCTGCACTAGAGGGGGAATTCCTGTGGGTTGGCGGATGGGGGACATCAGGTCTGGCTCCAGCTGGGCACACAGTTCATGTATAGTGGCTCGGTCAAGCCGGTATCGTAGTATGATGTGGCATTCTTCCATTGTCGACAGGTCCACCAGCGGGCGGTACACGCGAGGATTCATCCTTCTCCTCGCAAGTCCCAGCGGACGGTGCCTAGGAAGGACAACATGGAGCACAGAGTCAAGCAAGTCACAGGTACGTTCACCACTGCATGCACGGTACACAATAAGGTATGGATGGCTATGTTTGGATGTGTGGCAATGCAAGGCCTAGGCCTGTGTGACGCAGTTGAAATTAAGCCATGTGGGCCCTTGAAATGCCCTGACCGGTGAAGTGGGACAATGGGATGTGAGGTCAATGCGCTGGCGTGGCACACCGTGGCGGTAGGCGGTCGAAGACCGCTATACGAACCCGCATTGGTTAACATTGAACCCTATGGGATTCAGGAGCCAATGACGATGTGCGCCGGCGGTCGTGGTACGCACCGCCGCGGTACGCACCGCCGCGGCGTGACCGCCATTTTCTATCTGCCTAATCACTCGATACCTGATCATCCACAGGAGGGGACCTATACTGCAAGTGCTGCTGTGACCTCGGTCTGGAAGTGACAATGGCTGCTGCGACTGGGGAAAGGGCCCCTGCCTTCACGTCTGAAGAGTTGGAGAAACTAGTGGATGGGGTCCTCCCCCAGTATGCGCTACTCTACGGTCCTCCAGACCAACAGGTGAGTACACTGAGTGCACATTGAATGGGTTATGGCTGTGTGGAGTGGGGTGGATGTAAGTTGTTGGGGTGGGGAGAAAATGAGGACTGCAACGCACGACAGATGAGAGAATGGGCCACATGGCAAGGTTGGGGAGGGGGGGGCATGTACTCCAAACATGCCGAAAATTCACGTTTTCTCTTTCCCACCCTGTACATGTCTAACAGGTGAGCGCCCATCAGAAAATCGACATTTGGCGTGCCATCGCCAAGGAAGTTCGGGCCCTGGGGGTCTACACCAGACGGGGCACCCACTGCCGCAAGAGGTGGGAGGACATCCGCCGCGGAACCCGAAAGACCGCCGAGTCACTGCTGGGGATGGCCTCCCGACCTAGGAGGGGTGCCAGTCGTACCCTGACCCCCCTGATGTCCCGGATCCTGGCGGTGGCCTACCCTGATTTGGATGGGCGCTTGAGGGCATCACAGCAGACACAAGGGGGTGAGTACCTGCACATTCTGCTATCCTTAAGCGCAGTTGAGGCGTCTGGGTGGGGGAGGAGGGCCGTGGGTGACACTAGGCCAGGGCGCTTTCTGTAGTGTAGTCCCCTCCCTTAGACATGGCCCTGTGCCCCCGCCCCCCACCTCTGTAGGGTGCCAAGTACAGCTATCCATGGTCCTGCATCACCCATGTGCGCGTCTGTTGTCCCTAGACCTGTTGGCCTAGTCAGAAGTACTGAGTAGTGTACCCCAATTTCGCGGCTTAGTGCATGAGGCACCTGTGTCTGTCCTCTCCGCCAACAGTATTGACAAGGCATACACTCAACTTTGTATTATTTCTCCCCCCACCCTTATTCTTTGTCTTCTTGTGCATCAGCATCATCAGGCGGAGGAGAATTGGCGTCGGAGCACGAGGGAGCTGCAAGTCACAATGCCCCGGTGGGCACTGGAACAGACACCGAGGGCACCAGTGATCCGGAGGGCGAGGGGAGCACCACAACGGGGACCGGTGAAGACACCAGCGACACGGACACGTCCTCGTTTGGGAGCTCCCTAGCGGGGGCGGCAACATCCGGGCCCCCCGCCTCCACAGGTACAGCCGCCACCCAGCGCTCCAGCCCCGCCCTCCCAGCAGCCCCTCAGCCTTCGCTCCGTGCCCGCTCGCCCAGGAAGGCGGGCGTCTCCTTCGCCCCAGGCACCTCAGCCCCTGCCCCAGTTACCCCTGCTGCCCTCAGTGCGGAGCTCATTGACCTCGTGAGGACGCTCATTGTTGGGCAGACTACCCTTTTGAATGCCATCCAGGGGGTGGAAAGGGAGGTGCATCGGAGCAATGCCTACCTGGAGGGCATTCATTCGGGTCAGGCTGCCCATCAACGTTCGTTCACTGCTCTGGCCTCAGCACTGACGGCAGCCATTGTCCCTGTCTCCAGCCTCCCTCTTCTAACTGCCTCCACCCTTTCTCTGTCTCCTGTCCCTCAGCCTATCCCATCCACACCATCAGACCAGCCTGCACACACCTCAACACCCAAGGCCAGATCATCCAGACACAAGCACCACAGGACACACAAGCATTCACCCCAGCAACACCCAGATGCAGACATTCCAACAGTCACTACCACCTCTGTGTCCCCCTCCTCCTCGTCTCCCTCCTCCCTCCCTGTGACATCTACACTCACACCTGCATGCACACCACCATCAGCCAGTGCTTCCATCACCAGCACACCCTCCACTACAGTCCTCACACGTGCAGTCACCACCCCCACTGCCATCTACACGTCCCCTGTGTCCTCTCCCACTGTGTCTGTCACCCCCTCTTCCAAGACACATAAACGCAGGCAGACACCCAAACAACAGCCAACCACCTCACGACAGCCTACGCCTCAGTCACCTGCACCCAAAGACAGCACACCTGACTCTCCTACAACCACATCCTCTTCCTCCACTTCCATCACCACTACTCCTACCCTTTACCTTGGTCCTAAGAAATGTTACCTCTCTAATCTTAACCTCTTTCCCTCCCCTGACCCACCCCCTCCATCGGTTAAGAGTCCCAAGAGCACCTCAGCCACCACCAGCCCAGCTTCGAGGGTCCAAGTGGTGCATGGCTTCTGGAGTCCACCCTTTGGCGGCAGTGACACTTCACTGAGCAGCAAGGGGACATCCAGCCCACCCCCAGGCAAGAGGACACGTAAAGTGAAGGGCCGCCGTGAGAGGACTGAGACGGCTGCCCCCAAGGAGCCAACAACTGCCACTTCACCTGCCACAACAGCCAGGGGAGGCAAGGGCCCGAGAGCCCCATCTAAGGAGCGAAAGGGCAGCAGGGCGGAGAGGTCATCCATCAGGAGCACGGAGCTGGAGGGCCCCGCAAGCCCCATCCCGCCTGCAAGGGACGACAGCAAAGGGCCCAGGACTCCGTCCCCAAAGGGGCCTGCCACTGCACATTCGGAGGGCGAGTGATCAGGGTGTCCAGCCCAGGTCTGGCTCCCTAGACTTCCTGGAAGAGGACCGCTGAAGAGGGCCCCGCCGTGCAGAAGAGCACCGCTGAACAGGGCCCCGCCGTGAAGACAGGCACCGCTGAAGAGGGCCCCGCCGTGAAGACAGGCACCGCTGAACAGGGCCCCGCCGTGAAGACAGGCACCGCTGAACAGGGCCCCGCCGTGAAGACAGGCACCGCTGAAGAGGGCCCTGCCGTGCAGAAGAGCACCGCTGAACAGGGCCCCGCCGTGAAGACAGGCACCGCTGAACAGGGCCCCGCCGTGAAGACAGGCACCGCTGAAGAGGGCCCCGCCGTGCAGAAGAGCACCGCTGAACAGGGCCCCGCCGTGAAGACAGGCACCGCTGAAGAGGGCCCCGCCGTGCAGAAGAGCACCGCTGAACAGGGCCCCGCCGTGAAGACAGGCACCGCTGAACAGGGCCCCGCCGTGAAGACAGGCACCGCTGAAGAGGGCCCCGCTGTGCAGAAGAGCACCGCTGAACAGGGCCCGCCGTGAAGACAGGCACCGCTGAACAGGGCCCCGCCGTGAAGACAGGCACCGCTGAACAGGGCCCCGCCGTGAAGACAAGCACCGCTGAAGAGGGCCCCGCCGTGCAGAAGAGCACCGCTGAACAGGGCCCCTCCTGTCAAGCACCGCTCCGCTGGGCCCTTCCTGTCAAGCACCGCTCCGCTGGGCCCCGCCGTCTCAAGCACCGCTCCGCTGGGCTCCTCCTGTCAAGCACCGCTCCGCTGGGCCCTTCCTGTCAAGCACCGCTCCGCTGGGCCCCGCCGTCTCAAGCACCGCTCCGCTGGGCTCCGCCGTCTCAAGCACCGCTCCGCTGGGCCCCGCCGTCTCATGCACCACTCCGCTGGGCCCCTCCTGTCAAGCACCGCTCCGCTGGGCCCTTCCTGTCAAGCACCGCTCCGCTGGGCCCTTCCTGTCAAGCACCGCTCCGCTGGGCCCCCCCGTCTCAAGCACCGCTCCGCTGGGCCCCGCCGTCTCAAGCACCGCTCCGCTGGGCCCCTCCTGTCAAGCACCGCTCCGCTGGGCCCTTCCTGTCAAGCACCGCTCCGCTGGGCCCCGCCTTCTTAAGCACCGCTCCGCTGGGCCCTTCCTGTCAAGCACCGCTCCGCTGGGCCCCGCCGTCTCAAGCACCGCTCCGCTGGGCCCTTCCTGTCAAGCACCGCTCCGCTGGGCCCCTCCTGTCAAGCACCGCTCCGCTGGGCCCTTCCTGTCAAGCACCGCTCCGCTGGGCCCCGCCGTCTCAAGCACTGCTCCGCTGGGCCCTTCCTGTCAAGCACCGCACCGCTCCGCTGGGCCCCGCCGTCTCAAGCACCGCTCCGCTGGGCCCTTCCTGTCAAGCACCGCTCCGCTGGGCCCCTCCTGTCAAGCACCGCTCCGCTGGGCCCTTCCTGTCAAGCACTGCTCCGCTGGGCCCCACCGTCTCAAGCACCGCTCCGCTGGGCCCTTCCTGTCAAGCACTCCCCAGGATATGGCATTGGGCATGGTGGCCCCTTCGTGGGTCTGGCGTCGTGGACTCATGTGGCTGAGGTGCCCCCCCTTCCCTTCCCCCTGAGGTGCCTGTAGTTTTGTCATCAGATGCCCCTGCAGTGTTCTCTCCAAAGGACTCAGGTCTCGTGTGTGGGCTTTGCCCTTGTGTTGCTACACTTTGGCCCACGGACAAATCGTTACTACGTAAAATGTGCAGGACTGATTTCTGCAGTTGTCCACTGCTGTGTATATTGACTTTTTAAATGTAAATATTCTGGCTAGTTGACCAATACTTATCGGAGGCTATTTTGGACATAAATATTTATTGACAATTTTGAAATGTCATTGCATTTTTTACGGGGGTTTGGTTGGTGTCACTGTGACTTGTTGCTCTGCATTGGTGTGTACATATTGGGGGGGGGGTTGCATATGTGTGTGCCCGTAACCTTTCGTCCTCCCCCTCCCGTGTGTCGTAGGTGCTGTACTCACCGTTGACGTCTGCGCCGGAGTTCGTACTCGCGGTAGATGAGCAGGTAGACGAGAGCAGGTATGATGTTCAATTCGGGTTCCATGCTGTCCTCCATACTCGTGGAGTGCGTAGAGGTGAGCGTTTTCACATTCGTAGTCTGTTTCCGCCGTGTTTTTATCGGCGGGGCTCCCGCACCGGAAAAGGTGGCGGATTGGTGGGTCATGATAGTGTGGGCGGTACATTGTCTGCCGCCTGGCTGTTGGCGGTGACCGCCGCGCTGTTTGTCGGTCCCGCCGTGGCGGTCGGAGTGTTAATGTGGCGGGCTGTGTTGGCGGTTCCCGCCAGGGTCAGAATTCAATTTTTTGGACCGCCGGCCTGTTGGCGGTTTGGCCGCCGCTTTATCACCGACCGCCAGGGTTAGAATCACCCCCACTGTGTTTCTATATTTTCTCAAGGTAGCTTGCCAGAGGAGATTAGTTTAAGAACCAGAGCTGCTATAAACATTTGGAAACCTGTTTCACCTCTGCTAGATTTTGATTGTACTTACCTGTACTTATGCAGTTAAGGCCATGAGGTTTCAAGCTCTCCGTTTCAGATACGCCAAGCTTTGGCAAAGCTATTGAAACAAAAAGTAGTAATACCACATAGTTTTGATAATGTGTGGTCCTCTCTGTTTCTGACAAATTCAGGAGTTGATGTAACATTTTCTTTTAAAAGCCTCTTGGGATCCAGAATTACATTAGACCCACCTATAAGACAGACTGAGGCACACCTGAAGAATAGTGGCACTGTTTCACAGACTGGCTCTCAACTTACCCCGAAATCACAGACTGGCTCTCAACTTACATGCTATGCAGCATTTAATGTTTTGCTTTATCCTGACATGACCTCCTTCCTAATCCCTTCTGCAAAGGTCAGATTTAGCCACAGGAGGACATCAATGTGGTATACTGGTCTCAAAGCACACTCATCGATAATGTACCCTTTTAAGCTAATCACATAGAACGCAATGCCATTGATGAATTTTTGTCAAGAAATGAACTTTCTTTTTACTGAGTTTCTCCATCAACTAGAATTTGGACTGCCCGATTATACTCATATGTTGTGGTTTTTGATGTGTGCAACACTGAATAGGTGTTCATATTGACACTGGACTTAACACCTTGTGCATGTACAAGCATGGTAGACACAGTTCAATGGTCAAAATGCACATTGCAAAAAACTCCCTGCTTGTTAGGGCAACTGATTTTTTTGTAAGTTGCTACCAAACACAAGTTTTGGGAGTTTGTTTGTGAAATTTAAAAAAACATGAATGCCAAGCAAGTGCAAAACATGTAGCTGTTCAGTACTCACCAATGTCTTAAGCTTATCACATACCCCCAGCAGCTGGCATTTCTTAATACATTGGGCAGTCTTCTTCCAGGGGGATGGAGGCAAGAACCTCAACCAACTTGGTGGGTTGGCAGGCCCCCAATTACAAACAAATTATCCTTTAAATCCTTTTTTTATTTAGTTTAAATGGAATTTATTAGAATTCAACAACGTATAAATAGGTAATGCAATCAAATCAATATTGGAGGTACAATTAAGAGAAGAAGGAAGAGAGAAAACAGAAAATTGGATAATATCAGTAGAAAGAAAAAGGAGGTCAGAAATAAAAATAATCTGATAAAGCATTTTTAAGAGTTTTAAAGACATAAGTAAAATCAGCTATAACAGCCATTAAAGAAAAAAGGAAAGTCAAGGAGGTTGAAGAACTTCTTCTGTGCAGGGTTGACATTGAAAATAAGTTTGTGCATGTTTGGCTAAGAAATTTGTGATGGGAGACCATAAAACGGAATGTTTTCAAAACAAGTAAAAGAGTGAGAGTGTATTCTGTAGGCAGTCTACAATTGCAACAAACTGCATACCACCAAGCTTGAAAAGATAATTGGACAAAGTCCTTCTAATTCTTCATTATTTGCTGAAATGCCACTGCAAACAGGAGATCTATGATTTTTATTTGTATTGAAACATCTTTCTAGTCATTAGATAAACTGCCTAAGAAAATATTAGTTTTGGAAATGGTACTACTTTCCTCAAAGCCTTCCAATAAATCAGTTTATTATTATAAAGTATTAAAATGTTATGCCAAATTGGAGCTTTAAGGAAAGAAGTGATATCAATGGGGTTATATGGCAACAAAGGCTCTAACAATGTATAGAGATATTTAACAATAGGTATGGAGAAAGTCTGAGGCTTTCAAGAAGATGCCAAATATTCACAGAAAGTAAAGAGATAAAGATAACATTACTCCTATTCTACTGACAGAGGACAGTGTTCAGAATACTCTAAAATTCAGTAAACAGATTGTTTCAGAGTACAATCTGAGTGATAGTTATGCCAGTCATGAAAATAAAACCACCATCTTATTAAGGGCCTTTCAATTTCAATAGGGATATACTAGGTTTTTTCCCAGTCAACAAAAAATCTTTGATCATGAAACTGCTCAGGGCTGTAGCAAGCACCAGTCATACCAACTCTGGAGGCTATTGAATTCAGGGAAAATCCATCCCAAGCGCACATCACCATCACTATGTGGTACCTCCCCGGACTACACTAACATTGCCTGGTAGCTTATGAACACAATCTTCATGTGGAGGATAGAGATGTCACCTGTGCTACCACCCCGATACCCGATCCCACTATTACCATATCCTAGTACCTACAACACATTGGGCACTAGAATCTTGAGAGAAGCCATCAGCTCTGATTTCTGTAAGTATTTATGAGCTCCTTTGATGGGCATTAGTTTGAACACTGTGGGTCAATTTTGGGACGTCACTTCTCAGTTCCAGCAGGCCGTAAGTAACTCTACAAGAATGGACAGCCCACTTCCAACCTCCAGCACGAGAAACAAGCTGGGGACTCCAAACGGTCCACTCCGGTGCATAATCATAGCCTCTTTATCGCTGTCAGAGTAAAATCTGCCTTGTTGGGCCTTGCCCACTTTCATAACCAACCCTAACTATACCACCTGAAACCACAACGTGTTCCTATATCACATCCCCCCAGCAAGACTCCAGCCTCAACAGTACACAGAGAAAACAGGAAACTCACACCAGGCCTGCTCGATGGATGGCTTATGTCACTCCAGCCACAATGTTAGGTAGAAGTGTTCAATAACCTGGCTGTAACATCGAGACTCTTAACATCCCCAAGTTCGCTCTTTTGGTGTGGAAAATGGCTGGAATCTAAAGGAAAATCGGCAACTACATGTGGTCTGATATTGTGAGCTCCTTCTCGATTTTATGCTTACAGGAGACATGAGCTGCCTCATCTGCTCATCTCAATGGGTTCAAAATGCTCCATTTACCAGGAATTCCATCTTCATCTGGATGCCCAAAAGGGGCCTGGCAACTTACATATTGACCATGGTCAATGCAATTTTTTTCTGCTACACTGCAGGTACACAGTTCTAGCAGGTCTTGGGTTTGGAATTTACTTGAGGCTCACAATTGGACAAAGTCAACTTTTGTAACTACATTCCAATCTTAGAATGATGCTGTATTTTGTCAAAACTAGTTCACCACTGGGACTCCCGAAATTCTAGATGTTACAAGGAGCTGGGCCTGATTTAGGGAGGTAACTTCAATGCTCATCTCTGCCCTCCTAATTATGAATATGCTTGTGGCATAACAGACTGTGAAGGGAACTCCTTGTTTCACTTTTTCCATGATGCACTTGGCAATATCATCAATTATTTAATGATGAAATGTAATATGTGTTTTGCGACCGTATATAGTACCATGAACTGATTTTTCCCTCTAGCCTTCATGGGCAAGGGATCTGGTTCTACTTTCGATTTTATCCTATTATTGTCTAATTTAGTTGCAAGAGCAAGGGAGCAGCTAATACATAATCTTGCCTTGAGCAACCATCTTCCCCAAAGTCTTGTCATCGACATCAGCAGTTGACAGAAGACAGTTGGTAGGAATAGGATAATTACTGGCATCTCCGCACATAAGAGAAAGAGAACTGTCATTAAGTACAATTTGTCAATGCTGAAACTTTCATGTCTCATTTGGTGAAGGGCAATCTTGTGTTGTTCCACACCTGCCTAGACACAAAGACTGATGTAGTAATAAAAGCACATTAATTTTCCTCTCAGAAGCAGTGTCACATGTACTACACAGGGCGACCATTGCATCGATTAGCAAGATAAGGGGATAGTTTGACGCAGCATGTTCCAAGTCCCATAAAGAGTTAATGGTCTCGCTTCACAGCCACTCTAGGTTTGCTGCCGAGGGGGCCTGCAGCAGAAAGATCTATAAAAAGGTGATTGCAACAAAACAAAAAGGCCCTCAGATTAAAAGCCTGGGAGGAGCTTCAGGAAGCATGCCTTAGGAATGACCAGAAGGCTTTCTATACAATTATCAATCAGCCCCTTCTTAGAGTTAACAACGCACTCCTTATCCACTTTGCCATATCTGGCTGAGATTGGGCCACCTTCCTTTGGGGAGGTTTACTCTGCTAGTGATGAAGCATGCAGTGTTAGCGATTCCACTACCACTGCAAAGGAGTGTTTCTCCCCAAGTATTGTCCCTCACTGGAAGAGGTCATTGCAGCTATTGAAACCAGCCCCAGTAGTGAACCCCCTAGCCCGCATGGGGCCCCTCTGAAACTATTAAAGAGCAACCTGGATCTGTGTGTCCCTTTGGTAGCCAAAGTGTTTCTCCACTAAGATCCCTTCTTGGTCCATTGTCTCAATCTTCAAGAAAGGTAACCCGGAGGACCAAAGTTGGTATTTCCCAATTTCCCTCTTGGACTCTACTGTGAAGTGTGATGGGGTGAAGGCTAAACAAGCTGGAATTTCTGTATGAGGTTGTGAAATAAATAAAAGAATGTCATCAGCGTAAACTGACATTTTAATCTTTTGATTATTCCATAAAAGGCCCTGTAAGGCTGGGTTATGTCTGGTCCTGGAGATAAAGATTTCCAAAGCTAGATTAAAGAAACAAAAAAGGTGAAAGCCAGCAACCTCTACCCAAAGGGAAATAGGGAGAAGTAAGCACATCAGGAAAAATAGCTGCATGAGAAAAGGTACATTAAAGTGAGATGAAGGTAATGATTTTCAGCCCAAATCCAAACAGTTTAAGAGTGTGAAAAATAAAGGACCAATTTGCATAATCAACAAACTGCTCAGCATCTAAAGTAACTGATGCTATAGGTGCAGTTAAAAGTCTAGAATTAGATAAAACATCAAATAGTAGATGTGTATTTTCAGTAATATACCTACCCTTGACAAATCCGGATTGTTTTTTCAAGAAGTTTCGGCAAAAAAGATTCTAAACAAAGGTCTAAAGCTTTTGAAACATTTTATAATCAATGTTGACAAGAGAGATGGGTCTGTAGTTTTTCCCTGAGTGTGGGTCTTTTCCAAAGTTTGGAATTAGAAAGATGAGGGCATCTAAGAGGGATCCAGATGCCTTACCTTTATGAAGAAAGGAAGCAAAAAGACAGGATAGTTGAGGGAGGAGCAGTTTGGAAACAAGGATTCAAAATTCAGCAGTAAACCCATCAGGACTTGGGGCTCTATCAGGTTTATATATATCTCTAAATCTGTGAAATCTAATTGTGTATCAAAGGGTTTATGTATGGATGAGATAAGTTGTGATGTCAAGGTCTGGAGGAATGTGATCAGAAGTATATAGCGTTTTGTAAAACTGAACAAATTCTCCCAGTCTAGATCTTTATACAGCAGATTTGAATAGTTAGCCATGATAAAATCAATTTTATTTTTGTTCTTCCTAATTTTGAGGTAATTTGCTAGCAATTTTCCTGACGTGTTCTGACTACCATAGTATTTGGCATTAGATTTGATAGGGAATGATTAATTTTATCAGAGTAAAATCTATTCAACTGAAGTTTGGAGTTCTTGTGAACACCTTTTTGAGTAGAAGCATAATGTGCTCGAAATATTTAATCTTTGCAAACGTTTCATTCGTTTTAATAATGAGAGTTTCTTTTTCAGGAAACAAACCTGATAAAATCTCGAGCTGAATCTTTAAAGGCATCCCATATAGAGTGAAAAGCAAGATCTTCTATGTGATACATTTGTAAACATTTGTGAGAGAAATAGAAGACAGAAGTGAAAGAAGTGTCTGGTAAAAGTGAATTATTGAATCTCCACCTGTTAGGTTTAACAGTTTTAGATGGGATGTCTAATTGAATAGCAACAGATGCATGGCCTGATATTAAAATGGATCCTATGTAGGTGGAATGTATGGTTTGAGATAGAGCAAGTGAGATAAAAATATCATCAATTCTTGATTCTTTGTGATAAACTGGAGGAAAATGAGTATATTCCCATAGAGTAGGGATGGAGAGTCTCCAGGTATTGATTAGTGCATGTTTTAAGGGAATGAACAAACATTTTTTGTGATTTATTATGCACACAAGTAAAAACATAATTTCTGTCCATTAAGGGGTCAACAATCTGATTACTTTCACCTGTAGAATTTAAATGATCATTTCAACATTGTGAAAAGTTTTGGGCAATGTCTGAGCAAAATTGCCAATCTGTACTAGTTGGACCATATAAATTAAAGATAGAGACTGTAATGATAACAATCAACAAATTAGTGAGTAGCTATATTCCCTCAATATCTGTTTCCTGAGAAAGCAAACAATTATTGAGAGATTTGTGACATAGGGTGGCAACACAATTCTTTTTACCATCACCTGGAGAAAAGAAACATTAATAATCCACCCTCTCTTCAATTTCAAAGATTCAGATTCAGTAAGGTGAGATTCTTGTATGAAAGCAATATCAGAGTTAAGTTTTAAAAGTTGTGTTAAAACACGTTGGGGGTCATTCCGACCCTGGCGGTTGTCTACCGCCAGGGCTGGGGACCGCGGATGCACCGCCAACAGGCTGGCGGTGCATCCATGGGCATTCTGACCGCGGCGGTACAGCCGCGGTCAGAAACGGGAAACCGGCGGTGTCCCGCCGGTTTCCCGCTGCCCTGGGGAATCCTCCATGGCGGCGCTGCAGGCACCGCCGCCATGGGGATTCCGACCCCCTTACCGCCAGCCTGGTTCTGGCAGTTTTGACCGCCAGAACCTGGCTGGCGGTAACGGGTGTCGTGGGGCCCCTGGGGGCCCCTGCAATGCCCATGCCAATGGCATGGGCACTGCAGGGGCCCCCTAACAGGGCCCCACCAAGATTTTCAGTGTCTGCCAAGCAGACACTGAAAATCGCGACGGGTGCAACTGCACCCGTCGCACCCCTTCCACTCCGCCGGCTACATTCGGAGCCGGCATCCTCATGGAAGGGGGTTTCCCGCTGGGCTGGCGGGCGGCCTTCTGGCGGTCGCCCGCCATCCCAGCGGGAAACTCAGAACTACCGCGGCGGTCTTTTGACCGCGCAGCGGTATTCTGACGGCGGGACTTTGGCGGGCGGCAAGTCAGAATGACCGCCGTTGTCTTTTAGTTGGCGTACGCCATTCATTGACATTCCAAGAAACACTTTTTAGGCACATAAAGATAAGATATTGAATTATAGATCAGATAATATGAGGATAACAATTAATGAGGACCAGGTATGAAGGATCAAGTAATAAAAAGAGGAAGTGAAAGGAGCAAAGAGAAGGTACAGAAATAAGTCAACAAATTATCAAAAATGAAAGAAACAAGTAGAAAGGCAGAGGATTTCATAAATACAAAGGACTAAGAATATAAAACAAAATACTTGGGGGGGGAGTAAACATACCTAAAGAAATAGTTTTAAAGAGGATGGGGGTGTTGAAACCAAGTAGGAGAGATGACTAATCTGGACTATGTAGGGAGGGCAAAAGGGAGATTTGTGAAACATGAATGTATGAGGAACACTACGATTCAAACAGGAGAAACAATGCCTGTTTATGAAGAGATCACCATAGTAAAATAGGGTATAATATAAAGTTTATATCTAAACAATTGAAAAGAACATAGAAAACAATGCATGCAAAAACAGAGACAGAATAAAGCATTTAGGAAAAAGAATCACTAAACATTAACCTAGGGGCTTCAGTAAATATCAAGGCTTATTGGATTTGAATAGATCCGTAGTCTGAACTTTACAGTCTTGAAGAAATGCTTTTAAACGAGGCGGATCATCATAAGTTGAAGCCTTACTTTTGAAAGTGACTTTAAACAAGCTTGGATGGAAAATACCAAAATGGGCTCTGAGAAAACAAAGTGCTGGTCTCATCGATAAAAATTATTTGCGTCTATCTACAGTACATCTAGCATAATCTTGTGAGATGTACATGTTGTTACCGGACCAGAAAATCCTCTTCATTGCTCAAACAGCTTAAAGAACCTTGAGTAATTCTATATATTCAGGGAAGTGAAAATAATGCCTATGGGTCTTTTGAAGGTAGAAGCATTAGTAGGTAGATGATCCAATCTGTCAGCAAGTTGTACATTGAGGAGAAGCAACTTGGAAAGAAATGTTTCAAAGGATCTAATAGGGTTGGAACTTTCAGAACCCTCTTGCAGCCCACAAATACACAGCTTATTATGCCTGTTTCTGTTTTCCAAGTCTTCAACTTGTTTATGAAGCATGGAAACTTGAGATTGAAGGTGGTGAACTGTAAGAGTGGTGGTGGTTAAAGTGGGAAATATGCTGTTCAGCTGTCACAATTCTCTGCTCCATCCCAGATTACCTGTCATCAAAATTATGGAGTTTTGCATTAGTCTTCTCCATGTAAGGGCACAAGGTGCTAATTTCCTCTCATAAAAAAAACAATAAGATCAATTGAGACTGAAGGAGGATGTTTAGTAGGAGAAGGAGGATCCCTTCTTATCCATTTAGAAGATGTGTGTCCAACTTTAGATGTCTAAACATTGGTACCTGCAGTAACAGTGAGGAGGAATGGGAAGCACGATTCATAGGAGGAATAGATTCTTCCATCTCCAAATGCATTAAATGATGGTTAAAATGTAAAGTAAAACTGTATGGAAAGCCAGAGGAATACTTATAAAGTATCCTAATTATTTTCAGTCTACCCCTTAATTTATAAGTAGTCAGAGAAAAGGCTGGCTCCAAGTCAATTATGGTAACAAAGGTCCTCATTCCAACCCTGGCGGTCTCTGACCGCCAGGGCGGAGGGCAGCGGAAGCACCGCCAACAGGCTGGCGGTGCTTCCTGGGCTATTCTGACCGCGGCGGTAAAGCCGCGGTCAGAAAAGGGGAACCGGCGCTTTCCCGCCGGTTTACCCCTGGCCCAGGGAATCCTCCATGGCGGCGCTGCTTGCAGCGCCGCCATGGGGATTCCGACCCCCTTCCCGCCAGCCTGTTTCTGGTGGTTTTCACCGCCTGAACCAGGATGGCGGGAACGGGTGTCGTGGGGCCCCTGGGGGCCCCTGCACTGCCCATGCCACTGGCATGGGCAGTGCAGGGGCCCCCTAACAGGGTCCCATACAGATTTTCACTGTCTGCTTTGCAGACAGTGAAAATCGCGACGGGTGCCACTGCACCCGTCGCACCCCTGCAACTCCGCCGGCTCCATTCGGAGCCGGCTTCCTCGTTGCAGGGGCTTGCCCGCTGGGCCGGCGGGCGGCCTTTTGGCGGTCGCCCACCGGCCCAGCGGGAAAGTTGGAATGGCCGCCGCGGTCTTTTGACCGTGGGGCGGTCATTCGGTGGTAACCGCATGGCGGGCGGCGACCGCCGCCCGCCGCGGTCAGAATGACCGCCAAAGTCTCTTATATCAGTGTTAACAAGAAAATGATTGAGAGGAATTGATGCAATCTTGTGCATAGGAGGAAGAGGCATACTAAAGCATACATTTGCAGGCATCAAAGCATCAGGGCCAAAACAAAACTCAAAAAGCAGTCCAAAAATATGCAAACAGAGGGTGCCAAATGGAACTATTACAAAGAGCTGTATACGTGAATGAAAACAAGCCTGTGCTTCATGTGACTCATTCAATTCTCTTTCTCCATTAAGAGTACTCCATTGCTGTAACTATAGAAAATGGCAGGTGCTGTGAGAGAGAGGTGCCCATCACAGATGAAAAAAGCATGATGAGAGCTCCTACTAACTAAAACAACAGCACAGAAAGGCTTCCCAGCCATTCACACCACCGTCACTTGTGAAACGTGGATGTGGCAATCAAAAGAGCTATCACCATCAAGTAAACTCCCCTGCCAGCGCATGGAGAGCTACACAGAGGCCACCATCTTCCTTGGGCATTAAGCCATGCCCCCTTATCCTTCAAGTCCTTAACATGCTTCAACAGTTGGGGTATCAGAATGAGCAGTCTGTTTTTTGCTTTAATTTACTGTCTTATGGTTTATTGCTTTCTATTTAATACAGGTTCTGTACTCAATGGAGATTCTGATTTCTACAGTCTTTTCAGGGATACAGACGAAAGATGAAACAGCTGGTGACTACTTTTGCTTTTTTTACTCACACACTCAACCCACTGCATGGAATTTTCTACAGGCGTTTCCATGAGTTTTCGAGGGGAGAAGGATTAGTGAAACGATGTAGGAAATTTTTTATTCTTCTTTGTACTTCCATCTTTCCATGACATCTGAAGGCACAAGACGGAAATTGCTTCCATTCTGTCTGACAAAGTGTACAGATTAACATCATCCACCCAAAATCAAGTAACCTAGACTAAAGTCAAGACACAGTTCAGTTATACTTAAGGCAACGGTTCGGCTATCTTCCAAGAAACACACAACCCACAGACACAAGAATAGCAACACACAGATTGATATGCTGCTTTAATCGCACACACACCCTTTTCAACCAACTGCCTCATGTGAAGGTTTCTCACTTGTCAGAGGGTAATGAATGGGAGAGACTCTTAGGTGTCCTTATTCAATTAGCCTATTGGTCATTTGGTTCCACTAATAAGTGGTTACTTACACTGCAGAATAAATGTCCTGGTTGATCTTCTCACAGCTTAAAAAACTGCAGGGCACTGGGTGAGGCGTGGAGATGTTTTGCTTTTCACCTTTGAATATTTATGAAAATCCAGATGTTTGACCTTTGTAGACAAATATTTCCTTGTTTTCATTGCCAAGGTGTGCACATTTGCAGCATAGAGAATATGTCTTCCAAGGATATCAGAGGTACATGCATTTTTCGCGTCACTGTTGTCTGCTAGTTTCCCACTGAAACTGAATCCTTGTAATAGGTTCTTGTTTTTGTTCAGTTTTGGACTGAAATCAGACATAACATTTCCAGACATTTTTCCATGAGACCGGATAAAGGTTTTTTAACTTTTTCTTTAGGACTTTGATATTGGATGGATGCGCCTGCTCTTTTTCCCCCAAATGTTTTTTTGGGAAAGTTGCAGTGGTTTGTTGAGAATCATTATTATCACAAAAATGCTTTGTGAACCTGAGTTCCTTTAATCATATAGAGGCATATTTTTACCAAACAGAAGGAGCAGTGCAACATACTTTGCCTTCATCACTCCTCTAAGGGCATCTGTCCTTATTTGGTCTTTTATAGTTTAATTTACAAGGAGACGCGTTAGAGGTTTGATAGACCTTTTGAAAACGCTTAGGGTGATTCCACCATAAGTCTTAGACCCATTGACCGTCCAACTCCATTAATCCATAAAACATCACCAAAATACCTTGAGAGTCAATAATCTTTAAACACCATGACCTATTTGGCCACAAATAACCACACCTTTAGGTAAGTTAGAAAGTTTATTTCCCTGTATTAACAATGCTAATGTCACGTAAATTAGTCTCAGAATCAAGTGGCAAACATATACAAACAACACTGGTTGACCAAATCTTCTAAAGAATCTCACTTTAACTAAAGCATTCAAGAATCACTGTACAAATTAATAGCAAGAATAACTGTGCATTAGAAATGATATACATCTAGATTCAGCAAATAACATCAACTCTTTTTAGTAATAATTTGTTAGCATTATCGGTGTCTCCTTAACTAACCTTCTGAATAGAATAGCATGTTTGGACTCCATGCAAAACAATTTAGTCAAAATTCATTTGAAAAACATCCAACTATGGCTCTATCAAAATAGCGGTTGGTACCTAAAACAAAGAACATAGCCTACAACAAGAACAATAGCATTTGGTTATACCTCTCCTTCTATGGATCAGCAAGTTGCAATTTCTCTTCATTAGTTGGACATCTGTTGGGTCAGCTTCAGCGATGAGCAGTAAAAGCGACTGGTTCAGAGACGGGGACTCTGAGCTATCTGAACCACTGAGCTAACAATATCTAAGGGATCAGCATTCAGCATTAGCAATTCAGCAGTAAAGTCAAAGTTGGAAAATAAAGTCATCAGTAACTGTTCAGCTCCTCAAACAGAATAGAATGAACCTCTTCTTACCCATTGTAGTCGGGCTAAGTCAGAATGTCCTAAAGAACTTCGTACCTTGTCATTGGTTAGAAAATCATACGTTTACAATTAGTCCAATAGGAATAAAAACCCATATCTAAGATGTAACTAAACTGTCTTTCACATGTCGATGATTGGTTGCTCTTCTCCTGTTCCGATCATCAGATTCATCAGGTAACCTTTTTGTAGCGGTCCGTACTCCAGTCACTGCATCCATTGTTGGTTCCTGGGAACATCTTCTTCTCAAGCATCAAACCTAAAATGTATCTCTTTCTAGTGTAAAACATTCTAACAGGCAGTTCTCATGAGACAGTCTTAAACATCTGTTAACGTTTGGTCAACACAGTGTGAACAATACATCTCTATTACTCGGAACATACATTCCCACGATTTTATTAAACATTGCAGTTTAATATGAGACTGTGCAGACTATTCCCAAACCTTGCTAACATACTATTACAATTTTCTAAATGCGCATACTTAGAATAATCATTAATATGCATTCATTAAAATCATTACGTCTTTCATGATGGACACTCAAGTGGGCACATTTTCTAATTTGCACAGTATGCAATATATTTTCTGTATTAGTTAAATTCTATGCAAATTCTTAACCCACAATAAATGGAAATCATTAGTAAGTAAATTCAGCTTTCACACTCCTAGCATTTTAGGTAAAATCTGGTCAGATACAGATTATTTGTAAGATATCTCTGTTTGATAGACTGATGGTTGAATGGATAGGAGGCATTAATGACATATTTATTTTAATATGTGCATGCTAGAATTGTTGTTTGTTGATCAAAGAGCTGGTTGCAAACAGGCTCAAGGCATTGCTACATGGAAGTGTAATGGGAAATTGTTGTACTGGGTTAGTATTTGAGTACTGTGGACTAGTGGCTAGTGTTTAGTGTCATTAGTAGAAATCACGTAAGAACACTGGGCCAATTTTCCCATTATATTTTGATTGATTTCATTTTTGGAGGCTTGCAGTTGGCCTGGGGCTCTCCTTCTATTTTTGGCCTGCTCTGTTATTGCTGAAATGAGTTGTAGTAGACACGGAGCTTCACTAGTATTTTTCCCTGAATTTCAAGTGCTTTGCTCATGTGTGTGCTATGTGTTTGGGAGCATTTGACCTTTGGAATGACCTCCGGTTTATATTCCTCAAATGTAGGGCCTTTTCCTACCATGTTTGTGGTGTGGCCTGGGAATGTTGGCAAATTGCTTTGTTTTTTCATGAAGTAGATCTAAGCTTGTGGATGGTCTGACATTTTTTTGGGTCTTCCATGCTATTGTTTGCTTGGTGCGACAGACATTTTGCCTCACTACTGTGTGAAAATTGGGATGTGCATTCCCTCTGTTTTCATGCCAAGTTTCTTTTGTGTCTGCTGGGGCATGTTAGGTGCTCTGCTGTGCATGCCACACAGGTAGTGAGTCTGGTGTTATTACGATTGTTCATTTTCCAAAGAGAAGATGCCTTTGTTCAAATATACATGCACAGATAACAATCATTAATGTGGGTCTCTGAAGAAATGGTGCAGGGGCCAGAGCTAACCGACCTAGCAATTAAATATCTGTTGTGTGTTGTAATCAGTTTGTGCTTCAATGGCGGTAAAACAATGGCGGTGCGAGCCACTGTGATCAGAAACCACCACTGACAGAACATACATCACATTGGACAGTTTGAATACCACGCACCTGACACACATCCACACACCCGACACACACACACACACACTGCACTTTATAAAACACCCCCACACAACCCACAATCATTTGAAACTAAAACATCATACAGAGATACTGAAAGCTGGTACATACACAGAGAGAGCACCCTGACACAATAGGCACACACACACATCACATGCATCACACATCTAATAAACAAACACAACACACATAACCATCACACACATTCTGCTACAACCATCCACCCCTCATAACGCACTATCCACAACCCAGGCTTCACCCAACACTGTACCCTTTCATACACAACACCCCCAACACCGTAAACATAATCGCAAACATGCCCCCACAAAAGCACCCAATATAAAACGGCAATGAGTTGAGGGTCATGATGGATGAAATTGTCAGGGTAGAGTCACAACTGTTTGGAGCACAGGTCCAGTTAACATCAATTGCCAGGAAAATGGAGTTATGGCAAAGAATAGTCAACAGGGTCAACTCAGTGCCATCCAAGCACAAGGGACAACATCAGGAAGAGGTGGAACAACCTAGGGGAAAGGTGCGTTCCATGACATTAGGACACCAAATAGCCGTGCACAGGACTGGCGGGGTCCCTCACCTCCTCCCCCACACTTCACATCTTGAGAAAAGAAGGTCTTGGAGTTACTGCATCCTGAGAGCCTGATTGGAATACCTGGGGGACTGGAGTCTGGTAAGTACCCACAACATCAATGCAACACAATTGCCGTGTCCAGCATGCTTCTTCACCACCCAAATACCCCATAATTCACTGATTTACCCACTGCACCAACCTGCCAATCACCCAATGCCCCTCTCCTGCATACCTCCACCACACACAGCCCTCCACCACAGCTTAATTCTATCACTATGACTCCCACAATGCACCAGGCAATTAATGCTAAAACCTGCAAAGAGCACAGCAGGTCACATTTCATGCATGTCTGACTATGGTACAACCTCTTGTATGTACGATTGAGGACCAGTACATGGCAATGACAGCAATGTAATGGCACATCACAATGGAAGGTAAGGTAAAACACAGCAAAAGCCCTGTAACTATTCAAAATGGACACTGATCCAAATCCCCAAGCCTGTAATAGACTGACCATGGCTTTGAAAGTAAGATGACAGAGACAGGAATATATCAGCCTTGCATACCCACATACTCTGTTCCCTATGGGACATCATGGGGCAATGTTCAGCCATTATGTAACACTACTACCAACCCTGACTACACACCAGGTACCAGAGTCTATTTGTCATGTCAAGTATCATATAGTTACAGAAACCCATCTGCAGTGCCATATGTACCAACCATTGATGACAGCACACAACATGGAGTATGGCACTCCTGTCACAGACTCCTATGTACCACCAAGCTATGCTGTGCAACAACTGCCATTGTCATTGCTGGAATCATGCTAAGCCATTGTTGGTATCACACAAAGAGGGAACAAAACGTACTTTCTTTACTGTACTCTCTGTCTCACTCCATCCACAGGTAACCCTGTCATTGCCACCATAGAGAGGATACCAGACACTGCCATCCCTTCTCAGGATGAAGGCCCCAATGAGGCCAACATGCCTGGATGTATGGACAGTGATGACCTACCTGGCCCACCATGGGCATCTGGTCAGTCAACGACTCCGAGTCTCACCCTGCTCACATCAGTCCCCCACCACAGTTTCTCAGACATCACAGCAAAGCAAGCTCCCCCAAACTTGCGTCCCAAGGACTGTTCAAACTATTGTGTGCCCTGAGTCTGACCTTGACACCCCAGACAATGACGGCCCTGCTAGCACTGGGAATGGGCACACTGCCAGGGGCACAGGCACCTGGGGGCAGGGGGCATGGGAGGGGTGCTGTGGGACAGAGGATGGGACAGCCAAGGGACTCCACTGACCAGGATACCATCTCCCAAGTCCTGGGAGAATACAAATCTTTCCAGGGCAGGATGGGCCAGATCATTACCACATTGGAGGAAAATCAAAGGCTGCAGAGGGAATACCACCAGGATGCCATGCAGCAGTGGCAGGCACATAATGCCACCATGACCTTCATAGTAGTAGTGCTGTGTGTGATATAGCTACCCACCATCAGGCAACTTCCATTAGCAATGTTACATCTGCACCCTCTACATCAGTGGCAGCTAGTGGAATGGATACCCTGTAACGGGAGCCCTAAGCCTTGGACACCCCTCACTCTGTAGCAGAAGAACCCCCCCACAAACATAGATGTCCATCCAGACATCCGGCTGCAGCAGATGCCAAGACCTCTCCAGATTTGTCACCCTTGTGTGCTTCTGAGACATCTTGTTGACTGTTCTGAATTCTAATTCCATTTTTCCGTGGGACATGGACACAGGACACACGACCTATGTGACCAAATGTTGTAGCAGCTACTCTGATCAATCCATCTCCCATACCTCAACTCTTCACCTGTTTATTATGTTGTAAACTTTGATTTGACTACTCACAAAACTGAAATGCACAATAAATCACTTATGGACACAGTAACTGTACATGTGTGTTTAATAGTACAACAACATATGTCCTTCAACGGAAAAGTGGTCTATTAATGGTCACAGTATGAATTTGAAATCCACAGTAATACCAGAGTATAGACTGTTGAGGCTTCTGCAATTATAGCAAGACATAGAGTACCATCAGGATGAAAGGCATGAGTGCACAATAAGCACATGTACAGGTAATCGACTGTGTGCCTATTGTAGTATGACTCCAAATCATGGGTATCAAGATAGGGCCTATACAGCACAAGGTTAATGGCCTTCCTAATATCATGTTAGCAAGCTATATGTCCTGAAAACCTCTCAGAACTCTACTCTTTAATCATTAACTACTGACTATGTTTACCCTCAACCCCTAGGTAGCACCCCCACAGATGATATTCACATCCTGTGGGTGTGAGGAGCTGGCAATAGGAGAATACATGAAATTCAGCTCAAACTGGTCAGTCCATGAGGGAAGTGAATGTTTGAATCAGTTGCCACAACACATATTAGGACAGATCCACTACTACTGTTTTACCAACATTCCTTCTGTCTGCTACAACAGCTCACACACAGGCAGTGGACATCATAACACCACCACATTTGCCAAAGGTCAGGAGGTGTAATGTCAGCTATCCACTTCTGATTGTGCACTGACAAGACATGAAATGGTCCACCTCACATACCTGTCTGTCACTGGAAGTACTGATTGATGAACTTAGTCCTACAGTCAGCAGCTCCGTTGTCATTTGGCTCTTTATCACTTTCCATATCACCATTTGAAGGCACAGGTACCTCTGCAATGGTATCCAACGCCTCAGGGCTAGATTGTGGAGCTTGGAGCAGGCAACGATGATTTGGCAAACCTTGTGGGGCGAGTAGAGGAAGGCACCTCAGATAGGTCCAGGCACCTGAATCTTGCCTTCAGGAGGCTGAAAGTACACTCTATTACATG
Source organism: Pleurodeles waltl (assembly GCF_031143425.1). Classification (NCBI taxonomy): domain Eukaryota; kingdom Metazoa; phylum Chordata; class Amphibia; order Caudata; family Salamandridae; genus Pleurodeles; species Pleurodeles waltl. Next base: position 885,212,075 of record NC_090436.1, on the reverse strand, counting down.
CCTTGTCCTCCTGCTGGCCTCATTGAAATAGAGTTCCCCTGTCATGACTATCCAGTCATGCCAGGGGAACTCTATTTCAATGAGGCCAACAGGAGGACAAGGCATGTGTCACACCTCACAGGTGTCAACAGCCAAGGAAAGTTTGGATAGCCAAAGTCACCTTTGAACACAATGGTAGAACAAAACCAATTGAGGTACTGTGATTGTGCAGGTTGTGATGACAGGTCACATAACATTCATAAACATAACAATGCATAACCAGCCAGGCCCTCTCTGTGTGCAGTCATGCCATCATGGTTTAGACATTGATGTTCCACATAATGTAGAAGTCATGCACTGATACGGGAAACTTGGCAGTCACTTGGGAGATGTACTGGCCTGCCAGATATACCACCTGCATGTTGTTTGAGTGGCAGTTCTTCATGTTTCTATACATCTGTTCATTGGCAGTGGGAGGGACCAGGGATACATGGAGGCCATCATTGGCCCCTACCTCATGAGGAATCAATCCCATCTGTTAAAAGTTACACTTCACATTGTCCACATCCGCTCTTCGGAGGAATCTGAAATAGCTGTCCAGGTGTTGCAAGAAAGCCCACAGTACATCCCTCGAACCCAGACTGAACATGGGCATGCTGTAAAGGCAAAAGTATGCTGTAATGAGCCACTGGCCAGGAAGTCTAGCACTGATAATACTTGAAGGATGGGTGGTATGCAATAGGGATTGCGATTGCCTGTTATCAGATCTGGCTCCAACTGTCTACATGGATCCATGATGGTCTGGTGATTCAGAGATAGTTCTGGATGACGTCCCTGTCATCCATGGTTGCCAGGTCTACCAGTGGATGGTACACTGGTGGTTGTCTCATTTTTCTCATGGCAGGATATCTAATTTGAGAGAAGAAATGTACAATAAGTCATGCAGTTGGCACACGACAGCAGCACATTACATACTTGCAGACACCCACACATGTATAGGGGATGTAGAGCAGTGCTGACATAAACATTACAGACCATAGAAATGGCCATCAGACACTGTCATTGCAGCACATTGACTGGGATGTCAGTCGGCAAGGAGCTGGGACACATGTGTGTGTGAACATGGGTGGGTGAGTATGCAGTCCTGCACTGATGACACATATGTTACTAAATTCACCTTTTTCTATCAGACGCCTTTGTACCTCAGACCTATCCACGTATATACAGACTCAACACATCATTTTTTCATGTTTGTCCCATTTTGTAGCACTGTCATGAAGTTACTACATTGGGTGTCATACATTTTTGTTCGATCAGGTGTATGATGCACTTATTTAAGAACATGCATCGAGTACATGTGTCCAAAATGGCAGGCGCCTGACCTACTGTTCTGGACAGTTGGAAGTGACCTAAGTCCGCCGATGGAAGTCGTCATGGCGATAGGCAGTCGCAACTGCAGTGTAACTTGCCATAGTTTAAATTTGCTGCTTAAGGTGGACTTGAGCCAATGGTGATGACCGCTGGCAGTGACGGTCCTGTATGTGGCGGCCGTGACTGCGATTTTCTGCAGTCTTGTTCCCTTGACAACTGGAACTGTTGCTAGCAAGACCTCCTCTGCGTGAGCTGCTGTTTACTGCCTTTGGGAGCCATCATGCATTGTCCTGCAGGTGATAGGGCCCCTGCCTTCACACAGGAAGAGCTGGAGAAGCTGGTGGAGGAGGCCCTACCCCTGTATGGACAGCTATATGGGGCACCAGAGCAACAGATGAGTCCAATGCCCCTACCATGTGTGATTGGTGTTGTGTGTGATGGTAAGTTGGCCATGTGAACTGTTGTAGGTGTAGATGCATGCGTGTGGCATACTGTACAGGTGTGTAGGCAGGGTGGATTGGTGTGTGTGCCCACTTGCTATTACAGTTGTGTTGTGCCAACTACTGTTGGTATGGTGCTTGTGTACTTTCTCCTTTTATCTGTGTCATCCATGCAGGTGAACACCCATCAGAAGAAAGGGATCTGGCATGCCATCGCCAAGCAAGTGCAGACCCTGGGGGTCCACAGTCGTGGAGCACCCATTGTCGCAAGTGGTGGTAAGACCCGAGAAGCTGGGCCCAGGAGACCACGAAGGCCCAGTTGGGGATGTCCTCCAACGAGGGATGGGTGCTCATCGGACCATGGCCCCCCTAATTGCCCTCATTTTGCCAGTGGCCTACCCTGAGCATGTGGGCATTTGAGGGCAGCACAGGAGCCACATGAGGGTAAGTATTGACTATTACTTGGTACTTTGCTGTAGTTGAATGCTGTTTGCTGTCTCACTGCACCTTCAGTGACGATGTAGTAGCTGACGAATGTTTCTAGACTAGTGGTAATCAGCTGGTACCACTTTGTCAGTGTTTGAGATGTGGAGCATCCATCATGGTTTGCTATGTGTAAGTTTTGGAATCATGCAGCATGACATCATTCTGACTGCATGTGGAAATGCCCTAATGTCAATGGCACATGTGTTGCACATCCTGCCCTTCCTATGCATGTGAGCTGGTGTTTCACCATAACCTTTTAGCCTATCCCACCAATCCCTCTGCACATGTCCGTCAGTGGCTCTAAGGTGTCTGACCACTCCCATCTGTGCTGATCATCTGTTGTAGCAACAGGTTGTGTCACTCATTTGGTGCAGGCTCCAAACATTACCTTTTTACTGGTAAAGATCTGGACTCCAGGCGAGACTGCCATCTCATGTACAACAAAGATATGGCCTGTCTTGGAAGGTACATATCTGTGTTTGTTGTTGTAACTCAACTGTCCGTTTATCTCCATTCAATGGGGTAAGTGAACTTAGCAACAAAGGGACATTCTACTTTGGGGGGTATGCGTTGGGTATTTGTAATACAATTGCTTTTCCATGTGATTGACATGGCTTACCAATTCCTTTGGAACCCTGGTAATATGCTCCCTACATCATGTCTCAATGGTTAATTGGGGACATACCATGTGGAGTAGAACAATCTATGTTACCCTTAGCCTAGTTGATGTGTCTAGTCAGTTGAGGAATATGTATTCCATCACTTAGTTGATCATGAAGTGATGGTCTGGTTGTACCACTATGTCCAAAGCAGGTATGTGTTGTAATGGAAGATGTATCCAATGCACTGGCAGTCGTGTTGGGTCATGTGTAAATCATATATGCATGTCATTTCTGTGTGGCATTTGTGTAGTTTGGTACATGTACACAAATGTCAGGTATGGTGTGAGTAATGTAGGTTGTACTCATGTTGCCAAGTCCTGGAACTCTGAGTGTATGTCAGGTGGAATGGTAGGTGGCCTCTGATGTCTATAGTTGCTGCCTGTTGTGTAGTTGTTGTGACACTACACTCTGTGATTGGCTATGAATATGTCATGGGTGGTATGTAGGCCATTGTAGCTGGACATGAAATAATGAAGTGATGTGGTGTATCTGTGTTTGGTGTGTGCTGATGTTCCTCTGTGATTGTGTGAATGTCATGCCATGGCTGTTCTCCAGATATGTTTTCTACGCTTCAGTTGTCACCTGTATGGGGGTGCCACTTGTTGTGGCTTGATCAGTTCAGGCACCCCTGCTGGCATATATGTTTTGGGGTCAGCCAGCAATGTGATATGTATGGCATGTGCTGTGTGGGATGTGAATTAGGTAGTCTGCACTTTCAAGGGACATTAGTATTTGAGATGGACTGGTCAGGAGTAGTTTCAGGACATGCATGATGTGTTGGGATCACTCATCTGCTCTCCTAATTGGTGATAGGAGTATGGAGAAATAGGATCTGGAATATGCATAGTATATCTACTTCTGCAAGGGTGTGAGTAGCATGTAGACATGGATGTACAGGTATACAGATGGATTAATCCATTCGCGCTAACTTACTCAAAATTAGATGTGGGTGAGAGGGATGACCTATAGGGGTGGATAGTATAAAAATGCTGTAACATGGGGTAGGCTATGTGTAATGCCAACTGACATAGCATAGCCTGGACCTGTTCACCTGCAGTACTGAAGGTTTCCAAGTATGTATTTAAGGAATGTGAAAACCCTTTCTCTCTCTCCCTCTCTCTCTATTTGTGTGCATCAGCAGACAAAGGAGAAGGGGCACAGGCGAGTGGGGATGCTGCTGGCCATGGGACCCGGAGTGCTGTGACCAGTGACATTGAGGGACCCAGTGGTCTGGGGGAGAGCAGAACATCATCATCCTCTGAAGCCTCCCCCAGTAGACACTCCCTGGAGGTGGCGGACTCATCTGGGACCACCCCAGCACCCTCTTTGTCCACCATCCCCCTTACTACCACCACCATCCCTGTAGCTCCCCACCCAGTTGTCCGTGCGCACTCACCCGGGAGGGTGGCCGTGTTCTTCGTCGCAGGTACCTCTGCCCCTGGCCCAGTCAGCCCTGCTGCTCTCAGGGAGGAGGCTATTGACCTCCTGAAGTCGATCTCTGTGGGTCAGTCAACCATTGTGAATGCCATCCAGGGACTTGCAGCTCAAGTCCAACAGAGCAATGCATTCCTGGATGGCATTCACAGTGCACTGGCTGGCCTACAGAGATCCTTTCAGGCTCTGGCCTCCGCACTAATGGCAGCCAGTCACCCTTTATCTTCCTTCCACCCTCCATCTTACTCCACCCAATCCCACACCCCTCATTCCCATCCCAGCCAGAGCACACAGACAAACAAGCATGCATCCACCTCAACAAACAAGGACAAGCACCACATGACCCACCACCGGCATGCACACAGACAACACCCACCTGCAGATACACCAACACCCACTACCTGCACAGACTCCCCCACCACTCTCACTTTCACAAACACTACTGCTGACACACCAGCAGACACCACACCAACATTCACGGATCCAGCCACAACTTCAATCCTATCCACAGTCAGCACAATAGCAGACCCACAGACATCCACCCAAGTCACCACATCTGCAGCCACCACAAACACTGACACACCCACATGTAGCACATGCACCATACTTGAAGTCACCACCCCAACAGACAGTCACCCATCCAGCACAGTATCTCCCAGCTCCTCCACCCAATCCTCCCAAGACACACAAACACCCACACTCACCCACCCAACAGGCACCAAGAGCACACAAGCAATCCTTCCACGCACCTTCACCTAAAACATTCACCAAAACACCTTCTCCAGGCACTCCCTATTCTTCCAGTCCCATAGGGGGTCATTACGAGCTTGGCGGAAGCGGTAACCGCCGTGCGGCCGCCAATGCGGCTGCACTCCCGCGGACCCCATTAGGACATCCCCGCTGGGTGCGGGCGCAAACCAAGTTTACGCCCGCCGGCCCAGCGGGGATGAGGCCGCAACATAGGAGCCGGCTCCTAATGGAGCCGGCGGTGTTGCCGCCGTGCGACGGGTGCAGTTGCACCCGTCGCGCTTGCTGCCCAGGGCCCTGTTAGGGGGCCCCAGGACACCCCTTACGGCCAGCCTCTTCCTGGCGTTGCAAACCGCCAGAAACAGGCTGGCGGTAGGGGGGTCATAATCCCCAGGGCAGCGCTGCTTGCAGCGCTGCCCTGGCGGATTATCACCGCTGGGGCTAAAACGGCAGGAAAGCGCCAGCCCCGGTGGTGCGACCGCGGTGCTACCGCCGTGGTCGTAATGAGGGTCTCCGTACCGCCAGCCTGTTGGTGGTACGGACGCCACATTACCCCTGACCCCCATAATCTTTTGCCATGGCTGTTCCTGTGAACAGGTTCCTAGAGAAGTTAAACCTTTTCCCTACTCCTCTCTCACCCCATGTGAGCCCCAAAAGATCCATTTCCCTCCTCAAGTCCAGACCTACCACCTCCAAGTCCTCTCCTGCCCCCTGCAAGTACCCATGCCTCTTCCCCGGCATGAGCCAAGAAGTCGTCCCCTCCTAGGTGTTCCCAGCCCTCTCCTAAGCCCAGTCCCAAGCCCAAAGACCATCTCCCAAACCTAGGCACAAACTTCCACCACCGCCCCCCCCAATCCCTTAGGTGCCTACCTGCCCCTTCATCTCCTACCCGTGGAGGTAATTTAGCAGTCAGGAGTTAAGTTGGGGCAGTCTGACATGCCAGCTGTACATGTTGCACTTTGGACTTTGGGACTGGCCTAAGGCCTTTTATATTTGTAAATACTGCTATCTAAAATAATTTTAACTTTATGAATATTCATACATCTGGGCCAGCCAGTTGTTGGTTCCAATGTTATCATCTTTGTTATGCCTTTCATTCCTAATGGGTGTTATGGTCTTGCCTGCTCCATATTGTGTGTGAGTGTGTTATTTGTGTATGGTGGTTGTGCTACCTGTTGTGTTTGAGCTGCTTGTGTGGGTGTGTGGTTTGCAATTCTCCTCCAGTGATGGCTTGGTATGGTGTGTTCAGCATGTATATGTGTGAGACATACAATTTGGTTGCTTTGTGTGGATTGATTGGGTTGTCTGTTGTGATTTGGAGTGTGGTGTTCCATTGTGTGGTGATTGGTATGTCCGAACCGCTGTGTGGTGTGTTTGGGTGGTGTGACGTATGCCTCATTGTATGGCTGTGTGATTGTTTGTCTTAGTACAATGGTGTTGTTATGTTGTGTTGTATATAATGTATTGTTAGGTGGGGGTGTGAGTTGTTCTGTTTTGACTGTGCATTTGAGGTGTTGCAGTTGTCGAATAGTTGTGTAGTTTGGTGGTGTTGTGTGTTGTTATGTTTGATAGTGCCAGTGCTGTGTGTCTGCAGCTTGGTATGTGTTTTGGTAGTGTTTGTTGGCTGTGGTGTGTGTCCTGGGTCTGTGCGTGTGTGTACATGGCTGTGTGTGAACATGCGTGTCAGTGTTGGAGTACATGTATTTGACGCCCTTGCCACTCGTTCCGGATGTGTATGTTGTTTGTGCGTTGCAACCTTGCCAATATGCAAAAGTGACAAATAAGTGTGTGTACTCACAGTTGTTGTCGTCATCGCAGGTTCCAGAATCGCTGGGTGAGCAGGAGCAGCAGGAAGACCTGTAGTTCATCTTCCATAGTGGATCCAGACAGGTGTGGCTTCCTGAAGGTGGGTGTCTCCATTTATACTGTTAGTTTCTGCAATAGGGTTTCTGTGGTGGTGGGACTGTGGCGGAAACCTTGGTGATGTGCAACTTTGTAATTTGTCCGGCAGAAACATGGTCTCCGCCGGCCTAAAGGTCTTGGTCATGATTTGGCGGGCTTCTCCGCCAGGTTGTTGGCGGTATGACCTCCACCGCCAACATGGTGGTCATGGAACCGCCAACATCGTAATTACCCCCTTAGTCAATGTTTTAATGCATAGATTATTGTTTAGTACAATCAATAATTTAAGCTTGCTTTTATTTCATTTGTTCCATGATCATCTTGCTAGACCCTAATCAGCATCCAGTAAGCTACATGTGAGAAAGGAGGTTGTCTATCTAGCTTTGCCCTCAAAAATGAATATTCCCCTCTTTAATTTGAGCCATTATCGATCTGACTGTGAAGCTGGCATGCTTATGTCCTGCTTCACAACAGTCTTTCATAAACACTGGAAGACCACAATAGATTTCTGTTACTAGCCTGGTTAGTTCTTCTCACTTCTCTTTGGTGCTGAAAATGCATAGTTTTGGGGAAGAAACAATTGGAATTTAGGAAAACCTAATCAACTTAAAAATGCTTTTGCTTTTTGTTTTACAGAATTGAACTAGAAGTAACTAATTTACCATTTAATTCCAACACACCTACTGTCAGATGACCTAACTGCTATGGGCTTCACCTAATTTCCCATCCTTACTTTACTAAATCAACCTTGGTTGGGTGAATTATCATTCAACCTTTTCTGAGATGTAAGCCAAAATTTGAGTGTACTGATTATATGCAACATCTTTGTAAAGACTGGTAATGGTTTGTGATCACAAGAAAAATGGGCATAAATTGCAAAATATAAAAACAAACAAAACTTATTCATGCTTTTAGGAGCATGGACAATGGGCGCTCAGGATGCCACACTCCCAATGTTCATGAACATGATGAACATTGGGAAGAAACAAAAAATAGGTACCTAAGCTGGAGAGCTTCTGCTGCATGATGTATAACGGAGTGGGATTAGTCAGCAAAAATAAGACATTCACCCCGCATTCTCCAGACTTCATCAGAACTACAGGGTAAGACAGAAGAAGAATCCACCGCCCACACTCGAATAATATGGTGGACTTAACCCAGCATTCCCTTTGTAGTAACAATGTACCAAGGCAGGAGTAAGATGGCTGGTCCTTCTCTGGCCTCACTATTGTGTTGCACAACATCACCCAGTCCAGTGACACCTGCCTTGGAGAACTTCTTGCGGTTGCTAATGAGACCACTGGAAGGTTTCCAAGCCTTTCTTCATGATAAAAATCATTAGGGTGTGGGAGACACGGGGAACTTATCAACTCAACCTGCATCCATTTTTCAACTGCTAAAGTTGTATGTAAGTGATACTCTTGTAAAGCGCTACCTCGATTGAGTTTGCACCATGTGAAACTTCACATACATAAGTGGTACTCATGTAAAGCGCTCCTCCGATCGAGTTTGTGCTATATGAAATTTCAAAATAAATAAATATGTAAATAAATAAAAAAAGATCCCCCCCCCCAGCTTGCAGCCTTTGGGTACAGACACCACAAAGAAACAGCAACATGCCAAAAAACAAGGAAGAGGAAGAAACAACATGTAGCCATGGAGTGCAAAGCAGAGAGGAAAAAGAAAAAAGTAGTGCACCGCACTACGGTATATGGCCTGTCATGCAATAATCCATGTAACAGGGTCAGTGTCTAAGGCGGTCACAAAGCAGCCTCAATGTGGGGCAAACATAAAGCATTTGTGTAAAGAAATGGCTCCCTGTTGCAGTTACCCCCCACTTTTTGCCTGATACTGATGCTGACTTGACTGAGAAGTGTGCTGGGACCCTGCTAACCAGGCCCCAGCACCAGTGTTCTTTCACCTAAAATGTACCATTGTTTCCACAATTGGCACAACCCTGGCACCTAGGTAAGTCCCTTGTAACTGGTACCTCTGGTACCAAGGGCCCTGATGCCAGGGAAGATCTCTAAGGGCTGCAGCATGTCTTATGCCACCCTAGGGACCCCTCACTCAGCACAGACACACTGCTTGCCAGCTTGTGTGTGCTGATGGGAGAAAATGACTAAGTCGACATGGCACTCCCCTCAGGGTGCCATGCCAACCTCCCACTACCTGTGGCATAGGTAAGTCACCCCTCTAGTAGGCCTTACAGCCCTAAGGCAGGGTGCACTATACCACAGGTGAGGGCATATGTGCATGAGCACTATGCCCCTACAGTGTCTAAGCAAAACCTTAGACATTGTAAGTACAGGGTAGCCATAAGAGTATATGGGCTGGGAGTCTGTCAAAAACGAACTCCACAGCTCCATAATGGCTACACTGAATACTGGGAAGTTTAGTATCAAACTTCTCAGAATAATAAACCCACACTGATGCCAGTGTTGGATTTATAAAAAAATGCACACAGAGGGCATCTTAGAGATACCCCCTGTATTTTACCCAATTGTTCAGTGCAGGACTGACTGGTCTGTGCCAGCCTGCTGCTGAGAGACGAGTGTCTGACCTCATGCGGTGGGAGCCTTTGTGCTCTCAGAGGACAGAAACAAAGCCTGCTCTGGGTGGAGGTGCTTCACACCTCCCCCCTGCAGGAACTGTAACACCTAGCAGTGAGCTTCAAAGGCTCAAGCTTCGTGTTACAATGCCCCAGGGCACTCCAGCTAGTGGAGATGCCCGCCTCCTGGACCCAGCCCCCACTTTTGGCGGCAAGTCCAGGAGAGATAATGAGAAAAACAAGGAGGAGTCACTGGCCAGTCAGGACAGCCCCTAAGGTGTCCTGAGCTGAGGTGACTCTGACTTTTAGAAATCCTCCATCTTGTAGAAGGAGGATTCCCCCAATAGGGATAGGAATGTGACCCCCTCCCCTTGGGAGGAGGCACAAAGAGGGTGTACCCACCCTCAAGGCTAGTAGCCATTGGCTACTAACCCCCCAGACCTAAACACGCCCTTAAATTTAGTATTTAAGGGCTTCCCTGAACCTAAAGATTTAGATTTCTGCAACAACAACAAGAAGGACTGCCTAGCTGAAAACCCCTGCAGAGGAAGACCAGAAGACAACAACTGCCTTGGCTCCAGAAACTCACCGGCCTGTCTCCTGCCTTCCAAAGAACTCTGCTCCAGCAACGCCTTCCAAAGGGACCAGCGACCTCTGAATCCTCTGAGGACTGCCCTGCTTCGACGACGACAAGAAACTCCTGAGGACAGCGGACCTGCTCCAAAAAGACTGCAACTTTATCCAAAGGAGCAGCTTTAAAGAACCCTGCAATCTCCCCGCAAGAAGCGTGAGACTTGCAACACTGCACCCGGCGACCCCGACTCGGCTGGTGGAGAACCAACACCTCAGGGAGGACCCCCGGACTACTCTACGACCGTGAGTACCAAAACCTGTCCCCCCTGAGCCCCCACAGCGCCGCCTGCAGAGGGAATCCCGAGGCTTCCCCTGACCGCGACTCTCTGAAACCTAAGTCCTGACGCCTGGAAAAGACCCTGCACCCGCAGCCCCCAGGACCTGAAGGACCGGACTTTCACTGCAGAAGTGACCCCCAGGAGTCCCTCTCCCTTGCCCAAGTGGAGGTTTCCCCGAGGAAGCCCCCCCTTGCCTGCCTGCAGCGCTGAAGAGATCCCTTGATCTCTCATTGACTTCCATTGCGAACCCGACGCTTGTTCTAACACTGCACCCGGCCGCCCCCGCGCCGCTGAGGGTGAAATTTCTGTGTGGGCTTGTGTCCCCCCCGGTGCCCTACAAAACCCCCCTGGTCTGCCCCCCGAAGACGCGGGTACTTACCTGCTGGCAGACTGGAACCGGGGCACCCCCTTCTCTCCATTGGAGCCTATGCGTTTTGGGCACCACTTTGAGCTCTGCACCTGACCGGCCCTGAGCTGCTGGTGTGGTAACTTTGGGGTTGCTCTGAACCCCCAACGGTGGGCTACCTTGGACCAAGAACTGAACCCTGTAAATGTCCTACTTACCTGGTAACACTAACAAAAACTTACCTCCCCCAGGAACTGTGAAAATTGCACTGTGTCCACTTTTAAAATAGCTATTTGTGAATAACTTGAAAAGTATACATGCAATTGAAATGATTCAAAGTTCCTAATGTACTTACCTGCAATACCTTTCAAACAAGATATTACATGTTAAATTTGAACCTGTGGTTCTTAAAATAAACTAAGAAAATATATTTTTCTATACAAAACCTATTGGCTGGATTTGTCTCTGAGTGTGTGTACCTCATTTATTGTCTATGTGTATGTACAACAAATGCTTAACACTACTCCTTGGATAAGCCTACTGCTCGACCACACTACCACAAAATAGAGCATTAGTATTATCTCTTTTTACCACTATTTTACCTCTAAGGGGAACCCTTGGACTCTGTGCATGCTATTCCTTACTTTGAAATAGCACATACAGAGCCAACTCCCTACAATTTGCCTACAAAATCAAGGGAATTTTGAGAGGCAGGCCAAGGAATGAATGAAAGTGATGTGTGTGAGATAGGCGTGGTGAAAGCCCACCAAGTAGATTACAACATGTTAAGATACAGCGCTTGCGCGCTGCCTAGGCTTAACCTACAAATTAATGTGTGCTTGTGTAAGGTAACTGATACTCATGTAAAGCGCTCCAATATCTTAGGATTGAGTTTGTGCTATATAAAAATGCAAAAAAAGAACGTATGGACACTGAAATAAGGTGAGCCTGCCAGAAGCTGAGCACAGTTGTTAACCACTGAGTGCACTACGTGAACTTGATTTAAATATTTTACCAATGATCATCAAAGTCAGAAATTGGTAGCAAATGGATTTGTATCAATGTTAAGTGAACTTTATTACGTTAGTTCAATATTTATATGTAAACAATACATGCTGAATTATTTATTGCATACATTACTGGTGGAGTGAAATTGTACTTGGTCACTGCTCTCAGAGTGGGATAAACACTGCTAGGGGCATGACGAAAGCATGTAATAAACAAATAGAAAAACAGAATAAAGGAGTGACACTGATGCCGGCAAATAGCAAGCCTTCGGGCAGGCTTCAAGCCTAAATAGTGACTACAGCATGTCTCAATGGCAGCGCACGCACACTGCCTAGGCTCAACCTACAAAAGAGGGTGAGTTTTGGCACAGAAAGCACACCTTCCTGCTGAAATCCCCTACGAACAACGCAACACTCCTCCAACATCATGATGTTTTCTGTTTCGAGGAATCAAGCACCTCATGAAAATCTCTGAAGCAGACGATTTTACCTCTCATAGCAACAAGGGTTGTACATCACAGTACATCTAAGTAATTTAATGCTCCCACAAGTGGAGATTGAACCAAACACAAACAAAACCTAGTCTGATTTCTGCAGTGTGTTTCAACCATCTGAAAATTCATAATAAAGTTCTCAGTTTTGCATCACACAAAAAACAAGACCGCCTACGTCACCTCCCCAGACAATGTAACCTTTCCTATAAGGTGTTCCCCAATATGCATAATTAAATCAAGGTCAAATAAAATCTAGGTCGCTGGCAGAAATTTGTAATCAAGCATCTGCCACAAAATCTTGAACCAACCTTGTGCAGGATCCTGGAGCAGAAACTGAAATATATAATATCATCTTGAAAGACACAATCATCATGATCTGATTTCAGATTGCTGTGAAATCAAGATATATGATCACATGAAAATGGTTTTCTTTCTCTCAGTAAAAGAAATAAAACAAAGTTGAAGCCCGGTCTAAAACGAGGCTTTGGAAAACAAGCATTGCAGATTCTCTCTTCACACTGCAGGGTGCACGATTCTTTCAAATTACAGAAAAGCTACCTTTGGCACTATTAGATGAAACCCATAGACTCCTAACCGCCTGGTGGACTGGTATGGATGTTGTCCTGTGGGTTACAGTGCCCATAGGTGAACCCAACAGAATAATTTCCTAGTTAACATGAAAGCTACATCTTCCTCTGGGGTGCACTGATTCTGCTTCCTGGCGGACCCCTTTGACCCACAGTCTCCTCAGGCTTTGGAAGCTGTGTCTCCAAGTGTTTTTCCTTTCCACAAACAACAACACCAGAGGAACATACCTTAAAACACTTGCTCATTCCCAGAGATGATGAATGTCAGAGACAATCTTAGCATTAGCATGTGTGTTCTCATTAATTTCCCATGAAGATCTATTCCTCTTGAAGCCCCGTAAACTGTCTAACCAATAGGTCTACACTGGCCCTATGTATCTCATCATATAATGCCTCATCCCCATCCACACCTCTAACTAACTTTCTTGTTTCTTTTAATCTCTCCATACTAAAAGCATTTGTTTGCTTCTTACTCTTCCCACCACTCAACTTCTCATCCCAACTTCTGTAGTAATTACTTTCTCATCTGAAACTGCTCCGTTCACCTACCCACCACGCTTTATCTACCAATATAATACCATTACTCTACTCCCATAGCCCCCCTGCCCCATATAACAATTTAACCCCATTTTGCCATCCTCGTCCTACAATGCCATTCCATCTGCTGCCCTCTCATCCCCTCCTATTAGAATAATCACACCTCTAGGACCCTATTTTATACTCTATGCATCTAACTCTCACCTACCTAACTACTTGAACCTCCCTTCACCCACTTCACCCCTACATTCTTTCTTAAAACATCGTCACCACTGATACACATTTCAACTTGTGCCACTCTGTATTCCACTTCTTTTAACGTTTCTCCTAATAGACCTTCACCTCGTTCCATCCTGACTCCCTGTTGCTGTCCACTGTCCTACTTTCATCCCTCCTACCTCTTCATGCCTCTTCTATCTATCCTACATACTTCCCTTTCCTTCTGTATACCACTCCAAAACTCCTTACACAACATATTCATAGCCCCCTTTTCAGTCATTCCAACTCAGCCTGTATCAACCCAGTTTCATACACCCCTAACAAAAGAAAGTGATGTCCTCTACCTCTTTTTTATTATTCCATTCCTCTGACCACCCCTTCCTGCCCTGTCCTCTATTTCTTCGGTGCTTTGCCACTCCTCATGTGCACATTTTCCTTTTTTCCAATATATCTGATACGTATCCTTTTTCGCACTTAAATAAGCATCTTTAAGGGCCAGACTCTCCATTGCTGGATTGAATTACCCAATACCTCTCAACAGAACACTGCGGGCACTATGCTGTTTACTGGAATATTGTATACCAAGCCAACAGATAGCCCTACCCTGCAACTCCTTGGCGACTCTGTGTTACTACCACAAATCCTTAGGTTTCTTGCTTCCTGTAGTTTCTCGCGTCAGCGGGGGCTTGCAAAAGTCCAAGGCAAAAATAAACTACACTTACAAAGGGACATAGCACAGTAGCCACCTTGAAGTAACCTGTGCTAAAAAGATAAAAGTATGCCTGTGTTCTTGTGCACAGTATTCTGAAATATTTCAAGATTTTGCCTCAGAAGCACCCGAGCTCTTGTCGAGTTAGCAGAGTAAACAGCTTCACTGAAGCCTGCGCTCGGCCAAAGTAATCAAGAGGCCATTGTGCCCATGCAGTAGGAAAACCAAGTGTTTCCAACTGACTAACACTTTGATTTATGACAGCCAAGTGACAGATTTGCTTCTCAAGTTTTGTATTTGTGGAAGCTGAAACGTTATAAAAGTGAGAGACACCTAATTTCAGTTGAATTAGAATCTTCTTCGGACATTGTGCAGTCTGAGCTCAACTTTGATAGTTAAGCATGGTCTCAAAAAGGACATACTTCAATAACGTTTATGGTATGTAAACAAGTGCAGTGTGAACAAATGTCATTGTCAAATTTGAAAAAGTGATTATTGTAATAATTTGCTTTGTTGTTGTTTATATTTTCAGGCTTATTTAGAGAAATACTGAGAAATACTGAGCTGTCATCAGTGAATTCATCTTGAGATCTAGTCACAATCAGATGAATAGCTAAAAGGTCGAAAAGGGAGAATATTGTGTCTACTGATGTAAGAGAATTGTTTACTAACAATACTTTATGCTTTTTTGTCTTTCTGAACTGGGTTCTTGCAGCCCCTTCTTTATAACCATTGTCCCTTAGGGCCATTCTGACTCTCAGAGCCAACAGGCGAGATAAGTCGGTATTGCCAAAAATTGGATTCTGAATCGTAGCACCAACTTCTACCTATACTTTCTTCCCTCTGAAGACCCTATGGCATCTCCAGGACCCCCAAGGTATGTGTTCAACTTCTACCTCAAACTCTGTTCCTTACATTCCTTTAACTCCCCTACCTTCCTGTAAAAATAGCTTGCTCCAAGCTCAAGAATGCACTGAACTGTTTCCTCATCAATGCAAAATCAATTAACAAGAGCTGCTCAAGCATCTGTGACTTGACTCAAAGTTAGACTACTTGTTCATCACAAAACTCTGACTAGGTTACAATGCAGCCCCTATCTTACACAAGGCCATACAAACTGGATATGGAATCTTTAACCAAAACCACCACAAGAAGACCAGAGAAGGTTTAGCAATTATCTTTAACAACCAACAAATCACAGCTTCTTAAGATTATGACAAGACAATGGAAATCTTGTCAAACGAGGCAGCACACATAGAAGTACCAAAGCATCATTTTGAATGGTTGGTTATGTGCAGGAAGGTGTCCCTTCCTGCAAGTAAACAATCGGCCATGGCATTTTGCTTCTTCTGTGTGCTGTAGAATGCAGAACGCTTTTTTGGCACTGCCTCAGGTTTACGATAACTCGTAAATCTGAGGCAGCGTCAAAACCAATGGGTTTTGCTGTGGAACGCCCACAGCAACACCCATTACACGCCCCTCTGATGCAGAAAACTGCGTTGGAAGGGCCATATTTACAAGGAGGTGTAACGCCACACAAAAGTGGCGCTGAATCTCCTTGTGATGCTACAGTGGCACTAGGGGCTCTTAAATATGCCCTTCATTGTCTTGTGAACGAAGAGCGGTACATGTGATGTTCATTTATGAAAAAAAACATGGCTATTGATAGATTCTACTGAGGATTAATGCTGCTACATCTTGAGACAACAGCGCTTTGCTACTGAGAGAATTAGGGAAATCTTATACCACGATCCAGGTTAATTCTAAATGATGATTAAGTCGTTTAGGGCCAGATGTATCAAAGGGTTTTACCCATTCTGTGTCTATGGGAAAATGCTTTAGTACATATGGCCCTTAGTGAATACCTGGCGAACCGACCAGTACACAGGTCAGTTGCTTTTTCATCTTTAAGAATTTCACATGCTGTGAGGTGAGACTAACAGAGCCAGATCATATGATCTACAGTGATATACTTCACACAGTCTCGTACTATCTTGTTTGTCCACTGGGAATTTGCCCTCCCCAACATGGCATACACTATTTGGTTAGCTCATATTACCTGTGGTAAACCATAGAGTTATAACAGGGTATTGAACTTTGTACATTTTTATCAGAAAACCGTGACCTCATGCTACATTCTTCATTCAACTTGCAGTTGGACATGGCATGTGGGTTCGACCAATGTTTTCTGATTTTATATTTGCACATGAAACACTGATGACCTTGAAACGGCTTTAACACCCTTACGAAGATTGTAGTGTTAGTATAAAATGATCTGCCATCAGGGGTGGTGCTTCTATATACTTATTTAGACACAGGAGTACTTAGTTGTTTTCTTTACAGATGTGGAAGTTTATATGCGATGGTGTACAATATAAACCAGGTTTAATTTAAATGAAAACTGGTTTATCTAAAAACTTTGTTGTTGTTTCAAGTGTATTTTTAAAGGGTACTGTAGACATTAGGTTAGCCTCAATTATGAGATTGATCACGTTATTAACTAAGTTACACGTGCGCAAATAAAATGGGATCGTACATTAAATGCTTTTAAAGCACCTTTTACTACGAGGGTATTATCTCATGCTGGTTTTCTCTGATGGACGTATTACCCACACACAAGGGAAATAGAATGCTCTTAATAGTAAATTACCTATTTGGGCTAATTACATCTGTCGTGATTTAAATGCGGAGAAGAAACTTTTCTTTTTTAACAAGCATTCTGAGTTATGGAGTCAACAGGAATATGTAAATACGCGTAATTAATTCATAAACCTTACGTTCGCTCGCGCGTGAAGCAGTGTGAGTTAAACTCGGTATGAGTGGGCAATTAGAGAAACGCTCTGTCACGCTCCAGTGAGGTAAGGCAAAATGCCCCACTACATCTTTAATTAGACTAGCTGAGGAGGCTTGTTACATGACAACTTCCATAGCAGGAACACGCATAGTAAACAACCCCTAATTAATAAAATCCTCTATCTTTTTTCACCCTCTGAAGCCTTCTCCCTCCTTATTCTTTCTGCTTACTTTCTCCAGTCTTTTGAAAATTCATTATCTCTGTCTCTCTTTGTTTGTGTTTCTCTGTGCCTCTCTGTCTTTATCTCTGCCTCTGATTCTCTCATCGTCTTTCTTTTATCGCTCGATCTTTCCCTCTTTTTATCTGTGTCTGTTCCGCTCGCTCAGCCACTTACAGTTCCTGTCTTTCCATCTGTGACAATCTTCCGGTCTCCCTGCATGTCAGTTTGGGCTTGAGTTACAGTCTGGCGGATGGGTTACTACGTCACAAATATGAGGGATTTCCTGTCTGTGCTCTTACGATGTCCATAGGATATAATGGAATCATAATGCAATGATGGAAGGAGTAACCCCATCTGCCAAACTCTAAATCAGGCCCTGTGTGTCTCTCCTTCAATCTGTATATCTCTCTCTATTTACACCCTTAAATTTCACATTTCTTTTCTCTCCCCTTTCCACCAAGAAATATGTTTATTTTCCCAGGCCCTCCTACCAATCTATCATCCTAGAGCTATGTGATTTCCATGACCCTACAGTTTTGCTTTTTAGATCTCCCTGACACAGTGAATGCACTGTTGCTTGCAACAATCTGTTGTTTCTTAAAAATCAAAAACTCTAAAAAAGAGCTTTGGGCCCGTCAACTACTTACCATTGGTTGGCTTCATTGTAACTCGTATTTTCTTCCTTTTCGTTGCTGAGCATGTGTCAGTGTTTGTTTTCATCCCTGGCGTATGGCCCAATTACTGATGGATTTCTTGATTATTGTTCTTCCACGCTTCCTTCGTCCAAATTGCCATACTTTGAGGCAGATTTGAGAGGCCCTAGTGCCGCTTTGCTCCACATTAGCATAATTTGTTTTTTTACACTAATGTGGCCCAACAAGGCCAAAATCACCTACCAAATTTACAAAGTGGCGCAGTCCATCCATTGCACCACTTTGTAACCCTTTGCGCTACATTATGCCTGTGCCAGGCATAATGTATGCAAAGGGGGCACTCCCCTGTTAAGGGGGCTGAAAAAATGGCGGAAAGAAATTGAATAGATTTATTGCGTAATTTTTTTGCCACTTTTCACGACTTCTTAGAGCAGGCGTTAAAAGGAGGCACTCCATTGTTTACAATAGGCCTCAATGGGCTTTGCAGGAGTAGTGTAAAAAATTGTGACGCTAATCCTGCAAAGCTCCGAACTAGCGTAAATAAATTTGACGCTAGTTCCGTAACTACTGACATGGTGCGCCGTATCTTGCATAAGGCGCACACATGGTGGCGTTAGGGGGCACTAGGGGGTGCAATAAAAGTGGCGCTGCACTGCTTGCAGAGCCACTTTTCTTAAATTTGACCCTTTATTTTGTTTTATTTGCTTGCAAGACTAATTGAAACCATCAAATTGAAGCTTGCATGTCCTGATATTTCAAGGAAATGAATGAACACACAACTAGTAATAATGAAACTTTGTCACATGTGAAAAATGTCCTAAACATACATTTTAGTTGCTTTAATTAAGGGTGAAGCTGCCTTTGTTTAAGACTGTTGTTTCACAGTTTGTGCTTTTCTGAATTAACTTTCATGTTGTTTCACATTTATGTATTTGTTGGTCACCTCTTTTATAATTTACAGGATGTTTTATTCACAGTGAAACATGCTGTGTTTTCAAAAGATTTATGTTTCACTCTTACCTCCCTTTATCTCTACCCAACTCTGAACCCTAAAATCACCCTTACCTTCCTTTACCTTTACCCATCACTGAACCGTAAAATTACCCCTCCCTCCCTTTACCTCTCCCTATACCCAACCCTAAAATCAACCTTACCTGCCTTTACTTCTACCCATTCTCAAACTCTAAAATCACCCTTAGCTTCCTTTACTTCTACCCACCCCAGAACCTCCTTTTACCTCTACCCACCCCTAAACCCTAAAATCACTGTTACCTCCTTTGACCTCTACCCATCTGAAATCAAAATTCACCCTTACCTCTTTTACTTCTATCGACCCTCAACCCCTAAGATCAACCTTACCTCCCTTTACCTCTACCAAACATTAAAATCACCTTTACTTCCCTTTACCTCTACCTACCCCCAGACTTTAAAATCACCCTTACCTCCCTTTGCTTCTACCTACCGATTCCTAAAATCACCCTTACCTCTCTTTATCTCTACCTACCTCTGAAACTTGAAATCACCCTTCTATCTTTTTATATTTACCCACCTGGAACCTGAATTCACAACTACCTCCCTTTACTTTTAAGCACCCCTGAACCCTAAATTCATTCTTCCCTCCCTTTACCTCTACCCACACATGAACCCTAAAATGTTTTATCTCCCTTTACTTTTACCCACCACTGAACCCTAATATCACCCATACCTCTCCCTTTACCTCTGCCCAAACTTAAACCCTAAATCCATCCCAATGTCCTTTACGTCTACCCACCCCTACATTCACTCTTACCTCCCTTTACCTCTGCTCATTCTAAAACTCTAAAGTATTTTTTAAATATGCTATTTAAAAGAAATATTTACCTGTATAGTAAAGTACTGTGTGGTAATGGCACCAATAGGTATCTGATTGTGCTTACCTTCATGGTAATGACTGTGTGCTAAAGGTCCTGAACGGTAAAGGTTGCTTCCCCGCAGACAGGACACATTCCCACCCCACTCTTTAAACACTGTGCTACCTTCGCCCTGGTGCCCCCCAAACATTTAAGGACACTGTCATATATTTTATGCCTTTAGTGGGCTTCTTCACCTCTTTAATAGTTTGCCCCCTCCTGTTTCCCCAAGCCCTATACTTCAGGTCTTGCCTGTGGCAGTGCAGGCGCTGTCACTTGTGAGACATTGTGGTTACTTAGAGCCCAGCCTTTGCTTACCATTGGTTGGCTTCACTGTCACTCTCATTTCTTTGTTTCGCTTTGGTCAGTGAGGGCTGGCTTTACTTTCTCTTTGTGTGTTTGCTCCTACACTGGTGCATGGCCCAATACTTTTCCCTTACCCAGTGTCTTTCTGCTGATTGCCACTTTCAGAGGTACTTTTTTTCTTTTACTTCCTAAACCTCCATTATTGTTGCTTGCCCTGCCCCTACCCACCCAACTTCTGGGTTGTTGTTGTCCGGTGCACCCTACCCACACTACCATTGTTGCTTGTCCTGTCCACCACAAACCCCTCCCCTTCATTGCTTACCCAGTCCCGTCCCAGCACAAAAAACACATCCAAAAGTCACACCAGTGCCAAAAGCCATAATATTGCTTACCCCATCATGGTCAGTCTAAGTTTGGAATGGTATGTACCAATGAGTGTTACCCTTTGATAACATTGTTTTTTTCTTTATTGAAACATAAATACCTGATAAGATATTCAAACACCAGAGAAGCCAGTGAAAATTATGTCTCAGAGATGAGGCATAGTCAGATGTCATGATTTCTTTAATAAAGGTAAGCTCTGCAATATAACATTTGTTAAATAGTTTTTTAGAAAAATTCTGAACACAATGCTCTCATGGTCTACATTGCTGTTTATAAGGGTGCCAACAATAATGACATTCCTTTGTCTTTACGTTTGTCTTTCATTGGGGTGGTCTTCCAAAGAGTAATTTAGTCATAGGGCATTTTTCCAAAGAGAATCACGTCTTTAATAGTGGCACTCATATGAAGGCAATCAGATCCCATCCACTTGTTGATTCTGATGAGACATGTCAGTGAGACCTCATATTGATCTACTACAATATTTTATCATTAGGCTCTGTGATTAGGTTCATTAACACAAATGATACATTGTTAAAAAGAATGGGACAAAGGCACGATTGGCATGGGACTCCACCATCCAGCATGTTCAGAGTGCAGAGGAGCGAATCATTGAAGTTTGAGCTCTGAAGTCCTGGTGACCTTCTGTCGTGGGAGAAAGAGCAGTAAATGAACTTCTGCACTGGTCAGCCTGTACATGTAAACCTCAATCAGCTTTGCTCAGAGCCGCAACCCACACTTAAGAAAGGCAGTCTCCATCCCTTAGCAGGATCAGAAGATCAACTGCAATTGAATGAGATTGTTGAAGCTTTCTAAGTTGGCAGTTCTTAACCTACGGTCTAGTGACCCCTGGGGGTCTGCAACAATTACTCAGGTGGGCTGGAACCCCGTGCTTTTTAGAAATGTAAATAAAATTAACAGATAAATAAAGTGTATGTAAATAAAGAAGCAACATGCAAAACTATATATTTTAAAATGTTCTGTAAATGTGAAGAAATTTGAAATTGGAGGCTAAAAATTAAGTTTGCATCTGCAGATTGATCTGTGAGAGCTGTGTAAGTTCAGGAAACAGAAATTAGTATGGACAACGGTTGCCCTCAATTGAATTCACAAAAGCTCCAACATTTCGATTAGAATTTTATATAATTGTTTGTGAATTAAATAAAATATTTATTCACTTGTGTATTTGATGAATACTTGTTTCCATATTTGTGTGTCTTGGTTTGCAGTTCAACTCATCAAAATTACTTTGGCTGGGGTCCGCCATAATAAAATAATGACTCAGTGGGGGGCCCAGATTCCAATAATCATTCAGTTGAGGTTTCCAGTTTCCAGTAATGATTAAGTGAGGGTCCACAGAAGTCAAAAGGATAAGAATCATCACTCTATGTGATCCTGTAGTCACTCAATGGCAATTATTTTGATGATTTTGGCTAGATTAGGCACTATGCCAATGGGCCAGCTTTCTGCCTGGAAATGGTTCCTCATTCGGGTTTTCGAGCCCCTATATTATAAACCCACCACTCACTGGGCTACTTGTAGATGTGAAAAGGAACTCTAAGGCCCATATTTATACTTTTTTAGCACTGCATTCGCGTCATTTTTTAACGCAAAAGCGGTGTAAACTTCCAAAATATAATTGTATGTTGTAAGTTAGTCCTGGTACAGCACTGAATGTCTTCGTCCAGTATTGCATCTGAAATGTAATACTTGGCAAGTAAATTAAATAATATGTTGCACATATTATTTAAAGCATTTACTTATTTCTACCTTACAAACCATTAATAATTTATTATTAATACATTGCATACGATGAAACATTTTGTGTTCTTCACTGTCTGCCTGGTAGAGTCAAACTGAGGTGATCCTAAACAAGAAAGAAAAAGCCTGACATTAATGTTTAAGTCTTGACCTAGCTAGAGCAGCCAGCAGTCCCATGCCAGAGAGGGTGTTTTGGGTAGAAGAGCCACCTGTGGCTGCTCTTTCAGAAACACAGTGCTTAGCCCTCCTCCAAATTAAGCAACGCAACCCAAAGGCTGGCATCCACAAATGTGCAGGTTTTTATCACTCAATTTATGCATTTATGAAGCAACAATAACCTTCCAAAGAGTAATATTGTTGCATCAAGAGTAGCAGTACAGAGGTAACAAATATCGGGCGACTGACATACTTACCTATTTAGATTTGAATTAAATGCAACAGTGGATGAATGTAATTGGTGAAGACGCACAGATCTTGCATGTTGCTCTTTCTCTAGCTAAAGAAACATAACGGTATGCAATGTACACATTCACAACAATGACACAATTCTTCTTCTTCTATTTTGAGTTGCAGAAAATGTCTTTTCAATACCATTTTTAATTATTGAATAGAGTGAGTGGCACAAATGTGTGCTAAATTAGTTTCAGTTAGGCCCAGAACTTGGCATATTAATGAATTGATGAGTGCTTTGGTTATACTGAATGATATGAGCGTGTTTTTCTATGATCAATAATTAAAACATGCATTGGTGGCTGTGTTAGTAACCAAGGCTTTCTTTTTCATACACACCCTAAAAATAACCCCATGGTTTCTAGATAAAAGGGTGATTTTCAGAGAGTCATTGGTGAGTGGATAACGCTGCTAAGAGGAGTGGGTGCGGAAGAGCAGGGTGGAAGTAGAGGTTTGCATCTTTAGGGTAGGTTAGTATGAGTGAACATACAGAGATCCAGTGTCAGATGGTCATGAAGATGCTGATATGTGTGACTGGAGGTGGGATGCACAAGTTGGAATGGAGAAAAAATATGTGAGCTTTGTTTGCAGAGGGTTGAGAGGAGAAGCTGAATGGGGCAATATCACTGTGAGAGCTGGTGTACAATCAAACAATAATAGGGCAAAGGATGAAGCCTGATGGATGCTCACTGGGATAGGCTAGGTGTGGATGCTTTTGAGTTCCAAGCAACTAAGCAATAGTGGTGTAAGGTGACCATTTGTGTTCTAGTCACATGATGTCTAGTGGTTTTAGAGAGGAGAGTAGGAGTGTCTACCATATCAAAAACAGCATGTAGGTCCAATCTTTTGAGGACTGAGAAGAAGCTGCTGTGATATGTAGTTAAAATGAAGTTTGATACGTGTGAGAGACTTGTTTTTGTGTAGTCGAATGTGCACACCTTCATTTGGAGTGGTTGGTGATGTTGTTTGACACAAGATAACTTGAAAGTGATTTCAAGTCCAATTATTCCAGCATTTTAAAGAAAAATAGTTGGAGAAAGACTTAGGGGCATATTTATACTTTTTGATGCAAAACTGCACTAACGCAGTTTAGCATCAAAAAGTCTACCACCGGCTTGCGCCATTCCTGAGCGACAGTTGGGCACCATATTTATGTAATAGTGAAAGCCGGTGCAAAGGGTGGGATAGTGTAAAAAAAAAACACTTCAGCCGGGTGTGGCTGGCGGTATGTGAGATGGGGTTTTGCACCAAAAAATGACATTAGGCTGGTTAGAGGAAAACAAAATGCCCCTGAGCAGCCTAGCATCATTTTCTGATGTAAAACCATCCATACTACACGACTCCTGTCTTAGAAAAGACAGGAGTCATGCTCACCACCCCAATGGCCAGAACAGGGGACCAGTGTCCCCTGGGCATGGCCATTGCACCCTGTGCAATGCAGGGGGCCCCAGGTTGGACCCCGATCGCACTTTAATGTTTTTTTTAAACTTACCTATACTTACCTGGGATGAGGTCCCCCATCCTCCAGTGTCCCTCTGGTGTGTGTGTGTCCCTGGGGCTTGAGGAGGGCACCTGCGGACCCATGCCATGGTGTTTTAACCATGGAAATAGGTCCACAGCTCCCCTAACGCCTGGTCAGACCCAGGCGTTAAATAATGGTGCAAAGCAAGCTTTTTACCATTATTTAGCTCCTCCTCCCACCCATGCATCATTTTAGCACAGGGGGATAAATATGGGGCTATGGGGTTAGCACTATTTTTTAGATGAGAACGCCTACCTTGCATCTCATTGACGCAAGCTAGGTTCATTCATCTAAAACATGGTGCATACTCAAATATTTTGACTTTAGATGGGTCTAACATCAAAATATAAATATGGCGTTAGTTTCGGGCCAAGTTTGCGAGAAAAAAAATGACGCAAATTCGGCGCAAATGGAGCATAAATATGCCACTAAGAATCAGTGGTTGTTGTAGCTAGAAGAGGGAGAACCGCTGCAGATTTGGGGATCTCCCAGAATTAAGGGAATCAATGGAGATGTGAGTCAGGGAAGAGTGTAGGATGTGAGGGCGGATTGGGTTAGATGATGCACAGTATGGGACGGTCACATCTTTTAATATAGTGAGTTTGTTTTGTGAAAAAAGTGTGAGACTATGAATGGATTGGACTGAGGTTTGGTGAGTGTGTCGGAGGAAAGTGGTGGCAGATTTTAAATTACTTCTCTAAAAATGTAACTTTTAGAAAGTTGGCTTTTTTATGCTTAAACCAAATGTGCCTTTCTGCCAGGTCACATGATTGTTAATGGCTCTTCTGTGGCGTGAGGTGTATTTCCTCTAGACAGTGGATAAAAGAGCCTTGGGTGTGGGAAAGGTGTTCCTCTCCTAAGCAGGATGGCCTGAGGGCTGTACGCAGCCCTTCCTGAGCTTCAAACAGTAGACTTCTGGCTGTACTGATCCCCGTTCTGACTGACGAAGATGTCTACCCTGTCAGTGGCAAAAGTATCCCACACCAGAGCCTACCTGCCCATTGTTACCATAGACAGACTAGAGCCAAGCCCAGGAAAAGGGGAAGAACTGACCAGAACTGGTTTAGGGTTAGACAAAGCGGGTGACCCCACACCTAGGCTGGCACTGGGTATAAAAGTGATATTCTCAGACCTCTCTCAGAACACTACTGGACCTGTGGAGATTCAGCAGTAGAACTGCCCTGTTGTCTCACACCTAAAGGAAGACTGGACTCAAGAAGAAAATCCAGAGGTTCTGGACTGTTCACATCAAAAAGAACCATCCCTAGCCTCTATATGACCACAAGCAGACTTCACTGAGGCCAACATGTGACCTGTATCCAGCTGTGACATGACCTTCTCAGCACAGACTCTGGACCTCACTCGTGTGGTGTTCTTCATGTCAGCTACATCTGACCTGTGTTTTTCGCCAATGCGAAGCTCCACTCTGCGACCAACTCTGCATGCAAACAACATTCTCCTCATTGTCCCCCACCAACGCAAAACTCTGATGGAAGCTTTTCACATGAAACTTGACTGAGTTAGAAGGTAAACATTCAACTGGGAGAAACCTGGTTCCTTTATCTGACCCTCACTCCATCAAAGCTGTCCTCAACGTTTGGCTTTAGCCTGGCTAAACCTGATCAGACCAATTGGTGCTTTGTGCTTCTTGGAAATATTTTTACCTAAAACATTAAAAATGTATAACTCCGTTTTTATTTATTCATTTTTTGTTGCTTTGGTGTCATGTTATTTTTTAAAAATTTACTCTATTTTTCCAAATTAGTTTGTGATTTTTCTTGAGTTGTGTTTTCACTTTATTACTGTTTGAGTGCTGCATAAATACTTTACACATTGTCTCTAAGTTAGGCCAGACTGTGTTTGTGCCAAGCTGCCAGAGTGTCTAACATTGTTTTATTCAGTGACTTTTGTGGTTTACCCTGACAAGGATTGTGTATATTACTTGAGAGGGGCTCTCACTGCTCTCATGGTAGGGATACCCAGTTGTCCTTAGAGGTGGCAGACCAGATGAGATGCCCCCATGAAAAAAGTCCTGATCACAAAGTTTGGTCTTAACCCAGAAATGTACAGGCCAAAATTCTGAGAGTCAGAAGCTGTCTAACTTGTCTTGGGTAGAGTGCTCCAGTAAGGCACTAAATGGTTGAGTCAAGGCAGCAAAGTAAATGAATATGATGTGCTGTACAACCTATTTTTGAGAGAGCAAATGTTCAGTAATTGCTTTACAGGGTTTTACCAACATCTTATTTACTCCAAGCTCACTGCATCCAGAGAGCTTGCAAAGGAGACTCTGGATCAACACCAGTGATCACAAGAAGGTACCTGGGAGTGACCCAAAGGAGTATGGTTCAGGTCTCCCACAGCAGAGGCGTAGATCCATGGTAAAAAAGATAAGTCCCAAAAAAGGTCTCAAACTAATGTGGCAGACAAAGATTCCCATGACCCTTCTGAGAGTAGGGTGGAGCTTCTGATGGGTTTAGGTCCAAAACACCCCTTTTCAAGTCCCAGTGCTTTAACTGATTCCAGTTAGATACCAAACACGGGAATGCTTCAGTAAAAAGAGGCCATCCAATGGTGGGAACTCCACAGGGGTGGCCAATGTAGTCTTGGTGGAAGGTAGTTCCGTGGAGCAGATGTTAGGACAGGCCCTAGTGTCCCTTAGTTGGAAATATAATCGGAGGTTCAGCTTGTGACCCTTGAGGATGGGAGTCATAACCTCACCAGATCACAGTGCATGTACTGTACAACACACATCCAATGTGTAAAACATTTTAAACTATGCATAAGTATAGTATTTTGAGGTGGAAGGGTACACTTCCAATACAAAACCTATACTATATATATCACATCTCCCCCTGCATTATTGTAAAAGGGTGTGTGCATGTGCAAGGCAGGCTTGAAAATATGGTGCTGTTCTGTTCTCTCCTTTTCATGCAATGCAGCCTACCAATGTTGGTTACTGCACTGCGTTCTGTAAAATGTAAGCATACAAGATGGCTGCACTCTAAGGCAACTCCTGCTGTCTGGGACAACATCCATCAATATCGGCTACACTCCACTTACCACCCTAACCCTATAAGCTTAAATCTGCATAACTGACTCACTACCCATCAGCCTGGGAAAATATTGAGTGCTGAACTCTGTCGCAATTCTGCTATGCCTGATGCAGTACTTGGGACAGTGAGGGATTTAAGATGGGTGCTGCAATGTGCCAAACGGCACTTCAAGAACCATGCTTGCTCAACACGGAATACAAATGGCTTCCTTGAGTCGGAGAAGGGTACAAGGGGAAACAGCAGACCTTTCAGAGGCTGGAACAGCAGCAGCTGGTGGGACCTGTGTCTGGGATGAGATCGTGCTGGGACCCTGACCAGACAGCCCACGAGCTAGAGAGAATGGGGCTAGCCTTCACTGAACGCCTTGTAAGTTCCTACCTGCATGAGTGGGACAGACCAGGTGCAAGAGACAAATTAGATGGCCTGTGGGAAATTTTCTGACTGCTGCAGGTGCCTTGAGCATGACTCAGCCGTCCGCTGAGCAGTGAGTCAACCTGGTGAGCTACTGCCCTATTGAACATTGTGTGCAGTAAATTCAGGCTCACACAGTGACCTGTGTACCACACCAGCTCAACAGCCACGGGTGCTGCACCAACACCTCCTATACGCACTAGCGTATGAGGATCATTCCGAAGATGACTGTGGACGCACCTCATGTATGTAGCGCGGTGAGAGCAGGGTTTGGATACTATTGAGATGTTGCCTGTGGGCCCCATATAAATGCCGAATTACAGGACTGGCGTGGCGTAGGATGTAAGAGACAAGAGTGGTTGCGGCTGAGGGGGCGATGAGCATTTGCCAGGACTGGCATGCACTAGCATCTTAGAACTAAGCCACAACTAGAAACTTTAAGAGCTTATAACTCTGCTGTCCTCAGCAGTGTGTAGAGCATTGGCATCACTGAGAGAGCTTGTTTGCTCGTGCCCCCCAGGAATGAGAAGGCCCTTACAAACGAAAACACGGGTGGACGCTATCCTCAACTATGCCTACAATGTCGCACAGGGTGTGACGGCACACAAAACTCATATCCACTCTCAGCCAGTGAAGATCATTTACAATTGCTCTGAAACCTGGAATAGAATCCAGAGTCATTACTAACGTGTGTTTGCACGCCTGTCTCATAATATTGCTAGACACACTCCTGCACTATGCCATCTCTGGGACCTCCTGTAGGTGCCAATTGACAGACTCACCCTCCTACACACAGTAGCATTAACTACGCATTAACACACGTGCCAGGCCAACAATATCTGACTATGTTAACACGTTAAGCCAGATGCACGCAGGTTAAGCTCCATTTTGATGCACAAAGATCAGCGAAGGACTCCCATGACAGTCTGGGAACTTCTGGCATGACCACAGGGACAGCAGAGATAAATAACAGAGACACTGACGTGAAGACGCTTCCTCTCGCAATAAAACACAGGTAAAATTTATAGGCTCTAAAATGGACACCATGTCACTAGAATTGACTCCATGTCCCACAAGCTTGAGAAACATGATGATCACCTCCACAAAGTAGAACAACCTCCTGCGCATCGTGGAAGATACCGCTACCTTCAAATGTGAACAAATTATCAATATGGGAAAAATTCTGAGAGTAATCCCAGGTAAAGATTTGGAGGTACGATCACGCCGCAACAACTTGCGCATCCGAGGAATACCAGAGTCCACCATACAGGAAGAGTGCAACACTATGGCCCTCATTATGACCTTGGTGGGCGGCTTCAGCCACCCGCCAAGATCTGACCGCCGGGCAGCCACATTCTCTCCGCGGTCATTATGAGATCCCCAACGGGCCGGCCCAGCTGGGATCTCGGCCGCAACACAGGAGCCGGCTCCAAATGGAGCCGGCGGTGTTGTGGCCGCGCGACGGGTGCTGTTGCATAGCAGACAGTGAAAAGCTGCATGGGGCCCGCGACTACCCGTAACGCCAGCCTTTTCCAGGGGGATCAAACCGCCAGGAAAAGGCTGGCGGTCGGGGACTCGTAATCCCCTGGGCGCTGCCCAGGCGGATTATCACCGCTGGGGCAAATGTGGCGGGAAACCGCCGGCCCCGGCGGTGCGACCGCGGTGCGACCGCGGTGCTTCCGCCGTGGTCAAAATACCCAGGATTGCACCGCCAGCCTGTTGGCAGTGCAATCGCCAAAACAGCCCTGGCGGTCTTTGACCGCCAGTGTTGTAATGATCCCCTATGTCTAGAAGCTACTTAAAACACTCTTTGGGTTTGACTCATTCTCTCACGTGTTTATTGTTGAAAGAGTCCACCAATCACAAAGGTTCAGACCCCCTTCGGGCGCTCGAGCTCGACCAATAATCGCCCAACTCCTTAATTATAAGGATCGAGATGTGCCTTTTCGACTTGCAAGAGAAAAGTAAAACCTAACATTTGAGGGATACACAATGTCTATTTTACCAGACATTACTGTTGCAGTCCAAGACCCCTGCAGAAAGTTCACACTGATCAAACAGAGACTTCGACAAGCAGCGGTACCAAATGCAAAGTTATATCAAGCCTGATTACGTATCAACTTACAAGGGAAGGATCACATATTTGGCAATCCACAGCAAGACCAGGACTTCCTATGAAAGCACTCTCTTGGGACAATGAGCGGAGAGTTACTTGGTCCAGATCTGTATCGCCAGTCTCGGACATTGACTAAACCTGACATCATACCTTGTTAGAATAGCCGCCGGATTTAACCATACATTTATCCATAACAGAAGTGGGGCAATATCTATCAAGTCTGTAATGTAACGGATTCCCAACTCCTCATGGCATACAATATTTGCTACGTTCTTGGGCACCATAAGTAGCCGATGGAGAAATGTATTCTCTGCCAGTTGTAATACACTTGAGCTGGTATATCCCCAGAGGCCACTCCCATAAATCGCCGCAGAAACACATTAGGATTTATAGAGCGTGATGATCTGGTGAACCGGTCTATGCCCTAATCTGCGGGCAAAGCGGAAAATCGCTTCAACATTTCTTTCCAGTTGTTGGAGCTTAAAATTCAAATGGAATTTCCATGATAGAGTGGTACTTAAGTACAGACCTAGATAACAAAAATCTTTTACCTTTGTTAAAGCGTTTCCCCCCATTATAAAACATTTAGTACGTGTGTTTTTAGGGCCGCAAACCATAACATGTGACTTTTTAAAATTAACTTTCAAATCAAGCTCTTGTGTATGTGTTAGAAAGAGATCCAAAAGGGTCTGTAGGCCATTGGCCGTGCGAGCAATTAAAACGGCGTCGTCAGCATATAATAAAATCGGCAATTGTCTAAAACTCATCCTTGTGAAATCCTTACCATTTTGGGCTAAATAGCTGTACAAGCCATTTATGTATAACAAAAATAAAAAAGGTGCCAGAGTGCAGCCCTGTCTAACACCACGATTGGATGCAAGGGGATGGGATCTTTCGCCATGCTGTCCAAACTGAATTATAATAGTAAGGTCAGAGTATAAGCGTTTAATCAAATCCAACAAATCTTGCACAATCCCCATTGTATCCATTATTTCCCACAATTTTGCTCTGTTCACCATATCAAATGCACTGGACAGATCTATAAAGGCTAAGTGGATAGATTCCCTTTTTGCAATGACATATTTGCTAAGAATAAGATGTAAATTTAGGGCCTGATCCACTGTGCCTAATCCAGGCCTAAACCCACATTGAATTGGCGATAGAATGTTTGTCCTTGCAACCCACTCCTCAAGCCTGGTCAAAATGATGCTCCCCAGAAACTTTGCTGTGGAGTCAATGACAGAGATGGGTCTATAGCAAAAGGGGTCAAGCCTATTACCCTTTTTAAATATCGGGACAAGTATTGCCATTAACCATGAGGAAGGAATAGCACTTTGAATAGCACTATTCAAAACATTTAAATAAGTCCACTGGAACCCCATTGGGGCCGGGGGCTTTCCTTATTTTCATTTTATTTATTGCTGCACTGATCTCATATGCCCCAAGAAAAATACCATTCTTGATTGGAATGGGAGTGGCTAGACGTGGGAGGGCACATGCCACCACACCATAATTAGGATTGTTTACGGACTGAAATACAGTTGAGAAATGTTCTACCCAGACCCCCTCTGGTATCAGAGAGTCATCCTCCCTATTTACCTGCCCTGAGAAATATGGATGATTAACCACCTTCCAAAATTGAGTGGGGTCTCGCAATTCCGTGGCTGCCATGAGATCTTCTCAAGCGCTAGTGCGTATTTCATTCTTTCTTTCCTCAAGAACTGACTTATATCGGCCCCTGGCCTGTTTAACTAAATCGTGGCTGAATGGAATAGTTTTAATAGCTGTCTTTAAATCTCTATGGGCAGCCGTACAGGCCGAATTAAACCACTTTTGAGGTTTTACACCTTTGGGATGTTGGGCGCACTTCAGTGCCTCAGAAATAGCACAGCTTAAAGACTCAAAAGCAGTTATAAGATGGTTGCAAGTGGATTGCAGGGACAAACAAGTATTAATGTAGACCTTATTTTGAGTTATGAGGACCTCATGAAAAGTGTGTGGGTTTACTCTCTCCCATCTCATACGGGGGCCAGAATTTCTTTTAGA
Source organism: Pleurodeles waltl (assembly GCF_031143425.1). NCBI lineage: Eukaryota > Metazoa > Chordata > Amphibia > Caudata > Salamandridae > Pleurodeles > Pleurodeles waltl. The sequence goes on along the minus strand of NC_090436.1, from coordinate 885,180,091 downwards.
AACCTCTTTACCTTTATGTACTATCCTGGGTAAAGTTTCCCTAGTTTTAAGAGCGAATTTTATGCTCAGGGGACTATGGTCACTGGCGCAATGAGATTTATTTTTAAAGTCCACCATTGAACGTGAAAATGAAGGACAGATAAGGATAAAATCAATAATGCTGCCATTCGTGCTCTCTGTATAGGTGGGTATTTCCCTTGTCCGACTGTTTGTCATATCCCTTGCAAAAGCGAGATCAAATTTATAAATAAGGGTATTCAAGGCATTACCTGAATTAAAGTGTATAAAATGAGTGAGTGACTCTCTGCCTTCTATGGAAACACCACACAGATGAGGTAATTCATGATTGCACAATTGAACATTAAAATCTCCAACCCAAATCATATCAAATTCCCTGTCCTGGAGTTTCCCAGCAGAGTCTAACAAATCTGTAAGCTCTTCAAGGCTTCCTGGCAGGGCGGTACTCGGAATATTATTATAAAAATTCAAGAGTAAGATATCTTTCCGCCCGGTCATTGATAATAAAACCACCAAGAAAAAAGCAGAGGACCAGATCAAAGAAACCTTGATTTTTGGAAGTAATAATGACATGAGTACCAGAAGCCCGCCACTTGCTCTGCCCGCTCTAGATGGAAGAGCTGGCTGAGACACAGAATAGTAGCCATCTAAATAAAAGGGTGCCGAATGCCAAGTTTCTTGGAGACAAATGATGTCAAATGTGGATACAAACTCCAGCCATTCTAAGTTTTCATCTTTAGAACGTAGCCCAGCAATATTCCAACTGATTAAGGATAAAAGTTCATTACTTTGCTGGGACATTATCCCAGGCCCCTTAATTATGGCTCATCAGACCCTCTAGGCAATTCCAAAAGTATATGCCCTCCAACCAATTCGTTTTCCTGAATAGTATCATTTAGAGACCCCAACCCCTCCATTTGTCAATCAATTGCATCAAGGGAGGACTGATTTTGGTTGCCCTCAGGATCAACTGTGGGGTTCCATGAAGGTACCTTTGACAGAGCTATATTTTGGCCGTGGAAAACCTTCATAAAAGGAAGTGATAGAGTGGTCGGCCCATAAAAAAATTTTAATGAATAAATTTTGATCCCACCATCCCCTTTCGCACACAATGGTAGAGTCGCCAGCAAATAGTTAACAAAGTGAGAATTTGCAAAATTGATCACTATACAATCACCTTCATGCACTTTTTTAGACAAACCTACCCACTTCACCCTTCTTGCCATAATTATTCTATTATTTAGATCATCTTGATATCTGAGTTTTCGGCTCATCCAGTGTGCACAATTCCTTATTGGAGCATGAGTATCTTCCTTCTGGGTACGATCAAGAGGGGGCACATTAGCTAGAACTAAAACATAAGGCAAGCTATCCGGTGGAAGCTGTAGAACCTCCTTTGTACTGAGAGAAGATCTAGGCTCGAAAACTGTATCAGGCTTTAATAAGGCAGTCACACCACCAGTCAAAGTGGGCAAGGGATCGATTAATGAATCATCATGTGAGCCACAAGTGGATATGCAGTAAGACGAGAGTTGATTGTGATTCGTTGAGCAATTAGCCTGCTGTGAGGGTTTGGGATCAGACGCCAATTTCTGAGTAGAAGAAGTGGAATTTGTACCAGTTTTTATAGTAGACTGCTGAGACAAAAATTTAAAAACAGATTCTAATAGCTGCTCAAATTTAGAATTAATTAATAATGTTAATTTCTCCTCTAAAGCCACAAAGAGGGGTTTAAGGATTGAGTCCAAATCAGTCAAATGGTTATCTCTTAGATTCCTACAATCTGAGCCAAATTCGCCAAATAATAAATTTGTCTTAGAAAGAAGTTCAGCCGGAGCGACCAGTGATGGAGAAATAAGTCCCTTAGCCTTCGATGATTGTTTTAACAGCTTAGTACATTTGCGGTGTCCCCCAGCTTTCCTTTTCTTGGGGGGAGGGGGAATATCAGCTAAATGTTCAGTGTTAACTACATTAGAGGACTGTAGGGGGTGCAAGACATTAACATTTATTTCAGACAGAAGTGAATCAGAATTATGGGGGGCAACTAAAGAGTTTACAGACTGTGTTTAAGTCAAAGATTCTAAAGAGGCTCTTTGAGTCAAATTATTAGCCACCCCAATCCTTTCTTCTACTTGAACAATTTCCGTTTCAATGGCCCCAATAACTGAAGATAAATAGCTAGTTATTGACGAATGAACGGGCACAGCATGTGTTCCTTCAGCCCCAAGTGTGGTGTTCTTCCTTTTACCCATCGTCTTTTGAATAATAATGGGTCAAGGTGCCAAAATTTGGCCCAATCCTATCCGATAAGAGTAGTGCACGTACAGAATATGGCAGTATAAAATATATAAATAAAATGTGCTCGGTTCACAAGTCTTACTTGGGTACCGGTTACTCAGGGTCCTCCTGAACCGTGGAACTCAGAGGGGGGGGGGGGGGCGGTGAGTCTCCTGTGGCAGGCCCTCCTCCTGCTGCCCGGTTCCGGTCACAGCTGCCCAACAGTATCTTCAGGCAGCCAAATGCCTATGGGTTGCCTAATCCAAAGTCTATAGAGGGATATCGGGGGGGCCCTGCCCTGCCTCTTCCTGGCAATGACGGGCAAGGAAAGGCCCTGAATCAGCCCCTCCTCCTTGGCAGCGGCAGCAGCGTTGTGCACGTCCCGCGAGCAGGAGCGCAGTTGTTAAATTTAAAGGGCTCCCGGCCCTGAGTCAGCCCCTCCTCCTTGGCAGCGGCAGCAGCGTTGTGCGCGTCCCTGTCCTGTCTATATCTGTAGATTAATTTCTCACAGTTTTGGCTAGGGTGCCAGTGTGGGAGAGGGGTAATTGGGGGGATTTGTTTGTCACAAAGTGCACAAATTTACCTGTTATGGTTAACTTGGCACATCTGATACTTAGTACTGTGTTATTCCTGTGTGCGTAGTAATAAAAATAGCTCTCATGATTGGCCTAGAACATTCTCCTAGTACTAACAACCCTAGGAATATCAGCTATGCGAATTGAAGGTGCATTATGTGGAATACTAGAGGGCTGGGAGATCCAGGCAAAAGTAGACACATACTGGCATATTTATTTAGATAGAAATGATGCCCTCATTGCATTGTTACAAGAAACTCATGGCACAGCTGGAGCTGGCATTATGTTTGCCACCCACTGGGCCATATATAAGCAACACTCTGCCTACTCTTCCCATGCAAGAAACACTGTCACACTTGTCCAGAAGGGGGTACCGTATGTCCCACAAGGAGCTATAAATGATGATCACGGCAGGTACACAATTATAAGGGGCAGATTGCATTCCCACTCCATTATTAGTGCAAACTGTTATGGCCCCAATATAGAAGATCATGTATTTTCTGATAGACTCTGGGGTCTGATCGCCGATGTTGAACAGAGATTAAGACTATGGTGTGGAGATTTTAATGTGGTACTAAATACCACAATGGATTACTTTCATGAACACAGCATAACACACAGAGCAGCAGCCTGGCACATAACAGCTATAATGAGGGGAAATGGCTTGGTGGGCATATGGAGGCAACTACATTCCACCACAAGGGAAGGCACATATTGCTCCGGACTGCACAATAGCTGGTCTAGATTGAATTATTGGTTTATATCTAGGGGGGTTTGTGGATAGGTCCACGAACTGGTACACCTATCTAGAACCTACTCAGACAACGTCCCAGTATTGATAGTGCTGCACATGACCATCGTGACCCTAAATGGCATTGCCTGGTGACTCTGACCCTTAACACTTCTAGATGCACTTTTCCACAAACAGCTGTGACATGAAATAGTTGATTTCTTAGCACGCAATTCTGACTCTGTTCTATCGAATGCCATGATATAGGAATCATTTAAAGTTATGATAAGAGGCTACTACTACTTTGCGAAAAGCAATAGAGCACTGAGGTCATTGTGCACCAGTCTGACCTAACTAGAAAAAGCCCTTAAACACCTTGAGCAAATACAAAGCAGCACTGGGAATCCAGCTATATCCCTCAACAGAAGAATAACCCTATCAAAGTTTCGAGATCTAGCTGACAGGGAATGCCTAAATAGAGGCATATACGCCAAAGCTCGAGCATTTGGAGAAGGTGAAAGACTAGGTCACACCCTGGCCACCATGATTTGTAATCCACCCTCCACTAATGTAACACTAGAGGTAAAAAGTAATGAGGGTCACCTATGCAGGGACACGCCAAGTATCCTCCATGCATTGGTGCAATTCTAAAAATGTCTTTATAGTTCCTGCCAGCTAGCACAGGTGGATATTGCTGCCTTCCTAGACAATGTAGTGCTGGGATGGATAAGCGATGCTCAGCCACAATTCCTTGCAAGGACATAATGGATGCCGAAATATGAGAGACGATCATGCAACTACAATCAGACAGGGCCCCTGGTTCTGATGGCCTCCCAGCTGACTTTTATAAACCTATGAAGACATAATAAAACCCATCTTAAAGTTGGTCCACCATGAGGCCAAGGAGATAGGCACGCTACCACCCATGATGCGCAAAGCTTTGTTCCTAGCCCTGTTCAAACCTGGAAAGCTCCTGCTGAAAGCAAATCAGATCAGTCCCTTTCGTTGATTATTTGCAATGCTAAGATCCTAGCTAAAATTCTTGCCAATTGCCTTTCACTGCTCATACCTTTTCTTGTAAGGCCTTGCCAGTCGGGATTCATCCTGAGTAGATCGACATTGCACAACCTGAGAACTTTGTTTACTCTCATGCAAGATATTGGTCCAGACCAAGCCGTGGTGGCAGTCTTCCTGGATGACACCAAGTCCTTTTAGTCACTTGAGCAGGATTTCCTGATGGCAATCCATCACTGAATGGGGCTCCCACAAGCGTACCTGTCATGGGTTGCCCTACTGTACTCCCACCCAGCGGCGCGGGTACAAATAAATGGCCTAGCTCCTGAATTGCTATACATATCCAGAGGCACTAGACAGGGCTGCCCACTGTCACTGCTACTTTTTGCACTGGCAGCGAAGCTCTTAGTGGCTAAGCCACGTCAGTGGCACAGGGAGTCTGTTAGTGGCTATCCATCTGACATACCCTTGTGTCGCTATATGGTGATGACATCACCCTATATCTTAAAAACCTACAGGATAGTCTGAATGGAACCTTGAGAGAGTTTGTTCACTTTAGAGAGTTATAGGTATACAAGTTAATTGGGAGAAATCCCATACCTTTCCTCTGACACCTACTGTGCGACCTTTCACACCTGATTACCCCTAGTAATGGTGTTCAACTGAGTTTAAGTACTTGGGAGTGGTCATTGCTAGAGATAAAGAGGAAACACTGAGGGTGAAATATGGAGTAGCACTATCGCAAATTACAGGCAGCATCACAAGATGGATTTCCTAACCACTTCCTATGGCGGAGCGAATTGGACTCATGAAGATGGTTATATTGCCTAAACTCTCATACCTATTTTTAATACACCATATCCTCTGGGACAGGCCTTTTTTCAGGCTCTCTATACGCAAATGGATCAATTAACCTGGGTGGGCAAACAACCTAGACTCCACTGGGATGTTCTTAGACGCCCCTTCTCTAAAGGGGGGTTTGAAGCACTAAGCATGGAATTGTACTATCTATTCGCATAAGTCCACTTTGCCATCTACTAGTACAAGCCTACCCTGTTCATGCTGCATTTGGCCGTGGAGAAGGGCTATATGATGCTGATACCCGGGAAGTTTTCAAAGAGTATATTGGAGCTTCCTGCCCTTGATTCACTTAATTTCTAGACCAGAAGGTGCACTGAACAGGGTGAATACCCCCCAAAAAACCCTGTAATCAGCAATCAAGTTACTGATAAGTTACAATTAGTGATTTTCAGGCACTCATCCAGCTAGTAATTCACAATTGATATGTTTTGCAATATGTAACCAGTATTTATTATTGACATTGATTCATTCCTATAAATTCTCTAAATCTATACATATTATAACTACTTAATGTAGACGTCTGGCCTTATGATGTCACCATTAACTCCAATTTGTGTAGTATAGTTCTTGTTGTAGTTTCTCAAAGTCCACACATATGCCTATACAGCTCAGGTAACTATATCTGCTGAATTTCCATGGTTTTGTATGTGGGAAATGTGAGTACAACTATAATGTCCCTGTAACCTTTGGTTTTTAAATTCGCCAGTAGGTAGTTATAGTTAGGACCATTTTTCCATAGAAAAAGCGTTTTTTGACTTGCGTATATCTTTGGCACCATTTGATGAATTTTCACAAACTTTTCTAAAAAAAGGGTTCCTGAGAATCTTGTTGTACATAGGAGTTGGGGGCAGAAAAAAAGGGGGGATCAATAAAAATGCATTTTCCTTGTTAATTCCTATAGGAGCTTTGAACACAACTACAGCCCAAAATCACTGGACGGAATTACACCAAATTTGGCAAAAAGGTAGCTTTCGGTATGCCAATTATGCTTTTTGTTATTTGGTGCAAATCTGTTCAGTAGTTTAAGAGAAAAATAAAGGAAAACCAAATGTGTATATTTAGAGGAGCGAAGGCTTTGCAAATCCTCCTAATCTTGTGCAGAGATCTGATTGGCTGCCAACACTTCAACAAAGAAGTGTTGGCAGACATCTTGGGACTTGACTTCAGCTGAGTCCCAGAAAAATAATAAAAAATGAAAAGGGGCTAGGGTAGGGACACCCTGACCCCTTAGCTCTGATCCTAGGGTCCTAGAGGAACCCTCCTGAGCAAACAAACATAAAAAAAAAAATGGTAGCAAATTTGTGATGGGTTCACAAATACAGGGCAAACATTTTTTTAAATCCAAGCGTGATCTCCTGTGCTTGTTTTAATAAAGCTCCAGGGTGAGCAAGGTCCCGGGGGCATATAAAACATAAAGGAGTGGGTGGACGGGGCCCTCTCCTAGGGCTTATTTATGTCCTGTGGAACACCACCTCCTCTGGGCTTATATTTATTAGTTTGGGAGGGGGCCTGAGCCCCGGGGACCACCGTCTCCCCTGGGCAAGTCATTGCAAATAAGGGGGGGCATGCACCCCCCGCAGCTTCAGGGACCGCCACCTCCCTGAGGCTGACATAAGATAATAAAGGGGGTCCGTTGTCAAAGGCTGTGCACAGCGTGGGGTCGCGTGTTTAGGGAGGTTGGCTGCAGGGTAGGGGGTCTGTTGCTAAAAGCCATGTGCAGCTTGGGGTTGGACCAACACCCGCTATGCACGGCCAAAGGCTGGTACAGAGGTGATTGGATTAACGTATAGTAATGAAAATTGCTTTATGTTACAAAAATGTAAAGTCACTGAAGAAATCAAAGAATACAGGTACGTTATAGTTAGACAATAGAATTTTAAAAACCTTGGAAATTCACTTAAAGAAACAAAGGTTACAGGGGCATGATACTTAGGTTCTGAATTGACTCATCCATATTCAGAGAAATTCAGCAATCCACTGCTAATTACCCTAGATATTATAGCACTCATGGCAACTTTTATAATGTCAATAAAAATATGATTGAAACATTACAAGTCAAATTATTGAAGAAAAAACTGTGCATGGCCTTTAGGGCTTACAGGGAAGTGCCTTCTATGTTTTGAGGCAACAGCACAAGAAGAACTAAAGTTTGGTTTGGCAAACACAAATAACACAATATAATCTCAGGCCCAGAACACATTAAGCAGTCCACACTAAGGTAGCAAATTGCAATGTGGCACCTGCCTGACAGTAAGAACAAGCTACCTGGGATCATTCTACACCCAGCACAGATGAGGCTGGAAAAGCTCTATTTGAAATAAGTGTCTTCTTTCAGGCAGACTGTGATGCTTACATTGTGCTTGTCATTAATGCATCTGCATGCAAGCAGCTGCTCTTACAGTGATTGTGCCTGTGCCCTCTCCCTTCCAGCTGTTTACAAGTAAATCACTTTCAGTTTAAAGCTAGATGTTTAGGAAAGATTACGTAAGACACAAATTATTTCATCTCAATTATGTTTTGTGTGGTTCGTCACTAATGACAATCACATTTGGTTAATCAACATTATGGGGGTCATTCTGACTCCCGCCGGGCGCGGTCACCGCGCGCCCGGCGGGAGCCGCCAAAATACCGTACCGCGGTCGGAAGACCGCGGTGGGTATTTTGAGGTTTCCCCTGGGCTGGCGGGCGGCCTCCAAAAGGCCGCCCGCCAGCCCAGGGGAAACCGTCCTTCCCACGATGAAGCCGGCTCGTAATCGAGCCGGCGGAGTGGGAAGGTGCGACGGGTGCTGTTGCACCCGTCGCGTATTTCACTGTCTGCCAAGCAGACAGTGAAATACTCGTAGGGGCCCCCAGGGTCCCCGCGACCCCCACTACTGCCGTCCGGTTCCCGGCGGGCGGACCGCCGGGAACTGGATGGCGGTAGGGGGGGTCGGAATCCCCTCGGCGGCGCAGCTAGCTGCGCCGCCTTGGAGGATTCAAAAGGGCGGCGGTACACTGGCGGGAGACCGCCAGTGTTGCCGGTCTGACCGCGGCTTTACCGCCGCGGTCAGAATGCCCTGCGGGGCACCGCCGGCCTGTCGGCGGTGCTCCCGCCGACCCTGGCCCCGGCGGTCTAAGACCGCCGGGGTCAGAATGACCCCCTATGTCATGAACTTTTTGTATAGTGCAACATCAACCACTTAGGGCCAGATTTATACTTTTTGCTGTAAAACTGCGCAAACGCAGTTTTGCGTCAAAAAGTTTAGCCCTGGGTAGCGGCATTTTTTTTATGTCCCCAGGGCATCGTATCTATACTATGACCCTGGGTGGTGCAAAAAACAGGTTAGAGACAAAACTTTTTACATTAATCATTGCACCTTGTCATATGGCAAAATGATGTTAATGTCGGAAAAATGACTCTAACCTGTTTTACGACATGTAAACATGTCCCAAAACCAAAATGCATCATTTTTACCGCGTTACCAACAACTTTAGTCGCTAATGCGGAAAACAGTGAAAAGGAGAGGCAAAATGGAGCCAGAAAGCCAGGAGAGACCCCAGGGTGACCCCAATCAACCAGGAACCAGCCAGGAGGACACACACAAGACCCAGGGGAGGGATAAGAAATGTAGAAAGCGTTGCTTTAGTGCGGAGGAGCATGAAATACTGGTGAGAGAGGTGACAGAGCATCAACCTCAACTTTTCGTCACCTCAAAATTGCCAATTGGAAGGAGAGAGGCAATCTGGCAGCATATAGTAGACAAGATTAACAGCAGAGGTGAGGAGAATTGTAACTGAGTGCAAGGAACGCTGGCATGATTGCAAGCGAAGGACAAAGGAAAAAATGGCAAAGAACAGGAAGGCAGCACTGCAAACTAGAGGTGGTAGTCCAGCACTACAAGAGGACCTGGATGAGATGTAGGAGATGATTTCAGCGGTCATCCCGGAGGAACTGGTCGCTGGAATCGCAGGAGGGGACAGCGCAGACTACCAGGAAACACCACAAATGCAGGGTAAGTTGCATGGAGGAAATTAATGCTATTGTCAAGTTCAAGAAAGGGGAGGCACATAGGACACACAATGCATGTCAAAGGAGCACAGAGGGACACATTTCACATAAAGCAAGTTGCACCATTCTGACGTAAGCTACATATGTAACTACGCCTTGGTAGTGCCATGCACCAAAAACATACACAACCTGGACATATGTCAAACACCAGGGCTAAATACCTACATGTATATATGCAGCACATGGGATGGATGGCATGTGTAAAGACTGTGCCTCTAGTTGTGTCATCATAACTTCCCTCGTATATAGTCAAATTAACCCTACCAACATGACCAAGAAATTAGAGACTAGGAAGTCAGCCAATACCATTGCTGGGGTTACGTCATGGTGGTGTCCCTTGCAGTAACACCTTGCAACTTCTTTGCCTCATTGCCTAAACACATGTGTGCTGCATCTTACAGCATACATTGCAACCGTCCCAACAGTACCCAACAGTACCCAGACATGTGCTGGTAGCACCATCACCACGCACCTTAACAACACATCCACATAAGGCAGCCGCCACTCCATCAAGCAGTGGGGATACCCTGGGTGCAGGGACAAATAATCAGAGCAGACACTGGGGGAATAGCAGGGTGGACCTGTATCACTGGAAACATGCCACTACCCAGAGCAACTAAACCGGTGTAGTGTGGAACCACACATCTTGATGCTGATCAGAAATGTGCCACTACAGAAAATATGTACCACAGATAGCAAACTGTAGGTCACAACAGATGCAGCCTGAGCCCACAACTACTCTGACACAACCATGTGAGACACATGGGAATGGGGAAATAAACACACACATACAACACATGGTGTATGACTGTGAACGTAATGGTGTATAATCCCACACTGACGAGCGAAGGATGGTGCATGGGCACATCTGGTGTTGGTAAGACTGCCAGTGCAGTGTACCTTTTGCGGTTGGCAGTATTCACACATTGGGATTTCGGGTTGAAATCTGTTTGCTCATGGCAGCTCTGTGGGGCACTTAGCACAACATTGTTGATGGATCAAATAAAGTCAGTGCCAGTCTTGGGGTGCATTGGGTGTGATAGGACACGCTGCTCTCAGCCCTGAAAATCAGGCAGTGGAAAGGGCAAAGGGGCAGGGCCTGGGACCCCCTGCACTGGCCATGCCAGGTGCCTGGGCTGTGCAGGGGCACCCAGGGGCATACCACACCACATCACCATCAACCTTTGCATGGGGGTTTCACCGCCATGCAAAGGCTGGTGGAAAAGCGGGGATCATACCTGGAGGGTAGCGTTGATCGAAATACTGGTCTGGTGTCACAAGACAGGTGGCATTGCCAATCTGTAAGCTGCTGGAAACCTGCCATTGCCAGGCCATTGGCCCATAGGGCATTCCCCATTGACAACATGTGCAACTAACACCTGCGCTGTTGGAGGTGGTCATATAGACAATGGCAGTCAGGTGGTCTTCGGACTGCCGCACTTGTAATGAGAAACCAGTATGGCTACCTGCAGAATCACCATCAAACTAGCTCAAGACCTGAGTTCAACTCCAGTGAACTGGCTATGTCCATGAAATATTTTAACATCAGGCACTGTCATATACAAAATGATGTACACTGCAAAAAATGATACCCATGCTGGCCATCCCTGGGTCCACCCCTGTGCCTGTGTCAAATTAGCTGCACTGCCACTATGCTACATCTCTTACATCATAGTGCAAGGATGGCTGCATTGAGGGGGAGATCATAGTTGTGTAGGAAGGTGCACCTTCCAGCACAGACAGAAGATGAAATGGAAATGTGCTAGGTCCATGTGTGTTGTGCGATGTAGCACATATACACATACATCGACATAAGGAGCTATCAGAGAAAGCAACAGCATAGTGTCTTGGCAATGCCATCCCTGGGGTGGAGGAAGTTTTCAGTACTGCACAGGTGTATGTGACACATGTAAGACTGGGACAGGGGCATATTGCCATGTGTGGTGCTGTGGCTTGACCACTGCAACACCAATTGCAAGGCCCTACCATGCAAATGGATGTATAGGAAGGGTTGAAAATAACAAGATGGTGTCAAGCCACAAAAAGGGAATACATCACACCTAGTAGATATGATGCAGCCAATTGTGCCACTTGAGATTCCCCTCATGTGGCATTCACGTGGGGTAGTGAGCTGATAGACTGCAACCATGATGTACAGGAACAATGTTTGGGAAGTAAGAGGACAATGAACTTCCAATAGCAAGTCAGTGACATAACATGTCAACTGCCACAACACAGAAAGATTGATTTTACACCATCCCATTGCAGAGTATTATGGCTCTCCTGTTGATCTGCCTGTCCTGGAGTACTCTGATGACCAGCTGGCAACCATCAGCCAAGAGACCCTCCAAGAAGTCCTCATATCCCCCCCAGACACCACCTCCAGCCAGTCACAAGAAGGACAAATAATGGAGCATCCATCCCAGATGCCCCACACATCACACCAGTAGGATGACCTGCCAGCACTGACACGGCTGATGACTCAGAGGACCCAGGGACCAGCTTTGAGAGGACGGTGGTAGGAGTCTAGCAGGAGCTGGCCAAGGAGGTGCGGGTGGGGATGGAGACTGTGGCAGCCAGCCTAGAGGCTATGCGCACGTGCCTTGTTACGGCCAATGAACAGACTGCAGCCAAACAAGGCACACACATTTCCACTGCATAGGGACCAGCTATGTCTAAGGGACATAGCTGCTGCCATGAGGAAGAGGCCACAAGAACTGCCCTCCCAAACTGGAAGCAGCATGATTGAGAAGAAGCTGGACTCCATGCACCAGAGCGTGGCCTCCCTTAGGGCAGACATTGCTGCCTACCACCGGAATGTTGCTGCTATCCTCAAAAATCAGCAGCTCCTCCTTGCTGCTGTGATGACATATGTTGTTCCACATATGGCAGGTGTCGGGGATTGGAAGTACGCATCTCCAAACACTGAAGTGTGTGTGGCCCCCTCTACCTCCCCACCACCACCATCAAGGGCAGAGGAGACACCACACCCATCGGAGGATGAATATGTGGAACAGATCATTTTCACTCGTAAGAGTTCCCTGTAGCATCTGCCCATGCCACCTGGGCAGTGTTTTCTTTTGTCCTGTGCTTGAGATCATGCAAGTGTTAGCACAGTTGGATATGTCCCCCCCTCACAACACACTATTGACCTGTCTGCTATGGACTGTCATTGTCTCTCACTTATCAATTGGCAATTCATGTTCCTCCACACACAACAACACTTCACCCAAGCATGTCCCATGACATGTCCCTCAACCCTGGACTTGTGTTGTGTCACAATTGTAAGGATTTCACAAATGGGGTAACTGACCTGGACATTGTAAATATTGCACTGCGATACTTGTAAATAAACACCCCTACACAAACAGCATGTCTTTGTGTATTGTGACACATCTACTACGCTTAGGAAGTGTAATGTGTGCAACCATGTAATTAGTCACAGAGTGTCAGTACAAGAGTGCAGGAATATGGGGGCACATAACTACACACAAGGTTCCAACATGAGAAATGTCAATGCTGGTCTCATCCCCTACAAGCAATTCACTGAGTATGTCAAAAATTAAGAACGCATGTATGCTTCACTCACTACATACGGCAGGAATGGCTGTGAAACAGTTCTCGGGGAATATCGTCAGCTAAGAGTACCAGTAGAACACATTGGTGTAAAACAGAGGTACCTAACCTCATTAGTGATTGCCACCGGTCACTTTTGCAGGATAGAGTTTAAATGTAGGCTGTTGTCATATGTGCCACAGCCCCCAACATTCCTACACAGGACCGGAACACTGACAGCTGAATTACCACACCTACCTGTGAGTGGTGGGTACATTGGATGGCAGATGCATGGACAAGTAGATGTGTTGTTGCTGCCAATGAGACAGCTCAGTTGTCAATAGGTGATGCACATGTCAAGAGAGCGATTTGGAGTCAGGATGGAATCCCTAGGCCAACACACAAGTACTGTGCACTAATGGGAAGACCCTGAGACACTAGGAGTACGCAAAAATGTTTATTAAGTATTGAACTGAACTAAAAATAAAAAAAAATACCCTATCCTAAACTAACCTATTCTAACTATACATAACCAACAACTAAAGCTAAATACCGTATGCTAAACTTAATTAACACATTTAACACCACACTCTAAACATTGGCCTACCACCACCCTTTACATTACAGGACAACATATACTAATACTACACATATACTAACTAAATCTAACCAAAAATATATTCATGTATTTTGTTAAATTTTTTATATATTTTTTATTTTTTTATTTTTATGAAACACATAGATACCCCAACATGACCCACCAATTAACACGTAATAAGGAAATAACCCACCCCCAAATCCACTTATCCTAACTAAACTACATATCTACACTAACCTAACACTATCCCCCTAAAACCCACAATGAAAATAACTTAAAAGCAGAAGGAAGGGGACAGAACTTGGAGGTGGCAGTTCAGATTAACCCAGAGTTTTGCCTTCTTCAGGTTTTTCTTTTATGAACATCAGCCTCTTGGTGGTGGCGGCCACCTCCTTCTCCAAACTGTCCAAACATTTCAGGACCAGAGAAACGTTCCTCTTTAGATCCTGTAGTGATTGATCATCCATTGCAGCAGGTGGATTGGTCTGTTGCACTGTTGTAGTTGAAGTTGTTGCAGCCGAGGTAGTGGGAGTGGTGCCAGATGTGCCCCCCTGCACTGCTAAGGAGTTATGTGTTTGTGATGCCTTCTTTGCCACTGGGAGAGCCCCTTGTGGGAATGTCTGCCATTCCCCTGTTGCCCTCTCAGCACGGTACCGGCGAGCCATTCTACGGAAGCCAGATTCCATTGCCAGGATGTGGCGGTACCTCCCAGCCCTCTTTTGGAATGCGCGTAGCTCATCACTGCTCATGTTGGCAGCCAGGAAATGAAGACAGGCAACCATTAGTGTCAGCATTGTGTGGAGTCTGTACAGATTAGCAGCTTACACTGCTACATCTAATTACACATGCGCTCCAACTCACATTCCAGAAAAGACAATGGCCCTGATAAATGGAACAACACCACCACCTTAGCATTATTTTATTGACACTAAGGGGACGCAAAACGCAAAAATTAACCAAACATATGGAAATGTGCATCACGTTTGCATTATAAAGAATAATGCAAAGGCAGTGCAAACTTGACATAGGTCAGGCCCAAACATCCTCATCATCTGTGTCTATTTACAACCATACATCACCAGGAACTTGGACATGTTAATGGGAGGATGGGATGCTGTTGGTAACCATAAGGGGTCAGAGCTGATAGGTACACATGCAGGCCTGATCAATATGACTGTCACCTACACTGTGAGCATCACATCTACCTACACATTTGGTATTCGACTCCCCCTCAGCCTAATTGGGGATAGCCATTCAATCCATCATCTTAACTGTCCTGGTCATCCACCAAGGCATTCCCACTCATGCATGGAGCCAAGGAGTGGACTTATGTTAGGAGGGCTGGCAACTAGGAAGCTGGTATCCATAGGACTATCACATCTACATTCATGTCTCCAGATGTAGACACCCATCAATACCTGATCTGACACTTCTACTCCTAACACACCCATTTCCATGCCAGCACACGTTTGGCCTTGACCTGCATGCAAGCTAATTACATTCGGCATAAGTGTAAGAGACATGGAGTGCAAAAGACAGAGCACCATGCTGGGGGACAATTGTCAGCCCAGTCTCCATCTTCATGATAATACCGGGATGCACCAAATTGGGGTAAATACTGTATGGTGCATCCCTTTGTTGTGTGAATGATAGAGTGCGTCACTACCAATATTCTCACAGAGTTGCACTCTGTCATTCTTAGTCACATATGGCCCTACATGTGGCTTGTCATCACCTTGTGTACACAATGCTGGCCATTGTGCACCACGTGCCTCACAGGATGTGACACTCTGGTGGTGCATGGGGATCCTTTAAAAGGGCCACAATGTCAGCATCCAGCTTACTTTGATATCTGATCATTGGACAGCTTATCACATCTGGAATTGTATTCAACACACAGGATTCACTCACACAAAACCCTGGAATACTCACAGGACACACATTATCACACTTACTGGATACATGTGGGTCCTCAAATTCCACCAGTTCGCCGATTGTGTAAGGGGCAGGTCCACCTGTAAGACATGAACGAAAAACCATGCTTAGTGTCATATCACAGTCAACAAATTTCAGTGTGAACTAGTTGAGGGTAGTGAGTTAGTTATCCTAGTGGAAAACAGTGCAACAGACACACCACTACAAACACACAATGACACAGACACTCAGGTGAGTAAGAGCGACACATCTGAACACTAACAATGGGCCAGAGACTCATTGCAGTGCTACACCCTGTAACAACCATATGTGGGCCACCTATAGAAGACGGAACAACATGGTATAAGGGGGAGTTGTGTAAAAAAACATCACAGTACCATGGTGCTTTGCAAGACATATGACTCAGGTACTCAAGCCTGACCTGCAAGGCACCCAGAGGCGCTTTGTGATAGACATGCCACTCAATTTTAAGTCTGCAATGATCATGAGTTGATTAATCCATGACTGATGTGGCAAAGTTGTCTAATTGTATCAAATGCCCCATATACATTGCCCCTAAGGCGGGTAAGCCCTCTTTGCTAATATAATGGCAGGGGTAGGGGTCATGTGCGTTAAATGATGACGAAGTTGTGCTATACATGCATTGCCCAACTTTGTTGACATAATCCAGGGAAAATATGTTAGGCTGGCGGCGCCTTGGCATTTCATACATTAAACTGTGCCTGGGAACAGATGTCGTAATGGCCTCTGAAATGTGTGCCTACCTGATGGTTGTGTAAGACTCACCAGATATCTGACCTGCATTGGTATCATGTTTGGATATGTGAACTCCAGGCTTAGACTGTCACAGATACACTTCATTCTGGTTGCATACAACCTGACCACAAGCATTGCATGCAGCACTCCAACTCATCTGCTACTGTAATTCAAGAGCAGTGAACAGTAAATAAAATAAAATAGTATGCCAATGTGAGACTCACCAACAGTTTCGCTGATCTCAACATCAAGGTTATCAAGCATATTCTGCTCCCGGGCCACCAGATCTACCCAGCGAAGCTTAAGCTTGTGCTCATTCCTGCCGCTCCTGTACACTCTCTTCAGGTGGTGGAGCACCTTGCCCCACCGCAGCCGCTTGGCCTCGGTCTGGCCACCCATCTCTAGCATCATAGGTAGGTAGTGGCATACCAGCCACACAAATCCACCTAACTCATCCTCTGACATCCTTGTCAGCCTCCCCCTACCAGACATGTAAATGGTCAAAGTTGACCCCAAATACTAAGACATTTTTTTTTTTAATGGAAACTCAACCCCACTAACTAATCCCACCTACCCCAAATGCTAAGCTACCCCGGACAGACACTACTCAGTACAAGTACAAATTTAGACATAAAAAAACACAAAATCACAACTACTATGACAAAATGCACACAATATATGACAGGACATGACAGGAAGGACACCACAAACTTCAATCAACAACCAAGACACAACCACCAGCTCCAAAACACAACCACACAGTCAGAAAGGCACAGACTGTAAAGAGAAAGTTAAACTACACCCACTGTACCATGCTTGAAGACAGGACTTCCTATTACATCACTTCCTGTGCCCGTGCGTAATGTTTTTCAGTTATACATGTATTTATTTGACGCATTTGACATTTGCATAGGTTTTTTCCAACGCATAATGCACGTGTGTTGTTTATACAGACACATGACGGATATGAGTCGATTTCATTGAAGGGGGCATTGAGAGGAGTGCGAAGGTAGAATTCACGCCAAGGGCCCATGTGTCATATACTTTGCATTTGCAGATGTTTTAAACACATTTGCGTCATATTTTTTGACTCAGTTCCTGATTGCGTGATTTTTTCCATGGTCCTTAGATGCACCCTGAATCAACATACATATGACATGGGCTGTGCTGCAGTGTTGCATTTTGGGTATGGCCATATATGGTAGTCCAAGCAACAATGTGTCAAGGGTGTGATTGGTCTGTTCAACCAATGTGTGTGTTACAGACTCAACAGCACGCAAATTGTAGCACGTCCTGCATATATATGCATGCGTGACAAGAGTGTATCCACATATGTTTGGCATTCAGTTGAAATTCAATAGATCTGATTTGTGATTTTGTATTGTGTTTTTGTCTGGGATGTGTGATGTTTTCATACAGAGCATAATATTTAAAGCTACATCCACAGGTCAGGCATTGTTGATTATGGGTGAATCATTTCTACCTAGGAATTATTACCCGACAACTGTCTCTGTATGTAGATTGTGAGTTTACAGAGACCTGCGTGAGCCTGCATATTTGTCTGACATGTATATATCTTTGGTACATAGTGTGTGTGACACACTCTGCCTCCATTTCATCCAGAATATATGTTGATCACAAAAGTTTGATTAAACTCATGTAATTACCAATGGTTGTTGGTTTTGTGTGGCAGACTTGCAGCCCTAGCTTCATATGGTCTCATCCATGCTGATGTGCATTCCACATACGTGTCCGTTCAATGTGTGAGGGCATTTGTACCCCCTGGCACTCATACATCAGAACGTTCATCCGCACACATCTGTTGTGCAGGATAGCACATCAGGGTGATTTTGCACACAATGTGTGGGTCACATCGAAGGCTGCCTCCTGTGAGGTCCAGGCACCTGAATCTTGTTTTCGGTATGCCAAATGTCCTTTCTATGATATTGGGTGTCTTACTGTGTCCCTCATTGTATGCACGCTTTGCTGCTGTGCTTGGGTTTGAAAATGGGGTCATCATCCACTGCTGTGTGTCTTAACCCTGATCCCCTGCAAAAGATGAAAGGTGTAAGTTGTTGTCTAGGCTTTCAACAGGTTTGTCATGTAGCATGGCAGTTATTTTGATTTGGTTGTGTCTCATACGTGTTTGTGGTATAGTGTGAGTTCCTGGCCTTGTGCAAAGTTTTCTTCGCACTGTGATGTTGAACATGACAATCTTGGGTATTGGCTCAAGGGCCTGGGACCTATATTTTGGAATCCTAACTGATGCTCAGTATGTATGTACCATGTGTTTTGTAGTGCACCCTTGTATCAGTGTGCTATTACTAGAGGGGACATGGCATATCCTCACAACACAATAGGGTCATGTGTGGTGACAACGTGGTAGCTCTACAGAGCCTTGACATCCCAGCCATTTTGACACGTGTCATTACAGATGAAGTGCAACACTTAGGCCCATTTAAATAAGTAAGTGACAATGCACAACACAGCTCCAACATGGGCAGCACTGTGCTGCAATATATTGACTATGCAGGAATGCACTATGTGTGACATGTTACTAGGCAACCCTTTGTTGTCCCTTGCACCGGCGACTAATATGCAGCCGTGCACCAAGACAACCAACCTTGCACCAGGGTGCTTGGCTAGCTGCCCTGTGGAGGTGGATGTATCTATGCTGGAAGGGACACCTTCCTATTCATATAGATTTTTGATGGCCAATTGGCTTTTTCTGTGTTTGCAGCAGAATGCAGCATGCATAGGTGGCACATTCATATGATGTTAAATCACAGTCAATTTCATTATTGCAACCTGAAAACGGCACCCCTGGGGTGGTGTTTGATGTTGGCAATGCCTCAGGTTTTAGGTGACACCTACTTCTATGTCAGCATCATAATGCTATGTATCTTGTGGTGACATACCTGTAGCTACATACATTCCAAGCTCCTTCCACGCTAAGTGCTGTGTGGTAGGGTGGCCGATTTCCAATGTGGCTTCAAGTCACAAAAAAGTGATCATCCGCAACTTTGTGCATACAGTGCAGGCCATGACAATGCCACTGGGGGCTCTTACATAGGCCCATTAGTGATCCTGAGTGGCGGCTGACATTTGTACCAGCCATCAGGTATCCAAGGGTGTGTATCCCATTGTTTTAGGATGTTCAACATCACTACCAGTGTCTCTCCTATCTTCCAATACATCAATCAGAATTCATACTGTCCACACATGCACAGTGCAGGCTATGGGATGGAGCTCAGCTACTTAGCAAATGTGTCCCTTACCACAGTGCATGTAAGGTCAGTGATGTCCTAATTACCCCTACAGGGGCCCACTATGGCATCCATGATCTGCACTGTCTAACAGTGATTCTGCCCCATGGTGGGCCAGTTATTGTTTACAGTACAGACATGATGGTGTTGTGGGTCAGTAAGTGGTGCATGTGAGGTGGTATTACAGCAGATGTGGTACCACTTCTCACAAATCTGGCATATGGTATGTGATGGCCATTGATGTTGTATTCCTATGTGTGTGACCCAATGCACCAGGCAGTTGTATATGCACACTACAGGTAAGCCAGGTTTGTGTTGATGACATGTGGTTAGTATTGGCATCAGTTGTCTGGCATGTGATTTTTGATCTGGCAGAGACTTGCACGGCATGATTTGAGTGATCTGTGTCTATGTGTGACTTACGTTACATGAGAATGGTGTGTGCCGTTGACATTGCTGTGCTATTCTTCGTTTGGTTTACTGTGTGTGTGAAGTATACGTAATAGGCAATCTGTGGGCACTTGTAGTGGTTTGTGTACATCTTCTGTTTGCAAAGGGTACATATCTGCACCCGTCCTTCACGTGGTGTGTCTGTCAAGTTGTGACTGTGTTACGTACATGTGAGTGTATTTGTTTGTGGTGTGCACTGATTGTGCTGTACTGCAGGATGGTGCATATGTGTTGTTACGTGCACATCTGTGTTACCCTGGCCATGTGTTTTTGGATTGGTGTATTTCTTGTGTTTCCTACAGGGTTGGTGTGTTGTGTATAAATTACTAGGTTTGTTGACTTACCCACAAGTAGGCCATTTCCATAATGTCCATCCTGGAAGTGTTCATTGATCCTGCTGTGTCTGAATATGTAGGTGTCATGGACACTCCCAGGATACTTGGCCAAAATGTTTGTGAATAGTCCCCGGGGGTCCACTATGGCCTGCACATTTATGGAATGCAGGTGTTTGTGATTCGGGCATAAATGCTCTGTTGCTGCAGGTGCAGTCGGACATGGGTGCAATCAGTTGCACCGAGCACATGCATGAAGCCATCATATTGGTAGAACCCCTGTTTTATCTCCTGCTACATTTGCTGAGTGTTGGGGAAGCAGATGTGGGAGGGTGTCAGAGAGATGACTGCATCTAATACCTTTGCAAGGAACACAGAGAATGACGGATGTGACACACCTGCAACCAGGGCACCCGTTGTTTGAAATGAGCCACTTGCCAGCATGTGCAGGACAGCTAGCAGCTTTGTCACAGATGGTATATTATGTGGAATCTGCAGGCTGGCTGTGATCTGTGGCTCAGTGTGGTACAGCTGGTGCAGTATAGCTTTCCGGTTGCATCTGTATGTCCTTATAATGTCTTGTTCCTTGAGGCCAAGGAGGGGTGTCCTGTTTCGGAATATCCTCTCCTGTTTTCCGAGTTGCCTTTGTGGGCCCTGTTGTGGTGGTTGCAGTTTGTTGTTGCTGTCCTCTGCGTCGTCTCACAAGCTGGAGCAGTATCACGTTCATGTTATCCAGTGGGAATGTTGTTTCTCTGTGTTTTCCTTAAGTAGTGATGTGTGGGCCTCATTTTAACGCCTGGTCTGACTCAGGCTTTAAAAGTTTACACAAATCGGAGTAAACATCATTTTTTGGGTCCGCTTCCCACTTGTGCGTTATTTTTGCCCGGGTGGATAAATATGTCACTAGGTACTTAGGCCTTTGTTATGACATTAGCGGTAAATGCCGCTTACCGCCACGGTGACGGACGCAAACATACCGCCGCATCCCATATTCCCCATATTATGATACACACACACCAATCTGACAGAATACAGCCACATACACAAATCTGTCAACCCAAAGGTCAGTGCTAAAGTGGCAGACAAATACTGAATTGGCGTACATTCAATGGACTTTGTGGAGGTACTCAGCGTATAGAGAAAATAAATACTTGGAGACATAATCAAGCAGGTATTATGGTGTATAAGTGATATGGACACCACATAGATAGACAATATAGATACACAATGATGGGATGAGGGATTTCACTTGTGTGTGCATGTTTGAAGCACATAGGAGTTGTGACACGATACTAAGAATATTGAGATTAATAATTTTGGGATATGTAAGGGGTATTTATAATAATATTTATTGATTAATGTCAGTACACATACTAAATTATAATGGTTTCCACCTAGTAATAATTAAGTAAAATATAATGTACTAATTTTAAGGTTGGGATATATAGACATAACAGGATGAACAGAGTGAGAAGAAAGAAAAGATAGATGTTGTATATATTGTTGACAGCCATGAGAAGCCCTGAGAAAGTCAAGGGGGAGATATAATCCAGATGAAACACATGTTGGCTTGGCAGGAGTGGAATGAGAAGAAGCTATAAAGAAGAACATTTTGAACCAATTTTGGGACGTATTGGTGATTTCAATTATTAAATTGAAGACGGGTGCTTGGTGTTATTAACAACGCATGGACAGCCCTCCCAGCCCTGCATGGACACCAAACACTGAAGCATGCAACGGCGTAGGGAAACTAAAAATCCCACAAATCATGCACAAACAATGGTAGCAGGGCAATAGCAACGATAGAGGGGAAGCCAGGAACGTACAATATATCACAGACATGAAGCATAATCCATCACTTACATCCCCACAGGTGCCCCAGCCAATCCCAGCAGAGAGGAGGTGCCACAACTATCCAGTCCCCAACAGAAGATGCCCCCAGTGATGACAGTAACTCTGGACTTCAGGATCTGGACCAAAAACCTGACGCATCAGGGACCACTGGACAGTTAGTCACCCAAGCCCAGTCACAGTCCACCAAAGAACCTTCCCCATCAGTATCTAACACCACAGCACCCACGCAGCGTACCCAGGACACGTCAATCAGCAGTGTGTCCACCTGTACAGGGACCCCAGGCCATACCTCGCCCCCAAGACAATCAGGGACCTGGGGTCAGTAGTCTTGGTCACACCATTCAGAGGACAGAGACACAGGCCAACAGGGACACTGGGAGGACTGCTGTGCGCCAGGGGGAGGACAGGCCCAGGGAACCGACTATCCAGGAGGCACCCACTGAAATTCTGGGAGCCTACCAACATTCCCAGGACACGATGGTCCAGGTCAATGACAACATGCAGGAGAACAGGCGGCTGCAGGAGGAACAGTATCAGGGGATCAGGGAGTAATTGCAGGTCATAAACACAACCTTGATCTCCATAGCAGGAGTGCTGGCAGACATGGCCAACATCATGAGGGAAGCAACAGCACACCAGTGGCCCCCTACCACTAGCCACTCCGTTGACCAGCCCTCCACTTCCACTGCAGCTAGTGGGCAGGAGGCCCCACCACAGGACCCACAGGCCACCAGCACCCCTCCCCCTGCATAAGGTGAACCACACCGCAAATGTTCCCTGCGACCCATACAAAAGCCAGAGACACTTGCCAAGACAATCGCTAGGAAACGAGACTTACCTGATTGTCCCCCTTGTGTCCCACACTGTCACCTTTGAACTGCCTTTGCTCCCCTTCCTTTGGCCCCTTGGACACTGCGCCTGTGCTACAAACAGACTGGAACAATACCCTCGACTTTCCTCCATCATCACCCCATTCCATTGCCCTTTTCCCTCAATTTCATATCACTACAATAAACACCCTTTAACACAACTTGACTACTAGTATTTTATGTGTTGAAAATGTGCACTTATGGAAACAGTCTCCTCTAGTGCAAATAATCTGAACACTATGAGAGCACAGAAATAACGACCTGTAGCTGTCTGTACTCATCACATCAGTACACAGTTGTTACCTCACCAACATCTGTAAAATGACAAGCCATAGGTGACAGTAAGTTGAGATGCAATGAAAATTAATGCCATCATTCCACAGCCACACAGAAAACATCAATAGTCAGAGGAATGGTCAGTTTCTCTGTCTCACCTGTGTGTCATTGGATGTATTGATGTATAACTGATGTTCGGTTGTCCACATCATGATCTTCTGCCTCCTCATCCTCACTGTCCTCATGGTCCACTGCTGCCATAGGGACATCCCCAGTCTGCTCCTCCTGCAGAAAAGGTACATGCCGTTTGAGGGCCAGGTTGTGCAACATGCAGCATGCCACTACTATCTGACAGACCCTCTAAGGTGAGTAGCACAGGGATCCATCTGTCAGATGGAGGCTCCTGAACCTGGCCTTCAGGAGCCCGAAGGTCCTCTTGATGATCCTTCTGCTTTGCCCATGTGCTTCATTATAATGTTCATCAGCCCGTGTCCTGGCATTCCTCACAGGGGTCAGCAGCCATGATAGGTTTGGGTAGCCAGAGTCACCTGCAAGTATTGCGGGACAACATTGAGGCTCACACAATGATATGGGGATGACACCTGAAGGCATACACTAACATACAGTGGGTGGGGACCATGGCTCACCTATTAGCCACACCCTGTGCCTCTGTAGTTGGGCCATCACATTTGGGATGCTGCTATTCCTCAGACCAAAGGCGTCATGCACCGACCCAGGATACTTAGCATTGATGTGGAAGATGTACTGGTCCGGCAGGCACACTATTTGCACATTCAGTAAGTGGAAATTCATACGATTCCTAAACACCTGTTCATTCTACTGGGGGGGGAGGGAGGACTAACTAAATAATATAAGTCCCGTCAATGGCCCCAACAATATTGGGTATATGTCTCATTGCATAGAATCCGGCCCATAGTGACCAGATCTTCTACCTGGGGGAAAGCTATGTAGCTGCGCATGTGTTTCACCAGGGCAGATAAAACTTTTTCCAGCACGATTGAGAACATTGGCTGTGACATTCCTGCTGCCAATCCCACTGTCACCTGGAAAGAACCAGTTTCCAGGAAATGGAGCACTGATAGTTCTTGCACAAGAGGGGGGATCCCAGTCAGATGATGGATAGCAGATATCAGGTCAGGCTCCAATTGGGCACACAGCTCTGTGATTGTGGCCCTGTCCAGTATATAGGTGAGTATAATGTGCCTGTCCTCCATTGTAGCCAAGTCCACGGGTCGGTACACAGGGTTTGTCTCCTCCTCCTATTCATCCACAGCGGTAAGTATCTAAGGGACACAAGAGTAAGTAGGCTGTCACAAGTTGAACAATGGAACCCCAACCTCAGTGTACATGGTGCATTTATGTGATGGGACAGTGGGAATGGTGAGGTATGTGCTAATCTAGGCTGTGACGCAATTAAGGTTGATATGACTGTTGTCTGCCACCATGAAATGGCGACCGCCTGTCCTGTATGTATGGACAGGTGGAAGTGAGGTAACTCCGCTGACATTGGGTGTCATGGCGGAAGGCGGTCTTGCACCGCCGTACAATTCCACATTGGATAATATGGGGATCTATGGAGTTCAGTGGCCAATGGGGATCAGTGCCGGCAGTGACAGTGTACACTTCTGGGGGCGTGACCACCATTTTCTATCTGATCCCTCACTTGTTTCCTGACGTTCAACAGGAGAACACCTACATTGCATGTGCTGCTGTGACCTGTGTCTGGAACCTACCATGGCCCGTATGACCGGGCAAAGGGCCCCTGCCTTCACTTTGGAGGAGTTGGAGCGTTTGTGGATGGGGTCCTACCTCAGTACGGACTGCTGTATGGGCCTCCGGACCAACAGGTGAGTACACCTTGGACACGAAGCATGTGGGAAGGATGCATGGAGATGTATGTGCAGGCATCGTGTCATTGGGGGGGAATGTCTTGTGGTGGTGTACATGGTGTGCTCCAGCTAATTTGTGTGCCAGTGGTGATGGAAACAAGATTGTCAGGCCATATGTGTGAAAAGCTAGATTGTATGTGTAATGGTGTCCTCCTGTCTGTATTACATCTGCACGATGGCCTCCCAACGATGAAGGGGTGACTGTCGGAACCTGACCCCTCTGATGGCCCGCATACTGGCGGTAACCTACCCAGAGCTGGATGGGCACTCTTGAGAGCATCACAGCAGCCACAAAGAGGTGAGTACAGTAGGCATTACTACAATAATTGGCAGATGGAATGGGATGGGATCCAGGTGGTAGGTGTGAGTTAGTAGGTGCCCCTAATGCCAGGCCAGACATTACAGCGTGATCCAGCTCAAGAGTAATTGGTGTATAGCAAATGTAGGTAACCTAGCTTGCTAGCATTCCATGTCAGTCAGAGCTTTGTGGGCCCTAGGAGGGGTGCAGTTGGCAGTGTGTGACCCTCATCTTGCCGTGGCATTTAGCCAAATCTCTGGCAGTGCAATGCATAGGGCTCAAGCCTGATCCCTGTGTGTGACGGTGCTGTGTATGCCAACTGTGGTATTGGTGCAGTCATTGACCCAGTGTTTGCTTTCTCCCTCCCCCCCTTTTTTCTTCTGTCATCCTGTCCATGTGTGCATTAGCATCATCTGGCAGAGGAGCAGGGGCACCGACGACAGAGGGAGCTGCATCCCATAGGACCCTGGAGGCAGAGTCCACCGACACCGAGGGAACCAGTGGCATGGAGGGCGAGGGGAGCACCACGGCGGAGACAGGAGGTGACAACACAGACACAGATATCTCCTCTGATGGAAGCTCCCTGGTGGTGGTGGACACCTCTGTGACCACCACAGCTGCAGGTACAGCCACAACCCCCAGTACCAGCACCACCCTCCCAGTAGCTCCTCAGCGAGTTTCCCATGCCCGCTCACCCAAGTGGGTGGGCATCTCCTTCAGGAAAGGCACCTCAGGCCCTGCCCCAGTGAACCCTGCTGCCCTGAGTGAGGAGGCTATTGGCCTCCTGAGATCCATCTCTGTAGGGCAATCAACCATTGTGAATGCCATCCAGGGGCTGGCATCCCAGATGCAGCAACGCAAGGCATTCCTGGAGGGCATCCATGGAGGATAGACGGCCCAACGGAGATCAATTCAGGCTCTGGCCTTCTCTCTGATGGCAGCCATTGTCCCTGTTCCTACCATTCCCCCTCCAACTACCACTTCCCAGTCCCAGTCTCCTCAACCCCAACCCATCCCATGCACACATAAAAACGAGCATGCACACAAGACAACACACAAGAGTGGCACAGTCAAACACAGGCACCACACTTCATCCAACAAGCAGTCATGTAAACACCAGACATTTGCAGACTGGGAATTGACTGTTAGGTGAAGAAAGGGGCGAGCAGGGAGGGGTGATGCTCTCGCTTGTACCCTTTTCAGAATAAAAGTGCAACCAACCAATATCTCAGTCAGGCTTCAAAGAGGCCCACATGGGATTGCATACATTTTTTCAGACTTGCTGACTCTGGGAACAGTGCGAGGTTAGTAGCTTTTACTGTTTAATACTCCTTTATACTCCTTCCAAGAGATACTCTTGCTTACTTTGCATCTCCATCATATAACCGAAAAGACACACCGCAGTCATCAATGCATTCACTCACTGATATCCTAGAGTAAAATGGTCAGCGATTTTAGTCCTGATTCCTTCCTACCCTACAAACACAGTGCACTGCACAGCAATTCAGTGCACCATCTCTCTCTCTCGCTCTCTCGATCTCTCTTTCCCTCTCTCTTTCTCTTTCACTCACTCGGACACCATCCAAGATTCTGACATCCAAAAGCAAAATACCCATAGTTATGCAGTTACCATACTCTCACAACCACAGACACAACATTCTGCAATGACCTACACTGCATTTTCTCCCTTACTCCCCCAGCCACACTGATCTAGCAGTGAAAGATCCTAAACTCTTAGAACAAGATGGGCAGTGGTCTGCACTCTGCGCCCAAATACTGCCCTCATTTGAGTCAACCCTTATTGGCCAGGAACATAAATGCTCCTCTATAGCACCCATCCATTCAACTCAGGATGCGGTTCACTTTGGAAGCTACCTTAATCTAGATGAATACCTTTTCATAATCTTCAACATGCTGAGCTGCACTCCTACTCTTCCAACCCTGACAACTATGCCTTCTCAAATGTCAGAGCACCTAGGGAAATGGAGGAGAGAGTTTATATATAGACATCGCATTTCAGGACTCTGTGTTACCTGCATAAAGAAATAAATTAATGAACTGAATTCGAGCTTGCTGGATATGAGTTTGTTTCGATAACTGGGATCTGACTAACGGGATCGGTGCAGCCGTCAGATGGCCACCTGTCCATCTGTTGAAGATTTATATATATATATATATATATATATATATATATATATATATATATCTTTGTACAACACGCTCCATTTTAAGAACATGGAATGGTGCACCTTGGGACATGGAGTTCGTGATTATCAGGTCACATTATCAACAATTTAAAAAGCACTGGCTTTGTGATCACTTGTATTGTCTCACCTGTGAACAAGGCAGTTGGAGCCGAAACGCGTCAGAAAAAGGAGAGTTGTTGTTCACTCTGGAATAAAATGTTTGGATGGATCCCAAACTGGTGCCTTAGCTACTTTTGTTATATATATATATATATATATATATATATATATATATATATGTTCTCTCCAGCACTAACTCACTCTTCACTTCAATTTATGGAACCCACACGCAGTAATTCATGTTGAAATATAACTTGTAGAACGGACTAAAGAGCACAGTCCAGATAAGCCATTGGATGGATAAAGGGGAACCTGTTAGAACTTCTGACAATATGGTTCATTCACACAATGTACAAACCTGATGAGCAATGCGTGAGCAAACTGACCTAGTTTGCACTTAGCAGCCTGGAAGGACCTCAACGTGCCCCCAATGCTGACAAACGCATGCAATGTAGTGCATTGCAGTGCAGAATTATGACACACAGCTTCTCTTCTCATTTAAGAATGGCGAGGATATTACCCCTGATTCCATCAAATCATATCTTACTGCAGTTGTTCAATTCATGTACTTGAACCAACTGAAGTCCAATGCAGATGAGACAGAGGTTCTTAGATTTGGGCGTAAATAAACCTGAATCTGCAGATTCATTCGCCAGAGGAGGCCTCCATGCCTAACTTGCAAGAAGAGAAAGTAAATGTCGACAATCAGTTAGCCTTCAAAAAACAAATAAACATGGTAGAAGGAATGTGCTTCCGCCTCTCTGCTCCGCTAAAAATATTTAGTTATTTTCTTTCCTTTTCAGCCAGGAAAAAAGTGGTGCTTGCTTTGATCATGGCTAGGCTGGACTATGCTACTGCACTCTACTCAGATCTTCCATAGTACATGGTCAAAAAACTGCACTTAGTACAAAATACGGCAGCTCACCTAACACTAAATCTGCTGAGGCAGGTCTATATTTCTCCTCATCTGAGGGAGTTGCAATGGCTCCCAGTTAATGTTAGAAATTGGGTCTGTAGTTGGCAGAGGTTGACATCCTGTCCAATGTCTTTAGTAACAGGACTAAGAAAGAAGGTTACTGTGCAATATGGTTCTTCAGAGCATGGATGGATATTTTTCTTGTCAGTAATTATATTCAAATTTGATCTAATAGAAAACACTTCTGATACAAAGTGTGTGGGTAGCTGTTCATGGACGATTGATCAACATTCAAAGTTACCCTTACTTGGTAAGAGCGGATCAGCCTTTAACAACTGTAAACAGTTCTTTAGACAGATTAGTGGTGTTAAGAATGCAAGAAGACTAGAAGTTAGACCTGGCTGTATGAGCACTTAATTTTTTATTTATGTACTACAAGAAGATAACCTTTCTTCAGAGATCATCACAATTACACGTCCATCATCTCTCCGCATTGTACACCGCAAGTTTAAAAGAGGCCGGCTCTGAGTTAAGCCATGGACTGTCCCTCAGTTTAGGAATAAGTGAGCAATACACTTTTTGTATAGGTAACACTTAATCCAGGAACAAAGTAAGCTTGTTGTCCTAGTTTACCATTAGCACATTGACATGATCAGAAGGTTCCATACCTTTATCTGGTGTTCACATGGATGATTCATTGGGAAATGTGTTGTCAGTTGGCATCTGATCCTAGTTACAATCAATGAATGTTTTACATTTATTACCAAAGTAAGCTTTTTGATAATCAGCTTAAAATGGATAGCTACGTCATCAGACCATGATAGATGCACGTAATATGGAAAAGGGCAATTAAAAGAGATATAGCTAAAAATACAGTCAACCAAATTATTTGACTTTAAAGTGGGAAGCTGGTTTAGAAGTGTTAAGTTAAAGCTACAGAATCACTTCAGGAGGACTCTTTCACATACTCTTACATGACTTTATGAATTGTCTCGAAGCATGAAACTCCCTATTGGTGAAGATGCAAGAAGGCACAGCCCTCTTTATTGGTAGTAATTGTATATGCAAAGTTCCTGAATATTCTCATTTTGTTACCATTTAAATATTTTGGGCAAATTCTTAAATGCCTGTTCAAGTATGTAAAATAGTATTACAAGAGTATTGCTTTGCTTACTCCAAAATGCCTATTTGAAGAGGCCCCAAGGTGTGTGCCCCCACCAAACCACAGAGATAGAGGTTGACTTAGACTTGTGACATGTCCATATCTCTTGATCTTTGTAACCAAAGTCTGTGTTGCAACCACAACTTATCTGAATGGCTTTTTGAGAATGCTGCAGAAAACATACATAAATCACTCTTTCTTTGTGGGGGATAATTGGCCAGTTTTTTTCTGATCAAGTGAAGTTCTAAGTATTATCCTTTCATGAAACAATGGAATGTGGCAAACGTGACATGTGTATTTAACCGTTTCAACCACTTTCTTACTTTCACTTTGATTTGAAAATGGTTCCCTTAGAAGAGAGAAAGAAGCTTGAATTGGAGATTTCCCCACAGGTACCTGTCAAAGAAAAGCATTTTTCACACTTTGCATGATGCAGGCATATAGTAACAAGTCAGTGACTTTCAATTCTATCTACAATTGCTTTATTTTCTAATTGGAGAGATCCTTTGTGGAACTAACAAATCAACTAGTGTACACTGATGTCCCTGTAAGTATACATTGGAAACCATGTGTATTGGTTACTAAATCACAAAAAAAGGCAGAATCACTGGTAGAGCACTGCATGGGCCTAAATTATATTTGGGTGGCAATATTCACCAATAGGAAATACTTTCTACAAAGGGGAGGGCTAAGGAAGGAGCAAGGAAAGATTTAGATAGAGTTAGAGAGGGGTTTAGGGAGGAGCATGCAGCACCCAAAAAAGAGATAGCCCATTGCTATTCACAGACTGCCCTTCTATAGTTACTAGAACCAAAAATAAAACCCACATCAGTCATAAATGTACTCTAGCCAGAGCTGAAGTAATTTCAGCGCCACCCATTGCCAACGATTGGTACTGCAACCTCCTCCCAAAGAAAATAATGGCAGTAGAGACTTCAAATTAAAACCTGGGGGAAATAATGTTAAAATTAATTACATTATTTAAACCATTAGAAATTATTAATGCATTTAATTTGATGCCAAACCCATTATCTAAAAAATATATTTAGCATATTATTTTAAAATATTTTAATAAGTGTTTTTATTTTTAAAAGTAAAAGGAACATTACTTTATTTTAAAACATAATTAAAGTATTTATAATTAATTCTATATATCACTTCTAATCATTTTTAGTACATAATAACAATATACTGTTTATACTTTATCTTTAATTACCCTTCAATTTTTTTTTTATGAATATATTCTTAATATTTACATTTTTATATTTAGAACTTTAGAAATTAGTCTTGTCGCAGCATCCTGCAACTGTGATCAAATCACTTAAGGCCTTCTTTAGAGTTTGGCAGATGGGACACTCCACCACAAATGTGGCAGCTGTCCTGTCAGTCATATATAAGCGGGTTACAGCTTGTGGCAATTGTAATATGGCTGACGTGTTATCCATTGCTTAATTTCAGCCTGTGGTTTTGCTTTGCTTGGCATGGCACGGCACTTAATTGTCAACACTGGGTCTTCCGATAGTCTGCTAAATGGTTTGTGTAAAGATGAGCACGACAACAGGTGCTAAATATGAATTATGCATTAAAAACGACTAATTCCTGACTTCCAAGCCCTTGTTGTACCTTTTGGGGTCTGGAATAGTCTGATTTGCCCATCTTGTAGGAGTGTGATGGTTAATAGTTGTGTAATTGGCAGCGTTGGCAGAGCAGTAGGTGGTGCAAGCTGCAGTGGCCTACTGAAGAGTGCCCCAATATTATTATTTTTTTTACAAATTAAGCACTGGTGATAGCCACCATGTTTTCACAGTGTTCCTGTCAGTCAAACTTTAAATAAACTCTTAATCCCTCCAATACCGCACACAAAATAACTGTGTAGCATAATCTGATTCTGTTGTGAAGTGCTCTAATGCTCTCAGGCCATTTAAAATTTCTAAAATACACAACAAAAAGCAGATCTATACTTAAAACTTCACACGCAATTACGAATTCAATATCCTCCTGTTTATGGCAACTATACAGCTAAATGCACATACATGACACATAACAATTCTCTCTGGTTTTTTAATTAGCATTTCACTTCCAAAGTACATATTGGTTGGAGAAATAAAAAAAAAATATTCTCAGTCTAGCAGATCCTGGGAAAGGAAAGCACATTACTTTTATACCTCATTGCATGTGCCACAGTGAGCAACACAGATAAATGTGCATGTCATTCCGTCACATATAGGAGCTTAGAAAAGTAAGTTTATTGAGATTTAATAAAACATAAAGAAGGGTGGAAATAAAGTCACTGACCTTTCAGATCCTCCCTTTACAAGTCTATTCAAATAAACCTCGCAAACGTATCCATTGGTCGAGAAAGCAATACATAAATATTGCTACACAAATATTTGTGTTATATTAATGGACTGTGGCAACTTTTTTTTTAATATTATGAGTCAGGATTTACAATTAGGTAAAATTCCCTGTACATATTTTAAGCACTTCAATATACACCACATCCTTTGTATTGTAGACCATATTGCACCTTCCTGTGACTCACATTGTGTCCCCCCGTGTGGCCCATATTTCACCCCTTTGTTGCCCAAACTGCACGTCCATGTTCCTACTGCAGCTCCGATGTGGCCCAAATTGTTTGTCGCTGTATCCTACATTGCATATCATGTGACCCACATTTTATCTCCTGTGTCCCATGCTTTGCAACCCCCTGTGCCCCACATTGCACCGCTATGGCCTGCAGTGCATTCCCTTTGTGGTAAGAATTACACACCCTGTGTCCCACATTACCAATCCCCTTGGTGAAATCACAAGCTTACGATAAACAACGCCATAGAGGGCACCAGTGAAGAGGATTGTGCACTTGTCTTCCATACATTTCAGCTCTCGCATACCAGACATCACAAGCTATCTGGTTGTGAAATCCTTTTCTGGGGTTCCTAAAAACTACAGTGGGCTCACTTACCATTGATTGTCATTGTTGTCACACTTATTTGTCTATTTGTATTTGTAGGGGTGTCTTCTTTTTGTATTTGTCCTTCTACAACAGCATAGCCTCTTTATCATTCTTTGGAATCTATCCACTGCTCACTTTTAGTGAACTCTTTTTGTTTAAACACTCCATGCGAGTACATGTGTTTTTCAGCTCTGTCTCTTATGCGCTTCTCGCCCCGCCAAATGCTCAATCTCGTGCTCCATGTTGCTATCTCTCTCAGGTGCTAATCAATTAATCATTCAATTGCTTCTTTTTCCATCCCCGATGTTGCTCGCTCCCTTATGTGCTGCTATTCTCCTCCTTTCACAGTTTATTTTGATTGTATCCCCATGCCCAGTCTTCATTTCGGCCCCCTAATTATATTTCCTCCTCGCCTGCAATTCCTTTTATTATACTTTAATGTTTTTGGAGGTTTGAGAAACAAAGGGCTGCTGGATCCTCTATCCAACAAAAAAAGTGCTTTTGAGCTACTCTAGTTTCAATTTTTTTTAAATGTTCTTATCCATCTTGGATCAGTAAATAAAAACAAAGACAGAGGAGTCATCATGCATTTTATTTTTATTTGTTTTAGCTGATGCTGCACAGAATCACCCAAAAAGTATTTTTTCCGATGTGGTACAGCACCTTGAAAAAACAATGACAAAGCCAATCAGCCACAAAGGTGAGATCTACTGGCTTTGCCAATGCTTGCTCGTCTTGCCGCTTTTACTTCAATAGAAGCCATTAGTGCAGGAAATGGCTACTCAGCAGAAAGAGTGTTTCTTGTGCCTCAGACCTATTCATCATATTAACTGGAGCCACCCAATGCTTTCACATTCTGTGAAGGACATTATACGTAGTGATATTTAACAATATTCCCCTGCTGCTGCACAGAGAGAAGAGAGAGCTTAATAAATACCAGTAAAGTGTGCTTCCCCATCCCACGAGTTGCTGTGAAAGTTTGTTCAGCTTGGATGGGACACAACTCCACATTACTCACTACTAGCCGAAAAGATCTGGTTACAGACACTAGACAGTGTATTCCTGCCTTTAGAGGTCATGATATCACTTAAACACTTTCATTTCTCATTTGTGGGCATTTCTTTTTTGTTTTCAAGATCACTGAGAACGCGTAACGATTTGGGTGGGCCGATTGGGGTGGGCGTAACTCGAGCAAGGCTGTGTAACTTATTCAAGTGGAACTCTCTAAATATTCTGCAAGATTATTCAGAAGTATGTGAGAAGAGTAATTCTCCATTTAGCACTATTCTCAGTCCAAAATGGACGAAAGGAAACATCTTTCACTAAGAAATAGCGCTAAATGCAACAGAACATAAATTGCAGAACAAGCAGACCCTCACACTCACTAAGGGGCATATTTGAGAGCCCCTAGCACTACTTGGGCATCACTTTTCGTGACGCTCCGGTGGCGCTACACCCTGCACTGTATTTGCAAGGTGGCCTAATGCTGCTGTATTGAATTAAACACGACCCACCCCTGCGTTGTGAAAATGATGGTGAACGACGTTGCTAAACTTTGCGCAGTGCCATGCACTATAATTTTCCATAAAATTGGGCTGTAAATGTGCTCGACCTGTAGGATGTTTCCCCTCAAATTAATTGTGCAAGCAGGAGCATTTGCATTATTATTGATAATTCTGTGCTAAATAGTAAAGTGGAATTACTGAAATTACTCTGATTACTCTGGCACAGTTAAAATTACTCACAGGTCTAGCAACTGCTACTTAAAAAACGGTCATATAGCATGTTTAATTTCCCAGAATTGGTGAAGATGGTGCATTCCTGCTCTCTCCATTTGATGCAGCGCAGCATCTTGTCTTGCTGTGTTGTGTTGCACTGCATCAAATGATGTTAAATCTAGCTATCAGTTTCTAGAGAACATCGTATGACTGACGTCCATGACAACCAACAAAAGAAGAGAAATATCCGAATTCAAGAATTTTCTGGAATCAAAAACTCGTGTGAAGTATAGTAAAACATTTTAACCATATGGGAGACTGTGTCAGGCTATGTGAGGAGTTCTTGTATTTATTTTTTGGAACAAATATGAACCAATGTAAGAGTGCTTTTATATGAAAATTGTTACAATATTATCAATTTTGAAAAGTTACATTACATTTTGCTGAGTACAGAATTCTGGTTACAAGTAACTATCTGGAAAATACTTTTTCTATTGAGACATTTTGTGCAAAGTTCCTATGTGATCCTATCTATTCCTTGGCCTATACATTATAGAACATGACCAATTAAGTAAAGGTAATCTTTATTACTTCGAGTCTGAGGCTCTTATTTAGAGTTTTGCAGACGGGATACTCCAGTGGATGTGTCATCAGCCATATTACACAAGTGCATTATAGTTCATGGAACTTGTTCTATAGGGGTCAGAGTATCCATCAAGTTTTAATGGAGTATCCCATCTGTCAAACTCTAAATAAGGCTCTTAGTCTTCCTCATTAAACACTATGTAAGGCACACTGCCTATCTCAAATTGCACTTAAACTCCGTGAGATGACTGCCACAACAAAGTCAGGAAAGGCCGTAGTATCCACGCACAGGCAGCAGGCAAACCCTTGCCAATCAAGGCACAGAGAAGAAAAAGACAAGGAAGCCAGCAACCTTAACCTCCTGCTCCACAGTGGAGCACAGTCCACAAATACCTCCACATGGATCATACCTACATAGACTCCACCACCTCAAACTATCTGCATACAGAGAACAAAATGTAGAACTATAGTTATATGGCACACATGAAAGAGAGGGGCCAGGAACATGCAGGAGCTGAGTGGTCTACTACTGCCGGACCCACTCAGCAAACTCCTACACCTTGACCTAGAAATGGCCCCTGTGCAAGCTGCCACGCAGACACAAAGTAATCAGGGCCCTGGCTAGATTATAGATTGGTTTTAACAAAAAAAACACCTACCACAGAATGAAATATGCATCATAAATATTGTAAAGTCCCTATTTGTACCTACCAAGGGCTAGGGTTCTATAAAATGTTTTTAAGAGTCAGAGTAGGTAAACACAGACAAGGGAAATATAATGTTGTTAGGAATGGAATGAGAAGATGGACCAGTAGGTAATTAGATTGTTTCCTGGTAAACGCTTTGTTTTATTGCCTTTGAGTATAATGTCAGGCACTTGAATTCATAAGGGTATTATGTTATTGAACTCTAGCAAAGGTTGATGATCAACTTGAGCCAAGTGAAATAATAGTATTGTACTGGTGTTACTGTGGTGAAATGGATTCCTTTCAATAAGTGTATATTGAAGTATGAACATAGAAAAACACATTGGGCCTGGTGTACAAAGGGATTGTCTGGTCACAAAGGTTCCGGTCACAACATCAGAGTCTTTGTAACCTCAAAATGACCTTCAGGTATGTACAAAACCCAAATTGTGATTACGTAACTTTACTGAATCATCACAATTTGGGGTTGTGAGTACATACCAAGGAAGGGTGTGTTTAGGGTTTCCTTCCAAAATGATGATTCACAACGGGATACAATGGGATATAATAATATCTTGCAACTGAAATCAGGTGGCAAAACATTAATATTTCACTGACTACATAAAGGTGGTGGAAGACCATTTGCAAATGGGAAGGATTCCTCAAGGGTCACTTTCCCTTTGTAAATGTTGGCGAAAACATTTTTAGAGTGGTCTTTCGTCATAAAAAAGTATTTCAAACTTTTTTTCTTTTTTTTTTTTTTTAATGCATCCCATTTTCCTTTAAGGAAATTGGTATTCATTTAAAAAAAATGCTCTATTTAAAAGCAATCACAGATGTGATGGTCTGCCGACCCCAGCAGCCCACCAGCCCTTTGATGGCAACGAATCATAGGGGATCACAGTTTGTGACATAACTCATTAATAAGCATGACGTAGGTTTAATTGCAACCATATTGATTCTGTATTTCGCCACCTGACCTATTAGTACAGAGATCAGTTAAAAAAAATATCAGTGGATTCATTGAAAGTCAATTTTACCAAACGCAATGCTCATGCATCTGGACTTGTGTTCTTCGATAATTGAATCCTTCACCAGGAAACTGTTCAATTACAGTAAATATGTCCAGTTCTCTACCCTTCCAGATATGCCAGCTCTCAACACCCGTCTAATGGGGTGTATTTTCTCCTTCTGAGCGCCAGCTGGAACTTAGTAGCAGACGTTCCAGTAGTAGGGTGTATAAGATGTCTCTCACTTAAATGGGTTCAATGGGTGAACAATGTGTATATTTATGTATATAGAAGGTTTATCATATTTCTCCAAAAATCACCAATATTTTTAATCAAATGTATATTTCAATAATTCCCATGATGCAATGTTGGTTAATATTGATTTCTGTAAAACTGTTTAGTAAAGCTTTAACAAAAACATATGTGTAACTCTTTCTTTTTAAATAACGTTTATTATTATTTTTGTGGGTGGAAAATGTCAAAATAAATATTCAGAAACATTTATTTAAAAAAATAAAACACACGTGTCAGAATTTTTCAGGACCGTACAAAATGCAATCATGAAAACAACCACAAGAGGTCCTTGCACTCCAGCTGAAGAGCATAGAGCTCAAGCAAAGAATGCTTTATACCAGAATGGTAAGTACTGCTGGGGTCATGGATTCAATGACCCACAAGACTTACTGTTTTTTAGGTCAAGCCTAGACAACACACACATATGCACTTTTGTAAGACCTGCTGTATTCAGTAAAGTTACTTTGATCCCTCCTGCTGCTTGCCATAGGTTGGCTACTGTGGCACTCTTCTTTGCTGCCTCTTAACAGGTTGCACAGCTGATACATCACTTTCTGTTCTTGGCTGAGGAGCATGGACCAAGAACAGTTTCCTAACACTTTGAATTGTTTATCTGTTGTTCGTGGGAACTCTTTTTATTGTTCCCTGCCTCCCCTCACGTTCTTTGGGTATTCACCATTGCAGTGTACCAGCTTTTATTTTAGCAGCACAGCACATGCTTCAGGTGTAAAATGCACACAAAGTGTTGTTTAATGTTATATATTAACAGTTTAATTTTGTCACAATTAGTATGTATTTTGTAGAGCCGACGCCAAGACTCAAAACTGGTTTCCCAGGCTTAAAGTCAGCAACTCTGTAAGGTACGTGACATCGCTAACTTGTTTTTTCTTGTTTCTGTTGCTTTCTGAAGCCTGCCCCAGAAACCAACCTCTGATAACAGATGATCAATGTTGCGGGGGTCAGTTTGCAGTGCCAGCCAGGGGAGACATAGGACACTGCCACCGACTGCTTATATCTATAAACATAGTTAGCTGCTTTTTTTATTACAGCTTTTGCGGATGGAATATTCTTTACTTACCTTTGATTGGTAATGCCCCAATTCTTCAGTAATTTTTAGTAATGGCTCCAGTTCCATAGTATAGCACTGGAGATTTGTCTGTGGTTGGTAACTGCATACAGAGGCGACACAGGCGGCTGATCATTTAGGCACTGTGATTGAGCGCACCAACGTGCTACCACTACATGTGTTTTAAGTAGCTGCATTCTCACTTGCCACCCTTGGCTACATTCCCAAAACTATACAAATCTCTACGGGCATGTTTGGTAATCTACATCCCTTAAAGGGAGAATATATCAATATGCCTACATTGATGTGTTACTTCTCCGGTCCCGTTTCGTTTTATTTTCATGTTCTTACTCGCTGCAATTAGTTGTGCTTTGACATAAATATTTTGCGCTTGGGGTTGTTTTCTTAAGTAAGGTATAATCAGAAAAGTATTGTAACTAGCAGTGCCTGGAAAAAATAGCATTCTCCTACCCCTCCTTGAATTTTATTTTCTGAGAATTATTTCTGCTGGTAAAAAGCTTGCAGTAACTACATTGTGTATGCCTTTATCTCGTAATGAATACCCTCTTTAGTATTATGTGTATTTGTTTCTCTTTCACGTCAGATGTGACTGTGAAACCGCAACTTTTCATCCTTGAATTTAAAAAGGTTTGAGGGCATGTATTTATCATTTGCCTTATTTGTAAATGGTACTCATGAGATAATTATTACTCCTTCTGTAGTTGCTTCTCACTGTCGCTTTGTAGTCTGACTGAACGACGATGGTGACCCACAAACTTTTATAAGTGCCTTATACTACACGGGTCTATGGAAATAAGATGCATTTAATCACTGTTGGAGGTGAAAGTAATGACTACTCAACTGTGCTACAAAATAGGCTATAATCCACACCCCTTCTTCTGCTGGATATATATTTTAGGAAGGATGGTGGGATGAAGCTACCAGCATTGCACCGGTGTGCAGGATTTGGAAAATGGCACTGAAAGAAAGCGTGGATCGCTTCTTTGTTTGTTGTCTTTCTGATGTGTGACGTTTCAGTTGTAACAGAAGTTTCATTCCTCTGCAACAAGCACCCAGCTTGGAGGAGTTTGTCGATTTTAGGCACTATGGGCAGATTATTATAGACCCAAAATACCACTGGATTAAAAAATATAATAAACTCTTTTTTACATTTGCAGCTGTGGGACATTTTTTCGCTATCTGATTCGCTAATGAGAAGTACTTTTATTTTGGTGCCTGGTTAAATTAGAATGCTAAATGACAACTTTTTCATTTTTATCTGCAGATAGAGGAAGAAGCTAAATTTAAGTGCTTTGGTTATATGCAGGGCCACTTGAATTATGTGACAGAAAAGGACCAAATTATCAGACAGGGTTGACGAATTTATGTGGCAAGAAAAGTCCAATGTGACATTAGCAACGCCAATAGCTTTAACTCTCGCAGATGTGAGACCTACTGCATTACAAATGCTTTTTTGCTAGTGTTGCAGGGGGACTACAGAACTCCCCGCACCCTCTCACAACATTAAGAAGGTGCCTCTGTCCCTTCCAGGGACATCAATAAAAACAAAATATATGTAAATAGCACTTTCAGGGCATTATAGGGTGCTCCTTGAAGAAGCAGTGAATAATGAAGAAGCAACTTTTTTTTTTTTTTTGGTGGTCCTGGACACAGCACGGACACCCACAGTTTTATTTTTTAATGTGGCTAAGGGGTAAGCCCCAGGGCCCCATCGGTTCCCTGCAAGCAGCCTTATTTCACTCAGCCATGCAGGAGCCAAAATTTATTTTAATTAAGGTGTTCCTGGGTGCCCACCAAGGGGACCCCAGGTTATAATGTTTCTTGGGGGCCATGGGGAGAGGCCAGGGGCTCGTGTGGACCTTCCAGCTCCCTGCCCTTGCACAAGCTGGCATCATATTTTTTTTATTTTTTTTAAGTGTGGTGTCACTGTGCCCACCCATAGCACCACACCACTGATCCCTTGTTAGAGGCTTTGGGGGGATGGCCCAGGGAAAATAATTTGTGATCCCACCCTCCTGCCTGGGAGCACATTACAACTTCTCTGCCTGTGCTCTTGGGTAGGGAAATAGATGGTGTCCTTGTGGTTGGGGACCCGGGGACACAGTCCCTGAGCCAGCTCTAGGGGATGGAGTACCCGGGGCCATAAAATGATTCTGGCTATGGGGTTGCAAACCCCCTCCCCATTTGCTGAGTTCCAGCCCGGGAGATAGGGTCCTGGGGCCATTTTTAAGCTTGGTTAGGGGAGCAGAGCACACACCTCCTCTTTATTAAAATATTGACCCCAGGGAAGGGGTCCCTGGGCCCTCGTAGAGGCTCAAGGAGGGAGGCCATGCACTCCTCCTAAATAATACACGTGCTGCCCTCCTGTGCACTGGCCCACCCTGGGGGTGTTTTTTTCCTAGTACTGGAGCCTGCATATTGTTTTACTAAATTTACCCATAGATTTGTGGTTCCTCACAAGTTTGGGGCAATTAAAAAAATATAGATATTTTTGGCAACAGGGAGGGCCTCATCTTTTGCCCCACTACAAGGCCTAGGAGTTTAGGATATCTCTATCCTGTCCTTTTATTTCTCTTATTAAAGTTTTTTTGAGGACTCTTCACTGAGTCCTAAGATGGCTGCTGCCACATCTTGCTGATGTGGTGGCAGTCCATAAGATCTCAGCATGAGATCTGTCAGCTCTGAGGATCCTCATCAGTGTCATATATACAACGTTTTTAAACCTTAATTGCTCAAAAACTACTGAGCACATTTACACCAACTCAAAAAACACTCTTTTGGGACCAAGATCTAGCTTTTTGACAAATTTGTTGTAAATCTGTTCAGCCATTTTGGATGTAGCTTTGTCTAAATTTCTTATGGAAAACCGAACTGGGAAAATGCTTTTTTTGGATGCATTTTCTCAGCCCCTGTTTGATGGAGAGGTATGTAGTGGTTAAAATGGTAAGGGTAATTTCAAGGATGTGGGGTAGTAAGGGCAATTTTAGTGTTTAGGGGTGGGTAATGGTAAAGGGTGGTAAGTGTAATTTTAGGGTTATGGGGTGGTAAGGGTAATTTTAGGATTTAGGGGTTGGTAGTAGTAAAGCGTGGTGAGAATAATTTTAGGGGTGGGTAGTGGTGAAGGGGTTAGAAGTAAATTAAACAAGTGGGGTCCCCCCAAAAGAAATACATGTTATCTAATACGAAATGAAATACATTAAAACTTTAATGAAATATTACATTGAAAATATACAGTAAAGGCAAGTCGTAAAACCGGTGAATACAATATACTTTATTGTAGCACGTAAGAAATTCTACCATAGAATGTATAAAACAGATAGAGTGTAGCACCCTTCTGCCAAGTGGTGAATTATAAGTCCTCTTTCAGCCCCCATCATGCCTCAAATCAGATTCAATAACATAACATCAGTTGATTTAAAGTTAGATTTAGCTGGGCAATCTCGCCTTCCTGTTCAATGCTAAGGAGGAAATGGCATGCACTTATATATCCTATGGTTGGGTATGGGGGAGACATGAGTGTGCAGTGGACCATGAATCCTGTTCCCTTTTTGGACCTGATAACATGTGCCCCTATTTGATGAAATCATTGTTGCAGCTGATAAAATCAGAACCTGGGGTGTTCAGAAATTAACAGATTTGATAATTATATCCTATTGTGACTTTTTAGCAACCATTTGCTGATTTGGGTGCTTACCACACCAAATTCGACTTGTCATGGTAAAGACCAGGCCTTTTTACAATGTTAAATGCTGGAAGGTTTGGAATTCTGAAATTTAAGGAAGATGGTAAAAAATATCACACCTGGTAACTGCCACTTGCAGTTGTCATTCCCGCGCAAACAGATGTTTCATCATGGATTGCAACTTTTATTGACCACCCATAATCAGGCCCCAAGTAAAGAGACCGTCTTCATGTGGAAAGGCTGATCAGTCAGGGCAATCACTGATGAGTCCACTTGATACTTAAGTGCGAGGCCTCTGCTGCCAGGGCTGCAAGGAGGCACGAGCTGCCTGAATCATGTACAGTCAGCACCCACTGATCTAAAATCCGAGCCCCAGATATGCCAAGGTGTATGAGCCCAAAATGTGGCCACTGTGCTACAAAAGGTTCAGAGTCAAAGAGAGAGAAAGGAAGAGAGAACTCCCTTCCTGTCATACATCAAGTAAATGGTGGACCATGGTGTGGAGACGGGGTTTGCTCTGGACTGGCATTTTGAGGGCCCTGATCCCACCATAAACACGGGGACCCAGCTTTCAATAGTGTAGCAAGAGCAGTGAAACAGGCCTCTCGCTCACTAAACTCTGATTGTTGCTGTACTTTAGTACCCAGCAGGCAGTCTTGGCATACATATTCCTTACTTGCACTGGGGACCTTGTAAACAATGCTACGTTATTGCATAAGCATGCTACTAATGTCTGCCAGTCCACTACATCTAAATAAACAGCATAAACCTGTCCACAAAATTGCGAAATACACCAAACTATTTGAAACGAATGGCAACAAAAACATTGCTATGAACTGCTGAAGCTTATGATATCTTCCACTTCACACTGAAGAGTCCATTAACATCCGTGTGGTAAAATGTTTACCAGTATAATTCCTCCAGTCCTGGGCAATTTAATAAAATGTTATGTTCTCATTCATTTTCCAGCTAGGAAGCAGTAATAGTGCTGAATCTCCAAGGGAAGGAAA
The DNA here is from genome assembly GCF_031143425.1 of Pleurodeles waltl. Taxonomy (NCBI): domain Eukaryota; kingdom Metazoa; phylum Chordata; class Amphibia; order Caudata; family Salamandridae; genus Pleurodeles; species Pleurodeles waltl. The sequence continues at coordinate 885,137,060 of NC_090436.1, read as the reverse complement.
ATATGAGAATCCCTTTAGGTAAGCAAAATAGTGATTTATTGTTGTTTACAAAAAACGTGAAACCAGCTAAATTCTCATAAGTGGATCATTGTAGTGCATATAAACATATTTTAAAGCATCCAACATATATTGCCTCCGTCAAAGTGATAGTAAGTCTGGTCTCAGAGTGAGGCTAAATGAAACGATAATCTACAGAGGTTTACTTAATTGTTAGGTAGTGGCATAATGCAAAATGATGGTGCCCACTGCAGAATGGGGCACACCTATATCTCACAGATAATCATTGGCCCTTGTCTGAATGCCCCCCTCCACCCCCCGCTTTGAATGGTTGGGGGTCCCCTGGAGGGATGGAGCTACGCTTGCGCCATAAGGACTGCAGAAGCCTTTGTTATGTCCCTGTTGTTAGGGTTGAAACTTCCCATCCGCCCCACTAAGATTCCATACTTGAATAGGTTAAAACATTTTATAGTTATGCACTGCTTTAAATGAATGCAGTTTAAGAAAGGTAATGTGAGATTTTCGAAAGGCACAAAGTTTAGAATAAATTCAGTGCACTTAAGGGGCATAAGAGCTGCAAAGTCACAACCGATGTCACATTTTCACTGTATATTTCGTGTTCCTATTTTCTTACAATGTTTATAGCGGCAACCTGGACCATGGCAGTAAGACTGTTTTAAAACAAGCCCCGACTACGATTCACGTTTTTTCCATTTTTAGACACAGGGGTATTGAGGGGCAGATTTACCCCCGACGAGACCATGGTTGCTCTGAATTTACAATACGGTGCACTATAGCGGCCATTGCCACTACACTGTCAACATTTTTGCAGCTGTTGTGGCACTTTGATGCGCTAGCGTAAAAAATGTTGATGCTAGTGCAGCAAAGCATAGGGAGGCCCATAGATTATTATGGGTGCGTCCCTTTAAGGCCTGACGTGAGCAGGTGTTAACAAGGATGGAAAAAATCGCACAGTGAAATCTTGTAAATTTCACTGCGCCTTTTTTTTGAGGTTCCTGCATGGGAACACCCCCCCCCCCGCCGCATGCATTAATCATGACTCAGGAATAATGCGGCACATGAGGTTGAAAAGTGGCACAATGCATACATTGAACAACCATGTAAATATGGCGTAGGGGAATGACCACCTTAATGCCGCCTTGGCATCATAAAAATGATGCTAAGGTGGAGGCAAGTTGGTGCTAGGGGCTTGTAAATTTGCCCCTAAGTGCTTTGTCAAAATCAGAGGATGTCATGTCGAGCCAAGGGTCCAACTCGAATCTGGTGCCTGATAATGATGGGCTTTGGCTGAAAACAGACTATAAAGTGAATTCATCTAACATGTCATTTGTGGGCACGTCAATGTAGGGCCCTGGTTTCCTATGCTCCATTGGTAGCTCTAGATCAGAGCTGGCTTTAGCGCTGATGCATCCAGGTACGACAAACGTTTTTGCCCCCAACCCATGACCTACTTCTCCATGGATTCCATCACTATCACCCTCCAGGAGTGACCCTCATCTCGCCATAACACCTCTCGCTCATTCATTTAATGTTTTATCGCACTACTCATACCAGAATATCTTGTCAGAGCACTTTACATCACACACACATTATGCAGAGATTATTAACAATATGTGTGTAAATCAGTCTATCGTATATGTTACGTAAGACAATGAGGAGGTGGAGGAATCAATGTCATCCATACTAGTAGGCAGTACATTTTAAGAGTCTTTGCTCCAAAGGAGCATAAACTCAGGATTTAAAATGTACTCCGGTGGTTAGGGGTGGATATACTAATAAGAATGTATTTCTGACCAAGCTAACCCTTTTTAGCAACATTAGGGTAAAGAAAGACTGGGGAAATGCACATGGTTCCACCCATTGGCCTTGCAGTTTGCATGCAGAGCTTTGACTACAGTTCATTTGTCACTGTGTTATATTAGGATTGTAATTTATGAACAGTAAGTAACAAAAGAATCTCTGTGACAATAGCAGCAACCAACTGAGCTATCAGTATAATTACCGTTCTGTGATCTACGTGGTTCTTTGCAATAGGCATATTAACCTTCCGCACTACTTTGTGATGATTCAGAACTGTTATTAGTCAAAACTCTGATCTCTCTCCAGCAGGACCATTAATCACCAGCTTTATTTTGACATGTGTATTGTACCATGAAAACTGTCCAACACAAGGAACTCTGCAGCCTGTGCTTTTAAACTCATAAATGATTTCTAAACACAGAAACGCCCCCTCCCCAGGGTCAGTGACATGGATTAACTCAGAGAAATTCCAAGTCATGTGTTTGAACTTCATGCAGCTTGCAAGCAACAAATAAAAGTCATACCCGCTAAAGCCAGCCCTGCTCTAGCTACCAAACCACACCCCCTCCCAATTGTTGACTGTCTTAGTAATGTGACCGACTCAATATGATATATACATTTTTAATATGTTGTGAGGGGGGAGCAGCTAAAGCCGAACATTAAACCACAACTTACCATTTCTTCTCTACGACCAACTACCTACTGATCTACTGTGCTACGTCAGCCCAGAGTCGAGAGCCAGTTTTTAAGTGCTTGCGTTGCCTAAAATGCATTTATTTAACCCCATATTTCTCTGAGTTAAAACATGTTTTACAATGAAGAGAAACATCAGGTGAAAGGAATGCACTTTTGGAGATACAAGCATATAAAAAACAAGCATTGGCAAAGCCAATAGGTCTCACCTATGCAAGGGATATTGGCATTGGCAATGTGCTTTCGTTTTTTTGTACACACTATGTTGTAAACCCACATGGCTATTGTTCAACATAGCTTAAAATTAGTGGCATAGAGGAGAGCGTCATGCAGTAGAGTAAAATGTCATGGAGCGGAGTGTCATGGAGCATCATGGAGTGGCACAGAGTGCTGTGAAGTGGTGTAAATTGTCGTTCAGTGGGGTAGAGTGTCTTAGAGTGACATTGAGTGGGGTAGACCCAATTGGAGTAGAATAGAGTGGCGTGGAGTCACATGGAGTGGCATACAGTGAAGTGTCATAAAGTGGCATACAGTGTCATGGAGTGTTCTGGAGGGAGTAGAGTGGAGTGCAGTGAACTAGAGTGGAAAATCATAGCATGGAGGGGCATGGAGTAGAGTGCCATAGAGGGGAGTTGCATAGAGTGGAACTGAGTGTTGTAGAGTAGAGAGCCATAGACTGGAGTGGCATAGAGTGTCATGGAGGGAGTAGAGTGCTGTGGAGGAAATAGTGTTGTGGGCCACAGAGTGGAGGTGTGTAGAGTGGAGTAAAGTGTCATGAAGTGGCATAGAGTGTTGTAGAGTGCAGTGGTGTAGAGAGGAGTAGTGTCATAGAGGAGAGTGGAGTAGAGTGAAGTGAAGTGGCATAGAGGGAGTTGTGTAGAGTGGGGTAGAGCGTTATAGGATAGAGTGGCATAGAGTGGAGTAGATTGCCATACAGTAGAGTGGCATAGAGTGGAGTAGCATGTCATAGAGTGGAGGTGCATTGAGTGGAGTGGTCTTTCATTGAGCAATGGAGTGTTGTGGAATGGAGTGTCATAAAGTGGAATGATGAAGAGTGGAGTTGCATATCATTGAATTGAGCATCAAAGAGTGCAGTGACATAAAGTGTACTGCAGTAGAGTGGAGTGACATAGACTGTAATGGCACGTCATAGAGTGAGGTGGCATGTCATAGAGCAGAGTGTGATTGAGTGCCTTAGAGTGGAAGGGCATAGAGTAGAATGGCATGTCATAAAGTGGGGTGGAGTGGTGAGTTGTAGAGTGAGTGGTGTGTTGAGTGGTATAGGGTGGAGTAGAGTGTCATAGAGTTGAGTGGCTTGTTGTAGAGAGGAGTGTTGTACAATAGAGTGGCATGTCACAGAGTGCCATAGAGCGGCCTAGAGTGGCATAGAGTGGAGTAGAGTGTTGCAGAATGGAGTGGTGTAGAGTGGGGCAGTAGTATGCATGGTGAAGTAGCACACTGCCACTACAGACAACACATTTTCAATTGAATTCATCATTACATTTGCACAGGCATACAGCTTTACTGATAAAAGTGAACAGCCCACAAAAGATCATGTGTGAAACTGTCACCACCTAGTGTATTGATTTGTTTCGAAAGTGCTTCAGTTGTGATATACTAATTATGGTATATTCTGAAATATCTGCACAGTTCATTAACAGACATTTGAATTTGCTGTGTGCTAGAAAAAAAGCATTCCCATTCACAACAATATTGTCCCATAAATCCTCTCACTTTGAAGTCAGAGGAAGAAAAATAAACATCAAGCTCCATCGGAAGACAGAGCCTGATATTTGACCTCTTTCTTTGAATGCACAGAAAATGTGACAAGATAAGAACAAGATTTAAAGGACTGTTTACAGATAGTGAGAACCTGTGGACAAATACAGTAAATAGTTTATGTTCATTGGGAGGGATGAGCTCAAGCTTGACAGTCTAAAACAAATAAAGCCAGCCAGTACAAAGAAATCAACTGTGAGTTACAAAACACAAAGCCAATGGTAAGCAATGGGAGGAAGCTTTCAGAATGTCCCAAAGAAGTCATTAGCAAACCAAACTGCTGTGCTGCCTTTTAGGCTTCAACCTATAAATTAGCTGTAATCTGCACTGAAGCACTGCAGCAAGGACCCTACCATGATGGGCAGAGTGAATGTTTTTTTGGCAGCTGAGGTCTCTAAAGTTCAAACATGTAACTCAGAATTTGTTTGTGTTAGTGCATGAACTTTAAACAGAAGAAGTTGGAAACAGCGAGTACAGCTTGCCCCTATGTTTCCGACTTGTTCTATCTGAAGTTCATGAATTAACTCAGAGCAATTCCAAGTTATATGTTTGAACATCATGCAGCTTGCAAGCAACAAAAAGGGTTCTCTGCCCATCATAAAATAGTGACACATCATGATACAGGCCCAAGTCTCTGACGACGGAATAGTTCAGGTCCCTAAAATGGTGGCAGGGCTGGGGGCGGCAATAGCAGTGAATGAATCGACAGCAGCATCTGAACAAAAAAAAGGTGGGAGCCCTCATGCTTATTTGTTAATTTATTACTTTTACACATTAAGCACAGGCAAAACTAATTCAGAAGCTAAAAGAGTCATCAATTGCAAGGTGAATTGACAAAGCAACTATGTGCAAATAATATGTGTGAACACGATCCAGGATATGGGTTATGCATGGGGCTTTCTCTTTTCAGTTTCATTTCTTGTGGATAAGGTATGGATTTCCAGTGTTTTCCTAATGGTTAGAAGTCCGTACATGACAGTGTTTATGCTGTTCATGCTTCAAAAAAAGAACTGTTTTCTCCATTGATGTTGTGTGTAACGAGTTTCTGGTGGACTGTGATAGGTTCAGCCTTATCTCTCTTATAATCACTGTTTCTATAGCTCTCATACACTTTGGTCCTCATTACAACATTGGCGGTAAATGCCGCCTTCCGCCGTACTGATGGCCGCCAACATACTGTGATCCCGGCGGTATACCGCTACGGGTATTATAACCCACACAGAGAATCCCAACACTATACAGACACCCACACAAGTCCGCCAGCCCAAAGGTCAGTGATAAACTGGTGATACCAAAACCCACACTGTTACGCCAACAGAAATATGCCCACAGCATCATGACCCACGAATCACCACGGCGGTGATTCAACCATGGTAAGCCATTGGCGGTACATACCGCCTCGCTCAAAATACACACATATTAACAAAACAGCACCACATTGGTCAATTCAAACTACACACACCTGAAACACATGCACACACCACACCAACACCACTTTAAAACACACACCCATATTACCCACAAACCTTTACGACCCAAAGAATTTGACAACTGAGAGAGAGACAAGCTAAGAACACCCACTGAATCTTAGCCACATAACACCATCAACCATACACCATCCAAGCACCTCACAGCACACATCCCAACACATCACCACACACACCCTCACACACACCACTCACACTACACCCATGGCACCACAAAGACACTCCAGGTTCTCTGAGGAGGAGCTAAGGGTCATGGTGGGGGAAATCATCTTGGTAGAGCCACAGCTATTCGGATCACAGGTGCAGCAGACGTCTATTGCTGGGAAGATGGAGCTATGGTGGAGAGTCGTGGAAAGGGTCAACGCCGTGGGACAGCACCCCAGAACAAGGAATGACATCAGGAAGAGGTGGAATGACCTACGGGGAAGGTGCGTTCCGTGGTTGCAAGACACCAGGTAGCTGTGCAGAGGACTGGCGGTGGACCTCCACCTCCTCCCCCACAACTAACAACATGGGAGGAGCAAGTCTTGGGGATCATGCATCCTGAGCGCCTCGCAGGAGTAGCAGGAGGACTGGACTCTGGTAAGTCAAATCTTTACTACTTTATTCCCCACTCTACCTGCATGCCATCACAAACTCCTACCCCTACCCTCACCCCCATCACTCCACCACCTCACATATACGCCACTACCACAACCCACCCATCCCAATACCAAGCCCTGCATGCAACAATAATGCAAGGACACTTATCACAGACCTGCATGGACACCCATCACCACAGCATGCACACTAGTGACAATCACTTAGCCAAACCAAGCACAACTCACACAAGCCAAAGCTGCCTTGCTAATACCAACCATAGAGGGAAACATATCCGTGCACAAGATGGCACACACAGATACAATAATGCTGCATTTACATCCCAACAGGACCCCCTCTCAATGTAACCGGAGAGGACGTGCAGCCACAGTCTGTCCCCCCAGAAGAGGCCCACAGTGATGACAGCAGCTCTGCATTCCTGGATCACGATGGCCAACCTGGCCCATCTTGGACCTCTGGACAGTCGGTTAACCTGCCACAATCCCAACCCACCACAGAGCCTCCTCCCTCAGGAAACACCAGCACAGCACCCACCCAGCAGGCCCATCCCTCTGTCCCCAGGACACGTCAATCAGCAGTGTGTCTACCACTACAGGGACCCCAGGCAACCCCACAAACCCAAGACAATCAGAGACCTGGGGTCAGTGGCAGTGGGCACACAGTTCAGGGGACAGAGGCACTGGACAACAGGGAAGCTGGGAGGACAGGCCCAGGGAACCCACTCTCCACGAGGCACTTGCAGGGATCCTGGGAGCATACCACCATTCCCAGGAGACCATGGGCCAGATACTGTACAAGTTGCAGAAGACCCAGCGGCTGCAGGAGGGATAATACCTGGGGATCAGGGAGGACCTGAAAGACATCCAAATCACCCTGGTCACCATTGCAGGGGTGCTGGCAGACATGGCCAACACCATGAGCGAGGCAATGGCACACCAACGGGCCCCAGACACTAGCCACACTGAAGAACAGCCCTCCACCTCCGCCGGTGCTAGTGGACAGGAGGCCCCGCCACAGGACCAACAGGCCACCAGCACCCCTCCCCCTGCAGAAGGAGAACCACCCCGCAAACGGTCCCTGCGATCGAGGTAGAAGCCAGAGAAGATTGCCAAGACCCCGGCAAGAAATAAGACTCTCCTAATTGTCACCCTTGTGTCCCACTCTGTCACCCTGTCCACCTTGAACTGCCATTGTTCCCCTTCCTATGCCCCCTTGGACAATGCACCTATGATACAAATAGACTGAACTCTATCCTGGACTTTCCTCCATCATCAACCCATCCCATTGCACATCCCCATTTACTTTAAGCACTCAAATAAACACCCTTGGAACTAATACAAGTATGGAGTCTATCAATTGATTTAAATATGTATTAGTGTAACAAGCTGTAAACATTGCAATTCAAATGTACAGTTATATTTACATAGGTATGACCTGTAGTGGGCAGCAGTAAACACACCAGGAGCCAGAGCGGGGCACAGATATCTGAAAATAGAGATGCCAAAGGGTACAGTAAGTGGCCATAGAAATAGGGAAATAATGCTGCCATGTACAATGTCCAACACAAAACTGCAATGGAAGGTGAAGTTACAGTGTCTTACCTGTGTGTCATTGGAAGTACTGTTGAATGAGTGTACTTCTGTTGTCCACATCTTCTTCCTTTGCCTCCTCTTCATCACTGTCCACAGGCTCCACCGCTGCCACAAGACCATCTCCAGGCTCATCCTCCTGCAGAAAAGGCACCTGGCGTCTCAAGGCCAGGTTGTGCAACATGGAACATACAACGATGATCTGGCACACCTTTTTGGGTGAGTAGTACAGGGATCCACCTGTCAGTTGGAGGCACCAGAATCTGGCTTTCAGGATGCCAAAGGTTCTCTCAATTATCCTCCTTGTTCGCCCATGTGCCTCATTGTAACGTTCCTCTGCCCTTGTCCTGGCATTCCACACTGAGGTCAGTAGCCATGAGAGGTTGGGGTTACCAGAGTCACCTGTAAATATCAAGGGATACCTGTTAGCCGCACACTCACCCTTAGGGCCCAACCCACACCCATATACCTACATCAACTGGGTGGGGACCATGGGCTCACCTATTAGCCACAACCGGTGCCTCTGGAGTTGCGACATCACATATGGAATGCTGCTACTCCTCAAGATAAAGGTATCATGCACAGAGCCAGGATACTTGACATTCACATGGCAGATGTACTGGTCCGCCAAACACACCATCTGCGCATTCAGAGAGTGAAACACTTGTTCATTTCTCCGGTGGGGGGACAAATGCTATATGAGTACCATCAATGGCACCAATGAGGTTGGGGATATGTCACAGGGCATAAAAGTCATCCTTCACTGTGGCCAAATCCTCCACCTGGGGGAATACGATGTAGCTGCACATGTGTTTCAGCAGGGCTGACAACACTCTGGTCAGCACATTGGAGAACATTGGTTGAGACATACCTGATGCCATGGCCACTCTCGCTTGGAAGGAACCACTTGCCAGGAAATGGAGCACTGACAGGACCTGCACTACAGGGGGGATACCTGTGGGGTGGCGGATAGCTGAAATCAGGTCTGGCTCCAATTGGGTGCACAGTTCTTGGATTGTGGCCCTATCAAGTCAGTAGGTCAGGATAATGTGCCCGTCCTCCATTGTCACGAGGTCCACCAGGGGTCTGTACACAAGGGGATTTCTCCAGCTCCTATTTATCCTCAGCCGTTGAACTCTAGGGTGAAAAACGGTTAGCAGAGGGTCATATTCACACATATGTGAAAATAAAAATGCATTTCTTCCTTTACAGAAACAGTATGTGAATTCGAGAGTCAGTTGATGTGCCAATATCTGCTGTGACGCTGTTAGGTGCCATGGCCTGTGCCCCCCTGAACCACCTGAAATGGCAGCTGCCTGACCTGTGAGGAGAGACAAGTGGAAATGAGGTAATTCCGCTGGCGTTGTGCGCTGTTGCGGTCGGCAGTCGATGACCACCGTGCAACTTCGCATTGGTTATCATTGGGCCCTATGGGTTCCAGGAGCCAATGGTGATGGACGCCGGCAGTGACAGTACGCACAGCCGTGGACGTGATCGCCATTTTCTATCTATTCACTCACTTGCTACCTGATCTTCAACAGGAGAGGACCTACACTACCAGTGCTGCTTGACCTGTGTCTGGAAGCGACAATGGCTCTAGTGTCTGGGGAAAGGGCCCCCGCCTTCACTTCGGAGGAGTTGGAGAGACTGGTGGATGGGATCCTACCCCAGTATCCTTTACTCTATGGTCCTCTAGACAAACAGGTGAGTACACTGTGAGCATGATGCGTAGGCCATGAATGGATAGATTGCTGTGTGTGTAAGCCTCATGTGGGGGGGGGGGGCTGAGGGGTCCTGGGCAGAGTGCTGCATGTCTGGTGGTCAATGTCTGTGCGTAAGGGGATGGGAGGGATATTGTGGGCCATAAGTGTAACAGTCCGGACAGTATGACTAATCCCTTTTTCTATGCATATTTTCCTGCAGGTCAGCACCCATCAGAAAAAATTGTGTTAGGCGTGCCATCGTCAAGGAGGTGCGGACCCTAGGGGTCTTTGACAGGTGGAGCACCCACTGCTGCAAATGGTGGGAGGACCTGCGCCACTGGGCAAGGAAGACGGCGGAGTGGGCTGCGGGTGCCCCTAGGCCAGGGTGATCTAGCAGGGTAGGTCCCTTGTTGGGCAGGCTCTGAAGCACTCCAACCCCAATAGTGTTAGTGGGCATCTACTACTGGGCAGGGTCCAGTTGGTTTCAGGTGTGCAGCTAATGGCGTTAGGCAATGTACCCCATGGGATGGTGACTAGCTTTGTAACTGGTAATGCATGGCCTAGTGCATAGGGCTGATCCCAGTGTGTTGTGTACGCATTGACCAAGTGTATCCTCTGTCTCTCCCCCTTCTTGTTTTGTCACCCTGTCCTTGTGTGCATTAGCATCATCTGCAGGAGGAGCGGAGGCACCGGCGATGGAGGGAGTTGCATCCGACATGGGCCTGGAGGCCGAATCCACAGATGGTGAGGGCAACAGTGGGACGGAGGGGGAGGGGAGCACCACGACAGAGACAGGAGGGGACACTACCGACAGTGACTCCTCCTCCGATGGAAGCTCCCTGTCGGTGATAGACACCTCTGTGCCCACCCCAACAACAGGTACAGCCACCACCCCCTGTACCAGCAGCGCCCTCCCAGCAGCCCCTAAGCGTGTTTCCCATGCCCGCTCACCCAGGAGGGTGGGCATCTCCTTCTCCCCAGGCACATCAGGCCCTGCCCCAGTCAGCCCTGCTGCCCTCAGTGAGGAAGCTATTGACCTCCTGAGATCCCTCTCTGTTGGGCAGTCAACCATACTGAATGCCATCCAGGAGTCGAAAGGCATTTGCAACAAACAAATGCATACCTGGAGGGCATTCACTCTGGCGTGGCGGCCCAACAGACAGCATTCCAGGCTCTGGCCTCCGCACTGATGACAGCCATTGTCCCTGTCTCCAGCCTCCCCCCTCCAACTTCTTCTACCCAGTCCCAATCCCCTCAACCCCAACCTATCCCAAGCACACCTTCAGATCAGCAATCATCCAAATCAACACACAGAAGTGGCTCAGGCAAACACAAGCATCACACTTCATCTCACAGGCTCTCACACAAGCTCCATCCCCATGCAGACACACCAACATCCACTGCCTCCACTGTGTCCCCCTCCTCCTCCACCTCCCTCCCAGTAGAGTCTCCACTCACACCTGCATGCACTACATCCTCATCCACTACCTCCATCACCAGCACGCCTATCACTACACACCCCTCACTGGCAGTCACCACCCCCACATCCATGCACACGTCCCCTGTGTCCTCTCCCACTGTGTCTGTGACCCCTCCTCCCAAAGTACACAAACGTAAGCACACACCCACCCAACAGCCATCCAACTCACAACAGCATCCAGCTCATGCAGCTGCATCCACTAAGCCCCTCCTTGCCAGGATGAAGCACACTGGGCACAATGCCCCCTCCAGAACCAGTGGAAGAAGGCATCCACTAGAGAGACTGTGGCTTTGCACTCCCCAGGACCAAGCAGTTGACAAACCACCCACTTGAGAGACTGTGGCTTTGCACTCCTCAGGACCACGCAGTGGGCAAACCACCCACTTGAGAGACTGTGGCCTTGCACTCCCTAGGAGCAAGCAGTGGGCAAACCACCCACTTGAGAGACTGTGGCTTTGCACTCCCCAGGACCAAGCAGTGGGCAAACCACCCACTTGAGAGACTGTGGCCTTGCACTCCCCAGGACCAAGCAGTGGGCATGGAGCCCCCTCCAGGAGCAGTGGCATTGTACAATCTTCCATCTGAGGTGCCCCACCATTCCCCATCCCCTTGAGTGTTTTCGACCTGATGCCCCTGCAGTGTTCTCTCTGTATTGAGGCAGGAGTCAAGTGTGCCCTTGGCCTATGTGTTTTGGCCCAGTGGGCCACGGACAATTTTTGAATGGGCATTGTCCCGCCTTTTGTATATCTTGTATATATTGTACATACTGTTTTTGCTTTATTAACGTATTTCTAAGTATTACTAATTTTACAGTAATTTGACTCCATTCCTTTTGTCCTTGCGTTATTCCTGAGGGTTACGGGGTGTATATGTAATATTGTTGCATGTGTTTGTGTGTATGGTGTTGTGAGTGAGGGTAGGGGTGGGGTGTTGCATGTGTGTGTCACTCTTTTTCCTCCCCCCCTCCCTTGTGTGCTGGGTGCAGTACTCACTGTGGTTGTCGTCGCCGGCGTTCATGCTCCCGGTGTATGAGAAGATACACCAGCATGGGGAAAACCTGCAGCTCAGGCTCCATGGCATCCTGGTTCTTCCTCGAGTGTCGAGAGGTGTGTTGTTTCCCTTCAGAGTACTGTTTCCTCCGTGCTTTTGATGGCATTGGTACTGCCCCGGAAAAGCTGGCGAATGGACGGATTGTAATAGAGTGGGCGGTACATTGTCTTTGGCCTGGCTGTTGGCGGTTACCTCCGCGGTGTTTGTTGCTACGGCCGTGGCGGTCGGAGTGTTAAAGTGGCTGTATGTGTTGGCGGTTTCCGGCGTGGTCATGATTCAATTTCTTTTACCGCAGGCCTCTTGGCGGTGTTACCGCTGCTTTAACACCGACCGCCAGGGTTGTAATGAGGGCCTTTGTCTCTTAATACTCACTGTCTCTCACACTCTTACTCTTTGTTGCCTTGCTTGAATATAAATAGGCCAGCATTTTGTTTTCTTTACAGTCTCTTAACTGTTGAGGCTTTTGTGTCCCAGTTCTGAGTCCTTTTTTGATGTTTGCGACACTTCGCACTTCATCATTCATAACAGACTTTCTACAAAAGGTATCCAGGCCAAATTTCCACCCCTTTCCCACATGCTGGGAATTCTAAAGATACCTAGGGTTTGAGTGGATCCCAGAAAATAGCCCAAAGAGAGAAAAAAAATGTTTTTAAATGGCAAAAGTGCTGTGTAAGAAAGCATTTTTGTCTGAAAACAACATCCACAAAAGGTTTGCTGTGTCAGGATCACTATTTTCTCACCTATCAGAAATAGGCAGAGCTATCACTTATATTTTTGTCACATTTTTCTAAAATAATAATTGAAATACAAATATTGTACAAAAAGTAATAATTGGAAATAGGTGACAATATTGTCATCTGTAATTTTCCCCCATTGGCTGATTAATTAAAGTAATATACAGTTACATCTCTCAGACTGTCCTGGTCACAGGGATATATATCGTATTAACTGGTTGTCCAAAAACATGCAATCCAAAGCAACTAAGCTGCAAATCATAATGATTTTTCATTGTGTACCATCCATACATCAATTCCTTTAGTAAAATCAAATGAATAACATATAGGTAGGAAAAAAACATGTGCATTTAAAAATGTGTCAAGGATTCTGAATTAAGAATTATTGGTTATTTTGTATGAATTTGAATGTAAGATTACCCATATTATCATGTGATATAACCTCGAACCCCAACCACACCTACGGACTTCCTCGACAGATACACCACCACCGTAACTGACACAAACCACACAGTGACCACCTGAAACATTCTCTCCACCCAGGACATCACCTCCACCATGCAATCCATCCACTCGGGAGCTCCTACAGACCTATGCCAACACCACATCTTCAACCTTGGAAGCTAAAGGATCAGCAAGGGACTCACCACCCTTTGCAACACCTCTGCAACAGCAACATTTCCCGACGTCTGGAAACACACCAAAGTCAGACCACTACTTGAATAACCACACACTGACCACAGTGACCCAAAAACTACCAGCAAGCTCCCTGCTCTCATTCCCAGCGAAGGTACTGCAAAAGATCATCAACAAGCATATATATACATAGATGGAGAGAGACAGTCCCAAGAATAAGGGCACTCACTCGGGTGTAGATTTGATCACTAAGAAAAGATTGTATTCTCCTTCATGAAGGAGAATAAAATGTAACCTGTGTTTACTTTTGCTTGACAGAAGCAATTTTAAAGCTTCCACCATGCAAGAGCAAACACTAAGGGCTTGATTTAGATCCTGGCGGAGGAGTTACTCATTCACAAACATGATGAATTTCCCGTCTCCCACATTACGATCCCCATAGGCTATAATGGGATAGTAATATGGTGGATGGGATATCCATCACATTTGTGACAGATTAACCCCCTACACTAGAATCTAAATCAGGCCCTAAGTTTGCTCCCAGTGCGCAGGAGCATGAAATGCTCCCACCTGCTCTGACACACCAGGGAGGGGAACTGTGTGCCCCCTTCTTAATAAAATCAAGCCCTTGGAGATGGTGTTCCCGGAGCCAGAAAACAGCTCATAGAGGGGGGCTGCACGCCTTCTCCCCATTTACATGGGGGTGGCTGTATGTAGGGATTTGGCCACAGGTCAGATCCTGCGGCCACCCCCTGTTACCTTAGGCTGTGCGTAGCATGGGGTTTGCAGCATGTGGAGAGTAGCCGCTGCAGCCAACCCTCTGCCACGCATGGTGGTGGCTGGATTAACATATGGTAATTAAATATTACTTCACTTTAGCAAAACCATAGATATTCACTGAAAAACAAAGGTTACATGGACATTATAGTTACATTCACATTTTAACACTCAAAACCATAGAAAATCAGTAGTTATACTTATCTAAAGAAACTATAACTTGTGCTCTAAGGTAACCATAACTCGCTCCCTTGCCATGCACTGCCAATTACTCCGCATATTACATCACTCATAAAATTTTCTATAACATTGTTGACAATATCACTGCAACATTTGCTGTAAAATTATTGGTGAGAAATCTGTGGATGGCAGGGGCACGAGTCATAGTCACCTTGGGGCATGAGTTATCGTGCCCTAGATAAGTATAACTATAACTGCTGAATTTCTATGGTTTTGCGTATGATTTTGTGTGTGTATATACAGATATATATATACATAGTAGGTAGTTAGAGTATCGACCTAGTTTCCATAGAAAAGGCATTTTTTGACTTGGCTATATTTTTGGCACCGTTTGACGAATCTTCATGAACTTTTCCCCCAAAAAAGTGTGCTCAAGAATCCTGTTGTGCATGGGGAGTTTTGCGATGTTCCTTCAAGCAGGGGATGAGAAAAAGAGGGGGGGTAAAAAAAAAAAGCGAAGTTCCCAAGTTAATTCCATAGGTGTTTTGAACATGACTACTGCCCAACTGCTAGATGGAATTACACCAAATTTGGTAGAAAGGTATATTACAGTATGCAGAATATGCTTTTGATATTTGGTGTAAATCCGTTCAGTAGTTTAGTAGATAATAAAGGAAAACCAAATTTGTATATCTGGAGGCGCAAAGGTTTTGTGAATCCTCCCAATCTCATGCATATATCTGATTGGTTGCCAACACTTCAACCAGAAAGTCATGGCACCCATTTTGAGACTCAGCTTCAGCTGGGTCTCAAATACAAATGAAACTAAAAGAAAAGGGAGCAGTGTACCTTTGCCCTAGCCCCTGGCTTTGGTGTAGGGATACACCCAGAAAATTAAGGAAAAAATCATAAATATTTGTGATTTTTGCAGTGATTTTTTAATTTTTTTTTAAAGCAAGCATGGTCTCCTGTGCTTGCTTCTATTTTTTACTCCTTGGTGGGCCAGGTTTTGGGGGCATATTAATTGATAAAAACATTAAGGAGGAGGTACATGAACCCCCCCTTCTAGGGCTTACTAAAGCCCTGGGGACTGCCACCTCCCCAAGGACTGCCACTCCCCAGGTTTAAGAATATAATATGTGCGGGGGATCAGGTGGCCCCCACACCACACCCCAGGGTCCACCAACTACCTGGGACAAACTACTAAATAAATTTAAGGGGGGGATCCTGTGGAAGCACCTCCCCAGGGCAAGATCCTAAACAAAAATAAGTGGGGGTCCTGTGGACTCTTCCAAACACCATGGACCACAACCTCCCTGGGGCTATGGAATCAATTAGACAGGGGGGCCCATGACAGAATCCAGACTCTGGGGTCCACCACCTCCCAGGGGCAGCATTGAAAATATGGACAGCGGCCTTGCAGACTCACCTCTTGAAGCCATAGATGGCGCGGAGGGCTGCAACCCCCCCAAGGTGGGCTCCTACTAGCTCCTGAGGTGCCCACACATGGGAGGTGACTGTTTGCTTTTGCATGGTGGGAACTGACTGCTCCGATCAAGCATCAGCAAACATAACTCCACTTTCAGCAAGCGGGAGCTGTCAAGCAGCTCCCACTTGCTGAAAGCGGAGTTTTCTTCTCTTTCACTGTGCGGAAACATGTGTGCAGGGAAAGAGATGAAAGCATTGCTCCTGCAAACAAGGAGCTGCTATTTATAGCAGCTTCCTGCTTGTAGGAGCAATGACAGCTCCCGCAGGAGACGGGAGCCAGCTGAGACCATGAGGGCCTTGAGGCCCCACCCGCAGTCCTGTCACTTTCTGTCTCTCTCCCTCTTCCATCCCTTCATGGGATAATGGGATGGAAGAGGGAGAGAGTGGGATTGTTATATCCATGGTCTCTGTGGCGGAGTTTGGCGGTACAAACAAGGCGGAGACTGCGTAATTAGGTAAGTAAACCAATATTTTATTTTTCCGTCGTTTGGGAAGGGAAATACGGTCCAGTACACTTTCTATGGTTTCTTGGGGTATTTGTTCAGTTCTTCATTAATTATTGCGCTTCCTCACTTCCTTCTCTCTCCTCTCTAGGTCGGTGGTTGTTGGGTTCTGGAGGCTCCAGCACAGTTGACCGGGAAAAGGAAACAGAAAAACGCGAAGGTGAGTGTGGTTTATTTCTGGGTTGTACCTTAGGGGAATGGGAGGGGAAGGGTTTTCCAAGAGGGCCAGAGAGTGAGGGTACGCCTGGGTAACTGTGAGAGACCACAATATAGGTGACTATTGTAGATCTTAGTGCTCCCAGATAGGGGGGGGGGAGGAAAAGAAGAAATACTTTCCCTAATTAGTATGTGCTACCCTCCCTTTTCCCTCTCCCACCTCCCCTGGACCCTTCCCCGGTGCCCCTTTAGTTGTAGGGTCCCTTGTCCCCAGGAGGGACCGTACCTTACTAAGCCACAACCCTCCTGGGTCGTGGCGGGATCCTCTGCTACTCTGTTCTGGTACCGCACTGGAACTGGCGTCCGTCCGCTCGCGTTCTTCAAAAGTTTGGTTCTGGTTCTCCTCACCTGCGATTCGCTCTCCGTCTGTTGTTCTCTGCTCCACGGCGTCCTCTCTCCCTGCCTGTGAGTCCGTCGTCCTCTTTCTGTCCTGGCGCTGGAAGGCCGTATCGGACGCGTCCTGTAGCGTTCCCATGGTAACATGGGAACGCGGAAATGACGTGGTGGGTTTATCGGGGAGGTTCCTGGTGACGGAAGGAGGAGACGAGGTCTCAGAGACCCGTCTACACACCCCATCCCATGAACAGTCCTGGTCGAGGACCGAAGAGGAGGAAGGGAACCGGGACAGGTAATCTGCGGGGCCTTGCTGAGATCCCGGGACATGGCGTACCTGGAAGGTAAAAAGCTGGAGTTCAAGGAACCACCTTAAAACTCTAGAATTGGAGTCCTTGTGGGAAGCAAGCCACGTAAGAGGGGCGTGGTCAGTATACAGTACAAAAGGTCTACCAAGAAGGTAATATTGCAAGTTCTCTATTGCCCATTTAATGGCTAAACACTCTCTCTCAATGGTGGGGTAGTGGCATTCGCGTGGAAGAAGTTTCCTACTGATAAAGACAACTGGGTGGTCAAGTCCCCCGTTATCAGGTTGAGTGAGCACAGCCCCGAGATCGATGTTAGAAGCGAAAGTATAAAGATGGAATGGTCTAGAGAAATCAGGACACTGTAAAACAGGATCTTTGGTAAGGGACATCCTTAACTGTTCAAAGCTAGACTTTTGAGAGTCTGAAAACGGAGCTAAAGTGTTGGGGCGGTGCTTGGCCAGTAGATCAGTAAGAGGGGCAGCGATAGTGGAGTATCTTGGTATGAATCTACGGTAATAGCCCACCAATCCCAGAAAGGATCGCAACTCTTTCTTAGTTTTTGGGGTTTGGACTTGCAGTATGGCCTCAATTTTATTCTTTTGTGGTTGAAGGGTCCCATTACCTATCATATAACCTAGGTAGGAGATGTTTGTATTCCCTAAGACACACTTCTTTGGATTAGCCGTCAGACCGGCTTCCGCAAGGGCAGTGAAAACCAGTTTGAGATGTTGGAGATGATTTAGCCAGGTATCACTATAAATGACAACGTCATCTAAATAGGCTGCTGAAAAGGTGTGGAACGGTTTTAACAACCTCTCCATCAACCGTTGAAAGGTAGCAGGAGCCCCGTGAAGTCCAAAAGGTAAAACTGTGAACTGATAGAGACCGGATTGTGTGGAGAAGGCCGTTTTCTCTTTGTCTTCAGGAGCAAGTGGAATTTGCCAGTACCCTTTTGTGAGATCCAATGTGGACAGATATTTAGCTCTCCCTAACTTCTCTAAGACATCATCTACACGCGGGATAGGATATGTGTCAAATAGGGATATGTCATTGAGTTTGCGGAAGTCTATACAAAACCGGACAGACCCGTCGGGTTTCGGAACTAGAACTACTGGAGAATCCCAAGGGCTAACAGAGGGTTCAATTACTCCTAGGGCTATCATTTTCTCTATTTCTTCCTCAATGGCATGTTTCCTAGCCTCGGGAATGCGATAAGGTCGTAATCGGATGGTCTGTCCTTATGGTGTTTTTATTTTGTGATAGATCAAGGAGGTTCTTCCAGGTATGTCAGAAAAGAAATGCGAGTGTTGTTTTAACAGGGCGGACAGTTGTCCCTTCTCAGTTTCGGTTAGAGAGTTGTTAATACAGGGAGTACTCTCGGTCTGTTGTCTTTCTAGGGGGAAAAATTCTAGATCTAGCTCTTTGCAGGGAGATATAAAGCACCCCGTACCTGTTTGTGTATCTAACCTTTCTGCGGTTTCCCATTTCTTTAGGAGATTTACGTGGTAAATTTGGGTTCTTTTGGGGGTTGACACTTAGCTCTATAAGGTATGTGACAGGGGAGACTGCTCTAATAACCCTACAGGGTCCCTGCCTTCGAGCTAATAGTTTTTGTTCAGACGTCGGTTGCATAATAAGGACTTGATCGTTCGGAAGAAATGTACGTAACTTACTACCTTTGTCGTAATAACCCTTTTGATTGTCTTGGGCTTTCTCGAGGTGTCGCCGTACATCCTCCCAGAGGTTTTGTAAGTGGGTTTTGAGTTTAAGGACATATTCGATCAATGGTTTTCCCTCCTCTTCTTCCTCTTCCCAGGTTTCAGCTGCCATGTCCAGAAGACAACGTGGTTGTCTTCCGAAGACCAATTCGAATGGGCTATGACCCGTGGAGGACTGTTCATGTGTTCGGATGGCGTAAAGAACTAAGGGTAACTTTTGATCCCAATCCTTTCCAGATTCGTCTACTATTTTTCTCAACAGTGTCTTTATGGTACGGTTATAGCGTTCCACTAGACCGTCCGTTTGGGGGTGGTACACCGACGTTTTTATTTGAGTAATTCCCAATAACCTACATATTTGTTTCATCAGGTTTGACATGAACGGCGTGCCTTGATCAGTGAGGATCTCTTGGGGAAACCGTGTCCTAGTGAACACTGTTATCATGGCTTGTGCCACCGTTTTGGTGGTCATACTTGATAAGGGAAGGGCTTCAGGGTATCTCTTTGCATAGTCTACTATGACCAGAATGTATGTGTGTCCACTGGATGATGGAAGTAGTGGGCCAATTAAATCCATACCCACCCTTCTAAAAGGAATGTCAATGATGGGTAGAGGCTGTAATGGTGCTTTCCTGGGCCTACCAGGTTCTGTGAGCTGACACCTGGGACATTGTAAGCAGTACCTCCTAATTTGAGCATAAACCCCCGGCCAATAAAACTTCCGGAGGAGGTATTCCTCTGTCTTTTCCCTACTGAAATGGCCCCCTCCTGGCTGGTTATGTGCTAGGAAGAGTACTTGGTTCCTATATAATTCTGGAACTACTAATTGTTGTTTACTTTCTCCTGTGGTGATTGTGGTAATCCTATAAAGAAGATTTTTCTGTACTAGGAAATAAGGACCCACCTCATCAGTGACTTCAGTTTTAGCTGTTCTCCAAGCGTGAGTGAGGGTAGGGTCTTCTCTCTGACAGGTTCGGAAGTTTACTGGAGCGTTACTAGTTTTTGCTACTCTTTTGGCTTTTGAGTCCTCCCGGGTTTCCTGAAATTTCAATTTCTCATGTCTTTTCTCACTTCGGGTGAGTTTTCTGCGGGTTGGGGGGCATTCAATGAAGCTATTGGAAAATGGAGCTTCATTCCACCATTCTGGGTTCTCTTTCGGGGTCTGGGTTCGGTCTAGGAGATGCTGGAACCGGATATATTCAGTCCCGATAATACAGTCTTCAATCAATTGGTTCATGACCCCCATGGGAAGGAAGTCGTGATATTCACCCCATTCTAACTCGACTATTGTCAGGGGATATTGCTCTTTATCGCCATGTATACAACAAATAGTGACCCATTGGCTTGAGGTTATGTCAATGGGATCTATGAGGGTTTTGCAGATTACGGATTGACTACAACCCGAATCAATGAGTGCAGAGAGGAAGCGTCCGTTTACTTTTATGACTTGTTTGAATTTCGTATTCCTGACTCCCGTGCATAACACCCTGCGTCGGGTAACCCCTATCTCCATGGGTTCAGCTCCCTCTGTTTTCCTCGGACATACCCTTGCTATATGGCCCCATTCTCCACAACTAAAGCATTGGGGTAAATGCATTGGATGACCCTCCCCTTGTTTATGTGTCCCAGCGTCTTCCAGTGGATACCGCGGTGTTGGTTTTGTCGGTGGGGTGGTGGGTTTTAGGGTGGGTCTTGACTGTAGGAGTTTCACATCTGTAGACCGGTGGTAAGCACAGGCCAGATCTATAGCAAGTTCCGTATCCACCTTGGGATGTTGTCTAATCCAATTTTTTGTACTGGACGGTAAGGAATCCAGATACTGTTCAAGAATAATTGTTTTTATGACATCTTCCCTGCTAGTTCCTATAGGGCCCAACCATTTTAGTGCTAAATCTTTAATCCGGAAGTAAATGGTACGAGGGTCCTCATTCTGCCCCCATTTCACTTTCCGGAATTTCAATCTATAATACTCTACATCATGACCAACCCTTTCCTAGATACTCCTTTTTATGTCCTTGTAGGGGGTGGTACCTCCGTGATTAGCAGCTTCGTAGGCCATCTGTAGAATCCCCGTGAGTAGTGGTGCGATGTATTGTCCCCATCGGTCCTCAGGCCATTGAGCGGAGGAAGCCACCCGTTCAAAGTTGGTAAAGAAGGAGTCCGGGCCTTCCCCTTCCTGAAATTTTTGTAAAACGGAACTAGGGACATTGGGGTGTACCTTACTGGCTGCTATAGTGTCTGTTAATTTCTGCAGCGCAGTTTCATGAACAAGCTGATTGTTTGCCAAGATAGTGGCTTGGCTTTTTAGTGCCGATTGTAGGGCCTCTCTGTCTTCCTTAGCCTCCCATTGATGTGCTTCCCACGCTAGTTGTAAATGACGCTGGCCTTCCGCCAGCTGTTTAATCATGTCCTCCAGGGTGGGTTTGTCACTCATTGTCTATACCGCCAACTAGCCTGTGGGAAAGGGAAATCCCACTTCTGACACCACTGTGGCGGAGTTTGGTGGTACAAACAAGGCGGAGACTGCGTAATTAGGTAAGTAAACCAATATTTTATTTTTCCGTTGTTTGGGAAGGGAAATACGGTCCAGTACACTTTCTATGGTTTCTTGGGGTATTGGTTCAGTTCTTCATTAATTATTGCGCTTCCTCACTTCCTTCTCTCTCCTCTCTAGGTCGGTGGTTGTTGGGTTCTAGAGGCTCCAGCACAGTTGACCGGGAAAAGGAAACAGAAAAACGCGAAGGTGAGTGTGGTTTATTTCTGGGTTGTACCTTAGGGGAATGGGAGGGGAAGGGTTTTCCAAGAGGACCAGAGAGTGAGGGTACGCCCGGGTAACTGTGAGAGTCCACAATATAGGTGTCTATTGTAGATCTTAGTGCTCCCAGATAGGGGGGGGGAGGAAAAGAAGAAATACTTTCCCTAATTAGTATCTGCTACCCTCCCTTTTCCCTCTCCCACCTCCCCTGGACCCTTCCCCGGTGCCCCTTTAGTTGTAGGGTCCCTTGTCCCCAGGAGGAACCGTACCTTAGTAAGCCACGACCCTCCTGGGTCGTGGCGGGATCCTCTGCTACTCTGTTCCGGTACCGCACTGGAAATGGCGTCCATCCGCTCGCGTTCTTCAAAAGCTTGGTTCTCGTTCTCCTCACCCGCGATTCGCTCTCCGTCTGTTGTTCTCTGCTCCACGGCGTCCTCTCTCCCTGCCTGTGAGTCCGTCATCCTCTTTCTGTCCTGGCGCCGGAAGGCCGTATCGGACGCGTCCTGTAGCGTTCCCATGGTAACATGGGAACGCGGAAATTACGTGGTGGGTTTATTGGGGAGGTTCCTGGTGACGGAAGGAGGAGACGTGGTCTCAGAGACCCGTCTACAGTCTCTAAATACAATGACTTCAAAGCATCACACTAGCAAGATGTTTGACACAAATTTTATAGATATGTTACTCAGTAGGTGGAAGTTTCAAATCTTGGTATCTCATGACTCTGTGTCTGTTTATTTACTTGTGTTTTGAATGTTAAACATTCCTAGTGATGAGACATTTACGCCTTTTCCCATACCATAGAGATGTCTGGACACTCGATAGTAAAGAGTCACCTGTGGCCTATTGATTAAGCTCTCACCCAAAAGGTTGTGTGTGCCTGTCTAGGTGGGTCAGTTACCAGTTTTCAGCTTTAAATTCTTTTCAACTTCAAATAATTAAGGTGCATACAGAAAGGTGATCTCACTATTTATATTTCTCGAATGCATTTTTTTCAATTTGTCAGAACATTTCTCATTCTAAGTGGCGCTGGGTTGGGTGGTTATTGGGGTTGGCTACAGGGCTAGGCCCTTTGCCACCCTCTGATGCGCATTGCCTAGGGCTGCGTGTGGTGTTGGGTGGTTATAGGGGGTTGGCCTCAGACCCTGCAGCCAATATTCACTGCGCACGGCCGAAGGCGATGTGTGGCGGTTCGTTGGATGAACGTATAGTAAGTTAAAATTACTTTATGCTGAAAGAATGTAGAAACTCACTGAAAACATAAAGGTTATAGGGACGATATTGTTACATTCTGAATTTACTTGCACAAAACCATAGAAATTCAACAGGTATAGTTAGAGTTATTTCAAATAACTGTACCTCGCACCTTAAGGGAACTATAACTCGCTGTTTTCATATAACCTAATGGCAGGGTTGCCAGTAAGTATAGATAGGAGCTAGTTTCCACAGGCAAAGCATTTTTATAAATTAGCTATATCTTTAGATACAAACGTTCCCTGCGATCCAGACAGAAGCCAGAGACACTTGCCAAGACCCCCACCAGGAAATGAGTCTCTCCTGATTGTCACCCTTTTGTCCCACTCTGTCACCCTGTCCACCTTGAATTGCCATTGCTCCCCTTCCTATGCCCTATTGGACAATGCAACTGTGCTACAAATAGACTGGAACTATACCCTGGGCCTTACGCCATCATCACCACATCCCATTGCACTTACCCCTTCATATTTTAGCACTTCAACAAACACCCTTGGAAAAAAATATGTATGGAGTATGTCAAATTTTTTAAGTATGTATTCATTGCAACAAGTACAGACATTGCAATTCAATTGTACACAAAATGTGCATAGGTGTATGACCTGTAGCTGGCTGCAGTGATCACACCAGGAGCATATGTGAGGTCACCAATATCTGTAAAATGAATTGCCAAAGGGTACAGTAAGTGGGCATAGAAGTGGGAAATAACAGCATGCCAGTGCCACAGAAATTCAAAAATATTTCATTGAAATATTAAGTAACACTGTCTTACCTGTGTGTCATTGGAAGTACTGTTTGATGACTGATGTTCTGTTGTCCTAATCCTTATCCACTGCCTCTGCATCCTCATTGTCCACAGGGTCCACTGCTGCCACAGGGGATTCTCCAGTCTCCTCCTCCTGCAGAAAAGGCACATGGCGTTTCAGAGCAAGGTAGTGCAACATGGAGCATGCCACTATTATCTGGCAGACCTTCTTGTGTGAGTAGCACAGGGATCGACCTGTTACATGGAGGCACCTGAACCTGGCCTTCAGGAAGCCAAAGGTCCTTTCTATTATCCTTCTGGTTCGCCCATGTGCGTCATTATAACGCTCTTCTGCCCTTGTCCTTGCATTCCTCACAGGGGTCAGCAGCCATGATAGGATTGGGTAACCAGAGTCACCTGCAATATTGAGGGAAACATTTAGCCACACACTATCATATATGGCCCACACCAAACCCATATATCAACATGTACTGGGTGGGGACTAGCGCTCATCTATTAGCCACACCCTGTGCGTCTGTAGTTAGCCCATCACATTTGGGATGCTGTTATTCCTCAGGACAAAGGCATCATGCACCGACCCAGGATACTTAGCATTGACGTGGGAGATGTACTGGTCCGCCAAGCACACCATCTGTACGTTCATATGGTGGAAACTCTTACGAATTCTGATCACCTGTTCATTTTGACGGGGGGGAACAAATGCAATATGTATTCCATCAATCGCCCCATAATTGGGGATATGTCCCATTGCATAGAACTCGGCCTTCACTGTGGCCAAATGTTCAACCTGGGGGAAAACAATGTAGCTGCACATGTGTTTAATCAGGGCAGACAACACTCCGGTCAGCACTATTAAGAACATTGGCTGTGACATTCCTGCTGCCAAGCCCACTGTCACTTGGAAAGAACTAGATGCGAGGAAATGGAGCACTGATAGAACTTGCACAAGAGGGGGGATCCCAGTGGGGTGACGGATAGCAGATATCAGGTCAGGCTCCAATTGGGAACACAGCTCTGTGATTGTGGCCCTGTCAAGTCTATAGGTGACGATGATGTGCCTGTCCTCCACTGTTGCCAAGTCCACCAGGGGTCTATCCATGGGGGTATGTCTCCATCTCCTGTTCATCCGCAGTGGGAGCAATCTATGGGGCAAAAGAGTGAGGAGCCGGTCACAAACTGAACAATGGGGCTACAACGGAACTTTGCATGCTGTAAACTTGCAATGGGAAAGTGTGACTTGTATAGTATGTCCAATTTTCAACAGTGACGCACCAAATATCCAGGGTCTGTCCCCCATCCCTCTGAAATGGCGTCTGCCTGTTCTGTGTGGAGAGAGAGGTAGAAGTGAGGTAATTCTGCTGACATTGTGCACCGTTGCAGGAGGTGGTCAGGAACCGCTGTGCAACTCCTCATTGGGCCCTATGGGGTACAGTGGCCAATGGGGATCTACGCCAGCGGTGACGGTATGCACCACCGCGGACGTGACTGTCATTTTCTAACTGATTCCTCACTTGCTACCTGATCATCCACAGGAGAGGACCTACACGGAGTGTGCTGCTGTGACCTCTGTCTGGAACTACCATGGCCCATGTGGCTGGGGAAAGGGCCCCTGCCCTCACTTTGGAGGAGTTGGAGAGACTGGTGGATGGGGTACTACCCCATTACGGACTGCTGTATGGGCCTCCAGACCAACAGGTGAGTACACATTGGGAACAATGCATGTGGCATAAATGCATGGAGTTCTGTGTGAAGGCCTTGGGTAAGTGGGGTGGGTGGATGTCCTCTGGTAGAGTATTGGTTGTGTGCTGGGCCATGTGTGTGAAAAAGGTGATGTGAAGGAGTATGGTGGGCCATAAGTGTAAAAGGCAGGACTGTTTGACTAATACTATTTTCCTGTGTGTATTTCCTCTGCTGGTCAGCGCCCATCTAAAGAAGGGTAGATGGTGTACAATCGCCAAGGATGTGCGGACCCTGGCAGGCGGAGCACCCTCTGTCGGAAACTGTGGGAGGACCTGAGATACTGGGCATGGAAGACGGCAGAGACCCAGCTGGGGATGGCCTCCCAACGAGGAAGGTGTGCCTGTCGAACCCTGACCCCCCTGATGGCCCGCATACCGGTGGTGGCCTATCCTGAGCTGGATGGCCACTTGAGGGCATCACAGCAGCCACAAGATGGTGAGTACAGTGCCCATCATTACAACGTACGCATGGTAGGGGGTATCCTGGTGGGGGTTGTGTGTCAGTGGGTGCCCCTAGGGCAGGCCTGACATTGCAGCATAGGTCCCCTGGTGGCTAGGGTTCTGAGGGGATAATCCTGCTACCTAGCTTGTAAGCATCCACTACTGGTCAGGGCCACTTCAAGTGGATGGTAACTGCGATTTCATTTGCGACCGCTTTCGCAGTCGCAAATGAAATTGCATAGCGTTGCGAGTCGCAAATAGGAAGGGAACACCCCTTCCTATTTGCAAGTCGGAAATGCATTTTGCGAGTCGGATCAGACTCGCAAAATGCATTTCTGCATCGCGGAGAGGCTTTTGCGAGATGCAAATCCTTTCCTACATCTGGCCCTTAGCCCCTTCAGATCAAGTGGGCAAGTCATCCACTTGAGAGACTGTGGCCTTCAACTCCCCAGGACCAAGCACAGGGCATGTTGCCCCCTCCAGAACCAGTAGTGTTTTTCCATCTCCCGGCTAAGGTGCGCCCCATTCCCCCGTCCCCTTGAGGTGCCTGCCTATTTACCAGCAGATGCCCCTGCAGTGTTCTCTCCATGTTGAGGCAGGTGCCATGTTTGGCCTTGGACTTTGGCCTGTGGCCATGTGGACTACGTACATTGTGGACTAAGCTGTGCCCCTTTTTGTGTACATACGTATATATCTCTTGTCTTGTCTTGTCTCACTTATTTATCTTGATGTGTTTCTTTCATTACATTCACTTTCTCAAAATAGTTTTTTCCTTTTAATGTTCATCCGAGGTATGGAGTACAAACGTTTTGGTAATGCAGCTGAATTAGTGTATGGTGTTTGGAGGGCGATGTGTGTGTCATGTGTGTCACTCTCTTTTTCCTCCCTCCCACCCTTGTGTGCTAGGTGGCTGTATTCATCGGCGTTGTCTTCGCCGGCGTTGATGTTCGTGGAGGAGCAGCATGTAGAAAATCATGGGGAAGACATGCAGCTTGGGCTGCATGGCTGTGTCTCCAATGGTGAGTCCTTTCACTTCTGAGGTCTGTTGCCACCAGGCTTTTGATGTCGTTGGTACCGCCCTGGAAAAGGTGGTGGAATCGTGTGTCTTAATATGGTGGGCAGGACATTGACTTCCGCTTAGCTGTAGGCAGCTACTGCCATGGTGGCTGTTGTTTCCGCCCAGGTAGTCGGTTGATACATTGGCTGTCTATCAGAGATTACACCTTCATGGTCATAATTTGGTGGTAATTACCGCCGGCCTGTTGGCATTGTTACTGCAACTTTAACACCAACCGCCAGGGTTGCAATGAGGGCCATAGTTTGTTACAGACAAACCCATTGCTGCTGCTTGTTACGTCACTTCATATGGGAAGACAGAGAAGAAAGAATTATGGGCCAGATGTAGGAAGTCGGTACCGACTCGCAAAATGTGATTCCGACTCGCAAATAGGAAGGGGTTTTCCCTTCCTATTTGCGACCGCATTGCGATGCTGAGTTGCTTTGTGACCGCGAAAGCGGTCGCAAACCAACTCGCAGTTACCATCCACGTGAAGTGGATGGTAACTCATTCACAAAAGGGAAGGGGTCCCCATGGAACCCCTTCCCCTTTGTGAATGCCCACAAAAATATTTTTTCAGAGCAGGCAGAGGTCCCATGGACCACTGCCTACTCTGAAAAAAACGAAACCAAATGGTTTTGGAATTTTTTCTTTTTGCAGCTCGTTTTCCTTTAAGGAAAACGGGCTGCAAAGAGAAAAAAAAAACTGCTTTATTAAAAAAGCAGTCACGGACATGGTGGTCTGCTGTCTCCAGCAGGCCACCATCCCTGTGAGTGCCTAGACTCGCTATGGGGTCGCAAACTGCGACCCACCTCATGAATATTCATGAGGTGGGTCTTTGCGACCCCCATAGCGAGTCGCAGAAGGTGTCTGAGACACCTTTCTGCATCTCGGATTGCAAGTTGCAATTTGCGAGTCGCTATGACTCGCAAATTGCAAGTCGCAATCGGATACCTAGCTACATCTGGCCCTTTGAGAGGAGATGGCTACAGAAATTAGTATTTCCAAGAAATTGTATGTTTCAGCTTGAAAATGTTTTCCCACAGAGAAATAGGGTCCTATGAATGCTCGGATCAGTTGAGCTCGGCTAGTTTGTTCTCAAAGTCTAGGAGAATTTTTTGGGTAAGTCTAGGGTTTGCAAACACGCAAATCAGAGAGTTAGGTTATTTAGCAGAAATTCAGTATCTAGCAGAATTTTATCCGGAAAGTAGAGACACTGTAAAATGTGATATGTTAGACACATACTACTCAAAAAGGAGTCCACATATAGAAAACATGTGCCTTTACAAAGTACTTCAATACTACTGATCTAAAAGCAACGTAGCATAAAAGAGAGAAGGAAGGAATTATGCTTTAGTTAGGTGTGACAGTTGTTTGATGAGGCACATCAAAGGAAATCTGAATAACCACAGAAAACTCAGTTGCCAAACTTCAAACAGAATAGAACTTTTCTACTTCACACTTTTAAACTGTTCAAGCCTTGGCATGCTGAATCAGAATTACTTGGAAACTATGGCCCTCAAATATCTGTTCACCATATTATGACACACACACACCAATCCATCACTATTCAGCCACAGACACAAGTCTGCCACACCAAAGGTCAGTGATAAACTGACGGTATCAAAACCCACACCGTTATGCCAACAGAACTACGCCCACCACATTATGACCCACGAATCACCATGGTGGACATTCAATGGCGGTAAACAATAGGTGGTACATACTGCCGTGCTCAAAATACACACACACATACAAAACAACAGACACCAGACGCCCATACACACACCCCACACCACTATAAAACACACACCCATACTACCCACAACTCTTTACCATTACAAAACATTGGCACGAGACAGACACCACGACCACAGATAAGAACAGAGACACACACCACAATCACCTTTACACCACCCACGCACCCCACATAACACACCCCAAAACATCACCCTACACACCCTCACCCACACTACTCACACAACACCCATGGCACCACGACAACACCCCGGATTCTCTGAGGAGGAGCTAAGGGTATTGGTAGAGGAAATCATCCGGGTGTCATGGTTTCGGGCGGGTCTGATCAGGACTTTGGTAGGGACACCCCTTGAGGTCACCAAATATCCTAAAGAGGTAGTATACTGGGGCAGAGGAGCAGCTAAAGGCATACACGGAAAGGACAGTTATGGATAGGCACAGGAAAGTAAAAGCAAAGCAACCCTTGTGTGAACAAACAGGAAACAGATTACTAAGGGACAAACACGCTGTGGTTGTACACAGAGTAAGGCGCAGAAACTCCCACAGTGACAGGGAATGTCAATGCCTCTGTGCAGTTTGCTCTTACAGATAGTCACCCTGCCAGCCGCATAGAAAGGAGGCAGCAGAAATGATT
This sequence comes from Pleurodeles waltl, assembly GCF_031143425.1. Lineage (NCBI taxonomy): Eukaryota > Metazoa > Chordata > Amphibia > Caudata > Salamandridae > Pleurodeles > Pleurodeles waltl. The sequence continues at coordinate 885,107,567 of NC_090436.1, read as the reverse complement.
CTGTCTCTGGACCCTAGAGCACAAACAAGGAAAGTACTTACATACACAAGGCACGCTCTTGTGGGTGCAGCTGGAAACACAGTGGCGATTCCTGAGAAAACAGCAATAGCACACTGTCACTGTTAGGCACGAAAGACAAAGTATAACACTGGACAAGGATGGGAGCTAGAATTGCCTCCTGGAACCAGGAGCCAACCCCAGTACAAAGGAGGACACTTATACACTGGTGAAGACTGATAGAACACTTACCAGACACAAAGAACCAAGAAGAAACAGAAACAGAAGGGAACAAACAAATAGGCAGAGACAAGAACTGGGAACAGGCTCAGGCTGAAGTAAAGGCAGGACTAGGACTTGAAAACAGTGTGCAAACATCTGGCTGGAACAAACTGAGATAGGACTGGGAAACTGAGAGCAGGCTCTGGCTGGAACAGGCAAGGACAGGAATGGAATACAGGGAGTAGGAATGAGTAGTAAACAGGACTGGGAAACAGAGAGAAGGTTCAGGCTGAAACAAGGCAGGAGCAGGGCAGAGAAACAGGGAGCAGGCTCTGGAAGAAACAAACAGGTACAAGGCTAAGAGATAGAGAGCAGACTCTGGATTGAACAATCGGGAGCAGGGCAGAGAAACAGGAAACAGGATCAAGCTGGATCAGAACAGGAACAAAACTGGAACACCATCCGACAAAGGGTCTGTAACACAAAGGAATCGAACTCCAATGCATGACGGGGATCTTGAGGAAATGGCTGCTTATAAGCAGTTCCAAGCTGGGCTGCACAGGAGAGGTCTCAGGTATGTGTAGTTTCAGACACTTGCAAGTCCTGGAGGAGAGGATTCAGTGAAAAGGAGCAACTGGACTTCTCCCATTGAAAACAATGGGAAACAGAATCCGGGCTTTCCTGACTACCAGGCTGTGCATTATGGGATTTGCAGTCCCAAGAAGCAAATGTAGTCCTACACAAGTGTACCATGGTGAAAAGAGAAACAAACAGGAGTCAGCAAGGGACTCTAAATAAGTGTTTAAGGTGATTCCCAGGCTTATGACAGTCTCCTTACAGCGCCCCCTAGAGATGGGACGACAGAGTTGTAACACCGGGTAGAGCCACAGCTATTTGGAGGACAGGTGCAGCAGATATCAATTCCTAGGAAGATAGAGCTACGGCGGAGGATCGTGGACAGGGTCAATGCCGTGGGACAGCACCCCAGAACAAGGGATGACATCAGGAAGAGATGGAACAACCTACGGGGGAAGGTATGTTCAATTGCAGCAAGACACCAGCTTGCAGTACAGAGGACTGGCGGTGGACCCCCACCTACTCCCCCACAACTAACAACATGGGAGGAGCAAATCTTAGCAATCATGCATCGTGAGGGCCTGGCAGGAGTAGCAGGAGGACTGGACTCTGGTAAGTCAACTCTTCACTACTTTCACCCCCTACCTGCATGCCATCACATACCCCCACCCTTACCCTCACTCCCATTACCCCACCTCACCCCACCATCACATCTCACTCATCCCAACTCCAAACCCTGCATGCATCACCAAAGCATAGACACCACTCACAGACCTGCATGGACACCTATCACTAAAGCATGCACACTAGAGAGAATCAGCTAGCCCACCACATAACAACTCAAACAAGGTAAAGCTGCCAGGGAAATAACAGCCCTAGAGGGCAACCCACCCATGCACAATATGTCACACACAGAAACAATAACACTGCATTATCCCAGCAAATGTCAGCGAAGAAGAGGTGCCAGAAACATCCAGTCCCCCCACAGAAGAGGCCCACAGTGATGACAGCAACTCTGCTCGCCTGGATCTCAATGTCCACCTTGGCCCATCGGGGACCTCTGGACAGTCGGTTACCCAGGCACAGTCACACACCACCACAGAGCCTCCCCCTCAGAAAACACCAACACAGCACCCACCCAGCCTGCCCATACCTCTGTCCCCGGGACACGTCAATCAGCAGTGTGTCCACCACTTCAAGGACCACAGGGCACACCACAAACCCAAGACACTCAGGGACCTGGGGTCAGTGGCAGTGGGCACACGGTTCAGGGGACAGAGGCACAGGACAACTGGGAAGCTGAGAGGACTGCTGTGCGCCAGGGGGAGGACAGGCCCAGGGAACCGACTCTCCAGGAGGCAGTCACTGAGATCCTGGGAGCATACCAACTTTCCCAGGATATGCTGGGCCAGATCATGGACAACGTGCAGGAGAACAGGTGGCTGCAGGAGGGACAGAACCAGGGTATCAGGGAGGACTTGACGGCCATTAACACCACTCTGGTCTCCATTGCAGGGGTGCTGGCAGACATGGCCAACATTATGAGGGAGGCAGTGTCACACCAGCGGGCCCCTGCCACTATCCAGACTACTGAACAGCCCTCCACCTCCGCTGTGTCTAGTGGACAGGAGGCCCCGCCACAGGACCAACCACCCTGCAATCCAGGCAGAAGTCACAGACTATTGCCAAGACCCCTGCCAGGAAATTAGACTCTCCTAATTGTCACCCACGTGTCCCACACATTCACCCTGTCCACCGTGAACTGCCATTGCTCCCCTTCCTATGTCCCCATGGACACTGCACCTGTGCTACAAATAGACTGGAAATATACCCTGGACTTTCCACCATCATCACCCCAGCCCATTGCACTTCTCCTTTTTCTTCATAGCACAGCAATAAACACTCTTTGAAAAAATAGTATGGAGTATGTCAATTGATTTCAGTATGTATTTGTTTAACAAGATTTAAACATTGCAATTCAACTGTACAGTAAAGTTTACATAGGAAAGACCTGTATTTGGCTGCAGTGAACACACCAGGAGTGACAGTGAGGCACCAACATCATCTAAACGAGTTGCCAAAGGGTACAGTGAGTGGCCATAGAAGTGGGAAATCACAGCCTGCCAGTTACAATGTGAAACCAAAAAATGACAATGAAATGTGAGCTTACACTGTCTTACCTTTGTTTCATTGGAAGTACTGTCATATCACTGCAGTTCTGTTGTCCTCATCCTCATCCTCTGCCTCTTCATCTTCACTGTGTACAGGGTCCACTGCTGCCACACGGCCACCTCCAGCCTCCTCCTCCTGCAGAAAAGGCACATGGCGTCTCAAGGCAAGGATAAGCAACATGCGGCATGCCACGATTATCTGGCAGACTTTCTTGGGTGAGTAGCACAGGAATCCATCAGTCAGATGGAGGTACTGAAACCTGTCCTTCAGGAGGCCAAATGTACATTCAATGATCCTTTTTGTTTGCCCATGGGTCTCATTTTAACGTTCCTCAGCCCATGTCCTGGGATTCCTCACAGGGGTCAGTAGCCATGATATGTTGGGGTAACCTGAGTCACCTGCAAATATCGTTGGACAACTGTTAGCCACACACTATCCCTTAGGGCCCTCACCATACTCATACACCAACATCCACTGGGTGGAAACCAGGGCTCACCTATTAGCCACACCCTGTGCCTCTGTAGTTGGCCCATCACATTTGGGATGCTGCTATTCCTCAGGGGAAAGGCATCATGCACCGACCCAGCATACTTCGCATTGACATGGGAGATGTACTGGTCCGCCAAACACACCATCTGCACATTTATCGAGTGAAAACTTTTTCGATTTCTGAACACCTGTTCATTTTGCCGGGGAGAGAACAAATGCATTATGTGTTCCATCAATCGCCCCAATGATGTTGGGGATATGTCCCATTGCATAGAAGTCAGCCTTCACCATGGGGAAATCCTTCACCTGGGGGAAAACAATGTAGCTGCACATGTGTTTAATCAGGGCAGCCAACATTATTGTCAGCACTATTGAGAACATTGGCTGTTACATTCCTGCTACCAAGCCCACTGTCACTTGGAAAGAACCAGTTGCCAGGAAATGAAGCACTGATAAGATCTGCACAAGAGGGGGGGATCCCAGTGGGGTGATGGATAGTAGATATCAGGTCAGGCTCCAATTGGGCACACAGCTCCGTGATTGTGGCCCTGTCAAGTCTCTAGGTGGGTATAATGTGCCTGTCCTCCATTGTTGCCAAGTCCACCAGGGGTCTGTACACGGGAGGTGTCTCCATCTCCTATTCATCCTCAGCGGTTGCAGTCTAAGGGACAGAAGAGTGAGGAGCCTGTCATAAACTGTACATTGTAGCCACTACAGTTCAATGCATGATGTGATTTTTAAATGTATTAGTGGCATATGTCCTGTATGTACAATTGTGATCTGTGATGCAGTTATGATTCATGCACTGTCCCCCTTGAAATGGCATCTGCCTGTCCTGTGTGGAGGACAGGTGGAAGTGAGGTAATTCCGCTGACGTTGTGCGCCGTTGCAGGAGGTGGTCAGGAACTGACATGCAATGCCTCATTGGATAATATTGGGCCCTATCGGGTACATTGGCCAATGGTGATGTATGCCAGCGGTGACGGTATGCACCGCCATGGACATCACCGCCATTTTCTATCTTTTCACTCACTTGCTACCTGACCTTCAACAGGAGAGGACCTACACTGCATGTGCTGCTGTGACCTGTGTCTGGAACCTACCATGGCCTGTGTCACTGGGGAAAGGGCCTCTACCTTCTCTTCGGAGGAGTTGGAGAGACTGGTGGATGGGGTCCTACCCCAGTACGGACTGCTGTATGGGCCTCCAGACTAACAGGTGAGTACACTGTGAGCACGATGCATGGGGCATGAATGCATGGAGTGCTGTGTGTGAAAGTCTCATGTAGGGGGTGGTTGGTGGGTGGGCCCTGGGCAGTGTGCAGCATGTGTGCTGGCAATGACTGTGCGTAAGGGGATGGGAAGGGCTATGGTGGGCCATGAGTGTAACAGCCAGGACGGTCTAACTAATACCTTTCCCTGTGTCTATTTTGCCATTGCCAAGGACGTACAGACCCTGGGGGTCTACAGCAGGCAGACCGCCTCTCGGAAGCGGTTGGAGGACCTGAGACGCTGGGCACAGAAGACGGCAGAGGCCTAGCTGGGGATGGCCTCCCAGCGAGGAAGGGGTGCCCGTCGAACCCTGACCCCCCCGATGGCCCGCATACTGGCGATGGCCTATCCTGAGCTGGATGGGCGCTTGAGGGCATCACAACAGTCACAAGGGGGTGAGTACAGTGCCCATCATTACTACTTACACATGGTGGGGTGGTATCCGGGTGGGGGATGTGTGTCTTCCTCCAAACTAGCTAGTAGGCATCCAATACTGAGCAGGGCTGTGTGGGTGCCAGGTATGCTGCAGTTGGTGGTATGTGTCCCTTCCCCTGCCCTCATGACTAGCATTGTTACTGGTAGTGCATTACATAGTGCGTAGGGCTTTTCCCTGTGTGTGAGAGTGCTGTGTATGCCAAAGGTGGCGTTGGTGCAGCCATTGACCCAGTGTATCCTTTGTCTCTTCCCCCCTTTTTGTTTTCACATCATGTCCTTGTGTGCATTAGCATCATCTGGCAGAGGAGCAGAGGCACCGGCGACAGAGTGAGCTGCATCCCACAGGACCCAGGAGGCAGAGTACACTGATGGTGAGGGCACCAGTGGGACAGAGGACGAGGGGAGCACCACGGTGGAGACAGGAGGGGACAGTTCGGACATGGTTACCTCCTCCGATGGAAGCTCCCTGGTGGTTGTGGACACCTCTGTGCCCACCCCAGCTACAGGTACAACCGCCACCCCGTACCAGCACCGCCCTCCCAGTAGCTGCTCATCGAGTTGCCCGTGCCTGCTCTCCCAGAAGGTTGAGCATCTCCTTCGCCCCATGCACCTCAGGCCCTGCCCCAGCTAGCCCTGCTGCCCTGAGTGAGGAGGCTATTGACCTCCTGAAATCCATCTCTGTTGGGCAGTCAACCATTGTGAATGCCATCCAGGGACTGGTAGCCCAAATGCAGCAGACCGATGCATTTCTGAAGGGCATCCACACTGGCTTGGTGGCCCAACAGAGATCAATCCAGGCACTGGACTCCTCTCAGATGGCAGCCATTGTCCCTGTTTCTCCCTAACCCCTCCAACTTCCTCTACCCAATACCATTCCCCTCAACCCCAACCTATCCAAAGCACACAGGCAAACCAGCATGCACACAAGACAACACACAAGAGTGGTACAGGCAAACACAAGCACCACACTTCATCCCACAGGCACTCACACAAACACCATCCAGATGCAGACATACCAACATCCACTACCTCCACTGTGTCCCCCTCCTCCTCCTCCACCTCCCTCCCAGTTGCATCTACACTTGCACCTGCATGCACTACATCCTCATTCACTACCTCCATCACCAGCACACCTATCAGAACACACACCTCACTGGCAGACACCACCCCAACAGCCACACACACATCCCCTGTGTCCTCTCCCACTGTGTCTGTCCCCCCCTCCCAAGGTACACAAACGCAAGCACTCAGACACCCAACAGCCATCTACCTCACAACAGCATCCAGCTCGTGCACCTGCACCCAAACACAGCAGACAAACACTTCCTACAACCACTCCCTCTTCCTCTACTCCCAAACCTTCTCCCTCTTCCCGCCCCAATGTTCCTAAGCAGCTTTTCCTCTCCGCTGTTGACCTCTTCCCTACCCCTCTCGCCCGTCCTTCACATCTGGCCAGTGTGGCTAAAACCCAGGCAAGCATCTCAGCCACCCAGACCACGGGCCTGGTAGTGTCCATGGCAACTCATGGTGGGAAAGGATCCCAGGCACCAGGCAGCCACACTGAAAGGGTGCCTGCCCCAAGTGCTACCAGAAAGGGCAAGGAGCCCTCCCAGCTGTTGTAAGGAAGGGCAAGGAGCCACCCCCAGCTGTTACAAGGAAGGGCAAGGAGCCACCCCCAGCTGCTGCAAGGAAGGGCAAGGAGCCACCCTCAGCTGCTGCCAGGAAGGGAAAGGAGCAATCCCCAGCTGCTGCCAGTAAGGGTAAGGAGCCTGCACCAGCAGGCAGAAAGGACAAGGGGCCTGATGCTTGGACTCAGTCTGAGCCCGCACCACCAACCATGGTGGTGCAGCTGTCCGAGGCTGCAGGGGATGGGCTGGAGCCTCCCCCCACCACCAGCGGCACCACCACCAGCAGTGGGCAGCCGTCCGAGGCTACAGGGGATGGGCTGGAGCCTCCCCCACCACCACCACCAGCAGCAGCACCACCACCAGCAGTGGGCAGCCGTCTGAGGCTGCAAGGGATGGGCTGGAGCCTCCCCTCGTCACCACCAGTAGCAGCAGCACTAGCACCACCACCAGCAGTGGGCAGCCATCCGAGGCTGCAGGGGATGGGCTGGAGCCTCCACCCACCACCATCAGCAGCAGCACCACCCTCACTAGCACCACCACCAGCAGTGGGCAGCCTTCCAAGGCTGCAGGGGATAGGCTAGAGCCACCCCTCACCACCAGGAGCAGCATCAGCAGCACCACCACTAAGCAGCTGTCACCGCCGGCAGACAGTCTGTAGTCCTGCATACATGGGCTGTTGTGCGGCCTGTCCCCTGCAAATCCTGTGGGTATGACACCCACATGAGCGACTGTGACATTACACTCCCCATGATCTGCATCAAGGGGCTCGATGCCCCCTTCAGAACCAGTGGCTATGGCACCCACTCACCCCATCCTCTCCAGGATGAAGATCACAGGGCGCAATGCCCCCTCCAGAACCAGTGGGTATGGCACCCACTCACCCCATTCTCTCCAGGATGAAGATCACAGGGCACGATGCCCCATCCAGAACCAGTGGTAAGACACCCACTTGAGAGACTCTGGCCTTGCACTCCCCAGGACAAAGCAGTGGGCAAATCACCCACTTTAGAGACTGTGGCCTTGCACCCCCCAGGACAAGTCAGTGGGCAAATCACACATTTGAGAGACTGTGGCCTTGCACTCCCCAGGACCAAGCACAGGGCACGGAGCCTGCACCAGCAGGCAGAAAGGACAAGGGGCCTGATGCTTGGACTCAGTCTGAGCCCGCACCACCAACCATGGTGGTGCAGCTGTCCGAGGCTGCAGGGGATGGGCTGGAGCCTCCCCCCACCACCACCAGCGGCACCACCACCAGCAGTGGGCAGCCGTCCGAGGCTACAGGGGATGGGCTGGAGCCTCCCCCACCACCACCACCAGCAGCAGCACCACCACCAGCAGTCGGCAGCCGTCGGAGGCTGCAAGGGATGGGCTGGAGCCCCCCCTCGTCACCACAAGTAGCAGCAACACTGCCACTAGCACCATCACCAGCAGTGGGCAGCCATCCGAGGCTGCAGGGGATGGGCTGGAGCCTCCACCCACCACCATCAGCAGCAGCACCACCCTCACTAGCACCACCACCAGCAGTGCGCAGCCTTCCAAGGCTGCAGGGGATAGGCTAGAGCCACCCCTCACCACCAGGAGCAGCATCAGCAGCACCACCACTAAGCAGCTGTCACCGCCGGCAGACAGTCTGTAGTCCTGCATACATGGGCTGTTGCGCGGCCTGTCCCCTGCAAATCCTGTGGGTATGACACCCACATGAGCGACTGTGACATTACACTCCCCATGATCTGCATCAAGGGGCTCAATGCCCCCTTCAGAACCAGTGGCTATGGCACCCACTCACCCCATCCTCTCCAGGATGAAGATCACAGGGCGCAATGCCCCCTCCAGAACCAGTGGGTATGGCACCCACTCACCCCATTCTCTCCAGGATGAAGATCACAGGGCACGATGCCCCATCCAGAACCAGTGGTAAGACACCCACTTGAGAGACTGTGGCCTTGCACTCCCCAGGACAAAGCAGTGGGCAAATCACCCACTTTAGAGACTGTGGCCTTGCACCCCCCAGGACAAGTCAGTGGGAAAATCACACATTTGAGAGACTGTGGCCTTGCACTCCCCAGGACCAAGCACAGGGCACGTTGCCCCCTCCAGTGCCAGTGGGCAAGTCACCCACTTGAGAGACTGTGGCGTTGCACTCCCCAGGACAAAGAGCACAGGGCATGTTGCCCCGTCCAGGACCAGTGGTGTTGTTCCATCTGCTGGCTGAGGTGCCCTCCCGTTCCACACCCCCCTGAGGTGCCTGCCTATTTTCAAACTGATGCCCCTGCAGTGTTCTCTCTGTGTTGTTGCAGGAGGAGGAGGTCTTGGACTTTGTAATGTGGCCCTGTGGCCCACGCACATTGAGGACTGGGCAGAGTCCTTTGTTTGTACATATGTATATACTTTTAGATCAAATTATCGTATTTCTACTTTATTTATATTATTACACTCACTTACATCTATTCCTGTGGTCCTTGCATTATTCCTGAGGGGTACGGGATATATATGTTGTGTTACTGCATCTGCTTGTGTGTATGGTGTTGGGGGTGGGGGTAGGAGTGAGGGTGGGGGGTGTATGTGTGTCACTCTCTTTTTCCTCCCCCCGTGTGCTAGGTGGTTGTACTCACTGTGTTCGTGGTGGAGCAGGACGTAGAACAGCATGGGGAAGATCTGCAGTTCGGTCTCCATGGTTGTGTGGTTCTTCCTTAAGTCTCCACTGGTGAGTTGTTTCCCTTCTGTGCAGGGTTTCCGCAAAGCTTTTGATGTCGTTGGTACCGCCCCAGAAAAGGTGGCGGATTGGCCTGTCATAAAACAGTAGGCGGAACATTGGCTTCCGTCTGGCTGTTGGCGCTACCGCCGTTGTGGCTGTTGATTCCACCCTAGCGGTCGGTGTGGTAAAGTGTCTGTCTGAGTTCTCACCACCATGGTCATAATTTGGCAGTATTTACCGCCAGCCTGTTGACGTTATTACTGCCGCTTTATCACCGACCGCCAGGGTTGTAATGAGGGCTTATATATGCTACAAAGACTCTTTCAATGCTGTGAAAGACAGCTTTAAGTGTTTATTCTTTCCAAACTACTTGAAAAGGTTGAATGATGAGATTGTACAACAAGGAACCATTGTGGCTGAGATATCTAAGGAGAGTTCATAAACCAGCCAAAGTTCTGGATCACTGAGTCACTATCCACTTGGAGACCCAGTTATTCAATAAGAAGCAGCCATAGCTATGAATGAGGTAGAGATTGCAATGCAGCCACCAGGAGAAGAAATTGTTGATTTTGAACAGTTGGTAGCACAACTGAACAGTGAACAGAAAAACATATATATTCAAGTAAAAGATAAAATAGAGCACGGATTTCTGCACGCGAAGAAACAATGTGAATCCTCTTTGTTTAAGCTACTACTACCATACATCAGAAGTCAAGTTGGCACCGGGAAAAGCTTTCTAATTAAAGTTCTCACCGCTTATCTACAGAAGACCACAAAATCAAATGTATCTTGTGTAGTGATAGCACCGACAGGATTAGCTGCAAACAACATTGAAGTATTAAATGAATTACTTTACATCAGCTACTTATACTTCCTGTTGAACAAGACAATAAACTGGAATACCAGATGTTATCTGGTGAAGCTTGTCATGAGTATTGAAACTGAAACTTGTAATCATTGGTGAGGTGAGCATGGTCCCAAACGTAATGCTTACATTCATACACTCATGAATGCAGCAGATTTTTAAAACAGGCTATGATGTGCTCTTTGGAAGAAAGCATTTAGGGCCAGATTTAGAACTTAGCCAAGGGGTTACTCCATCACAACAGTGATGGATATCCAATCCACAAAAATATAAATCCCATAGGATTGAATGGGATTTAGATTTTGGTGGATGGAATACCTGTCACCGTTGTGACAGAGAAACCCCTCAGCTGAGTTCTAAATCTGGCCCTTAGGTGTGTTTGGTGACCTACCACACCTTAACACCGTAAAAGGACAGCCTGTTTTCAAGACACTTCTCCATAATGAAACAATAAATTATTTGAGAAATATTGGCAATGTAATTATTTGGTTAAACTTCAAATACAAGGAACTAGAGAAGAGTATACATAAAGCATCTGATAGAATATGGAAAAATTGTAAAGGACATTAGAGTAGAAGTTTTGACAAAGCACGACTTATCAGTAAACTATTTTCATTTAACAGTCTGGCAGCACAACTAATGTACAAATTAATTCAAGAAGACAGATCATACTCTGTTTAAAAACCTATACTTCAAGAGTCTTCCAGCTTTAACGAACAATTACTGAAACCGGAGAAAGAAGATATTTTGGAAATTCAGCCATCAATCAAATAGAGCATCAGGGAGTGACAATGCTGCTAACAGAAAAACTACAAGCAAAATTGGAGTTCGGCAATTTTGCGGCATAATTTAAATGTTGGGGAGGGTTAGTAAATGATGCAGTGGGTAAAGTTATTGATTTAATAAATGTTCCAAATATTTGGATATAAAATTTGCCAATGTATCGTGCATTTCTTGCTTGTAAAGGACTTATATGTCTGGTGGCAACCGTTTCCAGTGTCTCTAGCATATACTGTAACTATCCATAAATCTCAAGGTTTAAGTGCAGACTCAGCTTTCAATATTGGAAGTATAGTATTTAAAGAAGGTATGTCATATGTAGCATTACCTCATGTTAGAACATTGTCCAGTTTGTTTTTGGTTGAATTTGATGATATAAAAGTTAGTGCTGATACAAGCTGTGTAAGAGAGTACAATTGCTTAAGACGTTTATATGCTCCTCCTTTAGGTGATTATCCTATTTATGAGAAACTGATAATCTGTCAAAAGAGGAAGCTTACAAAAGAGTCAATGGATGTTCAAGAAAAGAGGAAAAACAGGGACAAGCTAGGAGGTATTAAGAAGAAAAAAGTGGAAAATGAGGGATAAAACACCAACCAAAATGTGGCCTGCCCAAATTGTAGATCAGGTGTTATGTCTATACTACATATACAAAGAACTGGAAAATACCTTATGGTAATTTTAGAACGAAGCAGAACAGATGGATCTAAATATGAAACTTCAAAGCTGGACAAATTTCAATTTCTGGAAAAACGTATACTACTATAGCTATTATTTTCCACGAAGGAGTTAATATAACAAATTGACTACACTGTCTATTGAATGTCTCTAACTAGATGGATGGAATGGAATGACGGCAACCTTATATTCAAACCAAAACTGCCATTCAACTATGAAATTCTTACATTTACTTTCTTCAACCAAAGTTATAAAGAGTATTTTTGAAAAAAAACAAAAATACAATGCTTCTTCTATGTGGATGGTCATTGTTTTAAACATCATTTGGCCTACCAGTGGTGATGTCTTTAAAACGTTTCCAAAACTGAAGAATTCTTTTATCTTCCATGAAAGGGTTAATATTACATCTGGACACTACACTATCTAATTAAAGAGTGAAAATGGACAAACAGAATGCAATCAGTGTAACCTTCAATTGATGCAAAAACTACCATTCAAAATTGTCACATTTTGTCTCTTGAACAAAAGGTCTATGGAAAATATTTCTGGGGAAAAAAAGTGATGTATGGGATTTCAAATACAAGGATCATCAGCATTTTATGCATCAGTCTCCCTACCAGGGTGATGTCTTCAAAAACGTCTCCAAAAGGCAACTCTCCTTTATATATCTTAGTACTTATTGTACCAGTTATAATAATAAGAGAATAATTTTGGGATACATTTGTGTAGATAAGTTTAGAAATTGTAAGTCAAACAATTCATTAAGTACTTCAAACAATTCATTAAGTGCTTGTAGTGAGTGCAATGAATAGTGTCACTTATTTGTAGTGATATATTGTGCAGTTCTGAATCTATGCAATAGTTTTTTCCTTGCTGTTCAATAATGATTTTTTTATACAACGTATTATTTAAGATGTAGACGCAGAGATGGGGCGTGGCTAAGATGGCTTCTAGGACAGATGCACTGTAATGAGCTCCTCATTGGGTCCGCATACAGTCCTTCCTAATCCTGCCCATTCAGCCGATTTGCCCCTACAAGTGCCATCTGTGGCTGCCCAGCAGTCCACGACTGCCAAAACGAGCTTTCTCCTGCTGGGTGACTGTGAGATCTTGGGACAGCGGTAGTAGAACAGATGGCTCAGAGGTGAGGCCTTCCTGGTCCTGTGGGGCGCGGGTCCTGGCAATGCCGCCGTGGGCAAGCAAAGTGGTGCCGAGGAGGTGGATCTGACGGCCCCCAAAACCCACCTGCCTGACGCTCAAGTGGTCAGCAGAGCGGAGGGCAACAGCCATGATATGCCATGAGGCACTGAGGGAGAAAGGGCTGCCCCGCTTGCCTCCTGGATGACCCACTCTGGTTTAAAGTGAGCGCAGCCTCTGAAGATGGGCCCTGAGTGCACTGAAGTGCAACACAATCTGCGATGCTGTGGCTGGAGAGGAGCTGCAGTTGCAAGATGGCCTGAGACCCAAGTGCCATGAGAGGTGACCAGCACCACACTACACTCAGACCACACACAGTAGTGAGTGTGGAGTCCAACTAACCTGGGGACCCTTTTATCTTCGAGGAGCCATTAACAGGGATCCTACATCCCTTCATACTCACAACTGCAGCTCACAGTGCCACGACACAGCAATATGGTGAAGCACAAAGTTGCCAAGCTCTTCCTGCATAAGTGCTCAGAACCGTTGCCCCCCAGCCATCGCACCTTGGCCATCATGCAACAACTGATGGCAACTTTCCACATGCACTTCTCCCAATTGCAAAAAGTCCTACAGGCCATTCAGGATACCAAGACATTGTTAGAGGACAAGATTGACACAGTTTCTCAGGATATCAATCTCCTTTGAGCCAACCATTGCAAAGTGACCGACAGAGTTGAGGAGGATGAATCTTTTTTAGGCACCCTGAGGCCAACTGTGCAGGAACTACAGGAACAAATGAAACTGTTGAGCGAGTAAGAGGCAATCTTCCATTGCAGAGTGGAAGATGCAAAAGGGTGCTCTAGGGGCAATAATATCTGCTTCATGGGCTTCCCAGAACAAACAGAGGGGACGAGCACTGAACTTTTCATTGAGAAGTGGCTGATCGACACAGTACTGGTTAACAAGGTCCCAAAGATTTTCTTGGTCAAAAGGGAACACAGGGTACCTGGCAGACAGCACCCTCCGGGGGCCCTTCCAAAACCAATTATCACCAAGTTCCTCAACTACTGTGACCAGGATTTAATACTCCAATGATTTGGAGCTCATGGGCCCTGGAGATTAAAGGATGACACCATCAGTGTATTCCTGGACTTCACAGCCGAGGTGCAGAGGCATCGAGGATCTTATGCTTAAGTGCAACAGTGTCTCTGCAACCAGAACACTAAATATGCATTGATGTTCCCAGCAAAACTCAGAGTAAAAGACCCACATATTCTCCACACCTAAAGATTCCTTGACATGGATGCAAGACAAAGGCTTAACACAACCATTGACGTAGGGGACTGCGGCTGGTGACTGGCTGACACCTTAACCCCTGCATCTGTCATTATAACGTAGCCAGAACCAAACCAACCAAAACCCAGGTGGCAGAGGAGCGAGCAAAGGTTTGGCAGGAAGCCACTGAGTACTACACAGACTCCTCCAATGTCCTCAGGGAGGATCGCCAAATGAACTCTTGACACTGGCACAGGTAGCTACCGCACTTCATCAATGGATCTCAACAAGGGACCTGAGGTCACACCACGCACGGACAGCCACACTTTACTATACTGCAGAAAACATATCTCAATGAAACTAAGCTACATAAACTCAAGTCCAAATGGTGAGGGCAGGTCTATGGCAGAACCTCATTAACATACGCCCAGGAAGTGTTAATCTGGGTTGCACCGGGAGTTCCTTCTATCAAGGAGCACTGCAGTGCGGATGCGGAGGCAAACATGTCATACTGGAAGGCCAACCAGATGGGTTGCTCCTGACACCAATGGGTCTTTATGTGCCTAAAGCCTAATCATGATCAAAGAGAATTCCTTGAAGCGCTCACCCCTGCACTTTGTCGCGCCACTCCTTACTTGTGGGGGGGAAGACTTCAACTGTGTATTAAATGTTAACCTGGACATGCCTCACCCCCCACTGCACCGAGCACTGAGCAGAAGGATGCCCCAGTACCTGGCTCCTTGCTCCAGGACAGGGGGTTCCACGACCTTTGGCGGCTTAATCAACACCTAGACCATGAGCATTCCTTTTACTCTTCACGCCAGGATCGACCTGATACTGGGATCTGCCTCTTTAGGGCAGACACTCAAGCGATCAGAATATCTAGCACACACTTTAGCTGGCCACTGCCCACTGCAGTTCACACTACCTTTATCTCCAAATGGGGCCTGCAAACCGAGGTGTTAATGGACACTCCATTCAGGGAAGAGCTCTCTGCATACATCAAGATGTACTTTCACCACAACAAAGACACCGTCTCCTCTCATGCCATGAAATGAGATGTCCACAAGGTGGTGGTGAGGGCCCACTGTCTAACAGATACTTGGCGAATAAGGCATGTACTGCACAATGAACTAATGTCCCTGGAAAGAGTACTTCATCCCCTAGAATGGGAGGGTGCAAATCTGTGAACCGAACTGGATCGTCTACGGGACCTCTGCAGAAAATACAAGTAGGCGGCAACGTGACTAAGCAGACATGACTACAAAAACTACCTGACCAGGCTCCATGCTGAGGGTGACCGCTCTGTACAATTGCTCGCGTGGCTCACTCGCAATGACCATAACAGACCCCAATTAGAGCCATTAGGCTTCGAGATGGCTCACTGGCCACTCCTCAAGCGGCCATTAATGATACCTTCAGCAGCTATTATCTCATGCTACATGTCGTGGCTCCAGCCCCACCCCTTCCTGGGTGCTCTTCCTCTGGCTTGGCTTTCTCCACTACAAGTGACCGAACTTGACAAACCCCTCTGACTCAAGGAGATTAGGACTGCTGTAGCTCAGGCAGCCCAGAACAAAACACCAGGCGTGGATGGCCTACCAGTGGAATATCATTCCACATATTCCACGCTCCTTACCCAACCTTTGCTGGAATTGTACAATGAAGCTTTGACCCAGGGTTGGCAGCCAGACCCTCTGCGCGAAGCACTAATAGTGATTCTCCCCAAACTGGGCCACAATGTACTTAACGTGTGGTGATACAGGCCATTAACCCCTTAACCTTGACTGTAAGGTACTGGGTAGGATCCTTGTGAACAGGATTCTCTCTCTGATTGGAAGACTGATACACGAAGACCAATCAGGATTCATCCTCAGATGTAGCACTTTTCTAAACGCCAGACGCCTTCTGAGGGTTATTCGAGGCACTCCACAGACTGCATATGGTCGGTTGGCAATATCTTTGGACATTGAAAAGGCTTTCAACACCCTTCAGTGGGACTTAGCATCCTTACGTGGCATGGGCTTCAGCCAGGGATTTGTGAAATGGGTTGGCATTCTGTACACTGATCCCCTAGCCAGAGTAAAACTGGATGCTTGAAATCTGACAGTTTCCCAATATGCAGAGACATTAGAAAGGGGTGCCCACTCTCACCTCTACCTTTTACTATAGCAAAAGAGCTACTTGCTTGCTGTCTGCACCTTCATGCACGGCAATGGGGGATTCGGGAATTAGATACATATCAAATTGTATCGCTCTAGGCTGCCGATGTGCTGATATTTGTATGTGATCACAAGGCCTCACTACCTGACTTGATCATTCTCCTAGACACCGTTGGCGATATATTTTGGCTCCGGGTAAACTGGTCAAAATACTGTCTGCTCACTCTTGAGGGCAACAACTGTGACCCATTGATTATAGTGGTGCCATGAATCCTTCATATACCTGGAGATATAAATACATCCCTCTGATGATGCCTTACAGGATGGCAATCTAGGCTGCGCTCTCCGCTCCATCTGTGGGTCACTCCCTTTCTGGTGCTCTCTGCCACTTTCCCCACTAGGACATGAGGCAATAGCTATGATGATTATCCTCTCCAGACTGCTGTATTTTTTTGCTGCACTGCCAATAGTAGTGCCAAAATCTTTTTTCCAGGACTTCAATGACATGATGCTGGAATTGTTGTGGGGGAAAGATTGCTACTGTGTTGCCTTGGCCATGACACAGCTCCTACTCACAGAGGGAGGCCTAAGTATGCTTAATTATGAGTTGTACTATGCTGAGGCACAACTACAGTGGCCACTGCGCTGGGTTGGTGAGCTCCCCAGTGGGGAATGAACAATAGCCCGTGAGGACATAGGCACGACTGGTGTATACACTTCACTGTCGGACTGCACAAATCCACTGCTGAAGGAATTTAACTTGCTGATGACGGCCCAAACATGCTGGCCCCGGTTCCTTCAAGGCAAATCCCCCATTCCTCCCTACTGCTACCTACGTCTGATTACCCAGGTACCTGGCAACCAAGCTTTACTCTGCATCATGACCTATCCCCCTGGACCGCAGCAGAAGTGGTAACTGTAGGGTACTTCTTTAACAAAGGTTTGTTCATGTTGTATGTGGGCATTATGGAAACATGCGCCATGGAACCAGGGCAGGAACTTCCTCACATTCCATGTCATTCACCAATTGGTGAGGGACACCTGGGGCAAGGGCGAAGTGGAACCATCGCAATCAGCCATTACACACACAATGCTCGTGGGGACTGGTCAGAAACATGCTATCTCACTGAGTTATGAAACCTTGACAGCGTGCACCCTCGCCAACATGGAGAATGCATTCAACCACTTGAACACAGTCCTTCCACAGCAGCTGGTACCGAAAGCATGGGTGTGAGCCCTTCTACAAGTGAAAGAGGTCTCACGTAACCCTAGATTACATTTCACCCAATTCAACTATCTGCACCAGACATACTTAGCCCTCCAACACATTAAGCACATGTTTCTCACAGCTCCGCCACAATGCTCGCAATGTGGGCTAGCTGATGTGGGGTTTTACCATATGGGGTGGGACTGCCCCCCTGCAGTAAACCTAGGCAGATATGACCCTCGCAATAGCGGAACTGGCGAACCACCAGTTCACACCCACCCCTGAATCGTGCCTTCTCGGAATTCACCCTAAAGCCAAGGAAGACAAGCAGGTACGGAGGTTTACCAACCTGGCATTCATCTTGTTCAAAAGACAAAAAGAGATGCAGAGGAAGGCACCCTCAGCACCAGATACTTCCAAATGGCTCCAGTCATTACTGCAATGGGCTGGTGGGGAGACTAGGGTACTCCACTCATTGCAAGACGGAGGATTGGCCTGTGTGGGTGGTGGGAGCTGGAACGCGTTTATGGTAAATATTGAGGCCAAGAACGATACTCGTCCTCCGTTGAAAGGCCACATTCAAACTCATATGCGCTACCATACAGTTGAATGCGCCCATACACCCATGATAAGAGCAGTACTCTAAACACCATAAAGACATGGCCTTGGCATGGGAACACCGACTCACGCTCAGACATCCCCTTTTTGTAGTGTCTACACTCTCCTCCAGTCACATGAACACACAACCCTCTCCACCCATATATGGCTGTAGAATCTTATCCCCACTCCCCTCTTATGAACCAAAATTATACTTTTGGAAAATGTATGCAGTCATGTATTGATCCTGTTTACTCCTAAGTTAAGCACTCACTGACCATTTTGAGTTCTGTAATGTGATTGTCACATCTTCATCAAAAGGAGCTACCCTCTCTCCCTTCCCCCCTCCTCTCCCTATGGTTTTGCAGTTGTTGTATGTTAATAGAAAACAATGAAAACAGATTTGAAAAAAATAAATTGTAGAAGTAAAGAGTTGAGAACACAAAAAAGGGAAAATAAAATGTTTTACCATAAAGGGATATACTGTCAAAGCATAAGTAATGTGCACTGTTCTGTTTCTGGAAATGTAATACTAATTTATATTTATGTTCTTTTTCTTTTTCAACAGTGGTTGAAGTTATATCTGTTCAGTTGTTCAGTATAATTGTAGCACCATGTGAATATTTATTGGAGGTGCTCTTGCAGAGGGTCTTCTTGCACAAGGAGCACTTGACATGCTTTGCCACTATTTAATACTCCTTACTCCCTTTACTGAGGGTTGGTCTTCTAACAAACTATGTTTATCAGGATGTGGCAACTTATCCTCACTGACAACAGATGGCAGTTGATTGGCAAATGATGGGAAAAGCGCCAAAGATTAATACAGAGAAAGAAAAGAGGAGGTGCTAAACTGATAAGAGGGTTTTATTTTACAATTTTATGATTGTTTTTTTCCCCACTGTTCAAGAATGAAACGCTATACAGTACATTCATTGCGGTGTACATGTACAAAAGCCGAGAACAGTAAATAAGGGAAAAGGAAATGGTTTACTATAATGTCAAATGCCTTTAGAGCATAATAACGAAGTATGGCTTTATATACAATATGAACTTATGCAGTGCAGAAAATAAAAATGTATCAAGCGATTTTGCAAAAGTAATACCAACATATTTCTGTTCTATTTCTGTTTAAATACATCAATGACAGTACCTACTGAAGTAAAGTAATTTCTTAATTACTTCTTTCCCACTACTTCTAAGAAGAAAACATATAACAGTATAAAACAAGATAGAGTTTGATACAGCCATACAAACTCTACACTGATAGAGGCACCAGCACTTGCAGTCACCTACTCGTTCAGCCACCCACAGACCCACTCAGTCATTCATATAATTAGGTACATATTCTTTCACTTATAAATACATCTACTACTACATGCCGTCACTTACCCATACAGATAGTCACACACTCACTTAGGCCCATATTTATACTTTTTTAGCGCCGCATTTGCATCGTTTTCTTTACGCAAAATCGGCGCAAACTTCCAAAATACAATTGTATTTTGGAAGTTTGCGCTGCTTTTGCGCCAAAAAACGACGCAAACGCTGTGCTAAAAAAGTATAAATATGGGCCTTAGTCTCTTATACATCAACTCACAGACGCACTCAGTCACACATACAGCTGCTCGCACACCCAGTCACTCTACCATTTAGCCACTCATACTCCCAGTCACTCACTCATACAGCCACTCATCATCACTAATTTATACACCAACTCACACGCCTAGTCACTCACTCATACAGCAACACACATACCCAGTCACTCACCCATAGAGCCACTCACTCACAGTCTCAGTCACTCACTCATACAGCCACTCATCCACCCATTTACTCACTCATACAACCACTAGCAAAGCCACTCAGTTATCCATACAGCTACTCTCCCACCAAGCACTCTCCCATTCAGCCACTCACACTCCTAGTCACTCACTTATACTACCACTCATGCCCCTAGTCGGTCACCCACACAGCCACTCACGCTCCTAGTCACTCACCCATACAGCTACTCACACACTCAGTCACTCACCCATCCAGCTCTCATACTCATGTCCCCAACCATTTATTCATGCACCTACTCATACAGCCAGTCACTGACTAATACAGGTACTCACACAGCCACTCAATCACTGATACAACCACTCACATACCCAGTCACTCACTCATACACCCAGTCACTCACTCATACAGCCACTCACACTTCCACCCATGTACTCACTCAGACAGCAACTCACACACACAGTCTCTCACCCATACAGCCACTCACACTCTCAGTCACTCACTCATACAGCCACTCATGTCTCCCCAGTCAGTCATTCACAGGCACTCACACAATCATTCATACAACCACTCAAAGTCCCAGTCACTCACTTATACAACAACATACACAGCTAGTCACTAACCTATACAGCCACATACACTCTAAGTCACTCACTCATACTGCCATTCACATCCACAGTCAGTCACTCACACAGCCACTCACACAGTCACTCACACATACAGCCACTCACTCCCCCAATAACTCACTCATCAAACAACTAACACAGTCAGTCACTAACCCATACAGCGGCTCACACTCCCAGTCACTCACTCATGGAGCAACTCAAACACCCAGTCACTAAACTCTACAGGCATTCACTCTCCCGGTCAATCATGCATGCAGCAACTCACAGACCCAGCCACTCACCCATACTGCCATTCATAGTCCCAGTCACTCAGTCATACAGCCAATGCACTCACTCATACAGGCTCTAAAACAGGCACTCAGTCATCCAAACTGCTACTCTCACACCCAGGCACTCACCCATTCAGCCACTCACACTCCCAGTCCCTCACCCATACAGCCACTCACACACTCAGTCACTCACCCATACAGCTCTCATACTCTTAGTCATGCACTCATACAGCCGCTCACATCCCCAATCACTTATGCACACACCTACTCACACACCCACTCAATCACTGATACAACCACTCACAGATCTTGTCACTCACCCGTACACCCACTTATACACCCAGTCACTCACTCATACAGCTACTCCCACTCACTCAATCATACAACCACTAATATAGCCACTCAGTCACCCATACAGCTACTCTCACGCCCACTCACTCACCCATACATCCACTCACAGTCATTCACTCATACTGACCCTCACACTCCAGGTAGTGGAGAAGTGTGGCTCAATGGTTAGAGCGGCAGACCCTGAAGCAGAGATCTGGCTCAAGACCAGGGTTCAAGTCCCGCTTCGGCAGGTCTTGGGCTCAATTCCCCTTGACCAGATAATTCTCGCCTCGGTGCCTAATCTAATTCATGGGTCCCACTCTGCAACTCTGGGCAATAGCTTGCTTAATCTCCACAACGGCCCCAACAGCACTTGGATGCCTGGCTTCACCCTGGGGGTGCTCAGGAGTGGGCGCCTCACAGGGAAAAGCCAGGAGGGGTTCCATAGCGGTATGAGTACAGCGCCTTGAGACCCTAACGGGTGAGTAGTGCGCTATACAAGTGCTAATTTAATTTACTCCCAGTCACTTACCCAAAAAGCCACTCACACACCTAGTCACTTACCCATACAGGCACTCACACTCACACTCTCAGTCACTCTCTCCTACAGCCATTCACATCCACAGTCAGTCACTCACTCAGCCACTCAATCACTGATACAGCCACTCACACATCTGGTCACTCACCCATACAGCTGCTTACACAGCCACTCACTCTTTCTTAAACATGCACACACAGTTTATCTTTTTTAGCCATGCATGGTGGTTCTAACAAGAACCTTCTTTTCCTTATTTTTCAGATCATTTTGTTTTTGTTTTTTAACCTTTCAATTTTTTTTTCATAAATGAAATGGCAACTGGCAAAAAAATCATTAACTGCAAAAACTCAAACAATGGGGGACAAGTGGCATGAATACATACAAAAATAACATCTGTGAATATTT
The DNA here is from genome assembly GCF_031143425.1 of Pleurodeles waltl. NCBI lineage: Eukaryota > Metazoa > Chordata > Amphibia > Caudata > Salamandridae > Pleurodeles > Pleurodeles waltl. The sequence goes on along the minus strand of NC_090436.1, from coordinate 885,085,434 downwards.
GCTGTCTCCAAAACATCGGCAACTGGTTGTTCGCCTACTGTAAGGACTTCATTACAAGCCAAACAAAATGTCCGCATTCTTCTAAGTTCTGGGGACTTTTTTAGCAGATGTTGCTCCACTTTGCTTGGAATTCATTCTCCCACAATAGCTGGTGTGGCACTACAAGTGGATGGTTCTGCAGCACTTCGCTCCCTCTGTACTCTTGCCAAGTGCTTACCGTTGAGGCATCTTCAAATAAGACACCATGCTTGTAGTCCCACAAGAATATTTCTTAGAAGTCGCCCTTGAAAGACTCTTTTGCATAATGAGCTCTTTACCTGCTTGGCCACTGTATTTTTCTCCCCAAAGGGGATTCCCAAGCAATTGTTTGCCGCTTTGGTGGGGGTTCTTCATCCAACGAGCTCTCCTGTTTAGGGCGTGACTCCTGCTTCTCTCTTCCTCTAGATGCCATTTTATTTATTGAATAGAACACAAAAAAACTCAAGATGAGGAGCAGCAGTAGTCAAAATAGAGGACAGCTCCAGCGATGCTTCCAATATCTCCACTGGAAATGTGAAAAAGAGAAAAATGAGAGGGTTCTTCCTTAGAAGGTTATTGAAAAGTATCTTGTCCAATGAAATCTCTTTCTTAGGTAATCGCACAATATTCACAAATGCCAGCATCGTCGTAAATACTGGCATAGCCATGAATATGGGAAATGGAATAAAAAAGTGTTAAACAATAAAATTACTAACAGAAATATCAGTTTATGCACTATATTAGTAAACTACTGATTTCAAACATTCATTGCAATATGTATATATGTATGTAGTACACTTTTTGAAAAACATGCTAAATTCATGAATATCTGAGATACCGAAATATATTTAATGCAACATTCCATGGCCAGTTTATGAATAATAATAAAAAAAATAACAAAAATACAGTAAGCCAACTACTACATAAAGTCCTCGTTGAAAGAGTTTGTATCCCTGCACTTTTGAGCAAAATATCATATATACTGATACTTCAACATAGTAAAGTGACCTAGAAACCCCACCTGGTACACATTAGTGGTATGAATCCCAGGATCCCATATTTCCCAGGGAGATGAACAGCTTACTATAACACATACTCAAGCAAAGCATAATTCCCACCTGTTTTAGACACACGTTGTTGATGCTTGAAAATATCGCCACAAAAAGAAAGAACCACTTACTTGTGTAAAAACAAATAAGCATACTAACATGTTACACATAGCCAAATCAAAGCAACTATGTCACTATTCTTCCCTGCTCTAACTGGGATTCAATTCTGTGCATCTCTGATTATGGGCACACACCTCTGCAGTGCATTAACTAAATGACGGATGTTATACTTAGGATGTAAAATGCAAAAAAGAGGTAGAAATTCACTTAAAAAACAAAGGTTACAGGGAAGTTATAGTTAGGAAATAGATTATAAAAAAGCTTTAGGAATTAATTGAAAAAAACAAAGGGTACAGGGACGTCAGAGTTAGGTACTACATTTACTCACACAAAACCACAAAAATTCAGCAGTTATAGTTACCAGACCTAACTATAACTTACGTCTCCACACAGCACTGCTTATGACCTTATATATTACATCACTCATGACATGGTCAGTGACATCACTGAGGACATCACTGATGACATCATCCACCTAATGACTCACATCACGTCTCATGCCCCAATACAAACCTCTCACACACCCACTCAAGCACACACAACTAGTCACATATCCATTCACACATTCATACAAATACACACAAAACCACTCACTCGTTGCAACATGTACTCACTCGTCAGTTCCTTACTCATATTGCCAATCACACAACAACTCACTTACCCATACAATTAATCAGACACCGACATATGCACCATACAGCCATTCAGAGAGCTACACAGCCACCTACACAGCTAATACTATCTTTACTTGTTCCCGTATACAGCTACTGAGAAATCCACTCACACACCAACTTACTCAGCAGCACAGCCACTCAGACACCCAGTCATACAGACATACAGCCACCCAGACACTGAATCACTCCCTCATACAGCTACTTCTATACCCACTCAATCACCCTTACAGCAAACAACACAACCACTCACTTATCCACACAGATATTCACAAACCCAGTCACTCAGTCATATACAGTATATACTAACATATGTACTCACTCACCTATACAGTCACTGATACAAGTACATAATCACCCATACATTCAGTGACACACTCATTTAATCATGCAGACAGTCACTGACACACCCACTAACTTGTCCATACAGAAAATCACACAACGTCTAACTCACCCAAAGAGCCACTCACACAGCCACCCACTCAGCCATTGAAGCACTCAAACATGCACGTACTTACTACTACAGCTACTCATAGAACAACTCACTCACACATATACCTACTCACACATCCACTCGTCACCTAGAGAGCCACACATAAATCCACCCACTTGGTAAAACAGCTACTAAGACAACCATTCACCCAACTGTACAGCCACTCACATACAAATGCAGACAGTCACATATCCAATCAGATGATATACATTACAAATAGTATCACTGATCAGTATTACTGGAAGAATCCTAATGTAACTGTCAAATGGAAGCAATTGCGGGCAGGAAGAGATGATTGCTATTCCCGATCCAGAAGCAGCAGAGAGAGAAGCCATGGACACTGCGGAGTGCCCCCGGGGGACAACCTAGAATCTGTTGTTGGTTCTAATACTCCAGCACAAGGACTTCTGCGTCACTGAAGTGGCCAAAAAGGCATCAGACCTAACAGGAGTAGTCAAACTCGGAAGGAGGGCTGCGGACGACGAATCGACCAGAGTCGTGAAGGAGATCACAGCGTCAAAGATGCGGAGTAGCAAAGAAAGCAGCAAGTTGCACCTTCTCATCACATTCCAGGGGGAACATGGCTATCACAGGTATGGTTCCGACGCTATGGAACGTTGAGCCAAGTAGAAGGGTAGGGGGGTGGAGGGAGATGGGGAGGTCTAGGCACAGGGTGCATGCAGTTGGTGCAGGAAAGGGTCTCACGTACCTAAAAGAGCACGAACACCTGGTGGGAAAACAGGGAGCACTACCCCTTCACTCTCATAGGCTGAACTCTGCTCAGGCCTCCAGGCAAAGGAACAGCCTGCTGCTCCTAAATTGTATTTATCACATGGACGTTTTGGTGCTTCTGTTCCTGGGTCCCTCTAAGAATACCCCCCCTTGTTACCTATAACTCTGGATGTGGATACCTTAACTGAGTACCTGTTTCTGTCTGTTACTCCCGGAGGCCCAAAGCCCACAGAGGGTGGTCCCAGATGTCAGCGGGTGGCAACCTGAGGGAAATGAAAAGAGAGAAGACTAAAGTGAACACTGAGTGTAAGGCTGTGACATAACACCCCAATACATTATAGCAGGAAATCGTCCAAGAACCAGTTAAAAAAAATAAAGGAATGTGTGGCACTGCGAACTGAGTTGTGTGTCAATTCTTTGCTGAGCTCTTAGGACTCACATCAGTATCAACCTCTGTCCCAGTGACAGTAACCTAAGCAATACCTTAGTATGTATCTCTTGTAAATGTTATTTCCATAATTACACAGTCTGGGTGGTGTCGTCAGTCATGTCAAATTGAGTACCTAACTATAACGTCCCTGTAACCTTTGTTTTTTTCAGTGAATATATGTGTGTAGGTGTGTGTGTGTGTGTGTGTGTGTGTGTGTGTGTGTACCAAGCATTTCAACCATAATTGATATAATCTTAATTTATATATTATCTTTTCTTGTTACTTTTTTGTTTTTTAGATAAAGGGGGCACCTTAATTGTTTTTCATTTTCTTTTAGTTACTAGAATACCCAATTGTATGTCAAGCCACAGAGGCTATTTTTATGCAATGGTTCTTTTATTGCTCCACTTGCAGCAGCAACAACAGAGGGAACCTTTAGAACATTCTAACAGTCTATGAAATCCAGGATTTCACAGCTCTTTTCCTCCTTTCTTTTGTTGCTGCTGATCACATAATAACTAACACTACAATTGATAAGTATTTTACAGAGTAATTGTGAACTTTGATAACTATTAGATAAGCTTAATGTTATGATTACTGTTATGTTTATGTTTGTACTGTTATGTTTTCATATTGTTGTTCAATGTGTCTAAATGTATTTACTTGGAGGGTGGGAGATTTTTTTAATGTTTTTTCGGTTTCTACTCATTTTAAATAATTAATTTGCTACTGGTGTTGAATAACTATTTTAGCCATGTTTTAGACATGTTGTTTTAAGCTAACTAGGCCTGCTGCTGTGCACTTTAACCCGGTTACATTTTTTTCAGCATTGCTTTATTTCTCTAGCAATAGCAACATTTGCCATGTTGTTTTATATTCTTTATCTCATTGTACTTTCACCTAGGAAAGAATTGGGTTCTTAGTAGTACATTTATTTCACTTTGTGCTTTCGCCAAGGCTACAGTCCGATAAGGTTGCCAACAAACGTGGTATGCTGTGTCTCCAACATTCACAGAAAACACACACTCATACGTGGGGACCAATTCTTAGAATGTCAGTTGTTTTATTATAAAAACACCCCTTTTGTCCCAGGCACATTAGAGGGAGATTCCAGCCAGATGACCATGACTGTATGCTGATTCCTGATCGCTTCGCTGCAGCTACTTGTTGAGACAGCCGGACCCCAGATCCACATGGGGACGGTGTCTCTCTAGACTACAGGCTTCTTCCTCCAGGTCTGAGGGATGGTGTACCCCCAGGGGGGAAACCCAAAGGGCAGATTAGACTTAGGGCCATATTTATACTTTTTGACGCAAAACTGCGCTAACGCAGTTTTGCGTCAAAAAAATTAGCGCCGGCTAACGCCATTCTGAAGCGCCATGCGGGCGCCGTATTTAATCAATGACGTTAGCCGGCGTTAGCCGCCGGCGCTGCCTGGTGTGCGTGTAAAAAAACGACGTACACCAGGCAGCGCCGGCGTAGGGGGATATGAGGCTTGGGCGTCAAGAAATGGGGCAAGTCAGGTTGAGGCAATTTTTTCGCCTCAACCCGATTAGCGCCATTTTTTCCGACTCCCAACCCCCATAGAAATGACTCCTGTCTTAGCAAAGACAGGAGTCATGCCCCCTTGCCCAATGGCCATGCCCAGGGGACTTCTGTCCCCTGGGCATGGTCATTGGACATAGTGGCATGTAGGGGGGCACAAATCAGGCCCCCCTATGCCACAAAAAAAATGAAATAAAACACTTACCTGAACTTACCTTAATGTCCCTGGGATGGGTCCCTCCAGCCTTAGGTGTCCTCCTGGGGTGGGCAAGGGTGACAGGGGGTGTCCCTGGGGGCATGGGAGGGCACCTCTGGGCTCCTTCAGAGCCCACAGGTCCCTTAACGCCTGCCTTTTGCGGGCGCTAAAAAACGGCGCTATAAATCCGACGCACATGCCTCGGAGTCGATTTTTTAGACGGGAACGCCTACCTTGCATCTCATTAACGCAAAGTAGGTGTCCACGCAAAAAAATTACGCAAACTCCATGGACTTTGGCGCTAGACGCGTCTAACGCCAAAGTATAAATATGGAGTTAGTTTTGCGTCGGAATTGCGTAAAAAAAAAACGAACGCAATTCCGGCGCAAACGGAGTATAAATATGCCCCTTAGTACGCTGTGCTCAGACATAACGTAGGTAGGAGAAAAATATAAATCACTCCTAGTGACAGTGTGGTAGGATTATTCTTGTGTTTTACTCTGTTCATCACCTGCTTGCTTTTATTGTGTTTTATCATCCTAGTTATTGCAATACATACCTTTCTATCTAAGATGCAGTTACTTCCATAATTCCTTCTTGAACTATAGTCTGCCTCTGTTGTCTTTGCCTTCATGAGACTCTTTTGGTAACTGAGAGAAAGGGATGGGATCTGATTGGCCACTATTCCCCTGAGGAGTCTTCTTGTCATGCGCCCGGTAGCCACAATCATCTCGGCCAGAGATGAGGTGCTGCTAGTTAGCCGGAGAACACGGATTAGGCTGACAGGTGTCATGTGGTGTGGAATTATACCCAGTAGCCACAATCCAGGTGATCCTGTCTCCCAAATACAGTAGCCTCATTAGCATAATGCCACCAATGTTTAGTCAGGCACTAATATTTGGATTCACCTAGTATCTCTGTCTCATTTAAGGCTAAAGACACCTCAATACTATATACAGAGACGTCCGTGGTATTGAGGATTTCGTCCTCAGCTAAATAGGTAGTACCTATCTTAAACTGTAGGTTGTTCATGCTTGAACCTTAAAAGGACCAATCCCTACTAGGTGTCCTAATCTCTGACCACACAAATACCATTAAAATGGTGAACCTACAATAGGAAGCAATTGCAATAAATATGCGACCACCCCTTCCTTCACTTTTATTGGCAAATGGCCTAACGGCCCAGAGGGGTCCAGTTACATGTGTTGTTGAGGCTCATCCAGCCTATAGAACAGAAATGTTTTATTCTTGGGTCACCTTTCCAGCAGTAGATGGGAACACAAATACATTTCATCACTATACACCTGCAAACATACCTGCACAGTACAGAGTTTATGCATATATAGAAATACCTTTATCTTATCAAGACCTTAACAACTGGCTTGATTGCCCCTACCACATACAATATTACATGTTAGTTTAGGTTCTCTGAGCAATGATGGCCCAACCTGGGCTTTATTGGCCATATATACACCACAGCCTGATACAGCGACCTTAGCGGTGGCTGAGGTTTGACGCTTATATATAGAGCGCACAACAATATACAGATTATTGGTACAGTTTGTCATGCAAACATGAAATACTAACTCAGCACATGCTGCCCCAGTACAAGAACTTGCAGACATGCCAGGCATTAACCCTGCGACTTTACATTCGATCATGGGTAAGCTACTCACCAAGCAGGGAGGAAATTCTGTTTTGGTTAGCTCAAAAAATAAATGCAGTTTTTCCACATACAGGACCTCAGGATAAACATAGAATTCTCACTATGTGCTTGCCATTCAGGATGGTTCCCACAGTCAATAACTGCAATACATGGGGCATGGTATTTGCCACGTTCTATACTATCGCACACGGTACACCAACACTTGCCAATCTTCCAGAGGTGTGAAAACAAATTCAAGATGAATACAGGGCTGCCCCGGCCCTGGATTTGGGGATGCAATTAATGACTAATTTCACCACAATATCATCAATATTATTAAATAATGTCAAAGGGGAAGCAGTTGCACTAGCAGTGAGCATGGGGCTCCGTGACCTTCCTCCACAGGATCAAGTACGGGAGCTACCAAAGATTATCACAGAGGCCTATTGTCACAGTGCCATTTCCGCAGGATCTGCACGCTGCTGACCAAAAGGCCCACCTCCCGGTGTCACCAACTCAGAAAGCTATCAGAGCGCAGAGTATTGATGAAGCCAGGTGAGGAGAAGGGAATTAGTGTAGGGAACTGCAGGGAGGGAGATCTGAAAAGAAAATGGTTAGGACAAATATGCATATACTCTTTCATAACAGTATAAACTCACCAATAGACTCTGGAACAAAGGCGTCTCTGTGATATCGGATTGAGACCAAATGTGAACTGGACGTAGCCCCTTCTTTGAATCATGGAACAAGAATGAACTGCAATCTCTGTACCTAAAGATGGCAAGAGCTTTGGACTATGATCATACTCTGAATATTAACCATGTAACAATTATGCTTTCATAACATAAACTTTCTATCTCAGCCTAGAAATGCACAAAGATTAAAATATGTATCTCACATATTGTACTTCTCAAAAAACAATGAAACTACAGCTTGCTTTTCTCAAACACTTTCACATTTGCAACTGAGGCCTGAAAAGTTTTAATTGAACTTGAAGCGCTTTGATCATCATGCATGAAGCGCTTTACTCATTATGCCAGGGGCGCTTCTACTTTTTTTGTCTGAAGCGTTTTGCTCATTGTGTCAAGGGGCACTTTACTCGTTTTGTCTGAGGCGCTTTGATCGTCATGCCAAGGGCACTTTACTTGTGTGGCCTGAAGCGATTTGATTGTCATGCCAAGGGCGCTTTACTCGTGTGGCCTGAAGCGCTTTGATTGTCGTGCCAAGGACGCTTTCCTTGTGTGGTCTGAAGCGTTTTGATTGTCGTGCCAAGGGTGCTTTCCTCGTGTGGCCTGAAGCGCTTTGATTATCGTGGCAAGGGCGATTTCCTCGTTTAGCCTGAAGCACTTTGATTGTCATGCCAAGGGCGCTTTACTCTTTTAGCCTGAAGCGATTTGATTGTCGTGCCAAGAGCGATTTACTCATTTAGCCTGAAGCGCTTTGGTTGTCGCGCCAAGGACTCTTTACTCGTTTAGCCTGAAGCGCTTTACTCGTTGTGCTAAGGGGCACTTTACTTTTGGGAGTAAACAACCCCCTTCAAGATTTGACTCATCAAGACCTTGGAAACAAGGATACTCTGACATGCTGCCACTCTGCCATGAAGGAAATCTGCTTTCTTCAGAGGAACTCCCCACGAGGTCCGACTGCACCGAAGTCTTCAAAATAGTGAGCAATGTGCTTGGGTGTGGCTGGGCTTTATAGGCCTGCCACACCCCAAGATGGCCGCTGCCTCAAAAAACTTGGGAGTTGTAGTCCATTCTTAGAATTGCATTGATATGTGCATCTTGTCCACCAATGTCCTGACCCTGCAGCTACATTAGCTTTACCACAGGGCAGACAACGCTGATGACCACTTCTGGAGCAAGTGGGATGACAAGCGGCGCACATGATGCGTCGCAAAGACACGAAGCAGAGGTCAGGACGGGTCCTAGACCGCGCACAGCCTTATTCCTGACACCTCTTCTAGTATTGGTCGAGATAGTGTGGGGGCCAGAACAGTTAAACCAAAATTTCAAGGCAGATCTAATAAAGGTACTACCAAGCAGGCGCCTGGAGGTTCCAAAGAACACTGGGGAAAAAAAACAACAAACACCTAAAAAAGATAGGGGAGAATCTCTGCATACGGAGACCCCACAAAATAGGTATAACCTTAGAAATAGGGATAATATAAAAATACCAGATATATATCAATATACTGATACACGCCAATCTCATTCCTTTCAGGACTCACCGGAAAAACGCAGTGAGAGAGGCGGGCAGTCAGATCAGCGAACTGAGTTTTTGAAACTGAGAAAGGACTCTCAACGCTCATCTGAAGTTTCAGTTAAAAGAAAGAAGATAAACTTCCCCAACAAAAACCCCAATTTAAAAAGAAAAAGGTGGCAGCAGTTACAATTTGATGTGCCACTCAAGAAGATGGCTTTACTGAAGAACAGGAAGTGAGCACTGGCACTGCTTGACAGCGCAGCAGAGGTCACAATAGTTCACCAGGATCTTCAAGAACATCTGGAGGTGAAAGGAACTGATGACTTCTTTCAGGTTGAGACTACGAGCATGAGTGTCTCCACACCCGAAAGGGTGTACAGAGTAGCTATTCAGTTAGATGGGGACATTGAATGCTGATTGATGCTATTTTTTGGGACCACGTCATCTCCATTTATGATATTTTACTGGCTGAAAAAGATTGGCCACCAGAATTCATCTGCATTCTCCCTTATGGAGAGAATGTGATTGAAAAATCCTTCTCGCCCCTTGTTCCCAGAAAGCTCATTGAAATGCATGCCATTGATTGGGCATTGGCACAGGCACCTGCGTTATATCACAACCATGGAGGATGGGGCAAAGATTCCCCCTATCACGTAATACCAATAAAATCCCAACCGCAACCTCAATACCTAATAAAATATGATGCTAAAGCACCTGTGAGGGAAATCCTCAACCAATTAGAGTACCAAGGTGTGAATAATCCATTATTTTCAGTCGCTAAACCCGACCATTCATGTAGAATAGTCTTAGACTACAGACATTTAAATAGTCACACAAAAACATTTGCCATACAAAATGCACACAGCACTTATGAACAATAGAGTGCGCAGAAAATACAAGACGACCCTGGGTATATCCAACGGGTTTTTCTGCCAAAATATAGCACCTGAAAGTAGGGACCTAACAAGTTTTAGCGCTCTTGGCTCTCAGAACAAATTCTGCCAACTCCCCCAACGGTACAAGAATAGCCCAGGCCTGTTCTTAGCTCTTGCAATATTTATATTACACGACATAGACCCTGAGGCTTTGTAATATGTGGATGACATTTACCTCACAGAAGACGACCTCATGCAACATTTAAGACGGGTAGCCTGCAATGTTGTTGGATTTGCCGAAATCGGCTACAAATTCAATTTAAAAAAATGAAAATAGCAGTTCTTAGTGACCTGTTTCTGGGATACAAATTATCGGATGAAGGCAGGAGCTGTGCGCCCCAATTCTTAGAAAAATGCGCACAACTACAACCTCCAAACACAATAAAAAAGTTCCAGTCAGTGTTGGGCTTTTTAGACTTTGGCAGAACATACATTTCAGATTATGCACAATGCATTAAACAACTGTAGGACTTAATATGTCCTGATTTTAGCAGTACATTTTGGACAGTGAAACCAACAAGTATTCTAAAAGCTTTGCAAAAAGACATGCTAGAAGCAAAACACTTGCATTTCAAGGGACAATAAAAAGCATCTGGTCATCAGAGTAATTGCTAATGGCATTGGTTTCATATATGTGACATTCAATGAGGGTGAGACCGTCCCAATTGCATATAAATCACATTTATATTCCATAGCTGAACAACACTTTGCTACCACTGAGAAAATCCTCACTACTGTCCAGACGGCAGTCCTTAAAGAGAGACCTTTGACCCAGGGGAAGCGCATTATTGTTGTCTCCCCGTTCCAGCCCTAGAGGCTGTTACCAAAGCAAGTGTTCCTAACACTAAAGCACTACATCCACGTTGGATCCAATGGGCAACGTCTCTGACAGCCACTAAAGTTGATTATGTCTTTGACTCCAAATTACAGACAAAAGAATTCTTACAATATGAACTTGAGTATCCAGTTCCAGCAAATACATTGCCTATCGAACAATATCATACAATATTGTACACTGATGGTTCAGCCCAACCAGCGATAGGAACAAAACATCAATACTCCGCTGCTTGCGCAGTTGTGAGTGGGTACATGAAGGATGGCAAGTTCCATCCACAAAATATTTACACGCAGATTCTGGGAGATTGCATTGCACAACTTGCAGAGCTTAGGGCTCTGGTGATGGCACTGAAACAAACGGATCCTGAGCGGATGGCATTGGTTGTCTGTGATTCGTACTATTGTGTCCAGTCCTTTAATGAATATCTGCATTGCTGGCGCCAAAATGGGTTCAGAGATTCAAAAGGGACCACTGTTAAACACAGACTTCTGTGGGGGAAAGTAGCAGATCTGAAGGAAATGCTACCCAACGTTCATGTTGTACATACACTAGGGCATCAGCGTGTTGGAATACACATTGAAGGCAATACTCTGGCTGACGAAGCAGCCAAATCAGCAGTAGCTATGGCTTCTGTTGCTGCAGTAACTCGTTCTAAGCTAAAAGTGGATGATGAAACACTGGCAGCCATGGCAGCTTCGGCTGATGGCACGCCTTTTCCTAAAGCATATCCTGCTAAATATTCCTACTGGAGGGCAGGCTTGTTTGATGAACAAGTAACAATACCAGGTGTGGGAGTTTGAATAATTCCCAATGAAGAACTAAGACCTGAGCCAATGCTGCCTCCTCTGGAATCAGGGATGTAACAGTAACACCTACTGGATGGATTCCTAAACTTGGGGATCTAGTGCATGAAAAGATTGCTGTGAAAAAGGAATTCGGTCCTTCTTATCGTGCACCGGTTCCAGTCTTGGGAATACACGGTGCTAGAACTGTTATTCTACCACAGCTGCCTGACTCTAAAGAAAATCGCTTTGTCTCCATTGACAATGTCAAGTTACACCATGTTGCCGATCCTGCACAGCAGGCCCAGAGGACTCCTGGGTAGTGCCTGAATCCCTCCCACTACAGACCAGGGTGTTGCCCTACAAGTCTTCAACAGCAACGTTGATACCTCTCAGAGCTTGGGAAGGGTGGAAAATGAGCTTTCATTTGTTCCACTGACAACCACTTCTACAATGATTTCTGCTAATTTGGAGCAATGTTCTACAAATTCTACACAAACGGATATAGTAACTTACTATACATTACCAAGGGAATCTTCAGCAGCTTCTCCTCTTCAAAATACACCTGCAGCATTTGTTTGTATAGATGATGGTTATTTCGCTGATGCTGACGACTTTTCTTCAGACTCATCTGCCTCTACTGCAACAGAATTGTCAAGAGCACGTAAGCCGATACATTGGCTTAAAATTAACTATCTTATTAGGCCATGGATTTATCTGTGGTTCTTATTGACTGTACTTGCCTTTCTCCTTCAGATTGGGGTTGTCATTGTTTTCTTTCTTTTGATGCATGGTCATTTTCTTCCTGAACACTCTACAGTTAACCTGGTGGATGAGGTCTTAAAACCACATTTTTAATCACACAAAATTTGCAGAGACTTGTCTCTAGTGAACATTACAGCCATATCAATTCCCGATGGGATTGCTTGGGACAAAGTATTATTCGATATATATGGGCCTACTGAGGTCATTCAAATACCATATGATTTAAAACTTTCAGTGACTGATGTGATCACACCCGGAGTAGTTTCTGATGATTGGGATGTGAAAACTGTTGATGCTATGATGTCTGATCTGAAGTATTATACAGTATTTGAAAATGATGATGTGTTCCAGTTTAAAGGAAATTATGGAGATATGTTCTATTGTAATTACTATGGACATTATTTCATTCACAGAGCAAGTACCCCAAAGACTATTTTTAAATATACACAATGGGAACACTGTCCAACTCCACCAGTAGGCAGTTCTAAAACATATACTGAGAAATGTGCATATTTTTCTGGGCACAATGTTAAGAATGCTGAGTCATATTATTTTAAATTGCAAGAAATGGAAAGTCAACATGTTTTACTGACAGATACAACATTGATTTACTCTGATTCATTTGTTTCCTGATTGGCTATAGAAGGCTATGAGTACTAGGTGAAGTCAATTGACTTAAAAAGTGTGTGGGTAACAAAAAAATTGGCAAAGAGTAAGGGAAGCTTTATTTAGAGCATGTATGATTTCTCTTCAAATGATATTTTGAAATGAAACAGTACAACAAACAAGCTGTTTAGGCTTAACAAACATTAAGGAATTGAATGCGCCCAGTATTCAGACTCCTGCAAAATTTTACAAATGGCAAATATATATAAACGTGTGTGAAGATCAGCTCAATGAATGGGTCCAGAATGGTACATTTAATATATAATTTTCACGTCCTGGTGGGTGGTTATTGTGGCCTGTAGACACCAATGGGTGCCATACTTGTTTTATTAACTCCTCTGGGGGTTTTAGATTGAATAGGACGGACCCTCGCTATGTGTCCACAGAACACTCGGGTATAGTGACAACCTATAGTCTAGAGAAACTGTGCCAGCAATGGATGAAGGTTTCCTAACTAGATGCTGTCAAAGAACATATAAGTCTCCTGTCCAATAATACAGAGTTACAGGATTTTCTGTTAGGCCCCAGAAGACAACGCAGAAAACGCTTCTTATATGCTGCATATAATGAAATATGGAAGCTTTCCCAACAAGATGCGGCTGCCCAGTTAAGGCAAATAGATCAGGAAAACTTACAGAAAGCACTAGCCATTGTAGATAATGGGATTAATACCTTGTCCGACCAAATATAAACCTTAACTAACATTGTATCCTCAAAAATAGATAGAGTACTGAGTGATGTATCATTTTTGCAACATGGAAAAAGTCAGCTAAGATCCATTATGCAGTTAGGTTGGACACTACAAACATTGAAAGCAGGTTGCGTTCCCTGGCAACATGTGAGCGCAAGGGAGATTTTTTCCACATTTAATTTAACGCGACAACAACAAACAATGGCTAAGAATGAAGCAACATATGTCATGTTGAACATTTAAAAGTTAGAAAAGTTGCTCTTTACTGTGGCTGAAATACCATCTGCTGAATGGCTAATACATGGGATTATAAATCTGCCCATTTCAATACTTCAATTTACATCCTGTTTGAAACACATTACAGTGGGCAGATATGAAAGGCTGGGAGATAGTTGCATACACAAAGTGTGGGAGCTTCCTTTCTTGTACAAATGTTTCAATGGCAAGAAGGAGGTCCTTCTTAGCAGTAGTGAATGCGAGACTTCTGTGAGCCATTCGATGGTTTGTAAACAGCTGTCCTTGCACGGGGCATGTAATGCCTCTGTGGCAAATTTGGCTTGTTATCTGAAGGGAGACCCAGTCCCCTTGATTAGACCTGCGTCCAGGTGCTTTCAAATCAGTGGTAGCTATGCACTCCTTAACAGTGAGAGCTGTTGTGGGATGCGAGCCAGAATAGCTTACGTCGTTTCGATCTCCCAAATTGTTACGTGCTGCGAGAATGTCCTTTTCCCCTCCACGCAGTTTCAAGGAGTAGCAGATGTTTGGCCTCATAATGCTACTTCTGATGTGAATTTTGACAAGTTGAGCAGACTAAAGGCTTTATTTTTTCAAAAACATGTGGCACTTACATCTGCATGCGAGACCTATGCACTGCAGGTGGTGATGTCATCGGAGGAGATTCTGTCCCTTTTAACTACAAACTTTTCGAAACACTTTGATGAACTTGTGGGACAAATATTTAATGTGTCCAGTACTACTGGAATTGCCCACTTTTTTAAAGCTGTTGGTTCTGGTTTTGTTCACACCTTCTCCTCTATATTCAGTTTAATACCATCAGCCATACATTCTATATATTAGAGTGTTTTTGGGGGATTTCTGATTACTTTGGCTATAAGAGGTGGCATTTTGATGTTGCTACTTTTTTGCTCAATGGTTTTCCCGTCACAGCTGAAAGCGCTACCACCAGCACAACTGTGTTGTGAACACATGATGTAGTATTTCAGGAGCACCACTCCTGGAACAACTGGAGTGTAACTGTTCTTTGTCATTCCGACTGGTTTTGGATTTTCGATGCCTCTGGTGCCTCTTCGAATGTGCACTGAACGTTTTTCTACGCAGTGCTTACTTTCATTGGACGCTGATATGTTGATGTTCTCGATGAGGGCTCTTTATCAGACATGCGCATTGAGGATGCGTTTGCTATGGTAAGCTGTTTATGAGTTGCCTTTTATGGATGCCTTGACTCTTAACTCTGTTAAGGGCATGACACGGAATGCTGCTGCCTCAGCTGGAGCTCAGGCTTTGGAACACAAGTGCTCTGTGGCTTTCCTTTTAGATGATCTGGATATTTTACCACCTGCCAAAGTAGAACGTCTCCTGGTTTCAATTGTCCGGGATGTAATTGGCAATTTCCAAAGTGACACTGACTATTGAATTTGGCTTGTACAAATTGTCCTGTTCCTGCCTCTGTGTCTCTTAACTTGTCACTACTGAGTTTTATATATATATATATATATATATATATATATATATATATATATATATATATATATATGTATATATATATATATATATATTTTAGCGTTAGAGTTATTAGATTTAGAAGCTGCATTAGCATAATGAGAACCTACGCAACACTGTAGACCAGTGTTTTGGGATGAAATATTTGTTTGTTTGAGATACTACCTTTTTGAATGTGCCCTTTTTAAGAGATTGCACAGGTAGCAGCAGTTGAAGTCACCCATGTGGACCCATTTGAATGAAACTCTCCCGGGAGTGCTCACGTTTTCATCTGGAAGAGCCTGTATGGTGCAGCCTCTCAAACGCTGTACCTGTTTTCAGTGGCTTGCAATCATAGAAAAGGTTTTGGGTGGCTTCTGGACTATGAGTGGAGATTCCAATCTCACTTGAGTCCAAGCAAGGCCACAAGGAAAGATAGCCGAGTGTGCTGGTCACGCCATATGTGATCAGCACGTCAGCCATTTTTGGTTATTATTATTGCTGATAAAGGAATTAGAGGAAAAGGATTGAGAACAGTCAAACTCTCTGCTCACGTCGTATGTGATGAGCAAGTCAGCCATTTTTTAGATATTGGGAGAAAAAAAATAGGATTAATGTAGGCAACCATTTTATAAGATTGGGATGCAACAAATCAGTTAGATGAATACTGCTAGGAGTGAATTTTGGCAGTTGTAGTCATGTACAAGTGTTATTGAATAAACATTTTCAGAGTTGAGGAATGTTAAAAATATAGTTTTTATTTGAAAGAAAGGATGTCAAATGAACAGACTGTAAATTTTAGATACCCCTGTTCGGAGGAGGATTCCTCAAGAAGTAAAGTGTTCTGAGTAGGAAAACAGGTTGGTTACTCAAGAGGTAGAGGATTTGGCTCTAAAGGGAGCCATAGTGGAGGTTATAGGGACTGTTCTAGGCTTTATTGGCAATACATTTCTGCTGGAGAAAACAGACAAAGAGATTTGGCAAGTGATAAGCCTAAAACAATTGAACAAGTGGGTTGTATATCACCACTTAAAGATGGAGAGAATTCATCTGTTAAGTAAGTAAAGTAAAATAAAGTAAGGAAAGGAGATTAGTTAGCACATCTGGATCTGAAAGACTTTTCTGATCTGGAACCATATCAGAAATATCTTCAGTTCAGATGGAGGGGAAGGATATAGCAATTCAGGAGCCTTCCATTTGATCTGTCCTCAGCACCGTGGTTTTCTATGAAGGTGCTTTATCTAGTCTCAGCATGGCAACATTCGAGAGGCGTGAGAGTGATCATGTATCTGGACGATATTCTAAATACGGGTCAGGACAAGGAGGTTCTTCCAAGGCACTTATGGGTGGCTATGGAATTGTTGGAATCCTTGGAGTTTGTGATAAACAGAAATACATTTTGTTTAATTCTGAGTCATGAAACCCAATTTCTAGGTTTTGTGTGAACACCATTTGGGCTGAGCTAGAGTTACCAAAGGAAAAGTTGAAGGGATTGCAAAAGGAGTTGATATGGATCTTGAGCATGAACGAGATACCTTTGATGGTTTTGGCAAGGATTCTAGGGGCCAGATGTAGCAACTTAAAAATTTGCGAGGTGCAAAGTGCGAGTCCATGCGACTCGCAATTTGCACCTCGCAAATTGGTATGCAGTACGGTGTCTCAGACACCGACTGCAACTCGCTATGGGGTCGCAATGACCCACCTCATGAATATTTATGAGGTGGGTCGCAAATTGCGGCCCCATAGCGAGTTTAGGCACTCGCAAACATGGAGGCCTGCTGTCGTCAGCAGACCTCCATGTTCGTGACTGCTTTCAATAAAGCAGTTTTTTTTTTTTTAAGTGTAGCCCGTTTTCCTTAAAGGAAAACGAGCTGCACTTAAAAAAAAAAACGAAACCTTTAGTTTCGGTATTTTTTCAGGGCAGGGAGTGGTCCCTGGGACCACTCCCTGCCCTGAAAAAATATTTTTGGGTCCATTCACAAAGTGGAAGGGGTCCCATGGGGACCCCTTCCAATTTGCGAGTGGGTTACCATGCACTTGAAGTGGATGGTAACTGCGATACGATTTGCGACCTCGTACGCGGTCGCAAATGGTATTGCATACCACTCAGACTCGCAAATAGGAAGGGAACACCCCTTCCTATTTGCGAGTCGGAAATGCATTTTGCGAGTCGGTTCCGACTCGCAAAATGCATTTCTGCATAGGAAACTCCGGATTGCGTCTCGCAAACGGCAAATTTTGCCGTTTGCGAGTCGCAAACTGTTTCCTACATCTGGCCCTAGGTCTATTATCTTCAACAATGCAAGCAATATTTCCAAGACCCCTGTGCTTCTAGGGACTGCACAGTCTGAAATTGAGGTGTTTGGGAATCAGTTGGTCATAATCTCAGAACATAGTCTTAGATCAAAAGTTGAGGGAGGAGGTAGAATGGTGGCTCAGGAATGCGGAAGCGTGGAATTGCAGGGCTATTTTCGGGGAGGATCCAGAAATAGTAATAGAGTCAAATGAGAGTTTGGAAGAATAGGGAGAGTGATCTGTGGAAATGTATCCACTGGTGGATGCTGGACAGCTCAAGAGAAAAGGTCACATATCAATTGTTTGGAATTGTTGGCAGGTTAATTTGGAATACGTTGTTTTACTCAGGGAAGGATGAAGTGTTGTGTGATGCCATGCACGGACAACATGTCAGCAGTGACATAGATCAACAAGATGGGCGGCCAAAAATCCAAGAGCTCGTCAGATTTAGCAAAATAATTTTGGGAATACTGTTTGAGCAGAAGGATTTTGGTTGTGGCATAGCATATTCCAGGTCTAAGCAATTTTGTAGCAGATTGGTTTTTGAGGAATTTCAAAGATTTAAGGCAATTGGAGGTTAAACAAGGAAGTGTTTTTGAGAATTCAGGAGAAGTAGGGTATTTTCGGTATATATCCTTTTACAGACAGAATGAACACACAGTTGAGAAAGTTTTTCAGTTAGAGTCCGGATTGGGAGGTTTGAGGAATGGTTGCTTTCCTGCAAGATTGGAGGGAACTGGCTCCTTATACATTTTCCCCATTTTTTTTCCCCATTTTGCTAGCTGCTTATGCTTTTTCACCATTTGCAAAGTTGCTGAGATTCTTGCTGCAGGTTTGCAGATGCAAAGAGATGTGGTGGGGAAGATTTCAGTTTGTAGGTCACAGGCGTGGTTCCCTTCTTCATGGAGACAGATATAGATTATTCAATTTTGTGACTGAGGTTCTAAGAAATGATTCTAAGACCAGGCAGGGAGTATCACAGTCTGGCCTTGATGGTCTGGAGGATTTCAGAGACAATGGGAAACGCCAGGACTTTCAGCAGAAGCTTTCAGACTGGGCTTCAGGAACTAAAAAGGTATTTAGATCAGCTTGGCAGAAATGGGTTAGTTGGTGTGTACAACAGGATTTTGATCCGGTTCCAGCAGCTATAGTTCATGTACTTAAATATTTAACAGAATTACTTGAGTTAGGACTTTCGAACATTACAGTGAATGTATACAGGTCATCTATAGCAGAAGGTCACTTTTTGTTCATTGCTGTGTCTGCTGGACAGAATCTATTGATTAAGATAATAATGCATATTATAAGAGTGTTGAAACCTCCTATGGCAAAATAAGCTTCTTTAAGGGATGTAAGGCAGGTTTTGGATGTAGTGGAGACCTGAAGTGAAAATGTATCCCATAAACTGACATTGGTACTTTGTTGGTATTGTTTAGGAGGATGTTAGATGTGAGGTCACTTCTTGTTACAAGTGGGGCTTATCAACCAGATGGGGTGTGTTTTTACATTGGATGGAGACCAAAGACTTTGTCAAGGACAATACTTTATCCATACTATAGACTGAAGGAAAGATTGTGTGTGGTAGAATGTTTTAAGGAGTATGAGAAAAGAACAGAGAGTTTGAGGGGTGGTGTAACCCAATTGCTACTTTCTTGCAGCTGGCCACATAGGGCAGTTTCACCACCAACTTTGGCTAGATGGGTGAAAGAAGTGATGAGAGAAGCAGGGGTGGGTGTGAGTAGATTTTGAGCCCATTCAGTTTGAGGTGTGTCAGCATCAAAAGAATTCATTATGGGTGGTGGATTTCAAGACATTAAGAGCTGCACACTGGTCAAATGAGAATATGTTTAGAATCTTTTACTTTAAATCTGTAGTGAATGTAATTAATAATGTTTAACCGAGTTTTAAAGTTGCATAATATTATCCTTCAAGGTTTGACACAACCCATAGATTTTCCACAGCTTGGTGGGCAGAAAATCTGAATTTTATTACAGACACAGTGGGCAAGATTATCCCTCCGCTATATTAACCCACCGTAATGTAATGCATTTTGTTTTGACTTCTTTTAGACAAAGAAGGTTTCAGAAAAGAAAAGTTGGATTATTGCTTGGAAAAGATATATTCAAGGGAAGTTTTGTTTTTGAGTTTTAAATGTTATCTTGTTCACAGTGCATCAAAAAGGAAGAGAGCTGAATGCTTCTGCATTTTATAGACTGTTAGAATATTCTAAAGGTACTAAGTTCCCTCTATTGTTGCATAATCTTAGCCTCCGTGTCTTTAATAATATCCAGATTTTCTGCCCACCAAACTGTGGAAAAATCTACATTATCCACTATGTAGATCACGGCCTAAATTAAATCCTGACACAATGCCCAGACCATTCAGCACTTGTGGGCATGAGACATGTTGACCCTACTGAACACAACCAAGGATTCATTATTGCCTGCCTTAGTTCAGTATTGTTTTGTTAATCTTGATACAGATACTCACCACGAATAAAGAGCATAGAAGGGAGTACCTGTAGCCAGTTTTAATTCACTCACATACCCAATGTATTTGCTATAACCATCAAATCATTAGGTCAGTGACCTGAGACTTTGCAAACAATGGCCCAGGATATTAAAAAACTCCATGGGAGCCCGATGGGAATTGCAGCACCCACCCAGCAAGGAGCAAGCATGATGATGGAGCATGCCACTTAGGTAAGGGAGGGAAATTATATCCTATTATATCCTATTATTAGGATCCCCTGTATCTGAGTGAATATAGTAGACCATAGCTTAAAGTTACCATATGGTCACATAGCAGAACAGCACATCACGTTTTAATATATACAGCAAGTAACAGTCTACAGTGAATCTAAACTGAACAAACTAACAGAAGTAATAAGTCATGCATGTGCATATTCCAGAAGGGGGTGATGTACTGGTAAATAGGTAACAATGACACAAGGCTACTACATTCAGTAAGAAGCCACAATGCCAATGTGCTCAAGGAAGTGGTCAATATGGTCTCTCAACCAAAGACATTTAAATATAGTTGCAGAGATAAAGACCAGCAGGTGAGACAGACTTTGAAAGGCAACAGTTTGCAACAGCAAAATAAATTGTTTAAATCATTTGCACTATTGCATAACAATCGTAGACGATATGTTTGAAATCATATAAGTTGGACAGTGTGAATCTCATCAGTGACATAAAGATGAGGGCTCTGCTACTTGAGCAGACTGTGCAAATCTAACTGGCTAAACATATGTACACTGCAACTTTCCTTTATACTTCTAAAAGGACTGTATCATGACTGCAAATCACCGAAACCTTGCCATTTCAACATTTAAGAAAGGAATATGTATTCATTCCAACAACTGTTTCAATACATCAAAGATGAAATGATCATTCCTGTGCAATCTATCTACATTAATAAGTGGAATTAATTCCAAATAGTCACTGACCCAAAAACATTACCTCAAATATGTATTTCATTGTTCATCATCTCTTTTAAGATACAGGTGGATTCAGGCACATTAGAAAGAAAAAACTTATGGCCTAATTTAACATTTTGTGGACAGGTTGCTCCATCACAAATGTGATGGATACCCTTTCCACCTTATTACTAGTGTACTAAGTGATATAGCACTTGTAATAAGGTGGACTGAATATCCATCATGATTGTGACAGAGTGCCTGTTGTCCAAACTCTAAATCAGATCCCCATGCACTAAAATCTGAGATACATCTTCCCAAACATTTTGCACAGAAGGCCAAATCATTGGCTATTGAAAGTTATCTTATTATAATTTCAGTTGAGCTGACGTCCTCACACAGAAAAACTGTCTGTGATAATAATTTTGCAAAGTATAGAAACAATATGTATCAAAATATTGGATGAAATAAATACAATATTCCTAAGACAAACTCTTGGCCAAAATAGATCCTTTTCTGAGATCTAATAAGGCAAGGAACTTGAAAGAAGGGGAATGAAAGTAGTGCAAGATCCCAGGAATGCACAGCCGTCTAATAACAACTTACTTGGTTTGAAAAACAATTCATAATTCAGATTTCACGGCCCCCACCGAAAGGCTACCTCTCTGTCACAGATGGAGGACGAGCAGCTTGCATCAGGGCCCTACTTTGAAATGGATGTATACATGACTTAAGTCTCTCCATCCTCGGAAGAATGGGCGAGGTGAACGTGTACAACCAAATCTCTATTCCCATGACAGTAGAGAGGATCACTGACATGAAAGAAGGAATGGAGGATTGAACTTGACACATAATCTCAGATCTCATTTTGTTAAAATTAAAATAAAGGCAATGATCTTTCATGTGTAAACGTTGCCAAGGCTTTGCATGAAAATTCTATAAGCTGCATCCTTCCTCCCTACCATGAAGCAAGGATAATCTCCATGATGAGACCTGGAGGGAAGGGCAATAAAGGACAAAAACAGGACAAGAGACAGAGTTTAGGAGGGGCTAGAGGTCTGAGGACCAACACACAACCTACAAACATTAAACTACATGCAAGGAATACTCAGGCAGTATCTGTCACAGTAATCACTACATGTAATAGAAGAAGCCCATGAGAGGAGCCAATAAGGTGTGGCCCATTCTTTTAAACAAAGAACAGATAATTTAAACAGGTTAAAGATGCACCTACAGGAAGGAGGCATGGGGAGGACCTCTCCACAAGGCATCCTGGCATCCAACAACAATTAATCCATAGTGCAAAGACTAATAGAAAGGGAACTTATGTTTCTAAGGGACTGATGTGAAAAATGTTATAATGGTTGCAAACCCTACGTTTTGGTAAACAAATGGAGCATGATTTAAAAAGCTAAATATCAGCATGTAGATTTACCCAAATGAAAGTCTACTACTGCACTTAAGTGCACCTAAGTGTCAGTGCCACCCCCCCGAAAGTAAGCTCGGAAGGATCAGGGAGGGCAGTCAAGTTGTGCAGACCTTGCTCGTCACATTGTTCTCAAAATGGATAATGTGGGCAGGGAAGAGAAACCATCATCCCCCAAAGCTAAATAGGTATAGAGTGATAGTTTGTAGGAATACACCTACATTGTGCTGTGCACAACACAACTGAATAGTTCTACACAAAAACATATAATGCTACACAGTGGTGGTTACTCATATGCCCCCATGGCCCATATAAGTCCAAAAGTACCTCTAAATAATACCCAAAAGCTCTGGTAATGGAGGGAACTGAGCAATTGCTGGCCCCATCACCCAGCCAAGCACTTACTTCATTGAAAGGTCAATCGTACAGAGTCACCTAACTGATGCCATACCCACCCCTTGTACAATTGCTGGGAGGCTCATGCAGCTGTCTTAAGGACACCGCAATGCAGAAAGCAACATCCCCAAATGCATATGTGCCGGAAGTGGGGGAGGCATCTCGCCCCTAGTGACTACTCCCAGGTGATCATGGGAGTTGTGGTTCCCTCTCCGCGTGGAAACTCTAAGACAGAGTGTTCGCAGCTCATGGGGGATAAGTTCAATCTGCTGCTAGGCTTCCTCTACACCACTGTTGTTAAATAACTGAAAAACATGCCAGAGAGAGTGCAATCTTCTAATCCCTCTCATGTAAAAAATGCTCTGCTCTGTAAAACCCAGAAGTTGACACAGGTGTCCCAAGTGCATGCCAGGTGCATGTACATGCACAGTGAGCATGTGACACATGTGTATGATAGTAGGGCTCTGTGTGTGTATCCTGGTTTAGCAATATACAAGATGGTCAGGATAGTTCTGCAGTCAGTGGAAGAGAATTGCTTGTGTTCATGCGTCTGGAGGCTGGGGACACTGATACAGAAGTTAGCTGGGTGCAGGAAGGAATACATTTAGGAATCACAGAAGGATTTTCTAACCAAGGACTGCCAACTGGTTCATCCTAAGGACTGTAATTTGGTGGATGGTAGGGGTGAGGGAAGGGTTTGCAGTTTCTCTTGATCAAGTTGAATACTTTTGTAAGCCAGAATTTACTTTCTGTCTATCACTCATTACTGATGACAACCAGGTGACAGATATTGCATACTTCATTGCGCGCATTCAGTGAATACTCCTTCTTGGAGTCAGCCCCATTGGCATCTGTTGTGGAAAGTATTACTTTGCACAAAGGCTGTGTCTCAAGTGCAGTATAGGAAGGACACTTGAAATAGAACCAACCCAAAGTAATGAAGGAAAGGAATGAGCAACATCTTAATCAAAATAAATACACTTCAAACGCCGAGCCAAAGCCATCACATATATGCAGCTGAAAATGACATTAAGCAATAAAGCCAAGAGTTTGGCTTGCATTGTGTGCTTAATATGAAATTGTTGACCATCATGTGCAATATATAAGGGAAACATTGCCACTTACATTTAGCTGAAATGTCTAATAAAATTGTCTGGTGCCCAGAGTGTTTAGATGCTTCGCTACTTACAAAGAGGAAATGTCTGGACTCATGCAAGGCCAAATAGGCAGATGATGTCTGCATTTGCCCCATACAGCTTACATTACAGTGATATCATCTACATTGTCCCATATTCACTTGCTCAACATTGCTACATTAGCAGCTCTTATTCAGCCAACAAAGAAACAAACAGCCTCAGGTCAACAATCTTGTCAACTCATATGGTTTGTACCTCAGCAATAAAGCTACTTAACTTCAAAGGCCTTTATACAGGTAAACTTTAAATGTACACACACATTGGCAGTTTCTCTACATGGGAAGAACATTGATTATACTACATAAATAAAATTGTTTTTTAAATACTGCTAAAAATAATATTTCAGAGATCCATCAATCTGATCTCATGTCCCATGGCCTTCAAAACTTCAATCTGTAGTTAAGAGTGTCAGTTTCAGACTTCATTCATCTCTCAAACTGAATACTCAGGTTTCCTCAGTGATATTCCTTTGCTTCTACATTCCTAAATATCAATTTCTGTCAAAGGATGCCAGAAAGGCAGTGATTGCAGCCACCACAGAATCATGACTAAATTATTCTAATGCTTTATATTAGGCATGTTCAAACTGTAAATAGAAAGACTACCAAAAGTCCAAAATCAAGCAGAACAGACTATAATGCAGTCAACAAGATTTTATACTGACTCCGTCAGTTACTGCCCAATCGCCGTGAGAACGAGATCTCAATACGTCACTCTTCTCCCCTGCAGGATCAATACCATCCCTTTAAGGGAGAAAATAGGGGCCAGACTTGGAGATGCTTCTTCGCAGTGGCAACCAGAGGCGGAGCCAGGAGAGAACAGTGCCGAGTGACCATGAAAAAGAACAGACGCTCAGACATCTTCGTGGGTTGACTGGAGTTGAAGAAGATGGTGGGACCCTCCCCCTTCACTGTGACCCAGAGCAGGAAATGACAAAAAGGAAGCAACCCAAAGCAGACCAGGAGATGACTCAGGAGGTCGTTTGCCATGGAACTGCATCTTCCCGCCACGCTTCAGGAGGACCGTGGCTCCATCAGGTGTGTGGCTGGGTGCGGGGACTGGCAAAGACACTTGTGGCTATCCGACCGCCCCAGTAGTTCTAACAAAGAGAAATCATGAGGTGGAGTGGAGGGTCTCTGCTTTGCATGTCAGAGAAGAGGCTGGATATAAGCCTTACTACCCTATTGGGACAACGTTTCTTTATATTCGTCTTTTTCCTCCCATATCTAAAAGGGGAAGAAACCTTTATTTTCCACCCCATTCCACCCCTTTGAGTTTCAGGGCACATTCATGGTGTTTATGGTGATGGTATCAAACTAAGAAGGAGAATCAAATACTTATTATTACTTACTGTGCTTCTCTCCAGGGAACGACGGACGGACCTCCTCCTTAGAACATAGAAGAGAGACGGAAAAGAACAAGCCTTAATCTTCATCTGATGCTTATGTTGATATATCTTGAGAAGAATAAATATGAAAAGTGCAACCCCTAATTAGAGTGTGACTAATTCCTAAGAAGTGCTGTACAAGCATCACATCCTCTTCATTGCTTTCTAGACTCCACTGGCTTCTAGTTAGGAAAAGGATTACCTTCAAAATATTGTGCATCAGTAATATTTGTATACAAAGACCATCCCTTGCCTTTTTAAAACATCACATTATATTTCATATAAGTCAATGACTGAACTCTTCTAACACAAATACCTTGCATAGTGCTCATTTTAAAATAACTAGACTAGGTGGAAGATCCTTTGCTGTGCTTGGTAGTAAGGAATGGAATCAGCTATCACTTTCTCTTAAATTAATTCTTTCATTCTCTTTATTTAGGAAAAGTCTAAAAACTACCTTTTTCACTTAATGGCAGTGTGTTAGCTTTTCCATTTATGGTAGTGTTCGAGCTTCAGAGCCATAAGACCGTAGAGTGTAAGCACCATCTATAAATGCAAATAACATGACATAAATAGGTGCCACTTTACAAGCCTCATGGAGGGTGTCTACATTCAAGCGCTTATTTTTACAATAATATGTTGGACATTGAAATGCCTCACGTTTATGTTTGCTAATGTTAGGTCTTGTCAGAAAGTCCAAGTTTCATCTTCTTTTGAATCCATTGCTGTTTTTTTGTAGGCAACGTTCCATGGAAAAAAGAAAGCATGCAGACACTAAGGGGAAATTGGTAAATACTGTGCAAAGCCTTCATAGAGACAGTTGAAAAGAGCAACAATCCTACGGTTTGGGTAACGTTGCCATGCAAAATGCAACCTGTGTATGGGTGCCTTGCAGAATGTCATGTGTATTGTTGCCATGAGCTATGGGACCTGTCCAGTCAATCTTGCCACAAAAGTTTGATATATCTGGTATGCCTGGGAGCAGTCAATGTAGCAGTAGGGTGTGCACTGAACAAGAGTCACAGGATAAAAAAAAAAACAGAGTCCCTAAATTCTAGAAATGGCACATGTGCCTTACAAGACTATTATCCTTTAGCGTGTCGGTCCCCATGTGTACCCTTTTTATTCATGACTCCCTGTCTGTGGCACAGGAACAAGAGCAGCAACTAAAAGAAGCTGCTCAACATCAGTCGTGATAAGAGCATGACAGGGTCCAACCATGGCTCACTCTCACCAGCTGGAGCTCTACTCCACACTTTCTTCCTCTCCTCTCCCATTGAACATGGCTGGCAACAGCAGTTGAACTAGTCCTGCCTGGCCAGCTCAAGAGAGGATGTCACTGCCAGATCTGTGGCTAACTCACCCCATGTGTACCTCCAACCAAGAGATATCCTAACCAAATGTCTTTCAATGAAGGCCATATCATTGAATTTAACTGTTGTTGTTCATCAGAGCACCTTCTTGAATTCAATTAAGTTAAAATATGTACAATTCATTGTGCAAATGTAGGTACATAGCTACACTTTTCATTATCCTTAACATTTTAGGTGGTAAACCCTCAACTAAGCAATGCAAATGAGTCTGTGTTGAGGAGGACGTGTGGGTGTTAAAGCAAGGTATGTTTTTTCTTTTACACGTTTTAAATAAATATGCTACGATTCATTTTAGTTTCACAAAAAAGTCATACAAAATGACGTTTTAATTGCTGAAAATGACAGGTGAAGATGCATAAACAAATAGGGTCTGATGCACAAAGCTAAATGTCAGCATGTAGATTTACCCAAATGTAAGTCTACTACTGCACCTAAGTGTACATCTACATTGTCTTGCCGTGACCATTTCTAAGTGTAGATTTACATGCCACAACCCCCTGGTGGAGTCTTCTACAAGTGTAAAGTTACTCCTAGTAACCTTTCACATGTAAGTCAGGAGCTCCACTTCTGTGGCAGAGATCTCCCTATGGGAAAGTACAGGAAAAAATATTAAAGCGTTTTATTCTTTAAAATTATTTTTTAAATATGCTAATAAAAAATATCTTTTTAAAATAATTTAAACTACTTATTATAAATGTAGAACTATGAAAATGAAATATTACAGGATATTCACTCATTCAATCAAATCTGTATTAAATAAATACGTAAATAAGATATATTTATTTACATTATAAATAATATTTCTTAAAGAATAATTTAATAACGTTCCAACCAGAGTAGAATTTTCATTTAATATGCATTGCATTTTGGTTAAAAAAAATATGTAGGTTAAATATTTCAAACTTTTTGACAACAGTTAAAAATGTAATTGAATTCTATTCTATTCTAAAATTAGGCTTATTGTAACTTTTTAAAATAATAAGATAGTTATTTAATATAATTACCAGTGTACATGCACATATTTTGAAGTTGAAATAATTTTATTTATTGAACAGTATTTCCTATGGTTTTCATGTTTAGCTCCTGAGTTCATTATTTTCCACTGAAATCTGTTGCAGTACCTATTAGTGGCCATATGTGGTGCTTGACATATTAATGGCCAGAGCTGATGTACATTTATTATTATATTGTCACCACATTGCTAGAAAATGCATTGTAGACACTTCAAGAGAGTAGATTGTAAATAGGAATAAGCTTACTCTTTTGTGGGTGACTGTAGTAGTTGTTCCTTCCCTAAACCCCTCCTTACCTTTTCATCCTATTTTGTAACAAGTATTTCCCATTTTATAGCCACTCCCATGTGTCCCTTCCAAATTTACTACTAAAACATTGGCTTGTGAGATCTGAACTTCCAGATACAATGGCAGAGATCTCTGCACAGAAAAGAGAGGAAAGGTGGAGGTTGCTGCTCTAAAGTTAATGACTAGCATTGTTTATGCAAGTATTACCAATATAGTACTACTCATGTACCACAAAATGTAGTTTGTGAATCAGTGCCATAGAGTTTATATAGAGAATGTTCACAAGATTTTGTATAATTATAAATTTGTTTACAAATGTTATAAATGTGAGTTCAAACATAAAAAATGCAGTCTTTTGCCCAAAAGCCCACATGAAACAACTTAATCTAATACAAAATATTTGCAACTGGTAAACTGGATTTTTCTTCAGTCTTCCAATTCCTATTTACACAACAATAACTGCATAAGCCATCATGATCATTAGCCCCAAAAAGACTCCCTGCAGTTATTTTAGCTTTTTCTTATTTTATTAAGCTATGGAGAAAATCATTTAATGCAAATGTGGTTGCTCATAAACCTTATGCTGAAAGCATGCTACTGTTAATTAGTGAGAGTGAAGTCTATAGATAGACCTCTGCTTCACAGCCAAGTTGGAGAGGCTTTTGTATTGAATTCCTAGAGTATCATTATGTGTTGAAACATCTGTGTTCATTTGCTCCGGATGCAATTACAGTACATTGTTATAGCTTAATGAGGGTATTTTATGTGTAATGTGTGTTAACAGAATTAATCATATACATGTACAAGGTTGCAGTAAGATGACAACAATGGGACATAATACGATCTCTGTATTGTTCAGTTTTAAAAATGTAATAAAGAAACAATAGTTACAGTTTAATATTGTTGCTAGATGTACCTGTGAAAAAATATCTGAAAAAAAGGAAAGTTATATGGTGGGGCTAGTCAACCTCATCACATAATAAACTCACAGACCTGTCTTGGGTCCATTCAGGTTAGTTTGCAAGACCTCAGCTCAACCCTGGGTAGCTGTGGCTTCAAGCAGTCAGACTTTATCAAAGAAATAGGAACAAAGCATTAAGGAGTCCCAAAACATCTGAATAAGAACGAAGCATATCACAAAGGAAATTTAACACCAATTTATAAAATTAGCTTTTATTTTGATATTATTTTAAACACCAAAACAAACAAAATCCACCACAGGGTTCCGGAGACATACGTTACTTGGAAAACCTTTGAACACTTTGTGAAGCTGTGTTCAGTTACTTTGGCCCGCTTTGGTCGACCAACTTTGGCAGGAAGCAAGTCACAGGGGACAGTGAGGCTTGGCAGGACAATTACCTTGTAGTCAAAGCAGCCTTCAGTCCAGTTACAGGCTCTTGGGGCAAACCGCCATAAACATAATTGGAGTGGTCCTGATTCAAGGGATACAGGATGCTGAAGATGCTTAAGGATGTTGATATGTGGCAAGGGTCTTCCTGGGGCCACTCTTTGATTCACAAACACAGTGAGGTGACTTTGGCTACAGGGGTCGATGTCCCTCAAAGTTGGGTTGAAGTCCAGTCAAAAAACAGTTGCTATTGATCTACTGGTCTCCGGTTACAGTGAAACCAGTGGTTCCCCTTGAATGAGGTGTATGTGTTGGGTGACCAAACTACACTCTGATGACTCCCCTGGGTTTAGCAGACTCAGGTGCAACCTTTGAGCTTCAAGACTCCGTCTCCCAGACTGCATTTTGGCAATCAGTGATGGTCAAGCACTTGTGGCTACCAACTAATCAAGAGAGACTTCTTCAGCATTTGTGGCCCTGTAGCTATAGCATGAAGCCATCCACCTGACTCTTAGGGCTCCCCTCTTCTATCTGGGGCTCAGAGGGACATATGCTTGAGCAGGGCATCACAGGCACAGTCCTCTCTTTGCTAGACCAAGGATCAGCAGGCATAGTCCAGTTCTTCATGCAGCCTCTCTTTGCCGGATCCTGGGAATAGAAAGGAAGTACTTCTTCAGTCATCCCTTGAATACAGATGTGATCTGAGATCTGGGTGCCAGGGGAGCCACTTCTATTCTCATAACTTGCCCTCAGGGGATGTGGTGACTTCTAGATGATCAGCTGCCAGGTCCCCTTCTGGCTGATGATGACTTAAAGAAGAAATGCCACACACCTCCAGACCTTAAGAAATTGGAGCCAATTGAACCAATGGCACTGGCTCATACACATACACATACATAAACACACACATTAACTCTCTCTCTCTCTCACTATTTCTCTCTCACACTCCTTCTTTCTCCCTTGCTCTTTTTCTGACATGGACAGTACAACTTGCCAGTCACCATGTGGTAAGCTGTACTATGGTAAGGTATGTGGCAGCCTATCAATCACACTGCATTGGAAAAGGAGAACATCAAAGGTAACCACAAGGCTAAAGTACCAGACTTCAGGAGTCAGAGTTGAAATGGTAAAGCCTAGTGCAGGAGCAGGATCAGGACTAAGTGGAGAATAGAAAAAAGCAGGAGAGGCGAAAGATATGTGCCTTACTTGCTATTGGGTGATGAGTGCAGGGTGGGTATACACACACTTTTGCACACGTTTGCATACTTATGTGTGTTTGCACTTTAATTTGTGTGTGTGAGAGAGAGAAAGACAGATCAAGCTTGCAACTGGTTTGGGGTCATTCCCCAGTAGACAGTGCCCCTCCCCTACAGCAATCCCTATCATTTGGGGATTAGCATTTGAATATTGTGACCCTGTGTTATAAGGTCCTATCTGCCAACACAGTAGTGATTCCTGGCCCAGCAATGACCACATCACCTGGCATAATGATGGTTCTGAAATAGTGGTGATTCCTCTTGAAATCTTTTGGGTATCCTTAGCCTAATTTTGGTCACAGATGACATAATGGTGGTCATCCATGTCATAATGATGGCTTTCTTTAACAAATTGTGGTTATTATTAGCATTATAGTGTTCAGTCCAGACCTAATGGTTGCCCTGGTGTAATATAAAAGTGGATATTCTTTGCATATTATGTGCGGCTTCAGTCTAATCCAGACCACCCCTAACATAGTGATGACCAACACTAGCATATTAGTGACCATCCTTGACATATTGGGGGCAGCAATGTCCACTCATTGTGTAATGGAGGCCTCCCATGCTACTTTGTGAGACTTTTTGGAAATATTGTGTCCATTCTTGGCACAATTATGGCCATTCAAAACTTAACATGTACATTTGTGGAATTATCCAGTCCACTTTGGCAAAAATAGTGGCTTAATGGTGGCAATTCTATACATATTGAGGGCATCCTTTGCCTTGTGATAGCTGTTACTGACATGTAGCAATAATACGCATGCTTGAAAGGCAGAATGTGCCCTGGAGAAAGTAACAAGTTGATTTTTGTGGACCAAATTTGTATTTGGTGAAAAAGAAAGCTGGCACTGCCTGTTTTTGTAGAAACTGTAAGCTTTTGTTTCGAATTCTGGGGTCTGTTTCCCCAAAAAAACTTTTATTTGATTGCAAAAGTTATGCATTTTGAGAAACTGATCAACCTATGTTTGAGGATAAAATGATTGCATTTCCAAAATATATTTTAGGATGGTATTTGAATGACAACTTACCCTGAGTTCGGAGATTCACTGGTGACCTTGTTCTTTAATACCAGAGGACATTTAGGCCCTCATTATGACATTGGTGGTAAATGCCGCTTACCGCCGTGCTGACGACCGCCAGCTTACCACTGCGCTGGTGAATATCCATTCACAATATTATGACACACACACACCAATCTGACAGAATACAGCCACATACACAAACCCGCCAGGCCAAATTTCAGAGATAAACTGGCAGTCCCAAAACCCACACCGTTATGCCAATAGAACAACGCCCCTCACATTATTACCCACGCATCACCACGGCGGACATTCAACAGTGGTAA
Organism: Pleurodeles waltl; assembly: GCF_031143425.1. Lineage (NCBI taxonomy): Eukaryota > Metazoa > Chordata > Amphibia > Caudata > Salamandridae > Pleurodeles > Pleurodeles waltl. Next base: position 885,053,190 of record NC_090436.1, on the reverse strand, counting down.
ACCATTGGCGGGACATATTGCCGCACTCACAATGGACACCCATAGACAAAACAACACCACATTGACCAATTCAAACAACACACACCTGACACCCATACACACACCACACCCACACACCCATACCACTATAAAACACACACCCACATTACCCACAACCTTTCACTAAAAACTATTGCCACCACGAGACTGAGAAGAAGAGCGCAGAGACAACTGGACACACACCACTCACCCCCATACACCCCTCATGCACTCCACATCACACAACCCAACACATTACCCAACACACCCTCACCAACACACATCACACAACACCCATGACACCACAAAGGCATCCCCGTTTCACTGAGGAGGAGTTAAGGGTCATGGTGGAGGAAATCGTCAGGGTAGAGCCACAGCTCTTTGGAGAACAGGTGCAGCAGATATCAATAGCAAGGAAGATGGAGCTATGGCGGACAATCGTGGACAGGATCAACGCCGTGGGACAGTGCCCAAGAACAAGGGACGACATCAGCGAGAGGTGGAACGACCTACGGGGAAAGGTATGTTCCATAGTAGCAAGAAACCAGCCCACTATACAGAGGACTGGCGGTGGACCCCCACCTCCCTCCTCCCCACCAACTCACAGCATGGGAGGAGCAGGTACTGGCAATACTGTGTCCTGAGGGTTTGGCCAGAGTTGGAGGAGGACTGGACACTGGTAAGTTAACTTTTAACATTTATCACCCCCATACCTGCATGCCATCACACACCCACACCCTCATTCCCATCACTCCACTCCATCCCACACACTCCACCATCACATGACACTAATCCCAATGCCAAGCCCTGCATGATGTATCAATGCATGAACACCCCTCCCAGCCCTGTATGGACACTCATCACCAAAGCATGCACAGCATAGGGAAACTATCATAACATAATACACCAACATACACAAGCAAAAGCTGGCAAGGGAACAACAACCATAGAGTGGAAGCTACAGAACTACAAATGTCAGACACCTGAAGCATAATACATCATTTACATCCCCACAGGAACCCCAGCCAATATCACTGGAGAGGAGGTGCCACCACTATCCAGTCCCCCCACAGAAGAGGCCCACAGTGATGACATTAACTCTGGACAATCTGCCTGGCCCATCAGGGACCACTGGACAGTCAGTTACCCAAGCCCAGTCACAGACCACCACAGAGCTTCCCCCAATGTGCCCACCTGTACAGAGACCCCAGTCCACACCTCGATCACAAGACAATCAGGGACCTGGGGTCAGTGGAAGTGGGCACACCGTTCAGAGGACAAAGGCACAGGCCAACAGAGACACTGGGAGGAATGCTGTGCACCAGGGGGAGGACAGGACCAGGGAACTGACTCTCCAGGAGCACTCTCCGAGATCCTGGGATCCTACCAACATTCCCAGGACACGATGGGCCAGATCCTAGACAACGTGCAGGAGAACAGGCGGCTGCAGAAGGGACAGTATCAGGGGATCAGGGAGGACTTGCAGGCCATTAACACCACCCTGGTCTCCATAGCAGGGGTGCTGGCAGACATGGCCAACATCATGAGGGAGGCAGTGTCACACCAGCGGACCTCTACCACTAGCCAGTCATCTGAACAGCCCTCCACTTCTGCTGCCATTAGTGGCCAGGAGGCCCTGCCACAGGACCAACAGGCTACTTGCACCCCTCCCCCTGCAGAAGCTGAACTACCCAGCAAACATTCCTTGCGAACCAGACAGAAGCCAGAGACACTTGCCAAGACCACCGCCAGGAAATGAGACTCTCCTGATTGTCCCCCTTGTGTCCCACTCAGTCACCTTGTCCACTTTGACCTGCCATTGCTCCCATTCCTATGTCCCCATGGACAATGCACCTGTGCTACAAATAGACTGGAACAACACCCTGGACGTTCCTCCATCATCACCCCATTCCATTGCACTTTCCCCTCTATATTTTAGCACTAAAATAAACACCCTTGAAAAAAACTTGACTACTAGTATTTCATGTTTTGCAAATTTATATTGATTGAAACAGCTACAACCATTGAAAATGAACTGTACATAGAATGAGCATAGAATTAATGACCTGTAGCTGGCTATTGCGATCACACCAGGAGAATGTGTCATATAACCAACATCTGTAAAATGAATATCCAGAGGTAAAAGTAAGTAGGGCAAAGAAGTGGGTAATGCCAGCATGCCAGTGCCACACAGAATACACCAATAGTCATGGAAATGTGAAGTTGCACTGTCTCACCTGTGTGTCATTGGAAGTACTGACGTATCAAATATGTTCTGTTGTCTACATCCTCATCCTCTGCCTCCTCATCCTCACAGTCCTCAGGGTCCACTGCTGCCGCAGGGTCTTCTCCAGTCTCCTCCTTCTGCAGAGAAGGTACATGGTGTCTGAGGGACAGGTTGTGCAACATGCAGCATGCCACTACTATCTGGCAGACCTTCTTGGGTGAGTAGCACAGGGATCCACCTGTGAGATGGAGGCATCTGAACCTGGCATTCAGGAGGCCAAAGGTCCTTTCAATGATCCTTCTGGCTCGCCCATGTGCCTCATTATAACGTTCTTCTGCCCTTGTCCTGGCATTCCTCACAGGGTCAGCAGCCATGATAGGTTTGGGTAACCAGAGTCACCTGCAAATATTGAGGGACAGCATTTAGCCACACACTATCCTATATAGCCAACACCATAGGCACATATACTGGGTGGGAACCTGGGCTCACCCACCTATTAGCTACACCCTGTGCCTCTGCAGTTGGGTCATCACATTTGGGATGCTGCTATTCCTCAGGACAAAGGCATCATGCACCGACCCAGGATACTTTACATTGACGTTGGAGAAGTACTGGTCTGCCAAGCACACCATCTGCACATTCATGGATTGGAAACTCTTATGATTCCTGAACACCTGTTCATTCTGGCGGGGGGGGGTACAAACGCAATATGTGTACCTTCAATCGCCCCAGTAATATTGGGGATATGTCCCATTGCATAGAATCCGGCCTTCACAGTGGCCAAATCCTCATCCTGGGGGAAAACAATGTAGCTGCACATGTGTTTTATCAGGGCAGACAACACTCTTGTTAGCACGTTTGAAAACACTGGCTGTGACATTCCTGCTGCTAAGCTCACAGTCACTTGGAATGAACCAGTTGCCAGGAAATGGAGCACTGATAGCACTTGCACAAGAGGGGGGATCCCAGTGGGGTGAGGATAGCAGATATCAGGTCAGGCTCCAGTTGGGCACACAGCACTATGATTGTGGCCCGGTCTAGTCTATAGGTGAGTATTATGTGCCTGTCCTCCAGTGTAGCCAAGTCCACCAAGGGTCTGTACCCGGGGGTATGTCTCCATCTCCTATTCATCCGCAGCAGTATCTAAGGGACACAAGAGTGAATAGGCTGTCACAAACTGAACAGTGGAGCCACAACAGCAGTCTGCAATGTGCAAACATATTATGGGACAGTGTAATTAGTGAAGTATGTGCCTATTTACCCTGTGACATATCAATAATCGATAGGCCTGTTCACCCCCCCTGAAATGGCGACCGCAGTAGGCGGTCATGAACCACCATGCAATTCCTATATTGGGCCCTATGGGATACAGTGGCCAATGGTGATCTACGCCGGCAGTGACGGTATGCACCACCATGGATGTGACCGCCATTTTCTATCTGATTCCTCACTTGTTTCCTAACCTTCCATAAGAGAGGACCTACACTGCATGTGCTGCTGTGACCTGTGTCTGGAGCCTACCATGGCCTGTGTGACTGGGGAAAGTGCCCCAGCCTTCACTTCTCAGGAGTTGAAGCGACTGGTGGATGGGGTCCTACCCCAGTACGGACTCTGACCCCCCCTGATGGCCCGCATACTGGCAGTGGCCTACCACGGGTGCTTGAGGGCATCACCGCAGCCACAAGGGGGTGAGTACAGTGGCTATCACTGCAACTTACGGCTGGTGGGGTGGCATCTGGGTGGTTGTGTGTCCTTCGGTGCCACTAGGCCAGGCCAGACATAGCAGCGTAGGTCCTCTGGTGGCTAAGGGTTTGAATGTGAAATACAGCTTACCTAGCTTGTTAGTATTCACTCCTGGACAGGGCTGCGTGGGTCCCAGGTGTGCTGCAGTTGGCAGTGTGTGTCCCTCCTCATTCCTTGGTGACTAGCCATTTCACTGGTAGTGCCATGTATAGTGCGTAGGCCTGTTCCCTGTGTGTGAGGGTGCTGTGTACGCCAACAGTGTTGTTGGTGCAGTCATTGACCCTGTGTATCCTTTGTCTCTCTCCCCCATCTTTCTTGTTTTGTCATCCTGTCCTTATGTGCATTAGCATCATCTGGCGGAGGAGCAGAGGCACCGGTGACAGAGGGCGCTGCATCCCACAGGACCCTGGAGGCAGAGTCCACTGACGCTGAGGGCACCAGAGGGATGGAGGGCGAGGGCGAGCACCACGGCGGAGACTGGAGGGGACAACACAGACTCTGATACCTCCTCCGATTAGAGATCCCTGGTGGTGGCGGACACCTCTGTGACCAACCCAACTGTAGGTACAGCTGCCACCCCTGTACCAGCACTGCCCTCCCAGTAGCCCCTCAGTGAGTTGACCGTGCCTGCTCACCCAGGAGGGTGGGCATCTCCTTCACCCCACGCACCTCAGGCCCTGCCCCAGTGAGCCCTGCTGCATGAGTGAGGAGGCTATTGACCTCGTGAGATCCATATCTGTAGGGCAAACAACCATTGTGAATGCCATCCAGGGGCTGGCAGCCCAGATCCCGTAATCAAATGCATTCCTGGAGGGCATTCACACTGGATTGGTGACCCAACAGAGATTGATTCAGGCTCTGGCTTCCTCTCTGATGGCAGCCATTGCCCCTGTTTCAACCGTCCCCCCTCCAACTTCCACTTCCCAGTCCCATTCTCCTCAACCCCAACCCATCCCAAGCACACAGCCAGACGAGCATGCACACAAGACAACACCCAAGAGTGTCACAGGCAAACACAAGTACCACACTTCATCACACAGGCACTGACACAAACACCATTCAGTTGCAGACACGACAACATCCACTATCTCCAATGTCTCCCCCTCCTCCTCCTTCACCTCCCACCCAGTTATATCTACACTCACACCTGCATGCACTACATCAATATCCACTACCAACATCATCACCACACCAAAGATAACACACACCTCACTGGCAGACACCTCCAGGACATAAATGCATGCATCCCCTGTGTCCTCTCCTACCGTGTCTGTCCCCCCTCCTAAAGTACACAAACGCAAGCACTCAGACACCCAACAGCCATCCACCTCACAACAGCATACACAAAAGTACACAAACGCAAGCACTCAGACACCCAATAGCCATCCACCTCACAACACCATACAGCCCATGCACCTGCACCCAAATCCAGCAGACAAACACCTCCAACAACCACTCCCTCATCCTCCACTCCCATTACTCCTCCCTCTTCCCGCACCAACGTACCTAAAAAGCTTTTTCCTTTTCATGATGGACCTCTTCCCTAACCCTGTCCTGCACGTTTGGGCAGGGTAGCAAGGACCCAGCCCAGCACCTCAGCCAAACAGTCCACGGGCCCAGTGGTAGCACCACCCACTCGTGGTGGTAGGGATTCCAGACCAACAATACTGAAGGGGAAGGAGCCTGCACCAGCTGCAAAGAAGGGGAAGAAGCCTGCACCAGCTGGAAAGAAGGCGAAGAAGCCTGCACCAGCTGCAAAGAAGGGGAAGGAGCCTGCACCACCAGGCAGATGGGGGAAGAGCCCATCCAAAAGTGCCGGGAAGGGTAAGAGATCCCCAACCCATGAGCAGGAGTAGAGGAGGCAATCTACACCAGCTGAAGCTGCCAGCCAAACACCGCCACCACCACCAGCTGTCACAGGGCCCCCACCTGCAGCTGTGGTTGTGCAGCCATCAGAGAGTGCAGGGGCTGAGCAGGAGCCTCCCACCACCACAGTGCAGCCATCAGATGGTGCAGAGGCTGGGCAGGAGCCTCCCACAACCACCACCATAGTTCAGCCATCAGAGGGTGCAGGGGCTGGGCAGGAGCCTTCCCCTAACCACCACCACAGTGCAGCCATCAGAGAGTGCAGGGGCTGAGCAGGAGCCTCCCACCACCACAGTGCAGCCATCTGAGAGTGCAGGGGCTGAGCTTGAGCATCCCACAAACATCACCACAGCGCAGCCATCACTGCCGGTGGACGTCATATATTCCAGCCTCCAAGGGCTGCTGTGTGGCCTGCCCCCACCAGAACCAGTGGGGTATTCACCCACTTGAGAGACTATGGCCTTGCAATCCCCAGGACAAAGCAATGGGCATGTTGCCCCCTCCAGAACCAGTGGGCAAGACACCCACTCCAGAGACTGTGGCCTTGCACTCCCCAGGACAAAGCAATAGGCATGTCGGGCACTGGAACAATATTTTCTCTCCTGAATAAGCTGTAAGAAGCATACCATCGGGTTAAGATTTGTTTTGTTTCTAGTACAAAGTTGAGTTGCTATCATTGTATTTCCAAAAGCCCTTGAGTGGTTCTCAAAGCTTCCATCAGAAAATAGGTCAACGAGAGTTACCATATTTGTGGGAGTCTTTTTTTGAATTTCATTACGTTACGTCCATAATAAGGGTGGCTGATTTTGTGAAGATTACCCACAGACTACCTTCAGGGCCAAAAGAATGGCTAAAAGAATGAAGAGGTTGAAAAGTAGAACGTCTATTAAACGTTAAAAGAAGATTTCCATGAAACTTTCAGTGTGCATTCTTATTAGAGAGAATAATGAGAAAACGACATGTTGCTGCCCCAAGATGTTAAGCAAGTATTGCAAAGAATGAGTCTACTAGAATGTTGGATTCAATAGCACCACCTATTCTAACACAGTTTAACAGGTAAGAAGTACATGCAATAGGTTATAAAAACAGATCACTGAACAAAAAAAGGAATTTTGGAGAACAGTACTGTCTAAGATAGAATAAGCACATTATCTGTTCATAATTAATTCCAAGGGTTATTCAATCACACCTTATAATTAAGAAAACATCTATCATGGTACATAAACAAAGAGAAATAATGTTGAATAGCATAATGTTAACGATTTTGGAGGAGGAGCTTAAAGTGTGTATTCAGCAAATATTTCAACTAAAGAATGATCCAAATATGTCTCTAGTTCACCAAAACCCCCTGTGGCCAACACTGGAATAGCAAGGATTATTTGCAAAGTGATGACAGAAATACATTTGAAAAATAGGTGTAATGAAAATTAATTAAATGTATAGAACAAATTCAAGCAAGATTATGTGTAATATACAGAGAGAGAATGTAACAAGGCTGATTAAAGTGGAAGTTCTGATATCAGAACTCTGGTTCAAAGGCCACCAACGTCGGAATATATTTTAGACAAACTCAGCAAGATCAATATAAAATATTGATTGACTTAAGAATTAAAGACAGCAATAATGAATGCTAATCCTTCTGGATCTCAAGGCCTGTATGGAATAACAATGATGATAATAAAGTAAACTAGTAATTTATGAGTTGCAGTTCTGGACAAGTTTCTAATGCTATTTTACTCTCTACTAATATTGCATTAAGCTGGTCAAGTAGGCCAATACATCTCAGCCCACCTGAGCTGTTGGTTTTGCCTGTGTTTTTGCCAATTACACATGAGCGCATGCTTTAGGTCACAAGCCACATTTTTACTGATGTCCAGCAACCTTGAAATGGGTTTTGTTCTTAACAAAACCAGCTGATGAGCATGTATGGGTTATTATCAAACAAAATGAAAATGAAAAAAAAAATACTTTAAAAAGTGGTCATGAAGAGTGAAAATGGCAAGTTTCCCAACAACAGTATTGCTATATCTCTGCCATCAAGTTGGCTCATTAGTTTATGGGGTATGTGGAATTGTATGTGGAATGCGCAAGGGGGTTGCGAGCATTTGGGAGAGAACAATGGATTTGGACCTCAGAGGATGTTTTCAGCTTCCAGTCTTCGCTTTTGTATGCTGCTTAACAAATAAACTTCTGATGTTGTACCCCATTTGGGTATGCATGCTTGCCTCTTATCACTCTGGTGACGAGTGAGGCAAAGCATTGACACAGGGAGCAGTGGTGAAACAGCATGGCCCAACACGGCAGTGAAGTGCGCTGCGTTGAGCGCTGTATCAAGTCAATTTTGGGCTGCATTGAGCACATTTGACCTGCGGTGAGCACCGTTTTGAGCGTTTTGGTCTCACCTGGGATTTATGTCTTGCTGCAGCTGTAGGATTCATGTGGCCTCCTTAAACGTCACTCTGCCGACATCGGCTCCCTGAGCTATGGTGGCCATCTTTATTGCTCAACTTTTTCCTGCTGTGAGTGACAGTCCGTTTTTACACAAATACAAGTGGTACAGGTTCATTTGACTTGCAAATCATCAAATAATATTTCTGCCAAGCATATTTGCTATAATCTTCACTGATTGCACTTATTTCGTCATTTTTATTGTGACTCTTGCGGAAGACAGTATTATTGCATGGCAAGTTCTGTTGCAAAGGATAGGCATTTTTGGATGACCATCATTTTTTCCCACTTAGGATTACATTACATAACAGCATGCAAGTAATCAGTCCTCCTCCTCTGTTTTTTTCAATCACCAGGTGAACCACCCATTTCTTGTAAGGAGTGGGTCAGGGCATTGAGTGCTTTTCTTGGGGCTATTGATGGCATAAAATCTAAACCTAAAAGAAAAACAAATTGTTTTCAGAGCACTCTCTAGGCATGGAAGGCAAAGAGATCTTTGCACATTTATTTTTCTTTGTGTTTGAAGATCAGGAGGAAGAACTGGAAGAACTGGATGAATACACTAAAGTAGTCAAAAGATTAGAGAGACATTCCTGTAAGCTGCCTAATTTGGTGGTAAGGAGCCATAAATGTTCTTCAATGGAGCAACATGTTACAGACTCAGTAGACATGTATGTTGCTTCTGCATGCTTTAGCGGCCAAATGTGAGTTTGGGGTGTTTACTGACCAACTTATTGGACATCAACTAGTCATCACGTACTTCAATAAAAAAAATCAGGAGAGGTTACTGACTTGCAAAAATCCTTCTCTTGAAGAAGCGGTGAATATTGCAAATAGCATTCAAGAGTATAAACTATCTCTCAAGGATATGAATAAGAACACTGAAGACAATGTTCTAGTGGTCAAAGGGACCAAAACCTTTCAAAGTAAACCTGTTTCTCTCAAGAAAAGAAAAAGTGGAAATCTCTGTTATCGTTGTGGGCTTAAGTTCCATGTTACCTTGTCCAAGCAATGTCCCGCTTTGGGGAAGGACTGCAACAAATGTAGAGTTTCTAGTCATTTTGCCAGAGTATGTCACATGAGTACCAAAAAACACTGTAAATGTGGTGTCTGACAGCACTGATCAAGTGTTAAAGGACAGTATGGATAATATTTAGTGTTGTGTATCATAGTTCATGAAAATTGATTTCCAAAATCCAAGGATCTGATTTAATATTTTGTATTAGGGGATGCGTGTGTAGCTTTGCTGACTGATTCTGGGTCCAAAATCACCATTATTTCCAAGAGCACATTTGTTAACTAATTTGATAGTTTAGATCTGTTGCCTCCTGATACATATCCATATGGATATAATGGAGAAATTTGATTTGGAAGGATTATTTCAACACTAATATTGGTTTCAAAGGGAGGGAGGTACAGGGTAAACTGTATGTCTGACAGAAGGGTCCAGACAATCTGGGTTGGCATCATTGGGGGTGCTTAGGAATCTTTCTCAAGCCTGGATGTGAACAACAAATTTTCTGCATGGAAGAGAACACTGGAGGTGGTGTGAATGATTTGGAAGCATGGTTGAAAGCACCTGACCATATTTTTTAGAACAAACTTGGGAAGTTGGACGGGGTTGAGCATGAAATCAAACTCAAGGAAGGTTGTGTGCAATTCAAGCATAAATTAAGATGTGTTCCTTTGAGTATCAGAGAAAGTTAGATAAACTTCTTACCCAATTCTGTCAGGAAGGTGTAATAGAGCCTGTGAATTCTTCATTGTTGCTGTCACCTATTGTGCTTGCTAAGAAATACAATGGTGAGCTGAAGAAGTTTTAAGAGTCTAAATAAGGCTATTTAGGTGGATGGGCATTCCTTGCCAAAAAATTAGGAAATTATGGTCACTTTGGCGGGGGCTAAATTGTTCTCTATACTTGATATGAGGTCGGCATATCACCAACTGGGGCCTGCTAAAGACTCAAGGCATCTTACGGCCTTTGCTACTCTTTGTGGACTTTCCAATTTTGCAGGATGTCTTTAGGCCTGGTGTCAGAAATTGACATTTTCCAATGTGTGATGGGTGACGTTATGAGAGGTTTGGAGGGTCTACTGGTCTTCCAAGATGACATTTTAGCTTTTGACAATTATTACAATGAGCACATGGTGAGGATGGATGCAGTTTTGGGTACTATGAGTGAGAAAGGCCTGATAGTGAGAGAGGATTAGTGTGCGTTTTGTGTACAAGAAGTGGAATATCTAGGGCATGTAATTTCTGGGAGAGGGTATTGGCCAACATCCTGGGCTGATCAAAGCCATTGAGGAGGTGGCCACCCAAGAGAGCAGGGAACAACTTCACGCCTTTTTGAGTATGTGTGAGTGCTATACCAAGTTCATTTAAAATTTTGCTACAAAATTTGAACCTCTGCATATCTTACTGAAAAAGAATGGGGTCAGTTGCAAAAAGATGCGTTTTAGGAAATGAAGAAAGAATTGTCCAATGCTTCATGTCTCACTCTGTGTCACTCTAGGAAGCCTGTGGTGATCACTGTTGATGCTCATAGTGCTGATTTGGGACCTGTTTTGGCTCAAACTAAAGGTGAATCTAAGTGTGTAATTGTGTTTGCCTCACACACGTTGAGGCTTCAGGAAAGACTTTCTTCTGTAAATGAGTGAGAGATGCTCACTAGCAGATCTAACGTCCTTTCGACTAAAGATATTGCAAGATTAATCAGGTTAAATGTGAAATTTTTAGAGCGTCACTTTGAAGTTAATTACCTGGAGGAAAAATTGGAAAGCAGCCCTTAAATTAGGAGGATGAAAATCAGGAAAGTCAAAAGGATGAGAATAGTTTGGTAGCTAGTGTAGTTTGGAACAGAGGTAAATGTGTGAGTGAACAGGATTGGAGGAATGCACTTGAACATGACGTGGTTTTGAGGATAGTCATGGAGTACATGAAGAATGGTTGGCCTAAAGAGAGGAATCTTTTGGTGGAGTTACAGTCATTTAGTGAGGTCCAGACAGAATTGTTTAGGTCTGACAAGTTAAGGCCTACCATTGCTGTCAGAGGTAAGTTATTGTGCCTTGCACATGAGGGTCCTGAACGATTTCAGAAAAGGTCAGCATTGATTTTTTTGGACCATTTTATGCTTTACCAAATGTGGATATATTTGCCGTTGTGCTGATGGGTCATTTATCTAAGTGGCTGGAATTAGGATCTGTGAGTTAGACTAGCACCAAGGAGGTTACTACACTTCTTGGGTTTGCCAGAGAGAGTTTCCCTTCTGAAATTGTTGTGGGCAATGGTGTGCAATTCATGTCCACTAAGATGAAGGAAATTCTACAGGGGACAGGTAGAAAGCACACAAGATGTAGTCTATATCATCCTCAAAGCAATGGCCCAGTGGAATTGGCAAATAGATCAGTGTCGGAGTGCATCAGGGGTGCTATGGTTTAGGGCATGGATGTTGTAGATGCTGTTCATGCAATGTTGTGTTCATATTGTAACCCAGCACACAGTGTCACTGGTGTTTCTCCTTTTGTAGGGATGAGGGGGGAACAGCATGTGATTTGCTCTTGGATGAATAGGCTGCTCAAAAACAGTGATGATACATGTTGTGACATAGAGAAGGATTGGTCTAACATTCAAGTGAGTCAGAGTAAGAGTAAAGAAAGATTTGATGTGGTAAAATGAACTAGGTTGCAGAATTTGGTAAAAGGAGATTGGGTGTGTGTCCAATTACCAGTATCCAAAATGATGAAAGGTAAATTAAAGTTTGGTGCTCCTTTTCAGGTGGAGGAAGTAAGTGAGGATGGCTGCACTATAAAGTTGGCTAATAGTCAATGGTGGAATGTTGCATGGGTTGTCAAAGTACAGGAGGTTACCAAGGGTAATAAAGGCACTCGTTTGCCCAGGTTGGATAACGTTCATGGAGAATTCCAAAGAAATGTGAAGATTTAGTTATAGGATAAAAGCTTTTGTACTTGTTATATTGCAAATGTGATCATTTAGATGTCCATGTATATTCTGGTCATTGCATTCTGGGAATTATGCTTATTTGTATTAGGAACCTATTTTCTAATTTTTTTGTATTGTTTTTACTTGTTTTTTAAAATCCCTTGTTCATCAGTATTGTTGTTGTTCAAAGAATAGAGGTGTTTTAAATCTATGCCTTCAAGTGGACTTGTGAGTATACATGGGTTTTAGAGTGAAATATGGAATGTGTAAGGGGGTTGCGAGCATTAGGGAGAGAGCAATGGACTTGTCTCTCAGTGGATTTTGGCAGCTTCTCTCCTTCCCTTTTGTATGCTGCCTAGCAAATACATTTCAGATTTAACCCATTTGTGTCTGCATGCTTGCCTCTAATCACAAGTATGCAGCTGATGGACCCTTGTAACAAAATAATAAAAATAAAAATAATTAGAAAAATAAGTATGGTTAACATGGGGGTCATATACGGAGCAGGACAGGGAGCAAGGCAGGGAGCATTGGGTAGTGGAGGAGAGAGGAATGAAAAAGGCACAAGGGGGGGACAGGAAAAAACAGAGAAAAGGAGCAAGGACATATCTGAAAAATAAATAGAGGACCTTGAAATAAGCAGTGGAAGGATACAGTTCATCCAATCAGACCACTGTCAGACCAAAATACTTCTGGGCATGACAAACACGAAAATAGAGGCGAAAGTCATCGAGTCAGGAGCACACAGCAGGGATAGACGTCAAAGCTATACCATGAGCAACAGGCTGATCCACCGTCCACTCTAAGGACCTGATTCAAAAATTGCATTTTGTAGCATATAAAGCAGTACTTCTTTTTACTGACTGAAAAAGGCAATTCAGAAACATGTGAGTGGAAATATCCACCCGCCTACCTTTTCTACAGAGAGATCCTCACACATATTAGTTTACTACTTAGAAGTATACGTTGAGGGGACTAGAGGGAATGGCTGGAAAATGAGGAATACTGACTACTAAATGGGAGGGATCTAGGAAGGGCTAAGGAGTGGAGGCAAGGGCTTAAAATAAAAGCCCATAGGAACTAATATTATATCAAATTACCTTATGGTAGTTTATGAAACATATAAATACATTTAATTTAATGTTAAAAAATGTTATATAATAAAATATAACTATCAGTTCATTATGAAATACGCTAATCATTTTTTTATAAATGTAAACATCATTGTAACTCATTTAAAATATATATATATACATTTAAATGAATGATTAACATAATTTAAAACATTTTTACTGTATAATAAATTTATATTTTATACTTCAGTTTTTTTTATTAAATCCTAAGAATAATTTTAACTTAATGTAATATATTAAAAATAATTAAATATTTAATTAAAAGTTGCATTACAATGCTGTCACTTTTTGTTCTAGATGTAAGCTAAATAGTTTACATTAATTCACATTAATATTGAACATTAAAACAGTTATGCTAATTTATTTAATAACCTTTTAAACTTTCCCTATATTTTACTATAGGAAGATCTCTGCCTGCAAGTGAAAAGTTACAATTAATAATTTTAAACTAGTAGATTAGACTCCACCCTTGAGTTCAGGAGGTGGGGACATGTAAGTTTACACTTTTACATAATTGTATCCTCATAAATGCTGAATAAACAAAAGTAGTGAAGTTACTCAAAGTGTAGAAGTAAATTTGCATGTCTAGATTTACATATGTGTAAGTTTATCTTTGTGAACAGTCCTCACAAAGTTTGTCCTACCCACTGTCTCAGGGTGTGGAGACATGCAAGTCTACACTTTGTAGTAAATTTACACTTGGAAATGTGAGTAAACAAAAATTGTAGATTTGCTGCAACGTGTAGGAGTACATTTATATGTGTAGGTTTACTAAGGTGTAAATTACCTTTCTTTAAGCTGTCAAGTCAACTGAAGCTGTCTTTAGCCAAGAGCTAAAAACAGCCTCAGGATGAATAAATAAGTTATCAGCTTATTACCCTAGTAGATTGCACATGCAAGATCTTTGCAAAATGCTCATTAAAAAAATCTACAAGATTAGACAGAAAACAACAAAATTTCCCTGTGGGACAGACTGGATTCAGTAAATGTAGTCAGATATTGGTAAATGTGAAGATGATGGTATTACGCATGGGATGTATCAGTTGTTCAAACCCTTTCAGCTCGCGACCTGGTTGAAATGCAGCACGTCTGGAAAAATCTCTCAATGGATATATTTAAATTTCAGTCAAAATTACAGATGAAGGTGAATGCTGATGATTTTATTGTACTCACATTGGTCACAACTCAGTTGCAGAAATCTGCTACAGTACTCAAAAACTATAGAAATACCAATAATGTACACTTAAATTAGTCAAAATTTAAAATTCTATTTAACATAGCTTAGATTTTTGTAAAAGGAAAAGAAAAATGATGTGAGGTTATCAGTGTTTTGTTCATAAAACAAAATAAGAACAAAGCAAGTACCTAGGGATTTGGGTTACTTATGAAATAAATTGGAGGGGATATTTTATTTAAATATTTTTATTTTGAAGTTTTAAAAAGTGCCATGTTAAACACTGCTGTAGTCTCCAAGCACTCTGAGATAATGATACATGTAAAAGGGAGAATGGGTTGGTAGAGGCTCCAGTCAATCATCTTTAAGACGACACTGTCACAAATGGAAAGAGTTATTTATAGTTTGCAGGGAGATTAAATGAATAAATCAGAAAGTGTCCTGGTGGCACTGAATTTTTTGTTGTTGTTGATATTCTTGCAATATTCCTACGTGCTGCAGTATATGTGTGTGTAATTATTAAATAATTATGAAAAACAAGAAAGAATTACATGGAAACAGAATTATGGGTCCATCATTCCCTCATCTACTGTGGGAGTTGAAATGAGCTTGATAGATCTGAAATGTAAAGGTTATGTGTAGTTTGTGAGAAGAACAATGAAGTTTATCATGCTAGATATTTTTAATTTTATATAGGGAAGACAATGTTGAACAATATAGAATTTATACAATTTATGTTGACTGTGAGGCAGTCTCCTGATAAAAGTGTATATGGCCATAATAATGCAAACCCCAACTGATGTTTAATTTTAAAATATAAAAAAATTGCACACAAAGCAGTCTCCTGAGGAAAGTGTATATGGCCATAATAATGCAAACCCCAACTGATTTTTAATTTTAAAATAGAAAAAAATTGCACACAAATAAAGGGAGTGCAGAGTCGTAAAACTCCACATATAGGGCCTGATTACAAGTTTGGCTGACGGTTTAGGCCATCTATTGAACTTCTGACAGGGAGGTTGCTGCCATAGTGGCTACCTCCCAACTGGGCCCATTAAGAGTTTCGCGCTAGGTCAGCGCGCGGAAACCTGAGTTTCTGCCTGCTTGCCTATGAGAAACACCCTACAGCATTGTCTCCGGCTCGTAATCAAGCTGACGGCAATGCTGTAGGATGCAGAATGCACAGCACCCTCGCAAAGGTTGCGAGGGTGATGGCCGGGGCGACCCTGCACTGCCCACGCCAAGTGCATGGGCAGTGCAGGGCCCCCCTTGGGCTCCCTGCACCCATTCCCTGCCAGTCTTTTCATGGTGGTATTACTGCCATGAAATTGCTGGGGGAGAACAAGGTCGTAATCCCCAGGGCAACGCTGCTTGCATCACTATCCTGGCAGATTAGGACTGCCGCAACCGCCAGACTGCAGGTTCTCTGATCCTTCAGTGCAGGCAGTCCAACCACATCCTGACTGCCGTGGTTATACTGTGGCCCTCAGACCGCCTCTTTGGCAGTGGTCCGACCACCACCGCGAGTCTGGCAAGTCAAGTGACCGCCAGACTCATAGTGACCACCATAGTTTGTGAATGCCAAAAAGTAGTAAACGTGCACCAAATGATATGTTTACCTTTGTGAATCAGGCCTACAGTTGAACTTTTATGGAATAACACATTTTCACATGTTGCTCGGTGTATACATGGTACCCGTGTCCTATTGTTCTGCCCTCTGGAAGTGAATATTTGTAAATGATTAAGAAAAGTCAGCACTCACTTAATTTCCAAAGTGGTGTGTAATGCTATGTACATAATCACATAGACAGTAGCACAGTTTACTCGGAGCACACATAACTTCCATATGTTGTCGACACTCGACAGAATTGGAAATTAAGTAACTACCAAAGAAAGTCATTGTGAAATAGAACCTGAAAGAATGAGATAAAAGGGGAGTGAGCATATGTTGATGAATGAAAAAGGCATGAGATAGGATCAAGACTATGCAGCCTCTGAACCTAGAGGTAGACTAGTACCGGTCACGGGCTTCTGAGCATGTATAATTCTACACATAAGCAGAAAATGTACATCATTGGGCTACTGAAAGACAGATTCAGATGTCCGCACTAGAAATTACTTTAATTAGATCCAGAGACATGTTGCAAGATAATTACCACATGTACAATGTTGCATAATATTGAATTGAGGAAAAGGCTCCCTTTTAAAAGGATCAGCAATAATACAGGTGATAATGATTACACTTGATCACAGGATAGGTTGTTGTAAGAGCTGCAGAAAGACACACATGCAGACTAGTATGACTAACAATACATGTTTATGTATTCTCTATCTAAATCGAAGGATAATTTAAAGTGATTACATTTATGCTTATGTAATCACATATGACTGCTTATTCACAGGTCCTGATAACGAATACGCAGTTGAACAAAAAATGAAGCCAATTAGCAACATTATTTGACAAAATAACTGAACCCATTAACAACAAATTTACAATAAAAAAATATATGATATTCTATAGACATATATTTGTGCCTTTCTCTAGTTTCAGGTCCTTTTTTGGTATGGTGCTGCAATCCATTGGTCTCTTTTTTACCGCTACAGCTCCTTCTAAGTCTTGTTCAGGCAGGCTTAGGTGCAACTCTATTCTGCTGACACTAGAGGACTCCTCACTCTCCTTGGTACAAAAAACAGCTGGCTCTATTAGATGTATGCATTAGCTTTCTGTAATTCTTTCAGTGTAGCAGTGATATGTCCTAGGTTTCTAGCAACATCACAACTATGTCTCACAAATTTAATCTGCATATTTTCAGTACGTCTGTATACAGATGAAGTTGCAGAGAAATCCTATCAACAGAGCACCATAATGCAAGCATATGGTTGCCTGCATACCCCTGTCTATGTCCTTGTGGTGTATCAAAAATAGAGAGCTCTACCGTATCATGTGGACTGAACAGATGTCCTTATAGAAGTAGCAAATTATTTTTGTGAGGAAAACCCTAACCCACCAGGGTTACTCCATGGTGGCATGCTTCATCATTGGGTTCCTCCCCGTTCCATTACAGAATGAGGCGTGCTGCTACCAATGAATTACACAGCAGCACTAAATGGCAAAAAATTTATGATCCACGTTAATAGAAGATGGATGGGTTTATTAGTGGGTTAAAAATACCTGTCTGGTGGCTGTGATTACTTTAATATATGCTTCATTTGGTATGGTTAAAACCTGGGAAAGAGGTTGGGAAGACTATGAGGCATTCAGTGGCCCTACCGTCTTCTAAATGACTGGACTACATGTTTCTGCCACCCTTCCCTGTGGCATCACCAAGACCATGTATCTCAATCCCTGAGACCAGTCTAACTTAAGTGTAAAGTGCATTACTAAGGGGGCATTTACACACTGTTCACATGTCAGTCCCAGTCCTCCCAGTGCATTATGGTAAATACATTTCAAGAGAGTCAATGAGTTACAGTTTTTTATGTGATCAGGTTTTGGAGCCGGGAGTCTGAACCAGGGAGATGTTTGGCACTCTTTGCCTTTCTAATGAGTTCAGAAGAAAGAAACACTTGCACCTAGGGCTAACAGCACTGACTGCATGTCAACACTCAAGCAGCTACAAGAAACATTGTAAGTTATGGACTTTCTTGAACTTCATTTACCATAATGCCAGCAGCCCTGGTGCTCCTAGATCTCTCTGCTGCATTTGACACTATTCCTCACCCTTGCCTGCAGTCTTGTTTAAGGGGTAAGTGGGAGAGACAGTGTGTTAAACTGTCTCTCGTTCTTTCTGCTTATAGGTCCACCCTTTACCTGCTGCCATATGGATCCCTAAAGGGTTTGCTTTAAGTACAAATCTTTTTAACTTTTACCTAGCCCTCTTGCCTATCTTACTGGAAGCCAGGGCATACAGCTTTACTGCTATGAAGATGGCACCCAGCAGTTTTTTCTCTTTGTACAACCTGTGTTACATCACATTTTCATGACAGTGTGCAGCACTGTCTCTTTGATATGTTTACTTGGGTGGTGGAATGATTACAATTAAAGCTATGATAAGACTAATATTCACTGATGATGTGTCTTTCTCATCGGATGTGTAGTGCCACACATGTATGGGTCCCACTCGTACCCTGGTTACTGAGGCCAGAATCTAAGATTCATTATTCATCAACATGTGTTGGTTCAGGTACACCTGATTCTACCTCACGAAAATGCTGAAAATATGCCCCTATCCTGCTTTGATCTCCTGCAAACCAGTAGTTCCTAACTTCATATCCACTAGGCTGGGCTACTACAATACTGTCAGCTTCTGTCTTCTGATGTTTAATATAGACTACCCTAAACCTATTCAGAATTTGGCTGTGTACATTGTTTTAGGCTTCTCACGTTTTGAGAGTATATTTAAGGTCCTTGCATCTCTTAATTGTCTTACTATGCAAAAGCACATACCCTCAAAATCCTTTTTCATGTACCTTAAAGCTCAGTGTATTATGGCCCCCATCTTTGCTTAGGATCATCTTACAGAATATGTACCTACAAGAAGTCTCAGATCATTTGCTGCACATCTTGCAGTTGTTCCTTGCTTATGGCCCATCCATTTTGGTGGCTGCTTCTTTTGCTATCTTGCTTCCAAATGCTGGATTTCCCTTCCATGTTGCATTGGGTATATGACTGCTCACACAGCTTTTGTGAAAACCATTAGAACCTGCCTTTTCTCTCTGGGTTACACCTGGTGTGTCGTTTCTTGGTTTCTTAGTATTGTCTGATAAAGTAAGACTACCTCACTAAAGAAGCTGTTGCGCTATGTCAGGTCGGCTCATTCACTCATTAGCACTCCATTAAAAGTTAAGCTCTCCAAAGAAACAACGATAGTCAGAAATGTACTTCCAAAATATTTAGTTGACGAAATGTGCAACACATAACTAACATTTTCACTACTACCTTAAATCTAGGATTAGCATCTGGAAGATGAACCCATAATATATATGATCAAAACCAATACAAAAGGGAAAACAAAATCCAAGAATAGTATTATTACTGATTCCAAATTCACTTCTAACTAGGGGAAAATGCTGCACTATTCAAAGTCATGATGTCAACATTTATGTATTTTGTCCGCCAACCAGAGTTTTAGAAAAGCAACATTATTTGTTCACACGGTAAAAAATGTGCCATGGAAGGTGAGCACAGCAGAAACTTACCTCATCTTAAACACACACTGCCAGTAGGAAAAGATCCTTAAGCTTTTGGCAAACCTAACATGCAGTTCAGAAACGACTATGAGCAATACCGTTCATTGTCGACCTGCTCCGTTGCCAGCCAAGGTGTGTCTTGCCTTCCACACAAGGCGCAGACAAATTAAAAACAACATCTGTCCATGGTTGGGGGAAGTGGTTTACTAGACGAATTTGCCTTTTCCAAGGTCCACCTGTGCAGATAGAACATTTGTGAGCAAAGGTGGGCAGTATCCGACAGTAAGCCACAGACATGAGATTCCTGACCCACCAACGCAGTGACTAACAACCTGTGCTTTAGGTTGCCCATTTGTTATTCAGCATTCGGAGTGACAGAAGTCTACAGAGCAGTTGATTGAAAGGCAGCCAATGAGATTCCATGAAACAACCTATTTCAAGCAATCTGACTTTCCATCCTTCAGTCAACTAGAATCGGTTTGTGCACTTACACCATTCTGATGAGAAGCTGTGAAGCCAATCAGAGTATTGAGTAGCAGACTGAACCATTTTGCAGTTTAGAGAGCATAGTCAGCCTAACCTTAGTAGCTTCCTATTTTCTGGCATGTGATTTGTCTATTTATTTTAATCTGCATATGTTGAAGTTTCTTGAAGAAAAGCAAAATCAGACTAAAAGGCGGAGTAAAATAGTGGCAGAATACAAAACATCTGTCTTTTTGATGAAAAATTCACCTGTCTCTGGTACTGACCCAATGAAAACACAAGAGATGTTTCACACATGCAGAACTGGATACGCCAGTAGATGTCCTATTCTAAAATTGGTGAATACATTGTGAATGTGCCACAAAGTTCACATACAGCAAAACATACATGTTATTTTCTGATCCATAGTATCATCAATGATTGCCAGATATGATTGTACGGCATATATTATAAGACCAGGGTGAAGGCTGCATAGAATATTTGTCATGGGCACATGGGTAGAGTGCGCTATGAGTTAATTCGAACGCCAGGCGAAATGCAACCAGAGAGAAGATTATCTATGAGGTTATTGAAGGTTTGCTTGGGATTGGTACCCATAGAACCCTTGAATGATACTACTGGAAAGGAGGCCTGTGAGTGCCCACTCTTAGCTCATAGGATGAGCCATGATGGTCCTATGTTGCCTCTGAACATTTCTTAAAATCACACAGAGGTTAGATGGCAGTTCATACCTCTGGTGGACTGCACAAGCAGTTAAATATAAGAAGTGGTGACACACCAGGGAACACAGACATACTAAAAATGTTATCACTCAGGTTTTAGACATCAGCTATCAGCACACATAAATAAGAATTTTATTGGGGTGGAGACCAAGGTGGCGGCTCTTCTTTAGAGCTGAAACGAACGGAGACGAGGGAACGAGCCAAAAGACATTTCTCCGATATCAACATCTCAAGAAAAAGGGAGAATACTTGTCGGAAACCTGCAGGATGGCGTAGGATTTAAACTTGTGAACAACTTGCTCTGCGATGAACTCAAATGCTGTAAGTTACATCGATCAGCGAGGCCAAAATGGCGGCGCACACTTTGTTTCAAACTCTGACTGGTATGGAACATTTCCTTATACATTTCAAAACTTAGGAATGTATATGCTTCTTACCTTGTAATACCGCGTAACCTGGAAATGCCACATGCTGCTTCTGAACGTTCTTCACCGTGTCTGATCATTAAGTAGTGCAGTGTGACGTAGAATTTGACAGGAGACCAGGCCTGCAGCATAGCAGTAACTGATAAATGCAAGCGCTTCTCGCCCTAATACACCAAACATTGAAATTGTCATGCAGATGTCAAATTGGCGGCGTGCATTTTGTTTCAAACTCTGACTGGTATGGAACGTTTCCTTCTGAATCTCTAAACTTAGTAATGTGTGCATTTTTCACCTTATTATACCGCGCAATCTGGAAATGAACAATCTCCAACGTGTCTGATCATTAAATAGTGCAGCGCAAAGTGAAATTCAACAAGAGACCAGGCCTGCGGCCTAGCAGTAAATGATAAACACTTGCACTTCTCGCCTTAATACACCAACATTGAAATCGTCCTGCGTCACCTCAGGATGCTTTATTTACCTGAATGGTTATATTGTGATGTAGCGCGCTACATAAGATGGCGAGTTAACAAGCGCTTAGCTTGGAGAAAAAATAAATAGGAAAACGCATTCGCTCCTTACCTCCCTGTGCTGAGCACCATTGAATCTGTTGTATGATACATTGAGTATTGTCCGATCTGAATGATTCTACCATAACATGACACAATGTGGAAGACGCAAGGTTAACATAAATACGGCATAACACAATCATTTTAAGCACTTTATTTCTTTCTCCATATTTTAGTGTTATTCTGCATGCATATAACAAGTCATTACGATACAAAGTGTTTTGAAATAGAAATGGAATGTATACTGCAATGTAGGTAGTATAATGGTGAATAGAGTCAAGCAATCATTATAAACAGAACTTTGAAAGATAACTGATACTCCCTATGTTAGATCCCAAAGTAGTAAGGCAGCTGTTATATAGTGCAGCCTTATTATCAAAGCCTGACACCACTGACTCCAAACGTAAAATGACTGATTCTACTGAACTACCCTTGATGGCAATGGATATCATTCTGAAAGAACTACTAGACATAAAGGGGGTCATTCAGACCTTGGCGGACGGCGGAGGCCGTCCGCCAAGGTACCGCCGACAAATGACCGCACCGCGGTCAAAAGACCGCGGCGGCCATTCAAACATTTCCGCTGGGCCGGCGGGCGCTCTCCAAAAGAGCGCCCGCCGGCCCAGCGGAAATGCCCCTGCAACGAGGACGCCGGCTCAGAATTGAGCCGGCGTAGTTGCAGGAGTGCGACGGGTGCAGTTGCACCCGTCGCGTATTTCAGTGTCTGCAAAGCAGACACTGAAATACTTTGTGGGGCCCTCTTACGGGGGCCCCTGCAGTGCCCATGCCATTGGCATGAGCACTGCAGGGGCCCCCAGGGGCCCCACGGCACCCCCTACCGCCATCCTGTTCATGCATGTATTACTGTAATCCTTAAACCTGACAAAGATCCATTAGAATGCTCTAGCTATAGACCTATCTCACTAATAAATTCTGATATTAAAATTCTGGCTAAAATACTTGAGACTCACTTAAATTCAGTCATCATATCACTTATCCATTCATCTCAAGTTGGTTTTGTCTCATCTCGATCCTCTTCAAATCATCTTCGAACAATTCTACATTTATTATGGCAATAAATCAAAAGAAAATGTTATATCGTCCCTGGATGCAGAAAAAGCTTTTGATAGAGTAGAATGGGGAAACCTATTTTGAACCATGGATATAATGCCTCGATCACTTGTAACGGTTTCACATCTCCTTATTTTAAAATTCTTCGTGGTACCAGACAAGGATGCACACTATCTCCATTGCTGTTTCTTATTGCTCTGGAACCTCTAGCTGTTGCAATTAGACAAAATATTAATATACAAGGTATAACTATCCCATAAAGAGAGGTAGAAGCTTTTTATTATGCTGATGATATTTTACTACCATTATCTAACCCGGACTCTTCAGTTAAAACCTTGATTACCCTTTTAAATCAATTCTCAATATTTTCTGGGTATAAGATTAATTGGTCTAAATGTGAAGCCCTACCAATGAACAACAATACTACACTAGCTTCACTAGGTAACTTCCCATTTAAATGGAAATCTTCACATCTTAAATATCTTGGGATTCTACTTAATACTGGGTTGAAGAAAATTATGATGGATAATTTGAATCCTATCATAGATAAACTTAAAAGAGATTTCATAAGATGGTCTCACCTAAATCTATCATTGTGGGGTAGAGTACAGATTAGTAAAATGAATACAATTCCAAAATTAAATTACGTGTTCAGTATCCTATCACTTCCAAATACTTCTAACTTTTTCAAAAGTACTTCATCTTTGATAACCCGCTTTATTTGGGGAGGAAAAAATCCTTGTATAAGTAGTTCAAAATTACATTCCTCTTCTTTAAAAGGAGGTCTAAGGCTGCCACATTTAGAAAATTATTGGATAGCACAAAAGTTATCGCATTCAACATATATGATATCTATAAATGATAATACATATGGGTGAAATTGGAACAATTCCTATTGAAAACTACAACTCCCATGGCTATTCATTATACCAAATGTCCAAAATATTCACAATTCTCAAATCCATTTATTTATTCCTCTCAATTAGCATGGTAAAAAGCCCATAAAATTATAAAATGTAATATCTATATTCACTTAAACTCTCCAATTTGGAATAATTCTGCAATTATTTATAAGTGTAAAGAACTTAATTGGTTTGTCTGGAGAAATCATAAAATGTATACTCTATCGGACCTATACACATGGAATGACTCTTTAAAATCATTCTCACAATTGCAAGAGATGTATAAACTTCTGAAATCACAGTTTAACAAATATATTCTGATATCGTCCATTCTAAACTCCAAAACAAACTCGAATATATGGATCCTATAACACAATCATCTATTTCTCGTTATATTTATATATGGAAAACGTATCCGGTTTATATTCTTTACTAATCAATAGATCTTTTTGAGACGATACATCTGAAGCTTTAAAAACATGGTGGTCTACATGACTTAATATTACTTATTCAGATAAAGATTGGGCTAAAGTTCTGCAGAACTATAATCAGGGACTTCGGGATGTAAGGTTAAAATGTATTACTTTAAAATACTACATCGGTGGCATTGGTCACTTTCCAAACTTTACTCTGCTAAACGTAGCACAAACTCTGATTGTTGGAGATGTCATCAACCTAATTGGGATATCGTACATATTTTATGGGACTGGCCAGAGGTTCAGCAATTTTGGATGCAAATAACAAACCATTAAGGAAAAATAGTACCTAATATCTCGTCTCAATCACCCTGATTGTTTTTATTACATGATACTTGTGGAATGGGTAGCATTTCTCCATAAATGTTCAGATGAGTATCTATGGCAATTAGTCTGGCAAAAGTTAATATAGTACGTTTTTGGAAATCTAATGTTTTACTAACGGTCCAATCTTGGTTGAAGGATATTTTTGAAATTGCACAGTTTGAAAGAGTAATATATAAACTGAACGATAACTTAAAACAATTTGATAGTATCTGGGGCTCTTTCTTAGAGTAACTGCGTTCTTCTTTTTTTTCTTTATGATGCTTTGATGAGAAATACTTCATTTTTAGAGCTTATTCATCAAACTATTGTATATGTTTCTTGTAATTTAAAAGGTTGTTAATTTTGTTTTTTTTTTGTTTTTTTTGGTATGTTCTTGGAAAGTATATTGAAACAGAAAATTGTTGAAATGTTTCTTATTAATATGTTGTGTATTTTCTTTCTCTTATTATTATTATTTAATACTGAATGATTATGGAAAGTCTTTATTGGTGCACTTTGTCTTTTTTGATTATGTAATTAAACAGTCAATGAACAGTTTATGTTTATACCTGTTTATAAAATTAATAAAGAATTGAAACACAAAAAAAAAATTTTTGTTGAAGGACAGGTGTTTTTGATCTTCCTAACTTCTATGTTCTTGTTGCATAAACCCACTTCTGCAGTGGTTAAATTGACACAAGCTTGTACTACTGACATCCATTGAGCATGATATTCATGGACAGGACTGCAAACAGTTATCATTTTACCTGTATCATTCCATTCCACACCGAGGAGTGTTCATTGCAACTAAGACCACCAGAAAAGCATGGCTGCAAACAATGACACATTACTATTACCACTCGTACCAACCTCACATTACCGATTTGCCTACCAGGTCATGACTCATGCGTAGCAAGCTTATTTAATTGTATGTCATAGTCAGAGCTCACTGTGCGGTACTATACCTAGTAAAAGGCGTGGTTCACAAGGTAGAGTGGATAAAGAGATGTCTTAAGTCACTGGACAACACAGATGTTAATGTAGTATTACCTGCAATTTTTCATAGGAAGCCACTCATAGCAAGCAGAGTCTCAATCCCCTCACCAATCCACTCAGTGCAATGTGTTATACTCCCATATGCTGTCTCCATAGGATATGTGAATTTCACATGACCTGCTACATGGCTGACAGCAAAATCCCTTCACTCTTCAAAGATGGGAACATCCCAAATATAGTAGTTATAAACGTAGTGCATATGGAGTCTTCTCAGCCGCAGGTGAGAGCACTGATTTTGTCAATAGCAATATCAATAATGATGTTTGAAGCAACAACAAGCTCAACCAATCTTTATACAAATCCAGGCTCTTGAGTACCCTATCTCACTGGTGCAGACCGGCCACTATGAGACACTGTTAATAGCATGGCAACAGTCTGAAAACCATTTAGTATAACATCACAAAATTCCTAACCAGTATATAGGAAATCATGAACCACATAGGGCCTGATTACAAACTTGGCAGATGGAATACTCCATCACAAACGTACCGGGCAGCCCTCCCGCCATTTTACAAGTTCCATAGGATACAATGGAACATGCAAGATGGCAGACGGGATATCCATCACTTTTCTGAAGGAGTTTCCACTCCGCCAAGATCGTAATCAGCTCCATTGTTGATAGTACAGACTTTATGCATATCACTACATTTTTGCACCATACACTTTCTGTCACTTTCAGGTTTAGAAAATTCAATATCAATTCACAGCAGGTGCACTGTGCACTTTCAGGAAGACATGTTGTTTGTCACTCCCAGCATTGGCAGGGGGTCGGTGCAGGTTGCCAGGTGCATATTGGCTCGAAATGATGCAACAACTTAGCTGCACCATACCTATGTTCTTCCTCCTTAAAGCAACAAGATCACTGCCACCAATGCACCTTGACTCTCAGATCCACACACTTCATTCCAGAGGCTCCAGAAAAGGAAGAGATAAAATATGTGGTTGATCAGAAGAGGAGGCAGGGATCCGAGGAAGAAAAGTTACATTTGACCTTCAATTTATTAATTTGTTCAGCAGAGTTGAACAATGTGCTTAGCAATATATGTGTTATGTGAGCATCTTTAACATATAGCCGCTATCGAGGTGGACCCAAATATCTTTTTATGTGCAACTAAGAGTCAGCTAAGTCCCAGCGTGCACTCTTTGGCCCTGAGTTATACTTTTTTTGAGCCGCATTTGCATCATTTTTTGCCGCAAACGTGGAGCAAACTTACAAAATACAAGTTACAAAATACAATTGTATTTTGTAAGTTTACACCACTTTTGCATCAAAAAATTACGCAAATGCTGCGACTCAATAAAAGTGTAAATCAGGGCCTTTGTGCTTTGCCTGTGTAGCCCGGCGCCACAATCCTGCTAATTGAAATGAGAAACAGATGCGAAATCAGGAGCATCTATAGTCAATGAACACCATATTTAAATTCTGCTAGAATGTGGCCATTGTGCTAAGTGTCCTCCCACGGAGGCTCTTTCTCATCCCCCGCTGCCTGTTCATGTGCTGCCCAGCCACATTCATGAATCACAGCTCCATTCTGGTCCAGGTCGGACTCTAGTACTGATCAGAAATCAAGAGGCTTTATGTTTTACAGAAAAGAAAGTGAGCACTTTTTCTTTATATCGAAGCCTTTAAAAACTATGAATTGTCTAACCTTGAGCACATTACATCATGAATGCAAAGAGGGTTCTAACAAGCTTGGATTTACTCGGAGTCACACTGTAACTTTTCAATAGCAGTGCAATGCATTAGTCTGCCAAAACATCTGAAGACAGTGTAAAATTGGTAACACAATTGCCTCAAAGAAAAATGACCTAACTCTAACCCATGATGTAAAGCAAACTCAGCTCTACTCTCCACAAAGGCCATCATACTTAAGGTTTCTAATACATTCTATGTGTGAACGGAGCCCCTCTGTAAGTTCTAGTCTTAAATAAAACAATTCTAAAAAGTATTGTATAAATCATGTTTTTCCTCTTTCCTCAAATATCTCCAAATTCTCTAGGAGCCCTTGCTCCTCTACGTGTTTCTTTTAGGATCCTGTTCCAGTGATACAACAGTTCTTTCCACCATGTCAGAATCCATCAGAAAACCTGACTCCTCCGAGAAGGTTCTCTGTAAATCATGTCATTCCTGTGAGAACAAATCAGATTTATGTGAGTGATCCCCTCCCAGTAAACATCGGAGTCTTTAACACATCTTTGCAGAGGGACACTTTTTCACTCATGCCACTGATCCACACCGCAGTTGGTGATAGCAAACATGCCCATATCAAAAACCCACCTCCTCTGAGGTTGAAGGGGAAGATTGGGCATGGGCCCCAAACAACGCGATAATGGCCCCCTTGGCTGGTTGCTTTTCATGACTATTGCTGGGTCTCCCTGCATGTCGCAATTCTCCTTCTATTGTTCCATTGTTGGAGACCATGGCCCTGATTTATACATTTTGAAGCAAACCTCTGCATGGCCATTGGGCACACTGCCATATGAGGGGGCCCAGGTTAGGCCCCCCTATGGCACTTTAAAAATAAAAATCTTACCTAGACTTAGCTGGGATGGGTCCCCACATCCGTAGGTGTCCTCCAGGTGTGGGTGGGGGTGGGTGTATGTGTCCCTGGCTGCAGGGAAGGGCACCTGTGGGCTGTTTCCATGGCCTCCTACCATGGAAAATGGCACACAGGTCCCCTAATGTCTGCCCTGACTCAGGTGTTAAATAATGGCGCTAAACAGGCTTAGCAACATTATTTAAGGCCCTCCTCCTCCCGTGCATGATTTTTGCATGGGAGGATAAATAAGGCGCAAAGGCCTTAGAGTCATTTTTGACCGGGAACGCTGACCTTGCATCTCATTGACGCAAGGTAGTTTTCCGCAGGCAAAAAATGACGTTAACTCCAATATTTTGACGCTAGACGGGTCTAGCGTAAAAATATAAATATGGAGTTAAGTTTGCACCGGATTTGCGTAAAAAAAATTATGCAAATCTGGCACAAACAAAGTATAAATATGCCCCATGGGCTAATTTACAAAGGTAAACTTACACTTTTGTGTAAGTTTAAAATTGTTTGCTATTCACAGTGGTATTTTATGAGTATTATCTTCATGACTGTGAAGTCTTCCCATGTAAAAAGACCGGAATTTTTATGTGGGAGACTCCGCAGACATAAAGGTGCTACTCATAAAAATCCTTTGTGAATAGCAAACAATCATAGACATAGACAAAAGTGTATGTTTACCTTTGTGAATCAGGCCCTGAATTTCCTTGAGGCAACCATGTTACCACTCCTGCACTTCTACAAGTTTGGGGGTAGATGGATTGGAGCATGGGGCCAAATGATGCCGCACTGACCAACGAACACGGCGCGTGAACCACAAATTCAGAATGTAGAGCTATGTAAAGCCCCTTGTGGGTATGATGTTATGCCTTCAGTGAGCATTACAAGCAACCATTGATTGTGTCCCTTGCATTGCCCTGAGATCATTAGGGCACATGCGGAAAATTGGAGGACGAAAAAAGGTGGAGCATTTTAAACTAAGTATTGCTCATGTTTCCAGATGTATTTGTAATTTTATTTTAGTGGTGATTTGTTTCTGTACATTTATTTTAAATACAATGTCTTTTATTTAGCATGCTCAGTAGACCAGACAGCCTCTTGTCGCCTGTTTAGTGGATGTGGAGGGGGGTTGTACAGAGCCTGGTTAGACATGGTTTGTTTGCTTGCAAGGAATACCTTTGAGCAGTAAGTGTTGTGCTCTTTCAGAAATACCAGGGTCTGGTAATGTAAGGTGTGCTCCTTTCTTTTGTCAGACTCTTGTGATAAAAAAATGAGCTTATTTGAATTACACAACCGTTAACCTGCAACAATGCATGGTGTCTAACAATAAACTATGTGCATCTTTTAATGTCTGCTCGCAAAATCTATCTACAAAGTATACCTTTTTAGGTCTTAGTTACGGACATCATTAGCTGTCTGTTGACCAGACCTATTGCTCACAATGTACACAATGTGGGCTTTGGGTCAACCCTTTCCTCATGATTTGATGGCCATGTACTCTCTCACTGCCCCGCTTTCGCGGTTTTCCAGCCATATTTGTGTTTGTCCTACCCAGAAGCATTTTGGCCTACCATTGTTCTAACTGGATGAGAAGCTTCCATCCACTGCATAGCTTCCGTACAGCAATCCATGGGAAAGCATGTGTTTTCTAGCTTTCTTTTGTGTACTGCTTGCCCATCACATTCCTCCAAGCTTGTTCCTTTCCCAATCCCTCCATGTTCCACTTGATTATTTTTTTCTTAAATACCTCACAAAGATTTTGCATTATTCCCCCTTGTTCTCAACACTTGGTGTTGTTTGCTTTTCGGCCACCCCTTGCCTGCCCTAGTGTTGCTCTCACAATCCACCCCTCAACCCTGTATCATCCTTAGTTTTTTGTGTTTTTTTGGAGGACCTGGCAGCTGCAAATTGCTTCCAGGCCTCTCCTTTCTTAAAATTAGTTTTCACCCACATTGTATTCTGTTTTTATATTTTACGTTAGGGCTTCAGAATTCGCACCCACCACCTTGGAATAGTAAATTTAAAAACCTTACAATGGCAGTCACTTTAAGGTGCAGCAGACTCATGTACCATGATGCGTGCATACACTTTTCCCGAGAAACGCTTGCACACTTTTCATTATGCATGCATGTTTCGTGATGAATACCTGCAGTTACCTTGGAATACGCAAGAGCAAAGATTTAGCAAAGATTTTCGGACATACATCCTAACGTACATATCTGCATGCTGGTGCTAGCAAGCATTGGAACAATGTCAATAATTCAGCCATATAAAGTTGAAATACATTGCCCTTGCCACAGTTGGCTTATTTTTCTACTCTCCATATTTCCTATTTTTCGTTTAAATTCTTTCCTGTTTGAAAATAATCCACTGTCCTGGGCCTTCTGTCTTGTCTGTGAGTACAGAGAAAAAGTAGTCTCGCAATAAAATAATCTGCTGCTTTTGAGTTCACAATTTTATCCCAGATAAAGGTCAGATCCTTTGCCCAGCCTCCTGGGGGAAACTTGCAAAGTAGAGAATAGGTGCAGGGCCTATCCTTCACCTGAGACAATTTCAAAACCAGAAAGCAAGATGCTAAATTATTTTTTCTATCTTGTATATGCTCCTTTTACTGCTTCTCTGTTTCTTTTCAGTTACTTTCTTTGCCCTTTGCCTGTGTTCTATTTAGCCCCTTCATATTCGCAAATTTGAAAGGAATTAGCAAATTTTGTATGTTGAAAATGTTTAGTTTTCTCATAACAAAATGCATTTTCCAAGTAGTTCTCCCCATTTACACCAATATTGCTCACAATGCCCTCATTTCATTATAAAAAATGTTTCCACGACATTATCTTCACAAATTAATTCAACATTTAAAATTAATTCAGGGATTGTAGGCCTTGTATATTATGCAGAGAAAAAGCATTGATTATTTGTGTATAATAAATAAAAAGTAAAGTTAAACCTTAGCTTTCTTTATGAATCAAACCTCATGATTCCTTCACTTCCATTTGGTTAGACTTTTAACCTGTATAATTTCATAAAATAAAAATCACAATTCACTTGCGGGTTCATTTAGTGTTTGGCAAGGCAGAAGTGCCAACATAATTGGTAGTGTTTCCACCTTGTTATACTCACGGTTTCCCTGCCTCAGTTAGAGGTGGGAGAACTTCTGGCTTTGATTCAGCATTCACAAATCTTGCTCTGCCCAGTAAGACGCATAACGCTGTGGTCCATCAGTATCTATACCACAGGGTCACCATGGTGGTAACACTGCCCTATCCAAGACAGGAATGTGGCCACTAATTCTCTCTGCCTGGGCCCGATATTCATGAGATCGTGGACCCTGACAGAGTAATCAAATATGGTTGTGATGTACAAGCAGAAAACTCAGTGAGCATCAGAGCCTTTGATTGTGGCTTTTCTAGAACAAACTCCAGGTTTGGGAGTTTGTTTGGGAAAAACAAAAAAAAGAATATCTTGTGGATCAAAAAATACAGCACATGCTTGGCATATATTTTAGCTTTGGCTAAATGACATCCACTAGGCAGACAAAGATTTCAAATTATTTTGATGATTCTCCACTATGGGGGTCACAGCAAAGTCCTCCACATACATCCACTGAAGTCTAAATCAGCCCGTTTGTCACTAGCCTGAAAAGAGTTTTATACATATCCACAGTTGCAAACTAATTCCATTTGATGTCTTACCTCTGTCCTAACCTTAGATTCTATCAGTTTTCTTTTTCCATAACACAGGTGTTACCAAATATTCCTACATGGCGCATAGCCCCTTTTTATTATCATTTTTTCAGCTATCCTAGCCATACTTGCTTTTTGCTGTATTGGGTGTCTGGAAATCTTTTCACACAATTCATTCTATATTTTCATTCCTTCGTATCTATCGGTTCGGCCATTTTGGAAGGACATGTCCGTTACATTTTCCTTTTAGTTGCTGTTGATTGTTAATTTTGTTAGCAATATTTGCAGTATTATTTGACACTATATATATATTTTTTTTAATGAATTAATCATGTATTTCAGAATCACAACTGTGAGTTTCTCCTGTTCATTCAGTATTCACCATGACAAACTACCAAATGTATTTATCCAAAACTTCCTGCAAGTTTTCCTGCTCTTACCCACACTCAACACTCACCTCGCCAACAGCACCCAATACCATGCTCTCCCACAATCACACAGCCCTGCAACCACCCACACAACACTCCACACTTGCATGCATGCCCCTCAACACCTACTCACTCAGCAAACACACTGCAGATATTTAGGACCTGCTGCACGACAATGCCCCTGACCTGCTTTTCCTCTCATAAACCTGGCAGAACCTTGCATCAGCACCTAACATCACCTCAGCCATTCACCCCAGCTGCAAGATTATGAGGCAAGACAGATTCCCAACATTGAACATTGCAGCAAGCTTCTCCCTAAGTGGCATTCTCATCCACAGAACACCAAGACTATACACCAACTTCACAACACCATCATCACAGACATTGTCCCACCACTCACCTTCAATGCTAGCAATCACATTCTACTCGGAGACCTGAACTTAAAGGAAGACAACACAGACTCCAGCTTAAGACCACTCATTGAAGATCATTGAAAGCTGGGCCTAACCTAATTAGTTAGGGGCCTAACCCACCCATATCATTGAACACCTCCTGGAACCTATTGTCATCAACATCAGCATCATCTGAGTTGATGAGCCCACACCAGACCCCTGGACAAACCACATTCTTGTCAAGTTCACCATTCCTATCCCTATTCCGGTCCAGTGCATACGCATCACCACCAGACCAGCTTGCAGAAACAGGACCAGCATCACTGACAAGGGCTGAAACACCTCTCTTAAAAAACACCTACCTGAACACAGAAACAGCCTCCCCAAAGCCATCAAAAATTTCAACAATTGGATCACCTCCTGTGCCGACTCACAGCCCCCCCCAAACACAGCAATAGAACATGATGCAGGCCTCAGCCCAAGTAGCGAATGAGCCAGGAAAATGCAGGCAGGAACACTTTCAAATCTGCCCTAAGAAGCTACCACCAAATCATCAGAACCACCAAACGTTCCACTGTGGCAGACTGCATCGACGTCAGCATCAACAGAAGCAAAGAAACTTCACCATTATGAAAGATTTCACCTCACCATCGGCCACCTCCAACTGAATTACCCCCCAAAGTACGTCTGCAACCATCTCTCTCAATTCTTCAGCAACAAAATTATAGCCATTAACAGCGACTTCAGCCCACAATCGACCCCAACAGATTTCCGCAAACATCTTCCAATCTTATCCAAAGCACTGATGCCAACCACATGGCCCATCATCACACCAGACAAAGCCACCATGAAGTCCATCGACTCAGGGGCCCCATCGGACCCCCGCCCCACCAAACCTACTCCAGAGGACTGCAACCCACAAGCGCCATGCTATGTGCCTCCACTTTTTCTGCAATCTTTCCAGATGCTTGGAAACACACAACTGTCCACCAATTGCTGAAGAAACCATCTGTGTACGCTTCAATGCTCTCCAACTACAGACCAATCTCCCTGCTACCATTCTTGGCCAAGTTCCTAAAGAAAATCATCAACAGACACCTCACCTAATACCTTAATGACCACCAACTACTTGACATCACTCAGTCTGGTTTCATCTGGTTTCAGGCCCAAGTACAGCAAGGAAACTGCCCTCATCACAGCCATGGATGACGTCTGCATGACTCTGGAAAGAGGAGGCATAGAAGCCCTCATTCTTATAGACCTCTCCACAGCATTGGACAGAGTCTCCCACCCTATCCGTATCCAATGTCTGCATGACATCAAAATCCAAGGACACATAGTTCGATGTATCCGTTCCTTCCTGACTGGAAGGAACCAGTCTGTAAGTCTGGCATCACACACCTCGGACGCCCATGAACTCATCTGAGAAGTTCCGCAAGGATCCTCCCTGAGTCTGGCCCTCTTCAAAGCATACATGATGCCTCTAGCAAGCATTACCCACTCCCATTATACCAATGTCCTCCTACTCCAATGACAAGCAACTCATTCTCTCCCTCACTGACAAGGCTCCTAATACCTGGAAAAAGTTCGATGTCGGCATGACTGAAATCACCTACCAGATTAAGACAAACTGTCCAAAGCAGAACACCAGCAAGACTGAAATCACAGTAGCTGGAAAGAGCACATCACCATAGGAACTAGTAACCAACAGAACAAGGACTGGCACTCGTCTCCACCATCCCACCCATGCCAAGAACCTCAGGATCATCATCAACATCAAACTTAACATGACCACCCAAGTCAATGCTGTCACCCCCTCACACTCCCATACCTTGAAGAATCTGAGGAAGATTTTCAAATGGCTCCCAATTAGCACCCAGAAAACCATCACACATAGCCTGGTCACAAGCAAGATGGACTATACACACACACTATACTGGCATCAACAAAAAAGTCACCAGAAGGCTGCAGACCAATTATAACGTGGCAGGCAGAATTACTCTCAACCTCCCATGCCTCACTTACATCACACCACACCTGAAGGAGCTCCACTGGCTTCCTTTTCACAAATGAGCACAATTCACCTCCTTGCCCGCACTTTCACGGCACTACATAACACTATCCAGCATACTTCAACAATCAGATCTGCTTTCACAAACCTTCCAGACACCTCCTGTAGTCCAGACTACTACCTGCATAAGTCCCATCCACATGGAAAACCAGATCTGGTGGTCAAGTCTGCTCCAACATCACTCCTGAAGTATAGAACAACCGACCGCTACACATACGAGTCTCTTCCTCACTTCTTGAATTTGGCAAGAAGCTGAAAATCTGGGATTTTGAGTAGTCCTACTAGGTCCTAGATGTGCCTAGACTTAGAGCTGCTTAGCGCCAGGATACCCTCCTGAGAGATAGTGCACCCTACAAATCTGCATAACATAGCATAATATTGAAATGCGGACAAGTCACAGAAAATGCTCAATGGCCCCACATGAAGGGATGTTAGAACCTTTTGCTCAGCATGGCCATTTGTTTTATTTATTTTTTGTAAGATAAAACAAGCTTCCATTTGGGAGCTTGATTTCCCAAACCAAAAAGTTTGAGCACTTGAACTTGAGACCCACTCAGCAAACTTTCAGTGTTGTGAAGGAAGCCTTGTTGACTCACTTTAAAGCACAGAAATCCTCACCAGGCAACGAGAAATCAGTATGGCAGACAGTTCTCTGTCAGGATGCTGGAAGTCACTGCCTCCAGCAGCCCTTTTCCCCCCAGCAGTCAGACGGAATGTCTGCTGTTTTCTAAATAATCTCCTAAGGCTGTTGTGAGTTATATGAAACGATGGTCAGTAGAAGTGGGTGACCTTTCCTCAACATGGATAGTTGGACATTTGACCTTTGACCATTGCATTAATTTGGGAAGTAAGGATGTATCCTTTGATAAGAGTTCTCTATGGAACTTGTTGAAATCCAGAACGTTATTTCTATCTGCGGGTTTTGTGAACACATTGGTGGTTAATTAAATTTCAGATGAGAATCCATTTTGTTAAAGCTCTGTGTAGAATCCCATAAATTATCTCTTCTCACTTTTCCAGATAACAAAGAAATAATCAATGTACCTACATATCCTTAGAAGGTGTACTGTTGTGTTCTATAGATGTGGTATGGGGTGTAGACTCCAGGGAGTACAATCTATATCTTGACATATTAAGGCACTTTAATTGTGTCCATTGGTATTCCTGGTTTCTGCAAACTGTAAAATTCCTCAGAACTAAAGAGACTGTTGTAAAGGAAGATGACTTACATTTGGGTAATAAATGTTTTAATTGCTCCAAGTTCATCCTTCTGAAGAACAGCCCACTAAATAGCTTCAATGTGTCCATCAGGAAGTATAGTAGGGTATAGGTTTACAAGATCTACCGCAAATCATCTTATATACATTTTTAAATGTGTTTGTATTGAATGTATTTGTTGTAACTAATCACCACTGTCTTGAAGATATCTTGATGATAACTTTACTATTGGATCGTTTTGGAAATTAACCTTTCTGCAGGGTTATCCCCAAGCTTTTTGCCTTTCTCCTCCTATTTTTCTGACCCTCTGTTTGACTTTGTACTTTATCACTGCTAATCAGTACTAAAGTGCATGTGCGCTCTCCCCTACAACTTGGTGTGATTGGCTTACACCTGTTCGGCATATGTAATTTACTTCTAAGTCCCTTGTAAAGTGATATACCGTATACCCAGGGCCTGTAAATTAAATGCTTCTAGTGAGCCTGCAGCGCTAATTGCGCCACCGACAGAAGTAGCCTTTCAAACTTGTCTCAGGCCTGTCACTACAGTGCCTGAATGCGCAGTTTACTGCAACATTGACTTGGCAATTCAAACTACTTGCTAAGGTATAAACTTCCATTTTACTACACCTAAGTCACCCATAGGTTAGGCCCTATGGGCAGGGTGGTGTGTATGTAAAAGGTAGGGCATGCACCATCATGTTTTACATGTCCTAGTAGAGACAAACAGCCTATTTCCCTTTTCACTACTGTGAAGGCCACTTCTCTCATAGGATAGCATTGGGAATTCCCTTATATTTTTTAAGTGGAATTTCTGATCTGAAAGGAGAAGCAAGGGCATGTTTGCTATGTTTGGAATGGTAGTGAGAAATCCTGCTAACTGGTGTAGTTGGATTTTACATTTCTGTTTTAGAAATGCCACTTTTAGAAAGGGGCCATTTCCCTGTGCTTATAACTCTATCTGCTTAGCAGGCTGTCTCCCATCCACAGGCTGAGTGACAGTTGCACTTTGTACATAGTTTCCAGACAGCCACAACACAGGACGGCCTAGGTGTGAGAGGAAAGGCATCTGCATCCAT
Source organism: Pleurodeles waltl (assembly GCF_031143425.1). Taxonomy (NCBI): domain Eukaryota; kingdom Metazoa; phylum Chordata; class Amphibia; order Caudata; family Salamandridae; genus Pleurodeles; species Pleurodeles waltl. Next base: position 885,016,029 of record NC_090436.1, on the reverse strand, counting down.
CTGCATACTGATAGTCTTCCTGCACTGGGAGAGAGGGAGGTGAGGTGCACTTACATTTGTATAGACTGCGTCCCTGCCTCACACAATAAGCTGATTTACCCCTTACTTTTGTCTGAAGTCAGGACTGAGTTGAAAAGGGCTGGGTTACACTTGAAAGGGTCCTTTTGAAATCACCCCGGAACAAAGACAATTTGGAGTATAAGTATAGGGGCTCTGACCCAATGATCTTTGGAACACTTTTGGAACTGGGACTGAATCTCTGTCAGAAGGACTGTTCTGGTACACCAATTGAATCAACTGGACTGCTCTTATGCAGTGCTGCCTGCTGTCTGTTGGGTGGCATAAAGGATTCACTGGATTGCTTTTCTGCTTGTTGCCCTGCTGCCAGACTTTCAGACTCTGGACTACCTATGCACTGCTGGGATGTCAGAAGGAACTGCCATTCTTGATCTTAATGTGCTGGCCTACTTTATCTGTGTGCACCAAGTGTTGTCCCAGGGGCCCAGGGTGTGCTGAGCATTGGTAGCTGCCCCTGGCTCTTACATTATAGTGCATGGTGAGCTCTATCTATTGTTGCTTGAGCAGTGCAATTGTGGTACAGTTGGAACACTTCATTCTCACCCAGGATCTGCAGCTCAGAACAACAGTTATTGCCAGTCAGCTAGCATATACCCAGAGTTGCACACTCCCCTGCACTTCGAGGCATGAACAGTGCTTTTCCCGGACTCTTTCTATTTCTTTTAAGGAGCGTGTGGCGAGCGCTCAGGATACTTTTCTGAGGAGCGAAGTGGCAGCTGGTCAGTGTTGCAGCACATCACTCCAGTAAGAAGGCCAGAGTGGAGTGGCAGAGCGCAGCCTCTCTCCCACCTACATCTTCTTTACTGTTGTGGTTGTGAGCGCAGAATTGCTAGTTGAATTTCCCTGGCAGACTCCACAGTGCCGGGGAATTACCTCCTTGTTGGCCCACCCTTCAGGACCTCCCCAGCGGCCGCCCCACCACAACCGGAAGGCAGCCTCTTCGCTGTAGAACAGCCTCTGAGTAGTATTTGTACAGAAGCTGCACCGTGCATTTCTGGGCAGATGCTCCAGAACTGAATTTGCTAGTGAGGATCCAAGGAGGGTCTCCCCATGATATACTGCTTGGCGTGGGTCCCCCCTCCCTCTTTTCTTACCTTGGCAGGGCCCGGTGACATCTGTGTGGAGGTGTGTTTGAGTGGCCCCTGGGAGAGGTAGAAACAGAGTTTCCACCCACTGGCCCAGCGGGAAATTGCCTACAGCATTGTCACCAACTCATAATAGAGCCAGCAGCAATGCTGTGGTGCATAGGGTGCATAGTGCAAAACAGACAGTGAACTTTGCGACGGGGCTGGCCAGGGGGGCCCTGCACTGCCCATGCCAAGTGCATGGGCAGTGAAGGGGCCCCCATGGGGCCCCCTGCACCCCATCTCCACCAGCCATTTCATGGCGGTTCTATGGCCATGAAACCGCTGGCAGAGAAGGGAGTCGTAATCCCCAGGGCAGCGCTGCCCTGGCAGATTAGGACCGCAGCACCGCCACACCGTCCTGTGGAGGAAAACTGGCAGTGCTTATGGTCCGACCTCGGCGCTACTGCCACGGTCGTAATGTGGCGGTTGGACCACCACATTGGCTGCAGTCCGACCGCTACCACCAGGGTCATAATAAGGCCCTTAGTGTTCAATGCTAGGGTGATAGTCACTTCTTACTATATTGCAAGAATGATCATGTATTAAACAATACAGTATTGATAAACCTTGTGTCTGATGTCCTGATGAATGAATTTGACCTGAACAAGCTATGTAAAATCTGAAACGTGTTGACACCTGCGAACACTGAGGGCTTTTAGGTATGGCCCTGTCCTGTTTTAACCCTGTAGGAGGGTGGCCTTAATATAGTACACTTACCCACTTGCACACAATTTTAGATTCAAGGGATTGTACATATGATAGAACTCAGAGATGCAGTAGAACAATTAGGTAAGCTTGGAAGAAGACTAAAAAAACTCTGAATTACTCAGACATTACTAACAGCTATCTGGTATTCCATTTTGACTTCAAGTGGATGTAGATTTCCACACAGAAGCGGACTCAATGATAAAATATATCACTGGCTATTGGATGAGAGTTTGGCATTGTAACATCCATTTGTACCTCTCCCAAGCTATATCTTTCATTACAATGAAAGAGGAATACTTAACCCCTTAGCTGCTGGGCCTTTTCCACCCCCAGTGCTGAGCCCTTTTTTGGCTATTTGGGGTAGTTCACGCTTAGGCCTCCATAACGTTTTGTCCACATAAGCTATACATGCCAAAGTTGCGTCCTTTTTTTCAACATCCTAGGGATTGTAAAGGTACCAAGAGTTTGTGGTTTCCTCTGGAGAAGGCCAAGAAATTAGCCAAAATACAGCAAAAATTTAGTTTTTTTCAGAAAAATGGAAAAAAAAGTGCAGCAGAAAAAAGCATGTGTTTTTTTCCCCTGAAAACGGCATCAATAAAGGCTTTGCAGTGCTAAAATTACCAACTTCCCAGCTTTCAGGAACAGGCAGACTTGAATCAGAAAAACACATCATTTTTCAACACAATTTTGGCATTTTACTGGGGCACACCCCATTTTTACTATTTTTGGTGCTTTTAGCTTCCTTCCAGTTAGTGCCAGAATGGGTGTGAAACCAATGCTGGACCCCGGACAGCTAAACATTTCTGAAAAGTAGATAAAATTCTGAATTCGGAAAGGGGTTCTATGTGTACATCCTACAATGCTTTCCTAAAGAAAATAACAGCTCAAATAAATAAATATATATTGAAATTGAGGTGAAAAATATAGCCATTTCTGTCCACGTTTTCTTCTATAACTTTTTCCAGCTATGACAGACTTTTTGAAAGCAATATATTGTTAAGTCTCTGGACTCTTCTGGTTGCAGGGATATATAGGACTTGTAGGTTCTTCAAAACCCTAGGTACCCACAGCCAGTAAATGAGCTGCACATTGCAATGGGTTTTCATTGTATACTGGGTATACAGCAATTCATTTGGTGAAATATAAAGAGTCAAAAATAGATATCAAGAAAACCTTTGCATTTCCAAAATGGGCACAAGATAAGGTGTTGAGAAGCAGTGGTTATTTGCACATCTCTGAATTCTGGGGTCCCCATACTAGCATGTGATTTACAGGGCATTTCTCAAATAGACTTCTTTTTTACACTACCTCACTTGTGTGGGTAGGTCTAGTGCCTACAACAGGAAACGCAACATGGACACATCACATTTTTACAGTGAAATCTGACCTGTTTTTTGGAAAGTGTCTAGCTGTGGGTTTTGGCACCTAGCTCAGCTGGCACCAGGGAAACCTACCAAACCTGTGCATTTTTTCAAACTAGTCACCTACGGGAATCCAGGATGGGGTGACTTGTGGGGCTCTCACCAGGTTCTGTTACCCAGAATCCTTTGCAAACCTCAAAATGTGACAAATAAAACACTTTTCCCTCAGATTTCGGTGCTGCAAAGTTCTGGAATCTGAGAGGAGCCAGAAAGTTCCTTCCACCCAGCATTCCCCAAGTCTCCCAATAAAAATGGTACCTCACTTGTATGGGTAGGCCAAGTGCCTGCGACAGGAAACGCCCCAAAACACAACATGGACACATCAGATTTTCCCAAAGAAAACTGACCTGTTTTTTGCAAAGTGCCTAGCTGTGGATTTTGGGCTCTAGATCAGCCGGCACCTAGGAAAACCTAGCAAACCTGGACATTTATTAAAATTGCACCTGGGGGAATTTGGAATGGGGTGACTTGTGGGGCTCTCACCAGGTTCTGTTACCCAGAATCACTTGTAAACCTTAAAAGTTGACAACAAAAAGCACTTTTTCCTCACATTTCGGTGACAGAAAGTTTTGGAATCTGAGAGGATCCACAAATTTCCTTCCAGCCAGCATTCCCCCAAGTCTCCTGATACAAAATGACTTGACTAATCACCTACTCCTTTCTACGCATTCCCAGATATCCAACTTCGGCACTTTTAACTGAAATTTTGGGTTGCTTTGAATATTCTGTACCTTACGCCCAAGAAACTGAATGCACTTTTGGATGCTGAGAATAATTGAACGTATGGATTAAGGTTTCAAAATTTTAAAGTTAATCTTTTATTTGATTGTCTTCATTTTTATAAGACTTGCTGCCTGATTTTAAAAACACTTTTTTGAAAATACAACATAAATCTTCCTAATGAAGCACTTGCACTTTTGGTGAACATGGAATTTTCAGATGTTGCATGTGCCCTAGCACAATTTTCAAAAATACGTTTAAGTTAACATTGTGATGATTGTAGTTTTAAGACCCGTTGAGAGAGCTGATGCCACATTTAAGGGCCAGCGAGTAAGAATGGGTATGAAGTGATGCAGGTGCACTTTAGTCTTGTTATTTATAGTAGACTGTGTGGGGTCTGATCAGCTGACTGTTCTTGGACCTTGGTATGGTTGGGGGAGGGGAGGTGGGGTCAGGGTCAATTTTAATGTATAATGCTGATGTGCAATTATGTATTTATTGTTTTAAAGAAAAGTGTTTAACATTAATAAACTTGACTTGACGACTACTTCTTCCAACATTGAACAAGTAAAGATTCTGTCTGCCACTTAATTTGAAAATCAGTGTGCAGCATCTGGGGGTCTTGTGCACTACTGCAGGTAGAAGGAACATTTTTGTGAGGTCACAGAAGGCATACTTAACGCACACAAGACCCTTAATGCAACCTCCTTTCACAGGAAGAAAGCTGTATGTGCACAACTTGAGGAATAAATGAAAAAAATCAAAGAGGAGCAAAACCTCATGACTCCTGTCAGTTTCTTTTAAAAATGTTGAGGTTTCAGCCCTTAGGTTCCCAGTGAGATTCCCAACAGTGTTCAAGAAAGGAGGACCCCTTCTGCTGAATAAGCCTGGTCCTGAACTACAGCTTCAGCTTCCCTGCCAACAAAAGTATGACTGGTGGGAGGTCATACAATGAACGTTCAAGGAGTCTGGCAAGCTACCAGTGCCATGAATGAAATGGAAGGAGGGCTATTATTCAATAATCTTTTTGGTACAAGTTTCCAAAGAATATTGTCCAGTTTTGTACTTGAAAATAATAAACTTGTCTATACCAAAGATAACTTTCAAAGCAATGACACTTCGAACAATCATGCCTGTCTGGGTCCTAAGGAAATTTCCAATATCCTTCGATTGAATGGACGCCTACATGACCATCTCAAGTCACTCAGACTCAGAAGGATTTCTCTGTTTTAGTGATCTTCATCAGCATTTTCAGTTTTTGATTGGCCCCTGCTCCTAGTATCTTTACAAGTGCCTTCACAAAGGCCTTAGCACTATTGGTGGGTATGTTGCATTCTGAAGATATCCAGGTCCTCCCACATCCTGATGACTGATTGGTAAAGTTATGTTATTTTTCGAAGGCTTGTCAGGACATCAAAGGTGTACCCACAATAACCACAGAGCACAGATTTCTGATCAATTTCAAGAAACCAAACATGGACTCGTCTCAGACTCTGCAGTTTATTGGAGCTTACATCCAAACAGATGCGAAAAGGGCGTTCTTGCCAGAGTCCAGAGCACGCAAGTTGTCTTCTTAAATTTGAGTCCTGCTGCAACTACCTTCAGACATTTCGATGGAGTGGGTGCAGATATGGGGCTTGATGGAAGCCTCCCTAGTAGTGGTGCCTTGAGCCTGTCTTCATCTCAATAGTTCATCATCTTCTGCGCTATAGGTCTCCTGTATCACAGGTATCACAGGAGGTACAAGGCTATTGAAGATCAGACACTCTCTTCAGTAGTGGCTGCATTTGAAAAACTTGATCAAAGGTGTCTCATTGATTCCTCCATCCCATCTAGTAGTTACAAAAGTCAGTTAGGTAGCAATATTGAGGGATCTGTAAGGTCATGGGATGTGGTCTACGGAGGAGGCCAACAATGTCTTCAATTGGAAGAAGCTCTCTACAGTTCTCTGGGCTCTATATTTGTGTTGCAGGTTCAGTGGGAAAGATGTGTGTATTCAATTGGGGTGAATAATTCACATGTGGTTCATCTGAGTCAGATGTTCCCTCATTGATCTTGCTGTTTCTCAATCCAGGTCTGTTAAAGGACATTGTGGCCACCAATGGTTGCCTATGGCAAGATGGCTTCACCTTTGTGTAAAATGCTTTTCTTACAGACATCTGCTCCCCACTTTGAGCAGAAGGACTTGGTCTGGATACTATGGGGGCCATTACAACATTGGCGGGAAAAGCCGCTTACCGCTGTGCAGAAGACCACCAACACACCACCGAGCAGCGGAATTCCGCCACAGTCATTATGACCCACAGCTCGGATTCCGCCAAAATTGAGACACCCACACAAGTCCGCCACACCAAAGATCAGAGATAAACTGTCGAAAACAAAACCTCCACTGTCACGCCAACAGAAATACGCCTACACTATCACGACCCACGAATCCATGCGGCAGTCTTTCAACCAGGGGATTCCATTGGCGGTACACCCCGCCGTGCTCAAAATACACACACTCTTACAAAACACTGCCACATTGGACAATTCAAAATACACACACCTGATACACATACACACACCACTCCCACACTCAATACAATATAAAACACACACTCACATCACCCACAAACCCCTACGACCACAATTGCGACAGAAGGCCAGAGAGAGACACTACAATCTACAACGAAGCATCCACAGGCACACAACACCATCACCCACATAACATCCACGCACCTCACACAACACACCACTAAATATCACCCCACATATCACAACACACACCACCACACACATCACCCACACCACCCCATGGCACGGCAAAGACACCCCAGGTTCTCTGAGGAGGAGCTCAGAGTCATGGTGGAGGAAATCATCCGGGTAGAGCCACAGCTATTCGGATCACAGGTGCAGCACACCTCCATAGCTAGGAAGATGGAGCTATGGCAAAGAAACGTGGACAGGGTCAATGCATTGGGACAGCACCCAAGAAATAAAGATGACATAGGAAGAGGTGGAACGACCTACGGGGGAAGGTGCGTTCTGTGGTCTCAAGACACCACCTTGTGGTTCAGAGGACTGATGGCGGACCCCCACCTCCACCCCCACAACTAACAACATGGGAGGAGCAAGTCTTGGCTATTCTGCATCCTGAGGGACTCGAAGGAGTAGCTGGAGGAATGGACTCTGGTAAGTCAAACCTTAACTACTAAATCCCCCACCCTACCTGCATGCCATCACATACCCCCACCCTCGCCCTCACCCCCATCACTCCTACTCCTCACAAATGTCTCAATATCACAAACCACACATCCCAACACCAAGCCCTGCATGATACAACAAAGCATGGACACCCATCACCAATGCATGGCCACTGCACATACCCATACACCCCCCTAAGCCATCATCACACAAGGTCCCACACAGGAATGCAAGCACTGAGGTACACGGTCACCCACCCATTGCACACCATGGAACACCCAGATGCAATAATCATGCTTTTACACCCCTGCAGGACCCCTACGCAACGTCACCGCACAGGAGGGTCTACACATGTCCACACCACCAACAGAAGAGGCCCACAGTGATGACAGCAGCTCTGTCCAACTGGATCTAGATGACCAACTCATCCCATCTGGGACCTCGGGACAGTCGGTTCCCCTCACACTGGCAAAGGCCACTACAGAGCTTGCCCCCTCTGGAAACACCAGCACAGCACCCACCCAGCGGGCCCATACCTCTGTCCCCAGGACAGGTCAATCAGTAGTGTGTCCACCACTACAGGGAAGCCAGGCTAACTCACCACCCCAACAACAACAGGGACCTGGGGGCAGTGGCAGTGGGCACACCGTTCAGGGGAGAGAGGCTCAGGAACACAGGGGAACTGGGAGGGCTGCTGTGCGACAGGGGGAGGACAGGCCCAGGGAACCCACTCTCCATGAGACCCTCTCCAACATCATGGGAGCATACCATCATTCCCAGGAGACGATGGCAACGGTACTGGCCAAGTTTCAGGAGACCCAGCGGCTGCAGGAGGAACAGTATTTGGGCTTCAGGGAGAAACTCAGATCCATCAATTCCACCCTGGGCACCATCGTAGGGGTGCTGAAGGAAGTCTTCAACACCAGGAGGGACACTGTGGCACTACAAGGGGCCCCTGACACTAGCCTGGATGATGAACTGCCCACCACCTCCACCGTCGCTAGTGGACAGGAGGCACCGCCACAGGACCACTACACCAGCACCCCACCCCCTGCAGATGGAGAACCACCCCGCAAACGATCCCTGAGATCCAGGACAAAGACAGAGAACGATGCCAAGACCCCCGCCAAGAAATGAAACCGCACTGAATGTCATCCATTTGTCCCACCTTGTCACCCTGTCCATCCTCAAACTGCCCCAGCTCCACTTCCTGTGCCCCTTTGGACAATGCACCTGTGAGACTAATAGACTGGACTGTGCCATGGACATTCCTCCACCATCACCCCTCACCATTTTACAACCCCCCCCAATATTGAGCACTGAAATAAACACCCTTAAAGCACAAAACAATCTGGAGTCTGTCTGTGATTTCGAAATGGTGTATTAGCAATTACAGTGACCAAATGCTCTTTCAATTGTAATGTCAACATACCTATGTCACACAGCTCTAGTCCATGAGGAAAAAAAGCAGATGTCACACAGTGGGACCCACATCTGTGAAATCGGAAGGGAAAGTGACAACTCAGTGACCATACACTGGGTGAAAAGGACAGACAGTAGAGTGGTAGTAGTGTTAAAGTACATGTAGTAGGCAGGTCTGTATTCTTACCTGTGTCTCACTGGAAGTATTGCAGGATCACAGAGTTCCTGTTGTCGATGTCCTCTTCTTCTGCTTCCTCATCTTCGCTGTCCACAGTTTCCACAGCTGCCACACCTCCATCTGGACCACCCTCCTGCAGAAAAGGCACCTGTCGTCGCAAAGCTAAGTTGTGAAGCATATAGCAGGCCAAGATGATCTGGCACACCTTCTTTGGTGAGTAGAATAGGGAACCACCTGTCATATGGAGGCACCGGAACCTGGCCTTCAGGAGGCCGAAGGTCCGCTCTATAATCCTCCTAGTTCGCCCATGGGCCTCATTGTAGCGTTCCTTGCCCTTTTCCTGGGATTCCTCACTGGGGTCAGTAGCCATGACAGGTTAGGGTAGCCAGAGTCACCTGCAAATGGCGAGGGAAAACTGTTAGACACACATTAACCTATAGGGATATCCCCAGACCCGGACAACTATTCCCACTGATTTGGTTCCAGGTGCTCACCTAATAGCCACACACGGTGCCTCTGGAGTTGCCCCATCACATAAGGGATGCTGCTATTCCGCAGGATGTAAGCGTCATGCACTGAGCCAGAGAATTTGGCATTAACATGGGAGATGTATTGGTCGGCCAAACACCATCTGCACATTCATCGAATGGTAACTCTTCCGGTTTCTGTACACCTGTTCACTCCTGCGGGGGGGACCAAGGCCACATGTGTCCCATCAATGGCACCTATGATGTTGGGGATATGTCCCAGGGCATAGAAGTCACCTTTCACTGTGGGCAAATCCTCCACCTGAGGGAAAACGATGTAGCTCCGCATGTGTTTCAGAAGGGCAGACAACACTCTGGACAACACGTTGGAAACATAGGCTGGGACATCCCCGATGCTATGGCCACTGTTGTTTGAAAAGACCCTCTTGCTAGGAAATGGAGTACTGACAGCACCTACACTTGAGGGGGGATTCCTGTGGGATGGCGGATAGCTGACATCAGGTCTGGCTCCAACGGGGTACACAGTTCCTGGATTGTGGCACGATCAAGCCTGTAGGTGATGATTACATGTCTTTCCTCCATTGTCGACAGGTCCACCAGCTGTCTGTACACTGGAGGATACCGCCATCTCCTCACATGTCCCAGCGGACGGTGCCTATGAAGGACAACAGCGAGCACAGAGTGAACCAACTCAGAGGTACGTAAACACAGCTTACTCAGAAAACCATTCATAACCCGAATTTGGCCTGTATGAGTGTTGAGGCAAGGCCTAGGCATGTGTGACACAGTTAAAAATAAAGCCATGTGGGCCCCTGAAATGGCAGCTGCCTGACCTGTAAAGTGGGACAATGGGATGTGAGGTAACTGCGCTGGTGTTGTACACCGTTGCGGTAGACGGTCGAAGACCGCAGCGCAATTCTGCATTGGTTAACATTGGACCCTATGGGTCCCAGGAGCCAATGACGGTGTACGCTGGCGGTGACGGTATGCACCGCCGCGGACGTGACCGCCATTTTCTATCTGTTCAATTACTCGATACCTGATCTTCGACAGGAGAGGACCTACACTGCAAGTGCTGCTGTGACCTCAGTCTGGAAGAGACAATGGCTTGTGCGTCTGGGGAGAGGGCCCCTGCCTTCACATCGGAGGAGTTGGAGAAACTCGTGGATGGGGTCCTCCCCCAGTACACACTACTCTACAGTCCTCCAGACAAACAGGTAAGTACACTGGGAGCATGCTGTATGGGCAATGCCTGTGTGGAGTGGTGTGGATGAAAGATAGGGGGGGGGAATGATGCGTGCATGAAACGACGGTGAGTGCATGTGCCACATGGCAAGGATAGGGATGCAGGCCAATGACTGTGACTTTGCAGTTGGTAATAACTTCTCTTTTTCCCCTGTACAATTCATGTACGTCAGCGCCCACCAGAAGAAGGATATTTGGCGTGCCATTGCCAAGGACGTCCGGACCCTGGGGATCTATCACAGACAGAGCACCCACTGCCGGAAAAGATGGGAGGACATTCGCCGCTGAAGCAAGAAGACTGGGGATGGCCTCCCAATGTGGGAGGGGTGCCCGTCGCACCATGACCCCCCTGATGTTCAGGATCCTGGTGGTGGCGTACCCGGAGTTGTATGGGCGCTTGAGGGCATCACAGCAGCAACAAGGGGGTGGGTACACTCTCATTCAGCTGATTCAGCGCACAGTGGAGGTGTCTGGGTGGGGAAGGTGGGCTGTGGGTTTCCCTAGGACAGGGCGAGTGCGCTAGTTAAGTCCCCTTTTTCAGGCAGACCCTGTGGCACCCCACCCCACCTGGGTACAGTGCAGATATCGACCATAGCCTTGTAGGCCATGTCCCAGGGATTGAATAGTGGACCCCAAGTGCGCGGCGTAGTGCAGGGGGCTTCTGTGTCTGTCGTGTCCGCCAACGGTAGCGGTAATGCATGCACTCAACATGTCTTTCTTCTGTCTCCCCCCCCTTTTTGTGGTGTCCCTGTACATGTGTGCATAAGCGTAATCAGGCAGAGGAGCAGTGGCACCGGAGCAGGAGGGCGCTGCATCCCACATGGCCCTGGAGGGCGACACTACGGAGTCTGATTTCACCAGTGGGACGGAGGGGAGCTCCACGGCGGGGACAGGAGCTGACACCAGTGATACGGACTCGTCCTCTGATGGGAGCTCCCTTGTGGTGGCGGCCCCATCTGTGCCCCCCGCATCTACAGGTACAGCCGCCATCCCCCCCTCCAGCACTGCCCTCCCAGCAGCCCCTCAGCCTTTGACCCGTGCCCGCTCACCCAGGAGGGTGGGCATCTCCTTCGCCCCAAGCACCTCAGCCCCTCAAATCAAATCAAATCATTAACATTTATAAAGCGCGCTACTCACCCGTGCGGGTCTCAAGGCGCTAGGGGGGAAAGGGGGGGTTATCGCTGCTCGAACAGCCAAGTCTTTAGGAGTCTCCGGAAAGCGGAGTGGTCCTGGGTGGTCCTGAGGCTGGTGGGGAGGGAGTTCCAGGTCTTGGCCGCCAGGAAGGAGAAAGATCTCCCACCCGCCGTGGAGCGGCGGGTGCGAGGGACGGCAGCAAGTGCGAGGCCAGCGGAGCGGAGGGGGCGGGTGGGGACGTAGAAGCTGAGGCGTCTGTTGAGGTATTCCGGTCCCTTGTTGTGGAGGGCTTTGTGTGCGTGGGTGAGAAGACGGAAGGTGATCCTTTTGCTGACTGGGAGCCAATGCAGGTGTCTCAGGTGTGCGGAGATGTGGCTGTTGCGGGGTACGTCGAGGATGAGGCGGGCCGAGGCGTTTTGGATGCGTTGCAGGCGGTTTTGGAGTTTGGCGGTGGTCCCGGCGTAGAGGGTATTGCCGTAGTCCAGGCGACTCGTGACAAGGGCGTGGGTCACGGTTTTTCTGGTGTCGGCGGGGATCCAGCGGAAGATCTTGCGGAGCATGCGGAGAGTGAGGAAGCAGGCGGAGGACACGGCGTTGACTTGCTTGGTCATGGTGAGAAGAGGGTCCAAGATGAAGCCGAGGTTGCGGGCGTGGTCTGCGGGGGTCGGTGCGGTGCCGAGGGCCGTGGGCCACCAGGAGTCGTCCCAGGCGGACGGGGTGTTGCCGAGGATGAGGACTTCCGTTTTTTCAGAGTTCAGCTTTAGGCGGCTGAGCCTCATCCAATCTGCGACGTCCTTCATACCCTCTTGTAGGTTGGTCTTGGCGCTGGCGGGGTCCTTGGTGAGGGAGAGTACAAGTTGGGTGTCGTCGGCGTAGGAGGTGATGATGATGTCGTGCTTGCGTACGATGTTGGCGAGGGGGCTCATGTAGACATTGAAGAGTGTCGGGCTGAGCGATGAGCCTTGAGGTACGCCGCAGATGATCTTGGTGGGTTCTGAGCGAAACGGAGGGAGGTAAACTCTTTGGGAGCGGTTAGCGAGGAAGGAGGCGATCCAGTCCAGGGCCTGGCCTTGGATCCCGGTGGAGCGTAGGCGGGTGATTAGGGTGCGGTGACAGACGGTGTCAAAGGCAGCCGAGAGGTCGAGGAGAATGAGGGCGACTGTTTCACCGTTGTCCATCAGGGTTCTGATGTCGTCTGTGACTGAGATGAGGGCGGTTTCCGTGCTGTGGTTGGTTCGGAATCCGGTTTGTGAAGGGTCGAGCAGGTTGTTGTCTTCCAGGAAGGTGGTCAGCTGTTTGTTGACGGTCTTTTCTATTACCTTGGCTGGGAAAGGTAGAAGAGAGATGGGGCGGAAGTTTTTCAGGTCGCTTGGGTCAGCCGTAGGTTTCTTTATTAGGGCGTTGACTTCAGCGTGCTTCCAGCATTCGGGGAAGGTAGCAGAAGAAAAAGAAGAGTTGATGACGGTCTGGAGGTGCGGGGCGATGATGTCGTCGGCTTTGTTAAAGATGAAGTGCGGGCAGGGGTCCGAAGGGGCGCCGGAGTGGATAGAGTTCATGATGGATTTGGTTTCTTCCGTGTTGATGTGGGTCCAGTTGTTGAGGGTGATGTCCGGGGAAGCGGGTTCAGTGGTGTATGGTTGGGTCTGGTGTCCGAAGCTGTCGTGGAGGTCGCTGATCTTGCGATGGAAGAAAGTGGCGAGGGATTCGCACAAATCCTGTGAGGGCGTGACGGCGTTGGCGCTGGCGCTGGGGTTGGAGAACTCTTTGACGATGCTGAAGAGTTCTCTGCTGTTGTGGCTGTTTTTGTCTAGTCTGTCGGTGAAAAAGTTCCTTTTGGCAGTGCGGATCAGGTGGTGGTGTTCGCGTGTAGCGTTCTTGAGGGCGGTCATGTTGTCAGCGGTGTGGTCCTTGCGCCAGGCCTTCTCAAGGGCACGACAAGTTTTCTTTGATTCTTTGAGGGTGTCAGAGAACCAGAGAGGTTTTTTGGTGTTGGTCTGTCGATGCGTGCGTTTGAGGGGAGCAAGGTTGTCAGCGCAGTTGGAGATCCAGTTTGTGAGGTTGAGAGCTGCGTCGTTGGGGTCGGTGGTGAGGGTGGGTTGGTTGGCGGCGAGAGCGGAGAAGAGTTGCTCTTCAGGGATCTTGTTCCACTGTCGACGAGGGATGGGTTGAGTGCGGAGGTGGGAGGTCTCGCGTCGGAATGTGAAGTGGACGCAGCTGTGGTCGGTCCAGTGTAGGGCAGAGGTGTGGCTGAAGAAGACGTGTTTGCTGGCGGAGAAGATAGGGTCGAGCGTGTGTCCGGCGATGTGGGTGGCGGTGTTCACCAGTTGTTTGAGGCCGAGGTTGGCGAGGTTGTCGAGCAGGGTGGTGGTGTTGGGGTCGTTGTTTTGTTCCAGATGGAAGTTGAGGTCGCCTAGGAGGATGTAGTCCGGTGAGGCGAGGGCGTGCGGGGAGATGAAGTCGGCGATGGCGTCGCTGAAAGAGGCGCGAGGTCCGGGAGGACGGTAGACGAGGGATCCTCTGAGGGTGGTCCTTGGGTCGGTGCGAATCTGAAAATGCAGGTGTTCAGCGGCGAGGGGGGGGGCTTCGGTGGAGGTGGTGACGCTGATGGAGTCTTTGAAGATGATGGCGACACCTCCTCCTACTTGGTTGGTGCGGTCTTTTCTGGAGATCTTGTAGCCTTCGGGGATGGCGGGTAGCGATGTCTGGAGCAGAGGAGGCGTTCATCCATGTCTCCGTGATGAAGGCGACGTCCGGGGCTGTGGAGTCCAGGAGGTCCCAAAGTTCAACGGCGTGCTTGTGGACGGAACGAGCGTTGACCAGGATGCACTTGAGGTGGTTGATGGCGCGTGGGCTTGTGGTCGTGGTAGTTGCGTGGTGGAAGATGCGTTTGCAGGAGTTGCAGGCGAAGGGTCCATGGGTGCGTTTGGGGTGAGCTAGGAAGCAGGTTTTGGAGCGCCCTGGGTTGAGGGCGTGGAGGGTGGTGGGGTCGTAGCGGATCAGCGGGGCTTGGGGGAGCTGGGGACCAGGGGTCGTGGCGCTGGGCGCGGGCCAGGCGCGGACGGGCGCAGACGGGCTTGCCTCTGGTGCGCCTCCGGCGCGCCAGCGGCGTGCCCGCTGCGCGCGCCCGCTGCGCAGTCGCGCAGCGGCCGCCATAAGAGGTAGGAGGGGGGGGGAGGGGTCAGCTGGGGGCGAATGGGAGCTGGGGGGCGGGGGCGTGCAGGAGGTCGCGGCGGGAAAGCGCGAGGGAGGGGGGGGACAGGTAGAGTGAGAGGAGCTGGGGGAGGGGGTTTAGGGTGGAGGAGGGTGAGTGTTAGGAGGTTTGGAGATTAGGGAGAGAGATAGGAGTAGGGTTGTGAAGATAGGGGAGGGGGGGTTGTAGAGGTGGGTGAGGGAGAGAGGTAGAGTGAGAGGATAGGGAGATAGGTAGTAGAGGGGGTGGCGGGAGGGGGGGAGAGATAGAGAAATAGATAGAGAAAATAGATAGAGAAGTCGATAGATAGGGAAATAGATAGATAGACAGATAGGTAGGTAGGAGGAGGTGGAGAGTGGGGGAGTTAGATAGTGAGATAGGGAGCTAGAGAGATAGGAAGATAGGAGGAGTGAGGGAGGTAGATAGCGAACGGGTTAGCTAGGGGTGAGAGAGGGGGAGGCGAGTGAGGGAGGGGGATGAGGAAGGAGCAGGAGGGCAGGCTCGGGGGAAGAAGACGGAGGAGGTAGAAGAGCCGAAGACAGGAGAACAGAAGACAGAAGAACAGAAGACAGAAGACAGAAGAACAGAAGACAGAAGAACAGAAGACAGAAGAACAGAAGACCGGAAGAGCAGAAGACCGGAAGAGCAGAAGACAGAAGAACAGAAGATCGGAAGAGCAGAAGAACAGAGAAGAACAGAGAAGAACAGAGAAGAACACAGAAGAACACAGAAGAACACAGAAGAAGAACACAGAAGCACAGAGAAGAACAGAGAAGAAGAACACAGAAGACCGGAAGAACACAGAAGAACAGAAGGGAAGAACAGAAGAACACAGAAGAAGATTGCAGAGGGGGAGCGAGGAGGAAGAGACAGAGAGGAGGAAAAGAAGCAGGAGCAGGAGAGAAGGTGAGTGGCGCGGGGCAGGGCGAGGGGCTGGGAGGAGGGGGGTACTTACAGTTAGGTGGGTCTCAGGAACACAGGAACTCGGGAACTTGGAGGAGCTGCAGCGGCAGGGGGAGCGACCTACCCTTGGGTCAAGGGTCGCTACCACTGTCGCGCAGCGGCCGCCATAAGAGGTAGGAGGGGGGGGGGAGGGGTCAGCTGGGGGCGAATGGGAGCTGGGGGGCGGGGGCGTGCAGGAGGTCGCGGCGGGAAAGCGCGAGGGAGGGGGGGGGACAGGTAGAGTGAGAGGAGCTGGGGGAGGGGGTTTAGGGTGGAGGAGGGTGAGTGTTAGGAGGTTTGGAGATTAGGGAGAGAGATAGGAGTAGGGATGTGAAGATAGGGGAGGGGGGGTTGTAGAGGTGGGTGAGGGAGAGAGGTAGAGTGAGAGGATAGGGAGATAGGTAGTAGAGGGGGTGGCGGGAGGGGGGGAGAGATAGAGAAATAGATAGAGAAAATAGATAGAGAAGTCGATAGATAGGGAAATAGATAGATAGACAGATAGGTAGGTAGGAGGAGGTGGAGAGTGGGGGAGTTAGATAGTGAGATAGGGAGCTAGAGAGATAGGAAGATAGGAGGAGTGAGGGAGGTAGATAGCGAACGGGTTAGCTAGGGGTGAGAGAGGGGGAGGCGAGTGAGGGAGGGGGATGAGGAAGGAGCAGGAGGGCAGGCTCGGGGGAAGAAGACGGAGGAGGTAGAAGAGCCGAAGACAGGAGAATAGAAGACAGAAGAACAGAAGACAGAAGAACAGAAGACAGAAGAACAGAAGACCGGAAGAGCAGAAGACAGAAGAACAGAAGACAGAAGAGCAGAAGAACAGAGAAGAACAGAGAAGAACACAGAAGAACACAGAAGAACACAGAAGAACCGAGAAGAAGAACACAGAAGCACAGAGAAGAACAGAGAAGAAGAACACAGAAGACCGGAAGAACACAGAAGAACAGAAGGGAAGAACAGAAGAGCACAGAAGAAGATTGCAGAGGGGGAGCGAGGAGGAAGAGACAGAGAGGAGGAAAAGAAGCAGGAGCAGGAGAGAAGGTGAGTGGCGCGGGGCAGGGCGAGGGGCTGGGAGGAGGGGGGTACTTACAGTTAGGTGGGTCTCAGGAACACAGGAACTCGGGAACTTGGAGGAGCTGCAGCGGCAGGGGGAGTGACCTACCCTTGGGTCAAGGGTCGCTACCACTGTCGCGCAGCGGCCGCCATAAGAGGTAGGAGGGGGGGGGAGGGGTCAGCTGGGGGCGAATGGGAGCTGGGGGGCGGGGGCGTGCAGGAGGTCGCGGCGGGAAAGCGCGAGGGAGGGGGGGGGACAGGTAGAGTGAGAGGAGCTGGGGGAGGGGGTTTTGGGTGGAGGAGGGTGAGTGTTAGGAGGTTTGGAGATTAGGGAGAGAGATAGGAGTAGGGTTGTGAAGATAGGGGAGGGGGGGTTGTAGAGGTGGGTGAGGGAGAGAGGTAGAGTGAGAGGATAGGGAGATAGGTAGTAGAGGGGGTGGCGGGAGGGGGGGAGAGATAGAGAAATAGATAGAGAAAATAGATAGAGAAGTCGATAGATAGGGAAATAGATAGATAGACAGATAGGTAGGTAGGAGGAGGTGGAGAGTGGGGGAGTTAGATAGTGAGATAGGGAGCTAGAGAGATAGGAAGATAGGAGGAGTGAGGGAGGTAGATAGCGAACGGGTTAGCTAGGGGTGAGAGAGGGGGAGGCGAGTGAGGGAGGGGGATGAGGAAGGAGCAGGAGGGCAGGCTCGGGGGAAGAAGACGGAGGAGGTAGAAGAGCCGAAGACAGGAGAACAGAAGACAGAAGAACAGAAGACAGAAGAACAGAAGACAGAAGAACAGAAGACAGAAGAACAGAAGACCGGAAGAGCAGAAGACCGGAAGAGCAGAAGACCGGAAGAGCAGAAGACCGGAAGAGCAGAAGATCGGAAGAGCAGAAGAACAGAGAAGAACAGAGAAGAACACAGAAGAACACAGAAGAACATAGAAGAACACAGAAGAACCGAGAAGAAGAACACAGAAGCACAGAGAAGAACAGAGAAGAAGAACACAGAAGACCGGAAGAACACAGAAGAACAGAAGGGAAGAACAGAAGAACAGAAGGGAAGAACAGAAGAACACAGAAGAAGATTGCAGAGGGGGAGCGAGGAGGAAGAGACAGAGAGGAGGAAAAGAAGCAGGAGCAGGAGAGAAGGTGAGTGGCGCGGGGCAGGGCGAGGGGCTGGGAGGAGGGGGGTACTTACAGTTAGGTGGGTCTCAGGAACACAGGAACTCGGGAACTTGGAGGAGCTGCAGCGGCAGGGGGAGCGACCTACCCTTGGGTAGGCCCCTGCCCCAATCACCCCTGCTGCCCTAAGTGAGGAGTTCATTGACCTCCTCAGGTCCCTCAATGTTGGGCAGTCTACCATTTTGAATGCCATCCAGGGTGTAGAGAGACAGTTGCAACAAACCAATGCATTCCTGGAGGGCATTCATTCTGGTCAGGCAGCCCTTCAGCGAGCTTTTCAGACTCTGGCATCAGCACTGATGGCAGCCATTGTCCCTGTCTCTAGCCTCCCCCCTCCAACTTCCTCCACCCAGACCCAATCCCTTGTAACTCAGCCTACTCCAAGCACACCATCAGACCAGCATGCACACACCTCAACACACAAAGGAAGCTCAGGCAAACATAAGCACCACACATCCCACAGACACTCACACAAGCATCACACACATGCAGACATAGCAACATCCACTGCCTCCACTGTGTCCCCCTCCTCCTCGTCTCCCTCCTCCCTCCCAGTCTCGTCTCCACTCACACCTGCATGCACTACATCTACAGCCACTACTTCCATCACCAGCACACCCACCACCACACCCCGCTCACGTGCAGTCACCACCCCCACTACCATTCACACATCCCCTGTGTCCTCTCCCAGTGTGTCTGTGAAGCCACCTCCCAAGGTACACAAACGCAGGCACACACCCACCCAACAGCTATCCACCTCCAGCGCATGCACCTTCACCCAAAGTCACCAAACGTACACCTCTTACAACCACAACCTCTTCCTCCACTCCCGAACCCCCTCCAGCTACCCATCCCAGTGTTCCTAAGAAACTTTTCCTGTCCACCCTTGACCTCTTTCCCTCACCTGCCCCACCCCGTCAGTCTCCTAAGGACCGAGTCTCCAGGTCCCAACCTAGCACCTCAGCCACAACATCGGCGGGACCAGTGGTGCCAGTAGTCACCGGATTCTGGAGTGCACCAGGCAGCAGGGCAACCAGTGGCAAGGAGCCACAGCACGGACAGTCCCCCACCTGTCAAGTATCAAAAGTTGGCCAGTGCCCGGCGGGAGAAGGGGAAGACAACAGCCAGCAAAGCCGCTCCCAGGGGTACAGGTGGGAGTGTGGAGTCAGCTGCGACACCTTCCAAGGTGGGGAAGGGGCACAAGAAACCTGGCAAGTCTGGGAAGATCAGCACGGCGGAGAAGACCACCATCAGCCCCGCTGCCCAGGAGGTGAACGCCAGCAGCCCCGCTGGACCAGACAGGACCGCCAGCATCAGCCCCGCTGCCCAGGAGGCGACCGCCAGCATCAGCCCCGCTACCCAGGAGGCGACCGCCAGCAGCCCCGCTGGCCCAGACAGGACCGCCAGCAGCAGCCCCGCTGCCCAGGAGGCGACCGCCAGCAGCCCCGCTGGCCCAGACAGGACCGCCAGCAGCAGCCCCGCTGGCCCAGACAGGACAGCCAGCAGCAGCCCTGCTGCCCAGGAGGTGACCGCCAGCATCAGCCCCGCTGCCCAGGAGGCGACCGCCAGCAGCCCCGCTGGCCCAGACAGGACCGCCAGCAGCAGCCCCGCTGCCCAAGACAGGACCGCCAGCAGCTGAAGCGCTGCCAAGGGCACCGCCACCACAATCACCGCTGCCAAGGACACCGCTGCCACAAGCACAGCTGCCAAGGACAATGCCGCCACAAGCACCGCTGCCAAAGACACCGCCACCACAAGCACCGATGCCAAGGACACCGCCGCCACAAGCACCGCTGCCAAAGACACCGCGGCCACAAGCACTGCTGCCCAAAGACACCGCCGCCACAAGCACCACAGGCCCATGAGCACAAAAAGCACTGGCGCTACTGAGGCCGCCACGAGCAGGATGAAGTACTCTGGGCACCAAGCCCCCTCCAGAACCAGCGGAGTATCACATCCACTACCTCTGTCCTTGGCAGGATGAAGCACTCTGGGCACCAAGCCCCCTCCAGAACCAGTGGAGACTGTTATCCACTTGAGAGACTGTGGCTTTGCACTCCCCAGGATTGAACAGTGGGCAAACCACCCACTGTAGGGACTTGTGAGACGGTGGCTTTGCACTCCCCAGGATTGAGCAGTGGGCAAACCACCCACTGTAGAGTCTTGTGAGACTGTGGCTTTGCACTCCCCAGGATATATAGCAGTGGGAAACCCACCCACTGTAGAGACTTTTGAGACTGTGGCTTTGGACTCCCCAGGATTGAACAGTGGGCAGACCACCCACTGTAGAGACTTGAGAGACTGTGGCTTTGCACTCCCCAGGATTGAACAGTGGGCAACCCACCCACTGTAGAGACTTGTGAGACTGTGGCTTTGCACTCCCCAGGATTGAACAGTGGGCATGGGGCCCCCTCGTGGATTTGGCGTTGTGCACTCAACCGGCTGAGGTGCCCCCCCTTTCCCTTCCCCCTGAGGTGCCTGTTTTATTTCTATCTGATGCCCCTGCAGTGTTCTCTCCGTCATGTTCGGGTATCTTGTGTGGGCCTCGCCCATGCAGTGTGGGCCCAGTGGTCCACGGACTTTAAGGTTGGAATACCCTGGACTAATATTCTTGGTGTATATATTTGTAAATAGTGTATGTATATTATTTGACTACTGAATTTTTATATATTATAATCGTTCAGCTCATTTCCTTTTGTCTTTGCATTCTTCCAGGGGGGTTGGGGGGTGTAACTGTAATGTATCATGCTGTATTAGTGTGTGTGTTCTCGTTGGTGAGGGTGGGGGTGTTGCGGGTTGCATGTGTGTCACTGTTTTTTCCCTCCCCCCTCCCCTGTGTCATAGGTGCAGTCCTCACCGTGGTCTTCACCACTGGCGTTCGTGCTCCTGGTAGAGGAGCAAGAAGATAAAGGCTGGTAAAATGTGGAGCTTGGGTTCCATGGCGTCCTGGTTCCTCGTGGGGTGTGCAGAGGTGAACGTTTTCCCTTTGAAGTCCTGTTTCCGCCGTGTTTTTGTTCGCGGTAAATCCGCCCCAGAAAAGGTGGCGGATTGGTAGGTTGTGATACTGTGGGCGGTACATTGTCTCCCGCCTGTCTGTTGGCGGTGACCGCCGCGCTGTTTGTTTGTACCGCTGTAGCGGTCGGAGTGTTAAAGTGGCTGTCTTTGTTGGCGCTTTCCGCCACGGTCGTAATTCCATTTTTTTTACCACCGGCCTGTTGGCGGTCTTACCGCCGCTTTAACAATGACCACCAGGGTTGTAATGACCACCTATGTCTATTACTTTACCCAGGGATCTCCAGTATGCTTCCCCCAATCGGGTTAATAGCCAAAGTATGCCAAAGGATTAGGGGGCTTTTTAATTAACATGTCATACAATGCAGGGCAGCAAGCAATGTTGCTGCTCTGCGTGGTGTAAAATGTACAGAGGGGAAATGTGCCATATCCAGTAAGATATTGCACATTTCTGCTGACTCCTATCTCTGGTGTACTGTATCCCCTGCCTAGTGCCAATGCAGGAACCCTTTCACCATGTGTCTGCATTATAGGAAGGATTGTTTTGTGCAGGAAGGGATACTTTCCTGCACAAACAATCCATAGAAGTAACTTTCTCTTTTTATGTGCCCTGCAGAATGCTCCCCTCGGTCTCCGCCCATGGAATGCCTCTCAGACCGAAAGTACTTGTATCTATCAACCCATGCAAAGCTATGCAAAGTAGCTTTGGTTGGCTTAGTAAATGCCAGAAAGAATTTTGCACCGGAGCTGTTCCAGAAAAGTGACACAACCCTGAGGCAACCCTTAGTAAATCTGGGCATAATTGTGAAATGTGAGGGAATTGTTGATAGCTCCTTTTTGAAAAATTCAGCAGCGATCTTCCACATCTTCAGTTTTCAATAACCTACTTTACACTTCTAACTGGCACCCTGAAAACAATCTTTGCCACAATGAATGCTAACCTTAATGCAGCAGCTAAGTTAGTGTCAGGAGGTAGGAGTTTGCACCACATTAATCCAGTGTTTATCTTTGTGAAATGGCTCCTGATCAAAGCAAGGAGTATCCTCAAGAAGGTAGCCTCCATTAACCATAAAGCTCAGCACTGTGACACCTAAAATACCTCACCTAGAAACTTTCCTAACTGGGAGAGTCGATCTTTGCACTCCATACTCCTGAATCCTCCCAGGTTGAATAAAAAAAAAAACTCTATTTGGAAGTTTACCCACAATATGGAACACGCTACAGCTAAACACCAACACTTCTCTCTGCCTTCAAGAACTACATTAAGGGCCAGATGTGCAAAGCTTTTATGAGGTCGGAAACTTCCTGATTTGCAGAATCAGGACATTTACAACCACAAAAAAGCTTTTTCCAATGTGCAAAAGGCACACTTAAATTTGATTACTTGTTACCGAATCACCATTTGCATTTCCTACAAAAGAATGTGGAAATTGTGCCCTTTCCAAATACTGAAACAGAATGGTGTGTATTAATGTTTTGCAACTGAATTCCAATTGCGTAAATATAATCTTTTACCAACTACAAACTTGCAGTGGTAACCCATTCACAAGTTTTAAGTGGTCCTCTTGGGACCCCTTCCTCTTTGAGAATGTCAAGCTTGTATTTTTTAAGAGTAGGCAGTGGCACCACTGACCACTGCCTACTCTTGAAAAATGAAACTGAAACGCTTCATTTTCTTTTTTTAAAACACATCTCATTTTCTTTTAAGTGAAATGGACTGCACTAAAAAAAGCATTGCTTCATTAAAAAGCAATTACAGGCATGGTGGTCTGCTGACCCCAGCACACCTCTATCCCTGTGATGGTTGTAATACTAGCTCCCACATTGTGACCTACCTCATTCATATTAATGAAGTAGGTCTATTTGAGACCCACATGGAATCGTTCTTTTAAAATAATAGAATATCTACTCTTGTTCACACTTAACATATGCCCACTTACAAAGTACTCTGACTATAGTGTCTGATCTGCTCATCCAATGGAGACAGGGAATTACTTCTTTGTGAACTTTTTTAAGTGTACCATACAGCAGTCTGCCCCCACTCACCTCGGTCTGGAAGGCACTTTAAAAAAATGCCAATAAATAACCCCTCATTGGATCTTACTGATAAGTGTCTCGCCATTGTTGGGTTCTTCTCTCCTGAGATCATCTCTTATCTGACGCCGGCTGACAGTCTAGACTTTAGCATTCCAGGTCAAGCGGTGTTCTGTTGAGGTAGCTCATTGCATAACAAAATCTCATAACCCTGCTACGGTCAAAGTCTATAAAGAAAGAAGCATAAAAGCAGTATCATGTGGCGCAGTGGTGGTATCGTGTTTTGAGAGATGGCTTTATGCTGAGTTTAGATGTCTCAACATGAAATAGCCATTTGTCTACAATCCATGCTTCTAGGGTTTCTGTCATGATGGCCCTATCTGAAGTAGCTTCACATCTTCCCTTCAGAGACCATTAACTTAGTTTCAGGTCCCACCTTACGATCTCCATTGGTGTTACAAGAGCACCAGTTCACTCCTTTTAAACATTTAGAATCAGTACATTTTACATTTCTTGGATTCAGTACATTTGAAATCAGTACATTTGAAGTATTCTTTTTTTGTGGCATTTGCTCAGGTTAACATATTGGGAAACTGAGTGTTCCACAATGCATATAACTTCTTTTGAGTTGTCTACCAGGTGAAGTACTTTGTAAGTCATGTCCATCTTCTGTGCCAAAGATCCCTTCTTCTTTTTGCTTGGGACAACATTTAGGGCCTTATGTATCAACCCCTTTCCCCATACACACACACAGGGTGGATTAAACCTTTTAATACATGAAGCCTTTAGTTCTGCCCATCTTTTTCATTCCCCTTCTTCTTTGGAGGAGATGCTTTGGAATATACTGAGTGTCCATAGAGCTCTATCAATCTTTTTGGAAAGAACCACTAGCTTACAAATATAATCATAACTTCTAAATAAATAAAACATCCTGGGAGTCCTGTACTCCACAATGGTTCATCCTGGATGTTCTTGAAGTCTTCTTTTCACTCATGGCAGCCATTACTAGGGGTTTCCTCTTCATTCTTTCTTGGTAGACATCAGATGAAAGCTCTGTGAAATCATGCCTGGGATGAAGTTGGGCAGTAGTACTTGTCTCTGTTTTTAGCAGCTCCCCAATCAATCAATCAATCAAAAAAATTGATAGAGCACGCTACTCACCCATGAGGGTCTCAAGGCACTTGGAGGGTTACGGGGGGGGCAAGGAGGGTCACTGTTCGAACAACCATGTCTTGAGGTTCTTTCTGAAGAGCAGGAGGTCTTTGGTTTTGCGGAGATTGGTGGGGAGGGAGTTCCAGGTTTTGGGGGTGAGGTAGGAGAAGGACCTGTCTCCTGTGGTGGTGTGTTGGATGCGGGGGACTGTGGCTAGGGCGAGGTCAGCTGATCGGAGGTTGCAGGTGGGAGTGTGGAAGTTCACTCTGTTGTTGAAGTAGGTTGGGCCGGTGTTGTGGAGGGATTTGTGTGGGTGGATGAGGATCTTGAATGTGATTCTCTTGTCTATGGGGAGCCAGTGAAGGGATTTGAGGTGTGGTGAGATTCGTTCGTGGAGGGGGAGGTCATGGACGAGGCGTGCGGCTGTGTTCTGGATTCTCTGGAGTTTGTGTTTGAGTTTGAGTGTGGTGCCAGCATAGAGGGCATTACCGTAGTCTAGTCTGCTGCTGATGAGTGCATGGGTGACTGTCTTCCTGATCCCTGCACACTTAGAGCATTGCGCCTACAAATGGCAAACAGCTGTGCCATGCTTCTAGAGCTAATACGGCACACAGATAAGCATGCTGTCTTCTCTCCTGCACTTCATATGTTTTCCTGGAATTCAGGACCAGTCACATCCTAATATACTAACTGTTTTGTAAACCCAATGAGCTACTTGTAATTGAAGCATAACTTGAATCTTTGGTGGGATCCAATCCATTGATACTGAATCTTGATCAAAACAGACCTCAACCACTTTGGCCTTTGGAGCATAATATTCATACATTAGAAACAAACATCAAACAATAAATATAGAGGGAAGTAAATGCATTACAATTGATAAAAGTATATGAAACAACTTTTTCCTCACCAAGAATAATGTCAACTCCTTGATGTAAAGAACACAATAAAGAAAATACTAAGAGAAGTGAGGGGAAAAGAAAATAACTCTGATCTTTCTTAGCTTCAGACAGATTCTGACACACGAAAACATCCTGTGAAAAAAGGTCCATCAGAAAATAGTACTTGGTATTACATTTGTAGTTAAAAGACTATTTGGACAAATGAGTGGGAGCTATTTAGCTTGCATCCCCCCAGCATGTTGGGAAGGTGCACAGGCATAGCCTATAGAAATACAATCACTCTCTGGGTTTCAGTCTTACATGCAAATCCTTCCCACCTCAATATCTGTACATCAGAAAGTTGGGACGTTTCAAGTCACAGGTTCCGCTCAGCTTGGCCAAAGTCTTATTCCTTAGGGCTTCCTAAAATTCTTTTGATTTCACCTTGCGATAGCTTAGCAAAATTATATTTTGATGATTTCTTACCAGATCTCTGATACTTTTACTTTTGAAGCATGGATTGTTGTAATGTAATTTTGGACTTTGAGGACCAATGGGGCTTTTGGAGGGAAGAAATGATGGTGTACTAGAATTGGTTGTTTGTGAGCTCCAAAGGGGTATACTTCCCAGGGGCACCAGTGGTTTACAGGTTGTAGGTTGATTTGGGTGTTAACCCTGCTCAAGCAATAGCCACAATACTTGTTAGGGTGAACCTGAAAAGTCACTAAATTTGCTTGTGCTTAATCCTCTGGTAGCTTGGCAGAAAAGCAGCCAGACTTAACTTAGAGGCAAAGTGTGAAGTATTTCTGTAGCATACAAACAGTAATAAAACAAAAACACAACACAAGAAAATCTCACACCAGCTTAAAAAATACATTTTAATCAATCATTTGACAGCAAAACAACAAAAATCCAAATAGAAGAACAAGAGTTATGAATTTTCAAACCTTAAATTAAAAACTAGCACCTAAAAGATGAAAGCGGCAATTGCGAACATTTAGTCACTCTAGACCAGGTCAAAGTAAAAAAAATAGGGCTGTCTGTGATGGAGCCCTGTCACTATGGTTACACCTATGGTCCGCTGGTATCTAGATTCCATGGGCAGACCATCATCTTGGTGGTAAGGATACCCTGTCACCATTGCAACAGGGTATCCTTACCACCAAGCAAGACTAAAATCAACCCCTTAGTCATTTCAGACAACACTATCTTAGGTTGGGTTACTTCACTTGTGTGAGTTTGGACTTTCAAATCTTTGTAAGGTAGTGAGGAGGTTTGAGGCATTTTGAATCTTCCTGGTTTAGCATTCCATAAGACGGAGGGTGAAAATAGCTTTCCCAGGCTTTGGAAGTGTCCTGCCTGCATTCCTATAGCAGGTAGGTCAAGAACCAGACCCTGAATAGAAGGAAATGAAGTCAGGGCGTATTTTAGAAATTCATAAGTTTCTGCTGTTCAAGGTGGGGAGGTGAGGACATTTCTAGGAAGGGCCTACCCCTTTGGGTGTCTCTGATTACTGCTTCAGGAAGCATGATCACAACCATGTGCATCGATGTCATATTTCATTGTGCCCCTGTTTTGGACACTTCAGCTTGGAGGCACCATCATTGCCAATGGATGTGAGAACCATCACTTCACACAAAGAATGTTTTTGGAGAGCAACCTGAAAATGATTTTTGAAAAAGAATCAACCCAAATTCATTCTAAAGCCTTCAATAGATGATGAACACCTCCCGTCTAAACAACACCCCACTTTGTTACAGACCCAGTCCCAAGTTCTTCTTACCTAAGAAAGGGAGTGCACCACAGCGCACTGCCTTCCTTGGTGTGCACCCAGGGATGGTTTCTGCCAGACAATCAGTTTCCCAGAAGTGAGGAGAAAAATCTGCAGAGAGCTGACTTTTCTCAGAGTGCAAACTCAAGTGTGAGGCAAAAAGTAATCCATGTTATTAGGTGATTCCATTGTTCACTCTATGTCTTTTTTTGTGTAAGCTCCATTTAAGGCTGTACTTGAACAACTTCTCGTGTTGCCTGGCCAATTGACACAAGCTGTCACTTCTTACATAGTAAGGAAAGAGCTCTTCACTCCCAAGAGGGAAGCCCTAACTGGCCTGAAGACTGCAAGTACCATTGGACATCAGAGGGAGAAAATCATCCCAGAGGCCGCAAGTGTCACCACAGGACAAGCTGTAGCCAGTCAAGAGGACTGTTGCTAGTGAGCCAGACATTGCTCCACAGGTCCACCCCACTGATTACATTTGAGACCATCTTCCTAAACTCTTCACCTGAGAAGAGTCTGTGGTATGAGAGCAGGAGCTCCAACCATGCTGCCCAAACTGCTACAGAAGGCAGCATGTAAAAACGCAGGACCTAGAATTTGCATGGGACTAAAGACCTAAATGTGTACAGAGGGGTCTGCTGGTTTTGTTGTGACTTTTCCCACGAAGGGGTAGAGAGACTTTGAATCCAAGTTGCACAACTTAGATGCAAGAGACATTAAAGCATTTTCATCTGTGCCTAATTATTTCCTTAAACCTGATGTGTGTTAGGGACTATTGACTATAGTGAGATGAAGGATGCATGCCTAAAAGACACCTGGAACCAGAGGATGTAGAGCCTCACTGTCTAAAGCAACACTGTTTTCAACCCTACATGTCCCTTCCATCAATTGGATATTATTTTGTTCTGCTATGTGATTAATGTACTTTCTTTTTTACATAAAAAGTAAGCATTAGGCTGGATATTATGTTAGTGTGTCTATTGGTTAACTGTTGAGTTCTGAGATCTTGCTACCCACACTACCATTTGGGTGCCAAACTGTTCCAACAATGCTGTGGGTTTGTGATTTGGGATAATCTGGGCTTGTCATACATTCCATCCCTGTAGCACTTGAGCTGTTGTCGCTTATTCTTTGGGGGCAGTCACAGCACAGGAGGCTGCCTCTTTTTTATATTTGTACGGTGTCGCCTTGACTGTGGAACGTTTACTGATTAGAGTTATAGTTGTTGTATTCACAATGAGTAGCCAGCTTTCCTTTGTCTTTTTGTTGTAGAGAATTGCATTTTGGGAATATTTCCTGTTTTCTGTCATGTTGGCATTAAAGATAACACTGCTTTGAAAGTTAACACTTGTGTTTTCTCACCTGGATGTTACAGGCAGAGGCCACTGTTAACGTTTCCAAGATGATCTGTGATTGTCAAATGTCTACAAAGCACTGGTTTAAGTCTCCACTTGACTAGAAGGAACTAAGCTATCAGCTGGAGGTGACAAGCATAGCTGGAGTGAGTGATCAGGGAGTAGCTTTACAGATGATTTCTTTGAATTCTTGTCCTGGCATTATTGACTAAGGGTCTCAGATTCACCTTTATTTCTTTGGTGAACGTATCTAAAGCTGAAGGTCGAATACTGAGTTTATCAATGACTGGTGAACAGGAACATGCTATCTACTGTGGCACATGATCTGACTGAGTGCAGGTTATTAGGTTATTTAGCTCACTCAACTTTGTGTCTATACCAGCAACAAATACAGCTAATGTGTTCAGGCAGTTACTTGTGGGTCCATTTTAGTAGAATGGTAATTTAAAGTGTCTACCATAGGCTGGAAAGCAGTTTTTGCCATAGGTCCCAGGCATTGGAGGAGGGGATACCTGCATTATCCTTGCTTCATTTGAGGATTGATTAAGTGTGAGAGACATGTGAATGATATGAGCCATAGATGCTGCCCCTAAAGCCTGCTTGTTATTTGGGTCACAGTCCTGTGGGCATTCAAATGAAGGTGATCAGGACACATCCATGGAAAGCTTGTCAGAGTTGAGCTCAAGAAGTAGAGCTGTATACAGTGTTGTAGTTTGGTTGGTCTCCCTTGTGGCTTCTGTAGTAAGCAGGTATATGCTAGTATATAAAGCAGGGCAATCTTGAGTGCCCTGATGATCATGATCAAGAAATGAAGTTTCTTTGAGGGATGGAGATGGTTGATTGGTGGTAAACCAACATGTCCCTTCTAGGGGAGATTTCCAAGGGTAAACTCAATTCAGATTGTTAAGCGTTGTTGAAGATATAGATGTTGATATTGAAATTGCTGGGGAAGCTGTACCCAAAGGTGTGGTGTTGAGATGTGACATCAGGACCTCGGGCTTTAGGCTGGTACTTGGATCAGCTGTAAAGGATGATTGAAGAGCTATACATTTGACATGAGAAGCTATGCGAATGTGTGAGAGAGTTTTTATGGTTGGACTGATTGGAGAGGGCAGCCTGCCATCTTACTGCTTGTTGTTGAGAAAATCGCGGTTCCTGGATCCTTGAGGAGTGAGAATTTGAAGACGCCTTTTGAAATCTTTTTGAATGTAGGAGATATAAGACACTATGGGCCTGATTATGGCCTTGGCGGATGGGATGTTCCATCACAAACGTAACTGATATCCCGTCCGCTGTATTACAAGTTCCATTATATCCTATGGAATGTGTAAAATGGTGGGAGCTATATCCGTTACGTTTGTGAATGAGTATCCCATCAGCCAAGGTCGTAATCAGGCCCTATGTGTCCTGTGTCCTGTTAATTTTGGTATGTTTAAGTGATGGGGGCAGTTAATGCTTCTGACCTCTACATGTGGTTTACTTTGGGGAAGCTCTAACTTTACCAGATCTCACTGTCCAACTTGTAGGTGACCGTGATAGGGAGGAGCGGGATGTGAGTGCTGCCAGAGATATTCTCTAAATGCCCCCCTTCAACAGTCCTCGCCGGTGAGAAAAGTAAAATGGATTACTGTGTACCCACTCTGGCCCTCCTGGGAAATCCCTGATGTGCTCATCTACTTGACTGAGTGCACAGATGCCACAGAAAGCAGGGGGCCAGATGTCCCAAAGGCAAGGACAGGCTTTATGCTC
Source organism: Pleurodeles waltl (assembly GCF_031143425.1). Classification (NCBI taxonomy): domain Eukaryota; kingdom Metazoa; phylum Chordata; class Amphibia; order Caudata; family Salamandridae; genus Pleurodeles; species Pleurodeles waltl. The sequence continues at coordinate 884,986,012 of NC_090436.1, read as the reverse complement.
CAGCAAGGTCTAGACTAATGCACACTTCCCAAGGGGCCTACTTAGTCCTGACCCTGAGTCTGGGATAGGGTTCTCCCCCACCACTGGAGCCTTGCATCCCTTTAGCAGGCTTAAAGGTGTAACTTTCTTCTAGGGTTCCTGTTGGCCATTACAGGAATGTGTGGGCTCTTGGAGTCCTTGAAATTGGTCAGCCACTAGGTGGCAATAGCGAAGATTTTTCAGGCAAAATTGCTGATGGGGGTTGATTGTGTTGCATCTGGCAAGAGAGCTGCAGGAGACAGCTGGATGCAACATAAAATGCCACAGCGGGTAGGGGGGAGCGCAGCTGGAGGCGTACAGCACACCCCTGCTCTCCTGTGCTGCACCAACACTGGGTCACACTTGGCCTGCTTGCCTGCATCACAGGACTGCCCTTCTTCGCACAGCTCCGCCGCCTCTCTTCTGTTGCTTCAGCATGGCCACTTCACCAATGGCAGCACAGGAACCTCAGGCCTCGGTCATCTTTTCTCCTGGTTCTGCCCACGTAATCCCTTGCCAGCTCACTGTTGAAGGTAGGACAATGAGAGCCCAGTGAGAGAGCAAAGAGGCTGGAGCTAAGGAAAGAGCAGGAGAGGGAACTTGTTGGACTCAAGCCGTACTATGGTCACAGAGGCCAAGCTAGTCTCTCTTCCTCCACCGCTGTTTGATTTCTGTCCCCCTCGGCCTGGAGCGGCTCAGCACGGCAAGGCTCAGAGCTTGGAAGCAGACAGTTCCGTCAGGACCATTAGCATTCGCCCCTTTATCGCTTCTCTTTATGTCTCTACATCTGAGAGGCACCTCTGTTGGGAACATGGAGGTGACCGCTATATCCAGTCTCCAAAATGTACTGTTCAATGTCGAGCATGTAGTCTTCTAGGCACTGTGTTAATGTGAAGCCAATGACGTGCTGCAGGCAGCACAGTGTGTAAACCGGGAGCCACACCGCTTTGAGTTCAGACCCAGCCCCACTGGCTCATTCATTACAAACAAAATTCAAATGGATAGAACCGCCCCCGCTGATCCAACTATCCAACCACTGCCTCTGCCCAGTTTGCTTTCAGTGTCATACTAATTATTCCATAAAACACACAGAATCACTGTATATTTGCTATAGTTCATAATGCTAATAAAATCTTAACTTACTCTCTTTGACTCTCATTTGTGTGCTTATCCCGTCCACCTCCATGTTCAGTTTCCCCTCATGTACTTCCTGTGTTGACTTGTCATGTATGTGCTTCGCCCTATCAGCTCAAAGATGCAGTGGCCTAAGGAAACCTTAAGGGGCCTCTTGCAAGAAATGATAAGGGGGAGCCCTTGCAAAACCCATACCCTCGAGCTGACAGGCTGAGGGGGCCACCCTTTATGTCTAAATGACTGGGGCCTTCCCCACACGGCAGGGACTGCGGGTTGTTTGTTACGCCCCTGCAAACATTGTTGTCTCGCCTGTTGCCCCTCCTTCCCACACACATCCTCCTCTTGTGTCCATTGCTTCCCCTTCCCTTACTCCACCTTGTTGCCAGCTTGCCTGTGTGCTTTTCCCCCATCTGATCCACACTGCTTTCTTACCCATTGCTTCTCCTTCCCCCACGGAAGCTATGCATGTTTGCTTCCGCTACCGCAGCCCCCTGTGTTGCTTCCATCCCCACTGTTGAATCTGTCTCCCATGTTGCTTCCCTCACCAGCTTTTTTTTAAACGTTTCACACATTTTTTATGTCTTTAGCTATTGACTTTCCCGTTGCTGTTTTTTTATCTATTCAATGTGTTGTGTCTTAATTTTATGTGTATTCAACCTGCCCTGAGAGTATTTTGTAGCTCTGTTAGCTAATGAAGAAATAAACTAAAACAATCCTTTCTTCTTTAAAGGGGGAACGGAGTAGCATTAAAAATTAATAAATTACCAGGAAATTAGGTTTGTGAATAATGTGAGTTATTGGGTTCAAGTACTGGACGTTTTCAAGCTTTTCTACAGCTATTATGGATAATCTAATTTTTGTAATAGCTCATAAGCCTTAATAGCCCAAAGAACATTTCCTACTGATGAGTTAATCAGGTGCCCTGGACAGCACGGAGCAGGCCATAAAATCTGTGTGCTACCGCCTCGGGGCATAGGACTCCAGATGAAGCCACCAGCAAAATATTCCTAAGGAAAAGAACACACTCTCAAACCACACAAGGATTCTTTGTTTCAGAACTGCGCATGTTTTCAGCAGCTATCAGGAGGAAAAATGCTAGACACAAGGAATTTGTAATTAAATAACAAAACCAAACAAAGCTAAAAAAGAAACCTTGCAAAGCAGCACAAGGACACTTTGTTTGAAAGTGCACACAATGGATTTTCAGGCCCTTTGTTGGGAGGGGAAATAAAGTATTAAGAAAGAGTGACACATTTGATGGATGGTGGCTTTTGAAAGCCGCATTATCAAATGCTTCTTGTGTGTGTGTGTGTCCATGAATGCGTGTGCGTGTGTGCATGAATGTGTGTGGCTCCAGTCCAACATTTTTTTCATTTGAACAAGCCACCAGCCAGGGTGGTTTTGATTGAAGGAAGTGGCCGGCTGTTGTTATAGGATACAATTTCACTGATGCCCTTATCTCTTCCCTCACCCCTCCCCTTTCAGTGATTGCAGCCCGATAGGACATGCAGTGTTAGAGCTGCTACATGACAGAATGGGATGCCTGTTTATTATGCGGCCTTATTTTGCATTCTGCCCTTTGAAACAAACAGCCAAGGCTCTGTTTGCTCAAAGGCATGATAAATACAGTCGAGATTCACTCTTCAGTTTCTTGCCAGAGTTCCAACCTTGGTTTCATTTTTTTAACCTTGCTTTCTTGTTTCTTTGCCCTTGATGTTAGTGCTGCAGTGAAGGTCCACGGAAACGGTTTTGTGCAATGATGAACTGCTTCCCAGCATGTGCGCAGGCCTGCTCTGCGCCGCCATGCCCTGATAACTGAAATCAGACATGAAACAAATTGGCAACGGAAAAAAACACATGCTGCTTTGGCCGCCTTGACTTCTCAGACAGATGCAAAACATGGTATAGTGTTCTTGTATTGTATTTAGTATAGTTATTGTATTCACAGTGCTCTAAGAAACCATGAATCCAGCTAGCCACGTTAGACTGACGTTTCCAGAAAAAAATAATTGTCACGCAGTAAATCATTTTCTGACCTGCACGCCAGCCGGTCCCCACCTCTCACCTTTAATAAACCACTTATTTTGCTCTTTATACAACTAGAATTCACCACCCACGAGGTCAGAGGGTTTATTCACGATCTACATACCATAAAACAAAATTAGGCCTGCAACGCAGGTGGATTTTGTTTTACTAGATAAACTACATTTTGTATCTTGAATTAGCGCTCTATGCTGTTAATCAATTTGTTTAATTAATCTGTGTTTTGTCAGACTATTTTTATGTCTGGTTAAACACAGCTAGCTAATTAACTATTTCATCAGTATGAAATCAACCATAAATGGTGCCCAGGTGCCAAAGGAAACTCGAGTGTTTTGTGGCATTGTGACGGGTATGATGCACATTACAAATGTGCCAATATAATATCATATAATACACATAAAGGGGTTCTGGGATGGCTATGGGCTTGTTTGGGTGACCCCACACGAGACACTGCCCAAACTTCCCACCGGTGATCTTCTTTACTCCGAATTAAGATCTTCCTCATCACAGTCCTTACTTCTTGAGGAATGCCCCCATTCTTGAGATGGGCTAACACACAGCCACTAGCTGCAACATTAGTTGTAACTAAAATGTTACTGCACTGTTTAAGAAAGCATAGTCTTTTGACTAATGTATTATTATTCCTGTCTCCTTCTAATGTTTCAACTGCGGAAAGAGGAGCCCAATATTGTCTTATAACTATGATTGAGGCCCGCCGGACCTTAGGTGTGTATACCGCGAATCCAGGAGAAAACCCAGCTCTAAAGAATTATAAAATCATCAGTGGGTTACATGTATCAGTGTCAAGGAATTGTTCAGGCACCATTTAGAAAAGGTTCTCGAATGTCCTATAGAAGGATGAGGTTGAATCCCTTTAACTGTGCTGAATTATCTCTGCCATTTCGGGAGAACATTCTATTCTTTGAAGCATTATCCTCTCGGAAGCTAGGCCATCAGAAGCCCTCTCTTGAGTTCTGATTTCTAGATAATGAAGGGTGCTTGGAATTATGGGAAAATTAACTGATTTCCTTACCAACAACATCATTAGAAGGGGAAAGCAATGTCTCCTAGCCCAGAATGGGGCTTCCAGGATAATCTCTAATCCATCCTTTTCTTGAGGAGTTTCAGATTTAAGGGAATAGGAGGAAATGCATAGAGAAGTACTTTTGGCCGTGTAAATGACACAGTGTTCCTGCCCCAAGCTTGAGGACACCAATTCAGTGTGCAAAAGCATTGCATCCTCCTGGGATGCAAAGAGATCTGCTTTCAGATCTCCAGTGTGAACAGCCATAATCACACTTCCCATTGTGGATGCAGGTTTACGGGGGATGAAAAGTGCCTGCTCTGATGATCCACCTGAATGTTTCCCAGCCCCAGGATATAACATGGAATTAAGGAGATCAGTTTTTCCTCTGCCCACAATCTTATTGCCTGAGCTAGCTGAGCTAGACTATGACAATGTGTGCTCTCTTGGCAATTCATGCAAGACTGTAAAACCTGGCTGTCCGCTCTCACTAGTACGGCTTGATCTTGGAATACAACAGCAAATGTTAGTATATCCTGAAACATTGCCTGGAGCTCTTTGCAGTTGGAGTTTCACTTTTTCTCCTTGGCTGGCCGGTGCCCTTGAGATAGGTGACCTTCTAGAGTTACTCCTAAGGCCACAGCAACAAAGGATTCAACTCAGTCAACCACCAATTCAATTGCACCGTGATCTGGTTTGAAACTGTAATCATTATTACATTTAGATCTCTGGTTGTTGGATCCCAGGAGCTGAAGAGATAGCAAATTGAGAGTTTCTGGTGCAACTAAGCCTCTTGTATCACAGATTCATGGCTGCCATAAGCCCCTGTACCTCCAGTTATCCCTCCACTGAAGCCATTCTTTTGACAACAGATTTATGAGGTTGCCAATCGATTCAAAGGATGAAAATCTCTGTCCATGTCTGTTTGAATCCTTGCGGCTATAAACAGGTTGTCTTGGGATGAATACCAATTGACTTGTCCAGGTTTATAATAAACTCAAAGTTCTGGAGTGTTTGGCAGTGTTTGTGTTCTCTTGAGTCTTAAACAATGAGGGAGCAGAAATGAAAATATCATCAAGAAACTGATATAACTTTATTGCTTCAACTTGCAAATTAGCTGATACAGATGCAAGTACCTTTGTGAATGTCCTGGATGCTGAGAACAATCCAAATGGCAGAGTGCTGAAGTGAAAATGACTGTGTCCCACAGCAAATCTCAGAAACCTTTGGTGTATGCATTTGTGAAGATACACAACTTGCAAGTCCAAGGTGGTCAGAAAACCATTCTCATTGATGAAAGGGATTATGCCTAGCAGGGACGCCATCTTGACTTTTGTCTTCAGCACAAAATTTCAATTCAGACATTTTATTACTAGAACTAGTTGTACTCATGAAAATAAATGAATAGACACCCAGCCCTTGTTGCTGAGGAAGCACCGATCTGATTGTATTTCATTCCTTTACTATTTGAATGCCCTCTAGTAAATCAGTCTTTGTTAGAGGATCTTTTTACTTTGGGGTTAACTGAACATGTGATTCGGGGAGAAGTGGTCAAAATTCAATTGTCCTTTCCTCTGATGCAATCTGTATAAATCTGACTTCCTCATACATGTGCAAACTTAGTTTTCCATCCCACTACTTGAGGATGCCTGGCATAATCATTTTTTGGTAGCAGCGTAGAGGCAGATGAGGGATGAAATTTGGATTTGTAAGTGACACCCCAACTGAGGACGCTACCACAAAAGTACCTGTTGTTTGAGCATCCCATGCTAGATTGGTGATACGTTTATTGTCGCTGGATTAGAAAGGTCTTTGATCCCTCTTTAGAAGAATGAATTATCCTTTTTCTCAGCTGATGGTTTAAACATGCCCCCTAAATGAGGTCCAAAAAGCTTTTTACCTAAAAAAGGGCAAATGTGTTATTATAGTTCCCTATAAATTGTTCAACTTCCAAGATCTAATGGAGGTGTGAATTTAAGCAGAAATTATTGCCTCTGAAGAGGTTGCCTAGGCACAAAGATTCTCAAAAGTGACATTTGAGGGAGATCTTGTCATCAACTCCATAACTGCTAATGTCTCTGTGTAATCTTCTCCTTTCACACCCTGTCATATAAGGAACAAAAATACTTTTGTGGTATACAAAACCTATGGTGACACTCTGAAAGAAAAAACATGATGCAGAGTAAGCTCTCTTTAATTAATGGCACACTTTCTTCTGTGACATCCTGAGGGAAAGTGTCATCTGATTCCAGAAGAACATGCTTGCCAAAAGTGAATTAATTTTCCCTGCCTATATTGGTTCACCAGAAACCTCAGTAATCTAGTGTTCTCCAAATTCCTTCCATTCCTTTTCTAGGATGTATTTTGAACCTTTGTCTAGGGCAATGATTCTGAAAGTCATGGACCATAGGAACTAAAACCCCAACACATCACTTATGTGCTGTAACACCTCTGCCATCAGAGGACCTTGAATCAACTTCCCCTTCAGAATTCCTTAGAATATTTATTTTGTTCATCTCCACATTTGGACTCTAAACAGGTTCTTTTAGCACCCTTCTGTGCTGGAAGAGCAGACAAAACTGCCCTGTCCAAGCTCCTCAGTTGCTGTGGATATATTTCCAAAGGAACACCTTGGGAATGGTGACCATGTGTGCTTTCTCTTTTCAGCACATTTCTTAGGCTCCATTATGCGTAGCAGAGTTCTTGCCCCAGGCCAGTATTACTGTTACATCAATAAATCCTGGGAACAACAACCACAGGTAAGCTATGCCAGGGAAAGCACTGTGACCGTGAATGTCATCCAGCCATTATGGCCTGTGCAAGGATAATGGTACACCACTCCACACCTGTGCGTATTTATGAACCTATCAACATCATTTTTCGGTAATCTCAAGTTGCCAAGTGTCAGTTACGAGTACTTTCTCCAGACCTGTGTCATTATTTTTTCTTTGCATTCTGGTAATTGTAGTTATGACTTGCCATCAGTAATGCAGGACTGCAATTACTAGGGTGGAAAGAAATACAAGCAACGGTAAAGCCCATATGTATGGATGCGTGGATGTAATATGGTAATGTTTACAAATGGAGCCAGTGTTGCAGGTTGGCACAAATACTCTATGTGTATTTGTACTTGTCTGTGTTCGCAGGCATTAGCACAATAAAAGAAGCCCGTTTGTTTCGAATGCTTGCTTTTATTATAATTTGGTTTGCTTTCCACACATTTCTTAGGCAAATCTCTTTTCCAAAACTCAAGACGTTTACAAATTTTGCGACTTTAATTGAAATTTCAGCTGTCCATTTGCAAATGGTGTGTATTACGACTGCTTTCTGGCATACATGTGGGGCACTCAGGCACCCCCTAAAGAGCTACTGGGGAAATGTCGATACATTGCCCTTGCATCCTCAATTTGGTTATTATGTGTCTCATCGTGTTTTTAGTTTTCAGTATTTTAATTTAACTATTAGAATCACATGTCCAGAAATAATATTCCATACATGATCAAAAAGCAATTTGCAACTGGTCAACTGGAATTTCACCCAGGTGGATAGGCTAAAAAAGGAAATGTGGCCGAGGTTTACCCACCGCGCTTGTTGGTGAGCCTTACAGGAGGCCTTACCACCAAGATCTGCAACACTAACAAAACACTCATCGGGTTTTCAGTGTGTGACTGCAACTAATGAAACTACAACGACAACACACGCATCCCGCCTGTTTGAACAATGGTAGGTAGCTGTGTTCTAAGGCTTGCCCAACAATGGCTATAAGCATTTGTGTAATTGTCAAGCATGCATGAAATGTCGTTATGGAGAGAACATCCCTGAGAACCACAAAACAAATTCTAATCCGGCATTACGCTGTCCCTGAACCCCTCCTGAATAAATGGCAAAAGAAGTGTCAGCAACCACTGCTTTTTGATACCATCAGCATGAGACAGGCTGTCCTGTTCTTTCAAATTGCGAGTCTGTTCTGCAACATATCTTGCTCCGTTTCATCAAGATAAAAACGCCCTTTGGCAGGTTTATGAGAGGAAAGCGAACAGAAATACTCAGCTTAAAAGCACAATAGAAGCTGATAATAATGGAGAACTGCTGCGTCTTTATCCTTCAAATATTTTCCAGTTCATTTCCCATTTTTGGAGTTGTAATCATATGTTCGCTTTCAAAAAATAACAGTGCTGAGCCTTCTAATTACACTACACGAAAAGAGCTAGATTTACCAAGTTGGTGCCATGATCCGATTCCCGGAGATAAGCAAGGCATGTGCTAGACAGTCCAAGCTTGCCTGACAGCTAACAAGCACAAATGCATGTTTGGAATGTGTGAGAAGTAACCTTTCGCCATCATCGCTGTAGCCCTCTATTGTCCATTTCGTAAAACAGGGGGTTGGCAAAGTGGGCAGCGGGGCACAGTGGAACAATGAGACAGTGGAGTGGTACGCACGAAAGTATTGTTAGTATTTAAATATGTCGATCATTGCTTCATCGGTTTACTCTCCATGTAAAAATAATTATCGATATACACACACTCGTGGACTCATCTTTTATTATCTTCCTCTTTTAAAAGCTACCTGACAAAATATAGTATATGATAAAACGATCATTTCTAACATGCATGACATTTTTATCTTAAGACTAATAGCTGTGTATTTTTGAGGTCTCTATTTTCTAAGACCTGGATGCCCAATGGTTGTCCCAGGGAGCAGCATACAGGACAGATTCTCACTTTATCTTCATAAAATAAATGTGTAGGCAGTTAATAGAACTCTTTTGTATGGTCAGTTCTTATCCGGAAAATGTGTCATACATCATCTAGGAAGTCTAGAGCGGTGTTGAACATCCTTGCTTTAGGTTGTCTCAAAAAAGAAGTGCATTATGGTTACTTATAAGACGCTCTCAGATACTTTGAGATCACCCTAAGAAGCTCGTACACTTAATTTAAGCATTAGATGAGACAAGGATGAACTGGTTTTGTAATGTTCACAATGGTTGCACTCAGGAGACTAAGGGGCATATTTAGGAGCCCCTCGCTGCACTTTTGCGCCACCCTACCGTCGTTTTTCTTATGCTTAGGTGGCTCTAAAGTGGCTTTTCCCACACCCACATTTACAAAGTGGCACAATGCATGTAATGCGCCACTTTTTAATCCCTCGCGCCATATTATGCCTGTGCCAGGAATAATGTATGCAAGAGGGGCGTTTCCCCCGTTAGGGGGGTGCTGAAAAAATGGCACAAAGAAATCTAAGTGATTTCTTTGCATAATTTTTTCCATCATTTTTAATGCCTGCTCAGAACAGGTGTTAAAATGAGGCTCCCATTGTTTTCAATGGGCCTCTAGATGCTTTGCAGGATTAGCATCAACATCAAATAGATAAATCAAAATTAACAATTGGTTTGAAAATGTGTGCGTTGTGCCGAATAAACTGCAATCAGGTTTTGAACATGAATTTCCTTGATTTCTTTATGATTTAAATTATTTGAGATATGAACCACAGTGCTGTAGTCTCACAGCTTGTTTGTGTGGTCTATTAAATCTCAAAGCCATCTCTAGAACTAGAGAATTAGCTTTTCTACTTAAAAGTCCCATAACGTGGTATATCTGTAAATTTGCAAGCTTTATACATCTTTGAAAGTTAAATTCCTAAGTGAAAGTTGTTAATTTTGATAAACCTTTCAGAGCCAGACTACTGTCTGACATCCTGCCATGGCAAGCTTGCTGCAGGAAATATTGATTCAAACAGTGAAGGGCATGTAATTTTAACTGAGGGTACACAGAGGTGTAACCTGTTAAGCAATCACATGAATGGGCAAATTAAGAGGAGTTTTACAAGTGCAGAAGTTGTTTGTGATACAGGCACACTTGTATAACAGCAAAACTAATCAAATATGTAGGATGATTCTGCAAAACATGAGTGCATGATTGCACTACTGACTTTCAGCATTGACACAACAAACACCTACACATTCTGGATGGACCTGAGACAGTTGAGTATCTACTTAGCTTCACACTTCAGGGAAGATGTAGGTACTATCTATATTGTACCTGCTGAGTGACAGCTTGCTGCTTATAAAGTATTTTACAAAAGTATCTATGCAAGAAGGAAAATTATAGTTTTGATAAGTGTCCCCCCTTCCTTCATAAATTGACTTTTTAAAATGTCTTTAGACCCACTGATGATCCCATTGTAGGCAACTGGCTTTTTAGAAGCATCCATCCTAAAGGATTGGATCAAGGGTGTTTGTGGTCTGGCATACAGATAATAACAACATAAAACACAGTATTCTTTCTTCTGTTATAAACCATTACCTAACAACTGAATGATATATGAATATATTTTAAAGTGGGATGTCTAAAAACCTATTCTAATTGTTATTAAGAAATTTGCAGATCACAGTATTGTGTCCTTGCATAACTACTGCAGGGACCTTGCCTTTTTTAACTTCAGCTGTTACACATTTACTTTAATTCTGTATGGGCAATGAAAACGACTTTAATAAAAGTAAAAAATCTTACACTTGGCTGAAATGTGGTATTGTAAGATGTTGTAGAACTTGCTTGTGGTGTGGCCTCACTACAGAGGAACAGCAAGCAACATGGGAGACTGTGGTCTTTTTTTTTTAAATCAGGGAGAAATCCCTGGATCCAGCTGCCGATTTTTCAGTTATTTTTAAAAATGCTCTTACCTTGGGGGGGGGTCCCATGGGGCCCCTGGTCAAGGTTAAGAATGTAGGCTAAACATACCCTGCCATCTTTTCTTTTTTGTAAACTTCTTTTTGGGACCCAGCTAAAGCCAAGTTTCAAAATGGCTGCCAACACTTCTTGTTTGAAGTGCTGGCAGCCAATCAGATCTCAGCAGGAGATCTCCTTAGATCTGCAGCCCTAGATATACAAACTTGGATTTCATTGTATTTTTGTCCTAAACTACTGAACAAATCTATACCAAATATAGCAAGGCTCATCTGCAGATGAAAAGCTACCTTTCTGCCAAACTTTGTGTGGTTCTGTCCAGCAGTTCCGGATCCTGGCCTGTCTAAAGTCTCTATGGAAATGAACATGGGAAACACTCTTTTATTAACCCCCTTTTTCTCGGCACCTGCATGACAGATCATCCCAAAACCTTCAAAGCACATGGAGACCCTAGAGGGTACTTTTTTATGGAAACATTTGTGAAGCTTTGTCAAACGGAGCAAAAGATATAGGCAAGTCAAAAAACACTCCTTTTGGGGAAGCTAGGTCCTAATTTTAACTACCTAATGGTGACCGCCAGTAGGTAGCATATATATATATATATATATATATATATATATATATATATATATATATATATATATATATATATAGCCCCCCAGGGCTGAACTGCATTTTTTTTAAATTGCAGCAAAAATTGAGATTATTTGCCAATTTCTCTGTGATTTGTTTTGGGTAAAGCATGGTCTCCCACACATGCTTTTCATTCAGCCCCTGGGTGGGACAGGTCACAGGAGCATTTATATGAAATAGGAGGGGGCACAAGGATCCTGCTCCAAGGGCTGATTAAATCCCCCGGGACCACCACCTCCACAGGGTAAGTGTATTAGGATATGCGGGGGCTGCGCATCACCAGCACCCTGGGTACCGCCACCTCCCCAGGGTAAATCATTGTAAAAATTTACTGGGAGTCTGCACACCGAGGGCAATCAAAATAATGCATGGGGGCTGTGCAGCCCCCAGCTCCCAGGGAACCACCGCCGCCTGGGGTTCAAATAACTGAATGTAGCGGGTCCATTGCAGAACCCAGGCCCCTGAGACCACCATCTCCCGGGGCAATCAATATAATGCATGGGGTGGCATGCACACCACTGTGCCCTGGGACCACCACCTCCCTGAGGCAATCACAATAATACATGGGGGGCTGCGCATCCCCCCAAGTTCCCGAAAACCGCCACTTCCTCAAATAACTTAATGTGGGGGGTCTATTGCGGAACCCCAGCCTCTGAGACTACCACCTCCCCGAGGCTAAAATCAAACAATGAAGGGAGCATGTGGCCCATCTCATGAAGCCATAGATGGCCCTGGGGACCACCATTCCCCCAGGGGCGGCTCCTGCTACCTCCAGAGGTGCCCACCCTTGGGAGGTAGCTGTTTGCTTTTGCTTGGAAGCAAAAGCAAACATAACTCCACTTTTAGCAAGCAGGAGCTGTCAAACATATGATAAATATAGGTATTCAGCAGTGAAAGTAATTATAATAATGCAGGAAATAGCACAAAAAATTGATAGCAGTGTTGCATAAGCCCTGCTATCTCTAACTTACTAAGAAGCTCATGAATTCACTTTAATTAAAGCAAGATCATATCGGGAACCTATGGGAAGGCAGAAACTTTCTGCGTTCCACAATATTTTGTTTGACACTGGGTAATCCATGTGAGTGGCCAGATCACAGCACACAACAAACATTATTCATAAGCTATGTCTCAGTAGGTACGAATAAGACCCCATTCTTTGCTCAGGTGTTACCATTGGTGTAATCACTTCTATTTGAGCTTTGCGCTGACATATTCAATTTCTAATTCCAGTGGATCAATTCAGGTGTCTTCAGTTGGTGGCATGATGATTTACATTTGCAATATGCACAAAACATTTTCATCACTGTACAGTTGACTGAAATGAGGGAAAACCTTCAAACACCTAGCTTCTTTTTCACATTTCAATGGATTATAAAATGTCCTAGCATAGGAAGGACTATAAATTATGTTTTCAAGTCTTAAATGCATTAATTTTTTATTCAATCAGATAGGTATCGATTTTGGAAATAACTGTTCATTGGGGAACTGATATACCACTGTAAGAGTCACAGAAATGGACATAATAGAAGCAAGTGTGCATTGTTCAATTCTTTGGCCCCCCGATTACAAGTTAAGGGGCAGATTTAAGAGCCCCTAGCACCTCGTTGCACCATATTAGCGTTATTTTCTATGATGCTGATGTGGCCCAGTGAGCGCAAAATCACGGCACCAAATTTACAAAGTGGGGCAATGCACTGCACCACTTTGTAACCGTTTGCGCTACATTATGCCTGCGCCAGGTATAATGTATGCAAAGGGGACATTCTCCCATTAGGGAGGCGAACACATGGCGAAAATAAATCTAGGAGATATCTTTGAGTCATTTTTTCCAGCATTTTTAACACCTGCTCAGAACAGGCATCAAAAGGAAGCTCCCAATGGTTTCAATGGGCCTCTAGGTGCTTTGCAGGATTAGCGTCAGAATTTTTTATGCTAATCCCGCAAAGTGCTGAATTAGCGTAAAAAATTCTGATGCCAGTTCCTTAACTACTGCCATGGTGCACCATATATTAGATACAGTGCACACATAGTGATGTTAGGGGGTGCTAAGGGGCGCAGGAAAAGTGGTGCTACACTAGGTGCAGAGCCACTTTTCATACATCTGCCCCTTAAATTTACAATTGTAGCAACTAACTTATTTTATTAATTTAAATTGTCAGTGCAGTTTACTGGTATTAAATTATTTTATTCTGAACAAGGACAAAGTGCAGCATGGGATGTCTTTGTGAGTCTCATGCATGTGTAACGGAATGAAGTGACAGCACACACATATTAGGAATCAATATGAACTGCCCCAGATCTGAAAACAACTGTACCAAAGTAGACGTATGCTGGTCCCAGTACTCTCCATCAACCCAGAAAATGTCATTATCACATGATGAGTTCAGTGGCAGCCCTACAGTCAGCACTCCCTCTGCACAGTATCTCAGCAGCAGTAGGTACAACCTGAGCAGTAACATAAACATAGCATGTAATAGACCAGTACAATCAATGTCAGTATTTGTGTCACAGGCATCATGAGTGAGCATATCTGCTCACCAGTAAACTAATAACATTATTGCAAAGTAGTTCATGACATTCATTTTTATTCAGAGGCCCAGTTTAGGATTCCTAATGGCAGTTGCAGACCACTGCTGGGAAAATACCTCCTCCCATCTACTTTGCAATAATGGCAAACCACATTTTTACCAGCAGGCGGTTATGAGAATTGGAAAGATGCTTGACAAGTCTGGGGCCAGGAAAGTTCACAGACTGCAGAGATGTGGACCAGTGGTCTGGCCCCTGACTATATGGTTTTAGCAGCGTACATTGGCATATTCTTATTGATATAAGTGAGAAGGAGCCTCAGGCTAGTGGTCAGCTAGCACAGAAGCGAGGTCAATCATAAGAAACTGTGGCCCTCATTATGACATTTGCAGTAAATCCCACTTATCGCCAAGATGATGGCTGCCAACTTGCCGCCGCGTTGGCGGATTTCCGTCCACCATATTATGACACACACAAACCAATCCGACAGAACACAGCCACATGCATAAATCCGCCAGACCAAAGGGCAGTGATAAACTGGCAGTACCAAAACCCATAACGTTACGCCAACAAAACAACGCCCACCACATTATGACCCATGAATCACCACGGCGGACATTCAACGGCAGTAAACCATGGTGGTACATAACGGCGTGCTCAGAATGGACACCCACAAACAAAACTATACTACATTGGCCAATACAAAAAACACACACCTAACACTCATACACACACTACACCCACACACCCACACCACTATAAAACACACACCCACATTACTCACAACCCTTTACAAACAATTACTGGCAGGAGATTGACACAAACAGCACAGAGACAACTAGACACACACACCACTTACACCCATACACCCCTCACGCACTCCACATCACACACTCCACCACATTACCCAACACACCCTCACCAACACACATCACACAACACCCATGGCACCTCAAAGGCACCCCTGTTTCACTGAGGAGGAGTTAAGGATCATGGTGGAGGAAATAGTCATGGTAGAGCCACAGCTGTTTGGAGCACAGGTACAGCAGATATCCATTGCCAGAAAGATGGAACTATGGCGTACAATCGTGAACAAGGTCAACACCGTGGGACAGCACCCAAGAACAAGGGATGACATCAGGAAGAGGTGGAACGACCTATGGGGGAAGGTACATTCCATTGCAGCAACACACCAGCTCGCCTTACAGAGGACTGGCGGTGGACCCCCACCTCCTCTCCCACAGCTCAAAGCATGGGAGGGACAAGTCTTGGCAAAACTGCATCCTGAGGAACTCGCTGGAGATGCCGGAGGACTGGACACAAGTAAGTCAATATGTACTACCTATCACCCCCCAATACCTGCATGCCATCCCACACCCACACCCTCACTCCCATCACTCCACTCCATCCCACACACTGCACCCTCACATCTCACTAATCCCAATGCCAAGCCCTGCATGCCATACCAAAGCATGGACAGCCCTTCCAGCCCTGCATTGACACCCATCACTAAAGCATGCACAGCATAGGGAAACTAACATAACCACAATACCTCACCATATACAACCAAAAGCTGGCAGGGTAATACCAGCCATAGAGGGGAAGCTAGGGAAGTACAAATGTCATACACATGAAGCGCAATCCATCATTTACATTCCCACAGGTACCCCAGCTAATGTCAGTGGGGAGGAGATGCCACCACTATCCAGTCCCCCAACAGAAGAGGACCCCAGTGATGACAGTAACTCTGGACTTCAGGATCTGGACCAACAACCTGGCCCACCAGGGACCACTGGACAGTCAGTCACCCAAGCCCACTCACAGACCACCACAGAGCCTCCCCCATCAGGAACCAACACCACAGCGCCCACCCAGCGTACACAAACCTCTGTCCCCAGGACACTTCAATCAGCAGTGTGCCCACCTGTACAGGGACCCCAGGCCGCACCTTGCCCACAAGACAATCAGGGACCTGGGGTCAGTGGCAGTGAGGACACGGTTCAGGGGACAGAGGCACAGACCAACAGGGACAATGGGAGGACTGATGTGTGCCAGGGGGAGGACAGGACCAGGGAACCAACTCTCCAGGAGGCACTCACTGAGATCCTGGGAGCCTACCAACATTCCCAGGACACGATGGGCCGCATCCTTGACAACGTGCAGGAGAACAGGTGGCTGCACTATCAGGGGATCAGGGAGGACTTGCAGGCCATTAACAACACCCTGATCTCCATTGCAGGGGTGCTGGTAGACATGGCCAATATCATGAGGGAGGCAACAGCACACCAGCGGACCCCTGCCACTAGCCAGTCCATTGACCAGCCCTCCACTTCCGCTGCCGCTAGTGGCCAGGAATCAGACAGAAGCCAGAGACACTTGCCAAGACCACCGCCAGGAAATTAGACTCTTCTGAGTGACCCCCTTGTGTCCCACACTGTCACCTTGTCCACCTTGAACTGCCTTTGCTCCCTTTTCTATGTTCCCCTTGGACACTGCACCTGTGCTACAAACAGACTTGATCAATACCCTGGACTTTCCTCCATCATCACCCCATTCCATTGCGCTTTCCCTTTAATTTATTAGCACTACAATAAACACCCTTGGATAAAACTCGACTACTAGTATTTCATGTTTTGCAAATCTGTATTGATTGAAACAGCTACATCTATTGCAAATGAACTGTACATAGTGAGAGCATAGAATGAATGACCTGTTGCTGACTGTTGTGATCACATCAGGACATTTTTGTCAAATCACCAACATCTGTAAAATGACAATCCATAGGTAACAGTAAGTAGAGGAAACAAGTGGGTAATGCCAGCATGCCAATTCCACACTGAATACAACAATAGTCATGGGAATGTGAAGTTGCACTGTCTCACCTGTGTGTCATTGAAAGTACTGATGGATCACTAATGTTCTGTTGTCCGTATCCTCATCCTCTGCCTCCTTACCCTCATTGTCCTCAGGGTCCACTGCTGCCATAGGGGCATCTCCAGTCTCCTCCTCCTGCAGAAAAGGTACATAACATCTGACGGGCAGGTTGTGCAACATGCAGCATGCAACTACTATCTGGCAGACCTTCTTGGGTGAGTAGCACAGGGATCCACCTGTCAGATGAAGGCACCTGAACCTGGCTTTCAGGAGGCTGAATGTTCTCTCAATTATCCTTCTGGTTCGCCCATGTGCCTCATTAGAATTTTCATCTGCCCTTTTTCCTGGCATTCCTCACAGGGGCCAGCAGCCACAATATTTTTCGGTAATCAGAGTCACCTGCAAATATTGAGGGACAACATTTAGCCACACACTATCCTATTTGGCTAACAGCATAGGCATACACCAACATACACTGGGTGGGGACCATGGCTCACCTATAAGCCACACCCTGTGCCTCTGTAGTTGGGCCATCCCATATGGGATGCTGCTATTCCTCCGGACAAAGGCATCATGCACCAACCCAAGATACTTAGCATTGACGTGGGAGATGTACTGGTCCACCAGGCACACCATCTGCATATTCATCGAGTGGAAACTCTTAGGATTCCTGAACATCTGTTAATTTTGCTGGGGGGAACAAAAGCAATATGTGTACCGTCAATTGCCCCAATTAATTTGGGGATATGTCCCATTGCATAAAACCCGGCCTTCACAGTGGCCAAATCGTCCACCTGGGGGAAAGCAATGTAGCTGCACATGTGTTTTATCAGGGAAGACAAGACTCTTGCCAGCACTATTGAGAACATTAGCTGTGACATTCCTGCTGCCAAGCCTACTGTCACTTGGAAAGAACCAGTTGCCAGGAAATGGACCACAGATAGCATTTGCACAAGAGGGGGGATCCCAGTGGGATAAAGGATAGCTGAGATCAGGTCATTTGGGCACACAGTTCTGTGATTGTGGCCCTGTCCAGTCTATAGGTGAGTATTATGTGCCTGTCCTCCAGTGTAGCTAAGTCCACCAGGGGTCTGTACATGGGGGTATATCTCCATCTCCTATTCATCCACAGCGGTAGGTATCTAAGGGACACAAGAGTGAGTAGGCTGTCACAGTTTGAACAACTATACCACAACAGCAGTCCACATCGTGCAAACATGTTTGGGACAGTGCAATTTTAAAGTATGTGTTTTTTATCCTGTGATGCAGCACTTTTCGATAGGACTGTCCCCACCCCACCCTCGAAATGGCATCCACCTGTCCTGTGTGGAGGGACAGGTGGAAGTGAGGTAATTCCGCCGACGTTGTGCGCCGTGGTGGTAGGCGGTCGTGAACCGCCATGTAATTCTTTATTGGATAATATTGGGCCCTATGGCGTACAGTGGCCAATGGGGATGTACACCGGCAGTGACGGTATACACCGCTGCAGACGTAACCGCCATTTTCTAACTGATTCCTCAATTGTTTCCTGACCTTCTACAGGAGAACACCTACACCTCATGTGCTGCTGTGACCTGTGTATGGAACCTACCGTGGCACGTCTGACCAGGGAACGGGCCCCAGCCTTCACTTCTGAGGAGTTAGCGCGACTGGTGGATGGGGTCCTACCCCAGTACAGACTGCTGTGTGGGCCTCCAGACCAACAGGTGAGTACACTGTGGACACGATGCATGTAGGATGGATGCATGGAGATGTGTGTGAAGGCATCATGTAAGGGTGGATGGGGGTGCAGAGATTTACTTTTGGGGGTGTACATGTTGTGAGCTGGCCTATGTGTTTTGTAATGTTGATGGGATCAGGTATGGTGGGCCATGTGTGTGACAGGCTGGACTGTTCATTAAATGGAGTTCTCCTGTATGTATTACCTCTGCAGGTCAGCGCCCATCAAAAGAAGGGATTATGGCGTGACATCGCCACAGAGGTGTGGACCCTGGGGGACTATGGCAGGTGGAGCACCCACTGTTGCAAACGGTGGGAGGGCCTGAGACGCTGGGCACAGAAGACCGCGGAGGCCCAGCTGGGGATGGCACACATGACTTATTGACATGTTAATAAATTGATAACACATTTTCTTAAAGGAGTGACTTCCTTATATCTGTCAAATTTAATACAATGTGGAAATAATGACAGAACTGTGTACGTTCCTTAAACTTACACCCATCTTATATCCAATTTCTTATATACATTTATAGTAAATCCAATTGTCCCATACATATGAACCTCAAAACCAAATTACTTGTACGTTGTCACATAGTCACAAGAATATATATACATTTATAATAAATCCAATTGTCCCATACATATGAACCTCAAAACCAAATTGCTTATAAGTTGTCGACACGTGTTTCATCCGGGGGAATACCCCTAGGATTTCCTCAGGACCTTCTTGTCATTGAAGTTCATCAACAATCCCTAAAACAATATTATCAAAAATTACACAAAATTACGAAGGAATATTAAATATGAATCTCCTAAATTGTATCAATTACCACTTCGATGAAATTATGTGACTATCGAATGACCAGGTGAGAACCATGCATTTTCCCCAAAACAGAAACAAAATATTACTTCTACGCGTGACCTTACGTAACACAGATGATTGTTGATGAACTTCAATGACAAGAAGGTCCTGAGGAAATCCTAGGGGTATTCCCGCGGATGAAACACATGTCGACAACTTATAAGCAATTTGGTTTTGAGGTTCATATGTATGGGACAATTGGATTTATTATAAATGTATATATATTCTTGTGACTATGTGACAACGTACAAGTAATTTGGTTTTGAGGTTCATATGTATGGGACAATTGGATTTACTATAAATGTATATAAGAAATTGGATATAAGATGGGTGTAAGTTTAAGGAACGTACACAGTTCTGTCATTATTTCCACATTGTATTAAATTTGACAGATATAAGGAAGTCACTCCTTTAAGAAAATGTGTTATCAATTTATTAACATGTCAATAAGTCATGTGTGCCATCACTCTTTGATGTATTGTTAAATATCCCAATTGGGTTATTGTTTAGGTGAATTAGGAGGGTGAACACCTGAGTTTTGTGCACCGTGGTATTATATTTGAGTTTAGTTCAAGAAATGGTATGAATTTGGAGCGCCAATTACTCACTACCGCACCCTCTTTTGATTTACAACAGCCCAGCTGGGGATGGCCTCCCAATGAGGAAGGGGTGCCCGTCGGACCCTGACCCCCCCTAATTGCCAGCATAATGGCAGTGGTTTACCCAGAGCTCGATGGGAGCTTGAGGGCATTACAGCAGCCACAAGGGGTGAGTACAGTGGGTATAGTTACAATTTATGGCTGGTTTGGTGGTATCCGGGTGGTGGCTGTGTGTTAGTGGGTGCCCCTAAGGCCAGGCCAGATATAGCAGTGTAGGTCCTCTGAAGGGTAAGGGTTGCATGGCAAATACCAGTAACCTAGCTTGTTAGTATTCACTTCTAGACAGGGCTGCGTGGGTCCCAGGTGTGCTGAAGTTGGCAGTGTGTGCTCCTCCTCATGCCTTGGTGACTACCCATATCACTGGTAGTGCAATGCATAGTGCGTAGGCATGTTCCCATGTGTGTGAGGGTGCTGTGTAAGCCAACGGTGGTGTTGGTGCAGTCATGGACCCAATGTATCTTTTGTCTCTCTTCCCCCTTTCTTGTTTTGTTATCCTGTCCTTGTGTGTGCATTAGCATCATCTGGCGGAGAAGCAGGGGCACCAGCGAGATAGAGGGAGCTGCATCCCACAGGACCCTGGAGGCAGAGTCCACCGAAGCCGAGGGAACCAGTGGGATGGACGGTGAGGGGAACACCACGACGGAGACTGGAGGGGACAACACAGACCTGATACCTCCTCCGAGGGGAGCTCCCAGGTGGTGGCGGACACCTCTGTGACCACCCCTGCTGCAGGTACAGCCACGACCCTCCGTACCAGCACCGCCCTCCCAGTAGCCCCTCAGTAACTTTCCCTTGCCCACTCACCCAGGAGGGTGGGCATCTCCTTTGCCCCAGGCACCTCAGGCCCTGCCCCAGTGAGACCGATTCAGGCTCTGGCCTCCTCTCTAATGGTAGCCTTTGTCCCTGTTTCTACCGTCCCCCCTCCAACTCCCACTTCCCATTCCCATTCTCCTCAACCCCAACCCATCCCAAGCACACAAACAGACAAGCATGCACACAAGGCAACACCCAAGAGTGGCACAGGCAAACACAAGCACCACACGTCATCCCACAGGCACTCACAAAAACACCATACCGTTGCAGACACGACAACATCCACAGCCTCCACTCTCTCCCCCTCCTCCTCCACCTCCACCTCCCTCCCAGCTACCTCCACACTCACACCTGCATGCACTTCATCAACATCCACTACCAGCATCACCACACCAAGCAGAACACACACCTCACTGGCAGACACCTCCACAACATCCATGCATGCGTCCCCTGTGTCCTCTCCCACTGTGTCTGTCCCCCCCAAAGGACACAAACGCAAGCACTCAGACACCCAAAAGCCATCCACCTCACATCAGCATACAGCCCATGCACCTGCACCCAAATCCAGCAGACATACACCTTCAACAACCACTCCCTCATCCTCCACTCCCATAACTCCTCCCCACATTCTGCACATATGGCCAGGGTACCAAGGACACAGACCAGCACCTCAGCCAAGCAGTCCACAGGGAGAGGTGTAGCACCACCTACTCATGGTGGTAAGGATACAAGACCTACAACAATGAAGGGGAAGGAGCCAGCACCACCAGGGATGAAAGGGAAGAGTCCTGCACCAGCTGTGAGGAAGGGAAAGGGGCCTGCACCAGCTGTGAGGAAGGGGAAGGAGTCTGCACCACCATGCAGTGAGGTGAAGAGCCCATCCACCCCTGCGAAGAAGGGTAGGGGATCCCCGACCCATGACCAGGAGGACAAGAGGCACTCTACACTAGCAGAAGCTGTCAGACTAATCCCGCTACCACCACCAGCTGTCACGGGGCCCCCACCGCCAGCTGTGGATGTGCAGCCATCAGTGAGTGCAGGGGCTGCCCGGGAGCCTCCCCTAACCACCATGCAGCCATCACAGAGTGCAGGGGCTGCCCAGGAGCCTCCCACAACCACCACCACCATGCAGCCATCACTGCCGGCAGATGCCATGTAATCCACCCTCCAGGGGCTACTGGGCAGGCTGCCCCCTCCAGAACCAGTGGGCAAGGCACCCACTTGAGAGACTGTGGCCTTGCACTCCCCAGACAAAGCACTGGCCATGTTTTCCCTTCCAGAACCAGTGGGCAAGACACCCACTTGAGAGACTCTGGCCTTGTACTCCCCAGGACAAAGCAATGGGCATGTTGCCCCCTCCAGAACCAGTGGGCAAGACACGCACTTGAGAGACCGCCACTTAATCACCCACCTCCAGGGTCGTAATGAGGGCCTGTATCATATGTTCTGAAATCTGCAAATAAGTACAATTTTGAAAGCTGGTCTGCTGACCTGCTGTGAAACATAGTGCTCCCCTAATTAGCAACACTGCTATCTACACAATATTCTTTCATAGCCTGTAACCATATGTTGTTACGCATAGAGGGAATTGACACAGACAAGTTACTGATCTGTTCTTCATTGTAATATTCGTTACTTGTACATTTGTTCTTTGTTGCAGGGGAACCTTTATTTCTTCCATTCTGCCCCTATGCTATCCTAGTCTGGAAAGCCCTTTGTTTCTCTGGCTTCATACCGTTCCCCTCCCCCACACAAGAAGAGGTATCCATTGCCCAGCAGTCATCCTCATGGTCGTAGTATCCTCCAGACACGACATCACATCCCTCCTTGGTGAAAAATGACACGTCTTCAACTTGACATCTCTCCTCCTGAAGAAAGATGACGCAACATTTCCCCCCAATTGAATAAAAAAACATCTTGGTGTGCTTCAATGATTTCAGTCTTGACAACTCTGAATTCACTGAGTCAGTTGAGCTTTTGCCTTTGTCGAAGATAGTACAATGTTTATGTCCTTGTGCTCTTATCTCAGCTGTTGTGATGTGTTGAGCTGGACCGAATCGTAAGAGTCTGATGTGCTGGTCTCAGAATGGGAGTGGATCTCTGACTCTAATGCATTTTGGTGGCTGTTAGTAAAGATACTTTCTTGACCTTGGTCTAACAAGTGATGCTGTTGATCCAGTAAACTGTGTTGTGGTTATTTCTTCAGACTATTTCTCTGTGAAAGGTCTCCTGCTTGTGGAGTGACTGGTTATTCATTTAATCCACCAGAAAGTTGTAAAATGCTCTGTAGATCAGAAGTGTTTTTAATGGTACAGTAGCCATCGGGCCTTGGTTCTTTCGGATGCTGTTCCATGCAATACCTTGCTAGAAGGTGGTGAATTGTATTTGTCTCTAACATAGACAAAATCTTCTGCACCTCTGTCTGACAACTGCTGCTGACGATTCTGATGGAAGCCACTTGTCTTTTTCTGTTTGGTTTGTGGGGGCCTTGTTTCTTTTCCTCTCTCGTGAGATCTCCATTCGCCCCACACCCTTACAGTGTCTTGTCTTCCTCTGGTGTCTTTTTTTCTGATTTCTAGGGTGTGGTTATGTTGATGGATATTCTCCAGCTTGTTTCCTCTTTATCTTTTCTGGGTACATTATTGCCCACAGGCTGCCACTTCACACCATTGTATCTGTGAGGCTTAATACCTCTTACCGTATGCAGCTTCTTCATCTATTACCAGCTTGGTTTAACTTATTTCTGCATGGGTAGATAGCTACTTCATTCCTCTCATCCAGTGTATGGGGTAATTGAGGGGTGTTCTTGGGTGCCACGTCTTTGGCTGAAATGTCTCAGTGATGACCAAGTGTCATCATCCAAACACCTTTCTTTGCTCTTACTTATTTTTGGTTTTCTTTATGTCCTTTGTGCTCTCTTTGATAATATATGGGAGTGCCTTCTTTCTTGCTCTCCTTCCTTAAATTCACATGTTCTGTTTTTTTTTTGGCCAGGTCACCAGCTCTGTCCCTCTTGAGGTTTCCAGTTGCTGCAACTGGCCTCGTAAGTTGCCTCTAAATCATGGTTGGTGACAGGCAGCTCCCAATTTCTCACAGACAAGTTGGGTCCTCATTTTTAACTGTATTGAACATGGTGTTGTATAAGGCTTTCTAGCCTTGTAGGATCACCATCCTTGTATGCCGAAATGAAAATGTTGAAATGTACACACACTGCTTTTTTGAGATTGGTATGCTTTCCTGATTTTTTTTTAGAAAATGTTCTGATTAATTGCCTCCCTCCATGCCTGTCCAGGCAAAAAAAGCTGCATTGCTTGCTTATCTCTGGGCTGACAAAGTCCCCCAGTGACTCTTCCAATCTTGTCTTCTCTGAATGGAGGTGGCCCCTCAAGGAAAGGTTGAGTTTTGTGATCCTATGTCGCTGACCATGGTGGTGTGGTGTTCA
The DNA here is from genome assembly GCF_031143425.1 of Pleurodeles waltl. NCBI lineage: Eukaryota > Metazoa > Chordata > Amphibia > Caudata > Salamandridae > Pleurodeles > Pleurodeles waltl. The sequence goes on along the minus strand of NC_090436.1, from coordinate 884,961,578 downwards.
GGCACTCTGCTTGAAATGCTTGCTGTCATTCTCCAATTACTGTATATTTATTTTTTGTACCAGTTTCTATGTATGTTATCCTCAGTTTTGAATTTGTTTCAAAATTTTCCATAATCCATTACAAATAATTGTAACTGTTTTGACTGGTGGCTGAGATTCACTATTGTTCACCCTTCAGAATTCCTTGGACCTTCAGTGTTGCGATCTTGAAGGTTATTGCTGAGAATCAAGAGAATATTGGTAGACCAGTGCTAGTGCGCCTAGTCCTTAGTAAGTAAACTTACAAGGGGATGCGTATAGGTTGATGAACCTTTTGGATCGCATGGAGTATCCTAATCATGTAGTGATCAGTGGCATCAATAACCAATATAATCAATCAGTAACCACTAAAAATCATTAGTCAATAAACAACTATAACCATCATTTGATGAATAATCACAACTCAATAAAGTGTTTAACAATTTAACACAATCTAATCAAAACTTGAGAAAACATATGCTCGAATGCTTCAACATAAGTCAATAAAGATGATTAAAGCAGCATTTAATCGCAGAGTTCAGCAATTCAGCCCTTCAATCATTTGTCACTGTCAACGTCGCCTGAAAGACCCTTAACTAACCCAGATTGGCATTAGCATGTGGGACTTCATACAAAACAATTTAGAAAACGTGAATTTGGAAAAAACATCTAACTACGAGAAAACTTTAAAACAGCGCAGTTGGTACCTAGAAGAAAAGGCACAAAGTTAGTCATTCACACTGTCACAGCTACGTATCCACAGAATGGATCAGCACCAAAGTCAGTCTTCGTCTTCAGGTCATCAATAGATCAGCAACGTATCAGGCTCTCAAGAGTGTGGGCCCAATGACAGAATCTCGAACCGCGTCTCCTGATGTCATCAATTTTCCCTTCACATCTGAAGTTTTAGCCCCTTGTCATGACTTTTTATTACAGTTTTCAAGTCCATCCCCCTAAGTCCTAATTGGTCAGTCAATCAGCAGATATGACTCTAACCTATAAAATTAATTTTTCAAATCTATGAGTTCTAATATTTCTTCTCAATTCACGGATTGGTCCACTGTACGACGTCTTCATCATCCGGCTCTTCAGGTATCGAAAATGTTGCATGTTTCTCTTCAGTCAGTGTTCTCATTGTTCAAGTCCTGGAAAAGTACATTTAGCCTACTCTACACATAATTGTATCAAATTGACTTAATTATCTCATGTCCGTCGGTACATTGCAGAAAATTCTAGCTAAGCGACTTTAACATCAGGTGGCTCAAGGTCGGGGCATGCACCAGCTTCTCTGCAGTGCACCAGGAATTTAGCTTCTTGTGTGAGGCCTGGAAAAGACTAGGCCATAACTTCAGCTAAATTAATTCTACAAATTAATGCAAAATATCGGTTATACATCTTAATATGACATATTACTACTTTATTCTTACATATTTTCATTATTTCACGCATGTTTAGTTATTTTAGTACAACTTTGTATAAGTGGCTGCCACACCCCGTGGGCACATTTTCAAACGTGCACTTTATTTTCTCTACAATTAATTTCTCTACGAACTTTTCATTAACCAAAACACATTAACATTCATTAATAATTTCTAATTAGCATCTCTACGTCAACACCAGTAAATGAGGCATTCTTCTGGAGACTAGAGATTTTTGGCAAGTTTTTTCTTTTGCACATTCAGTTTCTTGCATATGTCATGTTTGGCTGCCAGATCTTCCTAACATGGCTACACAAAGAAAGGAATATCTGGAACACCAATCCGAAATATAGAATCCTTCCATCACTGTGCTGAAATCAAAGCTGAAATCAAAATCAGTGCAGCACACTGTAATGGAGCAAGAGAGCTGTTTGGCAATTTGCAGGATTCTGCAGGGTACTACACTCCCAGATCAACTGTTCAAAATGTGGATGTCTGCTGTATTCCAGCTGATAAGAGTACAACATTTACAATTTCAGATGTGCACAAACAATAACCAGACCAGCCTTCAGCTAAGCCGAGGATTTAGGAACCACAATATAATATCAAAATATGTGGATCATATCCACCGCTCCCTGAGAGAAAACTGTTTATAGCACACTGGTGTTAAAGGTAAGGTTGCAATAGGAGGCAAATTTACAAAGGTGATCACCTTCCTTTCTCTTGCCCACAGACAATGGGTGGCACCCCAAGCCAGTAGCTAATGCCAGGAATACTTGTATTATATCTGACAACAGGGTATTCTTCATCCCTCAGACTAATGCATCTGATAAGAGTATGTACCATGAATTCTATGCTCCAAGATCCTCTATCTGCTTAACTCTTTTCACAGAACTTACAAGATCACCGACCCACTCAGCAATCAACTACTGTAACATAATTTATGAGAAACCTTCAGAAAGCCTAACATCCATGAGAGGATATTAGAAATTGGGCCTCTAGTTGGCAGAGGTATGCGCCCTGTTCAAGTAGGGACTAGAATCCTAGTCAGGGTTAAGTCAATTACAAAACATAAATTAGCCTGCGGTCACCTTCTACAGCTTCACGCAGAACAGGCAGGCCTAATTCAGAAGGTCATGTGTAAAGTATTTGTGCTACACATACAATAATTACGGGAGGTAGGTACATCACATAAAGACTCCACCCAGATGTAGTAAAATAAAGATTGCTTATCTGCTTAATTCAAAATCAGAACGATACAGCTCCAATTCATAAATGGGTACATATTTGCTTCACAGGATTAAGTAAAACAAGGTTGATAATCGATGATGGGATGGAAGAGGTGGTGCCGGGACTCCTTGGCATGAGTGCACGTTGATTCCACAGACTGAGGTAAAGTTCGGGCTGTACTCATCTCAGGGAGCAGCTGAGTGATTCCCGGGCATGGTCACCAGGGAACCGCAGGGGAACTGTGAGGTGGCAGAAGTTAGCAAGGCTGCTCCAGGTACTTGGAGAAAGTTGACAGGCCTGCTCTGGGTGATCGGAGGTGCAAGCGGCAACGTTTGGCGAAGCCACTCGGGTGATTGAAGCAAGCGAGCAGCAAAGGTCAGCAGGGCCGCTCCGGATGATCAAAGATGCAAGCAGCAAAGTTTGGCAAAGCTGCTTAGGGTGATTGAGCAAGTGAGCAACAAAGGTGATCAAAAATGCAAGCAGCAAAGTTTGGCAAAGCCGCTCGGGGTGATTTAAGCAAGCAAGCAAGCAGCAAAGGTTAGCAGGGCCACTCTGGGTGATCGAAGATGCAAGCATCAAAGTTTGGCAAAGCCTCTCAGGGTGATTGAAGCAAGCGAGCGGCAAAGGAAAGCAAAAGCCACTCTGGGTTTGGTGGATGAGTCTGGGGCTACTGGGTGGAGATCAACAGGCAGTAGTGTGGCACAGCAAGGCAGGGCAGCAGTTCCTGGGAGCAGTCAATCCTGGCAGAGTGGCAATCCTGGCTCACAGCACTCTTTAGTCCAACACCATTTCCTTGGGTCCAGGTTACTGATTTGAGTGGTTCATGGACCCAGTTCTTATACTAGAAAGTGCCTTTGATGTGAGGGATGACTACAAAGAGTTCCTGTGAAGTGCACAGGTCCCCCTTTCAGGGTACCCTTCGTCCAGACTATCAATGGGAGGTAATTAGCCCCTTTGTGTGGACTCTGGTAACTACCCTTTGAGGTGTAAGTGTGAGCCCTTTCCAACCTCCTCCCCAGGAAGACCAATCAGCATGCAGATGTATGCAGCTGAGTATCATGTATCTTGGGTGTCTGAAGAAAGTAAGAAAGCGCACAAGTGTGTCTGTCACCTAGCCCAAGCCAGACATGTATTGGAGATGTAGGCACACAGGTCACTGAGTGCAGGGAAATGCCCACTTTCTAAAAGAGGCACTTCTAAAATAGTAAAAATACATCTAACTTTACCAGTAAAGAGGAATTATTACCACCTTTCCAATGGTACTAAACATGATGCAGCTACTCCTCTTGGTCAGGAATTACAGCTTAAGGGTATTATAAGGAATTCCCAATGCTGGCATATGAGAGGGGCAGACCTCACAGTAATGAATATGACTTTGGGAGTTTTTTATTACTAGGACATGAAAACTTAAAAAGGATATGTCCTGCCTCTTACTTACATGGCACTAAGCCTTTACGGGCTACCTAAAGCCTACTTTAGGGGTGGCTTATGTGAAAGAAAAGGGGAGTTCAAGGCTTGGCAAGAGGTTTTAAATGCCAAGTCAGGTTGGCAGTGAGCCTACACACAGAGGCTCTGCAGAGGCAGGCCAAAGGCATGTTCACAGAGCTATTCCAATGGGTGGTAAATTCAATGCTGATCGACCACGAGTAGCATTTAATTTACAGGCTCTTGGTATATGGTATACTACTTTACAAGGGTCCTACAGGTAATTGAAATATAGCAATTGTGTCTAAGCCAATGTTACCATGTTTAGAGGAGAGAGCACATGCACTTTACTTCTGTTTAGCAGTGGTAAAGTGCCCAAAGTCTTAAAACCAACAAAAAGATACAGCAACAAAACAGGAGGAGGTAAAGGCAAAAAGTCTGGGATAAGACCACCCTAAGGATGCCAGGTTTAACAGTTACAGAACTAAAAAATAAATCAAAGAGAATGTTTGTAAATCTAAAGGAATGAGGACACATCACCCTGCATCAAAACTACTCCAATGTCTCTGTGTTAGACCTGGCATCCTTGTCGTGGTCTCCCTGGTCTTTTTTGTCTCTGCTTCCCATATTTTCACTGTGTGCTGGACTCTGTTTTTGCTGTTTTTGATATTCTGGGCACTTTACCACTGCTGACCAGTGATCAAGTGCAAGTGCTCCCTTTGTAAAATGTATGTGTAATTGGCTTTTCCATGATTGGCACATTTGATTTACTAGTAGGGCCCTAGTAAAGTGCACTAGAGGTACCCAGGGCCTCTAAATCAAATGCTACTAGTGGGTCTGCGGCACTGGTTGTGCCACCCTCATGAGTAGCCTTGTAAACAGACCTGCCACTGCAGTGTCTTTGTGAACAGGCTTCACTGCCAATTTGACCTAGCAAGTGTACCCACTTTCAGGCCCAAACCTTCCCTTTTTATACATTAAGACATCCGTAAGGTAGGCCCTAGGTATCCCCATGGGCAGGGTGCAGTGTATGTTAAAGGTGGGACATGTAATGATGTGTTTTATATGTCCTGACAGTGAAACACTGCCAAACTCAGCTTTCATTGTTGCAAGGCCTATCTCTCTAATAGGTTAACATTGGGGCTGCCTTTAAATATCTTTTAAGTGCAGTTTGCTTTTGGGAGCAGATCGAAATATGGAGTTTAGTGTCTCTGAACTCACAATGTCAAAATACATCTTTTGGTAAAGTTGGTTTTTAAATTGTCAGTTTGAAAATGCCACTTTTAGAAAGTGGGCATTTTCTTGCTTAAACCGTTCTGTGACTCTGTCTGCTTGTGTGTTCCTTGTCCGGGTCAGACTGACAGTTGGGCTCTTTATGAATCCCCTCTAGACAGTGACACAAAGGGAGCTGGGGTGTAGCCTACATAACCTGATGGGCCATCTGAGCTAGAGTGGAGGCAGGAGTGGCCACTTATACCTAAATGGACTGTGCCTGCCCTCACACAATGCAGTCTCCGACCCCCTGGTGTGTGTCTGGGGCCAGGCTTGAGCAAGGCAGGATCTTGTGAACCACAGAGACTTTCCTTTGAAGTTTTCCTACTTCAAAGGCAGAAAGGGGTATAAGTAGTGGACCCAAAATCCCAGATTTTCAGATCACTTCAAGGATTCAAGAGGCTGCTCTGCAAAGGAGAAGATCTGATGAGCTGGAGGAGGAGTACTGCCCCTTTGTCTGTGACTGTGCTTTGCTAGGTTGGCCTGCAGTTGCTGCTTCTGCCTGAAAGAGTACTAAGGCTGGACTTTGTGGTATCTTCCTTCTTGTAAAGAGGTGCCCCGTCCAGAAATTGACATATCGCTCTCTTGCAGGAGAGAAAAACAAAGCATTGCCTACCCGACCGGAAAAGAAATGATGCACAGTCTCACTTGCAAGGAAGGAATCAACATATTAGCTGACTTTTCAGATGCATGCTCGCCCGTGCGGTATTACGTTTGACACAGACCAGGTACTTTGTGTAAAAACAACGTTTCCACTGTTTTCTATGGAGTAAAACCCTTTTTACTTTAAAAATTAATAATTTGACTTGTGTATGTTGGATTTTTGCCGTTCTGGTCTTGTTTGATTTAGATAAATATTGCCAATTTTTCTAAACTGGTGTCCATTTTGTAATGTTTTCACTGCATAACTGTGTGTGTTGGTACAGATACTTTACACATTACCTTTGAGATATGCCTGACTACTTGTGCCAAGCGACCACGGGGCTGAGCAGGGGATATCTAAGTGTGTATCTCCATTACCCTGATTAGAGTGAGGGTCCCTGCTTGGACAGAGTGCCAACTGACTGCCAACCAAAGACCCCACTTCTAACACTCCCATTTCAGCAGAAATAACACATACAGTTTTTGGCACGCTGCAAAAGATTTTTGGGGGCATGGAGTGATATACCTACATTAGCCCCCACCTACAGTCATGTACATCTTATAGGTCAGCAGGGGTTCAACGGGTATAAGCCCAGTCTGCCGTTCTCTAAGTACTCTGAAACAAAAGCTCTAGAACAATTGGATGGATCCTGTTACATTTCAGAAGAACAAATCCACCATTAGGTCACCAAGAATATGAAAACATTTTTTATAGAGAGCTCACCATGCTGGGATATTCCCACATTCCATAGCAAAAAAAAGTACTGGCAACTGTATCAGCCTCTGCTAATGACCTCTCTTCAGCCATTGGCCATTGGTATGACCAATATCGCAACTTGAACACTAACACCTGGGTCCTATAGAGCTTTCCAATAGGTCTTGCTACTCAAACTTGGAACATAGGGCTGATTTTTTAACATGACAATTTTCCAAATCAGTTGTAAGGTCCATGCAGCGCTATAGAAAACCCTGTGATTTAATAAGTAAATAGGTCTAACTTCTCGAGCTCTTTTTTAAATGTTTAAGCTCATTGCACCAAGATAACAATCACTCAATATTTCTCCGAGTCTTGCATGTAAGAAGTAGTAAAGCATTCTGTAAAAACGCTTCAGCTATATGGTAGGGCAAGTATATAAACTTGTAGGAGTATTAAAAAACGAAAGTATATGTGCAATTTCAGTACATACCACGTTTCTACCCATAAAGTGTTTTCGTCCATTTAGAATTCAATCAGAGCATGAGATACACTTGCGTAATTCATAAATCTCACTGCTTTGTCGTTTTCTCGACGTTCTGTGCCAAACCACACGCCTATATCAGTGCACATACTCTGCCGCGGTCAGACGTGCCTTCCCTTTCATCAGTAGGCGAGCAGAGCTTAAGACATGCTTTTCCGAAATGGTTACAAATTAGTATCTGGCACACAGGTATGTTCTGTCGTTGCTTTCGCTTCTCAGATGAAATCCAAATCTCTGAAACTGTAGCGAAAATTACGTAAAGAATATACACAGCTGCCTGCTTCAATACAGAGAAACTATTCCATCAAGTAAAGCGTGGACTTTCGGCACTTTGAAAGTTAGCCATTTATCAGTGTTTATGTCTCTCGACAGCTGTACTTTTTAGGTGTGGCTCTGATGAAACGTTGCCAAGAGTAATTCCAAAACTTTTGGCAAGCATTGGCAAATCCAATAGGTCTCGTCTTTGGGGCCTATAGGGTTATCCAATGGTTTCAACGCTGCTGTGCAGTATGCCTAAAGAAAATGTATGAAAAACACTTATGTTGAGCCCCCCTGTGCCATATTGTAAGCACGTGCACCATGCATGTCTGCACCTACAAAATTGCATTGGCGCTTTTTTCTTTGTATTTACCGATCCGATCGGGGTCAGTAAATAAGGAGAAAAAATGTGCAAAAGCGTTTTTTTGTTGTTAAAAAGCAGGTCGGTGAAACAACACAGGGCGGCAGAAATAACACAGTGGGGCCAGGGTGGTGGAAGTCACATGGGTGGATGGTGGGGGGTAGCAACAGGGAGGGTCTGAGTGAGAGAAGAACCATGTAGGGTGGGTGTAAAGCTAGAAAAAAGCAAATGGGTGAGAGAGAGCAATATGTAGTAGCGGTAGACAAAAGCAAAACGGCTAGAGAGAGAATAACGTGGAACTAGAGGGTGAAGCACACAGGCAAGAAAGCAACACAGGAAGAAAAGCCCACAGATCAGAGAGATTAACGAGGAGTGCAGGGGCACGAAGAGAAGCGCACTAAGGAAACAGAAGAAAAACACACACACTCTCATGGTGCATTTAGACCAAAAGAAAAAAGTAGTTCCCTAAAAGTCAGCATTGGAAGGGTGCAAGTGAACTGGAAATGCTTCAGGGTACGGAGTTACACAGGATGGGCAAGCCAATATTCTGAATATGAAGCAGGAAAATGAGAGTCACAATTAAGCCAACCAAGTCCCTGTCTGTTCCTGGTAAGTAAAAACAAAATGTTTTTTTTCCACCAGGCAGCTCTGCTGTTGTCACACCGCAGGTCGCAGCATGTCCTGCAGTTTACTCCACTGCCTCCATGGTGTTGCTCGTTATACAGCACCCTAAACACTGACCTGCAGCCTGGGGAGTCCTTCAAGAGGCTGCAGAGGGCCATTCTTTGCCTCACTTGTAGGGTGGGCTGGGTGCATTTCTCTCCTTCGGGGCCATATTCTTACTCTCTGTAGTTTCTTTTTCCCAGAATGCCTGAGGAAGGGTTTTTCCTTAACGAACCCTTCAAGGAGGCTCTATCATGTATTCCTGCCAGCAATTCCCAATCCATCATGGCGGTCCTGCATCTTCCTTTATGTCACTTCCTTTTTTGGGTAAATAAGGAGCAGAACTGTCTTTCTTCTTGTGCTGCAACACGCCTCACTCCTGCTGGTGTATCCTTGCTTCTGCTGGTATCACCTCCCCATGCCGATGACACCCCACTCCCACTGGTGTATCTTCGCTCCTGCTGATGTCTCCTCACTACTGCTGGTCATTCTTGCTCCTGTTGCTTCCCTTCTGATACTTTCTATAGCCCTAGTTCTTGGCATTTCCACTAGACTTATGTGTGCCTTCTGAGCCCTGCTGCAGTCTTGGTCTTCTACCGTCAGTACCATTCCTCATCAGTCTCCTGGGGGTCTCCAATCACCATCAGGGGTTTTCCTCTTGGGGGCTCTTTCTGGAGGGCACTGTCTGCTTAGACATCCCATTGCCTGCTGCATTGTGACTACCAGACAAGAACAGTCAAAAGCTGGTCTTGTGGATTTTCCCACCGCTCCAAGACTGCAAATAAAAGTCTGTCTGCTGAGGAACCTGACAGCTGTCTGGTATCCTTGACCTGCAAACAACTTACTGGGGCCTCAGGTGTGTAAAATCGTGCAGTTTTATTTTGGTTCTCAGGGATGCATGGCATTGCCAATAACGGATTGGTAGTGTTGGATGTTGAATGTGACTGCATCTTTCTCAGATCAACAGTTCATGCCCATTTACCATCCTACAGAAAAACAAGTCCTGCAACTTTATGATTTTTTTTCTCATGAAAGGGATTTGCAAAAAGATCATAATGATTATAAATTTGTATTTGATGTTAACTTTCAAGAACATACCACTCTACAATAACTTCCAAGTGTTCCCACACATGGATTTTCCTGATGAAACAGCACCACATCTGATTTTACCAGCCAGAAAAAACAGCTGATAATATTACCTGTGGATTTAGTAGAGGCTCCGGCCAATGGCCTAACTAGGCACCCCCTCAACACTTCTTCTGTGCCATAGGGGGAACATGAAGCTCCATCACCTAACACCCAGCAATGTGCAGTGTCCCATGACAGCCTGGTACAAACATTATCACTGCTTGTAATCCACCCTTTTGAATATTCATCCAAAAACTTGTCTCCAGAATCATGCTAACCCCTAATTAAAACTACATGTTTCATAGTACATTAGGTCCCCACACTGGCATCAGCTTCTTTATCTTCGTGCAACAGTGTTTTAAACTTCATAAAGTTTTAATGTTCAAAATATTTTGTTATACGTATAATGAATATAACACCCATATTTTATGTATAATGAAAATAAGACTTATAAAAATATTCATTTCCAAAATAACATTAAATGGTACAACTATAAGAATAAACCAATTAATATATCACTTGAATTATAGATAGGTTTATTGCTTGAGCATGAAAGACAAACCTGAAACAAATGACCTACAAAAACCAGAGCAGATACAGAAAATATGACATCCTCACTATAGTTATCTTGCAAAATATTCAGTAAAGTTATTCAAAATGTTTAAATGAGCCATTACATGTTAATGTACAATCAAGTATCTATTAATCAAATAAAATGTTAGCAGGTTTCCAATAAGAAGTAATTGAGTTAATTATTAGCAGAAGAAATAAGAAAATCAAAGGTTTACAAATATTTAGAACATTGGAATGTTGGGAGCTCCATTGAAAACAATGGAGTGTTCCAGGCTTCTAACAGCTGGTAGAAGGCCGGCGCACCAACATTCTAATGCTTTTGTTCACAGCTGCTGCTGTGAACAAAAGTATCACGGAGCCCGGCAGGATCTCAATCCCCTCGGGTTTTGTGAGGACTTAGTTTTATTTATTAGAACATTCTGCTCTCTAGTGGCAGGATGGTCTAATAGCCTTGTGGCCCTCAGTAGCTGGGCTATACTGGCATTAAAGTTCCGCTCCCTTGTTAAAGGCCCTCGTCTTTGGCTCTGGACTTTAACGCTGGAGCGGGCCTTTAATGGCTGGTACAGCCCTCAATGATGGGCTATAAGGCTAAAGAATGTTCTGAGATATAGATTCCGAAATATGAAGGGTTTTTTTATCTCCCATATCTTGTTGATCCCAAAATCAAAAATAACATTCATATTCATATTCATATAATAAAAGCCTCAAGGAACCATTGTCAGTTTTTCAAACCCAACTTAATGGATTGTCAATTAAATTCACTTTGTGAAACATTGCACAACCATATTTTCTTTATCTGTGTTGAGGATAGAGAAAGAATATGTTCTTTATTCCAAAATTCACTGATTAAATGTACTTTTTTTTGTATTACCTGAGAGATATTTTTGCATATATTTTTGAAGACAGATGACCAGAAGTGTTGAATAAATGTAACCTTAACCATATTTCTATTTGTAAAATATTGGCAAAACAAAGGGTATTAGGGAAAGAGTTAAGGAGGGAGTTACATAGAATTTCATACTTGTGAAAATTAAAGCAATATAAAATGTATTTCTTGTGAATGGCCAGAAAATAAATCAATAAAATACCATGACATATTTCATATAATATAAGGATGCTAGCAATTATACAATTCTTACAAAATTTGCTATTATTTTTAAATTTAATATGAAAATTATTACATAAATTATTTTTAGACCAATTATTATTCATATTAAATAAGGAGTCACACTTAAACAGTGCATATTTAGTTATGAACAGAAAATGAAAGCAGAAATTGGAAAATGATATTCCAATTTCTTCATCTACTTTATCTACTTTTCGCTACTTTTCTTCATCTATGTTGTGTAGAACAATAATTAAAGCTTGAGTAAAAGAACTATCAACAGATATTCTTCTTTTAAAAATAAAAAGAATAAAAGAGAATTACGTACATAGACACTGCTGTGTAAAGCTGACTGGTGTGCCATCTGGTTCAGGTCCTCTCCAAGGGATAAGGAATATAATGTCAGTTCAAATCTTGTTTGTTTCCAGTATTACTTCTAAAATTTCTGTGTCATTTTCACATTAAGTGGGCAAGTTTGAAGACCAAATAAATAATCCTTTAGTTTTATTTTGTATAGCATCATCCTCATCACAGTTTTTCAAGTAAACTGACATACATTATTTGCAATGTTTTTGAGAAGAGTAAAATTTAGGATCAGATTTTTAATAGCTTGAATCTGGTTTTGTCTTTGTAATAATAAATAATTAGCTGCCAAGTTTCTGAATTTAATAGCATAAAAGTACTATTTGGATTTACCATTAGAAATCTGGATACACACACCATTACTAAGCAGAGTATTATATTCATACTGTGATTTCCACAAACTAAATATATATTTATTTTATTGGGGAGTGATGAAGAGCCCCATGTGTTATGCTATTTTCTGGTCTACATCAGAAACACTCTGAAATACGTTATTTTCATGTGCAATTTTGGAAATAATTTTACAACTTATAATTGCTCTAAATACAAACCAAAACATCATTTTGGAGGTGACATCTACATTATTGCATACATTATAGAAATTAATAGTATATAGCAATGTTCCCCTTTGTCATAAACAAGAATAACAATACAGTTATTTCCCCATTGTGGAAATTACATAGAAGAACCATCAATCATAACAAAAATAGAAAATAAGGCATGATCAGATAAGTTCATTGTTTAAACTTGGGCTTCAAAATCATATGGCATAGGTTACTTGATGAAAGGAAAGAATCAATTCTGGATTATGTGGAATGTAAATTAGTGATTATTTAGTAGTGGAAAAATGAAGCATCCAGGTGTCAAACAATATGGTGTTTTTGAAGAAGTCTTTACATAGAAAAAAGATGGGGGGTTAAAACGTGATGGAAGACATCCTGGCTAGTTAAAGATCTCAGATAAAATTAAAATCACCATAATCAGTAAGAGCCCATTACCAAGGTTAATAATTTCTGATGGTATGTCATTCCAAAAAAAGGATCATCAGTAGTAGGGCTGTGAATGTCAACTATTTGAAATATATGCATACCCACTTTAATTTTTATACTTAATGATATATGCACTGAATAATTATGCTTGTTTAAAATGTAAATCTGGAGGTGATTAAAAGAAAAGAATGGCAACACTGTTCTTCCAACCTATAGATGGGCATAAAACAAAAATGCCAATCCAGTCTTTCTTCTTGGTTGAAAGGTTACCAATAGTTTGAGTGTATGAGTTCCTTGAAGTTGACACATATCAGCCAGAGAGTCAGCATTTTTATCTCTTAACTGGATGTCTTAGACGACTTACATTTAAATAAATAATTTTAATATTGTTGGTATTAGCCATGGATTCTAGAGGATGACAAGGAAAGAAAGTAAACTCATTCGAAAAAGGTAATCGTCATGATAATACGACAAGATACCTCACATATAAAGAGACTAACAAGACTAAAGACTCAATAAAAGTAACCACATATATACAATCAGTGGAGAATGAAAGGATGGATCAAGAAAGACTGAAATGCTAAGATTTCCTGCAAATATATGGGTATATTTACAAGAAAGTGGTGCATCGGTCCCGATGCGCCACTTTTCTTGTGCCGCCCCTGCAATGCGGCACAACATGGCGGTCGTTGGGACAATGGCATCAAAAGCTTTGATGCTAGTGCACCAAAGCACAGGGAGGCCCATTGATTAAAATGGGTGCCTCATTTTAACACCTGCTCTGAGCAGGTGCTAAAAATGATGGAAAAAAGGGTGCAGTGGAATGTTGTAAATTGCACTGCACCATTTATTCAGACCTCCCTGCATCAGAACGCCCTCTTTGCATGTATTATGCCACTTTGTAAATACGGCTTAGGAGAAAGGCCTCCTTAACGGTGCCTTAGCATTAAAAATCTGACGCTAGGGCGGCTCAAGGTGGCACTAGGGGCTTGTAAATATGTCTCAAAGTGTTATAATAATTAAGAATATAGGCTCCAATATATTTATTGATAGCATAATTTTAAAGGTCATCAGAAACTTGGGAGTCCATTGGTAAATAAGCATGTTGATCCAGATAGACAATAAGATCCAAAGGGGAGTGGAATTACTTTGAGATGTAATTCTGCCAGATTCTCATTATAGAAAGATCAAAGAAGCCGTTTTAATATCCAGTGCCTTTCGCCCTTTGTTGTAGGGCAGTAAACTCTCTGAGAATGGCTACTTTTGCCTTGAGACTTTTTTATGGATGTAGATCGTACTTCCTTCCATGAGCAATAGTTTCTAAATCCTGAAGTAGCTTTTCATATGGGTTAATATGAGCCTCTAATTTTGATCTCTGCGTAGGTAGAATACATGAATATTTTTAATACTAATATCAGTATGCAGGTGTTCAGAATGTATTTCTTCCAAATTATTCATGAGATTCAACAGCTCCGGAGTTAATAGGTGGTGCTGAAGTAGTTTACTTCCTTTTGTTTGTATGAGCAGATTTACATCCACCTAACAAAGTGGCCATTTTGCACTTCCAAGGTGAAAAGTAGCAAATTGGAGGTGCATGAAAGGCAATAAACCAAAGTGTGCCTTCGTCAGTAATAAAGGCTGTAAATATGGCCAAAGCACAGTTGCACTTAAATTTTTCCTGATGTGCACCACTGAAATCAAGATACCATATAGAATGAAACAACAAGAACTATATGCAGATGTCAAAAGCAGTCTGTCCCTTTATGCAAGCAGAAAATATCATTATCTTTCTATGAAAGGCTGATAATGGGTGTTGTAATTTTACAGGTCTTGTGCCTTTGGTCTGAAGCTGTGTGGGGAGAGGAGACGCTGATAAAATGCACTAAATAATGTTATAGTCGGCAAGAAACAAATGTAATGGAGCAGACAAAACACGACCAGGGTACTGTTCTCAACAAGAGAAATGATAAAACAGTTAATAGGTTTAGTCAGGAAACAAAACAAAACTGGCAAAATGCACCCCTGAAGAATAGAAAAAGATAGAGATCAGAGCACTGAGGCCATCTTGGTGTAGATGGGCTACCATCTCCTCCAACCATGAGGTCCTGAATAGTTTAATCAAGACATTTTGTTCAAAGAGTAAACAGCAACATCATCTCTATTCAGTTCAGCAAAAATAAGACATTTAAGCAAACCAGAAGGGACTGCCAGATACTTTATTGGCAGGGCCTGCTTTAGCACAGGGGACACCTCGTGCGACATTATTTTTCAGCTCCCCCATGACCTTCTTTTCCATGATTTCCCTCACTATCACCCTCCAACATTTCAATTTTGTTTGTTTTATAGTTCTACGCATGACAGTGTAGTGTGTCATAGCACTTTCCATTAGAAACACATTATACAAAGTCAATAAACCATACATATCTAAGTCAGTGCATAGGAAATGTTGCATAAAACACAATTACATGGTGTGGAAATCACATGTCATCCATACTAATAGGCAGTATACTTTAAGATTGTTTGGTCTCGTGAAGCACAAGCTCAGGGTGTAAATTGCACCTCAGTGCTAGAGGTTGGCTTTACTACTAAGAATGCATTTCTACCCAAACTAAGTTTTTTTAGCAACATTAGAATAATGAAAGCCTAAGGGGAAAACATAATGTTACAACCCGTATGGAATGCAGCTCTTTGTAACAGTTCATAGGTCACTGTGCTATATCAGGACTGTAACACATGAACTGCAAGTAACAAAAAGGATCTCTGTGACAAAAAGCAGTAAACCACTGAGCTAGCCACATAAAATGCAGTTTCTGTGATCTGCTTGTTAGATGTTCTTGGCAACAGAGATATTAACTCTACTACTTTACCATAACTCAAACCTGCCACAAGACAAAACTCGTATCTCTCTCCAGCAAGATCATTAATCACCAGAGTTATCTTAACATTTTTATTGTTTCTTGAAAACTGCTGGAAACACACGATGGACTCTGCTGCAGGTGTTTCAAACCCGCATGTTATTTCTAAACACAGGACCCCCTTGAACTCCGTACCAGGTGCAGCTGCACCGATCACACCATCCTAAAGCCGGCCGTGGATATTGGTAATTGCAGGATTTGCGCAAAGAGGATAAACCCACCAATACCCATCTCCAGATTAATAGATCTGTAACAATGCTAGACCTATTGAGCAAGTAGGCTTTCCAGAGTTTACTGTAAACTCAACCCAGGGAAATTAAGACCAATTTAAATATTTTACTGTATATTAAACAAAGCTTCAGTATTTTTGCTTTCTTCAGGACACCAGGGACGTGGTTTCCAGGAAATATATTTGCGAAGCAACATCCCAAGATAGGGATACTCGAGCACTGTTTCATTCTCATTTTATTCAAAGCATTTGTTTGGTAATTAGTTGCATTTCCTTTCCCCAAAACCAGTGCTTTCTTTGTTGTTTAAGGGATTTGTGTACAGCGTATTATTCTTGTACTAAACAAACAACACAGTAAATTTGTAGTTGAAGGCCCATCCGGGGTCAAGTCAACCAAAACAATTTTGTCAGCACTGAAGTACATTGAAAGTATTTTCCACACAAGATAGGAGGGATGACTGGACATATGCAAGATGGTTTGGAAAATCTGCAAGGTAGATTGAATACAGCAGGTGGGTAAATATGCACTCCTGTTGTTACCTGTTTTAAACATGGATTTTGATGTACATTTCATTAAATTATCTTGTTAGAAGGCATATCCAGTTGTAAGAACGTAACTCTTTGAGAATTCTTAAAAAGGCATCCAGGAACCTCAATTTCTTTCATTTAGATGAAAGTCTGGGAAGATCGACCTATCGAATATGCTTGAAAAATCTCTATATGCCAAATAGACACACTGTTTCATATTGATTACATATTTTTCTGTAATACTTTTAAGGTCAGAAATCTTATCTGTAATTGAGCGATTAGCTTTAAACCACGTTGCTCTGAAGGACTCAGACTTACATTCCTAACCCAATCCTATAAGTGTGACAATAATGTTTTGGCAAAGAGCTTACCAGAGGAGGTCATCAATACTATATCATGGGTTCTCTGGGTCATTTTGGAACATTTTCTTATACATTGTCAGTATATTACTCCCTTGCCAAGATAGAAGAGTGTGAAAAGTAGCTGGGTATGGGTTAGGAAAATATGTTAGGGAAGACGCAAGGATGATGTGCTAGAGATGAGAATTACACGTGGTACTTTGCCATGAGAGGACTTAAAGTCACAAAAAACCTCCCTATAACATGCTTGGTAATAGAGCAGTTCTCGACCTATATATAATTCCAAAAAGGTATTTGTACCTTCCTGGTGTCATGAAGTAGGTACATCAATTAAAAGTGAGAACTCCACTCCATTTCCCCTATCAATTTAGGCTTGTTTGTGCATCTTACCCTTGACTTAGGACCACAGGTTCAGACTTCCCTCATATTCCTATTAATAAGAGATTCATGACACCAAAACCAAACTATTGCATGATGTGTTCCAGCTCTGAGTTTATCCTAGGAGGCATCGGGGACATAGTTAAGATTATTTGATTGTTTGAATTCACAGACTCACAAATGATGGAAATGCTTTGGTACTGTAAATCCATTCCATGACCATGACCAGTAGTCAAAATCAACTTAGATGTGGCAGGTAATTTACTGGAAAATTCTTGGTGACCCTTACGAATAAAAATGTACAAGATTCACGGATACAGCTGATGACTCCATTTAATTCCATTTTGCTTAAAACAGGAGCAATTTTCTTATCGGTGGGGAAAACTTTAGTTTAAAGTAATTTCTCAAACACCTTTAATCCCTTAAGGCCATTGATTGTTTCATTCTTAATAAACATATAGTCAAAGGGTGAGTGAATTGCCTTTACCCCCAGGTAAAAGTCCAAGGATTGTCAGCAATGATTTTTCCATTATGGACTGCCACATTTAGGACCAGATGTACAAAAGGATTTTACCCATTCTGTGTCTATGGGAAAAAGCTTTCGTACATATGGCCCTTAATGTAGTTGCCCAAGAGAACAGGAAGTGGCTAATTCATCTTCTAAATGAAAATATGAGGGTGGTCAATAATCCAAGTTCCATTCAAATGGATAAGCTTGGTTTGTCATGTGAGATGTGAAATTAACCAATAAAAGGCAAACACTTGAAGAGTCATGAAGATTGGGTTGATGAATAAGGGACTTTGGGCCTGATTTATATATTAGCATTATGTCTGTGATCGAAAAGGGTGATCTTTCAGGGAACTACCTGGGTGAAACTAGGACAACACTGGATAACTCGAGGGTAATATAAACGAGAGAGTAACTGAAGGCTGGAACAGGAGTAGGACAGAAGCTCTGAGGACTGAAGCAGGTTGGAACAGATATTGAATGTGGAAAAAGAAGTCTGCAGGGAAAACACAAGTACAAACAACAGGAAGATAAAGGTGGGAAATGATAGACAAACTATTGAAAAAGGATATATTGTCTGCTCCTCTAAAATGATCTCTCACAGAGTTCTGGGAGACACCCAGCGGCCCTATGGAGAAGGCGTGCAGGGTGGTCCTGTGTGCAAAAGGCACAGGCTTTGGTGTCTAACTGGCACCCCTGGAAACTAAGACAATCAGAATTATAATATAACCACAAGTCAGAATAACAGGGAACAGAACAAGGAGCATCAAAACAGAAACAGGGCTCAGAGAAATGCAGTACAGCAATCAGGGTCAGGAATACTGAAAACAAGACTAGGAAAGAATGGTAGGCAAACTATCATAAATTATCATAAACTATAGTTTTTCTGCCCCTCAGAAGTGATCATCTCTCTATGAGATGAAAATATCATATACAAAAGCAAAATGCTGATTAATCTCACAGAGTTCTGGGAGACACCATCAGCTCCTTTGGAGGAGTGTAGGTGGTCCAGTATGCCAAAGGCAGAAGCCTTGGAGTAAAACTGTAATCCTTGAAAGCTAAGACATTCAGAATAATAACATCTAGCAAGACAGAGGAAGAAGGAACAGAATGAAGAACACCAAAACAGAAACTGGGTTAAAGGAAAAGCAGGACTGGAATCCGGGTCAAGACTAGGACTAGAATACACAGCAAAATACTGACAACAAGGCTAGGAAATATCTACACGCAAACAAGGCAAGACAGAACTATGCAGACAAAAAGAAACATAGAACACCAGACAAAAAGTCTGCATATAACAGGGCAGATCAAGAAGAGTGCAGACAGTAGACTATGATCAGTGGCTAACACAGAAACAGAGATGCAGGAAACAAAAGACAGAAACAGATACGAATAGACAAAACAGGGAAATGGATACAGGGAAAAGAAGAGACAGAGCAAAGAACAAGCCTGCAATAACAGCAGCAGGAATACAACAGAGCACAAAGAGACTCAACAGAAGTCAATTGCAAGCCACTGCACTCTGCCCTTCGAGGGCTAGAATGATTGGAGGCTGTGGGGAGGAGCACAGGTACAGGTAGAAAGCTGGGTGCAATGACTTACCAGGTGCAGGGAATCAACAAACCATCAATGAAAGGAAGGCTGAACAGGGACCTGGAGAAGGGAAGCCCAGGGGAACCAGGAGACACAAGAGTATGGATTGGAACAAATAGAGAGAAGAGTCTACAAAGTAAATATAAAAGAGTCAATATAACCATAGAATCCAGGAACAAATCTGGTGAACAGGAAACCACTAGGACGTGATCTAGGAAGGGTCTGATGACAGAGAGAACTATAAGTACCATAATGCATCAGGGACGTGAAACAGAAACCTTGACTAAATGGTGAAGGGAAACAAAGGCCCTCATTATGACCCCGGCTGTATATCCCGTGTACCGCCACGCTGACAACCGCCATCTTACCGCTGCGGCGGCAGATATTCATTCACCATATTATGACACACACACCAATTCGACAGAATTCAGCCACAGACACAAATCCGCCAGACCAAAGGTCAGTGATAAAGTGGTGGTATCAAAACCCACATCGTTAGGCCAACAGAACAATGCCCACCACATTATGACCTACGAATCACCACAGCGGACATTCAATGGCGGTAAACCATTGGCGGTACATACCGCTGTGCTCACAATTGACACCCACATACAAAACAACGCCACATTGGACAATTCAAACAACACACACCTGACCCTCATACACACACCACACCCATACACCCACACCACTATAAAACACACACCCACATTACCCACAACACCTTACGGATACAAATCATTGGCACGAAACTAACACCAAGACCACTGCCACAACTACATACACACACCACATAAACCCATACATCCCTCACGCACCCCACTTCACACACCCCAACACATTACCCAACACACCCTCACCAACACACATCACATAACACCCATGGTACCACAAAGGCTGCGTTTCACTGAGGAGGAGTTAAGGGTCATGGTGGAGGAACTAGTCAGGGTAGAGCCACAGCTATTTGGAGCACAGGTGCAGCAGATATCAATAGCGAGGAAGATGGAGCTCTGGCAGAGAATCGTGGACAGGGTCAACGCCGTGGGACAGTACCCCAGAACAAGGGACAACATAAGGAAGAGGTGGAACGACCTACGGGGGAAGGTACGTTCCATAGGAGCAAGACACCAGCTCGCTATCCAGAGGGCTGGTGGTGGACCCCCACCTCCTCTGCCACAACTCACAGCAGGAGTCGGAGGAGGTCTGGACTCTGGTAAGTCAACTCTCTTCTATTATCACCCCCTTACGTGCAGGTCATCACATACCCTAACTCTCACTCCCATCACTCCACTACATCCCACACACTCCACCATCACATCTCCTCAATCCCAATGCCAAGCCGTGCATGCTGTATCAATGCATGGACACCCCTCACAGTCCTGCATGGACACTCATCACTAAAGCATGCACAGCTTTTTTCATTATGCACAGTAGTTTGGCTTAGTGGCCCCAATGGGGGTCCCATCAGACAGTGCAGCACCAGTTTGGGGTGGAGCAAGCACAATGATGAGACTTGAGGGCTTTTGCATCTAAGGGAACACAAATTGTTGCTGGTGTCACTTCTTTGGAACAGTGTACCTTTTTTGATAAGACATTATATGAAAAAAGGTGGACGTACACTACTTGTCCTCGTTATTTTGTGAATTCCTCAAAGGGGTCAGCAGCCTTGATAGGTTTGGGTAACCAGAGTCACCTGCAAATATTGAGAGACAACATTTAGCCACACACTATCCTATATGGCCAACACCATAGGCATACACCAACATATACTGGGTGGGAACCCAGGCTCACCTATTAGCCACACCCTGTGCCTCTGTAGTTGGGCCATCACATTTGGGATGCTGCTATTCCTTAGGACAAATGCATCATTCACTGACCCAAGTTACTTAGCATGAAAGTGAGAGATATACTGGTCTGCCAAGCACACCATCTCCACATTCATAGAGTGGAAACTCTTACGATTCTTGAACACCTGTTCATTCTGGCAGGGGGAGACAAATGCAATGTGTGCTCTGTCAATCGCCCCTATTATATTGGGGATATGTCCCATTGCATAAAACCTGGCCTTCACAATGGTCAAATCCTCAACCTGGGGGAAGGCAGTGTAGCTGCACATGTGTTTTATCAGGGCAGACAACACTCTTGTCAGCACTGTTAAGAACATTGGCTGTGACATTCCTGCTGCCAAGCCCACTGTCACTTGGAAAAACCACTTTCCAGGAAATGGAGAACAGATAGCACTTGCACAAGAGGGGGGATCCCAGTGGGATGAGGATAGCAGATATCAGGTCAGGCTCCAATTGGGCACACAGCTCTGTGATTGTGGCCCTGTCCAGTCTATAGGTGAGTATTATGTGCCTGTCCTCCAGTGTAGCCAAGTCCACCAGGGGTCTGTACACGGGGTATGTCTCCATCTCCTATTCATCCACCGCGGTAGGTATCTAAGGGACAAAAAAGTGAGGAGGCTGTCACAAACTGAACAGTGGAGCCACAACAGTGGTCTGCAATCTGTAAACATGTTATGGGACAATGTGAATGTCATGTATGTGCCTATTTGTCCTCTGATGCAACATTATTCCATAGGCCTGCCCCCTCCATGTGGAGGGACAGGTGGAAGTGAGGGAATGCCACTGACGTTGTGCACAGTGGCAGAGGCGGTTGGGAACCGCCGTGCAATTCCTCTTTGGTTAATATTGGGCCCTATGGGGTACAGTGGCCAATGGTGATCTTCGCCGGCGGTGACAGTATGCACCGCCACAGAAGTGACCACCATTTTCTATCTGATCCCTCACTTGTGTCCTGACCTTCCATAGGAGAGGACCTACACAGCATGTGCTGCTGTGACCTGTGTCTGAAACCTACCATGGCCCGTGTGACCAGGGAAAGGGCCCCAGCCTTCACTTCAGAGGAATTGGAGAGACTGGTGGATGGGGTCTTACCCCAGTACGGAGTGCTGTATGGGCCTCCAGACCAACAGGTGAGTACACTTTGGGCACAATGCATGTGGCATGAATACATGGAGGTGTGTGTGAAGGCATCGTGTAAGGGGGGAGGGATGTCCTCTTGGCTGGGTACACATTGAGTGCTGGGCTATGTGTGTGCCAATAGTGATGAAACGGGTATGGTGGCACATTCGTGTCACAGGCTGGACTGTTTGTCTAATGGTGTTCTCCTGTCTGTATTGCCTCTGCAGGTCAGCGCCCATCAAAAGAAGAGTATATAGTGTGCCATCGCCAAGAAGGTGCAGACCCTGGGGATCTATGGCAGGCGGAGCACCCACTTTCGCAAATAGTGGGAGTACCTGAGACGCTGGGCACGGAAGTCCTCCAATGAGGAAGGAGTGCCTGTCGAACCCTGACCCCCTGATGGCCCGCATACTAGCGGTGGCCTATCCAGAGATGGATGGACACTTGAAGGCAGCACAGCAGCCACAAGGGGGCGAGTACAGTTGTCATCATTGAAGGAAATGGGTGGAGGGGTGCATCACAGCTACAGCCGCCAACCCCCAAACCAGCACCGCCCACCCAGCAGCTCTTCAGCGAGTTGCCCGTGCCCGCTCACCCAGGAGCGTGGGCATCTCCTTCACCCCAGGCACTTAAGGCACTGCCCCAGTGAGCCCTTCTGCCCTGAGTGAGGAGGCTATTGACCTCCTGAGAACCATCTCTGTAGGGCAGTCAACCATTGTGAATGCCACCCAGGGGCTGGCATCCCAAATGCAGCAACTAATGCATTCCTGGAGGGCATTCACAGTGGATTGGTGGCCCAACAGAGATCGATCCAGGCTCCGGCCTCCTCTCTGATGGCAGCCATTGTCCCTGTTTCAACTGCCCCCCCTCCAACTTCCACTTCCCAGCCCCATTTTCCTCAACCCCAACCCATCCCAAGCTCACAGCCAGACGAGCATGCACACAGGACAACACCTAAGAGTGTCACAGGCAAACACAAGCACCCCACTTCATCCCACAGGCACTCACACAAACACCATTCATTTGCAGAGACTACAACAACCACAGCCTCTACTGTCTCCCCCTCCTCCTCCACCTCCCACCCAGTTACATCCACACTCACACCTGCATGCACTACATCAATATCCACTACCAGCATCATCACCACACCAAGCAGAACACACACCTCACTGGCAGACACCTCCACAACATCTGTGCACACATCCCCTGTGTCCTTCCCACCGTGTCTGTCCCCCACTCCTAAAGTACACAAACACAAGCACTCAGACACCCAACAGTTATCCACCTCACAACACCATACAACCCATGCACCTGCACTCACATCCAGCAGACAATCAACTCCAACAACCACTCCCCAATCCTCCACTACCCTTACTTCTCCCTCTTCCCGCCCCAATGTCCCTAAAAAGCTTTTCCTTTCCCAGATTGACCTCTTCCATACCCCTCCCCCCCATCCTGCATGCATGGCCAGGGTATGAAGGACCAAGCCAAGCACCTCAGCCAAACAGTCCACGGGCCCAGTTTCATCAGCACCTACTCGTGATGGAAAGGATTCCAGGCCACAAATACTGAAGGGGAAGGATCCTGCACCAGCCACAAGAAGGGGAAGGACATTGCACCAGCCAACAAGAGGGGGAAGAAGCCTGCACCAGCCAGCAAGAAGGGGAAGGAGCCTGCACCAGCCAGCAAGAAGTGGAGAAGTGGAGAAGTGTGGCACAATGGTTAGAGGTGGAGAAGTGTGGCACAATGGTTAGAGCGGCAGACCCTCAAGCAGAGATCTGGCTCAAGACCAGGGTTCAAGTCCCGCTTCGGCAGGTCTTGGGCTCAATTCCCTTGGACCAGATAATTCTCACCTCAGTGCCTAATCTAATTGATGGGTCCCACTCTGCAACTCTGGGCAATAGCTTGCTTAATCTCCACAACGGCCCCAACAGCGCTTGGATGCCTGGCTTCACCCTGGGGGTGCCCAGGAGTGGGCACCTCACAGGGAAAAGCCAGGAGGGGTTCCATAGCGGTATGAGTACAACGCCTTGAGACCCTAACGGGTGAGTAGTGCGCTATACAAGTGCAAAGTTTACAGCAAGAAGGGGAAGGAGCCTGCACCAGCAGCTGTCACAGAGCCCCATCCGCCAGCCGTGGTTGTGCAGCCATCAGAGGGTGCAGGGGCTGAGCAGGAGCCTCGCACAACCACCACCACAGTGCAGCCATCTGAGGGTGCAGGGGCTGAGCAGGAGCCTACCACCACCACAGTGCAGCCATTTGAGAGTGCAGGGGCTGAGTAGGAGCCTCCCACTACCACCACCACAGTGCAACGTCACTTCCGGCAGACTCCATACGTTCCAGCCTCCATGGGCTGCTGTGCGGCCTGCCACCACCAGAACCAGTGTGCAAGTCACCCACTCCAGAGACTGTGGCCCATTACTCCCCAGGAAAAAGCACATGGCATGTTGCCCCCTCCAGAACCAGTGGGCAAGTCACCCACTCAAGAGACTGTGGCCTTCCACTCCCCAGGACCAACAACAGGGCATGTTGCCCCCTCCAGAACCAGTGGAAAAGTCACCCACTCAAGAGACTGTGGCCTTGCACTCCCCAGGACCAAGCACAGGGCATGTTGCCCCCTCCAGGACCAGTGGGCAAGTCACCCACTCAAGAAACTGTGGCCCATCAATCCCCAGGACAGAGCACAGGGCATGTTGCCCCCTCGAGAACCAGTGATATTTGCGACCTTATGCCCCTGCAGTGTTCTCTCCGTGTTGGTGCAGGGATCGAGTGGGGCCTTGGACTTTGCCATGTGGCTCCTGTGGACTGGGCAGGGTCCCTTTTTTGTACAGTTGAACATATCTGTTGCATTGCCACATCGACTTATTACTTTTGATGTTGATCTTATTACAATCACTTCAGTCAATTCCTGTTGTCCTTTCATAATTCAGCCAATTTTCAGGGATAACTTGTTTTCTTGTGCAGCTGGTTGAGTGTATGGTGTGTGTGTATGGAGTGTGTTGTGCTTGTGTGTGTCACTAATGTTTTCCTCTCACCCTCCCTTGTGTGCTAGGCGGCTGAACTCACCATCGTCGTCTTCGCCGGCATATGTGTTCATGGTGGAGCATAGCATAGAAGATCATTGGAAAGACTTGCAGTTCTGGTTCCATGGCGGCGTAGTTCTTTCCTGTGTCTCCAATGGTGAGTCCTTTGACTTCTGAGCTCTGTTTCCGCCAGGCTTTTGATGGCGTTGGTACCACCCCGGAAAAGGTGACGGATTGCCATGTCATAATATGGCGGGCGGAACTTTGTCTTCCGCCTGGCTGTAGGCGGCTACCGCCGTGGTGACTGTTGTTCCACCCTGGCAGTCAGTGAGGTACATTGGCTGTCTTTCGGAGATATCACCGTCATGGTCATAATTTGGCAGTAGTTACCGCCAGCCTGTTGGCGGTATTACTGCCACTTTATCACCAACCACCAGGGTCATAATGAGGGCCTAAGTATGGTAAGAGTTGATGCACATTCTGACCTATACTGATGTAAAGCCAGGTTCATAAAAGGGCTATGTGACTGACAGTTTGTATCTGGATCGTAGAATTCTGACACAGTAAGCATACTCCACTACAACAGTGACAGTTTATTCTTTACAGCCAATGTAATGATCTGCCCACTGCATTTAGATACAGGTAGACCATAGCAGGAATCAGTGGAGACTACTCTGTCTCCGCTGTGGCCAAACATCTCAGACAGCCCGACAGATGGCCATCGTAGGAATGGCTATAGGTCCCCCCCACCCAATGTAGCCATTGTTTTTACTGTCTTTCATCACCAAGAAAATCCTGCTGTTTTGGGGCAGTATCGCACCCGAAGCAAAGTGATGTTGGCTGTAAAGAAAGGTGTCACACAGTGCATGAGAGTGGAGTTCATCTGAGTATCTGCTTTTGGAAAGAGTGTGCTTTATTTCCAGCAGCTTTCTACAAGTAGAAAAACATTCCAGAAAGTGTGTGCCACATGCATCTAGCACTGCTACTAAATAGCTGCCCCCTTTTGTCGCATGGCACATCAGCTAACTAGAGCCTTCTCACCCCCAGTGAACTCTGTCTATAGTCAACCTCACTTTGCATTTTGGGACTTGTAGTTTTTGTTCCATTGGACTCCCGAAGCAAAGTGCTGTTGACTGAGAAGTAAGTGGAAGATGTCACATTGGGCATGAGAGCAGTGTTCATCTGTCACTTCGAGCAAGAAGGGTGGCACAGTACAAGTGAGTGATAGTGCACATATGCACAGGCACATACAGGTATGCGCATACTCCATGAAGGATGCACACACACACACACACACACACACATAGACAAAAATGCACTAACTCTGGCAGTTATAGGATAGTTCTTGGAAGCTTTCTATTTACGTACTGCGCTTTTGTATGACACCTTGGAGCCTCAGGCTTTAGCCATGTCTCAGAAAATTCCTCCTTGTCATGGCAGCAAGTGGATGGTGGGAGGGTGTGGTGTGGGTAAAGCAGCACGAGTGAGTCGGAGCAGGGTAGGGAGATTGCAAGGGACAAAATAGCAATTCAGTGTTTCTTTCAGTGCCATCTATTTGTTCAGCATAGCTGGTATATGTATACCTGAGGGACGCAACAAGGTGTTACCCAGGAAGAGGGTGCAAGATTGCAGGGAGAAGAGGGAGGGCATGCAGATACACTCACACTGAGTGCTTGTCCTTAAATGTAAAAAGCCTACAGCGTGATTAGTCAGTGGAAGGACACTGGCCAGTAGCCAGTGGCCAGTGACAGGAATCTCTACTTGGTCCAAGCTCACAGCAGGAAAGATGGCAAAGCAGCAAGAAAGGAACAAAGCAGAAGTGAAAGTGGACAACATGCTGACCAATCAGATACACCTAAATTAGAGCAAAACTGCAGTAAATGAATGGCAAGTTCAGTTAATTAAGGGGTAGGTTCTAAGCTCCATTAAATCTTTTTTTTATTATTCACAAAAGACTGTGCAGGCGAAACCTACAGATTACATATTGTTCTATGTCAAATTTCTTGTTTTGAGAAGTGTCTTGTACCTACATGATTTCTATATCCTAGAAAGTGTCATTATCTTTTAGGGCTAGTAGCTGGGATAATCTAGTAACATTCCAACTTATTACAGCTAGCAATTTGCTACAAGTGGTTAGGTTGAAAGACTCTATTGGTGGCGGAGTATAATGCAGCTGGCGCCCAACTCGAACTAGCAGGGTCACCATATTTAAAACAGCACTTAGGTGTACAATGCTCTGCGTTACCTTACAAACTGCCATCACTATCAAGACTTTGAATGATTTGCTGTACCTATTACTCTGTTGAGTAATTTAAAGTAAATTACAAATGTTATTAGACATCTTAATCTTACAATTTTGTTCACCTACACAAGTAGATTCCAGAAAGGAAACACAATTATCCAGTGCAGGCAGTACATCAGTTTCCATAAACCAAACATCACCTGCAGACCAGTGAATGAGCTATGCTGGAAACCCAGTTAGAAATTAAACACCATTGAGGTCTCTCATGAACCTTGCCTGATGGATATCACCTGACTGCAGCACCTATAATGAGGGGATAGAATGGATATTCTTCAAAAGATAAGATCAATTTATAGGGAATGGGTAATTGAAGTGTGTAAACAAACAAATAATAAATCTGAAGTTTTATGTTTCATCCTCTGACCAGTTGGCAAATTCTCAGAACTTTAGGAGATACACATACAGATATTAATCCACAAAAAGGGAGATGAACATTGGCACTGATGGCATTTAAAGTTAAATTCTTTGAAGACGTCATTGTCCCTCCTACCTCAAGTAATGAAAGTCAAGCATTTGCGATAAGATCCAAGACCAAAAATATTATTTCTGAAGTTGAATATCACCAGTCCCTGGTAGAGCTGGAAGTTGAAATTGGCTCCTACATTGTCCAATATACGCTTATTTTTAGTTGTTTAAGCATTTTTAATCAACAATTTCACTTGATAAGAGTCCAGCTTTTATCTCACTCTGTCTCACTTGCTGACAGGGCCGAAAGAATGTTCTTCTTCGTTTTTTAAGGCAGGCTTTACATTACTGCAGGTTGGTTGTACTGGTGGGCACCTAAACTCCTGGAATAGATTAACTATGGTATCAGTGCTCATTGTTAAAACATATGTGTTTGCCTTACAAGGTTCAATCAAGGTGAGGGCACTGCCATTTCATATGGTGGTATTGGATTTAGTCCTATCAGGTGGAACTTGCAATGAAAAGGAACAGATGTACGAAAATGCAATTTTGCATTTCTTAAAGAGCAACTTCATAAAAATTGCTATTTAAGAAATGCTAAATGCTATGTACAAAGATACCAATTTGCTAATAGCGATTCCTACAAAGTAGGAATCGCTATTAGGAAATCGGTATTAAGAAATCCCTTTGCATTTTAGTCAATGGTCCGGTTTTGTATTTCCTAAATAGCGATTTCTTATTACAAAATTGCTGTTTAGGAAATGCAAAACCAGAGATGGCAATGGGAAAAAGGCCCCCCTTGGTGCACCCCAAAAATAGGGGTGCATCTGCAGAGCATGCATATGCCTATGAGGCATGTGTGTGCTCTATTGCAATTAACAAAAGGCACCTTGGGGTGCTTTTTTCAAATTGCACCTGATTACCACCGACTTCAAGTCGGTGGTAATTGCATCTCTAAAATGCCCAAATCGCATTTTGGAAATCCTTGGTACATCAGAAAAGGAAATGCAAAATGGAAATTCCTATTTGCATTCTCTATGCTGGGAATCCCAAATTGCAATTTCTGCAGGGTATACTCACTTCCCAACAGAACACTTATTGAGATAGCGAATTGCAGGCGGGAAAGAGGGATTACAAATGTACATTATATCACTAGAGCTCTAGGGAGGGGAACTACATTTGTTCATATAGGACTAATCCGAATATATTTTGTCTAATAGGATGTAACAGCAGAAAGTATATCCCTGGACAGACTATTAGACTAGATCCTGAAAGTATAGAATTGGAGCAGTATTTTCTTTACCCATTCCCCTCTCACCCATTGGGTTACAGTTGCTTTGACTGCTCCTAGGTCATGCCGCTTGTGCAAGGTGGTGGAGTTGGGATCTAGCTTTGCACTGGAGCTCACTCCTGCAGTAATCTCAGGTGACAAATAAATTTTTTAACTACGTAACTCTAAATCTTATTTCAGGCACTAGTGAATTGAATACGACAGGTAAAGTGTGCACAGCAAATTTGTTTAACTCCATAGATTCAAGTATCATTTCAGGCAGCATTCATTGAATAGAACAAGGAAAATATGCACAGGGAGAGTTTTCAATGCTAAATCTCTTAGACTCATCTCTGGCACTACTAGTCTTGAATTGCATTAGAAGAATAAAGTGTGCACAAAAGCATTTTTTCACACACAGCTTCACTGACTTCACTGACGGGCTGTGTCTACATTCATTTGAGACCTTGTTTGGGTTTTAGAGGCTGGAGGGAAAATAAGCAGCCATTTCTAGGTTCAGTGTTAGCCTAGACCTTTTGATTTTAGTAAACTTATATGCATAATATACGTATTTAAAGGTGCTTTAAGTCATCTTCATCGATTGGTCTGCTGTTGTGCTATTCACATTTGTCTTCCACCCACTACAGTATAACGCATTGGGAAAGTAGTCAGCCTTCTTCAACCATTGGCTAACTTCACTTTGAGTGTCATTTTGCTCTGTCACATTGCATTGCAATATAGGATGCTTGAGACTAAACAATCTGCTTATCTATTGTCTCTCCGCCTCCCCCCATCAACATGGTGCTGTCTGCCCCTCTCTATTTAAAACACAGGTGCTTTAACAAGCAACATACATGTACTTTTGTTTTGTGACAGTAAACTAAAAAGTGAGCTAGCTCTCCTGCAATCCTGCCTGCAATTGGAAAAGCCCCCGGCCCGACATAGACCATGGCACCTCTTCTAGCGTCTGCCTCAATTAGGGCCAGATGTAGCAAAGCTTTTTACCCATTCTGTGTCTATGGGAAAAAGTGTTTGTACATATGGCCCTTACTTCCATGCATGGCTCAGTGTATTCACAAAGTTGGAGTGTGTAGAGAGATAGTCTTATTGGAATCCACCGATTTAGAAAGCACAGTGTTATGTTTTGATTGCATTGACTTGGCTTCCATCTGTTTGGAATAAACTGAGAAGAATGAGGATCATTTTGGTGTTGCTCCCATGCTATAACCAATTAAATCACCACATCAATTTGGTGTTGTCTCATCATTCTATAGAGAAGGAACCAATGCTAGGAAAGTAGTGATGAGGAGACCTGTCCAGGGGGCAGGACTAATGGCAACACCAACCCCTGTTGTGTGAAGGGTCAATGTTTGGATATGGGGAGTCCAAACATTTGACTTTCTTTGTCACACCATTTTTTCTCTGTATCCCTTTTGGAATAGTAACAGCAGCTGTATGCTTCCAAAGGGTGATGATGAAAGTGCTGTAGGGAATCAGTCAAATTAAGTTCTTTCAGGATGACATCTTGGTGTAAGGCAAGGATGTGGAAGATCATGATAGTAAGTTGTATAAATTGCGTGAGAGGCTACTTGAGTACAGTCTGACAGTATAAAAGGAAAAATGACAACAGTACCTTATCTGGGGCACACTATTTCCAGTGATTGGATTAGTCCTAAGCTTTATTTAACTATGTCCCTAATTGAAGCCCCTTAAACTTTCAGTAAAGGTAAAGTATGTTCTTTCTTGGGATTAGCTCGATTTTATAACAAATGTATCAATGATTTTACAAGTGTGGTCTAGCCGATAAAATTGACATTAAAAAAGGTGTAAATGTGTTTGGTCGAATGAATGTATAAATGCTATTGAATTTATTAAACAGAGTACTGGCAGATTACCTACACTTGGACATTTTGATGTCTTTGGGAAAACTATTTTGATGACCAATGCCAATCTGAAGTGTCTGGGAGCTGTATTGTCTCAAACAATGGATAATGAGGACAGAGTGGTTGCTTTTTCCTCCAGGGCTCTGAAGGATGCAGAGGAGAATTGTTTAGTCATTGAGAGTGAGGCTCTAGTGTGCACAAAGGACATTTTGCATTTTTGATTTTATTTATACTGTCTACCTCTTGTGATAAAATCAGACCAAGGACCATTTGTGATGTTGCTCACCTGCAAAGGTAGTGAGAGAGACACACCTTGCATTAGTAGATGGATAGAAGGTGTGAAAGATTATACTTTCCAGGTGAAGTATTTGAATGGGTCTCACAATAGGACATCAGATCGCCTGTCCTGGTTACCGGTGGAGGATGAAAAACATGAGAGTGAGGAGTGTGGTGTATTGTGGGTACAGGAAAAGGCGTTAACCAGGACAGAGCAGAGTAAAGCAACAAAAGGAGATAATGTCCTGACTTTGGTAAGGGAGTTAGTGGTAAAAGGGTGGTGAAGATGAGATTTTTGACTGGTCATATTGAAGGATATTGAATAGTATGTCATGAATTATTGATTGTTGATGATTTTATGCATAGGGGATAGTGGTTAGTACTGACAGAAGGACAATATTGTAAATCTGGTGCATGAGGGTCATCTTGGAAGGAAGAGGACTAAGGCCCATGGAAGCGAGTGTGTTACAAATTGGGTGGTTGATTGGCTAGGGTATGAGCCCTGGTCAAGCAGCAACCGTAATCCCATAATCTTATAATCAGGGTAAGTGTCAGGCAAACCCTAAATCAACCTTTGCTCACCCTCTGGTACCTAGCACTGAGGCTTAACCTATAGGCAATGTGTAAAGTATTTATGCTACACTTCAAACAATAAAATAGTGAAAACACCACACAAAAAGCTTCCACACCAAGTTTGAAAAATAGAGCAATGTTTAATAAATAAAACAAGGCTAAAACAAAAAATATCAAATCAGTAGAACTGGAGTTATGAATTCTTAAATAATCGCATGCTTCAATTTGTTGGAGTCTCATTATTCTTTCGGGAAGGCTATAGCATACAATATGCTTTCATTCATTTAAAACAATATAGATTGACATGCTCATCGAGATGTGCATTTAGTTTGACAAGCGTAAGCGTAAGCAAGCAACCCTCCCATAGTAGTCTCCAAGGCAGTGTTGTTTCCCTATAGAAAGATAGCCTCATTGCTTCTCTTCACAGTCCTTCATCAAAGCTTTTGGAGCTGCTTGTGGCCAATCTCTTTTTGCCATTCGCAGAGTTCAGCATGGCTAGTCCTTTCTCACTGACTACAGAGTTGTGGGCAACACCGAACAGGTCACAGATACAGTAGCGGCTCGCGGGTGTAACTGGGGGTGGGGCGGCACGTGAGGAGTGATGGGGGCAAGGCTCTCTGGGCTGGAGACAGCCTATTGTGCACGTGTGTTTGGCCGGCCCGAGACAGCTGGCCAAACACACATGCGCTCTCAGGGGAGTGCACTGTGCACTCCCCTCATCCAGGTCATTCCACAAGGCCTGCATGGTTTATTATCCTTTCCTTGTGAAAGGATTTGCAGTGGTTGCTGCTGGCAGGCGGAGCTGCCATTGCACAGATATACATAAATTGCCTTCTCTCTCTTGTAGGTCCCGTCTCCAGACTGACTTCTGAAACAGTAAGGAATAAACGTGCAGGGTGAAGAAAACGACCTCTTATACACAAACACTCACAATCATATGCACAATGTACAAGTAAACAGACACATTGACTGAAATGCCAGCTGCTGCCCCACACACACTCTAGTGAGCACCGACGGCAATGTTTCTCCTCTGCTCCTGCCATCTTCCTTACCAAGTTCTCATCTCTCCCTCTTACTCAAAACTAAATAGCGTTTCAATCTATTTGCAATCACCTGCTTCAGTCCCTTTTACACCATTCTCTATATACATATGTGAACACCCATTACACCTCCCAGCATAGCACACATCAGCATTTAATTTTGATTATTTTATCCCAGGCTCAGTCCACATCTTTTTTTTCTTCTTTTTTTTTTTAAAGGGTGAGTTGGAACAGTATATTTATTCTCAACTTGAGGGAACATGGATGTTCAAAGAATAAAAAATCTTAAACGTTTCTGGTGAAGGCAATGTAATAAACACCAGTGCACACTGGCATCATCTCACCCTCAGTACAATTTCCATCCCACTGTTGTATAGCAATTTTAGCCATGTTCTAGACATATTGTCATAGCAAACTAGGTCTGCAGCTGTGCACTTTAACCAGCTTACATTTTATTCAGCATTGCTTTATTTTTCTAGCAAAAGCTATATTTTCAGTGCTGTTTTATTTTCTCTCTATCTCCTTGTTCTTTGGCCTAGAAAAGCATCATGTTCTCAGTAGGACATGTAGTTCACTTTGTGCTTTCTCCAAGGCTACAGTCATATAAGGTTGCCAACAAACGTGGTATGCTGTGTCTCCAGCATTCGCAGAAACACACTTGTACATGAGGACCATCTCTTAGAATGTCAGCTGTTTTATTATGAAAAATACCCCTTAATCCCAGACACATTAGAGGGAGATTCCAGCCAGAGGACCATGACTGTATACTGATTGCTGCAAGCTTCACTACTGCTGCTTACGTAGACAGCCGAGCCCTGAACCAGCTGGGGATGGTGTCTCTTTAGACCTCAGGCCTCTTATTCAGGTATGAGGGATGATGTTCTTCCAGGGGGAAACCCAAAAGGCAGATTAGGTTTAGTATGCTGTGCTCATACTTAGCGTAGGTGAGGGGCTATAGATCCACTCCACTGTTTAGACAGCATGGTAGGACTGTTTTTGTGTTTTACACTTGTAGTCACATGCCTGCTCCTTTGTTTTTTTTATTATCCTCGTTATTGCTATGCCCCTGCTTTTATCTAAGATGCAGATATTTTAATAAATGCTTATTGAAATATATTCTGCCTCCGTTGTCTGTGCCTGAGTGTGATCTTGGTAACTGAGAGAAAAAGATGCGATCTGATGTACCATGATTCCCTGGGGAGCCTATCCTGCCATGAGCTTGGTTGCCACAATCATCTTGGTCAGAGATGGAGCACCACTAGTTAGCCGGAAACCCTGGATTAGGCCGACAGGTGTCACCTGGTGTGAAATTGTACTTGGGGGCATATTTATACTCCGTTTGCGCCGGAATTGCGTCGTTTTTTTTGACGCAATTTCGACGCAAAACTAACTCCATATTTATACTTTGGCGTTAGACGCGTCTTGCGCCAAAGTCCATGCAGTTTGCGTCATTTTTTAGCGTGGACACCTACTTTGCGTTAATGAGATGCAAGGTAGGCGTTCACGTCTAAAAAATCGACTCCGAGGCATGTGCGTCGGATTTATACTCCCGGGCAAAATTAAAGCCCGGGAGTGGGCGGGTAAAAAAAAATGACGTACGGCCGCTTTTGCGCCGTTTTTTAGCACCTGCAAAAGGCAGGCGTTAAGGGACCTGTGGGCTCTGAAGGAGCCCAGAGGTGCCCTCCCATGCCCCCAGGGACACCCTCTGTCACCCTTGCCCACCCCAGGAGGACACCCAAGGCTGGAGGGACCCATCCCAGGGACATTAAGGTAAGTTCAGGTAAGTGTTTTTTTATTTATTTTTTTGTGGCATAGGGGGGCCTGATTTGTGCCCCCCTACATGCCACTATGCCCAGGGGACCTAAGTCCCCTGGGCATGGCCATTGGGCAAGGGGGCATGACTCCTGTCTTTGCTAAGACAGGAGTAATTTCTATGGGGGTTGGGAGTCGTAAAAAATGGCGCAAATCGGGTTGAGGCGAAAAAATTGCCTCAACCTGACTTGCCCCATTTCTTGATGCCCAAGCCCCATATCCCCCTACGCCGACGCTGCCTGGTGTACGTCGTTTTTTTCCACGCACACCAGGCAGCGCCGCCGGCTAACGCCGGCTAACGTCATTGATTAAATACGGCGCCCGCATGGTGCTTCAGAATGGCGTTAGCCGGCGCAAATATTTTTGACGCAAAACTGCGTTAGCGCAGTTTTGCGTCAAAAAGTATAAATATGGCCCGTAGTACCCACAACCCAGGCAA
Organism: Pleurodeles waltl; assembly: GCF_031143425.1. Taxonomy (NCBI): domain Eukaryota; kingdom Metazoa; phylum Chordata; class Amphibia; order Caudata; family Salamandridae; genus Pleurodeles; species Pleurodeles waltl. Next base: position 884,926,396 of record NC_090436.1, on the reverse strand, counting down.
TCCTACCGCCCAAATCTAGTAGCTTCATTATCCTAATGAGAACCTACGCGACATGGCGCCACCAAAGTTTGGTCAGGCACGAAAAAGCAGATCCTCCTAAGTATCTCTGTCTCACTGAAAGCTAAAGACACCCTGTTATTATATACAGAGACGTCTGTGGTATTGGAGATTTCCTCCTCAGCTAGGTAGGTGGGACCTATCCTGTGCTGTAGGTTGTCCAAGCTTGAACCTAAAAGGATTGATCCCTAGTTGGTATCCTTATCTCTGAATACACAAAACTAGTAATATGCAACCCTCAACGGGTAGCAATAGCAGTAAATATGATAGGCCCCCTCACTGCACATTTATTGGCAAGTGGCCTAACAGCTCAGGGAGGCCCATGCAGCCTACAGAACAGAAATTATTTATTCTTGGGTCACCTTTCCAGCAGTAGATGGGAACACAAATATATTTCATAACTATACACCTGTAAATCCACCTGCACAGTACAGAGCTTATGCATATTTGGAAATATTCTTATCTTATCAAGACCACAATAATTGGCTTGATGGTGCCCTACCCCATACAATTTTACCTGTTATGTTAGGTCAGTTGAGTAATGCTGGCCAGACCTGGCCTTTATTGGCCACATATACACCACATCCTGATGCAGCCAGCTTGGCGGTAGCTGAGGTCCGCCGCTTATATACAGAGATCATTACAATATATAGATTGTTAGTACAATTTGTAATGCAAACATTAAACACAAACCCAGCACTAGCTGCTCCAGTGCGATCACATGCAGCAACGCCAGATATTAATCCTGCAACTGTACATTTGATCATGGGCAAAGTACCCACCAAACAGGAGGGCATTCCGTTTTCGTTTGCTCAAAAAATAAATGCACTGGAAGCAGTCTTTCCCCATAAGGGACCTCAGGATAACAATAGAATTTTGACAGTTTGCTTGTCTTTTGGGATAGTTCCCACAATTGAAAACTGAAATACATGGGGCACGCTATTTGCCGTACTCTACACAACCACACACGGTACACCAATGCTTGCCAATCTTCCGGAGGTGTTGAAACAAATTCAAGATGAATACGGGGCAGCCCCTGCCCTAGATCTGGTGATGCAATTAATAGGTAATTTTGCCACTGTATCTTAAATCATATTAAGTAACATTAAAGGGGAAGCAGTTGCACTGACAGTGCGCATATGGCTCCATGATGTTCTGATACAGGGTCAAGAACATGAGCTCCCAAAAACTATAGCTGAAACATATTCCATTAAAGGTAGAGACAGTTTGGGAGCCAGACCGACTAAGCCACAAGTACATGGTAGATCCAATAAGGATGCTGCCAAACAAATACCTGAGGGTTTGAAAAAACACTGGGATAATAAATAACAAACACCTAAAAAAGATAGGGGAGAATATCCGCATTCAGAGACCCCACAAAATAGGTACAACAGTAGAATTAGGGATAATATAAAAACACCTGACAGATATCAGTATAACGTTACACGCCAATCTCGTTCATTTCAGGACTCACCGGAAAAATGAAGTGAGAGAGGTGGGCAGTCAGATCAGCGGACCGAGTACGAAAGGACTCACAATGCTCATCAGAAGTTTCTATTAAAAAAGAAGAGAAACTTCTACAACAGAAACCACAATTTAAAAAGAATAAAGTGGCAGCAGTTGCAATACAACATGCCACTCAAGAAGAGGGCTTTACTAAAGAACAAGAGGTGGGAGCTAGCACTGCTAGACAGTGCAGCAGAAGTCACAATAGTTCATCAGGATTTTCTAGAGCATCTGGAGGTGAAAGCAACTGATGACTATCTACAAGTAGAGACTGCGGGCATGAGTGTCTCCACATCAGACAGTAACTATTCAATTTGAGGGGGACATCGAACACATAATAGATGCCATCTTTTGGGATCCCGTTGTCTCTATTTATGATATTCTGTTGGCCGAAAAAGATTGGCCACCTGTAGTTTTCCGTGAACTCCCATATGGAGAGTACATCATTGAAAAATCCTTCTCACCCCATGTTCCGAAAGAGCTCGTTGGAAAATATGCCATTGATTGGGCAGTGGTGCAGGCACCTGCACTATATCGCAATCATGTAGGGTGGCATAAAGATTCTCCCTACCACATAATACCAAGACAATCCCAACCTCAGCCTCAACCTTAATATCCAATAAAATATGATGCAAAAGCCCCAGTGAGGGAAATCCTCACACAATTAGAGTACCAGGGTGTCTGTCATTGAACCCTCAGACTTATCAATGAATAATCCATTATTTCCAGTCGCTAAACTCGACCATTCATATATAATAGTCTTAGAATACAGGCATTTAAATAGCCACACGAAAACATACGCTATTCAAATTCCACATAGTACAGTACTAATGAATACCATTGTGAAGAAAAAATATAAAACAACCCTTTATATATCCAACGGGTTCTTCTGTCAAAATATAGCACCTGAAAGTAGGGACTTAACAAGTTTCAGCGCTTTAGGCTCTCAGAAAACTTTTACCAACTCACACAAGGCTATAAGAACAGTCCTGGACTGTTCTTATTGCCTTGTGAGACATCAATATTACACGACGTAGACCCTGAGGCATTGTCCTATGTGGATATACCTCACGGATGATGTCCTCATACAACATTTAAGACTGGTAGCACACATTGTTGTCGGATTCGCCGAAATCGGCTACAAATTCAATTTAAAAAAAAACAAACATAGCCTTTCTCAGTGTCCTGTTTTTGGGATACGAGTTGTCGAATAAATATAAAAGCCTGGTTCCCTAATTTTTAGAAAAATGCACTCAACTACAAGCACCAAATACAATACAAAAGCTCCAAACAGTGTTGGGCTTCCTGCATTTTGGCAGAATTTACATTACAGATTATGCACAACACATTAAACCATTACATAATCTAATACGTCCTGACTTTACCAGTAAATTCTGCACAGTCAAACACACACACATTCTCAAAGCATTACAAAAAGACATGCTTAAGGCAAAGCATCTGCACACAACGGACAACAAAAAACATTTGGTCATCAGAATAATTGCTGGTGCCATTGGTTTCGCCTATGTGACTTTCAGTGAGGGTGAGACAGTCCCAATTGCATATAAATCACACCTATATTCTACAGCCGAACAACGCTTTTCTCCCACTGAAAAAATTCTCACTGCTGTTCAGATGCCAGTCCTTAAAGAGAGATCTCTGGCCCAAGGGAAACGCATCATTGTTGTATCCCCAGTACCATCACTTGACGCTGTTACCAAAGTTGAGCGTTCTGAATGCTAAAGCATTACATCCACGTTGGATTTAATGGGCAATGTCTCTGAAGGCCACTGATGTTGATTATGTGTTTGATTCCAAATTACAGACCCAAGAATTCCTACAATACAAACTTGAATATCCAGTCTCAGCAAATACATTACCTATTGAACAATACAAAACAATCTTGTACACCGATGATTCAGCACAACCTGCTGTAGGCACCAATACTGATCTCCTTGCGCAGTCGTGAGTGGGTATATGAAGGATGGCAGTTCCATCCAGACAAAACATACACACAAACCTCTAGGGGACTGTAACGCGCAGCTCACAGAGCTTAGGACTCTGGTGATGGCACTGGAACATACGGATCCAGAACAGATGACTCTAATTGTCTGTGATTTGTCCAGTCCTTCAATGATTAACTGCATTACTGGCGACAAAATGGGTTCAGAGATTCAAAAGGGAATACCATAAAACACAGACTTCTGTGGGGGAAGGCAGCGAATCTGAAGGAAAAACTACCTAATGTCTATGTTGTACACACGGTAGAACACCATTGTGTTGGAATACATGTTGAAGGCAATACTTTGCTGATGAAGCAGCAAAGTTGTCAGTAGCAATGGCTTTGGTCGCAGCAGTAGCATGCTCTAGAACAAGAGTGGATGATGAAACATTAGCAGCTACAGGAGCAACGGCTGAGAGCACACCTGTGCCCAAAGCCTATCCCACTAAATATTCCTATCGGATGGGAGGCACGTTTGACACAGAACAAAAGATTCCAGGCGTGGGGGTCCGAGTGATTCCCAAATAAGACCTGAGACCAGAGTTATTAAAAGCAGAGCATGAGGGAGTTGTATCTGCACATGCTGGTGTGGTCGCCACAATGTCAATATTGCAAACACGCTATTGGTGGCCAGGTCTTTACAAACAGGCCAAACAGTATGTCCTTTGTTGTGAAATCTGCCCACCACAGACACCCCTCTTCATTTCCAACAAACTTTCACAATGTGTGTACTTGGACCGCTGTGGTCCCCTGACACCAGACAGTGCATACAAATAAATTTTAGTTGTTGTAGACTCATGCTCCAGATTTCTATGGGTCTGGCCACAATGCTCGGCTGACGCTCGAACTGTTATTAAAGAATTGCAAGTCTTTGTCGGTCGATATGCTGTTGCAGCTTTTCATTCAGACTGGGGCCCTGATTTTGCCTCAAGGGCTTACAGGAATACTATGGCTTCGTTAGGGGTCGAACTGCATTACTCGTCTCTATTCCATCCCGAGGGAAGTGGTGTTGTGGAGCGACAAAACTGCGATCTAATGCAATCCTTGACAGCTAGAGTACTAGGCACAGGTCGTTGTTGGCTTGCACAGCCGTATGGAGTTCATAGAGCACTTAATAATCTGCCTAGAAGGTCTCTGGGAGGGCATACTTCATACGAGTGCCTGTTTGGAACTCAAACTTGATGGTCCTGGCATGGAGGTGGAAGATACACCTTTTGACATAAATGAACGTGTCACTGATTTGCAGGAGTTACAACAATTCCATGGTGACAACGCATCTGCCAGTGTTGCCTCCTCTGGAATTAGGGATGTACCAGTGACATCTACTGGCTGGATTCCCAAGCTAAGGGATCTAGTATGTGAAAAGGTTGCTGTGAAAAAGGAGTTTGGTCCTTCCTATCGAGCACCGGTCACAGTCCAGGGAATACACAGTACCAGACCTGCCATTCTACCACCGCTGCCTGGTTCGAAAGATAATCGCTTTGTCTCAATCGACAATGTCAAACTACACCATGTGGCAGATCCTGCACAGCAGACCTAGTCAATGACAAAAGCTTGCACGGTCCCTACACAAGCAGTGCATGTGAGGGAAACACAAGTTTTATTTATAACGTCTGTAGATAGATGAGCAGTTATAGCACATGAAATATGCTCACTTCGACAGCCAGAATAATTTCTTCTAGATAAAACTTGTAAAACCAGGTTTCACAAACCCTTGATGTGAGGCAATGTGAGGGTGGCAGAGTGTGTTATAATGGATGCGACTGGGGGCCTGGTGGAGACGGGTTATTTCAAAGTCATATTTAAGTAATTTTCAAAATGAAGGTATTGGCATCGGTGTACCATCAAACTTAATAAAGGAATGAGTTTACAGACACCCTTGAGAACCTCTGGTGTGTATAGCGAAGGAGGACTTGTAAACTACGCACCCCTGTTTTACACAGGACTGCAATCTTTACACTTCTGTCTGAAACTGCATTCATGTGTAATGACGTTTTTCATGACTACTTAATACGCAGTAGTGTAAAATAAATACATAATAACAGTTACAAGCACCAAATCAGACACTGCCTGAACTACCTGCAGGGAAACTGAAACCATAGTGGCAATGATAATAACAGAACTATGTTTTCGATGGTGCTTGATACCTTAGTTCTGGCTTTTTTGTGCTGTAAGCAACAAACACATTTGTTACTGTTGTGTAGCGTGGGCAATGTATTAATCTTGGAAGAGTGAAAGGCTGAATCATTCACCCTGAATTTCAAATATGACATGTAACTTGCAAGTAAAGTTCAACAAGAAGCTGTTAACTCACTGAGCTGTTTTATCAGGGAATGTGGGTCAATAAAACATTTCCTCCACTTTACTGAACATTAACTTCAAAATAGTTGTATATAAAAGCACTACCCCCTAATGGCAACAATTTCCATCCTCAATTTTCCCTACTGTCTGAGCATTTGGTGTCTGATAAATCACATCTATAAGCATTCAAAAACAAATACAATTTGCAAATGTTCTTCTTGAAAATCCTCTGTTGCACCGTTTTCAAAAGCAGTCATTCAACAACATTGTCAAGGAACTATTCTCTTTTGAGTTTGGTAATAATATTATGCACAAGTAGTTTACGGTAGCTGTGCACCAAAGTCTTTCCCGTCCTTGATGATATTTTGAGCACGGAACCTACATGCATAAGGAATGAAAATGTATCAGTGCAATATCTGTATAGATATGTTATAAAACATTGCTTTGTTTATAATGCTTATAGGCAAGTCATGTGCACATAAGCTATATTTACAATGTGGCCTATGTTTACGTGCATTACCTGGCCACTCCTAACTTCTGTATAAGACCAGTATGTGTATCTTGTTCATGTTTTCTCTATGTGAACAATGCGCAAATATATGTGCTTTTCCTGTAAATGCAGAATATGTATAGCAAAAAATACATTAACTTAAAATAGCATAGATCAGTTGGGTTTGCTGTTCGCATATGTTGATATGCATCCATCCAGGACATAATTAATTAATTTTGCCAAAACCCATTGGAAAATGGACGCCCATTCTCTACATTCATGGGCACGCATATCTCAAAGTTTTTCATTCCACTTTACTAAAAATTATTGAAGCCATGCATGCACACACAGGCAGCAATGTTTGATTTTTTTGTGTGATACTTTACTAAAAATCATTCAATGGAAACACGTGTTGGCAAAACCTCTTGCTTGGCAGTCAAAGTCAGACCGATTGGCTTTGTCAATGTATCTTTAGAACTGCAGACTCATTTGTGTATTCACTGAGAGTTGGTGGATCGCTTCTTCTTTCTGTTATCCTTAGTCCCAACCCATTATTTCTTCTGGGGCTTGCTTCCCTCCTTCCCTCCTTTTCCGCTATAGGTTGTGTGGAGAAGCCCGGCTGAGTCACATGACTGACCTTTCCCTCATCACAGCCTCCACCTTACACCCAATCTCCGCTGATCATCCCTGCCCTGGTCACCTCTTCTGAACTGTACTGTGGGCTTCCTTTAGCTCCTGGCCACACAAATAGTTTATGCATGTGCTCTGCTGTCCTGGAGGCCAATTGGAAAAGTGAGAGCAGAATGCTTCCCATTCTTTCCAGCAGAAACAGCTTCTTTCACTAATTTATCTCTTTTCTACCCTGAAATGTCATTTCCTACTAAAAGAAAGAGGAAGACGTCTGGGAGGAGATCCTAAAAGGACAGGCATATACCTCCTTGTGTAAAATTACAAAGAGCAAAGGTATTTAGGATCGAGGAAAAAGTATTGGCTTTACCTGGAGTGGTGAGGAGAGAAGGATAACAGAGTGTGGGCCAATTTGATCCTCTGCTGTCAAGGAGGGCACCTACCAAGAGTAGCTTAGGGTGCAAACCCCTGCTCAAACGTTTTGCCCTTTTATACATAGGCCTTTCAAAGATTGTGTAGTTTCTGCTCAGATTCTCCACCTTAATTCTTCTTACATTTCTTTCCTCACTCATGCAGTGTATTTGTACAGCACTAGTCAATATCCCTGTCTTTAAAAAAGGTGAACAACTACTGCTCATGTCACCAACTCCCATTTCACCCATCTGGCATCATTTTACTCATTTGACATCATCTCTACCTTGCACATAATGCCTTATGGATTACTGGGACTTCTCTGATTTATCTGCTGTCCGTATACGCACAATACATCTTGCTGCTTTTCTGGCTAGTTTGACGATATGTAGCTGTCTGTATGTTTTAATTCCAGCTACAATTTAAATGTGCATGCCCAATGCTCACTCCTCCTTCGCCATCTCACTGTTAGGTGCTGCATTACACGCCAAGATAGGAGCACCTCTCTAGTCACTTATGCACAGCACCAAAACGCTTCCCTCACAGGATCACAACAAATACAACACTTTACCAGCCACAGACTCCTCCACAGTGTACCACGATTTTTACCCTAAAATGTTCTCTGAGGGCTATGAAGAGCTATATAAATGCTACAATAAAACATTATATAATTAAAACACAAAATACCATTAAACACAAATAACCATTTGCAAGTGTAACAGAACCAGCTGAAATTACACACGCACCATTTCAGAAAATATCCATAAGCAGAAATGCTACCAAGTGAGTGCAGTAAAAAAAAAGACATTTGTGGCGACTTGAACTTCTCCCAGTGAGGCAAAGCAAACGTGCAAGTCTCTACTCCAGGTCTCACACCTGTTAGAAGCAATCAGACTGTTAAGTAATAAAACATCTTATCTCTCCATGTTCCAGTCTGTCTCGAATTCCAAATCATGCTGCATCTGCTAGCACTGCAGTTATTGGGCATTTTCAGTGCATCTCACTACGAAATGATAAATTACTGAATGTACCATAGAGCCTCTTTCTGCAGAGACTGAAGTTCTATAACTGAAGGGATGTCAGGTTTTGCTAGAACTGCTGTAACAGAAGCAATATGGTTACTGTTTGAGGATGCAGATGGACTCCAGCAAAGATGTGCAAACGTTCTAGCCCCACCTATTCGAACTTTGTCTGACCTGAAATTGCAGTACCTGGACCAGGGCAATGCAACAGGCAGTGCTAGATTCAAAGAGCTTTTTTTCTTTTAGTAAACTTATCTTATTCTTGAAAATTTAGGAGTAAGCCAAACCTACATATGGGATACGACACAATTATAGAAACAAGAACTGGCAAAGCAATTTTTTTTGGCTTTAAAAAGTGTGTACACTTGTAAGACAGACATGCAGAAATGTTGTTTGCCTGAATTACAGACAGAAATGTTATTTAGCAGAATAAAACCAGAACCTATTATCTTTGATAATGCTATGAACAAAGTACAAAAAAATAATACGAGAATGAGGGTGACAGTGACATTATGCTTACTTTCATTAATGGACTAGAACTGGGGGAATTCGCATATTTTCCTTACTTTCCATGGCTAACATCGAGAAGCAGAGTTAATTTTTAGGATAAGTGAGTTCAAGGGGGATTTTTCAAGATTCTACTTCTATCCTTTACATTCCCTTCTCTGCCGTTCTGGGTCAGACTGGGACAGAAAATAGGCCGAGGCACCAAAATAAAAGTGACCCCCCCCCCATTAGTGAATTAGAAAGCTAAAAAACGGACCCATGCATGCAAGTTGGGGCAGTTTTGAACTTGTAAAGACACGCTGTATAAGTATTTTGCAACGTATGTAGACTGCGTAGATTTTAGCTTGCTTTAGGCAGTGCTTGTCTTCATATCAGGAAAAACTGACAGTAAAAATAAGCCAAGCAGACCATAAAACAGGAATACAAACTAACAAACGGGCCCATATACTGACCTTCCGCAGACCAGTCCTTCGCGCACTACCTGATTGGCAACCACAGACCACTCCATGGTGCACTACACGATTAGGCAACCCTGCTGCTATTAGAAGCGTTTGTCAGTTATTGGAAATCCGATGTGGTTTGAGATTCACTTCCCTTTGCGAGCCAGCCACCGCTTGGTGACAATGTACATTTAAGGTTATGCTGCTGAGCGCGGTACATTTCAGCCGGTCTAAGGCTCGGTGTAGCAAAAGTGTAACCGGTCCATTCAGCAAGTAGGTCAATTTATCATGCAAATGTTACTTCAAATATGGACATCCAGAAATGAAAATAGAAAGAGGCTGTTCTCGTACAAATAATTAATACAGCCCAGTGAAGCCCAGCCAGTTAGCATTAGCCTCTTTTTATTGTTATTAGGAATGTAACAGTCTTGGGCCACAAAAGACAAAATCTCTCTTTCTACATACATTTCTGTTCTTGTATACACTGGCCTACTTTAGTGTCTGCCGTCAAAAACTGTCAAAAGCTTGCAAGCCTTCACCACAAACCCACAGGCACCCACGTGCCCCTAAAACTGCGCTCCACCTTCTTAATACAAACCATTCACACATAGCATACCCTCAAATATCATCACTTCCTGCACTGCATGTGTTTTCTTAAAGACTTCCAGAGATGTTTTAAGGCTTGGGTAAATTGGGTAATGGTACAGGACCCTTACCTTCCAGGGTGCTCTCTGAGAAAGTGATCTTTCTCTCTCTTAAACTAACCTCTTTCTATTTCTCTATCTCATGCTCTCGCTCCCTCTCCTGGTCTACTTCTGGCTCTTTGCCTGATTTAGATTTCAGCAGACTGGTTACTCCATCACAACGGCGATGGCTTTCCTGTCCGCAGAAATATAAACCCCATAGGAAATAATGGGATTTATATTTCGGCTGATGGGATATCTGTCACCATTTTGACAGAGTAACCCATCCTCCGAAATCTAAATCAGGCCCTCTCTCTCTAGTCAGGCCCTTGGGTAAGACATAGTTTGGCTGTTTTTGTGTGACCCCGTTCTGAAGGTTTCATGTCTAACTCAATATTATTCAAAATTGTTTGGCACTACCCTGATTTGAAGTAGCAGAAAATGGGTACTCAATTTTTTTCTAAAGAGGAGGGCCCAAATAAGGTTTTGCTCAGCATCCCAAAACTCCTTAAAATGATGCTAGGCACCCAATTTAAATAATGCTGCTACAGCATCTGCATCTCAGATTGTCCTTGTAGGTAGTAAAAACGCTACTGTGGTACTACCACATTCTACCTCTTGAAATACAACCTACCACATGTTACCGTTGTGTAACTTCTGCTGTCAGTTTGATGCATAATTACACATTTTGAGCATGGGTACCTGCAAACATTTCCCCAGGGGCCACAATGTATGGTCTGTAGCCTGACCGAGGACCACAGTGGTGGTGTAAGGTGGGCGTAACAGAAGCAAAGCATATACAAGGTGTAAACAGTGAGTTGTGAAGTTATTTTGAGGGTCAAATCATTTCCTTCCTAGGCCTCTGTCCCCTTAATTGCCATTACTTACCTAGCCACAGGAGGTTTGAGTCAAGTTGGAGCTAGATGCCTGGCTCTGGCTCAACTCAAGGTTCTCTTGGACACTCGAGCCCAAAATGAACCCGAGCATTCATATGGTTTTTGCCTGCCACCCATGCTTTTTTATGTAAATCCTGAAAGGCAAACAGATATCCATTTAGTGTCTGTACTGAACAATGTGAAACCAGAAAACCTGTGGTTTTTCATTATCACACGAGAGCACTTTGAAATACATGAGTTCAGGATGTTCTCTTGTGTTTGATTTAAGAACCTATAATGTTGTTCCAAGTGTAATAACAACCTTGGCCACCCATAGAAGGCCATGACAAATGGCATGCCTCTTGTTTCACTAATGGTATTGTTGTGAGAAGCATGAATGTTTCTAAGTTTATGTCTGAAAACTAACACTTCTAAATAATGCATCTTAATGCAGTGATATAATCAGATGCAATAAGGTAAAACATTTCTGCTTTTTAATGAACTCTCTTCAGCATTCAAAAAAGTGTCATATTTTATAATGTTCCTACAAATAGTGGTGTAGGATACCTTTTTTTCTTCTTTTCCTTTACCTTAGTTAACGTGAAAATAAGTGTTTGCCAGCTTAGCAGCTTTCTGAATGTTAGTGTTCTGTCAAGCAAACAGCAGCCAGTGCTGTTGTTCACCAAGGGGTTGCATATGGCACCCTCTATTGAGTCATGTTGACGTGCCTCTTTAGAATCATTTTTGCCATCTTTAATTTAATGTATTTGTTTTTAGAATGTCTGTTTTGGCGATGTGTATGGACCATTGACTTATAGATACTTGATACCAACAGAATTAAAATAATTTTTAGGTTCGCTTCTCAGTTGAGTAGGTCCGAAGTGCTGCTTCTTCGTATGATGGCTGTTGAATACATTATTACAACCAGATTTATAGAAAGGCACTGAGTGTAATCCTCTAATAAACCACAAATACTGCATGACAATAGTAACTGCTCGCATGGATAATCTTCCATGGAAAGTGAAAATATGAAAATAATGATGACTGGGAAATTATACATTAATCCCCATCCCTCAATCAGGTCCTTTATTTTAATACTGAAAAGACTCAGGCCTGATTTATGGTTTGATAGTATATACTTTGACTTACAGGGTCGAAGAGAACATCACATCCGTGAACATGATAGACAGGGAATCACCATATTTAGAGATCACTGCCAGTCTGTGGTTTTGTCTGTACCTTTGGCTTTGACCACTGTTCCCCAAACAGTTTGGATTTTTTTTAAAGCAAACTCCTAATGATCCCCAAACAGGGAGTTTTTCCTGAGCATGGAGTCATTATTTTTTTCCAGTTTGTTTGCCACTTGGTGTTCCCTCGCAGCAATGAACAGGAAAAAGGGACATCAGATCATTAGCCTAAATATGGCAGACAGACCGAGAGATTGTTGATTACTGAGTTAGAATAACTGAGAGGCACAGCTACCTTCACATGAAGGCATCTGCTTGCTGAAGAAGTTGAAGCACAGTGTTTTCAGAATAGTTTGGTTTTCTTTTGAGAAAGCCTTACATATTTCATTAACACGTCATTTGTTCCAAGCAATTTGCAAATTGCCATGTATCTTAGTATTTCAGTCTTGATGTGATCTGCCCTCAAACCAATCCCTTCATGTTCTGCCAGTATTCTAAATGTCCACAGTACAAAAACGTTCTGGCTGCTTTCAAGCTGGTCTTCACAGGCAATTCTTCATGCAGGAGTGCATCCATATGTTACAAAAACAAAACTCCTGTTACTCTGTTTTGGGTCCCTGATCTGTGACTTAGAATAGGAAGTTGATTCCTACTGTGCAAGAAAAAAAAGAGGTAAAAAAATCACTCTCTCCAATGCATTACTCTCTCACCCTATACCTCTATCAGTCTATCCTCTATCTCCACTCTGACCCATCACAAAGCTCATTCTACTACTTCGATCCCCCAAATAACCCTTCCTTGACTGGTTCCTCCTCTACTCATTCTGGCTCACCCCAAACCTCTGTTTACTACTATGATCTCCCAAACAACCCTATTAAATTCTCCCCTATGTATCTCCCTTTTGACTCATCCCAAACCTCATTTTACTACTATCATCTCCCTAATCTCTTTCTACAGACTCTTCCCTCCCCCATCTTTTCTTTACTCCTCTCAAGCCTCAACTTACTACTATGATCTCCGAATTAACACTTTCAGGATTCTTTGCTCTTCTATTCCTCAAGTATTCTATTTCAATCCAATTAACAGACTCACATGTCCTCTGCTCAAATTAACTCGTACCGCCAGTCGTGGCTCGCACCGTTAATGAGGAGGGAAGCGGGGACGTCGAGGGGGGAAGTGTGCGAGCGTGGGTTTAAAAAAATAATTAAAGAAAACAAAATAAAATAAAAATTTACCTCGCTCCACGCTGCGCCGCTCCTCTCCTCCGTCTCGCTGGCACTGCAGGCACAGGCTCCTAGCCTGCCCTGCGCCAATCCTAGCGCTGCTCTGAGCAGTGTCAGGATTGGCTGGGAGTGCCCTGGCTGGGCACTCCCAGGCAGACTGGGAGCCTGTGCAGGCTCTCTCCAGCCCAGCAACCAAGCAATTAGTGAAGAACTTTGAAACTGAGTCAGTCCAGTGCCAGCTCTTCTGAGAATCAGTTCTATGCTTGCCTACGTCTGCTGTCCCATACTTTTCTGTAAGTCCCCTGATGGGTTTTCTCATCATAGTCATAATTGCCCAATGAGGTTTCAGTACTAATAATGCCACCTAATTCTGAACTGCTGATTAACTTTATATTCAGCCCATTTTCTGCACCATCCTGATGCTGCTATCAACTGATGTCCTGTTCGACAAATCATCCTGTATGCTGTCCCATGAGGAGAGGTATAACTAAATGTGGTTTCTTGTTTCCTTTTTTTTAGCTCAGTAACTTACACCAGCATATTCTTAGAGTTAGTTGCCCTAGTTAGATGATTTTCCCAAATTATTTTTGGCCTTCTTTTATTTTTTATTTTTGCCTGCATGTGTTAGCCCGTTCCCACAAATGCTAGTCCCAATCTTGATTAGTGTTAGGAATGGCCCAGCTCTGAAATAAATGATTAAAATTGTCTTTTGATGATTTACTGATGTCACCATCATCTGCTTTGAAGTCTGGTAATAATGTACATATTGTATTGTTGCTAACCTATATCTTTCTTTTGGAGTGTCGAACAGTATTGATCTTTTCTAGGATGAATCGTTTCAGATATTTTGATCAGCCTATGGTTTTCATGTATGTTTCTAATTTAGTTTGCGCACCATTTATGTGACATTGATTTTGGGATTGTAATAAATCTTTGATACTTTATTAAGTTTGGAGTTTTGATTCAGTGTTAAGTTGTTCCTGTTGTTAAATATTGATTTGCAGTTTTATGTCAATGATTTGGGATTGCATGATTCTAACTACTGACTCCGTCACCAAGTTCAAAGGTTCGGTCGATCTCTGAGGGTGAGAATTTGTGATGGTGTCTCTCCAGAGCGCTTGTGGTTTCTGAACCCGAGGCGGGAAGAAGTCCTCCACGAGCGTTCCAGCAGATTTTTGTAGCAGAGTTACTGTTATGTCTTGTGGGGACTAGAGTTAGAAACCACCCACATTGTGAGTTCTTGGCATAGAGTAATGATTAATGAAAGGGTTTGCGCTTGCAATGCTTTGACCAACCGTGGTGAAGTGTGATGTATGGAGTGAATTAGGGAGTTTGTGTACTCCAAAGTAAGAGAGTAGGGGGTGTGTGTACTCCAAGGCATGAGCGTGGGGAGTTGGCATACTCCAAGTGATTGTGATGCTTTGTGGTAAACAATTGCCCACGTGGTTGTTTTTGTTGACGGGCCCTGTGTGGTCTAAGACTCAGGAGTAGTATTGTGCAAGTGTTTGGAAACACTTGGTTAATTTATTGTCTGCAGGTGAGGTGTTGGTCGATTGAGCACTGTCGAAAACACTAATAGTATTTCCTTTGAATATATGTGTTGTTGGTTGGTATTATGTGAATCCTGGGTGCACAGGGAGAATCTGTGAGATTTGTGGGCCAAGTATTACTTGCAATTGGGAGTAAGCCACAGTCAGAAGAGTAGCTGTTTGTGCAAAAGGCCACAGTTGAAAGTTCTATACAGCTTTCAAAGAGTTTGAGTCCTACCAGTAGTTGAGCAGACAGGTTTTGGCTTTTGTGCTTGCAAAATTTTGCATTTAGGTTTTGCGTGAGCAGAGTATGAGAAGGCTCTGAAGTGAGTCGCAGCTGCTGAACAGAGTTGGTTAGAAAAGCTGCACACGGATTGGAGGACAATACTGCGCTGCTATAGGTTGAGAACAGCGCATGAATAGGATTGTGGGATTGAAAATTACTTCCTGGTTTTGTATATTCTGTGTTTTTGAATTTGTTTTGTGTAAAAATGAAAATTTTCAAATTTTAAGGAGCGTGTTAAAAGGAGATGTTTTTATACCAGTGAAGGAGGGTGAGCCTACTCCACCTAAGGGTGCACTGGCATTTGAGGTAATGGAAGAGAGAGGAATTTTAGCATATCTTTGGGTAAATCAATGGTGCAAAATAACTGAGAAGGAAGGCATTTTAGCTTTTCCTAGTTATGTAACCTTTAATTTGAGAATTGTAGAGAATCTGAGGAGGGCGCTGTATGAATCAAAACCTCTTCCTAGGCCTGCACAATGTGAAGCATTTGCTATTCGGGAATTAGTTGTGAGACAAAAGGAGGCTCAGAAATTTGAAAGGAGGATAAGGAAAGCAGAAAAGAAACTAGCAGAAGCTAGATGGGATGTAGAGCAGAGAAAGTGGAGAGCAGATCCCTTACATGCAGTGAAGTTGTTTCCAGCAATTACTCATGAAGGTGATGGAAGTGTTAAATCTAAAGCTAAAAAGAAATCCGAAGAAGATCCAGAACATAAATTGGATGAAAGTAAAAAGGTAGAAGACACCGAAAGCGATTCAGAGGATAATGCAGTTGTTGCAGAATTGTCCCCCACCGTATAATGCAGTTGCCCCAGTAAATCAGAATGTAGTCCCGAGTGTTGCCACAGCTCCAGTTGCACAAAGCTTGGTTTAGATAGTTCCAAACATACCTACTGCAAGTGTGGCACAGGTGCCAGCAGTTTATTCGACTGTTCCAAATGTTGATACAACTCAGAATGTCCCAGTTCCAGTTATGTCACAGCCAATTCAGAATGCAAGCATGGCTCAGTTTGAGTCCACACCTAATATACAGTCAAATGCACAGATTTTGAAACAGAGAAAGCCAATGCCTATGTATTCCCCAGTAATGATACCACAGAATATTGCCCCGCATCAGTCAAATCAGGCTTTTGGTACAGCATTAATGGGCCAAAGTAAAGGATTAATGTTCCCACAAAATCAGTCAATTTGACAGGACCAGAAGCATTAACAGTTCCTGTAACAATAGGTTAAGGTGTCCCATTGTATGCCCAGGGTAATAACAAGAGTGGTCCCCAGATTTCAAATACAGTTTCAGCGATGAATTCACCTTTTGGAACTAATGCAGAAATGAAATGACTGAGTACTACGGTGCCAGCCATGACCCCTATGAATTATTTCGGTTTGAACAGGGCCCATAATAGAGTTGGTCCACTGATTGATGTGACATGTCCCCCATGCTCAATGGGATCGTCTGTGTTGACTCAGAGCAGACTATGAGAGCCCCACAGTTTGTAGCCCCAAATAGATGGAAATAACATCAATTTATAAGGAGTGACAGCCCTGCCATTGACTGAATGGTTAGACAATTTGAATGGAGCATCAGTTTCAGGAAACACACCAGAGGGAGAGAAGACATTGAACATGACCAGGTTAAAATTAGAATCCAATTAAATGATTGAGGAACACTTTAATTAGACAGAATAGATTCTTACAATGAAAATTAATTGCGCTTCATGTGCAAAGATGTTACGCTTCATGCAGGACAGGTGTATGAGAAATTGACTAATTTAGCTGAGAAATATGAAATTGAGATTAATAAATCCAAACAATTAAAAAGGAGCTATAATTTAGAATTTTATTCTAGGGACATTGTAAACATGAGATCACCTAGAATGAAAATTCATATTAAGAAATTAATTCAAAATATTCATACATGAGGAGAAATAGATAAATGGGAAGGAAGATGGGCAAAGAAAAGAGATCAGACGAAAAAGCTGACTGCATCTTCAAATGATGTACAGCACACCGAGGGAGCTGTAAGAATGATGCAAATAAGAGAAATTCCAGGAGGGAATTTTGTTCATGTCAATGAGCAGAAGTGACATATTGTAATTTACCAATGACTATCCAAAGTTGAGTGATAAGCCAGTGGAATGGTACCAGCACATGGAGAGGTTTGTCAAGCTTGCAAAGTGCCTGTGGGAAGATTTAAATACTTTATTTGAGATTGTGGTTCCAGCAGATTTGAGGGTTGAGTGTAAGAAGAGTGTTGACTGGCCAACGCGAGAGCCGCCACGAGATGCAGTAACAGGTACGCCGTCTGAAGAGGTGATTGAATTTTTGAAGACCAGAGTTTCACCTAAAGATATTGATTGTCAAAGAAGTGACAGGACATCTCAGGAAGTAAAAGGAGTCCGTTCATACTTATTATGAGAGGCTTCCGAAAGCATTCAGACAATACAGTGGCACAACAGTTATTGAGCCAAGAGACACAATTCCTTTTTTGTTTAGATTTGTTCAAGGATTGAAGCCTAAAATTAGCAACATGATCAAGAATCATTTGATTTGTTGGCAAGGAAAGCCAATTGATGAAGTGCTGCAACACGCAAAATATTGTAGTGATGAGATTGATATGAACAAGAAAAGGTTGAAGGAAAAGGTAATGGTGATGCAGATTGAATCTACTCAAGCAGCAGGAATACAGAGATCGCAGGGTACGGTGAATACAGGAGGAATGCAAGGGATGCAACAGCAGGG
Organism: Pleurodeles waltl; assembly: GCF_031143425.1. Lineage (NCBI taxonomy): Eukaryota > Metazoa > Chordata > Amphibia > Caudata > Salamandridae > Pleurodeles > Pleurodeles waltl. The sequence goes on along the minus strand of NC_090436.1, from coordinate 884,908,514 downwards.
CAATATGATGCCTCAGTTCAGAGGTAGAGGTCCTGGAGGTTGAGTAGATCCAAATAAAAAATGTGGCTGATGTTCAGAACATGAAGAAAATGCTGCCTTGTCATGTCGGACATTGAAAACGGGAGTGTCCTTATAGTAATATAATAATTTGTTGCACAGATGGTTGACTGCAGTCAGTTTCAAAATCAGAGAGTTCAAAGACCCTGAAATCAAAGGTTGAATGTACCTAATTGAGCAGTCCAAATTAAGGTTTCCCAGAAACAAGTACAATTTCCCCAACAGTAGATTCATGTCCACAGCAAATGCAGAATCCACACGTTCTGATGGCATCCTCATCAGAGCGCGAACCAAAGAGTAAATGCAAATCAGTTAATCACACAATACCCATTGATTGATTTTAGTGATGATGAAGCGAGTGAAGAATGCATGAGCGGCAGTTCAGAAGAGCCATATGTGTTGGCTGCCTCACTGGAGGTAGATCAGTGTGGTCCTTATGTGAATGTGAGTGTTACAGGTCATGATGTTTTATTCTCGTTCGACACAGGAGCACCACGTTCCACTGTCAGATCTGCAGAAGTCCCAAATGTGCACCTTTCAGGAAGAACAGTTCAGGTTGTAGGAGTAGAAAATCAGCATTTGGTGAACCCTATTACAGAGCCCATTCCAGTTAAAATTGGAACCTTTGAAGGTCTGCACTGATTTGTGGTCCGTGATTCAAGTCCTGTGAGTCTGTTAAGAAGAGACTTAGTATGCAAATGATATTTTTCCATCACTTGTACAGAAGTAGGGATAGAAATTCCAACCAATAGTGATGATGAGACTTCCAGTCAAACTGATGAGAAGTACCCTCTCATTACGGTATTTCCTGCCATGACAGTTAAAGACTTGCCTGATGAGTTACAGGACACAATAATGTTTAGAGTTTGGGATCTCTCATGTAAGGATATTGAATTAATTTGAGGTGCTGAACTAGTTAAAGTAACAGTGAAGCCAAATTCAGTTTTCCCCAGAACACCAAACTATCACATGACCCCAGTGATTAAAGGAATTACTCCAGTAATTGCAGATCTTGTTGAGCATGGAGTGCTAAAAGAAGTGATGAGCAGTGAACGCTGAGTGGGAATAGTGCATAGTTCTGGATTTGAGAAAGGTGAATAAAATTGCGGTATCCTGTTGTTCCGCAGTGCCAAATCCAGCAGGTATTTTATTTCAGGTTTCATGTGAAGCAGAGTGGGTTTCAGTTATTGATTTGTCACAAGCATTTTTCTCAGTGCCATTGCACAAGGATAGTCAGTTCCTCTTTTGTTTCTGATTTGGCAAACATGTGTATTCATGGTACCATACTCCACAGGGGTTTTCGGAGTCACCGTCCATTTTCCACATCCTGAAAAGAATTTAGAATCTTTGAACATGCCATTTCAGTCCGCTTTAGTGCAGTACATTGATGATCTGATGGTTGCATCCAATACACAAGAAGCGTGGAGACAAGATACCATAGCGTTATTAAATCACGGGTGAAAACTGACACAAGGTTTCCCCTGCTAAATTACAGTATTGTCAGAAGGAAGTTAAGTATTTAGGTCACCAAATTGAGAAAGGTATGAGGAAAGAGTCCCATGAGAGAGTTGCAGTAATAATGCAAATGAATCCTCCAGTAACATAGAGAAATGTCAGAATGTTTTTGGGAATGGTGAGCTATTGTCGCCAATGGATCCTGAATTTTTCAGTCACTTCCAAACCATTTCAGAAGCTGACACACAAAGAAGTCACAGACCCAGTTCCCTTCAACGAAGAGCGCATGAAAGCTTTCACTGAGTTGAGAGGGAATTTGTGCAGAGCTCCAGGAGTGGGAATGCTTGATTACAAAAAGGTTTTGCACTGTTTTGTCATGAACATGATGGTTGTGCTCTTTCTGTTTTGACATAGTCACATGGAGGAATAAACAGGCCAATGCAAAGGCATTGTGATGGAACACCCTTTAACTGTCTTTGTCCCACACTCAGTAGAAATTCTTTTGACTAGGCCCAAGACCCAGAATTTGACCACTGCCCATCTTACCCATTATGACTTATTGATTCTTGGATCCCCAAAAGCAACAGTTGAGAGATGTTCAGTTTTAAATCCCACATTAATGCCTGTAAATGTTGATGATTTAAATGATGTTAATGACATGGCACATGACTGCCTCGATGTTACTGAACTGTGCTCCAAACCCAGATCTGATATTCAGGATACTGCTTTACAGGGGAATGACCAAGTTGTTTTTGTTGATGGCTCCTGTTTAAGAGACAGTGAAGGTGCTCTGAGAGCTGCCTATGCAGTTTGCACACTCTCAGGAGTGGTTGAAGCTTTGTGGCTTTAAGGAGTCATTGCAGCCCCAAATAACCATATTGGTTGCTCTTACAAGAGCATGCTGTGTATCCGAGCAGCTCAAAGTGACAATATTCACAGTCAATACAGATTTAGGCCCTCATTACAACCATGACGGTTGGTGATAAAGCGAGGGTAATACCACCAACAGACCGGCAGTAAATACCACCAAATTATGACCATGGCGGAAACAGCTCAGACAGCCACTTTACCACACCGACCGCCAGGGCGGAATTAACAGGCACGACGGCGGTAACTGCCTACAGCCAGGCAGAAGACAATGTTCCCCCCACTGTATTATGACACACCAATCCTCCACTTTTTCTGGGGTGGTACCAACATCATAAAAAGCCTGGCGAAAACACTGCACAGAAGGGAAAGGACTTACGCTGCCATGGAGCCCGAGCTGCATGTCTTCCCAATGCTCTTCTACATGCTGCTCCACTATGAACACCAACGACGGTGAAGACAACCACGGTGAGTACAGCCACCTAGCACACAGGGGAGGGAGGAAAAAGAGAATGACACACACACGCAACACCACCACCCCCAACACCATACACACAAGCTAATGCAGCAACATAACATATTAACCCATGCCCCTCAGGAATAATGCAAGGACAACTCCAATAGAGTAAAAGTGTCTAATACAATAAAATAGTAGAAATACGTGCATCCAAATAAAAAAGTATATACATATTTACAAATGTAGGGACACTGCCCAATCCTCAATGTCCGTGGGCCACAGGGCCACATTACAAAGTCCAAGGCCCCAATTTACTCCTGCAACAACACAGAGAGAATACTGCAGGGGCATCTGGTCAAAAATAGGCGGGCACCTCAGGAGGACAGGAAACGGGGGCACCTCAGCAGGCAGATGGTACAACGCCCCTGGTCCAGGAGGGGGCAACATGCCCATTACTCTGTCCTGAGGAGAGCAAGGCCACATTTCTCAAGTGGGTGACTTGCCCACATGCTCTGGAGGGGCCATTGTGCCCTGTGAGCTTCATCCTGGGGAGGATGGCATCTCCACTGCTTCTGGAGGGGACATCGTGCGCTTTGAGTTTCATCCTGGGGAAGATGGGATGAGTGGATGGCATCTCCACTGGTTCTGAAGGGGGCATCGTGCCCTGTGAGGCAGATCTTGGGGAGTGCAAGGTCACGGTCTCTCAGGTGTGTGTCATACCCACTGGATTTGCAGGTGGCAGGCAATAGACGCAGGTCTACAGAATGCCCCCTGGCAGTGACTGCTGTTCAGTGGTGGTTCTACTGCTGCTGCTGCTGGTGGTGGTGGGAAGCTACAGCCCATCCCCTGCAGCCTCGGTCGGCTGCCCACTAGTGCTGCAGCTGCTGGTGGAGGCGGTGGAGGGAAGCTCCAGCCCATCCCCGGCACCCTCAGCCGGCTGCCCACTGGTGCTGGTGGTGCTGCTGCTGCTGGTAGTGGGAGTAGGCTCCAACCCGTCCCCTGCAGCCTCAGACAGCTGCCCACTGGTGCTGGTGGTGGTGGTGCTGCTGCTGGTAGTGGGGGAGGAGGCTCCAGCCCATCCCCTGCAGCCTCAGACCGCTGCCCCCTGATGCTGCTGGTGGTGTTGCTGGCAGTGTTGCTAGCAGAGCTGGTGGTGGTGGTGGGGGGAAGCTCCAGCCTATCCCCTGCAGCCTATGACGACTGCCCAATGGTGCTGGTGGTGGTCCTGGTGGCAGTGCTGCTGGCGGAGCTGGTGGTGGTGGTGAGGGGAGGCTCCAGCCCTTCCCCTGCAGCCTCGGATGGCTGCACCACCATGGTTGGTGGTGGGGTGTCCAACTGAGTCCCAGCACCAGGCCCCTTGCCCTTCCTTCCTGCAGCACTTGCGGCTGACTCCTTATCCTTCCTTCCTGCAGCATTTGGGGCTGGCTCCTTGCCCTTCCTTTCTGCAGCACTCGGGGCTGGCTCCTTGCCTTTGCTTCCTGCAGCACTTGGGGCAGGCACCCTTTCCGTATGGCTGGCTGGTGGCCGGGATCCTTTCCCACCTGGAATTGCTGGGATCACTACTGTGCCAGTGGACTAGGTGGCTGAGGTGCTTGCCTTGGTTTTGACTACCCTGGCATGACGTGAAGAACGGAGGGGAGGGATAGGGAAGAGGTCAATGGTGGAGAGGAAAAGCTTTTTAGGGACATTTGGGCAGGAAGAGGGAGAAGGTTTAGGAGTGGAGGAAGAGGGAGTGGCTGTAGGAGGTGTCAGTCTGCTGTGTTTGGGTGCAGGTGCATGGGCTGGATGCTGTTGTGAGGTGGATGGCTGTTGGGTGTCTGAGTGCTTGCGGTTGTGTACTTTGGGAGGAGGGGGCACAGGCACAATGGGAGAGGACACAGGGAGCGAGTGCATAGATGTAGGGGTGGTGAGTGCCAGTGAGGTGTGTGATCTCATAGGTCTGCTGGTGAGGATGTAGTGCATGCAGGTGTGAGTGTAGATGCAACTGGGAGGGAAGTGGACGAGGAGGAGGAGGGGGACACAGTGGAGGCAGTGGATGTTGGTATGTCTGCATCTGGATGGCGCTTGTGTGAGTGCCTCTGGGATGAAGTGTGGTGCTTGTGTTTGCCATGTCCACTCTTGTGTGTTGTCCTGTGTGCATGCTCGTCTGCCTCTGTGCTTGGGCTAGATTGGGGTTGAGGGGAATGGGATTGGGATTGGGTAGAGGAAGTTGGAGGGGGGAGGGTGGAAACAGGGACAATGGCTGCCATCAGAGAGGAGGCCAGAGCCTGGATTGAACTTTGTTGGGCCGCCAAGCCAGTGTGAATGCTCTCCAGAAATGCATTGGACTGCTGCATTTGGGCTGCCAGCCCCTGGATGGCATTCACAATGGTTGACTGCCCAACAGAGATGGATCGCAGGAGGTCAATAGTCTCCTCGCTCAGGGCAGCATGGCTAACTGGGGCAGGGCCTGAGGTGCCTGGGGCAAAGGAGATGCTCACCCTCCTGGGTGAGCGGGCATGGGAATCTCGCTGAGGGGCTGCTGGGAGGGCAGTGGTGGTACAGGGGGTGGCAGCTGTACCTCTAGCTGGAGTGGGTACAAAGATGTCCGCCACCACCAGGGAGCTTCCATCGGAGGAGGTATCTGTGTCCGAACTGTCCCCTCCTGTCTCTGCCGTGGTGCTCCCCTCGCCCTCCATCCCACTGGTGCCCTCACCGTCAGTGGACTTGGCCTCCTAGGTCCTGTGGGATGCAGCTCCCTCTGTCGCCGGTGCCTCTGCTCCTCCACCAGATGATGCTAATGCACATAAGGACAGGACGACAAAACAAAAAGGTGGGGGAAGAGACAAAGGATACACTTGGTCAATGGCGGCACCAACTCCACCGTTGGCGTACACAACACCCTCACACACAGGGGGCAGCCCTACGCACTAGGCAATGCACTACCAGTTACAATGCTAGTCACCAGGCCATAGGCTAGGACACATATAGCCACAATCACAGAGCTGTGTGCCCAATTGGAGCCTTACCTGATATCTGATATCCGTCACCCCACTGGGATCCCCCTCTTGTGCAAGTTCTATCTGTGCTCCATTTCCTGGCAACTGGTTCTTTCCAAATGACAGCGGGCTTGGCAGCACGAATGCCACAGCCAATATCCTCAATAGAGCTGAGCAGAGTGTTGTCTGCCCTGATCAAACACATGTACAGCTAAATCGGATTTGGCCACAGTGAAGGCTGACTTCTAAGCAATGGGACATATCTCCAACATCATTGGTGCAATTGATCCATTTGCCCCCGTCCCTGGTAAAATGAACATGTTTTCAGAAATTGAAACAAATGTCACTCTATACATGTGCAGATGGTGTGTTTGGCGGACCAATACATCTCCCATGTCAATGCTAAGTATCCAGGCTCAGTGCATGATGCTTTTATCCTATGGAATAGCAGCATCCTAAATGTGATGGGCCAACTCCAGAGGCACAGGGTGTGGCTAATAGGTGAGCCCTGGGTCCCACTCAGTGCATGTTGGTGTATGGGTATCGTGTGGGCCATATAGGATAGTGTGTGGCTAACAGTTGTCCCTCGATATTTGCAGGTGACTTTGGTTACCCCAACCTCTCATGGCTACTGACCCCTGTGAGGAATCCCAGGACAAGGGCAGAAGAACATTACAATGAGGCACCTGGGCGAACAAGAAGGATAATAGAAAGGACCTTCGGCCTCCTGAAGGCCAGGTTTCGTTGCCTCCATCTAACAGGTGGATCCCTGTGCTACTCACCCAAGAAGGTCTGCCAGATCATCGTGACATGCTGTATGTTGCACAACCTTACCTTGCAACGCCATGTGCCTTTCCTGCAGGAGGAGGAGGCTGGAGATGGCCGTGTGGCAGTAGTTGACCCTGTGACCAGTGAAGATGAGGAGGATGAGGATGAGGACAACAGAACTGTAGTCATTCGTCAATACTTCCAATGACACACAGGTAAGACAGTGTTATTTCACTTTTCATTGGCAGTTTGATGTGTGACATTGTGTGAATTCCTACTTCTAGGCCCACTCATTGTACCCATTTACATCTCTTTTTGCAGATGTTGATGCCCCACTGTTGCTCCTGGTGTGTTCAGGGAAGCCAACTACAGGTCTTTCCTCTGTAAACATTACTGTACAGTTGAATTGCAATGTTTGAACCTTGTGAGACAAATACATTTTAAAATCATTTGACATACTCCATACTTGTATTTTTTCAAGGTGTGTTTATTGCAGTGCTCTGACGAAGAGGGGGAAGTGCAATGGGCTGGGGTGATGATGGAGGAAAGTCCAGGTTAGAGTCCAGTCTATTTGTAGCACAGGTGCAATGTCCAAGGGGGCATAGGAAGGGCAGCATTGGCAGTTCAAGGTGGACAGGGTGACTTGGCAATAGTCTCTAGCTTCTGCCTGGATCGCAGGGAACATTTGCGGGGTGGTTCTCCTTTTGCAGGGGGGGGTTCTGGTGGCCTGTTGGTCCTGTGGCAGGGCCTCCTGTCCACTAGCGACAGCGGAGGTGGAGGGCTGTTCAGTAGTCTTGGTAGAGTCAGGGGCCTGCTGTTGTGCCACTGCCTTCCTCATACAGTTGGCCATGTCTGCTAGCACCCCTGCAATGGAGACCAGGGTGGTGTTAATGGCCTTCAAGTCCTCCCTGATCCTCAGGTACTGTCCCTCCTGCAGCTGCATATTCTCCTTCATCTTGTCCAGGATCTGGCCCAAATTATCCTGGGAATGGTGGTATACTCCTAGGATCACGGTGAGTGCCTCCTGGAGAGTCAGTTCCCTGGGCCTGTCCTCCCCCGGCGCACAGCAGTCCTCCCAGCTTCCCTGTTGTCCTGTGCCTCTGTCCCCTGAACTGTGTGCCCACTACCACTGACCCCATTTCCCTGATTGTCTTGGGTTTGTGGTATGCCCTGGGGTCCCTGTAGTGGTGGACACACTGCTGATTGATGTGTCCTGGGGATGGAGGTATGGGCCTGCTGGGTGGGTGCAGTGGTGGAGTTACCTGAGGGGGGAGACTCTGTGGTGGTGTGCGACTGTGCCTGGGTAACCTGGGTAACCAACTGTCTGAAGGTCCCTGATGGGCCAGGTTGGTTATCCAGATACAGGCGACCAGAGCTGCTGTCATCACTGTGGGCATCTTCTGTGGGGGGGACTGGATGTTGCTGGCACCTCTTCTTCGGTGACATTGGGTGGGGTACCTGTGGGGATGTAAAAGCAGTGTTATTGTTTCTGTGTGTAACATATTGTGCATGGGTGGGTTGCCCTGGCAGCTTTGCCTTGTGTGAGTTGTTATTTGGTGGGCTGTGTGATTCTCTCTAGTGTGCATGCTTTAGTTATGTGTCCAAGCAGGTCTGTGAGTGGTGTCCATGCATTGGTAGGGCAAGCAGAGCTTGGCATTGGGATGAGTGGGTTGTGATGGTGGGGTGTGCGTGAGGTGGTGGAGTGATGGGAGTGCGGTGAGGATGGGGGTATGTGATGGCATGCAGGTACGGGGTAGTAGTAGTATAGAGTTGACTTACCAGAGTCTAGTCCTTCTGCTACTCCTGCCAGGCCCTCAGGATGCATGATTGCCAAGACTTGCTCCTCCCATGTTGTGAGTTGTGGGGGAGGAGGTGGGGGTCCATCGCCAGTCCTCTGTACAGCAAGCTGTTGTCTTGCTGCAATGGAATGTACCTTCCCTCGTAGGTCATTCCACCTCTTCCTGATGTCATCCCTTGCTCTTGGGTGCTGTCCCACGGCATTGACCCTGTCCACGAGTCACCGCCATAGCTCCATCTTCCTAGCAATGAATATCTGCTGCACCTGTGATCCAAATAGCTGTGGCTCTACCCAGATGATTTCCTCCACCATGACCCTTAGCTCCTCCTCAGAGAATCTGGGGTGTCGTTGTGGTGCCGTGGGTGTAGTGTGAATGATGTGGGTGAGGATGTGTAGGGTGATGTTTTGGGGTGTGTGATGTAAGGTGCGTGGGTGGTATGTGGCTCTGGTTGCTGTCTCTCTCTGCTGGCAATTATTTGTATCTGTAAGGGGTTGTGGGTAATGTAGGTTTGTATTTTATAGTGGTGTGGGTGTGTGGACGTGGTGTGTGTATGAGTGTCAAGTGTGTGTTATTTAAATTGTCCAATGTGGTGCTGTTTTGTTTGTCTGTGTGTATTTTGAGTGCTGTGGTATGTACCGCCAATGGTTTACCACCATTGAATGTCTGCCGTGGTGATTCGTGCATCATAATGTGGTGGGTATTGTTCTGTTGGCATAATGGTGTGGGTTTTGATACAGCCAGTTTATCACTGACATTTGGGCTGGCAGATTTGTGTGTGTGTCTGCATAGTGACTGATTGGTGTGTGTATGTCATAATATGGTGAACAGATATCCGCTGCAGCGGCTGTATGTTGGCGGTAGTCAGCATGGCGGTAAGTGGGATTTACCGCCAATGTCATAATGAGGGCCTTAGTGTTGTCCATGTTTTTGGGCAGTTATGGCACCAGCAAGGTTTTATGACCTCTTCTGGATCACTCATTCGAAATGGTGAAAGAATTCATGATTTATTAAATGCTCTACAGTTACCGGAGAAACTTGTAGTTGTAAAGTGTACCGCTGATGTAAGATCAAATGACTATGTATCATTGGGTCATGCCTATGCTGACCAAATTGCCAGATATTGTGAACTTTATTGCGGCACTTTCTATGAAGAGTGGAGTAATGAAAGTGACACCAGTGAGGCAAATCAAAATTTCTTGCTGTCAATGGTTGGTACTAGGATGAGATTAAGAGACTGCAGGAAGAAATTACAGAGGTTGAATAAAAACAGGTTGTGCTCAGAGAGCCGGAGATAATGTCTGGATTTCAAATGAAGGGAAAGCTGTGTTCCAAGATTGTTTGTTGAATTAGATGAGTATATATTATCATGGTCCAGTTCATCTCTGCATAGATGCAATGATTCACACATTCAAACAGACATAGTACAACCCCAGATTCAGATTGGTTACAGAAGCGGTTTGTCACATATGTGTTACATAGCAACAAATAAATGTAGGGAGACCCACAGTGGTTAATTTGAGCCACATAGGCAGATTGGGAGGGCCATTTAACAGGATGTAACTTGATTTCATCTATGTGCCTGCCTGCATTGGATTGAAGTATGTGTTAGTCATCATGTGTGTGTTTTCCAAGTGGATCAATGCATATCCAACACGTAGGAATGATAGTCTCACTGTAGCTAAGCTGCTGCTCTGGGAACCTATTCCAGTTTATGGATTCCCAACTTTTTTAGAATCAGATTGAGGAACTCATTTTAATAATGAGATCATAAAGTTGTGTGCAGCACTAAACATTCAGCAAAAATTGTACTGCAGTAACAGACCAGAAGCATCTGGATTGGTCGAAGAAATTAATGGAACACTAAAAGCTCGATTGGCAAAGGTTTGTGCCTCTTTAGCGTTGAAATGGCCTGATGCATTACCACTGGTCCTGATGAGCATGTGTATCACCCCTGACAGGAAGGCAGGGCTGCCTTCTCATGAAATATTGATGAGTTGTGCAATGAGAATACCAGCAGCACCTGCAAATGCACTTGTGAACTAGGCTAGCTGATGTGGTTCACTTGTCTCATCAGGTTGAAGCAGCAACAGTTTAACCAGCTCAGGAACAGGGCCACAGCCTGAAGGCTGAGAATTGGGTTTTGGTAAAGAAGCACATGTGGAAGACTTGCCTAGAGCCAAGGTAGAAAGGTCCATTTCAAATCATTTTTGTGACAACAGCTGTGAAGTATGCTGGTCTTCTGAATTGGATACACGCAAGCCAAACGTGTAAAGTTCCGTGTCCTCTTGAAAACACAGAGTCTGACCCTGCAAGAGCGAATGCTGATAAAGAAGGTGTCGGTTTGACCAAGCTGTGAGGAGGGAACCAGTGGCTGAAACAGAAAACTTGCAAAGTGGTGAATGTACAAGCAATCTCCATGCAGATAAGCTCTCAGATAAAAGTACAGATACAAATTCAGACAAAGGTGCAAGCAGCTTGTAAACCAACAAAGGTTCAGAAGAGCAAAGTCAAAGTCCAAGCCAACTATCTCCTGCCAGCAGAGCCAATGTTGTGAATACCGTTGCACCCAAAAAAAGAGAACTGTTAAAGGAGACAAAGGGCCAGCAGCTGCACATGAACTGGTTGCTGATAAATTCCCATCAATTGCCGAACTGATTGAAGAGTCAAATCAAAGTGAAGATGAAGATGATGCTTTATGGAGAACGAAAAAGGAAAAGAGGGCCAAGTTGCAGATACTGTTCACCTGAATGGATCTACCTTGTCACAGATGAATGGGAGAACAAGTTTATGGCCTTTGGTTTTGACCATCAGAATTCAGCTGAATATTCTGGAACTTGAGATCACATTTGAACTGAACTTTGAAATAACATTGCCAATTGATCAACAAAGACATCACACTCTGGAAGTATTGATGAGTGACAGATTGTGTTCTATTGAAAACAAACATTTGAACTGATTTTTGACAATTGTGCTGAATTAAAGAAGTTTTTTGAAGATCGAAAACTGCTGCTGTAAATAGCTGTAAGAGACTTTGAAAATAAATTTGTGTTTTGATTTTAGCTCATTTTAGCTTTTTTATATTTTTATTTTTCTTTCTTTCTTGTTCTACAGAAGCCATGAATCCTAGACAGGGCAAACACAGTAAATGTAAATGTGTGTGTATTGGTTTGATTGCAGTGTGCATGATTGCATGCATTTTATTGATTGCAGGGATGAGTGTTTCAATGAAAGGTGAGATGCAAAGCACAGCACCTCCAGTGCTGAGAATGAAAACATCTAAGCAGGATAAGCAGGATAAGTTTTATAAAGATGACACAAAGGAAGATTTATTTTCCAATGTATGTTATAGTTTGCTGTATGCATGTGCGCGATTCTTATGTGTGTACACAAATTCCTTCATCAGTGCAGGGATCACTTATCACAAGGATTAGCTGCAGTCTATTATTAACAAGTTTGTACAATCAGTTTTCTTATTCAATTTATGATGTAGTTTTCTCTTTTGTTCCCATTAACCAGCATTTGAGCAGCACTGCAAAAGCACAAAACATATATATGTAGTAGGAGGATTCTTTGAGCCTACACTGACATTCAGCCTAGCTTTTGCACACCAAAATAAACTGAAAAGTATTTTCACACAAGTAGAAAAGGAGTTCATTAATCAGGTAAATGATAGAAGAAAAGCAATAAAACAATGGAAAGATAAGGGTATAGTTAGCAAGAAGAAATCATTTCACAACACAACAGACACACAAGGATGCTAAGCTTTAGATTGGCAACATGTAGGAAAGCTTTGAGTATATATAGGCTGCAATCGAAAGCTTACAATAAGTTTGTAGGAATGAGTGAATGCAGAGATGTGTTTTTGTGTAAGAGTGCATGGGGTTTTATGCTAAATGGACAAGACCTCGCTGTACCTGGCGCCTATTACATCTGTGGTAAGAACGCTTATTACAAGTTACGAAAAGATTGAGAGGGAGCACAATTTTATTAATAAACTAGTGGCATAGAAGTAGGAGAGCATCCTGAAGCACGACTCCCGAACAATGAAGTTGTGGAAAACAAAAGCGGAACAACGCTTTCGTTAACCACGGATTCCTTGTTTGGGCCCTTAACCATGAATGTGCTGAACCATGCACATGCGTGGTTAAGGCACAGAAGAAGGGAGTCGGCTGAGGAGGACGACGCAATCAAGGAGAAGGTACGTGGGGCTGAGACTGGGGCTGTTTTAAGGGCAGGGGCGTCGGGGTATTTTTAGTTTTAGGGGGTCGGGCGGTTTAGGGGCAGGGGGGTTGGAGCATTTTTAGTTTTAGGGGCAGGGTGGGGGGTCAGGGTATTTTTTGTTTTTGGGGGGTGGGGGGCTTGGGGTGATTAAGGTTTAGGGTCGGGCATTTTTAGTTTTAGGGGTGGGGGTAGGGGGTCAGGGTATTTTTAGTTTTTGGGGGTGGAGTTTGGAGTGGTTTAGGTTTAGGGGTGGGGAGGGGAGGTCTGGGCACTTTTAGTTTTAGGGGCGGGGTGGGGGGTTGAGGTATTTTTAGTTTTAGGGGCGGGGTGGGGGGTCCAGGGTATTTTTACTTTTTGGGAGTGGGGGACTGGGGTAGTTTAGGTTTTAGGGGCAGGGTGGGGGGTCGGGGTATATAATGTTTTAGGGGGTCGGTGGTTTAGGGGAGGGGGATCGGGTTATTTTTAGTTTTAGGGGCGGTTTAGTTTTAGGGGTGGGAGAAGGTGGGTCGGGGTATTTTTAGTTTTAGGGGTGGGGGGTCGGGGTGGTTTTGGTTTGGGGAGGGGTATTTTTAGCTTTAGGGGTGGGGGTGGGGGGTCAAGGTATTTTTAGTTTTAGGGGTGGGGGTCGGTGGTTTAGGTTTAGGGGCGGGGGGTCAGGGTTTTTTTAGTTTTCGGGCAGGGTGGGGGATTGGGGAATTTTTGGTATTTGGGGATGGGTTTGGGGTGGTTTAGGTTTTAGGGGTGGGGTGGGGGGTTAGGGTGCATTAGATTTTAGGGTTGGGGGTTGGGGTGGTTCTAGGTTTTAGGGGCGGGGTGAGGGATGAGGGGTTGTGGTAATTTTAGGGGAGGGGGTTGGGGTGGTTTAAGGGGAGAGGGTGTGGGGGTTACAGTAATTTTTAGGGGCGGGGTGGGCGGGCAGGGGGGACGCATGCTGGAACCATGCATGACATTTACTAATGCCTTTACCAGGAATGCCTTTACACCGAAAAATCATTGTTAAGGCATTCATGGTAAAGGCATTAGTGGTCGTTGTTCCAACCTCGTTGTTCAGGCATGCGTTGTTCCAGAATGCGTTGTTCCGACGTATATACATAGAAGTAGCATATGGCAGCTTATAAATCTATAGTTTTAAAAGTCTAATGGAGAAAATAATGTAGAAATGAAAAAGCGCACGTTTAAAATGTGATGGTCATTTGTGCCTACCATTCGCATTTTGACACCACGTTTAACATGGAAAAATTATGCATTTAGATTTGTGTAAATTAATAATACATTTTAACATGAAAGTATTATTTTGATGTAGAAAGAGTAGAACTTTAATATGAGTATTAGATTAATATGAACTAAATGCACTTATATTGAACGAAATGGAAAAATAAATATACGTTTCAAATTGCTTTTACATAACATGAATAATGTTTTAAATAATTTGTTTTGCATATTTGATTTGAATTTAAGGTGCACAAAAGATTTATTAATGTATTAATAGTATTAATATGCATTAGGCTTTCTTAACACAACAAGGCCTAAAGGTTCATTTTGTGAGCATCAATGGAAAAATCCTAGTTCATGCTGTCCCCTCTGACCTGAATTCTTTCCCTAGGCAGCAAATGTAATGTTGAATATTCTATTGTGTTGCAGAAGAAGAACATGTTTCAAATGTAGTTAATCTAACAATATTTGTTCTAACTGCTGAACCGCACAGGAAACTCATGAAGCTCATGTGAAAGAATATTAGTTTAGTTTATTGTGGATCGTGTGAAAGGAACTGTAAGTTGCAAATTATTCAAAAACAATAGACTATTGCTGAGAAGATTCCTAAAAGTTGCAAACTTGGTAGTGCCATCGGCAATGATTGGATGCTGAAAGTGACACACAGAGTGTGCCCATCTGAAAAAACAATTAATCAATTTTGCGTATTTTAACTAGTGAAGAACTTTGAAACTGAAGCCAGTCCATCGCCAGCTCTTCTGAGAATCAGTTTTATGTTTGCTTAAGTCTGCTGTTCCATTCTTTTCTGTAAGTCCCCTGATGTGTTTTCTCCTCGTCATAACTGCCCGATGCGGTTTCAGTACTAATATGCACAACTAATTCTGAACTGCTGATTAACTTTATGTGCAGAAGAGGTATAATTAAATGTGGTTTCTTGTTTCCTATCTGGATGATGTTTCCAAATTATTTTTGGGACTTTTGCCCACATGTGTTAGCCCACTCCCACACATGCTACTCCCAATCTTGGTTGTGTTAGGAATGGCCTAGCTCTGAAATAAATGGTTAAAGTTGTCTTTAGATGATTTACTAATGTCACCTCATCGGCTTTAAAGTCTGGTAATAATGTTCATATTGTATTGTTGCTAATCAATATCATTCTTTTGGAGTGTTTAACAGTATTGATGTTTTCTAGGTTGAATCTTTTCAGACGTTTCGGTCAGCCTATGGTTTTTATGTTTGTTTATAATTTAGTTTTGCGTACCATTTTCGTGACATCGTGGGATTGTAATAAAGCTTTGTAACTTCATTCGGTTTGGGGTTTTGATTTAGTGTTAAGTTGTTCATGTTGTTAAATATTGATTTATAGTTTTATGTCAATGATTTGGGGTTGCATGATTCTGACTATTGACTCTGCCACCAAGTCCAAAGGTTCGGTCGACCTCTGAGGGTGAGAATTTGTGATGACGTCTCACCCGAACGCTTGTGGTTTCTGAACCCGAGGAGGGAAGAAGAACTCTGCGGGCGCTCCAGCACAACTTATTCACAAATATATCGAGGGTAGTTGTGTGCTTGACATTAAATGGTTTATGTGCTATACATACAACAGTTGTTATTCTTTGTCTTTAATTTTTATAGATAGTACAGTATTAAAAAAATCAGACTATGAGTAGAATTGTATTTCAGGGAGATATTACAAATTTAAACGTCATACTAGAATGCTTCAATTAATACAAGTGAGCAGTCTGTAGAAACAGATTCATGATCCCAAAGGCTAAAGAAAGCTTACCCCTGTTTTATGAAATACAATCAGTAATAAATTGGTATTAAACTCTGTGACAGTTCCTATCTCCAGTGGGATTAGCAGAAATATAGCACCATAGTAGTCTATTAACCAGCTCAATGTACTTATTCAGTTGACCTTAGGAAGATACGAGGCTGAGTAAGTTATTCCAGACTGAAAACCTGTCAGTCACATAGTTCGATGTATGTCAGTTCACCTAAATGCCTGTGGTGGTGAAAGTGACATCATCCACCCTTTCACCCCGATGACATCACAAGGCTGATTCCTTGTCTTGCCCCTAGCCTCTTAATAGCATCCTGTTTGCTGCTGAAGTGATGAGAAAAAGCAAGGCCTGAAACTACAGCAGGTAAAGTGGGCTCTTATTCATGGCTGCTTCTATTGACTTTATGCGCCCTGTGACCAAGAGAAGCAAATATCTAGTCAGAGGTACCAAGGGGGAAACCAGGAGGGAAGCTATGTGAGCAGTCTTTATACATTTCTCTGCAACAAGCACATTAAACCACTGAGCTGCTTGACTAGCTTTAAAATGGTTTCTATGTCAGACAAAAAGGAATTAATTTAGGGTCTTAGCTGTCATTAGTGCAATAGGGACTGTCACAACAGGGCAGTGCTTAATTTTTAAATAAAAACTTGCGGGTGCGCAAAGCTTCCTCTGAAACACGCGGCTGCTGCACTTAAATGTGCTTTAAAAGTGCAAGCACAGAATACTGCGGCAGCGTAATCCCAAAGCCATCCCGGTCCTCTTTAATCCATTTACAAGCACTATTTGCCCTTTCAGCTCACTCTTGCAGCTTTCTGCTTTTTCTCTTTGTGGCGCTTTTCCATATTTCTCTTCCTCCGTTTTTCCCATATGTCTCTTTTGCTCTCAGTAAATGCTGGACACAGAAAAATAAGTGCTGGCATTCAAAAATAAGTGCCCGCACTGGAAACCACCGCCGCAAATTAAGCACTGCACCATGGCCCATCGCACCCTTCGCGTCTGACAGTCTCCTATGCTGTCATTTTTCTTAAAGAGATTCTGCTATTATTAGTGCTTGAAATGGAAAAATAGAAGCGCAGGTTATCTATGAAAGAGTACCTGCTTGTTTCTGAGAAGGACTGGTATTCTCCAATCAAATGTATTACGTTTTTCTTGAGAAGTGCAGGTACTCTACCTCTGAAAATAAAAAAAAGTGCCAATACTCAGTACCGGACAGTGCCGGCCCATTAAAACACTGGCTATTATAACTTCAGTAAAGAAAATAACTGCATAAAGTAACGTTGTGGGTCGTTCTACAAAATTGAATAATTTTGTGGAGAAAAGCAGGTGAGCGAGAACAAAGTACCGAGGTGTGTGGTAGACATGGGAAAGCAAACAGATTGTTTGCTCATTAAATACCTTTGTTGAACAAAAACTGCTTATGGCAGCCCAGAAGTCATGCTGGCATAGACAAAATCACAAGTTACTGGGACTTTCTGTTAACTGTATGTCCTGCAGAATAAATAAACCCGATACTTAGAGACCCAAATATGGAATGTTGTTCAAGTTAACTGATAAACAGTGAGACTTTAACCTCAATTCGTGTAGAAACATAAAACATGATTTCAGATAAGGACCGCAAGCTGATTCAGCCTACCTATTTCCTGTATTTTCTTTCACGCAGATACTATATAAGTTAAATATTCATGTGTCAATATGCTGCTGGTGGTGTGCAAATAATTATCTTTCACTTGGTTTCAACATTGGCTGCTGCCATCAAAGAATGCAAACAGATAATCTAAACAGACAATAAAGGCAGGTTACTTGAAAGGAGAATACTAAGAAATATCAAAACAAACAATCATTGCAAATCATCACATGAGGTGAGAGCATTAATAATAGTAATGGTCATGGGTGAGAAGTCGGATAAAGCATATGGCCAGCTGCATAACAGCATTTACTGCAGAGAACTAACTTAGGCAGCGATTAAAAATTGCGTCCTTAGGACAATGGGCGCCACAGCAGGCAGTACAGCTGGCATTAGCCTGGGACGTATTGTTAGCAGAATGGACTGCATGTGATGATAAGCCCCTGTGGCTCCCTCACCCCAATATGTCTCTGAAAAAGTTCCCCGCCCCTTTTCCCCTCTTGCCCAGAGAGACTACAGTATCACTCTCAATGTATGTCTGCCCGCCATTAATATCGCTAATTGCCTCTTGCCCTAACAAACCAGTCTGAACTACTAGGCCACAACCTGTCTGAATGATGGGACTGAAATGTATAATTCACCAGAAATAGTCCATCATATCATAACAAATTCTGTCCATCTACGAAATTCCCTGTTGAACATTGCAGCAGTACAAGTTACTTCCTGGACTTTACTGAATATATGAAACAGAATGTGCATGGTTGCCAATTCACAAAGGTGTGTAGGAGTAGTACTCTTTCATTTACTCCTGCATGATATATGAATTGGCCCTAAAAGATCTCAAATGGAAATAGATTGCAAATATGTTTATCACGGTCATATACAATTAGTACAAACCGAAAGGATTGTGCCCTCTTGGCACTTTTATTAATAGAAAGTTGGAAGCTTAGGAAACAATTTACAAGGAGTTGTAAGAGTCAGTAAAAGTGTACTTGCATAGTTCTATCTCCTGTGCTCATAAATGCTTTTGTGAATCAACCCCAAACAAGCCTACAAAGGGGCAGTGATATTTGCAAAACAGGATTTAATTCCCCTCCCAAATGAAATAAGCAGATGCCACCCACATATCGAGGAGGGGTGCCCTTAGTTGCGCCTTGGGCAGGAGCCCTGCCCATCACTGGAGCCGGAAGGGGAAACGTTGGGCCATTGTGTGCTGACATCATCTAAAGGCACAGTGAAGGCTCTAGGGGCCATTTAAACTGGCACGCTTCTGGTCCTAATCTCTTTGACCCCACCAGAGTGCCCAGTGTAGAGAGCCACCCGGGCTCACCTATACTTTGTTGCACTGTGAGGGCAAGAGGGCGGGCGCTGGCCCGAGGTATTATAATAAACCCGACGCTGCTGACTTGGCAGTCCCTGCGAATGTATTCCACGCGTCAAGTCTATTCTTTGGAAAGGGAGATGAGCGAGGACAAACCACATTGGCGACGGAGGCCAGGATCTTAAAAAATAAAAACGAAAGAGAGAAGAATCGCGCACACACGCACAAGTCTATCAGTGACCCCCGCTCCCTAAAAGTGTGCACACTGTGCGTCCTGCGAAACGGTGTGCGAAAGGCTTCACTGGCTCACGTCAAAGGCGGTGGGAGTCCCCTTCCGTTGAGAAGAAACAGCATGATTGCTGTGCGAGGCTCAACTGCAAGGCGGTGCTGGCACTGTGCCAGCACCATAGATTTTGCAAAGCGGCCTATGACACGGCTCAAGATGAAAGCCGGTTGGTCACAAGGACCCTGGAGGGCGCCCACAGTGGTGCCTGCCTGAATTATCGTCAGGAGCGTGGCAGATCCAGCCCGCTCCCTACACAGCAACAGTAACACAGCCACATCAGAAAGACAAGGCAAATAAAGATGAAAAAAAAAAGGTACAGACTGAAAATAAAAATCAACAACACTAAGAATCAATCCCAGTATCAAAAGCAAAATAAAACACGTGAAGAGAATAGTCACAGCTCCATAAGCAAAGAAACAAATAAGAGAGGAAGTCAAAGGCACACGCAGCATTTGTCAGGCCGACAGGGATTTGTTGAAACAAAGAGGCTCTGAATATAAACAGAAAAAGGTTTGTGTCCACACAAAGCACCAGAGACGACACTCTTCAACTCAGAACTACAACGCATCACATCAATGTGAGCTAAAGTGCCTAGAGGAAAAAGAAAGAGCAAAATTAGTACATCACAGCAGAGCCGTGACCATCAATACCTACCTGCCCCTGAAGACATCCATTCATCGGTGGCCGCACTTCCTCCGTTTAGCCAGCTAATGTACCCTGCCACTGCGACACCACAATGGTGACTCTGGCTGGGCCGCTTAGAAAATTACTTCTGCGCAACCAGGGAAACAGACGGGGCGGTACACAGATCGTTGATGTTACACATGGGAAGCGACAAACTTCATGAACTTTTCGAGTCACTCCCCAACACAGGAGACGCGGCGGATTACGACGCTGTGATTGCAGCACTAAATAGGTACTTTGATCCTCAACTAAACCCTGATTATGAGCGTTTTAAGTTGAGTCAGGCCCAAGAGATGGACGTAGAATCCATCGACATGTTCTATGCCAGGCTAAGGAAACTTGCCAGCACATGCGTGGGCCTAAACCAACACAAGGAAATCCAAGCACAAATCATGCAGGGGTGCCGGTCCATCATGTTATGGAAACCGATCCTGCGGCAACTGGGTATCTCCCTGGATGATATCTTGATCCTGGCATGCTCTCATGAACTGTGATGATAAACAACACTCCGGCAACGGTGCTCATCAGCACAGCCGTTTCAGTGAATGTGATGGACAATGCAATGTATCAACAACTCTCTCCCAAACCAAGCCTAAACCCCAGCAATACAAGGATCTACACATATGGCAGTCGTGATCCGCTCCCCCTGCAAGGCACCATAGAAGTGTCCGTTATAAACGAGCAACACACCACCAATGCCAAGTTGCCAAGTTCTCCATGGTCAAAGGGGACCTTAACGGAGATGGACATTGCTAACGCTGCGGAAAGGGACTCGGTCCTTAATCGCGTCAAAGAGGCGCTAAGCAGGAAACAATGGAAACACTTCCTAGAGGGGATGAGACTGTATGACCCAGAGGAACGGGCCACCATGCAAGGGATGTGGAAGGTGAAAGATGAGTTGTCCGTAGGGGGCGATGGTCTTGTTCTATGAGGGAAGAAGATAGTGCTTCTGCGCTGCTTATGGAACCGAGTGGTGGAGCTTGCCCATCAGGGTCACCAGGGAGCTGCCAAGACAAAAGCCAGGCTCACAGCCAAAGTGTGGTTCCCAGGCATGAACGCAAAGGTGGGCACACTCTTTGGCAGCTGCCACTCATGTATTATCACCGCCATTGAACAGCCCGTTTGCCCCATAGTCACCGATCCTCCCAGTCAGAAGCCATGGTCAAAACTAACCATGGACTTCGGAAGCTTTCCTGACGGAAGGCTGACAGCAGTTATGATCAACTCATACACAAAGTTCCCAGTGGTAGAAGTGGTGTCTTCCACTTCCATCAAGAGCGTGAGGCCGGTACTGGACAATACTTTCGCAGTGTTTGGGCTCCCCGATGAAATCTGAACATACAATGGCCCACCTTTTCAGGGACAGGAGTTCAAAATTTATCTCGAAAGATTTGCAATACATCACCGCAAGATCACGCCATACTGGCCGCAGGCCAATGGTGATGTAGAAAAGTTTATGAGGACACTTAACTGAGCGTTAAGGATTGGAGTGGAACGAAGCAAGAATGCAGAACACTGTTTGCACCAGTTCCTGAGAGCATATCGACAAACACCCCAAAGCACCACTGGCTGTGCTCCAGCAGCATTGCTGTTCAAGGTGGCTCCAAGGGGCTGGCCTTCAATGGAAGCCTCCTGAGTTAGATGTTGAAGCTACCCAACAGCACCGGATGTGGACAAATCAAAAGGTGACTGAGAGAATTCGAAGTAGTCGCTGTGATCTTCAGGTGGGCGATCGAGTGGTCGTGAAGAACCGGCGTCCGGGAGGGAAGTTTCGGACCCAATTCGAGCCTGAGGTGTGGAAGGTGGTGATGGTCTGAGGGTCCATGGTGATTGCCTGTTGAGGAGAGAGGCGAGTGACGAGGAATGCATCACATTTCAAGCGAGCCAGGGTGTCGGATGTGATTGAAGAAGAGGAAGAGGATGGTGCAGCAGAAGAAGAATACAGAACAGAAGAGAGGCCAAGCAATCACGGGATGCCGCCCCTGATGTGGGAGGATGATCAGATGAAGCCAACGAGGAGGTGTCGGGTGGTCGGAGTGAGTGGTATCACCTCCGGCCCAACCCGGCACCCAGTCAGAGACTTAGAGATTTCGCCTGCTAAGACAGAGGCTCGGGAAGCGAGAGATGTGGTACCCGGAAAGTGGGTGGGGCCACCCACAGTTTGATCATATAATGTTAGAACGCACACTCATGCTAAGCCTCAGAGAAAACTGCATATGCTTTACTGTTGTCTTCTCCGTTTTGCTGTTTACCTTTGTTTTCTTTTCTTTCTTTTAATTAAAACCTTGGAGGGATGTAGAGAGCCACCCAGGGTCTCCTATACTTTGTTGCCCTGTGAGGGCAAGAGGGCAGGTGCTGGCCCGAGGTATTACAATAAGCCCGGGGCTGCTGACCCAGCAGTCCCTGAGATGGTATTCCACATGAGTAGTCTATTCTTTGGGAAGGGAGACGGGCGAGGACACACCACAGCCAGGACAGATCGGACTGGCACCGATTATCAGATTGCCTTTCCTGTGTGTCATCCAGTTTCTTCACCTTCAACCATGTCTTCAACCTTGGGTGTATTTCTGTTAAAAGGTATGTTGGGCATGTTGGATGGTGGTCTGGCGGTCGGGTGCTGTGAGAGGACCACTATGCGTAGCTTGTGTCATGCATGTGGATGGATTCTGTGCAGGGGCATGTAGTGTGGTGCATGCGGTTTGAGCAGGGCACAACTGGGGGTTGGGGGTTGGTAAGTACTTCTAGCGTGCAGCATCCCAGGTTTGGGTGGTGGGCTGCCCAGAGTTGATGAGTCTCCTGGTGGCCGCAGCTTTGATGCCAGACTTCACGGTAGTAGTAATTTGCTGTGATTCCCATGGCTGTACGAATGTCCTATCTTTATTTCCTTTGCTCTTGCTTCATATATTGTTAACTTGCTCAATCCCTGTTCGATCAAAATGCTCAAATAATCCTTCTGCGCAGTTCTGGTGACATGAAATGTAATGAGCTGGAATGTTGAGAGGTTTGTGAATGTTTCCAGAACTACAACAACACTTTGGCCCTCATTCTGACCCTGGCGGTCTTTGACCGCCAGGGCGGAGGACCGCGGGAGCACCGCCGACAAGCCGGCGGTGCTTCAATGGGGATTCCGACCGCGGCGGTAAAGCCGCGGTCGGACCGGCACCACTGGCGGGGTCCCGCCAGTGTACCGCGGCCCCATTGAATCCTCCGCGGCGGCGCAGCTTGCTGCACCGCCGCGGGGATTCTGACCCCCCCTACCGCCATCCAGATCCCGGCGGTCGGACCGCCGAGATCCGGATGGCGGTAGGGGGGGTCGCGGGGCCCCTGGGGGCCCCTGCAGTGCCCATGCCACTGGCATGGGCATTGCAGGGGCCCCCGTAAGAGGGCCCCTACATGTATTTCACTGTCTGCTGCGCAGACAGTGAAATACGCGACGGGTGCAACTGCACCCGTCGCACAGCTTCCACTCCGCCGGCTCGATTCCGAGCCGGCTTCATCGTGGAAGCCTCTTTCCCGCTGGGCTGGCTGGCGGTCTGAAGGAGACCGCCCGCCAGCCCAGCGGGAAAGTCAGAATTACCGCCGCGGTCTTTCGACCGCGGAACGGTAACCTGACGGCGGGACTTTGGCGGGCGGCCTCCGCCGCCCGCCAAGGTCAGAATGAGGGCCTTTATGTCTGATCTGAAGCATATGTTTAAAGCACATCAGTTTATAAGTTGGATGTAGTTGTGTTTTTATTAGCCAACAAATGGAGCACAAGCATGATTTGGTACATCAGCTTTTTAGAAATTCCCCCATTCTGATTTGATCAGTTTATAATGGATGAGAAATGAATCTGCAACCCCAACAAGCCAGTGTGTGCTTAATGTGTGCAGCAAATGGTATGGGTATGCAATTTCAGGGAAGTCTCCTGCTATCTCTATGTTAAAGGTAGTCTTTCAAGGGGCAAAGATCGTGTCTTTGCTGTTGTTCTCTTTTCTGCTAAGGTCAATATTAAAATGCCTCATTCTATTTTGCTTTGTGTGTTTGTGAGCTGGACTTTAATCCTTGCACTACCTTGCAGTTCTCGGTCTAATCATACAGGTAAGAATGTAGGGCTACTTTAGGGAAATGTGGGGACAGCTGTGGTTGGTTGTGAGGATAGTACACTTGTTCAGTAAACTAAGAGTGGAAACTCGAAACCATTTGAAGTTACATCTCAATTTGTGGGATGCTTTTGTGGGTCAGGAAGTAGGGGATTGTTGGGGTGGCATCGAATGCTTTCTCTTTCTTTCATCCAGCATGGCCCCAAAGCACCCACTCTCTTCCTCGGATGCCCCACCACCCAAACGGAATTTCGCTCCCTCAGTGAATTTTAGAAGATTGCTGTGACCCACAGCATCAATTGATCCCTCCAGAAGCTGCCAGAAGAACAGGAGAAGGAGCAACAACTACCTGCCGAAGTGGCAGCAAAAGGTCCCTGCATGCTACAGAGACACCCTTCCGGAACCCCAGAGTAGTAAAACCAGCATGTTGTCACAGCCTGCTGCCTCCAGCCACTGCGAGTCAGTAGGGTAACCCCCTGCTCCCCACCTCAAAAACCAGGCCCCCATTAGTCCTGTGTTCAGCAGAAGAGTGGGGGTAGTGGGCCAGAGTAATGTAGTCTTTTTACCCACAGCACAGGGTGATGGTTCAACTCAGGCAGGTTCGGCTCCTGCTTCAGCACAATCACCTGGGGTGGCACCTATCCAGCAGATATCACATCCGGCCCCAAGCACGGCAACAGCTTCTCCTGTGGTCTCTACAGCACAGATCGGGGGCAGTGATGGCGCAGTCTACCAACCAGGCAAGATTTGTGGGAGGGCCAGGTGCTGTTGACTTACAGGTCTGGGCTTAATCAGCAGCATCACCCCCCCTGTCGGCAACCATCCCAGCGCAGTCCCCACATTTTCTATCGGCCCAGTCCTTTTTGGTTCTGCATCCCATACCTTGGCTCTGTCCTCAACAATTGATTGGCACGTGCCAGCTGATACAAAAGAAAAGATCTATGAGGGATAATCTGTTGATGTCTTTGACTTAATTAATGCAGGTGTGGTCCCAGGGAAAATCAGGACAAGGGAAGGGGGTGAGCAGAAGCCAAAGAATGCCTTTGTAGAATGGTCCATTAAGAACTGGGTGACCAGGTTCTCTATTTACACAGTGATCTTGTCTGAGAAGTATCGACTGTAGCTCCTCAATTGTCCGCATACATGTCACTAATTCATAGTGTGGCTTCAGAATTTCAAGGTTACGCCTGGCTCTAGTACAATATTAAGTTCAGGCAGATGAAAGCAGACAGGTCAGAGATGGCATGGGAACAAAGTGAGATCAACATATGGTATTCAGAGTTCACCATGACGCCTTCATTAGCAAATCCCGTGCAGTCCTTTCAGTCTGATAAAAGTCCTGGGGACCAAAAACTGGCCTGTTGGCAATATAACAAAAAGGAAAGCAACGGGGGGCGCTTGCAGGTATAAACACTTCTGCTCCTTTTGCTGGACCGAAGGTCACCCAGAGAGCAAGTGCTTTAAGAAGCACGGAAAACCAAAGGACCAACATCCTTCCATTAGTGGGTATCCCGAATCAGCCTAGCAAGCTCTCCTCTCCTATCCGTCTGAATGTCCTCACTCACTTGTTCAGCAAGTTCAGCAACACAGTCTATTGGTCGGTAGTGCAAACAACATTGCTTGAGAAAGGATCGTGAATGAGGTGCAGGCGATTAGGGTTGCTTGCCCATTTCAGTCTCCCCTATCCAGGGCCTTGGTCTGCTCCCCATGGTTTTGTCCTTAAGAAAGAGACAGGTAAAATCCACCTGATTCACAGTCTGTCCTTTCCACTGAGGTCTCTGGTTAATGACGGTCTGGCCCTAGATCTATGCACTGTGCGGTACATCACATTCGATGAGGACCTCCTCAAACTACAGAGGTTAGGAAAGGGGGCTTTAATGGCCAAATCCGACATTCAGTTTGCCATCAGCCTCCTGCCAGTGCACCCAGAGGACACCCGCTTGCCTGGTTTCACTTTTGAGGGGCAATTCTTTGTCAATCTCTGCATTCCCATGGAGTGCTCCACTGCTGGCTCCTTTTTTGAGACCTTCAGTGGGTTCTTAGAATAGGCGGTGAAGGATTTGGTGGCCACAGATGGAGTTGTACATTATTTAGATGCCCTCTTGTTCCTGGGTCCCCTGGGCTCCCTGGCCTGTGAGAAGGCCCTGCTGGGCTTCCAACAGCTGGCACAGGCCTTGGGATACCATTAGCAAAAATATAATATGGAGGGCCCCAAAACTTGTATCACTTTCCTGGGCATTGAGATAGATTCAGTAGCCAGGGTGTGTAGGCTCCCTCTGGATAATGTCTTGGCACTCAAGCCATCCATTGAGGCCTGCTTTTCAGTTAGAAAGGTCATGTTTTGTCAGTTGCAGGTGTTGGTTGGGCAGCTCAACTTCACACTATGGGTAATACACATGGGGAGGGAATTTTCAATAAACATCGCCAGGCCTTCAGCAGGTCTCCAAGCCAAACACTATAACAACAAGCTGGCAAGTGCATGCAGCGCTGGCAAGAGGGAAGGGTATCCTCTGGGCTCATTCGCAATGTTACCTTCTTGGAGCTATTTCCAATCATAGTGGTCTTGCGAGTATGAGGGGGCCACCTTAGCCAACAGCAGGATTGTGTTTTGATCTGACAGCATGTCAGTGGTAATGGAATTAAACAATTAAACAAACATAGCTCTAAATGCCCCTTTGTGTTACTCTAGCTGGAGGCCCTCTTTCTCAGCTGCCTCGTGCATAATGTCTATTTGGTAGCAAAGCATGTCCCAGGGATAGATAATGCATTGTCTCATTCTAAGGTGGCAGAGTTCAAACACTGTGGCCGCAAGCGGACAAAGTGAGGTCCGATTATCCAAGGAATTATGGAAGCTTGGTGCCCTGTTGCCCCTGACTTAATTGCCACATCCCTGGCTCCCAATACCAAATGTATGTATCAGTCTGCCTAGTGGGTACACAATACATCCTTTAGCTCACCCTATGCAGCTGAGTGGTGTGCTTAATTTCTGGGTTAGGCAAAGGGATGGTGGTAAGTCGCTGCCCTTAGTTAGGAGACATTTGTCAACAATTGCCTTCTTTGCAGGGTGGAGGGGAATTATGGAACCAACCAGGGATCCCAGGGTATGGAGGGCTATCAAGGGATGGGAGACCATGCCCCCTACTATGGAGGACCACAGGAGACCCATTGATGCAGCTACACTGTCACACATGATGTGAGTGTTACATAGGGTCTGCCTATCCCCATATGAGGTTAGGTTGTTCAGTCTTGCCTACTCGCTTGCCTTTTTCAGGGTGTTTTGAATTTCTGAGTTAGTAGCCTCTACTAATCAGGTCAGAGCACTGGGATCAATATGTCTGATGTTCTTGTGTCTGAGGGCTACCTTTGCGTAAAGGTCAGGAGATCAAAGACTGACCCTTGAGGGAAAGGGACATGGATGAACTTCAGCCCTGCCCCAGGGGTTCCTTACCTCCCGGTGACCCTGGCCCAGGAGTTCCTGCAGGTGCACCCCATCTGGGGATGTTCAAAGCTACTTGTACATGTGGACGGAGCCACACTTACCCTTTTTCATTTTATATGTATATGCAATCGCACCTTGGAGCTTCTGGGCGAGAAGAATTGGCGGTTCAGTTGTCACTCTTTCCGCATTGGTGTAGCCATCACCGTGGCCATGCTAGGCTTATCAGAGGACACCATCAAAAGGGTGGGCAGATGGAGGTTGGCATGTTTTGAGTGCTATGTGCAGCTTCACCTGGCCTAGGTGGCTGTGTGGGTGGTTCTCATTAACCTCTTTTCCTTATCTCTCCACAGCCAATGGGCGTGGGTTTTTGCACATGTGCTGGTGTGGGTATTCCTTTATTTGCAGAACGGCTCAACATTTTCATGCTCCAGACTCAAGAGGGCTCAAATTGAGGCAGGCTTCAAGCATCACTGGGTGGGTACTAGTGGGGCTTAGGTTAGAGGACCTATTAGATGACTTTTTGCGTGCCCTCGAGAAAGGCAAGGTACCCACCCAGAATATTATTGTCATCCATGTGGGGGGTAATGACAGGTGGTAGTGTGGCCTGGTGGAGTGCCCGTCCAGGCTGTGAATGATTCTGTAAAAACATGTAATCATTCTGTCCAGAAGATTTTTGCTGGCTCCTTGATGGGTATGGTGCGGCACAATTTACAACAGGTAGTTAGGGTAGAGTTGTTCCACAACAATGGTATTCACTTGTCCCCCAGGGGTCAGGAGCTGTTTACCCAAACCATTTTAGGGGCTGTTCTCTATCTCTCTCAGTGCCATTGGGGGAGGGTAAATTCGCCAGGAAACTCCTCACCCTGTAGCGGGACCCATGGCAGCAAAATAGTGGTGAATACCAAGAATTCGGATTCTTTGACTGGACTGACCCCTGGTCTGGCTGTTATTTTTGTGGGCACCGGGCTGGCGGAAGAGGTGACTGACCTGCCGGTGGTCCTGGACTCTCTTGCCCTACCCACGATGCCTGGTTTTGGAACTTTGGGGGCTGTGCCTCTGTTTAGTTACCCCAGTGGGGCCAATGCACTATGTGGTGCCTGGAATTGCTAGCCCCCCTCTGGGACGGAGGGATGTGGGAAAGTTGGTACCAATGTTTGCTTGCCAAATGCCTTCTACTGGTTGTGCATGGATGCCCTGGATAGAAGCAGGGGGATGGTGCAAGATGGGGGTCTTCTGGCACAATGCACACTGTAGTTTTCACGACAATGAGTTCTAGATGATTATAATTGCTTACAATAAGTATAATGTCTCTGCACCTAATGTAGCTGTCACTTTCTGGCTTTGTATCATCGCCTAAATTAATGTCTTATAAAGATGTCTTGTTTTCATGTTGGAATTTGAACAAGTCTAATGAATGTGTTGATGTGAGTAAAGGGCTGCGTGTGGGTGAACCACAAAATTTGCTCTGATTTTTGCATCTCCAGTGGGGCAGCAGGAACATCCCTCCCCTTGTTTTGTTGTTGGGTGAGTTGCACGTTGTGCACACACTATTTGTGATCTCCAGCATTGAATAAATTGCCACAGAATCTGTTCTCAGGCTATCACGAGATAGAAACATAGGTTTCTCCTCTGAAATAGTATCCAAAAAGATCATTTGAAAAGTCAAAATGACAGATACATGAAATGTGCCATGTGAATACCAAGACTGCACCATCTGCTTGTTTACGTCAAACATTATTGAGGATCTACAGTTTATACTAATATATTTGGAAGACATTGAGTAAATGTGCATTTAAGTATGTTCTAAAACAAGAAATGAAACTGATAATCTACCCTTTCAAAGCTACTTGTTAGCAATAAATATCATGTGACCTCACTTTTGCCAACTTAAAACATTATTACAAGTATGAAAAGCAGAAACTACACATACAGGTGGATTGACATCCATTGAAGTTCCTAACAGCAGAACCATTCTGGATAAATGGTCTTTTGCCTAACTATTCAGTCATGTTGTTTGCCTAATCCAATGCAAAAGGAGCTTTTCTGAGAAATACATACATTTAAATGTTGACTAACAAGGATGTTCATCACAATTTCCCAAAACAGAACCTACATAAAATCATTCCAGTAGGAATCCACTTCTCTGAGGTCATAGTTCATTGGGCTTAATCGCATGGGGCAAAGAAAACTGGTGGAGCACACCTCTGATTTTGAGGTGACTGCAGTGCTTAATTTGTAAAAGAGTTGCAGTGCCCAGTGTTCTGCCCAGAAGCCCTCAGCTGTTGCTATTACATGTCTTCCTTCTGAATACCAAGGCTGCATAGTCTGGAATCCATTCCATGCCTTTTAAATTGACCCCTCCACACTCCCTCCCCCTTTATCTCACTCCTGCAGGTTCTTGCTTTCTCCTTCTGTGACGGTTTTTCAATCTTTCTTCTTCGTTGCCCCATGTGCATTTTCCCTCTCTTTCTCTCACCAAATGTCAGATGAGAAAAAGTAAGTGCTGGTCCTCAGAATGAGTGCTGGTGGGCCCCATCAGCAACCGCCGCTCAAATTAGGCACTGGGAGATCCTCATCTGAACTCCAGAAATGCTGGGTTTAATGTTGGGTTAACTGTACTGTACTGTATGCTAATTGGCAAGGATTTTCATTTTAAGTATGGTGTTGGCCAAGACCTTTTGATTTTACTAAAATATATATAATGTTCTTACATGGGGCTTTCAGTCAGCCTTCTTAGTCCAGTGGCATGTTGTTGTGTGCACATTTTTCTTTTTTCTGGCACAAACTACAACGTAGGACTATGGGTCAGCCAAGATCAGCTATGGGCTAATTCACTATAAGTGACTGCACTCTTCTCTTGCACAAGGTGCACACCCTCATGAAAGTAGTCTCCATCATTGCCAGGGACCACTGTGGTGACATGTGCATTTTCTAATTTAAAAAAAAAACTTTTATTACAAACAAAAGTAAGCATTAGCAGAGCCAAAAGGTTTTGAGCTAATGCCAGATCTATTTGTTTTTTGCTTATTGCAGAATGCTGCTGGTTCATTACAATGCCTGACGTTTTGTGTTGATGGAAAAGTTTAAAGACAATAAACTATGCCGCTCTTTAAATTCTAAAGTTAGTAAGACATAACATCACAGGCATAGCTTGGTCTGTATGATTCTGGGGGGGGTTGAGATTTAGATTTTCCAACAATCATGTGGGGACATTTTGTTAAAACACGTTATTTGTGAAGCAGGGCACAAGGGAGGCTTAAGAGGCAGTAAAGAAAGAGAGAAGTGTGGATTGTTAAAGGTACTTAAAACACAATATTTTTTAAACTAATCAGCATTTTTTAAGGCCTTCAAAACATAGACGAGAGAGTGTGTATGTTTTTGTCATTGTGATCATGTGCAAATCTTAGGTGAAAACCAACAGACACTTCACATTACCCAATTGAAAGCACATGTACCCAACTATTAACTTCAGAATACATTTTTAGGGGGGTGTATCAGCCCCCTGGATCTACGCCCCTGTATAACATAGTGTGTATATATATAAATTGCAAGTTCACTATGGGTTCCTTGGCTCCAGAAATCAGCAGTTTATTACTACCCAAGAACTACTTTGAGACGGTGGTTGCCAGTGGTGGCTTCTGCAAATCTCAAGTCGGGGGCGGCAATGGAATGGGGATTAAGGAAATCATTTTTTTTAAATGTACCTGTCCTGCCGCCTTTGCTGCCAGGCACCTTGCTCTTCTTCTCACCTGCTCCTGATGTTGTCCCAGCAGTCCCTGGAACACCAGCATAGGCTTCCCACACAATCCTCGCACTGATCTGATGGTATACCTAGCGTGAGAGCAGCACCAGGATTGGTCTGAGCGGCTTGGTCTTCCACTCAGACAATGCATGGGAGTCTGTGCTGTTTCTCTAACATGGCTGTGCAACATATCTGGGTTGGAGAAACCTAAATGGACATGCCTTTTTGGCCGGCCAAACTGAAATGCGCACTTTTAAGTGCACCACAGTGACTCCACTCGACTCCTCCTCCCCTTCCCATGTCCCTGCACCGAACCTCCTTGCACATGCTGGCTCAGAGCCAGCAGTTGAAAAATAAAATATTAATAAAATATTGTTTTATTTTTCAGACACTGCCACTGAGTCAGTGGGGCGACGCTCCTCCCCCATTGCGGAGGAGCCGCCACTGGCGGCTGCAGGTGGGGCCCGCCAATGCTTATTTTTAGGGAACAGCACTTATTTTCCCCCATCAGACTTGGCCCAAGAGAGTGAAAAAACACATAAGGCAGAAAGGAACAGCAAGACAAAGACGGAAAAAATGTGAAAAATGGAGAGAGCAGGAACTCGTAAGAGTGAGATAAATAGGCATGGAGTGTCTGGGTGGATTAAAAAAGCATGAGGTGGAATCAAGGCCATACAGGTTTGGTATTCAGCACTCCGACCTTCGATAGCGCAGGCTTCTGAGCAAAGCTTTGGGGCTTGGCACTTATTCTCTTACAAATTAAACATTGTTCTTACTATTCTGACAGGGTGTTAGCGAACATTGAGAGGATGAAAGGCTGAGTGCAGCTGGCATTACTGTAAATGGTCACCATGGGACATTAACCCATTAAACCATCAGCCCATAAAAACTATTTGTTTCTTTCCACGTACATTTTAAACTGAAATGTAGAACAAGCAAAACAGCCTAATCATAATTGTGAAGTAATAAAACAATTTCAGATAGATACGCCCCCATGAGTGATTAGAGTAACAGTTCATTCAACTAACTAACAAGCATTTTTGTATTCCAACGTATTTGAGAAAAATCTCAAAGGACATATCTCTTTCTTCTGAATGCTCTCCTCCAACTCCCCATTTTGAAAGCTCATTCTGGGGCATGCGGGACTTTGATGTTGTTATACCGCACCAACAATGTTTGGTAATGTGGGGGGCAGTATTTAGAGGGTGCACACATCACCACTCCTGCATGAGAACTGGACTGTGGAATGGGGAATAATGTTCTAAATTTGCACATTTTCCTGATGCCAATACGTGCAAAATTAGACTGTGTGCTGTTTGTGTGATTGATGGCAGGCTTTCCCTGGTGCATGTCGTATGGGGAGAAACCCATGAAGTGTGCAATTAACATGCCAATTGTAAGTATGATTTAAAGATTCTTGTGATACAACAGCAACTGAGCTAGCAGGAGGTATGGTAAATCAGTTGTGGGCTGCAGTCCAGACAAGAGTACAACTGGAGTACCATTGGTTGAGTAAAAATTAGTTTAATAATGAAAAAACCCACAATTTTATAAATCATGTGAGGAGGGTTGACTGGGTAGGGACTATCCCAAAAAAAGAGGTAGCTGATTGTGTTGTGATTAATTTTAGAAGTGAAGAAAAGGCAAGGAAGGTTTTAACTAATTTAATACATCCAAGCCATCTAGCAACTCAAATTAAGGCCCTCCCTAAGGTTTTTTTCTAAAAGCCAATTAATGTGACTCAAAATTAGGCACCTCGAGGGCCTATTGCCACTTTTGCTATACCAACTTCAAACACATTTTAAGCTATTGCCAACCTGGACCATATTGACTGACTTGATTCATCTTCGAGTGGTGTTTCCAGCCTTGCTTTGCCCCGTTATACTGCAGGGTCAAATGATTAATTTTTATCAAGACTGT
This sequence comes from Pleurodeles waltl, assembly GCF_031143425.1. Classification (NCBI taxonomy): domain Eukaryota; kingdom Metazoa; phylum Chordata; class Amphibia; order Caudata; family Salamandridae; genus Pleurodeles; species Pleurodeles waltl. The sequence goes on along the minus strand of NC_090436.1, from coordinate 884,875,818 downwards.
ATTTGGTGCAGGTTGTTAACTGATTTCTTGGAATAAAGCTGGTTTAAGAGCTAAATTAAATAATCCAGATTGGATCAGTTTTATGAAGGAGGATGACATAATTTGTTTGTAGGAAACATGGATGCAAGATGTTGCTCAGATAGATGGGTTTTATGCATTTTGGGAGCCAGCCCGGTCTTCCCAGGCAGGCAGAGGAAACCGGGGCTTGCTTACTCTGGTGTCAGTTTTGAATTCTACTATAAAAGCTTCCAGTATCTGGTCATCTTCTTTTTTCTTAGCAATTTCAGTGTCTGGTTTGGGTGGTTTTGAAACCCTGGTGGTTAATTTTTATTACAACAACTTTAAGGGCACAGATGCAGAGCCCATGGCTGATTTTGATAATTGTGTGATGTCATATATAGCAAAGTCAAAATGTAATATAAGGCTGTTTTGGCTTGGGGATTTTAATATAAAACTGTGTAACTTAAAGCCTAAACAAGTTTGTGGACTAGTAAATATGGAGGATCAAAATCTCACCCATTTTCCACCTTCCTTGTATGGTGATGCCCTAAATAGTTATGTTTTAAGGCTCGCCCTTCTCCCATCCAGTGACCTGATATCTCCTGCCAGGGAAGAAAGGTTACCACTTACTTTTATGCACTGTAATGCAAGTAGTACTGTGCGTCAGACCTTATTAAGTAACTTACAAGGGAGACGCGAATAGGCCGATGGACCTTTTGACTGCACTTGGAGTTTTCCCCACCATATATCCTGTACCAATACAGATCACTAACATCAACAATCAATAACATCAATAATCAATAAGAGTCAGTAATTTCCACACACCATGACCTTGCAGTCATGAATAACCACACCTTTATGTAAAAGTTAGAATGTGTATTTCCCTATATTAGCAATGCTAATGTCACGTAACTTAGGGGGTCATTACAACTCTGGCGGACGGTGTTAAAGGTGCGATAATACCACAAACAGGCCGGCGGACAAAAAAAGGGAATTATGACCGTGGCGGAAACCGCCAACATAGACAACCACTTTAACACTCTGCCCGCCACGGCGGTACAGACAAGCAGCGCGGCGGTCACCGCCAACAGACAGGGGGAAGACAATGTACCGCCCACAGTATCACAACCTGCCAATCCGCCACCTTTTCCGGGGTGGATTCACACGGCGGAAACAGCTTTTGCAATGTGAAAACGCTCACCTTAACACACTCCACGAGGAAGGAGGACACCATGGAGCCGGAACTACAAATACTCCCTGCCCTTGTGTTCCTGCTCGTCTACGAACACCAGCAACGGCGGCGCCGAAGACAACGGTGAGTACTGCACCTACGACATAGGGGAGGGAGGAGGCAAAAGTCAGGGACACACACACGCAACACCCCCACCCCCACCCTCGTACATTACAACACACACACCAATGCATTTCCAAACATCACAGTAACAACCCACAACCCCCCCGGAAGAATGCAAAGACAAAAGGAAATCTGTTCAAACATTGCAATGTATCAAAATACAGTTACCAAATATATACAGATATATATACACATTCCAGATTTTATACATTACGAGAAGTAGTGCAGGTATGCACATATCAATGTCAGTGCACCACTGGGCCCAAAATGCATGGGCGAGGCCCACACTAGATACCTGCCCACAAACGGAGAGAACACTGCAGGGGCATCAGATAGAAATACAACAGGCACCTCAGGGGGAAGGGAAGGGGGGGGCACCTCAGCCGGATTACAGCACCACGCCAGATCCACAACGGGGCTCCATGCCCATTGATGTATCCTGGGGAGTGCAAAGCCACAGTCTCTCAAGTCTCTACAGTGGGTCGGTTGCCCACTGTACCATCCTGGGGAGTGCAAGGCCACAGTCTGTCAAGTCTCTACAGTGGGTGGCTTGTCCACTGTACCATCCTGGGGAGTGCAAAGCCACAGTCTCTCAAGTCTCTACAGTGGGTGGCTTGCCCACTGTACCATCCTGGGGAGTGCAAAGCCACAATCTCTCAAGTCTCTACAGTGGGTGGGTTGCCCACTGTACCATCCTGGGGAGTGCAAAGCCACAGTCTCTCAAGTCTCTACAGTGGGTGGGTTGCCCACTGTACCATCCTGGGGAGTGCAAAGCCACAGTCTCCCAAGTCTCTACAGTTGGTGGCTTGCCCACTGTACCATCCTGGGGAGTGCAAAGCCACAGTCTCTCAAGAGGATAACAGTCTCCACTGGTTCTGGAGGGGGACTGGTGCCCAGACTGCATCAGGCTCCCCGTGATCATTCCTGTTCCGTCACTGTCCCAGCTGCACATGGGATAACGATGCTTGATGTGGCGTTTTTTTCCCTGTCCAGCGGTGCCTTGGCATGTCGGTCTTTGCCCCGTTCAGCAGTGCTTTGCCCTGCTCAGCGGTACTTTGCCCTGTTCAGCGGTCTTCACCATGGCGGTGTTTTTCCTGTTCAGCGGTGCTTTGCCATGGCGGTCTCTGCCCTGTTGAGCAGTGCTTTGCCCTGTTCAGCGGTGCTTTGCCCTGTTCAGCGGTCTTCACCATGGCGGTGTTTTCCCTGTTCAGCGGTGCTTTGCCATGGCGGTCTCTGCCCTGTTCAGCGGTGCTTTGCCCTGTTCAGCAGTGCTTTGCCCTGTTCAGCGGTCTTCACCATGGCGGTGTTTTCCCTGTTCAGCGGTGCTTTGCCCTGTTCAGCGGTCTTCACCATGGCGGTGTTTTCCCTGTTCAGCGGTGCTTGCCATGGCGGTCTCTGACCTGTGCATTGGTGTGTGGCATGACGGTCCCTCATTGCCCAGCCCAGCTGTGGCTGCAGGGGTCCTCCTGGGCACTGACTCTGGCGGTGGTCTCAGGACCAGTGACGATTGTGCTGCCCTTCTGGGCAATGACTCTGGCGGTGGTCTCCGGACCAGTGACGATTGTGCTGCCCTCCTGGGCACTGACTCTGGCGGTGGTCTCAGGACCAGTGACGATTGTGCTGCCCTCCTGGGCACTGATTCTGGCGGTGGTCTCAGGACCAGTGACGATTGTGCTGCCCTCCTGGGCACTGACTCTGGCGGTGGTCTCAGGACCAGTGACGATTGTGCTGCCCTCCTGGGCACTGACTCTGGCGGTGGTCTCCGGTCGTCTCCGGACCAGTGACGATTGTGCTGCCCTCCTGGGCACTGACTCTGGCGGTGGTCTCCGGACCAGTGACGATTGTGCTGCCCTCCTGGGCACTGACTCTGGCAGTGGTCTCAGGACCAGTGACGACAGTGCTGGCGGTGGCGTCCCGGCCGCCGGAGAGGATGGCGCCCTTCTCCGCCGTGCTGCTCTTCCCAGACTGTGCAGACTTCTTCTGGCCCTTCACCACCTTTGGAGGAGTCACAGCTGACTCTGCAATCCCACTGGGACCCTTGTGAGCAGTTTTGCCGCCAGGAGTCTTCACGCTGTCCCGTCGGCCACTTTCCAACTTGAGGTGCTTTACAGGGGGTGGACTGGCAGTGCTTTGGCTCCGTGTCACACTGGCTGCCCTGGTGGCCGGTGCACTCCACACACCTTTAACACGCACCACTGGTACAGGACTTATTTTGGCTGAGGTGCTACTACGGGACCCATCAATTGGAGGGGTGGGGGTGGGGGCAAAGAGGTCAACGTTGCTGAAGAAGAGTTGCTGACGAAGACTGGGATGGGTAGCTGGAGGGGGTCTGGGAGTGGAGGAAGAGGAGGTGGTTGTAGGAGGTGTCACTTTAGGTGATTTGGGTGCAGGTGCAGGTACTGGAGGCTGTCGTGAGGTGGATGGATGTTGGGTGTGTGTGTGCCCGCGTTTGTGTACTTTGGGAGGGGCCGTCACAGACACACTGGGAGTGGACACAAGGGACATGTAAATGGTAGTGGGGGTGGTGAGTGCAGGTGAGCGGGGTGTGGTTCTGGGTGTTCTGGTGCGAGTCGTAGTGCCTGTAGATGTAGTGCATGCAGGTGAGAGTGTAGACGACACTGGGAGGGAGGAGGGAGATGACAAGGAGGGGGACACAGTGGAGGCAGTGGATGTTGCTGTGTCTGTATGTGGATGATGTTTGCGTGAGTGCCCGTGGGTTGTGTGGTGCTTATGTTTGCCTGAGCTACTTGTGTGTGTTGAGTTGTATGCATGCTTGTCTGATGGTGTGCTTGGGATAGGCTAGGGTACAGGGGATTGGGTCTGGGTGGAGGAAGTTGGAGGGGGGAGGCTAGACACATGGACAAAGACTGCCATCAGTGCTGAGGCCAGAGATTGCAGGGTTCGATGAAGGGCAGCCTGACCAGAATGAATGCCCTCCAGGAATGCATTACTGTGTTGCAACTCCCTTTCTACACCCTGGATGGCATTCACAATGGTAGACTGCCCAACAGTGAGTGACCTGAGGAGGTCAATGGCCTCCTCACTGAGGGCAGCAGGGGTAACAGGGGCAGGGGCTGAGGTGCCTGGGGCGAAGGTGATGCCCACCCTCCTGGGTGAGCGGGCACGGGACGAACGCTGAGGGGCTGCTGGGAGGGCAGTGCTGGTAGGGGAGGTGGCGGCTGTACCTGTAGAAGTGGGGGGCACAGACGGTGCCGCCACCACAAGGGAGCTCCCATCGGTGGACGAGTCCGTGTCGCTGTTTGGTGATCCGGTGACCGACGTGAAGCTCCCCTCACCCTCCGTCCCACTGGTGCATTCAGAGTCCGTGGTGTGGCCCTCCATGGCCATGTGGGATGCAGCTCCCTCGTGCTCCGGTGCCACTGTACCTCCGCATGATGATGCTGATGCACAAAAGAACAGGGAGAGCAGAAAAAGGGGGGGGACGACAGAAGAAAGACAGGTTGAGTGCATGGCTTACCGCTACCGTTGGCGGACAATACAGACACAGCAGCCCCCTGCACTACGCCGTGCTCTTGGCCTCTACAGATGCAATTCCTGGGATCTGGCCTACATGGCTACGGTGGACAGCTGCACACATAGATGCCACAGGGGCATTAATACCTGTACTTGGCACTCTACTGAGGTGGGGTGGAGTGCCACATGGCCTTCATTACGGAGGGGCCTAGCCTACGGAACTCGCCCTGGCCTAGGGAAACCCACAGCCCTCCTCCCCCACCCAGACCCCTCCACTGCGCGCAAAGTCCCCAGAATGAGAGTGTACTCACCCCCTTGTGTCTGCTGTGATGCCGTCAAGCGCCCATCCAACTCCGGGTAGGTCACCGCAAGGATCCTGAACATCAGGGGGGTCATGGTGCGACGGGCCCCCCTCCCAGCTGAGCCTCCGCCGTCTTCTTGCTGTAGCGGCGAATGTCCTCCCATCTTTTCCGGCAGTGGGTGCCCCGTCTCTGGTGGACCCCCAGGGTCCGGACATCCTTGGCGATGGCTGTAGGAAAGTACCATCTTGCCTGGCATGTTACCCCCATATTTCACTATATATATGTTGTTTTAGTTGTATGTGCCACTGGGACCCTGCCAGCCAGGGCCCCAGTGCTCATAAGTGTGCCCTGTATGTGTTACCTGTGTGATGACTAACTGCCTCACTGAGGCTCTGCTAAACAGAACCTCAGTGGTTATGCTCTCTCTTTTGCTTCCAAATTGTCACTAACAGGCTAGTGACCAATTTCACCAATTTACATTGGCATACTGGAACACCCTTAGAATTCCCTAGTATATGGTACTGAGGTACCCAGGGTATTGGGGTTCCAGGAGATCCCTATGGGCTGCAGCATTTCCTGTGCCACCCATAGGGAGCTCTGACAATTCTTACACAGGCCTGCCACTGCAGCCTGAGTGAAATAACGTCCACGTTATTTCACAGCCAATTACCACTGCACTTAAGTAACTTATAAGTCACCTATATGTCTAACCTTTACCTGGTAAAGGTTGGGTGCTAAGTTACTTAGTGTGTGGGCACCCTGGCACTAGCCAAGGTGCCCCCACATTGTTCAGGGCAAATTCCCCGGACTTTGTGAGTGCACCATTACACGCGTGCACTATACATATGTCACTACATATGTATAGCGTCACAATGGTAACTCCAAACATGGCCATGTAACATGTCTAAGATCATGGAATTGTCACCCCAATGCCATTCTGGCATTGGGGAGACAATTCCATGATCCCCGAGTCTCTAGCACAGACCCGGGTACTGCCAAACTACCTTTCCCGGGGTTTCACTGCAGCTGCTGCTGCTGCCAACCCCTCACACAGGTTTCTGCCCTCCTGGGGTCCAGCCAGGCTTGGCCCAGGAAGGCAGAACAAAGGACTTCCTCAGAGAGAGGGTGTTACACCCTCTCCCTTTGGAAAAAGGTGTCAGGGCTGGGGAGGAGTAGCCTCCCCCAGCCTCTGGAAATGCTTTGATGGGCACAGATGGTGCCCATCTCTTCATAAGCCAGTCTACACCAGTTCAGGGATCCCCCAGCCCTGCTCTGGCACGAAACTGGACAAAGGAAAGGGGAGTGGCCACTCCCCTGACCTGCACCTCCCCTGGGAGGTGCCCAGAGCTCCTCCAGTGTGCTCCAGACCTCTGCCATCTTGGAAATGGAGGTGCTGCTGGCACACTGGACTGCTCTGAGTGGCCAGGGCCAGCAGGTGACGTCAGAGACTCCTTCTGTAGGCTCTTACCTGTGTTGCTAGCCTATCCTCCTTCCTAAGTAGCCAAACCTCCTTTTCTGGCTATTTAGGGTCTCTGCTGTGGGGAATTCTTTAGATAACGAATGCAAGAGCTCATCAGAGTTACTCTGCATCTCTCTCTTCACCTTCTGCCAAGGAATCGACCGCTGACTGCTCTGGACGCCTGCAAAACCGCAACAAAGTAGCAAAGACGACTACTGCAACCTTGTATCGCTGATCCAGCCGCCTTCTCGACTGCTTTCCTGGTGGTGCATGCTGTGGGGGTAGTCTGCCTCCTCTCTGCACTAGAAGCTCCGAAGAAATCTCCAGTGGGTCGACGGAATCTTCCCCCTGCAACCGCAGGCACCAAAAGACTGCATCATCGGTCCCCTGGGTCCCCTCTCAGCCCTGGCTCCTGTGCACTCTTCCAGGATTTCCTTTGTGCACAGCCAAGCCTGGGTCCCTGACACTCTAACCTGCAGTGCACGACCTCCTGAGTTGTCCTCCGGCGTTGTGGGACCTTCTTTTGTGACTTTGGGTGAGCTCCGGTTCACTCTTCTTTGTAGTGCCTGTTCTGGCACTTCTGCGGGTGCTGCTTGCTTCTGAGTGGGCTCCTTGTCTTGCTGGGCGCCCCCTCTGTCTCCTCAAGCAATTGGCGGCATCCTGGTCCCTCCTGGGCCACAGCAGCATCCAAAAACCTGAACCGCGACCCTTGCAGCTAGCAAGGCTTGTTTGTGGTCTTTCTGCTTGGGAACACCTCTGCCTGCTTCTTCATGACGTGGGACATCCATCCTCCAAAGGGGAAGTTCCTAGTCCTCTTCGTTCTTGCAGAATCCACAGCTTCTACCATCCAGTGGCAGCTTCTTTGCACCCTCAGCTGGCATTTCCTGGGCATCTACCCACTCCCGACTTGAGTGTGACTCTTGGACTTGGTCCCCTTGTTCCACAGGTACTCTCGTCTGGAAATCCATCATTGTTGCATTGCTGGTGTTGGTCTTCCTTGCAGAATTCCCCTATCATGACTTCTGTGCTCTCTGGGGAACGTAGGTGCACTTTACACCTACTTTTCAGGGTCTTGGGGTGGGCTATTTTTCTAACCCTCACTGTTTTCTTACAGTCTCAGCGACCCTCTACAAGCTCACATAGGTTTGGGGTCCATTTGTGGTTCGCATTCCACTTCTAAAGTATATGGTTTGTGTTGCCCCTATACCTATGTGCTCTCATTGCAATCTATTGTGACTGTACATTGCTTGCATTGCTTTCTATTGCTATTACTGCATATTTTTGGTATTGTGTACATATATCTTGTGTATATTTGCTATCCTCATACTGAGGGTACTCACTGAGATACTTTTGGCATATTGTCATAAAAATAAAGTACCTTTATTTTTAGTACATCTGTGTATTGTGTTTTCTTATGATACTGTGCATATGACACTAGTGGTATAGTGGGAGCTTTGCATGTCTCCTAGTTCAGCCTAAGCTGCTCTGCTACGCTACCCTTTTCTATCAGCCAAAGCTGCTAGACACCTCTTCTACACTAATAAGGGATACCTGGACCTGGTGCAGAGTGTAAGTACCCCTTGGTACTCACTACAAACCAGGCCAGCCTCCTACAATGGCACGCCAAATGTCCTTCTTCTGGTGGGCGCTGACCTACATGGCATGCACAGGGGAAGAAGAGAAGTCATTACCACCTGCACTGTCAATGTGAGTGGCCCCCATTCCTGCCCTTCCCATGTGGCACATGCATTCACAGTCCTTCATGTTCCCTGAACTCTGCCCCCTTCCAACTAGCATCCAGCCCTCTCCACCCAGGCATAGCCCATACAACGTGCTCCCTGTGGACTTACCTGTTGGTCTGCAGGACCGTAGAGTAGCGTGTACTGGGGGAGGACCCCGTCCATGAGCTTTTCCAACTCCTGAGCAGTGAAGGCAGGGGCCCTTTCCCCAGACGCAGCAGCCATTGTCTCTTCCAGACCGAGGTCACAGCAGCACTTGCAGTGTAGGTCCTCACCTGTCGAAGATCAGGTATCGAGTGATTGAACAGATAGAAAATGGTGGTCACGTCCACGGCGGTGACATCCGCAGCGGTGCGTATCATCACCGCCGGCGCACTTCATCATTGGCTCTTGGGACCCATAGGGTCCTATGTTAACCAATGCAGCATTGCGCCACGGTCTACGACCGCCTACCGCGATGGTGTACAACGCCAGTGCAGATACCTCACATCCCATTGTCCCAGTTTAGAGGTCAGGCAGCCGCCATTTCAGGGGCCCACATGGCTTCATTTACTACTGCGTCACACATACCTAGGCCTACACTCAACACCCAGGAAGAGTTTTGTGTTTGGTGTCGTGTTCTGTGTACCTGTGGGTACATACCTGGGAATTTGTTGACTCTGTGGTCGCTGTTGTCCTTCCTAGGCGCCGCCAGCTGGGACATTTGAGAAGATGGTGGAATCCTCCAGTGTACCATCTGCTGGTGGACATGTTGACAATGGAGGAGCGACATTTAATCATCACGTACAGGTTTGACCGTGCCACTATCCAGGAACTATGTACCCAGTTGGAGCCAGACCTGATGTCACCAATCCGCCATCCCACTGGAATCCCCCCTGACGTGCAGGTGCTGTCAGTGCTCCATTTCCTTGCAAGTGGGTCTTTTCAGACAACAGTGGCCATGGCATCAGGGATGTCCCAGCCTATGTTTTCCAACGTGTTGTCCAGAGTCTTGTCTGCCCTGCTGAAACACGTAAGGAGCTACATCGTTTTCCCTCAGGTGGAGGATTTGGCTACAGTTAAAGGTGACTTCTATGCCCTTGGACATATCCCCAACATCATAGGTGCTATTGATGGGACCCATGTAGCTCTGGTCCCCCCCCACAGGAGTGAACAGCTGTACAGGAACCAGAAGAGTTATCATTCTATGAATGTACAGATGGTATGTTTGGCAGACCAGTACATCTCCCAGGTAAATGCTATGTTCCCTGGCTCAGTGCATGACGCCTACATCCTGCGGATTAGCAGTATCCCCTATGTGATGGGTCAACTCCAGAGGCAGCGTGTGTGGCTATTAGGGGACTCTGGTTACCCCAACCTGTCCTGGCTATTGACCCCAGTGAGGAATCCCAGGACCAGGGCAGAGGAACGCTACAATGAGGCCCATGGGCGGACTAGGAGGGTGATCAAACGCACCTTCGGCCTCCTGAAGGCCAGGTTCAGGTGCCTCCATATGACAGGTGGTTCCCTATTCTACTCACCGAAGAAGGTGTGCCAGATCATCATCGCCTGCTCGGTGCTTCACAATCTTGCTTTGTGACGCCAGGTGCCTTTTCTGCAGGAGGATGGTCCAGATGGCGGTGTTGTGGCAGCTGTGGAGCCTGTGGAGCCTGTGGAGCCTGTGGACAGTGATGAGGAGGAATCTGAGGAAGAAGACATAGACAACAGGGAGTCAGTCATACAGCAATATTTCCAGTGACACACAGATGAGAACATTTTATTTTACTATTACATTCACTTTCACACTTCTACCTCTATCCTGTCTGTCATTTAGTAGCAGTATTTGGTAACTGAGTTGTACCTTTCCATTACGGTTTCACAGGTGTGGTTACCAACGTGTGTCATCTGCTTGCATCCTTCATGGACTTGTGATGTGTGACATAGGTATGTTGGCTTTACAATTGAACACGCATTTTGACACTGTCATTGATAATACAAATTTAACAAATCACAGACTGACTCCAGATTGTTTTGTGCTTCAAGGGTATTTATTTAAGTGCTCAAAAATGGAGGTGGGTTGTAAAATGGTGATGGGGACGGTGGAGGAATGTCCATGGCAGAGTCCAGTCTATTGGTCACACAGGTGCACTGCCCATATGGGCATAGGAAGTGGAGCTGAGGCAGTTTAAGTATGGACAGGGTAACAAAGTGGGACAGTGGGAGGACAATCAGGGTGGTCTCATTTCCTGGCGGGGGTCTTGCCATCTTGCTCTGTCCTGTTCCTGGATCTCAGGGACCGCTTGCGGGGTGGTTGTCCGTCTGCAGGGGGTGGGGTGCTGGTGTGGTGGTCCTGTGGCGGGGCGCCCTGTCCACTAGCGCCGGCGGAGGTGGTGGAAAGTTCATCGTCCTGGCTAGTGTCAGAGGCCCCTTGGAGTGCCACGGTGTCCCTCATGGTCTTCTGTATGTCCTTCAGCACCCCTACGATGGTGCCCAGGGCGGAGCTGATGGTTCTGAGCTCCTCCCTGAACCCCAAATACTGTTCCTCCTGCAGGCGCTGGGTCTCCTGAAACTTGTCCAGGACCGTCGCCATTTTCTCCTGGGAGTGGTGGTATGCTCCCATGATGGAGGAGAGGGCCTCGTGTAGAGTGGGTTCCCTTGGCCTGTCCGCCCCCTGTCGCACAGCAGCCCTCCCAGTTCCCCTGTGTTCCTGTGCCTCCGTCCCCTGGACCGTGTGCCCACTACCACTGGCCCCAGGTCCCTGTTCTTGTTGGGGTGGTGGGTTATCCTGGGTTCCCTGTAGTGGTGGACACACCGCTGATTGACGTGTCCTGGGTACGGAGGTATGGGTCTGCTGGGTGGGTGCTGTGCTGGTGTTACCAGAGGGTGGAAGGTCAGTGTTGGGCTGTGCCTGTCCAAGGGGAACTGTCCCGAGGCCCACGATGGTCCGGGCTGGTCATCAGGATCCAGTAGGGCAGAGCTGCTGTCGTCACTGTGGGCCTCTTCTGTGGGTGGGGTGGAGATGTCTGGACCCTCCTGTGTGGTGACGTTCCGTAGTGGTCCTGCAGGGATATAAGAGCATGATTATTGCATGTGTGTGTGTAATGGTGTGCAATGGGTGGGTGTGCGTGTACCCCAGTGCAAGCATTCCTGTGTGTGGGTTTGTGTGATGATGGTTAGGGGGTTGTTATGGATATGTGCAGTGAGCATGCTTTGGTGAGGGGTGACCATGCTTAGTTCTGTCATGCAGGGCTTGGTGTTGGGATGGGTGGTTTGTGTTATTAGTACATTAGTGAGGTGTTGGAGTGATAGGGGAGGGTGTGAGGGTGGGGGTGTGTGATAGCATGCAGGTAGGTTGGGGGATATGATAGTTAAGATTTGACTTACCAGTGTCCATTCCTCCACCGATTCCTCCGAGGCCCTCTGGATGCATGATGGTCTAGACTTGCTCCTCCCATGTTGTTAGTTGTGGGGGAGGAGGTGGGGGTCCGCCGCCAGTCCGCTGTACTGCGATCTTGTGCCTGGAGACCACGGAACGCACCTTCCCCCGTAGGTCGATCCACCTCTTCCTGATGTCCTCCCGATTTCTTGGATGCTGTCCCACAGCGTTGACCCTGTCGACGATTCTTCGCCATAGCTCCATCTTCCTGGCTATGGAGGTGTGCTGCACCTGTGAGCCAAATAGCTGTGGCTCTACCCGTAGGATTTCCTCCACCATGACCCTGAGCTCCTCCTCGGAAAACCTGGGGTGTCTTTGGCGTGACATGGGATGGTGTGGGTGATGTGTGGGGTGGTTTAAGTGTTGATGTGTGTGGTGCTGTGTAGTGGTGTGTGGTGTTTTGTGCATGGAATGTTGTATGGGTGATGGTGTTGTGTGCCTCTGTGTGGTGGGGTTCTCAATTCCTGTGCTCTCTGTCTCTCGGCTTCCTCAAAATTTCTGGTCGTAGGGGTTTGTGGGTGTGTGTTTTATATTGAATTGGGTGTGTGGGAGTGTTGTTTGTATGTGTATCAGGTGTGTGTATTTGGAATTGTCCAATGTGGCGGTGTTTTGGAGATGTGTGTGTATTTTGAGCGCAGCGGTGTGTACCACCAATGGAATACCGCGGTTGGAAGACCGCCATGTGGATTCGTGGGTCGTAATAGCATGGGCGTGTTTCTGTTGGCGTGACGGTGGAGGAATTGTTTTCGCCAGTTTATCACTGACCTTTGGTGTGGCGGACTTGTGCGGATTGCGAGATGTGGGTCATAATAGCTGTGGCGGAATTCCGCGGCAGCGGCGGTGTATTGGCGGTCTTCTGCACAGCGGTAAGCGTCTTTTACCGCCAATGTTGTAATGACCCCCTTAGTCTCAAAATCAAATGATAAGCATACAGAAACAATACTGGCTGACCAAAGCGGCAAAAGAATCACAAACTAATCAAAGCTTCAGCTACTACACATTCTAAGGTTACAGTACAAATTAACAACATGAATAACTGTGCTAACGATATAACATATATTAAGATTCAGCAAGAAAAGACATGAACTGTTATTACATGTTGCGAACTTCATCAGTGAGAACCCTAACTAACCCCATATTAGAATAACATATTTGGACTTCATGCAAAACAATTTAGTCACAAGAATTTGGAAAAACATCTAACTATGGCTCTATCAAAATAACGGTTGGTACCTAGAAACAAAAGCAGATAGACATAATAATGAATAACATTGTCTTTTTATACCTGTTCTCAATATGGTTTAGCAAGCTGTGACAGTCTTTGTCAACAGGACATCAGTTCAGTCAGCAAGACATCAGGATTCAGCCTCAAAGTTCAGAAAAAGCGAAGTCTCCCTAGCAGTAAAGTTAAGCACGTCTCTTCTCGGGACGGTCAAGAAAATAATGGCGGAATGGCTCTCTCCTCTCTGTGCAGTCTGGCTGAGTTAGGTTTCCTAAAACTGCTTCCCACATCCTAATTGATCAGGGGATCGCATGTTCACACTTAGTCCAATGAAACTAAAACCTCAAATCTACAATCCTATTAATACATGGTTCACATATCGATGATTGGCTCCTCTTCTCCCGCTCTCGTCATTCGGCTCGTCAGGTATCAATATTGTTGCAGCTTATGCTCCAGTCAGTACATCTATTGTCTTCTCCTGGGAAGCTCAGTCTTACACATACTACAATATACATTGTTTCACTAGCAAGTACAGCGTCTTCTAGCAAGCAGTTTCTCATAAGAAAAACTTTCAGCTACAAGCACATGGTCTGTACAGTGGAAAATCACAATTTTAATTCTTTAAGCAAACATTTTATCTTGGTTGATTAAGAAATGCAGCTTGACATGAAGCCGTGCAACTAGGCCAAGACCTCGCTCAGTTAAGGCCCACAGTTAATGAAGCCAATAGATAGTGCATAACCTTTAACATGACAAATTACTACATTAATCAAACATAGGCTCAACATTTCATATTAATAAGCCATTAATAAGGGCACTTTGTGAACGTTAGTGGCCACACTGGTGGTGGTTCGAATGCATGCATTATTTTTCTCTACTTTCTCTACTTTTATACATTTTCTACGCATATCCAACACTCAAAATACATGAATATTCATGAATAAATTTCAGCATTAACAATCCCTCCTCTGATGACTATATATGTCATCACACTAATGTTATCGCCACGCCGGCGATGGCTGTAGTACCGTTGCCAGGCCCGCAGTAATGTCCACCAAATAATGATCATGTCGGTGATCCCTCCCATATACAGCCAATGTACCACCCTAACCGCCAGTGCAGTAGACCACTGAACACAGCGGTAGCTACCTACAGGCAGGCAGAAGACAAGGATCCGCCCACCATATTATGACATAGCACACCGCCAGGATTTTGGGGACGGTAGCAACAACACCAAAAGCCTGGCAGAAACACATCATTTAAAAGGAGACACACACCTCTAGGGACACAGAGGAGTCCGAGGCCACCATAGAACCAGAACTGCAAGTCTTCCCGATTCTGTACCATGCCTTGGCCGTCCTGGAGCACCAATGCAGACAAAGATGACGACGGTGAATATAGCCGCCTAGCACACAAAGGAGGAAGAGAGGGAGGGGAGAGTGACACACACACGCACAACACACACCATACACACACAGCACACAGCCAGAACCAGCTGCAGAGTAAATCAACTGTAACAGTACCCAGGAGCCAAGAAAGCCAGGGCACATACCTCTGTTACAACCACTGTAATCATGTTGGATGAAAGTTCGGAATCCAAAAAAATACACAACTGCATATGTACATGCAGGCCCAAAGGCCAGTTCAAAGTCTCAAATGCCCACAGGGCAAATTCCCAGCCCCAATTTGATTCCTGACAACATCGGGACTCCACTGTTCAGGGGCATCATGTTGGAAATGGGCAGGCTCCTCAGGGGGCAGGAGGATGGGCTGGTTGGGGGATGGTTCTCATTGGGAGGGGGCTCCTTGCCCACTGGTTACTGAGAGGGCTCCTTGCCCACTGGCTCTGGAGGGGGCTCCTTGCCCACTGGCTGTGGAGGGGGCTCCTTGCCCACTGGTTTTGGAGGGGGCCCTGTGCCCACTGGTTGCTGAGGGGGCTCCTAGCCCACTGGTTCTGGAGAGGGGTCCCTACCCTCTGGTGATGAAGGGTGCTTCTTGCCCTTTGGTGAAGGGGAGGACCCTTTCCCACTGCTTCTGAAGAGGGGCCCTTGCCCACTGGTGATGGAGAGGGCTCTTTGCCCGCTGCTTCTGGAGGGGGCTCCTTGCCCACCGGTGATGGAGGGGGGTTCCTGCCCTCTGGTGATAGAGGGTGCCCCTTGCCCACTGGTTCTGGAGGGCGGTCCCAGCCCTCTGGTGATGGAGGGGGCTCCTTGCCCACTGCTTCAGGAGGGGGCTCCTTGTCCACTGGTACTGGAGGGGGCTCCTTGCCCATTGGTTCTGGAGGGGGGTCCATGACCTCATTTTTTTTTAGGAGCATCCTTGGGCTTAGTTCAGTGAGGGGCCTCCTTGGCCTTGGTCTTCTGAGGGGCCTCCTTGGGCTCAGTTCTGTGAGGGGCCTCCATGGGCTTAGTTCTGTGAGGGGCCTCCTTGGTCTTGGTCTTGTGAGGGGCCTCTTTGCGTTCAGTTCTGTGAGGGGCCTCATTGGCCTTGGTCTTGGGAGGGGTCACCTTGGCCTTGGTCTTGGGAGGGGTCTCCTTGGCCTTTGTCTTAGGAGGGGTCTCTTTGGCCCTAGGTTTTGGAGATGGCTCCATGTTCTTTTGTCTGTTTGGGAGGGGGCGGCACTTTCTCTCTCCATTTTGGGGGGGAGGAGTGTCCTTGGGGCGGGGGCCAGCGTCGCACTCATGTGCCCCTTAGTGGAAGCTGGAGACTTTGGGGGTGGTACAGTGTCAGACTGGGTGCTTGAAGTACTGGGCTGGGTGGGGTTGGACCTTCCTCTTACGGGCATGATGGGGGAGGGGGATGGAAGAGGTCAAGACAGGCAAGGAAAAGCTTCTTAGGGCCAATGAGCCAGGATGTGGGTGGAGGGATGGGAGTGGAGGTAGAGGGATTGGTTGTAGGAGGAGTAGGTGTGCTGGACTTGGTGGAGGTGCATGGACAGCGTGAGGTGGATGGCTATTGGGGGTTTGAGTGTGAGCATTTGTGTGTCTTTGGAGGGGGCAGACAGGGTGGGGAGGACAATCAGGATGTGTGGATGGAGGTTGTGGTGGTGTCTGCAAGTGAGGTGGGTGTGCTGCATGATGTAGTGATGGTGGTGACTGTGCATGTGGTGTGTGGAGTGCATGTTTATGGGTCTGCTGTTGTGACTGTGGGCAAGGCTGTGCAGATGGCAGGTTCAGGGACTGTTGATGCAGTGCATGCAGGTGTGAGAGCGGATGTGACTGTGAGGGAGGGAGACGAGGGGAGACACTGGAGGCAGTGGATGATGTTGTGTGTGCATCTGTGTGTTGGCTGTGTGAGTGCTTGTGTACTGAAGTGTGCTGCCTGTGTTTGTCTGTGTAAGTCTTGTCTGATGTTTTGTGTGCATGCTTGTCTGAATGTGTGCGTGTGATGGGTTGGGGGTGAGGAGACTGGCACTGGGAAGTGGTAGTTGGAGGGGGGATGGAAGGAACAGGTACACTGGCTGCCGTCACTAAAGAGGCCGGAGCCTGAAACGATCTCTGTAGGGTTGCCAAGCCACCGTGAATGCCCTCCAGGAAGGCATTGCATTGCTGCACCTGGGATGCCAGCCCCTGGAAGGCATTCACTATGGTTGACTGCCCTACAGAGATGGATCTCAGGAGGTCAATAGCTTCCTCACTGAAGGCAGCAGGGCTGACTGCGGCAGGGCCCGAGGTGCCCGGGGCAAAGGAGATGCCCTCCTTCCTGGGTGAGCGGGCACGGGCAACTCGGTGGGGGGCTACTGGGAGGGCAGTGCTGGTATGGGGGTGGCAGTAGAACCTGAAGTTAGGGTGGTCCCAGAGGGGTCCACCACCACCAGGGAGCTCTAATCGGAGGAGGAATTAGAGTCAGTGGTATCAGCTCCTGTCCCCACCATGGTGCTCCCCTCCCCCTCCGTCCCACTGATCCTCTTGGCATCAGTGGATTCTGCCTCCTGGGTCTCAGGGGCTGCAGTTCCCTCACTTACCGGTGCCCCTGCTCCCTCGCCAGTTGATGCTAATGCACACATGGACAAAAGGAGAGGGGGGGAGAAAGAAAAGGAGAACAGGGTCAATCACAGCACCAACTGCACAGATAGCAAACACATTACTGTCACACAAGGAGACTGAGAATGGGCAGTATGTACCACACTGGCATTCAATTGGCTAAGTACCACAGCAGGTAGGAGCCAAACCCTGCCAGCTACACACCAACTGGGACCAACTAAGCCATTTCTGTCATGGAAAGCCAGCTACCTAGCTATCATAAGTATGCATCACACCCAAAATACCTAAGCTGGACCACGCAGCAATGTCTAAACTGGCATATTTGCCTATCCACTGACTAGTACCCTGCACCCAAATCCCATGCCAGGCAACAGAGATGGTTGTCAAACGCACTGTACTCACCCCTGGTGGCTGCTGTGATGCCCTCAAGTGCCCATCCAGCTCTGGGTAGGCCACTGCCAGTATGTGAGCCATCAGGGGGGTCATGTTGTGACGTGCACCCCTCCCTCGTTGCGAGGTCATCCCCGGCTGGGCCTCCGCATCTCCCTGGCCATGGCACGACACAACCCCTTCTTCTGATGGGTGCTGACCTGCAGAGGAAACTCAAACAGTGGGACACCATGAACCAGACAATCCAGCCTGTCACACATATGGCCTACAAACTGCATTTGCCCCTCATCAGGCACACACATGACCTGTACCCCTGCAGTATCACTGCCACCAGCCATACCCCCAAATGACACACTGCCAGCACACATCTCCACGCAGCCATGTTGCATGCAATGTACCCATGGTATACTCACTTGTTGTCCTCGATGCCCATACAACTGCCCATACAGGGGTAAGACCCCAACCACAAACCTCTCCAACTCCGCTGGCGTGAAGGCTGGAGCCCTTTCCCCTGTTGCACGTGCCATGGCCGGTTCCAGACACAGGTCACAGCAGCACACACAGTGGAGGTGTCATCCTGTGGAAAGTCAGGAATCAAGTGAAGAGGTAGTAATAAAATGGTGGTCACGTCCACGTTGATCATCATTGGTTCCCATGCTCCATAGAGGCCCATGTTAGCCAATGATGAATTGCAGAGCAGTGCAGACTGCCTCCTGCCATGACGCGAACGCCGGTGGAGTGAGGTCACTTCCACCTGTCCCTGCATACAGGACAGGCGGTTTCCATTTTCTAATGCTAGTACACATGTACAGATTAATAAGTGCGTCATTGTAGTTGAATGTATTCACCTAGACAATTCCAGTGTCCAACATACAAGTGTGCTCTGTGTAAACTGCTGTAGTGTGTTCATGGTTCCTGTTGTCACACCCTTCTTACTTTTGGGTCCCTTAGGTACCAATCACTGCAAAGGAATAGGAGGAGGAGGGAATCACCTGTCTACAGACCCCTTGTGGACTTGGCTACACTGGAGGACAGGCACATCATACTCACCTATCATCTGGACAGGGCCACAATCACAATCACATAGCTGTGTGCACAATTGGAGCCTGATCTGCTACCTGCTATCCGTTGCACAACAGTAATACCCCCTCTTGTGCACATACTATCAGTGCTCCATTTCCTGTCAGCTGTCTCTTTCCAGGTGACAGTGGGCTTGGCTGAAGGAATGTCACAGCCAACGTTCTCTATTGTGCTTGCAAGGGTTTGGAAGCCTTGCTCAAACACATGTGCAGCTACATTGCATTCCCCCAGGTAGACGATTTACCCACTGTGAAGGCAGGATTCTCTGCTATGGGACATATACCACACGCTATTGGTGCCATTGACGGGGCTCATATTGCCTTAGTCCCCCCTAGGGCAAAGAACAAGTGCACAGGAATGGGAAGAGTTTCCACTCACTCAATGTCCAGATGGTGTGCCTTTCTGACCAGTACATCTCCCACTTCCAAGGATCCTGGGTCAGTGCATGATGCCTTTGTCCTGAGGAATAGCAGTGTCCCACAGCTGATGGCACAACTAAAGAGGCAGAGAACATGCCTTATAGGTGGGCCTGAGTCCCCACCCAATGTATGTCAGTCTATGCCTTCAGGAGTCATATCCCATGCCATTGTGGGGGCTAATGTGTGTCCCTCACTTCTTGCACGTGATTCAGGCTACCCAAGCCTGTCCTGGCTGTTAACCCCTGTTAGGAATCCGAGAACAGGGGCTGAGAATAGATACAATGAAGGCCAGGTTCAGGTCCCTCCATCTGACAGGTGGATCCCTAAGCTACTCTCCTGGAAGGTCTGCAGGATTGTTGTTGTGTGCTGCATGTTGCACAATTTGGCCCTCACACGGCATGTGCCCAATCTGCAGGAGGAGGGGGGTGACAATGCAGTTCTGGCAGCAGTGGACACCGAGGACAGTGATGAGGAGGAAGAGGAGGAGCATGTGGACAACAGGGCACATATGATGCAGCAGTACTTCAAATGACACTCAGGTAAAACTGTTGAACTAAACATTTTGCCATTTCAATGCTGTGCTGTGTGGCTGTAGAATTATGCTAGTCATTACCTTTGCATCCCACCTGACTGTCACCTATGCCTTCCCTTGTTGCAGATGTTGCTATGGTAACAACAGTGTAATGCTGTGATGTGTACAAACTGCTGAGACACATTTGTAGGTATGGATCAACATATTAGTGGACATTTACACAGGATCCTGCAGTTCATTACAGTTCAATACATTGTGCATTACCTTCAGATAAAGCACTATTATGCATGTTGTGTCTAAGGGAGTTTATTATTGGTATACAATGTAAAGTGCAATAGGGTGGGTGATGGTTGATAATAGTCCAGTGTAGTGGGCCAGTCTGTTTGTAGCACAGGTCCAGTGTCCAAGGGCCATGGGAAGGGGAGCAATGGCAGTTCAAAGTGGACAAGGTGACACAGTGGAACACAAGGGGGACATTCAGGAGGGGTTCATTTCCTGGTGGTGGTGGTCTTGGTCTTGGCAACTGTTTCTGGTGTCTGTCTGGGTCGCAGGGACTGTTTGTGGGGTGGTTCACCTTCTGCAGGGGGAGGGGTGCTGGTGGTCTGTGGGTCCTGTGGCAGAGGCTCCTGCCCACTAGCTTCAGCAGATGTGGAGGGCTGGTCAGTACACTGGCTAGTGGAAGGGGCCCACTGGTGTGCTGTGTAGTCCCTCATGAGTGGCTGCTGTGGTGTTGGATTCTGAGGGAGGAAGCTCTGTAGTGGACTGGGTGTGGGCTGGGGTAGCCGACTGACCAGTGGTCCCTGATGGGCCAGGGAGTACCTCTGGATCCAGAGCTCCAGAGTTGATGTCATCACTGAGGGCATCCTCTGGTGGGGGACTGGGTAGCTGTGGCACCTCCTCGCCGCTGAGATTGTCTGGGACACCTGTGGGGGTGTAAGTGGTGTATTATGCTACATGTCTGTGACATATTCTGCATCACTAGCTTACCCTATATTTTTGCCGTTGCCCTGGCACCTTTGTTTGTGTCTGGTGATGGATTG
Source organism: Pleurodeles waltl (assembly GCF_031143425.1). Lineage (NCBI taxonomy): Eukaryota > Metazoa > Chordata > Amphibia > Caudata > Salamandridae > Pleurodeles > Pleurodeles waltl. Next base: position 884,855,409 of record NC_090436.1, on the reverse strand, counting down.
TGGAATTGTTAGTTCTCCATGCTGTACATGCATTGGTAGTGGGTGAACATGCAGGGCTGCAAGGGATGTGCATGCAGTGAGTATGGCATGCAGGACTTGGCATTTAGGATTGTTAATTGCGGTGGTGCACTGTGTGAGATGGCGTTGGATGATGGGTGTCAGGGTGAGGGGTCGTGGTGGCATGCAGGTATGGGGGGTGATAGGCAGTAAATGTTGACTCACCAGTGTCCAGTCCTCCGGCTACTCCAGTGAGTCCCTCAGGATGCAGGATTGCCAAGACTTGTTCCTCCCATGCTGTCAGCTGTGGGGGAGGAGGAGGGGGTCCACCGACAGTCCTCCAGATGGCGAGCTGGTGCCTTGCTGCAATGAAACACACCTTCCCCCGTAGGTCATTCCACCTCTTCCTTATGTCATCCCTTTTGCGTGTATGTAGTCCTACGGCATTCACCCTGTCCACGATCCTCTGTCATAGCTCCATCTTCCTGGCAATGGATATCTGCTGGACCTGTGATCAAAACAGCTGTGGCTCTATCCTGACTATTTCCTCAACCATGACCCGCAACTCCTCATCGGTGAAACAGGGGTGCCTTTCTGGGGACATGGGTGTTGTGTGTAGGTTATGCAGAGGGTGATGTATGATGTGGTGGGGTGTGTGGTATGTGGTGCATGTGGGATAAATAGGTAGTTGTGATATGTGTGTGCAGTTCTCTTTTGGATTGTCGTCAGAAAGTGTAGCTGTCTTGTCGTGTTGGCAAAAGATTGTGGGTGACATGGGTGTGTGGGTGGGTGTATTTGTGTCAGGTGTGGGTTTTTTGTTCTGGACAATATTGTCTTGTTTTGTATTTGTGTGGCCTTATCTGCCTTGGCGGTGTGCACCGCCAATGGTTTACTTCCATTGATTGTCCGCTGTGGTGATTCGTGGGTCATTATTTGACAGGCGTTGTTTTGGTGGCGTAACGGTATGGGTGATAGTTCTGACAGTTCATGACATTCGGTGGGTCTGGCGGATTTGTGTTTGTGGCTGTTTTCTGTCGGTTTTGTGTGTATGTGTCATAATCTGGCAGAGAGATGTTCGTCTCCGCTGTGGTATGTTGGCAGCAGTCACCACAGTGGTATTTGGAATTTACCGCCAATGTCAGAATGAGAGCCTAACTCTTCCCACACAAATTTTTTGCATCAGCTAAAATTCTGTCATCTCTATCTTTTCACATCTTTGTTCCCTTTTCGAATTTGCCCTAAACCAATTTTCCCTTTTCATTTCTTCCCTCCTCTGATCAATTGTCATTTTCTTCAATCTAATCACCCTACACATTTTATGTATTCCTCATGCTCCAATTATGCAAATCACAATAATCAATATCCCTTGTATTATTTTAAATACTATCCCTTTCCTAATGTTGCTGAGCCAATTTCCCACTGAGGCTAATCCTTTGCCAACCTTCTCCCAAACACCTGGTTCTTTCAACTCTTTGAAATCAGCACTTTTAAGTAATCAGATTAGAAAGTAAGCTTCTAATTTCTTTACTATTATCAGGAATGAGCGAACAGCAATGCTTTGAATTAAGCATTTTGCAAACTCCGTCATCCTTTGCTAAAAGAATGTCTAATGCAAGGCGGTTCTGAAGTGTCATAGCTCTTTCTGCGGCTAATTCTGTATCTATCAGGGTCATGGCACCTGAAAAATTTGCCAGCATGTTATCCACAATAGTAGACAACTTTCTAATCTTTATAGAATTCAGAACAACTCGTTCTGAAAGAATCATTGCTCCAAATAGATCTACCACTATACCAGAAGGAGACTCTCTCCTTTCTCTAATGTGATGTAACTCAGTCAATTTCAGTAATCTCTTTCAGTCATCCAGTTAAAATATCTTTGGGAAAACTATTCCCAAATAACAAGTGCCATACCATCCTCTTGAAAGATGGTAATAAGGCATTAAGTCCACAGATGTAATATGTACCAGGAATCATTGGATCATGTCCATTCAACGTAAATATCCATTTACTCTGAAACAAAAAAATATGTCTACGTTCACTCATTCCCACAAACAAAGTGTCAGTGCGAGATTTAGGCCTATATACACAAACCTTCCCTACGTGTTGCGCCTCTAACGCTAATTTCCCTTGTGTTTTTATTGCACTATAAGCATGATCATTTCTAAAAGTCCTTTTCTGTAAGCCCTTTTCTAACTTCTCCTTAATGCCTTTCTCCTGTCATCTGTGTGATCTAAAAAGCTCTTTTCCAAAGGTGCAAGCTAGCAGGTCAAGTTGATTCTGTGCACGTAGACTGTGCCAAAGGTTAATGTAGTCTCAAAGAAACCTCTCACTAATACTATGTCATTGTCCTTAGCTACTCTACTCAGAAACCTGATTATGGAGACAAACAAAAACACAACATCATAGTTTGAATAGAAATACTGAATGTACTCCTGGTTATAGAATCTTGTTAGTAACAGACTACAACTCATCCCATAAGTAAGGGGCAAACTATGACAGGTAACTCCTCTTCGACTGATGAAGGAATCTGCGTATAAACATAACAACTCTTCGCATCCATTGTTGCAACATACTCACTCAATAAGCAATAGAAGACATTAAAAGAAAGTTCCCCTTGTGTATTATCTACGTGCAGATACTTCTCATCTAGCCTAAACTTTTCTATCACTGTTAATGCAGTAGTTGTCTCTAAAGCTGAAGTATGGTTGGCTTTACTTTTGTCAAGAACAGTCATACCCACAATCAATATCACACACACAATTGCCACACCAATACTCATGTATTTACAGCACTTGTTCTTCCTATCCTGCCGGCTAATGTTACGCATGATCTCTAAAGAATCAGAAAGTAGAAGAGAGAAATTTAGAAACTATGCAACAAGATCAAAAACAAAAATCTTCTTTCAGCAGTTATTTACAGCTTTAAATCTCACTGCCAGGATCCTTTTTCTCATCATCTGTAAGCTTGTCAAAATCGGTTTAGCAGCTTGTCAAATCAGGTGATCTTGTCAAATTAGGTTTTCAAAAGTCTTTTCCAGTTATTTTCAACAGTATCTTTTCTCTTTGTACTTTTCTCAATTTGTCTCAACAGTTCACTCCATTAGCTTCTTCAAGTGCCAAAATATTGGCCTAGAAGGTCTCAATCAAAACAAAAATACAAAAACTCTCTTTGCCCTTCACTTGTTGTTTCATATGCTCATTCAGGACCTGCGTACCTTCAACTTGCTATTCCCTTTCTTTTCAACTTTCGATCTCTATTCAATTATCCTTCACTTAAGGCTTCCCTTCTTGTTGTTTCTGCTTCTTCCTCGATTGTAGTCACAACAACTGCTTCCTTTTTCTTTGCTTGTGACTCCGGCCACTTATCTCTTTCAGTGGACCCTTAGTCAATACTCTTTTCAGTGTTGAACGAGAAACTTCTTCATGCTCTGCAGGACTTTCTCTTGACGGACCTGCAACTGGTTCAGGAGGAGTCAGATCACATTGCCTTTGATCCGCCTTAACTCCTTCCCCTTCGGGGTCTGGTGTTTGCTCTGTTTTCCTCTCAAATCCATCTACTTCTGGGAGAGCCCTCCTCTGACTAGACTCTCCCGCTGCCTCATGTGTTTCCGGACCACCACCCAGTCACCCGCTCTCAGGCTTCCACCTGCTGAGAGAAAGAGCAGACCACATCAGCCAGAGCTTTGCAGAAGCCCAACACCATATCATCTGTTATGTTCACAAGGGCATTTGCAGGAAACGCTGGCAACCTCATTCTTCTGCCCATGATGATTTTGTGCAGTGACAATCCTGTCTTGCTGTCAGGTGTGTTTCTCATTGTCATCAAAACTAATGGCAGAAATGTCAAGGTTGCTAGGTTTTCCGAGGTGCTGGCTGAGCTAGATGCCAAAATCCACAGCTAGGCACTTTTTAAAAAACAGGTCAGTTTTCTTTGGGAAAATGTGATGTGTCCATGTTGTGTTTTGGGGCATTTCCTTTTGCGGGCACTAGGCCTACCCACACAAGTGAGGTACCATTTTTATTGGGAGGCTTGGGGGAATGCTGGGCAGAAGGAAATTTGTGTCTCCTCACAGATTCCAGAACTTTCTATGACCAAAGTGTGAGGAAAAAGTGTTTTTTTGCGAACTTTTTAGGTTTGCAAAGTATTCTGAGTAACAGAACCTGGTGAGTGCGCAACAAGTTACCCCATCCTGGGTTCCCCTACGTGTCTAGTCCTTCTTCCTAAAGTGCCCAGCTGACCAGTTGCATCTGGGCCTGGACTGGGCCCTGCTGGTGGCTGCTATTGAAATTAATCCTTACCTCTGAGTGCAGTAAATGATGTCCTTGGACCCTTAGAAGAGGAACTGCTCCAGAGCATCTGAAAAGTTGGGACTTTTTAAGATCTCTGGGACCTCTAGGCAAAACTGTCAGAGTTAGAGAGAACTTCATCAAATACAGCTTGACCTGTTTGAGAATTGTGAGCCCCATAAAAAAGCTAAATTCAAAGGTAAAAATCTTGAATGGACAAAGGTGTTAAACTTATCTGACTGACAAGAGAACTTTGATGGGCATGAAATTTGAATTTGTTCCTGCTCAAAGTTTTTCCTCCCTAAATCAGTGACTTTACAGGGAGCTAGTTCAACACCTATCTTAATCTGAGGCAACTTTTTTAGATACAGCCTGCAGTCTTACCCTGCAGGAGGATTTCAATTTCCATTTCAGAGACTTCCAAGTTGCAGGGACAACCCATTTTAGGTATCTGACCTTCAATGCATCATGGTTGTCCTGAAATCACGCCTAGGTCCTGGTCAACCACAAACAGTGAATTTTCATTGGCACTTTACTTTTTCTGGTGTGTAGGGAAGTGCCCTTTCTGTATGGTCAGCCCTACACTTTTTGGCACAGTGCGCTTGGATATGACTCTGAATGTGCACTGGAGCATGCCGCAGTGCCAGTGCTCTCTTCCTAAATTTGACAGGTTTTTCTAGAGCAATATGACAGAGACTGACAATTTCTCAGAATAAGCCTACAGAGCTGGCACTTTAGTGCTTTACACAGCAATGTACATCAGTCAACGCTGTTATTGAATCAATAAACTTTTCATATTTGCCGTCAGTGGCATGAGGGAGACCATTATTCAACCAAGATTAACCTATTCCAGCCATGAAGTGGTGAAGGGCTGATAATGAGGTTGAACACGTTTTCTTTCATGCAATATTTTGCTAATGGGTGGTAATACACATTAAAAAAGAACAGCCAAAAGATTGGTGATCATGGTACACTTTGAAATTAATGGTGACATTTGGGGCCCAGTTGCTATTGTAAATTTGCATGGTGTGAAAATGGCGGTAGTTCCTTTAAAAAGGATGGTTTGTCCACTTGCACTCTGTGACCCCAAGTAAGGCTGCAGCGAATTGAGTCATTCAATTACTATCCCGTATGCTGACAGATTCACAATATAAATAAAAAGAAATGTCACTTGTTGGAGCTGTGCTGCTTGTTTCTTTGGGCCTCGGTCTCGGATGAGAGGAGAGACGGAGATTTGGAAGTATGGAGATTTGACTACATGTGTAAATTGGTAACCCCAGTTGTTAAGGACTTTAACCCCCCTAAAAGTCCCTAAAATGTGGTACCAGTGCTACCCATGGCATGAGTGTTAAAAGGGTCATCAGGGCCTGGAGCACCGGTTGCGCCACCCTGAGTGATCCAAACAGATGTCAGCAGGCCTGCCATTCCAGACTGCAGGAGCAGTGTAAACTGCTTGAACCTGACCTTGCCCACACCATGTGTGGCAAGGTCAATGCACTGCTTTTAATATATGTCAGTCACCCCTATGTTAGGCCTCCTGAGCCCAGGAGGCAGGGTGCATTACATTAGAAGTGTAGACATGTAAGTGCAGACACATATGTCCCTTTAGAAGCCTTTTCAATTAAAGACTACTACAAGTAGTCAGCGGTCCATAGGATAACATAGGTTGACACTTGGGCACCTCCGAGAATGTCAGTTCCATCACGGTCCCGCTAAAGTATGTTATGTTTGGTAAAAAAACAACTTTTCTCATTAAACCTGACTCAAATCCAAAGTCAGATTTAACGTGACATGCACCCAGGTTGCTACCTTAGAAGTTGCCCACCTAGTTGCTCCAGCATTTCCTGTGCCTTGACTGACAGCCTGCAGCTACTGCCACCAAAACATCATTCTGACCCCCTGCAAGGAAGTGTGAACTGTACCAGGAGTCAGAAACAAAGGCCTGCCTGGGCAGGTGTCTCCTCCCTTCTTGGCAGGATGGCTAGTGAAGTAGCACATCAAAGTGGTGCGTTTCAAAGGGCACGCCACTTCTGATATGCTAATAAGATGTCCCCCAAAGGAGGACAAAGTCATCCTCCTGCACCCAGGCACATTTTCACCCAGGCAGGTGGGAAATTTAGGTAGTCAGGAGGTGTACACCCCCAGAAGGCTAGATACAGCAGTAGGGTGGGCTCCGTGGTCTGTACAGCCAAGGATAAGTTTTGCCATCTTCAAAAGTGACAAAACAGAGGGCTCTGGGTAGGAAAGGTGGATGTGGTCACCTCAAGAGCAGATTAGCCACAGGGAGTAGTAGCCCATTGGCCACTTGTTCCCACACTAATAATGCCCCTAAATCTAGGATTTTAGGGGCATCCCTGGCACCAGAACCTCAGATCTGCTCTGAACTACTACCAACAACAAAGAGAACTGTGTCTGAATCTGCAGGACTTAACAAAAAAAGGGCACACAACTCTGTACCTGTGGCAGTCACCCTGCACAGCTACAACTCATCCTGGACCAGTGACTGTTCCAACAGAAAGTAGAACACCTCTGCAACTGAACTCCCTTGGGGTAGAGGTATTAGTCCCCTGCATCCCTCAGGTATAAACCGTACTCCCAGGACCAATAACTTACTGGCCATTGGGCCCGCCAAGGTAATCACCCAAGCGTAAGTGGTTTAGTAGCTTATGAGAAACATAATCCTGACCTCTAGCAAGTTACAGTCGACTAGTACTTCCCCCGAACTAGAGAACTTTTAAGCATCTAAGAGCTATGTTTGCCACTGCTAAGGTTCGTTGGTGGCCAGTCCAGCTACCGACCCCTTTGTTCGATGCTGCACCATGAAGGAAACCCACGGCAACTTCAACCATCCACTCCAGTGGCTCCATTGTTGAGCTTTTGCATCTGCTTCCTCCCCAGCACCATCTCAGTGGTAAAACCAGCAGCTCATGGTCAGCATCAAGGATAGCCATGCACACGTCTGCACCTGAGACGCCCGAGCTAAATAGAGTTGTTCTGCCTGGTGAATCCTGGTCCACAGGCCCACACTTGCTTAACCTCCAGTGGGCTCCCACAAACTTGAGCTGCAAGTGACAGAGTGTCACAAGGGTTATTTTTCAGCACCTGTGGCACCTGTGTTCAGCTCCAAGGACAGCCAGGACACCTCTGTTCCCAGGCCCCATGAGCTGGGTAAAATTGGTCTGACTGTCAAAGCTTGGTCTTAGGACCCACATCACCTTAACACCCATTGGGTTCCTCTGAACTCACCATGCAAGTGACCGAGTTTCACTAGTGATTTTCTCCATTGGCAGCAAAGGTAAACTTTGACAGCTTGTAAAGTACTGATTTATTCTTCGCTCTAAAATCCATAACTCTGATTATTTTTTTGAATGTCTAAATTAATATACAAATCTGCTCCAGTTTTATAAATTGGTGCTGGATTTCTTTCAAGTCATGTCATATACTTATCATCCATGTTGGTACTCTGAAATGCTTAAAACATGTTCCTCTCGTAAAAGCCTAACTGCTCTTTACCATACTGCCAAGACTGAGCAAGGGATTTGTTGATGTGAATCCAAAGGTCCCAGTTTGAGGTATTGTGAGAGTATTGCATAGTGAGACTTACCCTGCCTCACTACATAATACTCCACTTTCTTACATGGTGCTTATTCCCTAAAAATTTAAAAATCCAAATCTCTGGTTGCCCTTATTGAATTTTAGTCATGTTTGTGAATTTTACTTATAATTTTTTCTCTATTTTTAGAAATAGGTTATGGGGTGTTAATTGCATGGTGGTTTCACTTTTCTTAATTGTGTTGGTTATGCTAAATACTTTGCACGCTGTTCTGACTTCTCTGTGCCATAGCTACAAGGGTTTAAGCCCAGGCTTGATTATTGAAACTGTGTGTTCGACCTGACCAGATTTTGGACTTATTACTTTGGTATGACTCGCATCCTCCCAAGCTAGTAACTTATTTTCTTACACCACCCTTTTCCCTGGAAAGACCCCAAAGGAGCACCCCTTAAAGACTTTGGCATGTAAATAGGCATGACTTCTGCCCCACATGGTGAATGTATAAGGAACACAAAACTCCATGTTCTCTTAGCTAACTTCCACAATGCAAAACTCGACCTGGGAGATGTATGTCACAACTCGCAGCCGTCTCTAAGCAAAGAGGTCCTTCATGGACAATCCCCACCTAATGTAAGGCCTGTAAGTACTCCAGAATTTATTGGGAGAACCAGTGGTGTATCAAAGGCCTCCACAGCCCTGTGGTGTGGGGGGGCCCTCAGTTCCAGGGGGCCCCCTCAGCAGAGCACCTGGCCCGAGCGAGTCTGGAGGGGGGCCCCCTCTATGTTTTTTGCAGGGGGCTCCCTCCAGTTTCGTTACACCACTGGGGAGAACGACATTAGGTTGGAGATATGTTGACACATGGACACTTCATCAAAGATCAGATTGTTACTCTACAACTTTGAGTATCAAAGTTTTAAAAACACAACAAGTGTTAGATGTGGCATTCTTAGACTTCTCATCTGCGTTTGGTCACAGAGACAGGAACAAATTGTGAGAGAAAAGTTGAGGAGCAAAAGTGTGAAGAAGCTAAACAAATATACAACTGTGAGGGTGAGCTATGGAATAATTGAGAAGCTGAACCTAAAAACATGGATAAATCAATGTTGATGCTAGCCTGCTTCTGCACTACATGGATTGAAAAATTAGACAATTTCAGCCCACATTTCCTTTTATGCACATGATTCAATGGTTCTAACGCACATATTCAATGCCTTGCAGCAACAGATTAATCAAATATAGATACACTGTAAGGAGAACAAGATCAATTAAAACAAACTTTAAATTATAGTGTGTTGTTTTTAAACAAAGACGTTGAGACCTAAGGAATGATATGTTGAAGGGGATAATACAAAGAGTACAGATCTCGACCTCCATTTTTATAGCTTTTGCCTCTTCAAACTCCTGAAAAGCACATATAGGGCCTGATTACGATTCCGGCGGGCGGCGGAGGCCGCCCGGCAGAATTCCGCCCTCCATAATACCGCTCCGCGGTCAGAAGACCACGGAGGGTATTATGAGTTTTTCCCTGGGCTGGCGGGCGGTCTCCAAAAGACCGCCCACCAGCCCAGGGAAAAACTCCCTTCCCACGAGGATGCCGGCTCGTAATAGAGCCGGCGGAGTGGGAAGGTGCGACGGGTGCTGTTGCACCCGTCGCGTATTTCACTGTCTGCAAGGCAGACAGTGAAATACATTTTGGGGCCCTCATACGGGGGCCCCTGCAGTGCCCATGCCATTGGCATGGGCACTGCAGGGGCCCCCAGGGGCCCCGCGACTCCCCCTCCCGCCATCCGGTTCCCGGCAGGAGAACCGCCAGGAACTGGATGGCGGGAGGGGGAGTCGGAATCCCCAAGCCGGCGCAGCAAGCTGCGCCGGCTTGGAGGATTCCTTGGGGGCAGCGGGAAACCGGCGGGAGACCGCCGGTTTCCCTTCTCTGACCGCGGCTAAGCCGCCGCGGTCAGAATGCCCCGCGGGGCACCGCCGGCCTGTCGGCGGTGCCACCGCGTCCCACAGCCCTGGCGGAAGTAATCCGCCAGGGTCGTAATGACCACCATAGTGAGGAATTTAAGGAAGAATGAATAAATTGTCAAGGGTGTTCTACAATCTTCTCACTACTTTGGAGCAGGAATTCTGCCCTAAAACCTTTCTATAAGCCAAGCAAATGTGGATTTGATTACCACCTACTTTGGAGCATTTTAAAGATAACTATGGCAAACAATGGAAATGTTTTTTTCAGTTACCACAAAGACCGTGAACTGTTCTTCTCCAAGTTTAACGTATCTACAGGCAAGTGGCCCAAAAAACAAATGTGATATTCTGCCAAAAGAAAGAAGAATCCTCACCTAATTACTCTAACCTGGGAAGAGGTTATCTCTCCACACACTAAACCCATAAAACAACCCATAATTTGGAAGTTACAAATGGAATATATGGCACAAAATCATCACCAAGAATGGTGTCAGAGCTATGGTCAAAAGTAATCCCTGTATTCCCTGGATCAAATAAGGCGCAACTTCAACAGCAATCATATCTCTCTACTTTGCAAGGTGCGGAAGAATGTAGACATTTTGCCTTAGCAAGATTCAACCTTGTGGATTCCCATGTGTTAGAAACTGGGTCTCTAGTTGACAGAGGTGTGCACCCTGTCCAGGTAGCAACCACAATTCTAGTCAGGGTAGGTCAGATAAACACCTTAAATTAACCTGTTTTTACCCTCTTGTAGCTTGGCACAGAGCAGTCAGGATTAACTTAAGAAGCATTGTGTAAAGTATTTGTGCAACACAAAGTATAGTAACACAGTGAAAACACCACAAAAGACTCCTAACCCATTCAGAAAAATAAATATCTATATGTTTAAAACAAGACCAGAACAATACAAATCCAATTACATTTGCATAGGTTATCAGGTTTCAAGCGTAGCATTGAAAATCACAGTGTTCAAAGAGATGTGAATGCTCCCTTTATGGGAGTTACGGTAACATCTCTTCTTTGGCATACTGGATAAGCACTTGCAATTATGGTTCTGATGTGGTTTCCCAACTGAAAGGATTTACAGCGGACCACAGATTCCACAGGTCAAATTAGGTTATGGACTCTCAGGATCAGGAAGTCAAGGCAGGGCAAGCACCAGATCTGAAGTGTGGGACTTCACTGGGTGTATGCATACAAGGAGGTTGAGCAGTCTGCACCTCTTCCCCACTCACAGTACCCAGTCAGTGTCTGTACAGCTGTGTGAAGATGCACTCAGTCTCAGAGGCTGGGCAGGGCACAACCAGCCTGCCACCATCAGACAAGATTCTGAGCCCATGGGGTGAGAAATCCTGCTCTCTGGGACTCAGAAAAAAGCCCTTCCTGGGTGAAGGTGCTAACATCCCCTCCCACAGGAATGTGCACTGCCCTGCTAGTGAGCTTCAAAGTGCTAACCCACAGGCCTGCTGCTAGCACCAGATGGCCACCCCTGTTGCAAACCTCCACTTTTGGCAGGAGAAATAGTTGGAAAACAGACAAAGGATAGGAGAAGTGGTCAATCCTGTCTTGCACCACCCATATAGTGCTGCATACAAGGTGACCTCTTCATTCCATTTTCCTCTATCTTGTATGGAAGGAAAATAGCCAATCAAGTATAGGGCAGTGACGTCTGCCCACAGGAAGTGGTCAGTTAGTGGGTTTAGTCACCCTAAGGTAGATGACATTGGTCACTAATAGGTACCCCCTAAAATGCCCACTAAATACAGTACTTAGATGGCATCACTAGATCAAGAAATCAGATTCCACAGACAAAAGAAGACCAGCAACAAAGAAGACTCAATGCTCGAGAATTGAAGTTCTGCTGCACCATGAAATGGTGCCAAACTCTGCCTGCTGCACCCAAGACTCAACAATCGTTGCAGAGGGGATGCTTGGACATTGGATGGACTTTACAAACCCCCAGAGGACCTCCACTCTTCACAAATTACCAAAGATCTCCCTCCAGAGTGAAGGCATCACTCCGCACCATCAAGGAACCAAAGACTAGTGAAGGCCAATTCACTGACCAAGGAACCAGATGTCACAGCTAGACCAAACTTCGCCCATCATAATGGGAGGATGCACCCTGCCAGTGTGTCAAGTTTGATGGCACTGTCCCTTCCATAGGCCAGACCATGCAGTAGTCCTAGGTACTGGTCACCTCAAGTCAGATACCAAGAAGGACAGTCCATTCCGGACTTAAAAAGGGCCAGAAGGAAGCCCCAGTTGAAAGACTTCAGAAACCACCCAAACCTCCCACCAGAGTACCCCTGCTGACCTGCAAGCGACCCTCAAAATGACTTACCTCCTTTTTCCAAGGGCACTTTTGTACTCAGCTCCTGGCTCACCAATTTGCTCTGCACCCAACTGCCCTGTGCCCTGCATCGAAGATCCAATGGTGCTCTAAGGGTCCCCCACCCCTTGCGACCTCGACACTCCAAGGGGACCCACCGGTTTTACATTTAAATCCACCTGTGTAGCACTTTTCCTAGTGGTCCCCCGCGATGGCCTGGCATCAGCTCCAATGACTTTCTGCAGCTGCTCCCGCCAGAATCGGAAGCTGTCTGAACTTCTCCAGGAGGTCCATATTGCCCACCGATGACCTCGACATACCTGAAAAAGGAGACACTGGTAAACGCCCTGCCTGATTTTTTATGCATTTTCAAACTATTTTCTCCATTGATTCTTATGGTGTGGAATTACGCACAAAAAAATACTATTTTTAATAAAACTTCAAAAATTCATAACTTAAAAAGTATTTCCCCGATTTTGATGATCTTGGTTTTAAATGTAAATAAAAATCTGATGTACCTTTGTAAATTGGTCTTGAGTTATTCCTTTGAGTGTGTGGTCTCATTTGTTGATACTGTGAGTACAACAAATGCTTTGCACTACTCCAAGATTAGCCTAACTGCTTGACCAAGCTACCACACAAATTTGAGCATTAGGTTGTCTATTGTAGGAAACTGGCCCTTGTTGCACTTACCCCCCCCCACACTTTTTGGCTGATATTGATTCTGACTTGACTGAGAGTGTTCTGGGATCCTGCTATCCAGACCCCAGCACCAGTGATCTTTCCCTAAGGAGATACCATTGTCTCCACAGTTGGCACCACTCTGCTACACAGATAAGTCCTTTGTTAAAGGTACCAGTGGTACCAAGGGACCTGTGACAGGGCGGGTCCCTAAGGGCTGCAGCATGTGTTATGCCACCCTAAGGGACCTCTCATCAAACACACACTGCCATTGAAGATTGTGTGTGTTGGTGTGGAGAAAAAGGCAAAGTCGACATGGTATCCCTCTAAGGGTGCTATGCCCACAAACACTGCCTGTGGCATAGGTAAGTCACACCTCTAGCAGGCCTTACGGCCCTAAGGCAGGGTGCACTATACCACAGGCGAGAGCATAGCAACATGAGCAATATGCTCCTACAGTGTCTAAGTCCATTCTTAGACATTGTAAGTGCAGTGTGCCCATATTAAGTATACTTGAATTCACTTGAAATGTCTTTTGAGGTTGTAGAGTAGGAATAGTCCTTCTCACTGCAAGAGGCAGCAGGCCAACACAGCAGAGCAAGTTGTAAAGTGGCTGTCTCTCCTAGGAACACAGCAATCATCAGGCAGCAGGCAAACACAACAGAGCAGTTAGCAAAGTGGCAGTCCCTCCTGGCAGCACAGCTCCTTTTCTTGGCAGAGTTTCCTCAGGACCCAAAAATGAACTGATTTGATGGAGTTTGGGGTCCATTACTCATACCAAAATGTGTTTGTCAAGTGCAGAAGACTGCAAAAGAGGCCTTTGAAGATGACAAGGTCCCTTCCTTCCCTGGTTCCAGACACTCTATGGGGTGTATGCAGCCCTTTATGTGAGGAGAGGCACAGCCCTCCCTCCTGTCTAGCCTAGGAAGACCCATCAGCCAGGTGATGAGTCATCAGGATGCAAATGTCACACCCAAGCTCCCTTTGTGTGTGACAGTCTAGAAGGAATGCACAAAGCCCAGTTGTCATCTACCCCAGACAGGCAGAGGCACAGAATGCTTAAAATAAGGCAGAGCTCTGATAATCTTTAGGAGCATATGCTTCTCCTTCTCCTATTTTGTATGTGATGGTCTAAGTATTGAGGGAGGACGGATAAGGAGGTTTACCTCTCGCCCCTCTTCGGTGTTTTTTGTTAAAGTAAGAAAATGTCAACTTTCTAAAAGTGGCATTTTCAGCCTTACAATTTAAAATCTGACTTCACCATAAGTTCTGTTTTTAAATTGTGAGCCCAGAGACATCAAACTCCATATTCCTATGTTTTCCCAATTGGATGTTACATTCAAAGGACGCGTTGAGGTAACCCCAATGTTAACCTATGGGAGAGACAAGCCTTGCAGTAGTGAAAAACAAATTTAATAATTTTTTACTACCTGGACAAGTACATGTCGAACATTTGAAATACACTGCACCCTGCCCCGGGGGCTAACCAGAGTCTATCCTAGGGGTGACATATATGTCATAAAAAGGCAGGTGTGGGCTTGGCAAGTGTGTACACTTGCCAGATCGTAATGGCAGTTTAAAACTGCACAAACAGGCTGTGTAGAGGCAGGCCTGAGACAAGTTTGAAGGCTACTGTAGTGGGGGCACAATCAGTGATGAAGGCACTGTAACATTTTATTTATGGGCCCTAGGCTCTTACTTACTTATTAGTAAACCAAATATGTCAATTGTGGATGAGCCAATAGTACCATGTCTTAAAGTACAGAACACCTGTGCTTTAGCACTGATCAGCAGTATTAAAGTGCAAAACTTCCTAAAAGCCAGAAAAAATTAGTCAGAAAAACACATAGTCAGACGGCAAAACATTAGGGGAAACCAGGCCAAGGATGCCAGGTCGACTACCATGCAAAGATTAATCCAGGAATACAAGGATGACTGTTACTGCAATGGAAAATCAATTGAAGACATTGCTCACATTCACTTTGATTTTGAGTACTTTATCTTCTAAGGAATCAGTTACCTGTGATTACATAGAAAGTTGCAGTCTTCCTTAGGGCAGCGTGCAAAATTAGACCTGGGAAATTTGTCTCCAAGGATCTAATTTTAAAGGATTCAGCATGAACAGAGGATCATAAACTGCCATACAATAGGAGTCTGACAAAAGACAATACCAGAAATAGAAAAGAAAATTAAGGCCCTCATTACGGCCCTGGCGGTGGGTGAGAAAGTGGCGGTAATACCGCCAACAGGCTGGCGGTAAGTACCGCCAAATTATGACCATGGCAGTGATAACTCCCATAGACAGCCAATGTACCTCACCAACAGCCACGGCGGAAACAACAGCCACCATTGCGGTAGCCACCAACAGACAGGCGGGAGACAAAGTACTGCCCACCATATCTTGACCCTGCAATCCGACACCTTTTCTGGGGGGGGGGTACCAAAGCCAACAAAAGCCTGGCAGAAACAGAGCTCAGAAGTGAAAGGACTCACCATTGGAGACACAGGGAAGAACCACGCCGCCATGGAACCTGAACTGCAAGTTTTCCTGATGATCTTCTACGTTATGCTCAACCTGGAACACCAACGCCGATGAAGATGATGACGATGAGTACAGCCGCCTAGCACACAAGGGAGGGTGGGAGGAAAACGAGAATGAAATACACACGCACAACACACACCATTCACACACACACCATACACACAACCAGCTGCACACAAAAAACAATTTGTCCCCGAAAAACAGCAGAATAATGCAAGGACAACAGGAATTTACTTAAGTGATTGTATTCAGATCAAATAAAAAATTAATAATTAGATTTGTCAATGGAAAAGATATGTACACATATACACAAAGTGACACTGCCCAGTCCAATGTTCAAAGGGCCCACATGGCCACAGGGCAGTCTTAGGCCCAACTCGAATCCTGAGCACATCCGGACAGTGCACTGCAGGGGCATCAGTTTGCAAATAGGCAGGCATCTCAGGGGAGGGGTGCACCTCAGCCAGATGTGGGAACAAGCCCACTGGTTCAAGAGGGGGCAACATGCCCATTGCTTTGTCCTGGGGAGTGCAAGGCCACAGTCTCTGGAGTGGGTGACTTGCCCACTGGTTCTGAAGGGGGCAACATGCCCATTGCTTTGCCCTGGGGAGTGCAAGGCCACAGTCTCTGGAGTGGGTGACTTGTCCACTGGTTCTGGAGGGGGCAACATGCCCATTGCTTTGTCCTGGGGAGTACAAGGCCACAGTCTCTGGAGGGGGTGACTTCCCCTCTGGTTCTGGAGGGGGCAGGCTGCACAGTAGCCCTGGGAGGGTGGACTACATGGCGTCCACCGGCAGTGATGGATGCACTGTGGTGGTGGTTGGAGGAGGCTCCTGGGCGGCCCCTGCACTCACTGATGGCTGCATTGTGGTGGTGGTTGGAGGAGGCTCCTGGGCAGCCCCTGCACTCACTGATGGTTGCATTGTGATGGTGGTTGGAGGAGGCTCCTGGGCAGCCCCTGCACTCACTGATGGCTGCACATCCACAGCTGGCGGTGGGGGCCCGTGACAGCTGGTGGTGGTGGTGGTGGTGTTAGCCTGACAGCTTCCGCTGGCGTAGAGTGCCTTGTCTCCTCCTGTTTGTGAGTCAGGGATCCCTGGCCCTTCTTGGCAGGGGTGGATGGGCTCTTCCCCACTCTGCCTGGTGGTGCAGGCTCCTTCCCCTTCTTCATAGCTGGTGCAGGCTTCTTCCCCTTCTTCACAGCTGGTACAGGCTCCTTTCCATTCTTCACAGCCGCTGCAGGCTCCTTCCCCTTCTTCACAGCTGGTGCAGGCCCCTTCCCCTTCCTCACCGCTGGTGCAGGACTCTTCCCTTTCATCCCTGGTGGTGCTTGCTCCTTCCCCTTCTGTGTCGTAGCTCTTGTATCCTTACCACCACGAGTAGGTGCTACCACCACTGTCCCCGTGGACTGTTTGGCTAAGGTACTGGGCTGTGTCCTTGGTACCCTGCCCATATGTGCAGGACAGAGGGAGGGGTACGGAAGAGGTCAAATTGGGAAAGAAAAAGCTTTTTTGGGACTTTGGGGTGGGAGGAGGAAGGAGTAATGGGAGTGGAGGATGAGGGAGTGGTTGTTGGAGGTGTATGTCTGCTGGATTTGGGTGCAGGTGCATGGGTTGTATGCTGATGTGAGGTGGATAGCTGTTGGGTGCCTGAGTGATCGCGTTTTTGTCCTTTGGGGGGCAGACACAGTGGGAGAGGACACAGGGGATGCATGTATGGATGTTGTGGAGGTGTCTGCCAGTGAGGTGTGTGTTCAGCTTGGTGTGGTGATGCTGATAGTGGATGTAGATGTAGTGCATGCAGGTGTGAGTGTGGACATGACTGGGAGGGAGGTGGAGGAGGAGGAGGGGGAAACAGTGGAGGCTGTGGATGTTGTCATGTCTGCAACAGTATGCTGTTTGTGTGAGTGCCTGTGGGATGAAGTGTGGTGCTTGTGTTTGTCTGTGCCACTCTTGTGTGTTGTCTTGTGTGCATGCTCATCTGTCTGTGTGCTTGGGATGGGCTGGGGTTGAGGAGAATGGGTCTAGGAAGTGGAAATTGGAGGGGGGACCGTAGAAACAGGGACAATGGATCAGATAGGAGGCCAGAGCCGATCTCTGTTGGGCTGCCAAACCACCATGAATGCCCTCCAGGAATGCATTGCATTGCTGCATCTGGGATGCCAGCCCCTGGATGGCATTTACAATTGTTGACTGCCCAACAGAGATGGATCTCAAGAGGTCAATAGCCTCCTCACTCAGGGCACCAGGGCTCACTGGGTCAGGGCTTGAGGTGCCTGGGGCAAAGGAGATGCCCACCCTCCTGGGTGAGCAGGCACGTACAACTCACTGAGGGGCTACTGTGAGGGCGCTTCTGGTATGGGGGTGGCATCGGTACCTGCAGCAGGGATGGTCACAGAAGTGTCCGCCGCCACCAGGGAGCTCCCATCGGAGGAGGTATCAGAGTCTGTGTTGTCCCCTCCAGTATCCGCCGTGGTGCTCCCCTTGCACTCCGTCCCACTTGTTCCCTCGGCATTGGTGGACTCTGCCTCCAGGGTCCTGTGGGATGCAGCTCCCTCTGTCGCCAGTGCATCTGCTCCTCCGCCAGATGATGCTAATGTACACAAGGACAGGATGACAAAACAAGAAAGGGGGGAGAGAGAGACAAAGGATACACTGGGTCAATGACTGCAACAACACCACCGTTGGCGTACACAGCAACTTCACACACAGGGAACAGGCCTACCCACTTTGCATTGCACTACCAGTGAAATGGCTAGCCACCAAGGAATGAGGAGGAGCACACACCGCCAACTGCATTGCACCTGGGACCAACGCAGCCCTGCCTAGAAGTGAATACTAACAAGCTAGGTTACCTGTATTTGCCATGCAACCATTGCAGACCTTCAGAGGACCCACGCTGCAATGTCTGGCCTGGCCTTAGGTGCACCCACTAACACACAACCACCACCTGGATACCACCCCACCAGCCATAAGTTATAATGATACCCACTGTACCCACCCATTTGTGGCTGCTGTAATTCCCTCAATCGCCGATCCAGCTCAGGGTATGCCACCGCCAATATGCAGGCCATCAGGGGGAGTCAGGGTCCGACGGGCACCCCTTCCTCATTGGGAGGCCATCCCCAGCTGGGCCTTCGTGGTCTTGCATGCCCAGCGTCTCAGGTCCTCCCACCGTTTCGGATAGTGCCTGCTCCGCCTTCGATAGACCCCCGTGGTCTGCATGTCCTTGGCAATGGCACGCCATATTCTTTTCTTTTGATGGGCGCTGACCGGCAAAGGTAATACATACAGGAAAATTCCATTCAACAAACAGTCCAGCCTGTCACACACATGGCCCA
Source organism: Pleurodeles waltl (assembly GCF_031143425.1). Lineage (NCBI taxonomy): Eukaryota > Metazoa > Chordata > Amphibia > Caudata > Salamandridae > Pleurodeles > Pleurodeles waltl. The sequence goes on along the minus strand of NC_090436.1, from coordinate 884,836,713 downwards.
CCATACCCGATCCCATCACCATTGGCACACACATAGGCCAGCTCACAACATGTACACCGCCAACAGACAGTCCCCCCACCCCTCTTACACGATGCCTTCACACACATCTCCATGCATCCATGCCACATGCAACGTGTCCACAGTGTACTCACCTGTTGGTCTGAAGGCCCATACAGCAGTCCATACTGGGGTAGGACCCCATCCACCAGTCGCTCCAACTCCTCTGAAGTGAAGGATGGGGCCCACTCCCTGGTCACACAGGCCATGGTAGGTTCCGACACAGATCACAGCAGCACATGCAGTGTAGGTCTCCTCATGTTGAAGGTCAGGAAACAAGTGAGGAGTGATTTTAAAAATGGTGGTCACGTCCGCGGCGGTGTACACCGTCACCACCGGCGTAGATCCCCATTGGCCACTGTTCCCCATATGGCCCAATATTATCCAATGAGGAATTGCACGGCGGTTCACGAATGCCTACCGCCACAGCACCCAAGAACAAGGGACAACATCAGGAAGAGATGGAACAACCTACGGGGGAAGGTACATTCCAAAGCAGAATGACACCAGCTCGCCATACAGAGGACTGGCAGTGGACCTCCACCTCCTCCCCCACAGCTCACAGCATGGAAGGAGCAAGTACTGGCTTACTGTACCCTGAGGGACTCGCTGGAGTAGCCAGAAGACTGGACACAGGTAAGTCAACATTTAACACTTATCACTCCCCCATACCTGCATGCCATCTCACACCGTCATCCTCACTCCCATCACTCCACTACATCCCACACACTGCATCTACACATCTCCCTAACCCCAATGCCAAGTTCTGCATTCCATACCAATGCATGGACACCCCTCCCAGCCCTGCATGGACACCCATCACTAAAGCATGCACAGCATAGGGAAACTAACAATCCCACAATACATCACCATACAGAAGAAAAAGCTGGCAGGGCAACACCGACCATAGAGAGGAAGCTAGGGAAGTACAAACGTCATAGTCTTGAAGCTTAATACATCCTTTACATCCTCACAGGTACCCCAGCCAATGTCAGGTGAGAGGTGGTGCCACCATTATCCAGTCCCCCAACAGAAGAGGCCCCCAGTGATGACAGTAACTCTGGACTTCTGGACCTTGAGCACCTACCTGGCCCATCAGGGACCATTGGACAGCCAGACACCCAAGCCCAGTCACAGACCACCACAGAGCCTCCCCCATCAGTAGCCAACACCACAGCACCCACCCAGCGTACCCCCACCTCTGTCCCCAGGATATGTCAATCAGCAGTGTGCCCACCTGTATAGGGACCCCAGGCCAGACCTCGCCCACAAGACAATCAGGTACCTGGGGTCAGTGGGAGTGGTCCCGCCACAGGACCCACAGGCCACCAGCATCCCTCCCCCTGCAGAAGGTGAACCACCTCTCCTTCATCACCCCGTTCTACTGCACTTTCCCCTCTATTTTTTAGCACTACATTAAACACCCTAGGATAAAACATGACTACTAGTATTTCATGTATTGCAAATTTGTATTGATTGAAACAGCTACATTTATTGCAAATGAACTGTACATTGTGAGAGCATAGAATGAATGACCTGTTGCTGGCTGTAGTGATTACATCACAACATTGTTGTCATATCACCAACACCTGTAAAATAATAATCCATAGGTGACAGTAAGTAGAAGTAACAGGTGGGTAATGTCAGCATGCTACTGCCACACAGAATACAACAATAATCATAGAAATGTGAAGTTGCACTGTCTCATCTGTGTGTCATTGGAAATACTGATAGATCACTAATGTTCTGTTGTCACATTCTCATCCTCTGCCTCTTCATCCTCACTGTCCTCAGGGTCCACTGCTGCCACAGGGGCATCTCTAGTCTCCTCCTCCTGCAGAAAAGGTACATTGCATCTGAGGGCCAGGTTGTGCAACATGCAGCATGCCACTACTATCTGGCAGACCTTCTCGGGTGAATAGCACAGGGATCCACCTGTCAGATGGAAGCACCTGAACCTGGCCTTCAGGGGCCCAAAGTTCCTCTCAATTATTCTTCTGGTTCACCCATGTGCCTCATTATAATGTTCTTCAGCCCTTGTCCTGGAATTCCTCACAGGGGTCAGCAGCAACAAGAGGTTTGGATAGCCAGAATCACCTGCAAGTATCGAGGGACAACCTTTAGCAACACACTATCCTATGAGGTTAACACCAGAGGCATACACTAACATACACAGGGTGGGGACCAAGGTTCACCTATTAGCCACACCCTGTGCCTCTGTAGTTGGGCCATCACATTTGGGGTGCTGCTATTCCTCAGGACAAAGGCATCATGCACCGACCCAGGATATTTAGCATTTACGTGGGAGATGTACTGGTCCGCCAGGCGCACCATCTGCACATTCATGAGTGGACACTTCCTTCTGCCGGGAAGGGAGGCAAACACAATATGTGTTCCGTCAATCGCCCCAATAATATTTGGGATATTGCATAGAATCCGGCCTTCATAGTGGCCAAATCTTCCACCTGGGGGAAAGCAATGTAGCTGCCCATGTGTTTTACCAGGGCAGACAAGTCTCTTGCCAGCACAATTGAGAACAATGAATAAATTGTCAAGGGTGTTCTACAATCTTCTCACTACTTTGGAGCAGGAATTCTGCCCTAAAACCTTTCTATAAGCCAAGCAAATGTGGATTTGATTACCACCTACTTTGGAGCATTTTAAAGATAACTATGGCAAACAATGGAAATGTTTTTTTCAGTTACCACAAAGACCGTGAACTGTTCTTCTCCAAGTTTAACGTATCTACAGGCAAGTGGCCCAAAAAACAAATGTGATATTCTGCCAAAAGAAAGAAGAATTCTCACCTCACCTAATTACTCTAACCTGGGAAGAGGTTATCTCTCCACACACTAAACCCATAAAACAACCCATAATTTGGAAGTTACAAATGGAATATATGGCACAAAATCATCACCAAGAATGGTGTCAGAGCTATGGTCAAAAGTAATCCCTGTATTCCCTGGATCAAATAAGGCGCAACTTCAACAGCAATCATATCTCTCTACTTTGCAAGGTGCGGAAGAATGTAGACATTTTGCCTTAGCAAGATTCAACCTTGTGGATTCACATGTGTTAGAAACTGGGTCTCTAGTTGACAGAGGTGTGCACCCTGTCCAGGTAGCAACCACAATTCTAGTCAGGGTAGGTCAGATAAACACCTTAAATTAACCTGTTTTTACCCTCTTGTAGCTTGGCACAGAGCAGTCAGGATTAACTTAAGAAGCATTGTGTAAAGTATTTGTGCAACACAAAGTATAGTAACACAGTGAAAACACCACAAAAGACTCCTAACCCATTCAGAAAAATAAATATCTATATGTTTAAACCAAGACCAGAACAATACAAATCCAATTACATTTGCATAGGTTATCAGGTTTCAAGCGTAGCATTGAAAATCACAGTGTTCAAAGAGATGTGGATGCTCCCTTTATGGGAGTTACGGTAACATCTCTTCTTTGGCATACTGGATAAGCACTTGCAATTATGGTTCTGATGTGGTTTCCCAACTGAAAGGATTTACAGCGGACCACAGATTCCACAGGTCAAATTAGGTTATGGACTCTCAGGATCAGGAAGTCAAGGCAGGGCAAGCACCAGATCTGAAGTGTGGGACTTCACTGGGTGTATGCATACAAGGAGGTTGAGCAGTCTGCACCTCTTCCCCACTCACAGTACCCAGTCAGTGTCTGTACAGCTGTGTGAAGATGCACTCAGTCTCAGAGGCTGGGCAGGGCACAACCAGCCTGCCACCATCAGACAAGATTCTGAGCCCATGGGGTGAGAAATCCTGCTCTCTGTGACTCAGAAAAAAGCCCTTCCTGGGTGAAGGTGCTAACATCCCCTCCCACAGGAATGTGCACTGCCCTGCTAGTGAGCTTCAAAGGGCTAACCCACAGGCCTGCTGCTAGCACCAGATGGCCACCCCTGTTGCAAACCTCCACTTTTGGCAGGAGAAATAGTTGGAAAACAGACAAAGGATAGGAGAAGTGGTCAATCCTGTCTTGCACCACCCATATAGTGCTGCATACAAGGTGACCTCTTCATTCCATTTTCCTCTATCTTGTATGGAAGGAAAATAGCCAATCAAGTATAGGGCAGTGACCTCTGCCCACAGGAAGTGGTCAGTTAGTGGGTTTATTCACCCTAAGGTAGATGACATTGGTCACTAATAGGTACCCCCTAAAATGCCCACTAAATACAGTACTTAGATGGCATCACTAGATCAAGAAATCAAATTCCACAGACAAAAGAAGACCAGCAACAAAGAAGACTCAATGCTCGAGAATTGAAGTTCTGCTGCACCATGAAATGGTGCCAAACTCTGCCTGCTGCACCCAGGACTCAACAATCGTTGCAGAGGGGATGCTTGGACATTGGATGGACTTTACAAACCCCCAGAGGACCTCCACTCTTCACAAATTACCAAAGATCTCCCTCCAGAGTGAAGGCATCACTCCGCACCATCAAGGAACCAAAGACTAGTGAAGGCCAATTCACTGACCAAGGAACCAGATGTCACAGCTAGACCAAACTTAGCCCATCATAATGGGAGGATGCACCCTGCCAGTGTGTCAAGTTTGATGGCACTGTCCCTTCCAGTGGCCAGACCATGCAGTAGTCCTAGGTACTGGTCTCCTCAAGTCAGATACCAAGAAGGACAGTCCATTCCGGACTTAAAAAGGGCCAGAAGGAAGCCCCAGTTGAAAGACTTCAGAAACCACCCAAACCTCCCACCAGAGTACCTCTGCTGACCTGCAAGCGACCCTCAAAATGACTTACCTCCTTTTTCCAAGGGCACTTTTGTACTCACCAATTTGCTCTGCACCCAACTGCCCTGTGCCCTGCATCGAAGATCCAATGGTGCTCTAAGGGTCCCCCACCCCTTGCGACCTCGACACTCCAAGGGGACCCACCGGTTTTACATTTAAATCCACCTGTGTAGCACTTTTCCTAGTGATCCCCCGCGATGGCCTGGCATCAGCTCCAATGACTTTCTGCAGCTGCTCCCGCCAGAATCGGAAGCTGCCTGAACTTCTCCAGGAGGTCCATATTGCCCACCGATGACCTCGACATACCTGAAAAAGGAGACACTGGTAAACGCCCTGCCTGATTTTTTATGCATTTTCAAACTATTTTCTCCATTGATTCTTATGGTGTGGAATTACGCACAAAAAAATACTATTTTTAATAAAACTGCAAAAATTCATAACTTAAAAAGTATTTCCCCGATTTTGATGATCTTGGTTTTAAATGTAAATAAAAATCTGATGTACCTTTGTAAATTGGTCTTGAGTTATTCCTTTGAGTGTGTGGTCTCATTTGTTGATACTGTGAGTACAACAAATGCTTTGCACTACTCCAAGATTAGCCTAACTGCTTGACCAAGCTACCACACAACTTTGAGCATTAGGTTGTCTATTTTAGGAAACTGGCCCTTGTTGCACTTACCCCCCCCACACTTTTTTGGCTGATATTGATTCTGACTTGACTGAGAGTGTTCTGGGATCCTGCTATCCAGACCCCAGCACCAGTGATCTTTCCCTAAGGAGATACCATTGTCTCCACAGTTGGCACCACTCTGCTACACAGATAAGTCCTTTGTTAAAGGTACCAGTGGTACCAAGGGACCTGTGACAGGGCGGGTCCCTAAGGGCTGCAGCATGTGTTATGCCACCCTAAGGGACCTCTCATCAAACACACACTGCCATTGAAGATTGTGTGTGTTGGTGTGGAGAAAAAGGCAAAGTCGACATGGTATCCCTCTAAGGGTGCTATGCCCACAAACACTGCCAGTGGCATAGGTAAGTCACACCTCTAGCAGGCCTTACGGCCCTAAGGCAGGGTGCACTATACCACAGGCGAGAGCATAGCAACATGAGCAATATGCTCCTACAGTGTCTAAGTCCATTCTTAGACATTGTAAGTGCAGTGTGCCCATATTAAGTATACTTGAATTCACTTGAAATGTCTTTTGAGGTTGTAGAGTAGGAATAGTCCTTCTCACTGCAAGAGGCAGCAGGCCAACACAGCAGAGCAAGTTGTAAAGTGGCTGTCTCTCCTAGGAACACAGCAATCATCAGGCAGCAGGCAAACACAACAGAGCAGTTAGCAAAGTGGCAGTCCCTCCTGGCAGCACAGCTCCTTTTCTTGGCAGAGTTTCCTCAGGACCCAAAAATGAACTGATTTGATGGAGTTTGGGGTCCATTACTCATACCAAAATGTGTTTGTCAAGTGCAGAAGACTGCAAAAGAGGCCTTTGAAGATGACAAGGTCCCTTCCTTCCCTGGTTCCAGACACTCTATGGGGTGTATGCAGCCCTTTATGTGAGGAGAGGCACAGCCCTCCCTCCTGTCTAGCCTAGGAAGACCCATCAGCCAGGTGATGAGTCATCAGGATGCAAATGTCACACCCAAGCTCCCTTTGTGTGTGACAGTCAAGAAGGAATGCACAAAGCCCAGTTGTCATCTACCCCAGACAGGCAGAGGCACAGAATGCTTAAAATAAGGCAGAGCTCTGATAATCTTTAGGAGCATATGCTTCTCCTTCTCCTATTTTGTATGTGATGGTCTAAGTATTGAGGGAGGACGGATAAGGAGGTTTACCTCAAGCCCCTCTTCGGTGTTTTTTGTTAAAGTAAGAAAATGTCAACTTTCTAAAAGTGGCATTTTCAGCCTTACAATTTAAAATCTGACTTCACCATAAGTTCTGTTTTTAAATTGTGAGCCCAGAGACATCAAACTCCATATTCCTATGTTTTGCCAATTGGATGTTACATTTAAAGGACGCGTTGAGGTAACCCCAATGTTAACCTATGGGAGAGACAAGCCTTGCAGTAGTGAAAAACAAATTTAATAATTTTTTACTACCTGGACAAGTACATGTCGAACATTTGAAATACACTGCACCCTGCCCCGGGGGCTAACCAGAGTCTATCCTAGGGGTGACATATATGTCATAAAAAGGCAGGTGTGGGCTTGGCAAGTGTGTACACTTGCCAGATCGTAATGGCAGTTTAAAACTGCACAAACAGGCTGTGTAGAGGCAGGCCTGAGACAAGTTTGAAGGCTACTGTAGTGGGGGCACAATCAGTGATGAAGGCACTGTAACATTTTATTTATGGGCCCTAGGCTCTTACTTACTTATTAGTAAACCAAATATGTCAATTGTGGATGAGCCAATAGTACCATGTCTTAAAGTACAGAACACCTGTACTTTAGCACTGATCAGCAGTATTAAAGTGCAAAACTTCCTAAAAGCCAGCAAAAATGAGTCAGAAAAACACATAGTCAGATGGCAAAACATTAGGGGAAACCAGGCCAAGGATGCCAGGTCGACTACCATGCAAAGATTAATCCAGGAATACAAGGATGACTGTTACTGCAATGGAAAATCAATTGAAGACATTGCTCACATTCACTTTGATTTTGAGTACTTTATCTTCTAAGGAATCAGTTACCTGTGATTACATAGAAAGTTGCAGTCTTCCTTAGGGCAGCGTGCAAAATTAGACCTGGGAAATTTGTCTCCAAGGATCTAATTTTAAAGGATTCAGCATGAACAGAGGATCATAAACTGCCATACAATAGGAGTCTGACAAAAGACAATACCAGAAATAGAAAAGAAAATTAAGGCCCTCATTACGGCCCTGGCGGTGGGTGAGAAAGTGGCGGTAATACCGCCAACAGGCTGGCGGTAAGTACCGCCAAATTATGACCATGGCAGTGATAACTCCCATAGACAGCCAATGTACCTCACCAACAGCCACGGCGGAAACAACAGCCACCATTGCGGTAGCCACCAACAGACAGGCGGGAGACAAAGTACTGCCCACCATATCTTGACCCTGCAATCCGACACCTTTTCTGGGGGGGGGGGTACCAAAGCCAACAAAAGCCTGGCAGAAACAGAGCTCAGAAGTGAAAGGACTCACCATTGGAGACACAGGGAAGAACCACGCCGCCATGGAACCTGAACTGCAAGTTTTCCTGATGATCTTCTACGTTATGCTCCACCTGGAACACCAACGCCGATGAAGATGATGACGATGAGTACAGCCACCTAGCACACAAGGGAGGGTGGGAGGAAAACGAGAATGAAACACACACGCACAACACACACCATTCACACACACACCATACACACAACCAGCTGCACACAAAAACAATTTGTCCCCGAAAAACTGCAGAATAATGCAAGGACAACAGGAATTTACTTAAGTGATTGTATTCAGATCAAATAAAAAATTAATAATTAGATTTGTCAATAGAAAAGATATGTACACATATACACAAAGTGACACTGCCCAGTCCAATGTTCAAAGGGCCCACATGGCCACAGGGCAGTCTTAGGCCCAACTCGAATCCTGAGCACATCCGGACAGTGCACTGCAGGGGCATCAGTTTGCAAATAGGCAGGCATCTCAGGGGAGGGGGGCACCTCAGCCAGATGTGGGAACAAGCCCACTGGTTCAGGAGGGGGCAACATGCCCATTGCTTTGTCCTGGGGAGTGCAAGGCCACAGTCTCTGGAGTGGGTGACTTGCCCACTGGTTCTGAAGGGGGCAACATGCCCATTGCTTTGCCCTGGGGAGTGCAAGGCCACAGTCTCTGGAGTGGGTGACTTGTCCACTGGTTCTGGAGGGGGCAACATGCCCATTGCTTTGTCCTGGGGAGTACAAGGCCACAGTCTCTGGAGGGGGTGACTTCCCCTCTGGTTCTGGAGGGGGCAGGCTGCACAGTAGCCCTGGGAGGGTGGACTACATGGCGTCCACCGGCAGTGATGGATGCACTGTGGTGGTGGTTGGAGGAGGCTCCTGGGCGGCCCCTGCACTCACTGATGGCTGCATTGTGGTGGTGGTTGGAGGAGGCTCCTGGGCAGCACCTGCACTCACTGATGGCTGCACATCCACAGCTGGCGGTGGGGGCCCGTGACAGCTGGTGGTGGTGGTGGTGGTGTTAGCCTGACAGCTTCCGCTGCCGTAGAGTGCCTTGTCTCCTCCTGTTTGTGAGTCAGGGATCCCTGGCCCTTCTTGGCAGGGGTGGATGGGCTCTTCCCCACTCTGCCTGGTGGTGCAGGCTCCTTCCCCTTCTTCATAGCTGGTGCAGGCTTCTTCCCCTTCTTCACAGCTGGTACAGGCTCCTTTCCATTCTTCACAGCCGCTGCAGGCTCCTTCCCCTTCTTCACAGCTGGTGCAGGCCCCTTCCCCTTCCTCACCGCTGGTGCAGGACTCTTCCCTTTCATCCCTGGTGGTGCTTGCTCCTTCCCCTTCTGTGTCGTAGCTCTTGTATCCTTACCACCACGAGTAGGTGCTACCACCACTGTCCCCGTGGACTGTTTGGCTGAGGTACTGGGCTGTGTCCTTGGTACCCTGCCCATATGTGCAGGACAGAGGGAGGGGTACGGAAGAGGTCAAATTGGGAAAGAAAAAGCTTTTTTGGGACTTTGGGGTGGGAGGAGGAAGGAGTAATGGGAGTGGAGGAGGAGGGAGTGGTTGTTGGAGGTGTATGTCTGCTGGATTTGGGTGCAGGTGCATGGGTTGTATGCTGATGTGAGGTGGATAGCTGTTGGGTGCCTGAGTGATCGCGTTTTTGTCCTTTGGGGGGGCAGACACAGTGGGAGAGGACACAGGGGATGCATGTATGGATGTTGTGGAGGTGTCTGCCAGTGAGGTGTGTGTTCAGCTTGGTGTGGTGATGCTGATAGTGGATGTAGATGTAGTGCATGCAGGTGTGAGCGTGGACATGACTGGGAGGGAGGTGGAGGAGGAGGAGGGGGAAACAGTGGAGGCTGTGGATGTTGTCATGTCTGCAACAGTATGCTGTTTGTGTGAGTGCCTGTGGGATGAAGTGTGGTGCTTGTGTTTGTCTGTGCCACTCTTGTGTGTTGTCTTGTGTGCATGCTCATCTGTCTGTGTGCTTGGGATGGGCTGGGGTTGAGGAGAATGGGTCTAGGAAGTGGAAATTGGAGGGGGGACCGTAGAAACAGGGACAATGGATCAGATAGGAGGCCAGAGCCGATCTCTGTTGGGCCGCCAAACCACCATGAATGCCCTCCAGGAATGCATTGCATTGCTGCATCTGGGATGCCAGCCCCTGGATGGCATTTACAATTGTTGACTGCCCAACAGAGATGGATCTCAAGAGGTCAATAGCCTCCTCACTCAGGGCACCAGGGCTCACTGGGTCAGGGCTTGAGGTGCCTGGGGCAAAGGAGATGCCCACCCTCCTGGGTGAGCAGGCACGTACAACTCACTGAGGGGCTACTGTGAGGGCGCTTCTGGTATGGGGGTGGCATCGGTACCTGCAGCAGGGGTGGTCACAGAAGTGTCCGCCGCCACCAGGGAGCTCCCATCGGAGGAGGTATCAGAGTCTGTGTTGTCCCCTCCAGTATCCGCCGTGGTGCTCCCCTTGCACTCCGTCCCACTTGTTCCCTCGGCATTGGTGGACTCTGCCTCCAGGGTCCTGTGGGATGCAGCTCCCTCTGTCGCCAGTGCATCTGCTCCTCCGCCAGATGATGCTAATGTACACAAGGACAGGATGACAAAACAAGAAAGGGGGGAGAGAGAGACAAAGGATACACTGGGTCAATGACTGCAACAACACCACCGTTGGCGTACACAGTAACTTCACACACAGGGAACAGGCCTACCCACTTTGCATTGCACTACCAGTGAAATGGCTAGCCACCAAGGAATGAGGAGGAGCACACACCGCCAACTGCATTGCACCTGGGACCAACGCAGCCCTGCCTAGAAGTGAATACTAACAAGCTAGGTTACCTGTATTTGCCATGCAACCATTGCAGACCTTCAGAGGACCCACGCTGCAATGTCTGGCCTGGCCTTAGGTGCACCCACTAACACACAACCACCACCTGGATACCACCCCACCAGCCATAAGTTATAATGATACCCACTGTACCCACCCATTTGTGGCTGCTGTAATTCCCTCAATCGCCGATCCAGCTCAGGGTATGCCACCGCCAATATGCAGGCCATCAGGGGGAGTCAGGGTCCGACGGGCACCCCTTCCTCATTGGGAGGCCATCCCCAGCTGGGCCTTCGCGGTCTTGCATGCCCAGCGTCTCAGGTCCTCCCACCGTTTCTGATAGTGCCTGCTCCGCCTTCGATAGACCCCCGTGGTCTGCATGTCCTTGGCAATGGCACGCCATATTCTTTTCTTTTGATGGGCGCTGACCGGCAAAGGTAATACATACAGGAAAATTCCATTCAACAAACAGTCCAGCCTGTCACACACAAGGCCCACCATACCCGATCCCATCACCATTGGCACACACATAGGCCAGCTCACAACATGTACACCGCCAACAGACAGTCCCCCCACCCCTCTTACACGATGCCTTCACACACATCTCCATGCATCCATGCCACATGCAACGTGCCCACAGTGTACTCACCTGTTGGTCTGAAGGCCCATACAGCAGTCCATACTGGGGTAGGACCCCATCCACCAGTCGCTCCAACTCCTCTGAAGTGAAGGATGGGGCCCACTCCCTGGTCACACAGGCCATGGTAGGTTCCGACACAGATCACAGCAGCACATGCAGTGTAGGTCTCCTCATGTTGAAGGTCAGGAAACAAGTGAGGAGTGATTTTAAAAATGGTGGTCACGTCCGCGGCGGTGTACACCGTCACCACCGGCGTAGATCCCCATTGGCCACTGTTCCCCATATGGCCCAATATTATCCAATGAGGAATTGCACGGCGGTTCACGAATGCCTACCGCCACGGCGCACAAAGTCGGCAGAATTACCTCACTTCCACCTGTCCCTCCACACAGGACAGGCGGTCACCATTTCAGTGGGGGGTGAACAGGCCTATCAATAATTGCTGCATCACAGGATAAATAGGCACATACTTTTAAATTACACTGTCCCAAAACATGATTGCACAATGGGGACTGCTGTTGTGTTTGTAGTTGTTCAAATTGTCACAGCCTACTCACTCTTGTGTCCCTTACATACCTACCACTGCAGATGAATAGGAGATGGAGACATACCCCGATGTACAGACCCCTGGTGCACTTAGCTCCACTGTAGGACAGGCACATGATACTCACCTATAGGCTGGACAGGGCCACAATCACAGAGCTGTGTGCCCAGTTGGAGCCTGACCTGATCTCAGCTATCTCTCATCCGACTGGGATCCCCCCTCTTGTGCAGGTTCTATCAGTGCTCCATTTCCTGGCAACAGGTTTTTTCCAAGTGACAGTGAGCTTGGTAGTAGGAATGTCACAGCCAATGTTCTCAATTGTGCTGGCAAGAGACTTGTCTGCCCTGGTAAAACACATGGGCAGCTACATTGCTTTCCCCCAGGTGGAAGATTTGGCCACTATGAAGGCCGGATTCTATGCAATATCCCAAATATTATTGGGGCGATTGACGGAACACATATTGTGTTTTCCTCCCTTCCCGGCAGAAGGAAGTGTCCACTCATGAATGTGCAGATGGTGCGCCTGGCGGACCAGTACATCTCCCACGTAAATGCTAAATATCCTGGGTCGGTGCATGATGCCTTTGTCCTGAGGAATAGCAGCACCCCAAATGTGATGGCCCAACTACAGAGGCACAGGGTGTGGCTAATAGGTGAACCTTGGTCCCCACCCTGTGTATGTTAGTGTATGCCTCTGGTGTTAACCTCATAGGATAGTGTGTTGCTAAATGTTGTCCCTCGATACTTGCAGGTGATTCTAGCTATCCAAACCTCTTGTTGCTGCTGACCCCTGTGAGGAATTCCAGGACAAGGGCTGAAGAACATTATAATGAGGCACATGGGTGAACCAGAAGAATAATTGAGAGGAACTTTGGGCCCCTGAAGGCCAGGTTCAGGTGCTTCCATCTGACAGGTGGATCCCTGTGCTATTCACCCGAGAAGGTCTGCCAGATAGTAGTGGCATGCTGCATGTTGCACAACCTGGCCCTCAGATGCAATGTACCTTTTCTGCAGGACGAGGAGACTAGAGATGCCCCTGTGGCAGCAGTGGACCCTGAGGACAGTGAGGATGAAGAGGCAGAGGATGAGAATGTGACAACAGAACATTAGTGATCTATCAGTATTTCCAATGACACACAGATGAGACAGTGCAACTTCACATTTCTATGATTATTGTTGTATTCTGTGTGGCAGTAGCATGCTGACATTACCCACCTGCTACTTCTACTTACTGTCACCTATGGATTATTATTTTACAGGTGTTGGTGATATGACAACAATGTTGTGATGTAATCACTACAGCCAGCAACAGGTCATTCATTCTATGCTCTCACAATGTACAGTTCATTTGCAATAAATGTAGCTGTTTCAATCAATACAAATTTGCAATACATGAAATACTAGTAGTCATGTTTTATCCAAGGGTGTTTAATGTAGTGCTAAAAAATAGAGGGGAAAGTGCAGTAGAACGGGGTGATGAAGGAGAGGTGGTTCACCTTCTGCAGGGGGAGGGATGCTGGTGGCCTGTGGGTCCTGTGGCGGGACCACTCCCACTGACCCCAGGTACCTGATTGTCTTGTGGGCGAGGTCTGGCCTGGGGTCCCTCTACAGGTGGGCACACTGCTGATTGACATATCCTGGGGACAGAGGTGGGGGTACGCTGGGTGGGTGCTGTGGTGTTGGCTACTGATGGGGGAGGCTCTGTGGTGGTCTGTGACTGGGCTTGGGTGACTGGCTGTCCAATGGTCCCTGATGGGCCAGGTAGGTGCTCAAGGTCCAGAAGTCCAGAGTTACTGTCATCACTGGGGGCCTCTTCTGTTGGGGGACTGGATAATGGTGGCACCACCTCTCACCTGACATTGGCTGGGGTACCTGTGAAGATGTAAAGGATGTATTAAGCTTCAAGACTATGACGTTTGTACTTCCCTAGCTTCCTCTCTATGGTCGGTGTTGCCCTGCCAGCTTTTTCTTCTGTATGGTGATGTATTGTGGGATTGTTAGTTTCCCTATGCTGTGCATGCTTTAGTGATGGGTGTCCATGCAGGGCTGGGAGGGGTGTCCATGCATTGGTATGGAATGCAGAACTTGGCATTGGGGTTAGGGAGATGTGTAGATGCAGTGTGTGGGATGTAGTGGAGTGATGGGAGTGAGGATGACGGTGTGAGATGGCATGCAGGTATGGGGGAGTGATAAGTGTTAAATGTTGACTTACCTGTGTCCAGTCTTCTGGCTACTCCAGCGAGTCCCTCAGGGTACAGTAAGCCAGTACTTGCTCCTTCCATGCTGTGAGCTGTGGGGGAGGAGGTGGAGGTCCACTGCCAGTCCTCTGTATGGCGAGCTGGTGTCATTCTGCTTTGGAATGTACCTTCCCCCGTAGGTTGTTCCATCTCTTCCTGATGTTGTCCCTTGTTCTTGGGTGCTGTACCACGGCGTTCGCTCTGTCCACAATTCTCCGCCATAGCTCCATCTTCCTTGCAATGGAAATCTGCTGTACCTGTGCTCCAAAGAGCTGTGGCTCTACCCTGACAATTTCCTCCACCATGACCCTTAATTCCTCCTCAGTGAAACGGGGGTGCCTTTGTGGTGCCATAGGTGTTGTATGTTGTGAGTTGGTGAGGGTGTTTTGGGTGATGTGGTGGGGTGTGTGATGTAGAGTGTGTGAGGGGTGTATGGGTGTAAGTGGTGTGTGTGTCTAGTTCTCTCTGTGCTCTTCTTGTCAGTCTTGTGGCAGTAAATGTTGTTTGTAAAGGGTTGTGTGTTTTATAGTAGTGTGGATGTGTGGTGTGTGTATGTGTGTCAGGTGTGTATTTTTGATATTGGCCAATGTGGTGTGGTTTTGTATGTGGGTTTCCATTCTGAGCGCGGCGGTATGTACCGCCAATGGTTTACCGCCGTTGAATGGCCGCCGTGGTGATTCGTGGGTCATAATGTGGTGGGCGTTGTTTTTATGGCATAACGGTATGGGTTTTGGGACTGCCAGTTTATCACTGACCTTTGGTCTGGCGGATTTGTGTATGTGGCTGTATTCTGTCAGATTGGTGTGTGTGTGTCATAATATGTTGTACGGATATCTGCCACTGCAGCAGTAAATTGGCGGCCGTCAGAGTGGCGGTAAGCGGGATTCACCACCAGTGTCATAATGAGGGCCTAAGTGTCACCAGAAAGTTCAGCTCAAGATAATTATTCACTGGTGGTGTAGTCTTCATTTTTCTCTTTCCTTATTGTTCTTTCTTCACCTTCCACTAGCTGTCTTTAATTAATTTTACCTGTCCCACCATGCACAGAGAAAAGAAACTGACTTAGCTAAGAAGAAGCTATGGTCATGGGCAGCCTAATAAAGGACCTGGATGATTCTAATTTTCTAGCATGTTTAAATCTGTATATTTTCTATTTTTACACAACCCTTGCATATTGTATCATTGGGCCCATGGATGCCATCATAATTGAAGGCCTCCTCTTACCTACTTTGAACTGGTAGTGTTTTAATGCATGTTTTAAAATGTTATATGCAATAGTCTAAAAGAGCAAATGCTCAGTAGTAAAAATGTAAAACAAAAAGAACAAATGAGTGGTCTCTCTCAATGGGTGATGTGTTCTACTGTGGCTCTAGCACCTGAAGATGCCTCCCCCGAATGCTGACCGTCGTGTGAGTATCCTCAAACACAAGCACATTTATCCACTTCAGCAGTTGAGCCAGCACCAGTGCTGGTCCTCACACAGTGCAGCTTGCATTTCCTTCTCTCTCCTCATTCACATTTGTTTTTAAGATACATCCTTACTGCTGTACTTTGTAACTAACTACAGTAACCCTCAGGGTGTATTATTGAAGGGTCGTTTCTCATGCTATTTAAACACAGCTTCTGCGATGTGAACCAATTATATTTTGGCACTATGACAAATGTAACAATCTACAAAGCAGGGGAAAATGCCCAATTGGAAGGGTTAAAGTACATCTCGTATGTATCATCAGTATTAATGAGGAAGGATCCTCTTAGCGAATCCTATCGAGTTGCTGTAATTGCAGCGATTGAGGCTTGCGGATGGCAGCAGGCTTCTCTAGGTGCACTCACATTCACTCATTGTTGGACTTTCAGCTCGAGCCTCTTAAATGAACGGACTGAAGTTTAGATAAACAATTGGCGAGATGTGAATGGGCATTGGAGGGACTATGCAACGTTGCCTTGAACCTCGGTATACTCGGCCTGGTGCCCACAGCATTCTCACAGCTGAAGCTATCCCTTTTTTGGTAGCTTCCACTTTGCAATCGGATGCCACCAGTGCTTAATTTGAGTCGGTGGCTCCTAGTGGGGGCAACTAACACTTTTTTTATGCGGCCCGTCACTTACTTATCCATATTAGATATTTAGGAGATCAAGAGATGTAAACACACAGATCATAAAGACAGAGGAGGAGAAAGACGGGACAAAGGGAGAAAGGAGGAATCTGCAAGAACGAGAAAAAGAGGAAAGAAGTGTCTGGGAGTGGATTAGAGACTACCACCCTTGGTATTTGATGGGCTGGCATTTAATTGCATCTGCCGCGGGCACCGCCTCTCACTCTTTCACAAATTAAGCACTGATTATCACATTGCTTGGGGGGGTGGGTAGCTGAGCAATAGTTTGTGGCGGCAATTTCGATGGCAAATCACTGATACTTGCTCCTGCACATCGCAAGGAAGGGAGGACAAACCTTTCAGACTCTGTTTTCTTCGAACCGTTTAAAGAGGCTTGCAATGTACATTTATTACATTGAAATTGTGGGTTTTACACTCATAAAGCCTGAAAAATGTCTCTCCATCTCTATTGTGGCAAAGTCCACCACAAACCCACGGGCTTTCATCCTGTTTAATACCAAATATGTTTGCTTTATTTTTCACTGACGACGGTGTATGAATTGTTAATCTGTGGAACAGCTTCTGGAATTCCAAGCATTTAAACATGTAAAGTTTCCTCAACAGGTATGGTATGTGTATAATTATCTGTGATAAATTGCTTGACATGCACTGTACCCTGACAAGCATTCGTTTTTGCATATGTTTAAAGTGCCATGTTTTTTCTGACTCAAAAAAATGTTGAGGAAGCAGTGCCCTGTTTTACATTTTTTACTGCCCTGCTGATCTGTAGAGGCATTCTTCTGCCTTTGCAGCCTAAGGCGTGGACTTGCACCAATGAGATAACTTTCTCAGGACTCCCATGACAAGCTCCCTTTCCGAAGTAAAGTAAAATAGAACGAAAGCTATTTGCTACTACCTTAGAGTGAAAAGTGGAACACATTTGTAACTTTCTGTTTGGATAGATTGAATATGTGAGCTCTCAACTGTAATTTCCCACTGTCTTTTTGCTAAATCCAGTTTCAGCAGTACCCTGATGTTTTGCATGGACCTTCATTTTGACGTTGGCCTGGATTTCATGTCACTGCTACTCTATGTAGCTCTTTAAAGTAAACTTCAGTCAAACTTAAAATCCCAGAATTAAAACACATGAACAATTAATTTAAGCCTTTGCAAAGCAGTCATCTTCTGCTTTTTATTCCTGCTTCTTGACAGCTGAGTATGTACTATTTCCTTTTAGTAAATTTGACAGGGTTTGTTAACTAATCAGAAATTGAAGGATAAGAGGCAACACAGGTGGACTTAAAAAAAAAAAAGTAAGAAGCCTGTATGAGCTACAAAAGGGATCGGCTGAGAGTTTAAAAGCCACAGGTTGGTGCACGGGAGGGAACAGTCTGCTGAGGAGATTCAGAATACGGCATCCCTTATTGAAGAACTGGCTGCAGAGGATGGCACGTAGGGGTGTGCGTGTGCACACAGTGGAGTACTCACTGCTGCTGTGTTTTGAATTTGTGTTTCAGCTGAAGCTCATGTTGGCCTGATCGTTTGGGTCAGGAACACTGATGGTCTCTCTAACAGATATAATATGATTTGAGAGTAGAGATTGGTTCAGCATGACATGTGGCATACTCCTCCAGTTTGTTCACAGACAGAGAAATGGGAACAAACATAGGATGCTCTATGTTGTAAATGGTAATGATGAAATGGGAAAGGTGCTGGGGCACTAATCATCCTACATGATTGACTAACATTGGCCAATTACCAAAAGGAAGACATTGTACTCTATTGGCAGTCTCTCTTGGGGCACTAGTACATGTTTGACCTATACTATTTGCCTGAGTATCAGTCATCAACAGATTTATTTCTGTTCCTATTTTTACATCATCCTCACTCCTTTTTATTATATCTGCTCTTTCTTCTATCCTTTATCATTCTTTCTAATTGTCTAGCGCATCTTGCACCACATGAATTATCAACCTTAACTAACTCCATACGTCTTTCCCTTAAACAGAGGCACAAATGTGGCTAAGAAATCACAGGTGGGTAGATGTCTTAAACCACAGGTGCATGCTTTCTTCTTGTGCTATGACACTCACCCTTGCTCATTTTATTTGTTGAATTCATCATACGTAGCATATATTCCTGTGGCAAGGATTCTTTTCTCTCTTTTAGAACGGGGTCTTAGAAGAAAATCAGAAAAGCCCATGTGTTCATTAATAGAAGAAAAGTGATCCTTCTCAGTGAAAAGACTATAGTGTTCTAGACATCAATAGCATAGCTTACCTACTCTATAGGTGGTAATTATTACAGGTGTTTGTGTATTTCACACTGGATCAGGATGGTTTTAGGTCCAGGAGTGTTGGAAAGAAAATGCTGCATGCAGGTATCAGAATCATACTGCCATAAGCCAAATAATTAACAGGAAATCAGGTAGAGTAACAGGTTCCATTCTGTATCATCTCAGTAATGGCCGATTCTGACATATTTTTTTTTTAAATTGCCAATTACTGAACATAGTCAGGTTGACTTCTGGAATAAAGGTTTCTTTTAAGTCCTTCATTGTTTTGAATCTCAGACAGGAATCTGCTGGATAGTTTTGCTTAGAAAGATCATTACTTTCAGTATCATACAGGCTCAGAATATAGGTTCTTCGCCTTCCATCTGACAACATTTGGTATCCCAAATGCTTTTTTTTATCAGCTTTTGCTTTAGAACACTTGTATCCTTCATAGCCAGATTTTGACTAAACTCAATGGAGTTAGTGCGTTTCTTGGTAGTGGTTAAGCTGCTGTGGCTTCTGTGTAAAATAGAAGGCTGAAAGCTGTGTACTGTCAGCAGTCTGAAAGCAAGGGAATTTATTTAAGAAATTAGGATGGCTGTAAGGAGGCGTAGCTTCACAATGTTCCCATTGAGTGTAATTGTGTATTTCAGTAGGATAGCTAGTCCTATGTGTCAAGTACTATCATAATGGTGACAACAATACATTTCTTTTCTGAGTTCAAATAAGGATCATTATTCTTCAAAGCAGCATATGCCTGTAAATCTGACATCATTCTCTCAACAGCCTCAATGTCCCAATAATCTGAAATAGAACTGGCTATCATAACATCATTTTTTAAAAACTTGTATCGCATAAGGTAATTGCAATGTCTCATGGGGCCTCATAATCTGATGGGGAATCTTTTCCTAGGCTATGCCCCTGGGTACAGGATAACCTGTAGTGTTCTCAGCAGGGAAATCTCTCCAGACTATTGGAGATGAGGAGTGTGGTAGCAGTTCATGAACCACAGGTGAGGCAATTGTTTTTGCAAGGATGTAGTGTCCAGGCAGTAGTAGTAGAACAATGAGTATTGTTGACAACCACTTGATGAGAAGAGAATTTCTCTAAATTATCCAGGCATAGGATCACAGAGGAATCAAATACTTGTTATGAAACCACTGCCAAGCACGAAGCAGTCTGTTGTGGTGAGTAACTGTTTAGGGGGTTGAAAACAATCCTGTGAAATAACCAGTCATTTTCACTTTTGTAGGTCTCGCAAGGCTCTTGAAAGAGTGCCAGTTCAAATTGCGTCAGGTAGAATTTCATAGTAAACCATAGAATTGCATTGGCCCAGAGACACTGCCATTTTGTCAGCATCAGCTGTGTTTGTTGCACTCAAAGTATAATGAGTGTTAAGCACAGTTATCCCCAGCTGGGAACTCGAGGTAGAAATGTTACTGCTTTGTTCAGGTGGTAGGGTACTCAGAGTAGGGAGAGACCGGGGGCACTACTCTGTCTAATTCTCCCTGAGACAGGCAGAGGAGGCAGAATAACAGTTCTATTGCCTTTTACCCCAAGGAAAGGGATCGATGGTCCGTAAGATGGTTCAAAAGCTTGCTTGTTGTGGATTTTGTCCTGAACTAGGTCCCCAATCTTGCGAACCTATCCATCAGCATCATTGATAACCTTCTCTTCACAGGTGGCGGCGTCAGAATGGTTTGCGTTAGACAGCTTTTCTCTAAGCCCTGGGATACTCTGTAAAACATTCAAACATTGCTCAAAGTCAAATGTATCATCATCTGCCACCTTGCCAAATGTATCTAAGCCAGGCACATATGTAGGAGCTCCAAAGAACTCCTCATATAGAATGCATCCTTCCAATACTCATCTAGACAAGTTATTGAATGCTTTCTGAACTCCATAGAAATTATGGTAGCAAATAAGACCTGAACTTAGCAATCTAGCAGTCAAACCTTGTTTAATCATTCCATTGGCCCTCTCTCCAATGCCATTCGATTCAGCTCTGAACGGGTGGCTGAATTGCAGACAAACTCCCTGCGCAGACATTGAATCCCTGTAAGCCTTAGAGGTGAACACAGGACTGTTATCTGAATGAAACAAATGAAGTGCCCTCAGTGACACTAAGCCCTGCAAATCTTTTACAACTGCTGAAGCGTTTGCATATCTCTGTGGCCAAACCCATAGGAATTCAGAACATGAATCAATAGCTACCAATATGTATTTATATCGGTTACCTGAATTGAGGGGACCAATGTGATCCAAATAAATCAACTGCAAGGGGATATTTTAAATCATGAGGGGAGTTGGTGAGGGTCTTTTTACAGTGGAGGGTTTGATTTGTTGACAAATGTCAAACTATCTAAGATAGTCCCTCGTCTGTTTATATAAAGTATGCCACCAATAGTGTTGCTGTAGCACGGCTATAATTGCATTTATTTCTGCATGGGCAGAAGCCAACCCCACAAGTTCTTCTTTGATTAACTCTAATCTAGACAGACTGTTAGGTATTATTCTGCCTCCCACTCCTGGTATTATAACTACATGGATGTTATCTGAATTAACAGTCTGGATTATTTAGGAGGGAAACCTGCAGGAGGTTTCCCAGCTTGATTAGTTTCATGGATGGCTATTAAAATATGTGTGTCAGTTAGGACTACTACTGAGACAGTCTAAACTGCAGTCATTGCCGCTAGGCCAGCTGCACAGTTCCCTTTATGAGAATGCCATCATGCTGATGGCCCATATAGTGCCTTACATGGACCAATGAAAGCTTGTCTTGTAAGACAGCTACCATTCCCCAAAGCTGTTTATTCTTTATAGGTTTTCCCTTTGAATACATTCAGGCCCCCATTACGAGACCGCCAGCCTCACCATGGCGGTCCTACCACCGCAGAGCCGGCAGTAAGGAGCGCCACATTACGAGTTGTGAGGCATGGCAGGCACCAAGCCTCCACAACTCGGCCTGGCCCCGTCTGTGCAGTCGCACCGCCGCTGCCGGTGGTGAGCACCTCCATTTCAGCGGCAGTCCCCAGCCTGCCGTCCGGAGTACGAGGCTGCAAACAACCAGGCTTTCTCTGGCGATCACCCTGCCACGAAAACCCTGGTGGTCACGCAGCCGGAGACAGGAATCTTCATTCCTTTCGCCGGCACACACATACACACATGTCCACACACATGCACACATCCCCCCCACCTGTCCACACACTCACACACCCCCACACTCCTTCATGCATGCATGCATACACATGCACACCTATTCAGCATATGCATACATACACTCACACACCCGCTCACTCCTATTTATCTACACGGACACCCCTTTCACGCTCACATACACACACGCATTTAGCACCCTCTCCCCCCTTCGCAAACATGCACACATGCACCCAAACACACAGACCCACTCCCCCCTCCCGTCAGATGCCCACTTACCTCCTCAGTCGAGGGGGACGTCCGGGAGGGGATGGGTCCTGGCGGTTTTCCCTCACCACCACCACCACGCCAGCAGGACTCAACCAAGCCATATTACAGCTTGTAATACAGCGTGCGTAGTCCTGCTGGTGTGGCGGTGTTGGTGAGGGACCCGCCTCTGCAGTGCCAACTGCTAGCATGACTGCTGGCTGCTTTCCGCCTCAATGATGGCGGAAAGCAGCCAGCACTCATAATATGGCAGTCTGCTGGCGGTCTTCTGGCGGGTTGGGCTTTGATGGTCAGGGAAATTGACTGCCAAAGTCCAAATGAGGGCTTCAGTCTCCAATGCTGCAGATTGACATTGTACCTTTACACACAGACAGTCTTCAGTAATGCAAGTCGCAGGGCATGTAACTGCATATTGTGCAGTACTATCTCATAAGAGTTTAGTGTGGGTCCATTGAGGAATAAATTAATCATCCTTTATTACACCTTACACTGCTGCACATGCTGCGGAGTATTTGTATTTTTTACCTACCGCAAGTTGAGCAGAACCATCTGTATAAAAGATGCTCTGGTAAGGCACAATAGGTAAAGTGGTTGGAGTTGAACAGTGTCCTGTTCATACTGGAGAGAATCCTGTGTACAAAGACAGGGATCATACTGAAACTTTACATCCTCTGCACTCAAAGAAGAGGCTCATTGTACCCATCGTGAGAGTAGGGCACAGGCATTAGGAATGCTTGCCCTTATTTCTGCCTCTATTGCGGGTATAGGAGAAACAATGATGGTATGTTTCCCTGCACCAAAGGATGCTCTTCTAAAATAGCTGTTTGTACAGCCATCAGGATTTTTTCAATGGAAACAAAACATTCTTATGTTGGAGACTACAAATGTGAATTGTTAGCAATAGGTGCATTCTGTCCTTCGTTGTAGGTCACATAGATTTAACCTTAATGACTGGGTACGACTCTAAAAATAAGTTGGCTTTTTTATCCCTACTTTTGTAAATATTTGGTCTCAGGCATGTCTGCCTGTAGAGCACACAAGTTATCAGTGTGAATGCGCAAATACCGTTTGGACAAAATCGTGGGAGAAGTGAGGTGATACAACGGCTTTACTCCTTCCGTGTGGCAAGTCAAATAGGTACGTCCAAAGTTAAGAAATTCCAAAAGGAATTGCAACTTTTTCAGTGTGTCAGGGGGTTTGCAAGTTAGCACACTTCTGAAGGAAGTCCAGTGACAGACCCTTGCCCTCACTGGATAACTCATATCCTAGGAAGGTCACAGTCCGTTAGGCGATCCTTGATTTTTTTAAATTAATTTTGTAACCATGTGATGTTAATATGATTACCACTCAGTCTACCTTGGTCCAGTCTAAGTTCAAATCGTCATCTGTTGGGTAGGTATCATCAATACCTCAGGATCTGGTTGTAAAATCTCCATAATTTGCAATGAAGATAAGCTAGGACTATTCTTATAACCCATAGGCAAGCGTCAGATTGAAAAATGGCTTTCCATTGAAATGAAAGTGGTTAGATACTCTCAGGCACTGAGTTTTGACTGAAAAACCCATTTGAAATATCAAGGGTCATTTTGTATTTTTTAAACATCAGATTTGTCATTAAACCTGTGCTTGTTTTGTACTTCATGTTTTCGGGTGTGTAAATTCAAATTTCTATAGTCTAAAACTATTCTGTAGGATCTGTCTAGCTTAGAAACAGGAAAAGGGGCATGTTCATTGGTGAGAGGCAAGGCACTATGATGCATTGATACTTTAGCTGATCTTATATTGCTTTAATACCATGTTTTGCATCTGGCTTTAAATGATATTGTGCTTGTAGATCACTATGTAAGGGAATAACGTGTATTACAGTGTTCATCCCACCCCGTGTGGTTTCTATATAAGGTAGGAGCTTGTCTCACGGCCCATTCACTAGAATACATTTCCCTGACATTCTCAGATACTACAGAAGAGAAGGCTATCCTTATGACTTCCTCACCCTTTGGTGCTTCTCTAACGAAGGCTAGAAACCAGTCTTCTTCCACTAGAATGATATCATAGTCATTGGATAATTGTGTCCAGAAGAGTGCTTTGATTATACATGGTATGCCCCCTTCAATTTGTATGCTCAAGTTGTAAACTCTACTAGGACTATTTAAATGTTGATCTGGAGTCTTGATCTGTATAAATGTATCAGTTGGATTTGTATCCAGAAACCTCTGAAGCATCTAATGTACTATTGTGACTTCTGCAGAGCTGTCTAGGAGAGCTCTCCCCAATGTCCTGTTTCACAGGATGATTCACGGTGGGATCAGCATGTGTTTTTTAAAAAGCCCTGCTACTTTCTTCTTTTTTACTGGAGTTTTAAAGTCCAATCCTTTCTCGTCCCTCTTTGCACTGACATCAATCTTGCATCCTCCTTCACTTTCCTATTGTATTCCTCTTTTCTTCAGTACTTGGGTGAGTTCCCCCTTTCAGTTCTTTTGTCTTTAGTGCCCTGAAAAGATCATTGATGCAAACACATGCGGTGGTAGCAGTCAGTCAGTCTTCCTCCCGGACTCAGCATTATCAGCTTCAGACAAAATGTAGCATCTGCGAAGGTTGAAGAGTGCCACTAAGGTGAGACCATCTCAGACAGAATCTCCAGCGGTACTCTGGGTGAAGGAGCTTTCCTTACAAGCGATCAAGTGATAGTACTTATATACTAAACCTTATCAAAAATTGGAATTTCTGACATAAGTTCAAGAATGTCTAACATGACTGATGTGCATCAATGTATGCATCCAAGACGTTTCCATATGAACATACAAGGTAAAAGAATGTCAGACTACACTATTTTGATTATATGTCATATTGTGCTCTTAATTAACCTTGACATGGTGGAAAATAGGCATTTGACCCTGACAAATGTTGCATTGATTTTTGTATCTCTGTCATTGATCAAAGGGCTTGATGTTTTCATAGTTCTTAGAAAGATAAGGTCAGGCAACATCTGCATTTAATAGCAGAAATGACAATGATTCTGAATAAATTGACAAAGATGGTGACTTCTATTCTTTGAAAAAAAGAAGATGGTGGCCTCGATTAATTAAGATGGAGTCGAGGCCTACATAAGATGGAGTCAGACCTTAGGGACTTAACGTCAAGCTGTCATTACCATTCACATCCATATCCAGTAATGACATCTTAAGAATCTCAATTATTAAGCATTTCTCACATACTCCCTAGATGCTGACATAATCCAGTGATATTTCAGAAACAAAATTAACATCATCCAGCCTAACTTCTCAGCGCCATGGCAGGCCACAGGCAATCGTGTCTATTCATGACCATAGCTATTCAGATCTTGCGTTTTTCACACACTCCTTAACCACACTTAGAAATATTGCAGATCTCGAACAAAACCATCACGTTGAGGTATGGTTTTATACACTTGGGACTTCTCATTTCAGTAACTTCAGCCATTCAGCCCATCCTGATACAGTCTGATCTCTGCTTGCTACTGCAGTGCTGATTATCACCGTTAAACAAATATATCAAATTTATGCGACCAAACGAGTGGACATAAAACATGTGATAACGCGTCCTGTCTTAGATCATTTAATTTGTCTGGGACTCGTTTTTAAGCCAATGAATCTTTGACCCTGATTGAAGACACCTTAGGACGAGACAACTAATCAGCATATAAATCACTAGGTCAATAATTTTCTCAATATTCAATATGTAAAAGTAAACAAATCTAGATAAATACATTAGTAAAGTTTGATCACACCATGACCCTTCAACCATGAATAACCACACAAAAATTTGTAAGATTTAAGTTATTTTATTCCCTATTGGTTACATTCTACTAGCAAGTTTATTAGTCTCAAAACCAGAAAACACATCAGCAATGTTACGATATGACAACTAGAATAAGATTTCATAAACGCAAAGATCATAAACATCAGAACAAAGCACGTCGTCAACATGGATTAATTTTAGCAGAGTATCATTAGCGCATTATTCAACAAAGCATTGATTCAGTCATTTGTCTATTTGCGTCCATTTTAGTGAACTCCTTAACTAACCTTGAATTAGCATTAGCATGTTGGGCTTCATGCAAAACAATTTAGCAACACAAATTTAGAAAACATCTAACTATGGTTTCTACCAAAAGGTAGCAGTTGGTACCTAGAAAGGAAAGGCAAACCGACAATTACAATTTCATTATCATATAGTTACCCTCCATAATGGATCAGCATACAGAGTCAGTCTTCATCCTCAGGACATCAGTTGATTCGCCATCAGCCAGGAAACACAGCAAAGTTCAGCAAGACAGGCAATACGGGACACCTCCCTCTTAAGGAGGAAAAGTATGAATCGGGCAGGACAAAAATAAGGATGGTTCTAAGAATTAAACAGCAAAGTCTTTAAGACAGAGTGACAAAGTGTCTAGGTAATAGCAAAAGGCACATAATGGCTTATTTCTCCTTGTATCAAAGGAGTATATCAATCTTGTAATACAGTCCCCTAATTTCTAATTGGGCAAATTTTGGTGCATCATTATCTCTGTCCAATAATCAGGTAATCACCTCATTAGAATTGTCACTTTAGAACAGTTCTCACGTAGTTCATTGGCTCCTGTAATTGACGTCGCCAACGGGTAGAATGTCAGGTACAAATGTTTATTCTCTCAGCCTCAGTCATTAGTTCCATTGTCTTTACCAGTTCAGGCGACCTTGTACCTGTCGCAAGTTTACACTGTTGCATTCAGCAAGAATGTCTCCTTGAGCAAGTCGAATCTCATGAGAAAGAATTTACTACGGTTACACATATCTTCTAGCTTCTGGAAAAATACGGCTACATGTCCTTCAGCAAGTCAGCACATTGCACGTTAGAAAAACACATTTATTATGAAACCGGGCAGCTAGGCCCCTACTCATGCTAACTAAGTCCTAATAATTAATTTAGCGACATCTTAACATATAACTCTTGATGCTAGTACAAAATCATACATTAGTACATTAATAATTCATCATTAGTCAATATCATTTATCATCGTATACATTGGTGGCCACTCCCCGTGGGCACATTTTCAGGCGCCTATGTTAAAAGCACATTAATACAATTTTCTATGCGACATCAGTATGTATGTACGCCATTTATTTTAGCGATGTAACATAAAAAATCCTGACGTGTGTACAAATTACTTATATTTGTTACTCATTCAGTCATTTGAAAACACCTTCAATAACAGGTGAGTATCTCAGGTAATGATGTCCCGTGTGAACGTACGGAGGTGGTGCTTGATTTTGGTGTAGGTCTCTGGTATTATGACTGGTGCAGGAAACCTTACAGTCCATGTGGCACCCAGCTGCTGCTAATATATGCCCATGCGTTTGGATCGCCATTCTGTGGAACATTCATTTTATGTGATCTTCCTTTGTGCCCAAATTGGTGGTTTTAAAAGTCAGGAAAGTCAGCAAATCAGTGCCTCTTCAGTGCTGAAATTGGGCGGGTTATTTCTTTTTGTCGTTCCCAATGGTTTGTTTTCTTATAGTGCAGAGCTGGGTTTTCGGTGTATGATTAAGCACCGCAACCGTATTGCATTCAGTCCTCAGCAGGCAGGTGGAGAGTGCCTTGTCCCTCGCTCTCTTATGCCGAGGTCCATGTCAGTGGTTGCAGCGTTTCTGTCCTGGCAGCTGACCTGAACCATGTGATGGGTTAGTTTGGGTATCCCTTTTGATAATACATTATGACCCCCTGCCTCAAAAAGCCATTCTTGGTCAGGAACCCTTTTCTACTTATTACTCTGTTTTACCTGCGTACACTTCTTTCTAAAGAAAGTATGCATTTCACATCTCTTTCAAACAACGACACTCCTAAATTTAGCCTTCATGTAAAAAAGGAGCTCTTTCGTTGGTGTTTCATCCACAGCTTATTCAAAAATCTACAAACATTATTGTGTCTCATTTTACTGGACCACTGCCAACCTGACTGCTATTGTGACCATCTCCTGCACTATTTCCACATCTTGGCTTTTGAGGCTATTTACCTGTGGGTTTTCCCTTAAATAATTACAGCTAATCACTTCTCTGACATTACCCACACCTTCTAAGCGCACGATTTCTAGTCCACTCAATTATCCACCAATCTCAGAATTACTTACTGTACACAGCAACCCAAAGGGAAATTGCATTTTCTCTCAATACTGCGACTTGAGTAGCTGCTTGTATCAATGATCAGGCATAGAATGGCAGACTGCATGCATCCCTCACAAAATGCATGATGATGTCCTGAACCACCCGCAGTGCAAATATGCAGATTCACAAAGTAGAGCACATACATCGTGTTATGCAACGAAAAGTTCATTAATGTTATGTGAATGAACATGGAATAGAATCATTTACGCTGATGTGTTCTTCTCATGATTATTTTGGGAGCATTTCAGAGAATTTTGCATTTTAAGAACTGTACCAAAAATAAAATTCAATGGCTTAAACTATAAATATTAAACTAATGGATCTAAAGTTATAGGAAGACGAATAAAGTCATTTGCTGTACGTTTTCACTCAAACCACTAGTTAGCCCAATTTTTAATAGCAGACACACTCAATCTAAGATATTTGCTCTCTTCACCATATAATGAAACATCCTTAGTTTCAACGATTTCACAAAAACAAGAACAGAAGATCTGAATTAGTCACATAGAGAAAGAGTCAAGGGAGAGAAGATACAGAGGCACAGAGTGGAAAACACCATTTCCTCTAACTGTGGTTTGTCTGGTAACCAGCTAATCCTGTATGGTTTATTCATAGACCTGCCCTGGTAGGCTGGCGCAGAGATGGAGAAGGAACAGGCCGAATCTTGGTGTCATGCTCTACGGCTCACCAGTACTACACAGAGATGGAATCCTTAAACGCATACTCTTTACTTGTTTCTTGCAGTATCGGTTTAACCATCAGCCACACACAGCACAGGTGCCTGAACCCTGCCCCCAACGAGTGCCACTGCTCTGGAGCTAGGACTCTCATAGTTTGTTTCCATCACTACTACTGAACATTAAGGGGGTGATTCTAACCCTGGCGGTCGGTGATAAAGCGGCGGCCAAACCGCCAACAGGCCGGCGGTCCAAAAAATGGAATTCTGACCCCGGCGGGAACCGCCAACACAGCCCGCCACATTAACACTCCGACCGCCACGGCGGGACCGACAAACAGCGCGGCGGTCACCGCCAACAGACAGGCGGCAGACAATGTACCGCCCACACTATCATGACCGGCCAATCCGCCACCTTTTCCGGGGCGGGAGCACCGCCGATAAAAACACGGCGGAAACAGACTACGAACGGGAAAACGCGCACCTCTACGCACTCCACGAGGAAGGAGGACAGCATGGAACCCGAATTAAACATCCTACCTGCTCTCGTCTACCTGCTCATCTACCACGAGTACGAACGCCGGCGCAGACGACAACGGTGAGTACTGCACCTACGACACAGGGGAGGGAGGAGGACGAAAGGTTACGTGCACACACATATGCGATACACCCACCCCCCCAAACCATGTACACACCAATGCAGAGCAACAAGTCACAGTGAAACCACCCAAACCCCATAAAAAAAACAAGGACATAATTAAATTGTGTCTCGAAATTTATGGGAAATAAAAACCACTGATAAGTCACGGTCAAATAGCAATAACAAATCAAATATACCAATTCAATATCCAGTGTATACGATAAACCGAGGCAATAAGTCCTGCACATCTAACGAGATTCCAAGTGTCCGTGGGCCAAAGTGTAGCAACACAAGGGCAAAGCCCACACAGGAGACCTGAGTCCTTTGGAGAGAACACTGCAGGGGCATCTGATGAAAAAACCACAGGCACCTCAGGGGGAAGGGAAGGGGGGGGCACCACAGCCACATGATCCCACGACGCCAGATCCACGAAGGGGCCACCATGCCCACTGTGCCATCCTGGGGAGTGCAAAGTCACAGTCTTTCAAGTCTCTACAGTGGGTGGCTTGGCCCACCCGGCCATCCTGGGGAGTGCAAAGCCACAGTCTTTCAAGTCTCTACAGTGGGTGGCTTGGCCACCCGGCCATCCTGGGGAGTGCAAAGCCACAGTCTCTCAAGTCTCTACAGTGGGTGGCTTGCCCACTCGGCCATCCTGGGGAGTGCAAAGCCACAGTCCATCAGGTGTATAACAGTCTCCACCGGTCAAGGAGGAGGCATGGTGGGCACAGTGACCCGTGAACAGTAGCTCGAGATAGATCCGGCACTGTCATTGTGCCAGTGGTGCTTGAGACGGCGGGGCCCAGCGGAGCGGTGCTTGACAGGAAGGGCCCAGCGGATCGGTGCTTGAGACGGCGGGGCCCAGCGGAGCGGTGCTTGAGACGGCGGGGCCCAGCGGAGCGGTGCTTGACAGGAAGGGCCCAGCGGAGCGGTGCTTGAGACGGCGGGGCCCAGCGGAGCGGTGCTTGAGACGGCGGGGCCCAGCGGAGCGGTGCTTGACAGGAAGGGCCCAGCGGAGCGGTGCTTGAGACGGCGGGGCCCAGCGGAGCGGTGCTTGACAGGAAGGGGCCAGCGGAGCGGTGCTTGAGACGGCGGGGCCCAGCGGAGCGGTGCTTGACAGGAAGGGCCCAGCGGAGCGGTGCTTGAGACGGCGGGCCCAGCGGAGCGGTGCTTGAGACGGCGGGGCCCAGCGGAGCGGTTCTTGACAGGAAGGGCCCAGCGGAGCGGTGCTTGAGACGGCGGGGCCCTCTTCAGCGGTGCTCTTCTGCACGGCGGGGCCCTCTTCAGCGGTGCTCTTCTGCACGGCGGGGCCCTCTTCAGCGGTGCTTGAGACGGCGGGGCCCTGTTCAGCGGTGCTTGAGACGGCGGGGCCCTGTTCAGCGGTGCTCTTCTGCACGGCGGGGCCCTGTTCAGCGGTGCTCTTCTGCACGGCGGGGCCCTCTTCAGCGGTGCTCTTCTGCACGGCGGGGCCCTGTTCAGCGGTGCTCTTCTGCACGGCGGGGCCCTGTTCAGCGGTGCTTGAGACAGCGGGGCCCTCTTCAGCGGTGCTCTTCTGCACGGCGGGGCCCTGTTCAGCGGTGCTCTTCTGCACGGCGGGGCCCTGTTCAGCGGTGCTCTTCTGCACGGCGGGGCCCTCTTCAGCGGTGCTCTTCTGCACGGTGGGGCCCTGTTCAGCGGTGCTCTTCTGCACGGCGGGGCCCTGTTCAGCGGTGCTCTTCTGCACGGCGGGGCCCTCTTCAGCGGTGCTCTTCTGCACGGCGGGCCCTCTTCAGCGGTGCTCTTCTGCACGGCGGGGCCCTCTTCAGCGGTGCTCTTCTGCACGGCGGGGCCCTCTTCAGCGGTGCTCTTCTGCACGGCGGGCCCTGTTCAGCGGTGCTTGAGACGGCAGGGCCCTGTTCAGCGGTGCTTGAGACGGCGGGGCCCTCTTCAGCGGTGCTCTTCTGCACGGCGGGCCCTGTTCAGCGGTGCTTGAGACGGCGGGGCCCTGTTCAGCGGTGCTTGAGACGGCGGGCCCTGTTCAGCGGTGCTCGTCCAGTAGGTCAAGGGAGCCAGACCTGGCCTGGACTCCCTGCTCAGTCGCCCTCCGACCGTGCTGTTGCTGGACCCTTCGGTGACGGAGTCCTGGGCCCTTTGGTGTCCTTCCTAACACCCGGGATGGGGCTTGTGGGCCCCTCCTGCTCCGCGCTCCTGCTGGCTGACTTTTCCGCCCTGCTGCCCTTTCGCTCCTTAGATGGGGCTCTCGGGCCCTTGCCTCCCCTAGATGTTGTGGCTGGTGAAGTGGGCGAACTTTGCTCCTTGGGGGCAGCCGTGTCAGTCCTCTCACGGCGGCCCTTTAGCTTCCTGGTCTTCTTGCCTGGTGGGGGGCTGGCTGTCCCCTTGCTGCTGATTGAAGTGTCACTGCTGGCAAAGGGTGGGCTCCAGAACCCATGCACCACAGTGACACTCGAAGCTGGGCTGGTGGTGGCTGAGGTGCTCTTGGGACTCTTTGCAGATGGAGGGGGTGGGTCAGTGGAGGGAAAGAGGTCAAGATTAGCAAGGAAAACTTTCTTAGGACCAAGGTAAAAGGTAGGAGAAGTGGTGATGGAAGTGGAGGAAGAGGATGTGGTTGTAGGAGAGTCAGGTGTGCTGTCTTTGGGTGCAGGTGCTTGTGCTGGAGGCTGTCGTGAGGTGGATGGCTGTTGGGTGGGTGTCTGCCTGCGTTTGTGTGTCTTGGAAGAGGGGGTGACAGACACAGTGGGAGAGGACACAGGGGACGTGTAAATGGTAGTGGGGGTGGTGATTGCACGTGTGCGGACTGGACTGGAGGGTGTGCTGGTGATGGAAGCACTGGCTGATGGTGGTGTGCATGCAGGTGTGAGTGTAGACGTCACAGGGAGGGAGGAGGGAGACGAGGAGGAGGGGGACACAGAGGTGGTAGTGACTGTTGGAATGTCTGCATCTGGGTGTTGCTTGCGTGAATGCTTGTGGGTTCTGTGGTGCTTGTGTCTGGATGAGCTGCCCTTGGGTGTTGAGGTGTGTGCAGGCTGGTCTGATGGTGTGGATGAGATAGGCAGAGGAACAGGAGACAGAGACAGGCTGGAGGCAGTCAGAAGAGGGAGGCTGGAAACAGGGACAATGGCTGCCGTTAGTGCTGAGGCCAGAGCATTGAACGATCGTTGATGGGCAGCCTGACCCGAATGAATGCCCTCCAGGTAGGCATTGCTCCGATGCACCTCCCTTTCTACCCCCTGGATGGCATTCAAAAGGGTAGTCTGCCCAATAATGAGTGTCCTGAGGAGGTCAATGACCTCCTCACTGAGGGCAGCAGGGGTAACAGGGGCAGGGGCTGAGGTGCCTGGGGCGAAGGAGACGCCCGCCTTCCTGGGCGAGCGGGCACGGAGCGTAGGCTGAGGGGCTGCTGGGAGGGCGGGGCTGGTGCGCTGGGTGGCGGCTGTACCTGGAGAGGCGGGGGGCCCGGATGTTGCCGCCACCGCTAGGGAGCTCCCATCCGAGGACGTGTCGCTGTCGCTGGTGTCACCACCGGTCCCCGTTGTGGTGCTCCCCTCGCCCTCCGGATCACTGGTGCCCTCGGTGTCTGTTCCTGGTCGATGCCAATTCTCCTCCGCCTGATGATGCTAATGCACAGATGCACAAGAAGACGAAGAAGAAGGGTGGGGGGAGAAAAACGAAGACCAGGTTGAGTGCATGCAATGTCAACACCGTTGGCGGAGAGGACAGACACAGGAGCCTCATGCACTAAGCCACGCATTCGGGGTACACTACTCAGTACTTCTGACTAGGACAACAGGTCTAGAGACGACAAAGGCGCACATGTGTGATGCTGGACCATCGATAGCTGTACTTGTCACCCTACAGAGGTGGGGGCCGGGAGCACAGGGCCATGCCTAAAGGAGAGGACTACACTACAGAAAGCGCCCTGGCCTAATGTCACCCCCAACCCTCCTCCCCCACCCAGACGCCTCCACTGCGCAGAGAGATAGCAGAATGTGCTGATACTCACCCCCTTGTGTCTGCTGTGATGTCCTCAAGCGCCCATCCAAATCAGGGTAGGCCACTGCCAGGATCCGGGACATCAGGGGGGTCAGGGTACGACTGGCACCCCTCCTAGGTTGGGAGGCCATCCCCAGCAGTGACTCGGCAGTCTTCCTGGTCCCGCGGCGGATGTCCTCCCACCTCTTGCGGCAGTGGGTGCCCCGTCTGACGTGGACCCCCAGGGCCCGGACTTCCTTAGCGATGGCACGCCAAATGTCCACTTTCTGATGGGCGCTGACCTATTTGACATGTACAGGGTGGGAAGGAAGAATCATCATTTCTCTGCATGTTAGATGCGATTGGCCCCCCCTCCCCAACCTTGCCATATGGCACATGCTCTCATCTGTCGTGCGTTGCACTCCTCATTCGCCCCCACCCCACCAACTTAGCATCCACACCACTCCACACAGGCATAGCCCATTCAATTTGCACCCAGTGTACTTACCTGTTGGTCTGGAGGACCATAGAGTAACGCATACTGGGGGAGGACCCCATCCACAAGTTTGTCCAACTCCTCAGACGTGAAGGCAGGGGCCCTTTCCCCAGTCGCAGCAGCCATTATCACTTCCAGACCGAGCTCACAGCAGCACTTGCAGTATAGGTCCTCTCCTGTGGATGATCAGGTCTCGAGTGATTAAGCAGATAGAAAATGGCGGTCACGCCCGCGGCGGTGCGTACCGCAGCGGTGCGTACCGCGACCGCAGGCGCACCTCATCATTGGCTCCTGAAACCCATAGGCCTCAATGTTAGCCAATGCGGCTTCGTATAGCGGTCTTCGACCGCCTACTGCCACGGTGTGCCACGCCAGCGCATTGACCTCACATCCCATTGTCCCACTTCACAGGTCAGGCAGCCGCCATTTCAAGGGCCCACATGGCATTATTTGTACTGCGTCACACAGGCCTAGGCCTTGCATTGCCACACATACACGCCTTTCAATACATAGATATTCGTGTGCTATGCATGCAGTGGTGAACGTACCTGTGATTTGCTTGACTCTGTGCGCCATGTTGTCCTTCCTAGGCAGCGTCCGCTGGGACTTGCGAGGAGAAGGATGAATCCTCGCGTGTACCGACCGCTGGTGGACCTGTCGACAATGGAAGAACGCCACATCATACTACGATACCGACTTGACCGAGCCACTATACATGAACTGTGTGCCCAGCTGGAGCCAGACCTGATGTCCCCCATCCGCCAACCCACAGGAATTCCCCCTCTAGTGCAGGTTCTGTCAGTCCTCCATTTTTTGGCAAGTGGCTCATTCCAGACAACAGTGGCCATGTCATCTGGAATGTCTCAGCCTATGTTTTCAAAAATCTTGTCTAGAGTGTTGTCTGCCCTGACGAAACACATGCGGCGCTACATTGTATTCCCTGAGGAGGTTGATTTGGCCACTGTGAAGGGTGATTTTTATGCCCTTGGACATATCCCCAACATAATTGGTGCCATTGATGGGACCCATGTGGCTTTAGTACCCCCCAAAGACGATGAGCAGGTGTACAGAAACAGGAAAAGTTACCATTCGATGAACGTCCAGGTGGTCTGTTTGGCTGACCAGTACATCTCCCATGTGAATGCCAAGTTCCCTGGGTCAGTGCATGACGCATATGTGATGCGAAATAGCAGCATCCCTTATGTGATGGAACAGCTACAGAGACAACGTGTGTGGCTAATTGGTGACTCTGGTTACCCCAACCTGCCTTGGCTATTGACCCCAGTGAGGAATCCCCGGACCAGGGCAGAGGAACGGTACAATGAGGCCCATGGGCGAACTAGGAGGATCATTGAAAGAACCTTTGGCCTCCTGAAGGCCAGGTTTAGGTGCCTGCATATGACAGGGGGATCCCTGATGTACTCACCAAAGAAGGTGTGCCAGATCATCGTGGCCTGCTGTATGCTTCACAATCTGGCATTGCGACGTCAGGTGCCCTTCCTGCAGGAGGATGGTCCAGATGGTGGTGTTGAAGCAGCTGTGGAGCCTGCGGAGAGTGAAGAGGAGGAAGACGAAGAGGACGACCCAGACAACAGGGACAGAGTTATCCAACAGTATTTTCAGTAGCACACAGGTAGGAATCACCCACGCCATTTAACATTTACTGAATGCCCCCTGCATCTTTACTTTGTGTATTTCCCCCCAGTTCTTTTAAACTGAAGTTTACTTTTCCCTTCCCTTTTCAGTGCTGTATGACCCACTGCGTGACTTCTGCTTGGTTAGCCCATGGACTAATGCTTATTGACATCGGTATGTTGTCCACACATAAATAACAGAACATTATTGATAAGTAATGTGTTATACATTTGTAAATAATACAGGCTGACTCCAGAATGATTTCTGTGCAATGAGTGATTTATTTTTAGTGCTATATTGTGGTACATGATATTTAAACGGTGATGGGTGGGGGTGGAGTTATGTCCATGGCAGAGTCCAGTTCTCGGTCGCACAGCTGCATTGTTCATCGGGCTGTGGAAGGATGGAGCAGGGGCAGTTCAAGGTTGGACAGGGTGACACTGTGGGACAGTGGAATGGCATCCGGGGGGATATTAGGCTGGCGGGGGTCTTGGCATCCTACTCTGTCTTCCTTTGAGATCTCAGGTTCCTCTTGCGGGGTGGTTGTTCTTCAGCAGGAGGTGGGGTTCTTGTGGCCCGTCGTTGTGTAGGGGCCTCCTGACCACTAGCGCCGGCGGAGGTGGTAGGCTGTTCCTGGCTAGTGACAGGGGCCCTTTGCGGTGCCACATGGTCCCGCAATGTGGTTTCTATCCGGTTGAGGGCCTGGACTATGGTCCCCATAGCGGTAGCGATGTCCCGGAGTTCATTGCTGAACCCCATGTACCGTTCCTCCTGCTGTGCCTGGATCTCGGTGAACCTGGCCAGTACCGTCGCCATTGTCTCCTGGGAGTGATGGTATGCTCCCATGATGGTGGTGAGGGCCTCTTGGAGAGTCGGTTCCCTGGGCCTGTCCTCCCCCCCCTGTCGCACAGCAGCCCTCCCAGTTGCCCTGTTTCCCCGGGCCTCTGTCCCCTGGACGGTGTGCCCACTACCACTGCCCCCAGGTCCCTGTTGTTGTTGGGGTGTTGGGTGAGCCTGGGTGCCTGGTAGTGGCGGACACACCGCTGATTGACGCGTCCGCGAGACAGAGGCATGGGCCCGCTTGGTGGGAGCTGTGCTGGTGTTCCCAGAGGGGTTTGGGTCTGCTGTGGCCTGTGTCTGTGTGTGGGGAACCGACTGTCCAGAGGTCCCCGATGGTCCGGGCTGGTCGTCAGGTTCTAGGTCGACAGAGCTGCTGTCCTCGCTGGGGGCCTGTTCTGGGGGTGGGATGGACAAATCTGGACCCTCCGTGGCGGTGTGTTGGCGTTCGGGCCCTGCAGGGGTAAAGGAGTATGGTTATTGTTTCTGTGTGTGCCATGGCGTGCATTTTGTGTGCCCTTGGCCCCCAGTGCTGGCATTCCCTTGTGGGAGGTGTTGTGAGGGTTTGGGGGGGGGGTGTATGGGTATGTGCAATGGTCATGCTTTGGTGGTGGCTGTCTATGGTTTGTGTAGGCATTCAGGGGTTGGTGTTGTTTAGGGTGGGTTGTGCTGGTGAGACATTGGCAGGGAGGTTATGTGCTGGGGGGTGAGATTGGGGGTGAGGGGGGGGGGGTTGGCATGCTGGTGGTTGGGGGGGGGTGAAGTAGTTGAGATTCGACTTACCAGAGTCCATTCCTCCGCCTACTCCAGCAAGGCCATCAGGATGCAGGATGTTTACCACCTCTTGCTCCCATGCTGTGAATTGGGGTGGAGTGGGTGGGGGTCCGCCGCCAGTCTTCTGCACAGCGATGTTGTGCCTGGAGATCATCGAGCGCACCTTCCCCCGTAGGTCGTTCCATCGCTTTCTGATATCTTCCCGATTTCTGGGATGCTGTCCCACAGCGTTGACCCTGTCTACGATCCTTTGCCATAACTCAGCCTTCCTTGCTATGGTGGTGTGCTGCACCTGCGTGCCGAAGAGCTGGGGCTCAACCCTCATGATTTCCTCTACCATGACCCGGAGTTCTTGGTCAGAAAACCTTGGGTGTCTTTGGGGTGCCATGGGGTGGTATGGATGAGGTGTGGGGTGGTGTTTGTGGTGATGTGCGTGGTGATATGTGGTGATGTGTGCGTAGATGTGGTGTAGGTGATGAAGTTGGGTTCCTGTGTGTGTTGGGGTTTTCTATTGCTGTGCTCGCTCTCTCTATCTCTATCTCTCTTGCTCTCGCCTTCGCTCCGATTTCCAACTAGTGGGGGTTTGTGGGTGATGTGGGTGTGTGTTTTATAGTTGATTGGATGTGTGGGTGTGTTGTTTGTATGTGTCTCAGGTGTGCGTATTTAAAAATGTCCAATGTGGCAGTGTTTTGGAGCTGTGTGTGTATTTTGACCGCGGCGGTGTGTACTGCCAATGGAATACCGCGGTTGAAAGACCGCCGCGTGGATTCGTGGGTCAGAATGGCATGGGCGTGTTTGTGTTGGCGTGACGGTGGAGGTTTGGTCATCTCCAGTTTTCCGCGGCCCGCTGATGTGGCGGCCTTCCTTGGATGTCGGATTTTTGGCGGTTTCACAGTTGGTGGTCAGAATGACCGTGGCGGTTTACCGCGGCCGCGGCGGTAGAATGGCGGACTTCTGACCGGCGGTAAGGACCTTTTACCGCCGAGGTCAGAATGACCCCCTAAGTGTAATATTTAAGAAATAGCAATTGTACACACAGGCAATACGACTCAGGTGACAGACTTGTGCTGCAGCCCTCAGGATCCAGATAGTACATGTTTTCATTCACCTCTTCTTTTCTTCCTAATTACACTTTCAGATAGAGGTCTCACTGCTGAATTAAATCTTAAACTGAGAAACCACACAAGAGGAACCAGGGAACAAAAAGATGGAATTTAAGAAGTGTTAGGTTCACAATTGGATGCCCCCAATTGCAAACCAAACATCCTAGGTCGCATCGTTTTTCGATGTGCGTAAATTAGCCATCGTCTATATTATGCAAACCTTCTTTTAGAAATTTAAAACTTATTTAAGCAATTAATCTGTTTAAATTCTACACATCTCTGTAACAGATACCACTGTAACTCACCATCCTAAAGAGTCAATCACAACTTTAAAATACAAACCACGGTGCATAAATATTAGCAATTATGTCCTTCTGCACTCAACAGTATGAAATCATTCGCCACTTACCCACATACTTGATAATAGGAGAATGGATTAACAGGGATCGAGAGGGCACTCCTGGGGAGGAAAAGAAACATTATTGGAGCCTACTGACCTACTCTAAACAGGTCTTTAATTAGACAGCGTAATTACAAAATGTAATCAGCTAGAAGCTGGGTGTTTGCTGGCACTCCCAGTCCAGACACGGTCTTCACAACTGTGAAAGGAGCATGAAAGGAGCATGCAAGGCGAACAGTTTCTGTTTTCAACACTGACTGAAAATAAATATGTTTTTAGAGACGAAGGACACATACAAGATAGTGAGCACATGAGACCAGGCTCAGTGCAGGCTGGCATAATGAAACCTGACTCGAGTGTGTAAGCTACAGCAGAGTATCACATACACATCCAAAACTGGCTCCACTGAAGAATACAAACAAATAACTGAAAACCACTGTGGGTCACCAACTCACACTTACAGCAGAGAACAGGGAAGGCTTTGTGAAAACATGTCTGAAATTAGAAGTGAGACTGGTGCATATGCGGAGAGAGTCAGGTATTAAATAACACACAGCCAGCACTCCAGGATGCTAGTTACCGAAAAATTAACCCTGTAAATCATGCTTTCCACTTTTTCAATAGTTAAGACGTTAAACGCAGAAGCAAACTGAAGTGAAAGAACTGAGATACTCGTGGAGAACAATACATACACCATCACGGGTTGCCCTATAATAGTAATTAGTACAGAAACAAGAGTTTCTACCCTAATTGGCTTTACAAGATTTATAGTAATTTTGAATGTAGTATTTCAGCAACCAGAGTCACATCCAGGACTCTGAGGACTTTTTCATTAGATCAACCTGTCTCACGGGCTCTCATTATCCTAATGAGGTTGCTGGATTCAGGCGGCAGCATCACTTGAATTGTGGGGGAACTGAATCCAATCCCACACCATGTGACAACTTGTCAGCCTAATCTGTTTCCAGCCAACTAGCAGCACCTCATCTCTGCCCAGGACAAGGGATGATTTGTGGCAACCAGGCGCATGACCTAATGACTTCTCAGTGAAATTGTGGTTTATCAGATCTCCTACTTTTCGCTCAGTTACATTAGTCTCACACATGCAAAGATGGTTCAATAAGATTTATTGAGACAACTGCGTCTAACATAAAATGGCATGAATTGCAATAATTAGGATGATGAAACATGCCAGAAGCAAAATGGTGTCAAGAAAAGTGAAACACAAGAAAAGTCCCACCATACTGTCACTATGCATACTATATGCGATTCCTACCTAAGCTATGTTAGAACACATCATGATCAGCCCTAATCTTCCCTTCAGGATTCCCCCCAGGGAAGACATCATACCCCATACCTGAGGAGGGAAGTCTGTTGTCTATAGATTCACCATCCCCATGTAGGCCAGGGAACCGGTAGTCTCAGCAAACAGCTATAGGAAAGTCAATCAGCATGCAGTGGTGGTCATCTGGCTGGAATGTCTCTCTAACATGCATGGGACAAATGAGTGTTTTTATAATAAAACAGCTGATGTGCAGAGAAAATGTCCCCATGTAAGGATGTGTGTGTTTCTGAGAATGTTGGAGACACAGTATACCACTTCGCCAGCAACCTATCTCGCTGCAGCCTTGGGGAAGAATGTCTTGTTCAGAAATGCAAAGCTTTCCTAGGCAAAAGAACAACTAGATAAAGAAAATAAAACAGCACCACAAATGTGGTAGATTCTGAAATAATAAAAATGAAGCAGAATAAAATGTAACTTGTCCAAAGGGTGTAGGAGGCTGGCCCTCTATGTAGTGTGCAAAACTAGGCACACTGTGCAGGGGGTCCAAGCATCCACACGTTGGTTTCCAGAGACAAAAATCAGACCACCTAATGCTCCAATTTTTTAGGTAGCTTGGTCGAACAGTTAGGCCAATCTACGAGGAGTGCTAAGAAATTGTTCTACTCACAGCATCAATCATACACCACAACCACTCAAGGAATAACTCAAGACTTCAGATTTTTATATATATAATTTTTAAGGCCAAGATGGTTAGATATGTTAAGTACTTTTTGAGTTATGTTTCTTCAAAGTTTTAATAAAGTTAGTCTTTCTGTGCGTAATTACGGCCCATAGGAATCAATATGCAGTCACTCTTAAAAATTTATTAAAAATCGTACAATTGGGTTACCACTCTCTTCTTTTACAGGATTGTCGAAGCAGTCAGCGGGCACCCTGTGCCAGCTGGAAGGCTCAGACGGCTCTCGGGTCTAGTAGGAGCAGAGTGGTAAAGTCTCTTGACCCAGGCGCAGGGCCACTTGGAAGGGCCACCTGGAAAAGGAGATGGTTAGCGAACGTAAAGGTGGTGCCTTCGGGTCCCCTTGGAATGTTGAGCTCATAAGGGGTTAAGGACCCATGAAGCACAGCTGGTCTCTTCTTGCAGGGCACAGGGCGGCTCGATGCAGGGAGAGTTGGTGATCCAGGGGCTGTGCGCAGCGGAACCCTTTGAAGCTAGAGGTGTTCTTTTGAAGGCGGCTTGCAGGACAACAGTGGCACTCTGGTGGGAGGTCCAGGGTGTTCCTGAAGTCCCTTGAGTGGGTCTTCCTCATGGTCCAGCTGCAGCTCTGAGGGATGTGTTTTTCTTGGAGTTTGACGTGCACGGGTCATTACCTTGGGTATTGACATGACTCGGCCACTGGAGGGACCAGTGACATGAAAATTGGTACACCTGTAGGTTTCATCTGGGTTGTTAGTGTGTTGCAGGTCCAGCTGCAACTTCCGGTTGCGGAGATATTGCCCGGTCAGTGAAGTGGGTCTCACTGGCTTATTGGTACTTGCTGCTTTCTTGAGTGGTGCCCCCACTCAGGAGTGAGATCCCGGTTAATTTCCAAAGCCTAGAGGTCCTCAGGGTCTTTTGAGGTCACTCTAGTGGTCAGCTCCTCCGCAGCGGTGATTGTTGAGACACAGATGCAACAGGCGAGGTCTTGGCTCTTCTTCTGATGCAGCAGGTCCTCGGTTCTCTTGCTGTGATCTTCTTTGGTGATGCCTTCTTCTTTGTCCTCTTGAATCTGATTTCTTGGCCTAAGGGTGCCCACTAAATACTGAATTTTGTGGCATTTTAGGGGATCATGGTAGTGTCCAATGGGACACTTGGCTGGCTACACCCACTATAGTGACCACTTCCTGTGGGAAAGGTCACTTCCCTAAACCACATGGCTATTTTCCTCCATTCCAAGATGGAGGAAAGTGAATTTGAGTGTCCACCATGCCGGCAACACATTAGGGGTTGGTTCATGCCAGGTGAGGCCACTCCTCCCACCCTTTGTCAGGTTTTCTGCCTTTGCTCCCACTAAAAGTGGGGTTTGCGAAAGAGGATGCCAGTTGCTGCTAGCAGCAGGCTTGGAGGTCGAGTTTCAAGAGCAGTAAGTCCTTTGAAGCTCACTGCCAGGACAGTGTACATTCCTGAGGGAGGGGGTGTTAGCTCGTCCACCCAGGAAGGACACTGTCTTACAAACCAGAGATACAAAAGGATGATGGGCGGAGTGCTGAACAATCACACCCCAGTCACAGATCTGGGTTTAATCCATCGTTCTTTTGCTCACCATGTCACCTCAGATTGGACCCAGCCATAGGCAAATCAGTCTTGACCCTGTTCCCTCATGGGAACAGTCCAGCCCGAACTGCCAAGCCAGGTCCTCCCTTGACCGGAAACAAGCATCCTGGGACCAGATTCA
Organism: Pleurodeles waltl; assembly: GCF_031143425.1. Taxonomy (NCBI): domain Eukaryota; kingdom Metazoa; phylum Chordata; class Amphibia; order Caudata; family Salamandridae; genus Pleurodeles; species Pleurodeles waltl. The sequence continues at coordinate 884,794,250 of NC_090436.1, read as the reverse complement.
AGCTAGCCTGGCTGGTGAAGGGTGATACCCTGAAACCAGTCCCAGGATGCTTGTTTCTGGTTCAAGGAAGACCTGGCCTGGCAGTTCGGGCTGGACTGTTCCCTGTCGAGACTGATTTGCATATGGCTGGGTCTGAGCTTGGCATGGCAAGCAAAAAAACTGATGGATTAAACCCAGATCTGTGACTGGGGGGAATGTTTGATTTGTTCTGCATTCTGTCCATCTTCTGTTGTTTTTGCATTTGTCATCCCAAGTGGGAAGGGTATGCCCAGACGTGAATCCCGTGCTTGCTATGCCATCAGATTCAAGCTAGCCTGGCTGATGAAGGGTGATATCCTGAAACTGGTCCCAGGATGCTTGTTTCTGGTTCAAGGAAGACCTGGCCTGGCAGTGCGGGCTGGACTGTTCCCATGGGGAACAGGGTCGAGACTGATTTGCATATGGCTGGGTCTGAGCTAGAATGGCATGGCAAGCCAAAAAACTGATGGATTAAACCCAGATCTGTGACTGGGGGTATGTTTGATTTGTTCTGCATTCCGTCCATCTTCTGTTGTTTTTGCATTTGTCGTCCCAAGTGGGAAGTGTATGCCCAGACGTGGGTCCCGTGCTTGCTATGCCACCAGATTCAAGCTAGCCTGGCTGATGAAGGGTGATACCCTGAAACCGGTCCCAGGATGCTTTTTTCTGGTTCAAGGAAGACCTGGCCTGGCATACAATATGGAGCACCCTGCCTTCGGGCTGTAAGGCCTGCCAGAGGCGTGACTTACCCATAGTAAATGCAGGTTATGGTGGACAGGGCACACAGGCAGTGTGCCACGTCTACTTTGTATTTTAGGTGTGCACCAGGACACTCAGGCCCTCATTACAACTTTGGCATGTGGCAACCGCCGCCCGCCAAGTTGTAACCGCCGCGCGGCCGCCAATGCGGCCGCACTTCCGTGGTGTCCATTACAACATCCCCGCTGGGCTGGTGGCCGGAAACCGAGTTTCCACCCGCCGGCCCAGCGGGGATGCCGGGCGCAACACGGGAGCTGGCTCCAGATGGAGGCGGCAGTGTTGCAGCGGTGCGACGGGTGCAGTTGCACCCGTCGCGCTTTTCACTGTCTGCTACGCAGACAGTGAAAAGCTCCATGGGGCTGTGCCAAAGGCATGGGCAGTGCAGGGGCCCCCAGGAGCCCCGCGACTCCCCTTTCAGCCAGTCTTTTCATGGCGGTTCCTACCGCCATGAAAAGGCTGGTGGGAGGGGGACTCGTAATCCCCTGGGCAGCGCTCCAAGCAGCGCTGCCCTGGAGGATTAAATCCGCCGGGACCTCTGTGGCGGAAAACCACCTGTCCCGGCGGTGCAACCGCAGTGCTTCCGCCGCGGTCACAATACCCAGGATTGCACCGCCAGCCTGTTGGCGGTGCAATCGACGAAACAGCCCTGGCGGTCTGTATGAGGGCCTCAGTCTGCAATGGCAGTGCTGGGTGCATCTGGATGCATGGCCCTGGAAGGTTGCACAATCAGTGCTACTGCCCTCAGTGGCCTACCAATAGTACCCCATGCCCTGGATACCTAGGTGCCCCTTTACTAGGCACATAGTGGTAGCTAAGGGTGTATCTAATTGTGCCAATGCATCACAACAGATTTAGAGAAAGAGCTCTGGCCAGGGAACCTGGTTAGCAGGGTCCCTGGGCACTACAATTTCTTGAACACATCAACATGAGACAAAAAGAGGGGGGATAACAATGTCAAAAAGAAGCGCTCTCTCACAAAGGGCACAAGCAGCAGTCCTAGTTGCTAAAATAACATGTTTAGCAGCATCACTTAAATGGCTATACAACAAAGCCTGGCAGACAATGTGCCTGCAAGCAGTTCCACAACCAATGTTCCATGTTATTTCTTGTTGCATAATGGACAATTTAGAATGGCGGGGTAATTTTTCAACCCCAATTTAATACTGAGTGTTTGCCAGTGTGTTTTGACTGTCTCATTGGGATCCTGCTAGCCAGGACCCCAGTGCTCATAGTTAGTGGCCTACAGGTGTGTTGTCTGTATGCTTATCTCTGTCACTGAAGTTCTGCCAACCAGAACTCCAGTGCTTATGCTCTCTCTACTTACCAAATTGGTCACTATAGTTTGGTGACTCCATATTCCAATTCTGATTGACAAATGGACCCCACCTTATAAGTCCCCAGTATATGGTACCTAGTTACCCAGGGCATTGGGGTTCCAGGAGATCCTTATGGGCTGCAGCATTTCTTTTGCCACCCATAAGGAGATCAGACAGACCTTTCTTCAGGACTGCCACTGCAGCCTGAGTGAAATAGTGCACACACTATTTCACGGCCATTTTCACTGCACTTAAGTAACTTATAAGTCACCTATATGTCTAACGTTCATTTACTTAAGGCTAGGTGCAAAGTTACTGTGTGTGAGGGCACCCTTGCAGTAGCAAACGTGCCCCCACATTGCCCAGGGCCAATTCCATGGAATTTGTGAGTGCGGGGATACCATTATACACATGCACTACATACATGTCAATACATATATGTAGCTTCACAATGGTAACTCCGAATATGGCCATGTGAGGTGTCTAAGATCATGTAATTGCCCCCCATTCCAAAAGTGGTATTGGGGGCCAATCTCATGCACCATGGGGGCTCCATCATGGACACCCAGTAGTGCCAAACCAGCTCTCTGAGGTTTCTACTGTAGCCACAGCTGCTGCTACCTCACAGACAGGATTCTGCCCTCCTGGGGACTGAGCATCTCAATCCCAGGAAGGTAGAACAATGCACTTCCTTTGGGAGGAGGGTGTTACACCCTCTCCCTTTGGAAATAGATGTTAAAGTCGTGGGAGGGGAAGCCTCCCAGAGCCTCTGGAAATGCTTTGAAGGGCACAGATGGTGCCCTCTTGCATAAGCCAGTCTACACTGGCTCAGGGATCCCCAGTCCCTTCTCTGGCTCGGAACTGGACAGGAAAGTGACCACTCCCCTGTTCATCACCACCCCAGGGGTGGTGCCCAGAGCTCCTCCAGAGTGTCCCTAGTGTTAGCCATCTTGGATTCCAAGGTGTGGGGACCCTCTGGAGACCTCTGAGTGGCCAGTGCCAGCAAGTGACGTCAGAGACCCCTTCTTATAGGTGTACACCTGGGTAGGTAGCCAATCCCCCTCTCAGGGCTATTTAGTGTCTCTCCTCTGGGTGTTTCCTCAGATTTTGTTTGCAAGATTCCTCCAGGACTCATCTGCATCCTCTGCTTCAGCTTCTGACCATCGGATCAACCTCAGACTGCTCCAGGAACCACTGTAACTGCAACAAAGTATCCAGGACGACTCCTGTGACCTGCAACTTCAGCTCCAAGGAGCTTTTGCAACAGTTTCCAAGGTGTGAATGCTCTGAGGACTGCCTGTCTTCACCCTGCACCAGAAGAACCGAAGGAATCTCCTGTGGAGTGACAGAGTCACTTCCCTGCTTCTGCAGGCACCCTTCTGCAACGACGACTGGTACTTTGGGACTCCTCTCCTGATGACGAGCATGCTCCCTGGATCACAGGTGGTGGACCGAAGTAACCCAGACTGCCCAAAGGCTGTCCAAATTTGGTGGAAGTAAGAGCTTGCCTCCCCGTGCTGCGGCAGTACCCCTGTGCACTGCGTCTTCTGCAGCTCCTTGGGCTTTTGTACACTTCTTCCAAGAATCCTTCATGCACAGCGAAGCCCAGGTCCCCAGCACTCCATCCTGCAACGCACAGCTCCCTGAGTTGTTCTCCGGCGGCGTGGGACCTTCTAGTGTAGTGCTGCAACAACCACACTTTGCATCTCCTTTGTCTGCATGTTCTGGGACTCCCATGGGTGCTGCCTGGTCTTCTGAGGGCTCTCTGAAGTGCTGAGAGCCCCCTCTGTCTCCTCAGCCCACCAGGTCCCTCCTGGGTCCAGGCAGCTCCTTTTTGATGCAAACTGCATACTTGCTTGAATCAAGGCTTGTTGGCGGAATCCAGTGATTCAACAAGCCTGCATCCAACAACTCGACGTGGGACATCACCTGCACCAAGCAGGAACCTGCATCCATCTTCTTTGGTGCTCTTCTGTACTTTTCTTCTTACTGGAGAATCCACTTTTGCACCATCTTCTAGGTTGGCAGGGGTTCCTATCCTTCCTGGACTCTTCTTTGACTTCTGGACTTGGTCTCCTCTCTCCACAGGTCTTCAGGTCCAGGAATCCATTGGTTGTTGCTTGCAGTCTTGCTTGGTTCTTGCAAAATCTCTTATCACGACTTGTAGTGTGTCCTGAGGAAACTTGCTGTACTTCACTCCTGCTTTCCTGGGCTCTGGAGTGGGGTACTTTACTTACTTTTGGTGTTTTCCTACACCTTCAGCACCCCTCTAACACTACACTTGCCTAGAGGGGAATTCGTGATTCGTATTCCACTATTTTAGTATTTTGTTTGGGTTGCCCCTAGGCCCATTGCAATCTATTGTACTTTCTACTGTTTGCACTATTCTATGACTGTTTACTTACCTGATTTTGGTTACTATTGTATATATTGTGTATGATACTTAACTCCAGAAGGAGTATTGCTTCTGAGATATATTTTGGCCTTGTGTCACTAAAATAAAGTACCTTTACTTTTGGGAACACTGAGTATTGTCTTTTATTGTGTATAAGTACTGTGTGACTATAGTAGTATTGCAAGAGCTTTGCATGTCTCATAGTTCACCCTAAGCTGCTCTGCTACAGCTACCTCTAAACAGCCTAAGCTGCTAGAACACTGCCTACATTTCACTAATAAGGGATAACTGGACCTGGTATAAGGTGTAAGTACCTTAGGTACTCACTACAAACCAGGCCAGCCTCCTACACAAAGGGATACTGTAAGTTCTGGAACCTAGGTAACCAAATGTTTATCAGTAAGACAACATTGATAACACACACACACACATCGGCCACTTCACAATCCATGTATAGCCACCAATAGGTACTCTTCACACGCCTTTTAGTGGCAGTCATATCTAGGTGCCCAGCATGTGCAGTTTCAATAATTCTTCACCTGTAGCATGCAGGAGGAATTAATTTGTCTCCTCTGACTAGAATGCAGCTTTCAAAGGACAACTGATCTGCAATTTCCAAAATGGTTAAAAGTTCACTCTCACACTTTTCTCTTTAGGCCAAACCTTTAGGTTGAAATCCACAACCTCTTGTAAGTCACCATCACCAACCAGTGCATTATAACACACATCAAGGTCCTCGCAAACCACATAGGCCCTCATTACGACCCTGATGGTCGGTATTAAAGCGGCGGTAATACCGCCAACAGGCCGGCGGGAAAAAAATGGGATTACGACCATGGTGGAAACCGCCAACATAGACAGCCACTTTAACACTCCAAATTGAGAGAACACTGGAGGGGCATCACATAGAAAATATACAGGCACCTCAGGGGGAGTGGTGGCACCTCAGCCTGATGAATGCACAACACCCCTGCTCCACGAGGGGGCTCCGTGCCCACTGCTTTATACTGGGGAGTGCAAAGCCAAAGTCTCTCAATTCTCTCCAGTGGGTGGGTTGCCCACTGCTTTATCCTGGGGAGTGCAATGCCACAGTCTCTCAAGTCTCTCCAGTGGGTGGTTTGCCCACTGCTTTATCCTGGGGAGTGCAAAGCCACCGTCTCTCAAGTCTCTCAAGTGGGTGGTTTGACCACTGCTTTATCCTGGGGAGTGTAAAGCCACAGTCTCTCAAGTCTCTCCAGTGGGTGGTCTTCCCACTGCTTATCCTGGGGAGTGCAAAGCCACAGTTTCTCAAGTCTCTCCAGTGGGTGGTTTGCCCACTGCTTTATCCTGGGGAGTGCAAAGTCACAGTCTCTGAAGTGGATAACAGTCTCCACTGGTTCTGGAGGGGGCTTGGTGCCCAGAGTGCTTCATCCTGCCAAGGACTGAGGTAGTGGATGTCTTCCTTCACTGGTTCTGGAGCAGGTTTGGTGCCCAGATTGATTCATCCTGCCAAGGACTGAGGCAGTGGATGCCTTTCTCCACTGGTTCTGGAGGGGGGCTTGGTGCCCAGAGTGCTTCATTCTGCCAAGGACTGAGGTACTGGATGCCTTTTCCCACTGGTTCTGGAGGGAGCTTGGTGCCCAGAGTCCTCCACGTGCAGTGTGGCTGGAACAATACACTTGCCTGGGTGTGAGATTGCCGAGGTACAGGTAGCATGATACGCCATGGAGGCAGAGACATACCCCACACTGCTGCGGCTTCGCATTCCATATGCAGGTGACAACTGTGATGACAGTGATGCTTCATGGAAGCTGCCCCGGGACCTGGAACTCACCACCAGCCTCGGACGACTGATCACTGGGGATGGTAGCCATGTCTGCGGTGGTGCCACTGTCTGAGGATGTCGCGGTGCCGCTGGCGGTGCTTGCGGCGGTGTCAGTCGCGGCGGTGCTGGCTGCAGGGTCTATGGCAGCGGTGCTGGCTGCGGGGTCTGTGGCAGCGGTGCTGGCGGCGGGGTCTGTGGCGGTGCAGTTGGCGGTGCAGTTGGCAGTGCAGGTGGCGGTGCAGGTAGTGGTGTTCTCTGCCGTACAGGTTGGCGTCGACGTGGACAGAAGGTGTGACACTGGTCCCTCAGTCGGTACCACCATGCCCTCTCCTGACCTGCCCTTCAGTGTTTGGCCCTTCCCCACCTTTGATGGTGGCGCAGCTGTCTTGCCTCTATCCCCTTTCGTTTTCCTCGACCCCTTGGTGGCAGGTGTTTTCGGCTTCTCCTTCCGGGATGTGGGCACCTTTTTCACCTTGGCAGGAGGCGGAATGTCCTTGCCCTCGCTCCGTGGCACACTGGCAGCCCTGATGGTTGGCGCACTCCATGACCCTGCAGTTGCTGGCACCACTGTGCCTGGGGATGTGGTGCCTAAGGTGCTGGCTGGGACCTGGAAAGCCTGGGCCTAGGGGAAGGACGGGGGGGAGGTGTAGGGAAGAGGTCCATGTTAGCCAGGAAACGTTTTTTAGACACACTGAGACAGGTAGATGGAGGGGGTTTGGGAGTGGAGGTAGAGGTAGTGGTTGAAGGAGGTGTACGTCCGCGGAATTTGGGGGAAGGTGCATGGGCTGGAGGCTATTGTGAGTTGGATGGCTGTTGGGTGGGTTTGTGCCTGTGTTTGTGTACTTTGGGAGGAGGGCTCACAGACACAATGGGAGAGGACACAGGGGACGTGTGAATGGAAGTGGGGGTGGTGAGTGCACATGAGCGGTGTGTGGTGATGGGCGTGCTGGTGATGAGGTAGTGGCTGAGGATGTAGTGCATGCAGGTGTGAGTGGAGACGAGACTGGGAGGAAGGAGACATGGAGGAAGGGGACACAGTGGAGGCAGTGGATGTTGGTATGTGTGCATGGCTATGATGCTTGTGTGAGTGCCTGTGGGATGTGTGGTGCTTATGTTTGCCATGTCCACTTTTGTGTGTTGATGTGTGTGCATGCTGGTCTGATGGTGTGCTTGGGATGGGCTGAGGTACAGGGGATTGGGTCTGGGTGGAGGAAGTTGTAGGGGGAAGGCTGGAAACAGGGACAATGGCTGCCATCAGTGCTGAGGCCAGAGCCTGAAATGTTCTCTGTTGGGCTGCCTGGCCAGAATGAATGCCCTCCAGGTATGCATTTGTTTGTTGCAAATGCCTCTCTACACCCTGGATGGCATTCAGAATGGTAGACTGCCCAACAGTGAGGGATCTCAGGAGGTCAATAGCCTCCTCACTGAGGGCAGCAGGGTTGACTGGGGCAGGGCCTGAGGTGCCTGGGGCAAAGGAGATGCCCACCCTCCTGTGTAAATGGGCACGGGACACACGCTGAGAGGCTGCTTGGAGGGCGGTGCTGGTAGGGGGGGTGGCAGCTGTACCTGTTGATGCGGGGGGCACAGAGGGGCCCACCACCGCAAGGGAGCTCCCATCAGAGGAGGAGTCGCTGTCACTGCTGTCTGCTCCTGTCCCCGCCGTGGAGCTCCCCTCGCCCTATATCCCGTTGGTGGCTTCAGACTCCGTTGTTTCGCCCTCCAGGGCCAAGTGGGATGCAGCTTCCTCCTGCTCCGGTGCCAATGCTCCTCTGCCTGATGATGCTATTGCACACAAGAACAGGGAGACCACAAAAAGGGGGGTGAGAAGACAGGAGAACGACATGTTCAGTGCATGCAACACCACTACCGTTGGCGGACACAACAGACACAGCAGCCCTCTGCACTACGCCATGCACTTATAGTTCCTAGATTAATCACATGCCCCTGGGGTATAAGGCCTAAGCCCGATTGCTGCACACCTGGAAGTCACAGGAGCCTGACTAGGTGTAGATGGCACTAACCACTAGTGGGGTTGGGGTGCCACTGAGCCTGTCTCACAAGGGACCTTGCCTACTAGACTCGCGCTGGCCTAGGGGAACCCACTGCCCACCTCCCCCACCCAGACACCTCGTAATGCGTGCAGAGTCAGCTGAATGAGAGTGTACTCATCCCCTTGTGGCTGCTGTGATGCCCTCAAGCCCCCATCCAACTCCAGATACGCCACCGCCAGGATCCGGAACATCAGGGGGCTCATGGTGCGACGGGCACCCCTGCCACATTGGGAGGCCATCCCCAGCTGGGCCTCCGCCGTCTTCTTGCTCCAGCGGTGCAGGTCCTCCCATCTTTTACGGCAGTTGGTGCTCCGTCTGTGGTGGACCCCCAGGCTCCGGACGTCCTTGGCCATGACACACCAAATAGCCTTCTTCTGGTGGACGCTGACCTAGAGGAATAGTACAGGGGAAAAGGAAAGTATTTACCTGTCCGGACCGTCATACTCATTGGCCCACGTTCCCACCTTTGCCCTGACGCACATACACTCACCGTCCGCACATGCATGCCTCAGTCCCCCCCATTTATCTTCAATCCACACCACTCCAAACAAGCATTGCACATGCAGCATGCTCACAGTGTACTCACCTGTTTGTCTGGAGGACCGTACAGTTGCGTGTACTGGGGGAGGACCCCATCCACTAGTTTCTCCAACTCCTCCGAAGTGAAGGCAGGGGCCCTTTCCCCAGACACATGAGCCATCGTCGCTTCCAGACACAGGTCACAGCAGCACTTGCAGTGTAGGTACTCTCCTGTTGAAGGTCAGGTATCAAGTGAGTGAACAGACAGAAAATGGCGGTCACGTCCACGGCGGTGCGTAACGTCACCGCCGGTGTACATCGTCATTGGCTCCTCGGACCCATAGGGTCCAATGTTAACCAATGCTGTATTGTGCCTCGGTCTTCGACCGCCTACCGCAATGGTGTACAACGCCAGCGCAGTTACCTCATATCCCCTTGTCCCACCTTACAGGTCAGGCAGCCGCCATTTCCGGGGGCCACATGGCCTTAATATTAACTGCGTCACACCAATGTAGGCCTTGAATACACACAGTTACAGGCACATTGTGGGTTAATAAATGTGTGCAAATGACATTTTGTGATACCTCAGTGTTGGCTGACTCTCTGCTCGCTGTTCTCGTCCATAGGGCACGTCTGCTGGGGCAGGTGATGAGATGGCGGCATCCTCCGGTGTACAGACCACTGGTGGACCTGTCGACAATGGAAGAGAGACACATAATAGTCACCTACAGACTTGATCGTGCAACAATCCATGAACTGTGTGCCCAGTTGGAGCCAGACCTGATGTCAGCTATCGGCCATCCAACAGGAATCCCCCCTCTAGTGCAGGTCCTGTCACTATTCCATTTCCTGCAAGTGGTTCCTTTCAAACAACAGTGACCATTGCATCAGGGATGTCCCAGTCAATGTTCTCTAACATGTTGTCCAGAGTGTTGTCTGCCCTGCTGAAACACATGCGCAGCCACATCGTGTTCCCTCAGGTGGAGGATTTGCCCACAGTGAAAGGTGACTTCTATGCCCTGGGACATATCCCCAACATCATTGATGCCATTGATGGGACACATGTGGCCTTGGTAACCCCCGCAGGAGTGAGCAGGTGTACAGAAACCGGAAGAGCTACCATTCTATGAATGTGCAGATGGTGTGTTTAGTAGACCAGTACATCTCCCATGTGAATGCCAAATTTCCTGGCTCAGTGCATGACGCTTACATTTTGAGGAATAGCAGCATCCCTTATGTGATGGGACAACTCCAGAGGCACCGTGTGTGGCTGATAGGTGAGGACAAGGACCATCTACAGTGTGAATAGGTGTCTGGTTATGGGGTTGTCCCTACGGGTTAGTGTGTGTCTAACAGTTGTCCTTCCATATTTGCAGGTGACTCTGGTTACCCCAACCTGTCATGGCTACTGACCCCAGTGAGAAATCCCAGGACAAGGGCAGAGGAACGCTACAATGAGGCACATGGGCAAACTAGGAGGGTGATTGAACTCACCTTCAGCCTCCTGAAGGCCAGATTCCGGTGCCTCCATATGACAGGTGGTTCTCTCTACTACTCACCAAAGGTGTGCCTGATCATCATGGCCTGCTGTATACTGCACAACCTGGCTTTGCAACGCCAGGTGTTTTTTCTGCAGGAGGATGGGCCAGCTGGTGGTCTTGTGGCAGCTGTGGAGCCTGTGGACAGTGAAGAAGAGGAGGCAGAAGAAGAGGATATCGACAACCGGAACAACATAATCATGCAATACTTTCAGTGAGACACAGGCAAGAAGATGTCACTGCCTCCCATATCTCATACTATTATTGGAGCTAGCATAAGTCTGTCATTTTTACTCACTGTATGGACCCTGACTTGTCACTTTGCCTTTCCATTTCACAGATGTGTGTCCCACTTTGTGCCCTCTGCTATATTTCCTCCAGCCCTACAGCTGTGTTACACGGTATGCGCACAAGTAAATTGACATTGCTATATTCCATGGTTATTGCAATTACACGTTTGTGAAAGCACAGACTGACTCCAGATTGTTTTGTAATTGAAGTGTGTTTATTTCTGTGCAAATAAGTGGAGTGGGTTGTAAAATGGGCTGGGGGATGGTGGAGGAATGTCCATGGCAGAGTCCAGTCTATTTGTTTCACAGGTGCATTGTCCAAAGGGGCAAAGGAAGTGGAGCAATGACAGTTGAAGGATGGACAGGGTGGCAAACTGGGACAGAAGGGTGACATTCAGGGGGGTCTCATTTCCTGGCGGGGGTCTTGGCAATGTTCTCTGTCTTGTTTGTGGATCTCAGGGACCGTTTGCGGGGTGGTTCTCCATCTGCAGGGGGTGGGGTGCTGGTGTTGTGTTCCTGTGGCGGTGCCTCTTGTCCACCAGCGGAGGTGGAGGACTGTTCATCGTCCAGGCTAGTGTCAAGGGCCCCTTGTTGTACCATAGTGTCCCTCCTGGTGTTGACAAGGTCTTGCAGCACCCCTGCAATAGTGACCAGGGTGTTGTTTATGGGCTTCAGGTCCTCCCTGATCCCCAGATAGTGTTCCTCCTGCAGCCGCTGGGTCTCCTGAAACTTGGCCAGTACTGTTGCCATCGTCTCCTGGGATTGATTGTAAGCTCCCATGATGTTGGAGAGGGCCTCATGGAGAGTGGGTTCCCTGGGCCTGTCCTCCCCCTGTCGCACAGCAGTCCTCCCATCTTCCCTGTTTTCCTGAGCCTCTGTCCCCTGAACAGGGTGCCCACTGCCACTGCCCCCAGGTCCCTGATTTTCTTGGGTTGGTGGGTTTGCCTGGGTTCCCTGTAGTGGTGGACACACTGCTGATTGACGTGTCCTGGGGACAGAGGGATGGGCCAGCTGGTTGGGTGCTGTGCTGGTGTTTCCTGAGGGGGGAGGCTCTGTGGTGGCTTGTGACAGTGTCAGGGGAGCCGACTGTCCCGAGGTCCCTGATGGGCCGGGCTGGTCATCTTGATCCAGTTGTGCAGAGCTGATGTCATCACTGTGGGTCTCTTCTGTGGGGGGACTGGATATGCCTGGTTCCTCCTGTCCAGTGACATTGGGTTGGGGTCCTGCAGGGGTGTAAAGGCATGATTATTGCATCTGTGTGTGCCATTGTGTGCAATGGGTGAGTGACCCTGTACTCCAGTGCTTGCATTCTTGTCTTGGTCCTTCTGTGATATTTGGTTTGGGGTCTGTGTGGGTATCTGTAGTGGACATGCTTTGGTGATGGGTGTCCATGCTTTAGTGTTGCATGCAGGGCTTGGTATTGGGATGGGTGGGTTGTGATAGTGGGGCATATGTGAGGTGTTGGAGTGATGGGGGTGAGGGTGAGGGTGGGAGTATGTGATGAGATGAGGTAGTAAAGATTTGACTTACCAGAGTCCAGTCCTCCTGCTACTCCTGCGTTGCCCTCAGGATGCAGTATTGCCAAGACTTGCTCCTCCCATGTTGTTAGTTGTGGGGGAGGATTTGGGGGTCCACCGCCAGTCCTCTGTACAGCAATCTGGTGTCTGGAGACCACGGAACGCACCTTCCCCCGTAGGTCATTCTACCTCTTCCTGATGTCATCTCTAGTTCTTGGATGCTGTCCCACTGCATTGACCCTGTCGACAATTCTGCGCCATAGCTCCATCTTCCTTGCAATGGAGGTGTGCTGCACCTGTGATCCGAATAGCTGTGTCTCTATCCGGACAATTTCCTCCACCATGACCCTGAGCTCCTCCTCAGAGAACCTGGGGTGTTGTTGAGGTGCCATGATGTGGTGTGGGTGATGTGTGAGGTGGTGTGTGTTGTGATGTGTGAGAGGATGTGTAGTGTGTTGTTTGAGGTGTGTGGATGTTGTGTAAGTGATGGTGTTGTGTGTCTGTGGATGCTGGTGTTGTCTATGGTGGTGTCTCTCTCTGGCGTGGTTTCAGAATTCTGGTAGTAAGAGTTTGTGGGTGATGTGGGTGTGTGCTTTATATTGGATTGGGTGTGTGGGTGTGGGGTGTGGTGTGTGTATGTGTATCGGGTGGGTGTATTTTGAATTGTCCAATGTGGTTGTGTTTTGTAAATGTGTGTGTATTTTGAGCGCAGTGGTGTGTACAGCCAATGGAATACTGCGGTTGAAAGACCGCCGCGTGGATTCGTGGGTCGTGATAGTGTGGGCGTATTCCTTTTGGCGTGACAGTGGCGGTTTTGTTATCGCCAGTTTATCACTGACCTTTGGTGTGGCGGACTTGTGTGGGTTTCTGGATTATGGCGGATTCCGAGCTGTGGGTCGTAATAGCTGTAGCGGAATTCCGCAGCCACAGCAGTATGTTGACGATCTTCTGCACGGCGGTAAGGGGCATTTACCGCCAGGGTTGTAATGAGGGCCATAATCTTCTACTTTCACAATCATGCACTGTTCAACCTCCTCTCCTTCCATTGAATCCAACTAGTTACCCATGGAGAGCCTTGACAAACAGTTTCCTTCACAATTTATACCTTCAACTATGCAAGAGACTTCAAAATTACATTTCAAGAATTTTATAGATAGCCTGGCCAATCTTGCTGTTGATGTCTTTATCTTAAGTCCTTTGAGGATGTCCACTAATGGTCTATGATCTGTTCTTAAAGAAAACATCCTACCCCATAAATAGGGATTACATTTCTCAACACCCAGGTACATGACAGCATTTCTTTCTCAATGGCTGAGTACCTGGTCTCAATCTCAGCAAACCTTCATGAAGTAAACCCCAGAGTGGTCCCTTCGACCCTATCCCATTAGGAAAGTACAGCTTCCAACCCATATGCACTAGCATCCACAGTGGCAAATGTTCTACATCCTTCTATATAAGGCTGCAGAGCTGGAGCAGATACGATGCTCTGTTTGATGAGAACAACATTTTGGTGACATACAGATGACCAAACAAAATGTGGTTTCTTCTTTAGAAGACCTCTGAAGTATTCAGTAATATCAGAATTATTTTGCTTGAATTTAGAATAAAATGTGCACATCCCTAGAAAGGATCTGAGTTGGTCTCTGTCTTTAAGATTAGGAGCTTTAATAATTTCATTCACCGATCCAGGTTTGGGTTTGACCCCTTCAGCTAACAGAATATGACTGAGGTACTCTACTTCTTTAACAGCAAACACACACTTGTCTTTTCTTAGAGTAACACTATTGTTGCACAATGCATTCAAGACTAGTTGTAACATAACATTATACTCTTCCAAAGTATTAGCAAATACCAAGATGTCATCTTGGAACACTACAACATCTGATATTCCCTGAAGTACTTTTGTTATCACCTTCTGAAAAACAGAAACATCGGAGGCCAGACCAAATGGCATTCTACAAAACTAAAATGTGCCATCAAGAGATACAAAGGCTGTCAAGTGACGTGACTCAGCCTGTACAAAAATCTGATGGTATGCAGCTCCAAGATCCAAATCTGTGTACCCTTTGGCCTAACCTACAGCTGTGATAAGATCACTTATGCGGGAAATGGGGACATTTCCACCCATATGACATTGTTTAAAGCTCTCAAGCTGACACACAATGAAAGTTCTCCTGGTCTGTTTTAGGCTAACAGAATCTGGGATAACCATAATGTGGCATCTACAAGTTCTAATATACATCCTATTGCTTTTTAGTCAACATTTTGCATAGATCACCTCTCACACAGCAAGATACATTGCGCGATTTTTGTTTGATGGGTGTGCAACTCTTTTGTACCTTAATCACATGCCTGAAATTTTTAATTTCACTAATCTCATCAATAAACACTTTGGTGAACTCTGAAACCCATTGAACCTTTTTAGTGGTAAAACAACTAAAGAGGGCCAAGGCAGATTTCTAAATCATCAGGTGTTGTCTTCCAATTCTATAACTATCATTCACAAACAAACACCTGGGTCCTAGGTAGGAAAATAAAACAAAGAAAGACAACCTAGGAGGTAATATCCCTTCTAAAGGGAGATTTCTTCACCCCTCGGAGGTGGCATGCTTCATCACTGGGAATTTCCTTGCACTATGACAACTGATTAGTGCACAGTGGACTACCTTTTGGTTTTGTATCCCTCACACGAACACTTTTGAGCAGAAGCACTTTTTTCCACAGGTCTTGGCAAATGCCAATACACCTCTTCTGTGGGTGAAATGACAGAAACATGTTGGCCTCTTTTTCTGACACTCTCAAGCAGAGTTAATACACTCATGTAGTATATTTTGTTTTAATCCTGACCTAGGTGTGCACTAATAAAGCTATCCACGCACCTGTAGTCAGTTTCAACTGTCACTTCACTCTTTGCATGCTCTGCAGTCCTCACCTTCCCCGAGCTCACCACAGATTATCTACCATCTCTCCTAAAACATCCACACAGGTACTCCTTTTCTCAGTGAAGGAGCTGAAGCCTGCATCATGATAAGTTGTCATGGTGTGAGGAGATTCCTAGTGACGAAGCATGCCACCTCCAGTGGGTGAGGAAAATTGTCCTTTAAAAGGGATTTCTCCTTCTCATTGGTAACCATCCCCCCAATGTTGTGATCATCTTTTAGCATCACCGGGTGTTTCTTTCCAGGCCTGATCACAGTACTGAAGTCAGCTAGAAGCCACCATCTTAGCACATTGATATCTTTTTTGGTGCATAAATGTTCCCTTTGATTTTCTTTGTTAGAAATTCAATCATTGCCCAGAAATACCCCAACAGATCAATCCTGCTTCTTTCAAAGGCTGTAGTTATCACATCAGGAGACAATAAAGCCTGCTCAGCCAACTTTTCATTGAACTTGGTGATATCAATAATAGTGATCCTAGTACCAGAATTGACTAAGAAGGGTATGGCACATCTATTAACAAAATCTTCAACCAGTGGATCACTATAACATTTGGTATTTGGGTCATTGATTTTCTCTATAACATCTACTGCTAGCACCAATTCCTCTACTTTGTTTTCCAAACTTTCTTTATTTTCAGTAATGCTTTGACTTTGAATGGCATGGACGGACATGGATTTTTGTTATACCTTTTCTAACTCTGCCACATCTTCCACCTCTGCATACCTTGCCAAAGTGCCTGGGTTTGTTGCACTTCCAACACTCTTGCGATATAGCGGGACAATTTTTATAACTGGGAACGTGAGAAAAAGGAGTCGCATCTAAAACATTGAGGCTTAATGCTTATATAATGTCCTTTGGGCATAGATGTTGGACCTGGCTGCTGATGCCCAGGCTGCCCCCTATTGCTACCACTGTTCACAATAGCAACCTGGTGCAGACGGTTGTCCAATTATTTTGAATCCTCTGTTGAAGAGTCAATGCTCTTGACTATATCAATAGCCTCATCTAGCATAGAGTTTTTACAGGCTAATAATTTCTCTTGAATTTTTTTAGAATTGCACCTTGCTACTACCTGATCCCGCATGAGCTGAGATGTAAAGTTCTCAAACTCGCAATAAGCCAGACCTTTTACTGTAGTGATGTGCGCATCACTGGACTCGAAAGAGGTTAGCACTTTAGTAAAAACTTTGTGCCTACCTCCAACTAGGTTGACCTTGCCTTCAAAGTGAATTACCAGTTGTTTAACAGTACTATGGTATTCATTCAGCATTTCCTCTTCTGGGGGAATAAATTCAGGTAAGTGACCAAACACATTTTGCCCCTCAACACCTAAATAATAGTACAATAAATTCCTTTTTATGTCAGGTCTGAATTTGTGACCATCAATAACACTTAGAGATGCATTAAATGATCTAATCCAAAGCCGCCATTTGAGTGGAGGTTCTCCAGGTTCTTGGAAAAAAAGGAGCAGGAGGTGGAACTGTTTGCGGACTGTAATGCAACAAACAATATAATGCAACACATTGTAATCTAATAATAATGTACTAGGAGTTATACCAACACTATGAGATCACTTGGGGCCGTATTTATACTCCGTTTGCGCCGAATTTGCGTCGTTTTTTTCGACGCAAATTCGACGCTAAACTAACGCCAACTAACGCCATATTTATACTATGGCGTTAGAGGCGTATAGCGCCAAAGTTCCCGGAATGTGCGTCATTTTTTAGCGTGAACCCCTTCCTTGCGTTAATGATATGCAAGGGAGGCGTTCCCGTCTAAAAAATGACTCCCAGGCCTTTACGTGGTATTTATACTCCCGGGCAAAAGAGACGCCCGGGAGTGGGCGTGGCTAAAAATGGCGCATTTGCGCCGCTTTTTAACGCCTGGGTCAGGCATGGCGTTAAGGGACAAGTGGGCTCAAAATGAGCCCAGAGTGCCCTCCCCTGCCCCCAGGGACCCCCCCTGCCACCCTTGCCCACCCCAGGAGGACACCCAAGGCTGGAGGGACCCACCCCAGGGACATTCAGGTAAGTTCAGGTAAGTATTTTTTTTTTTTTTTTTGATAATTTTTTTTGGCATAGGGGGGCCTGATTTGTGCCCCCCTACATGCCACTATGCCCAATGACCATGCCCAGGGGACAGAAGTCCCCTGGGCATGGCCATTGGGCAAGGGGGCATGACTCCTATCTTTACAATGATAGGAGTCATGTTGATGGGGGATGGGCGTCGTTAAAAAATGGCGCAAGTCGGGTTAAGACGATTTTTTTGCCTCAACCTGACTTGCCCCATTTTAAGACGCCCTAACGTCATTTTTGCCCAACGGCGGCGCTGCCTGGTCTACGTGGTTTTTTTCCACGCACACCAGGCAGCGCCGGTCTGCTTGCGCCGGCTAACGCCATTCCATAAATACGGCGCCCGCATGGCGCTTCAGAATGGCGTTAGACGGCGCAAAATTTTTTGACGCTAAACTGCGTTAGCGCAGTTTAGCGTCAAAAAGTATAAATATGGGCCTTGGTTCTATAACAGGTGTCTGCATAAAAAACAATATCACCACACACAATAGAAAGTGTCAATATCCTGATGTAGATAGTTTGCTAATCGCTGTCCGCACAGATTCAGCTATTCACCAAATTAATGAGTAACGCTGCTTATTAGAAAATCTTCACATCCAGCTGCAAAGCGTACTAATCACTGTAGACTTATAGGCAGCAGGTAGAGCAGGTGAACGTAGTTACTGGAAATGTCAACTTATGTGACCTGATGTCTGTAGATGAAAGTTCAGTGGAAGGATGTAGCTTGAAAAGAAATGTAAATCCTCCTAAACAAGTAGAAGGCTATCCACATGGTGTTGCACTTGATAACAGCATTCAATGGCCAGCGCTGGGCTTAAGCTGCGCCTGATCCCATTCATGCTCCTTGAAGTTCAACCACGTGTAAACAGTGCAAGCGATTGTAGACGCGCAGAGTATACAGTATGTGTAGGGGACTTACACATTCAGTGGCTCGAGATCACTGCCTGATGTGCACTCAAGCTTGAGTGATGCACGGAATATCGGTAAAGTGGATCCACCGGGTTCCAAATTAATTTAAATGGTAAAATAAAGTTACTGTAGGCTATCAACTTGCTTCAAATCTCTGTGACACCAGTGCATGCATAATAGTGATTCGCATCTTTGTACTCCAAGTATGCAAGTAGTTGACGGCAGTTGGTCTCCTGAACCCAGGTGACAAGAGAAAAGCTATAGTCCAAAGTGCTCCTTGTCACCAAATATGTTGTGACATATGCGCATAGGCAAGAAGTTGTAAACCAATAATATATTTTATTGGTAAATTCGTGGTAATGAAAATACAGGTACACTGAGCCTAGAAGACAGATTCCACTCCTAATGATTCCCACATATGGCTCTCTTGCATTATCTCCTAGAATCTTATAAGCACCACTGGAAAGGACACTTATAACAGGAGGTTAAAGAGTGTCCAGATTGCCAATGCTAGCCAATACTAGGTCATAACATAAGCACATAAAAAGGACACAGCTATATGACAATACCACAAAGCGTTCAAGTACTATCTTCGAAACTCCCACTTGAAATGGGATCTTCATTTAGAGTGTCCCAGTTAGTGCAATGTTAATAGCCCAATAGATACTACTGTTACATTGCCAATGGACTTAGAGGTTTTGGCCTATAATGGGTACTAGCTTTCATTAATAAGTTTATGGACCTTTTTAATAGATTCAGGTGCTGTGGCAAGCAAAAAGCGAAAACAGATCAATATAAAGTATGAGACATATAACCCATTAAAAAAGAGCCAGATAGCACTCACATAAAGCTCTCCATTTGGTTGTGCTCTGTTTAAATGAAGCTCTGTGTGCCCCTTGCAATCTGGAGGAATGTAGGCATTGGCTGCATGGCCTCCACTAAGATGCTATCAGGATGTCTCCTACAAATTCAGTTGTAACCTTGAAGATCTTGGGAAATGTAGTTTATTGCTGCATAGCTTACTTTATCATGGTATAAAGAAAGTGCATGCATATTTTTGGATTGGGTAGAAACATAGGCATTATGACAAAGGCAGTAAGTTCCACATACTGCCATGGTGATGGTCACCAACGTACCGCCGCAGTGGCGAATATCCTTTCTCCATACTATGACACACACACACACACACCAATCCAACAGAATGCTGCCACATACACAAATCCGCCAACCTAAAGGTCAGGGTTAAAGTGTCGGTACCAACACCCATAACCGTTAAACTTTAAACCATTGGCAGAACACACCGATGCGCTCAGAATGGACACTCAAATACTAAACTGCACAACATTGGCCAATACCAAAAACACACACCTGACACCAAGACCACTGCGACAACTAGACACACACACCACATACACCCATACATCCCTCACTCACCCCACTATGCACACCCAACCACAGTACCCAACACCCACACACTTATACACACCACACAAAACCTTGTCCCCACAAAGGCACCCCCGTTTCACTGATGAGGAGTTGCAGGTCATGGTGGAGGAAATAGTCAGGGTAGAGCCACAGCTGTTTGGTGCACAGGTACAGCAATTATCCATTGCCAGGAAGATGGAGCTATGGCGGAGAATCGCGGACAGGGTGAACGCCGTGGGACAGCATCCAACACAAGGGACGACATAAGGAAGAGGTGGAATGACCTATGGGGGAGGGTACGTTCCTTAGCAGCAAGGCACCATCTCGCCATACAGAGGACTGGTGTTGGCCCCCACCTCCTCCCCCACAGCTCACGGCATGGGAGGAGCAAGTCTTAACATTACTGCATCCTGAGGGACTAACTGGAGTTGCCGGAGGACTGGACACTGGTGAGTCAATACTTATTACTTATCAACCTCCATACCTGCATGCCATCTCACACCCACACCCTCACTGCTATCATTCCACTCGATCCCACACACTGCACCTACATATAAGACTAAACCTGATGGCCAGCCCTGCACGCAATATCAATGCCTGGACATCCCTCCCAGCCCTGCATGGACACCCATCACTAAAGCATGGACAGCATAGGAGAACTAACAATCCCACAACAGATCAACATACACAAACCAAGGTGGCAGGGCAACAGCAACGATAGAGGGGAAGCTCGGGATGTACAATATGTCACAGGCATGAAGCATAAAACATCACTTACATCCCCGCAGGTGCCCCAGCCAATGTCAGCCGAGAGTAGTTGCCACAACAATCCAGTACCCCAGAAGAAGATGCCCCCAGTGATGACAGTAACTCTAGACTTCAGGATCCTGATCAACAACTTGGCCAATCAGGGACCACTGGACAGTCGGTCACCCCAGCCCACTCACAGTCCACCACAGAGCCTCCCCCATCAGTATTCAACACCACAGCACCCACCCAACGTCCCCACACCTCTGTCCCCAGGACACGTCAATCAGCAGTGTGCCCACCTGTACAGGGCCCCCAGTCCACACCTCACCCCCAAGACAATTAGGGACCTGGGGTCAGTGGCAGTTGGCACACCATTCAGAGGACAGAGGCACAGGGGAACAGGGACACTGGGAGGACCGCTGTGCACCTGGGGGAGGACAGGCCCAGGGAACCGACTCTCCAGGAGGCACTCACCAAGATCCTGGGTGCCTACCAACAACCCCAGGACACGATGGGCCAGATCCTTGACAACATGCAGGAGAACAAGCGTCTGCAGGAGGAAGACCATCAGGAGATCAGGGAGGACTTTCAGGCCCTCAACACCACCATGATCTCCATAGCAGTGGTGCTGGCAGATATGGTCAACATCATGAGGGAATGGACAGCACACCAGCGGGCTCTTACCACTAGCCAGTCTATTGACCAGCTCACCACTTCTGCTGCAGCTAGGAGGCAGGAGGCCCCACCACAGGACCCACAGGCCACCAGCACCCCTCCCCCTGCAGAAGGTGAACCACCCCATAAATGCTCCCTGCAACCCAGACAGAAGCCAGAGACACTTGCCAAGACCAAGGCCACCATCAGGAAATGAGACTCTCCTGATTGTCCCCCTTGTGTCCCACCCTGTCACCTTGTCCACTTTCAACTGCCTTTGCTCCCCTTCCTATGGCCCCTTGGATTCTGGCCATGTGCTACTAATAGACTTGAACAATACCCTGCACTTTCCTCTACTATCACCCCATTCCATTGCACTTTACCCTCACTTTTATAGCACTACAATAAACACCCTTCGACACAACTTGATAATGTGCATTCAGGGGAACAGTCACATCTGGTGCAAATGATATGAACACTGTGATAGCATACAATTAATGACCTTTAACTGTCTTTAGTAATCACATCAGGACACTGTTGTCATATCACCAACATATGTAAAATGACAATCCATAGGTGACAGTAAGTTGAGATGAAAAGGAAGTGAATGCCATCATGCTACAGTCACACAGATGAAATCAATTGTCAGAGCAATGATCAGTTCCACTGTCTCAACTGTGTCATTGGAAGTATTGACTTACAGCTGATGTTCTGTTGTCCACATCCTCATCTTCTGCCTCTTCATCCTCACTGTCCTCAGGGTCCACTGCTGCCACAGGGGCATCTCCAGTCTCCTCCTCCTGCAGAAAAGGCACATGTCGTCTGAGGGACAGGTTGTGCAACATGCAGAATGCCACTACTATCTGGAAGACCTTCCTGGGTGTGTAGCACAGGGATCCTCCTGTCAGATGGAGGCACCTGAACCTGGCCTGCAGGAGGCCGAAGGTCCTTTAGATTATTTTTCTGGGTCGCCCATGTGCCTCATTATAATGGTTCTCATCCCCTGTCCTGGCATTCCTCACAGGGGTCAGGAGCCACAATAGGTTTGGGTAGCCAGAGTCACCTGCAAGTATTGAGGGACAAACATTAGCCTAACACAATGCTATGGGGATAACACCTGAAGGCATACACTGACATACAGTTGGTGGGGACTCTGGCTTACCTATTAGCCACACCCTGTGCCTCTGTAGTTGGGCAATCACATTTAGGATGCTGCTATTCCTCAGGAAAAAGGCATCACACACCGAACCAGGATACTTGGCAGTTACGTGGGAGATGTCCGCCAGGCACACCATTTGTACATTCATTGAGTTGAAACTCTTCCAATTCCTGAACACCTGTTCATTCTCGTAGAGGGGGGGATGAACGCAATATGTGTAAAATCAATCACCCAAATAATATTGGGGATATGCCCCATTGCATAGAATCCTGTCTTGACGGTGGCCAAATCTTCCACCTGGGGGAAAACAATGTAGCTGTACATGTGTTTCACCAAGGCAGACAAAACCCTTGCCAGCATGATTGAGAACATTGGTTGTGACATTCCTGCTGCCAAGCCCACTGTCACTTGGAAAGAACCAGTTACCAGGGAATGGAACACTGATAGCACTTGCACAAGAGGGGGGATCCCAGTGGGATGACAGATGGCTAATATCAGGTCAGGCTCCAATTGGGCACACAGCTCTATGATTGTGGCTCTGTCCAGTTTATAGGTGAGTATAATGTGCCTGTCCTACAGTGTAGCCAAGTCCACAAGGGGTCTGTACACAGGGGGTGTCTCCTCCTATTACTCATCCGCAGCAGTAGGTATCTAAGGGACACAAGAGTGAGTAGGCTGTCACAGTTTGAACAATGGAACCACAACCTCAGTGTACATACAGCACCAATGTGATGGGACAGTGGGAATGGCAATGCATGTCCAATTTTAGGCAATGACGCAGTTATGGTTAATATGATGGCTGTCCACCACCATGAAATGGCGACCGCCTGTCCTTTATCTTGGGATAGGTGGATATGAGGTAACTTCGCTGACATTGGGCATAGTGGAAGAAGGTGGTCTTGCACCGCTGTGCAATACCTTATTGGCTAATTTGCAGTACAGTGGCCAATGGGGATCAGCACCGACGGTGTACACCGCCACGGACGTGACAGACATTTTCTATCTAAATCCTCACTTGTTTCTTGACTTTCCACAGGACAACACCTACACTGCATGTGCTGCTGTGACCTGTGTCTCGAACCCACCATGGCCCGTGTGACCAGGGAAACGGTCCCTGCCTTCACTTCGGAGGAGTTGTAGCGACTGGTGGATGGGGTCCTACCCCAGTATGGACTTCTGTATAGGCCTCCAGACCGACAGGTGAGTACATCTTGGGCACGATGCATGTGGAAAGGATGCATGGAGATGCATGTGCAAGCATCGTGTCATCGGGGGAGGGAATGTCTGGTGGTAGTGTACATGGTGGGCGCCAGATGATGTGTGTGCCAATGGTGCTGGAAACAGGATTGGTGGGCCATATTTGTGACAGGCTGGATTGTATGTGTAATGGTGTCCCCCGTCTGAATTCCCTCTGCAGGCCGGCACCCATCAAAAGAAGGGATTGTGGAGTGCCATCGCCCAGGACGTGCGGACCCTGGGGGTCTACAGCAGGCTGAGCACCCACTGCAGGAAACAGTGGGAGGACCTGAGAAGCTGGGCACGGAAGACCGCAGAGGCCCAGCTGGGGATGGCCTCCCAACAAGGAAGGGGTGCCCGTTGGAACCTGAACCCCCTCATGGTTTGCATACTGGCAGTGGCCTACCCAGAGCTGGATGGGCACTTGAGGGCATCACAGAAGCCACAAGGGAGTGAGTACAGTGGGCGTTACTACAATAATTGGTAGGTGGCATGGGGTCCGGATGGTGCATGTGAGTTAGTGGGTGCCCCTTAATGCCAGGCCACACATTGCAGCATTATCCTGCTCAAGGGTAATGGGTGTATGGCAAATGCACGTAACCTAGCTCGTTTGCATTCCATGTCAGTCAGGGCTTTGGGGGCCCAGGAGGTGTGCAGGTGGCGGTGTTTGGCCCTCATCTTGCTGGGGCATCTAGCCAAATCTATGCCAGTGCAATGTATAGTGCTCAATCCTGATCCCTATCTGTGACGGTGCTGTGTATGCCAACTGTGGTGTTGGTGCTGTAACTGACCTAGTGTTCTCTTTCTCTCTCTCTCCCCCTTTTTCCTTCTGTCTTCCTGCCCATGAGTGCATTAGCATCATCTGGCGGAGGACCATGGGCACCGGCGACAGAGGGAGTGCATCCCACAGGACCCAGGAGGCAGAGTCCACTGATACCGAGGGAACCAGTGGGACGGAGGATGAGGGGAGCACCATGGCGGAGACAGGAGGTGACAACACTGACTGAGATACCGCCTTGATGGAAGCTCCCTGGTGGTGGCGGACACCTCTGGACCACCCAAGCTGCAGGTACAGCCGCTGCCACCCATAGCAGCACCGCCCACCCAGTAGCCCCTCAGCGAGTTGCTATTGCCCGCTCACCCAGGAGGGTGGACATCTCCTTCGCCCCAGGCACCTCAGGCCCTGTCCCAGTGAGCCCTGCTGCCCTGAGTGAGGAGGCTATTGACCTCCTGAGATCCATCTCTGTAGGGCAGTCAACCATTGTGAATGGCATCCAGGGGCTGGCATCCTAGATTCAGCAATGCAATGCATTCCTGGAGGGCATCCACAGTGGATTGGCGACCGAACAGAGATCGAATCAGGCTCTGACCTCCTCTCTGATGGCAGCCGTTGTCCCTGTTCCTACTGTTCCCCCTCCAACTACCACTTCCCAGTCCCAGTCTCCTCAACCCCAACCCATCCCATGCACACATACAGACAAGCATTCACACAAGACATCACACACAAGTGGCACAGTCAAACACAGGTATCACACTTCAGCCCACAAACACTCACGCAAACCCCAGACAGTTGCAGACACAACCACATCCACTTCCTCCACTGTCTCACCCTCCTCCTCCTCCTCCTTCACCTCCCTCACAGTTACATCCACACTCACACCTGCAGGCACTGCTTCAACATCCACCAACAGCATCATCACACCAAGCAGCAGACACACCTCACTAGAAGACACCTCCACAACATTCACCCATGCGTTCCCCTGTGTCCTTTCCCACCCTGTCCGTCCCCACTAACGGACACAAACGCAGGTACTCAGATATCCAACAGCCAACCACCTCGCATCAGCACATTGCCCATGCACTTGCACCCAAGTCCAGCAGACATACTCCTCCAAAAACCACTTCCTCGACCTCCACTCCCATCCCTCCTCCCTCATCCCACCCCACCATCCCTAAGAAGCTTTTCCTTGCCCAACTTGACCTCTTCCACCCCCCTCCCTCCCCTCATCCTGCCTGTAGGAGCAGGGTCCTAATGACCCAGCCCAGCACCTCAGCCAAACAGTTCACAGGGACAGTGGAGGCACCTCCTAGTCATGGAGGCAAGACAGTGAAGGATCCCATTCCACCAGCCAGGAAGGGGAAGGATCCCACACCACCAGCAAGGAAAGGGAAGGAACCCTCACCTCCTGCCAGGTACGGGAAGAAGCCCTCACTTCCTTCCATGAAAGTGAAGAAGCCCTTACCTCCTGCCATGAAAGGGAAGAAGCCCTCACCTCCTGCCATGAAAGGGAAGAAGCCCTCACCTCCAGCTGAGACACAGCAGCCCTCACCTCCAACAGAGGCTGCCCAAGAGGTCCCTTCTCCTCCTGAAACACAGCAGTCCTCACCTCCTGCAGAAACTGGCAGTGTACCAACACCACCACCACCAGTGGGCACGGGGCCCTCATCCCCTGCTGAGACACAGCAGCCTTCGCCTCCAGCAGAGGCTGCCCAGGAGGCACCGTCCTCAGCTGAGACACAGCAGCCCTTACATCCTGCAGAGACTGCCCAGGAAGCACCTTCACCAGCTGAGACACTGCAGCCCTCACCTCCCGCAGAGGCTGGCAGGGTACCAACACCACCACCACCAGTTGTCACGGAGCCCTCACCTCCAGCTGAGACAGTACAGCTGCGGGCATGTAGGCCACCCTCCAGGGACTGCTGTACAAGGAGCCCCTTCAAGAACCAGTGGGCATGTCCCCACCTGAGAGATTGTGACCTTGCAGTCCCCAGCAAAGTATAACGGGCATGGAGCCCCCTCCATAGCCAGTGGGCAAATCCCCCACATGAGAGACTGTGGCCTTGCACTCCCTAGCAAAGGATAACGGGCATGGAGCCCCCTCCAGAACCAGTGGGCAAGTCACTCACCTGAGAGACTGTGACCTTGCACTCCCCAGCAAAGGATTATTGGGTATGGAGCCCCCTCCAGAATCAGTGGGCAAGTTCCCGACTTCGGCTGAGGTGCCCCCCACGCCCCTTCCCCCTGAGGTGCCTGCCCACTTCATAAATGATGCCCCTGCACAGTTCTGTGCAGGTGTTGTCAGGAAACAAGTTGGGCCTTGGACTGTGCCCTGTGTCCATGTGAGCCCTTAGTACTTTGGACTCGGCATTGGCCCTTTGTGGACAATTGTACATATCTCTTTGTTTTCCAATTGGTTCATTTGGTGGCTGTTCCCATTCAATACATTCTCATGACTGCCTAATTGTTGCCCTTGCATTTTTATGCCATGTGTTGTGTGCCAAGGGTTTACGTCTGCAGCTGGTTGTGTGTATGATGTGTGTGTGTCTGGTGTGTTTTGTGAGTGTGTGTGTGTCACTCTCCTTTTCCTCACACCCTCCCTTGTGTGCTAGGCGGCTGTGCTTACCGTCATCGTCTTTGTCGACATTGGTGTTCCAGGTGGAGCATCGCATAGAAGAGCATCGGGAAGACGTGCAGTTCCGGTTCCATGGCGGCGTTGTTCTTCTCGGTGTCTCTGATGGCGAGTCTTTCATCTTCTGTGCAGTGTTTCTGCCAGGCTTTTGATGGTGTTGGTACCGCCCTGGAACTCATGGTGGATTGCAGTGTCATGATACGGTGGGCGGTACCTTGTCTTCTGCCTGGCTGTTGATGGCTACCGCCGTGGTGCGTGGTGTTAAAACCCCCGCGGATGGTGTGGTACATTGGCTGTCTATGGGAGTTATCACCGCCATGGTCTTAATTTGGTGGTAATTACTGCCAGCCTGTTGGCGGTATTTCTGCCACTTTATCATTCACTGCCACTTTCATAATGACCACCATAATGTCCTGGCACATGCTCATGACATCTACCACTGATATTGACTTTTGGAAAGTGAATGTACTGCCTTATCTTCCCCGTTCTGCCAAAGCATGCAGCTGTTTGCTTGTAAAGGTTATGCTGACTGTAAAGTTCAACAAGTTATAGCATCTCATTGTAATTTTAAAACATCATTAATGCAAGTAAAGCAAGTTTGAGAGCAAATTTTAAAAGTGTTGGGTTATGCCAGCAGGCCCTACTTGTAGGTCATATGAGTGATCCAGTGACATAGGGGCTCATTACAAGTTTGGCGGTCTGAGGACCATCATGCTGGCGGTGGTAGTTATATTGCCAACAGGCTGTCAGAGAAGGCAGCCAAATTATGACCATGGCGGTATTCAAAACAGAATACAATCAAACTACCGCCGCCATAAACAGTGCGGTCAAGCCACCACGGACAACGGTACCCACCTGCAGGCTGGCAGATACCATGTTTCTGCCACACAGATTACGAGGTTGCACAATGTCAATGTTTCCACTGCCGTCACACCACCACGGAAACCCAGGTGGAAGCCAACTGTATAAAGAAGACACTCACCTTCAGGAAGCCATCATTGTCGGGAGGTGCCAGAGAACTAAAACTACATGTCTTCCCGCTGCTCCTGCTTGCCCACCAGCTACGGAATCAGCAATGACGACAGCTACCGTGAGTGCACACACTTACCTGTCATTGTTGTAAAATGTCAAAGTACCTACTCACACACCACAAACCAATCAGGAACAGGGTGCACAGGCGACATACACACATAACCACACAGTGACACGCATACTCACAGATAGCCACAGTACACACAGTATCACCATTACACACACACACACACACGTCATAAGACACCTACCACCAGAAATACAGCACCGCACAGTCACATACAGCAACACACAACTCCACAAAACAACACCACAACCACAACACTATCAAAGCATAGGCAACCACCCACAACTGACACTGCCCATTGACAAACCACACATACAACACAATGTACCACCAACAGGGAACAAACACACACTATCATACAACCATACAACGCAGCATTCAGCATACCACGACAAACACACATCACAACATATCTGACATACCATTCACCACACTCGCACATGCATACAGTCCAAGCACACAAAGGCACACAACACTGCAACAAACACATGTCAACACAAACACCACTCATTACCATCACAACAACATGTCTCCAACGTACACATACCAATCACACAACACACATCCATCACTAGGGGAAAAACGCACTACACACAACCTCACATGCTGCCCAGACAAAACAGATGGTACAACCACTACTCACACACAAATACGCACACACAAACAATGTCAGCCAGGAACAGATATGTCCTACCAAAAGAAATGCAGGACAAAGATATAACTTCGAAACCAACAACTGGTTGGCCCAATTATATTAATATTGAATAAATATTTTAAACATTTCCACGGCCAGAAGCCAGTCCAAAATTACAATGTGCAACATGCACACAATGCACATGTTTGTGCCCCCAACTTGCCTCCTGACTGACTGCCATGTAAGCTCCACATGTAGGGGCACCAAGGGGGCAGGCAGGCACCTCAGTGATTGGGAGCAGGAGGAGGGGGTTTAGGCTTTGATTTGGGAGTTTGGGCTTCAGGTTTGGATTTGGGAGGGGGTTTAGCCCTAGGCTTAGGGAAGGGTTGGATACTCTTGAGAGAGAAGACTTCTTAGTGGAGGGAGGTGCATGGGTACTTGCAGGGGAGGTCGTGGAGGTGGAAGGGACAGGCCTAGGAAGGGAAACAGAGTGTTTAGCAGTCTCACAGGAAGGGAGAGGAGTAGGTAAAAGGTAAAAACATGAAAGGAACACTTTTTTGACACACGGAGATGGTCATCAGAAGGGGGTTTGGGAGTGGAGGGTGAGGGAGTGTTTGTCTGATGTGTTGGTGTGGGTGTCATGGGTGCATGTGTGTGGGAAGTATGCTTGTGAGTGGTGGGTGTCTGTTGGGTGGATAAGTGAGGGCGTTTATGTGTACGGGACTGAGGGGAGTGGAGGTGCTGGGGGATGCCGTAGTGGGTGGGTGGATGTGCTGCATGTAGGCGTGTCAGTTGGTGTGGTGTCTGCGGATGTGGTGACTAGGGTGGATGTCTCAGGGTCTGCTGTTGTGCTGTCTGTGGGTAAGATAGGTGTAGTGGTTGAATCTGTGAATGATGCTATAGTGTCTGTAGGTGAGCCTGGTGTACTGTCTGTGATGCTGGGGGCAGTGTGGGTGTCAGGGCAGGTTGTGATTGCTGCTGTTTCTGCAGGTGTATGCTGTTTGTGTGCATGCCAGTGGTGTTTCTTATGGTGCTTGCGATTGCCTGTCTTACCCTTGGATGTTGAGGTGGATGCATGCTTGTCCGTCTGTGCGCTTTGGCTGGGATGGGGAAGAGCGGTTGGGATTGCGAAGAGGAAGATGGAGGGGGAATGAAGACAGAGGGTGACTGGCTGCCGTCAGTGTGGAGGCCAGAGACTGAAAGAATCTATGTAGGCCAGCCAGTGCACCATGAATGCCCTCCCAGAATGCATTACTCTGTTGGACTTGAGTTGCAAGTCCCTAGATGGCATTGACGATGGTTGACTAACCCACAGAGATCCACCTCAGGAGGTCAATAGCCTCCTCAGTTAGGGCAGCAGGGCTGGCAGGGGTAGAGATGCCTGTGGCAAAGGAGATGCCCACCCTCTTGGCCGAGCGATGGGGATGGGGAGCTACAGGGAGGGGGGTGCAGGACAAAGATGGTGCTGGAGTAGTCCCAGATGGGTCCGCCGCCACCATGGAGTGTCCACTGGAGGAGGATTCTGAGGATGATGAGGTTGATCCTCTCTCTCCCCTGGCACTCCCCTCACCCTCCAGGCCCCTGGGTCCCTCGCTCCAGTGGCCTCAGCAGTCTGGGTCCCGTGGCCTCAGCAGTCTGGGTCCCGTGGCCGGCAGCTTCCTCACTCGCCTGTGCCCCCTCTCCTTTGCCTGCCAATGCTGATGTACACAAACAGAGAGAGAGAGGGTGCGAGAGAGGGTCATCACATTCTTCACACACAAAAAATTACAACATGCACAACAGTACCTATACATCTCCTGCTACGAAAGGTACAGTTAAATACTCTTCATAGCCTACATAATGTCACAAGAAGATACTTCCAACTTTCCCATTTGACAACAGTCTCACCAACAACATAAGCCAACCATATGACCACTACTTGACCATCCCATCAAATCACCTGTTACTCAGAAGCATCATGCACATGATGGATTCGCTAAACCAAGACCTGTTTCTCCATACAGTTTATCACTGTCTATCATAACATCAGTCTAAGAAATGCAGAGGACTGATGACACAATATCATCCTTACTTTGATTCCAAACTTGCCCAGTCCATCACCAGAAGTCATGTTCCATGAAAGGTAAGCCATCACACTTCACATACAACACAGCATCTTGACTTCTAGTCACATGCCTAACTGATCATTCTGTACATGACTTACACTATGGCATAATTTTCTAAGGAATACACTACATGTGTCGTTTCTATACCGTGGGTATAACGAAATCACAGTACATGTCTGGGAAACATCTATCTAAAAACTAGCTATAGATTCATCAGGAGTTTCTACACCCACTAACCAGATGCATAGTCACGTAAACACCAAGTCTATGTACTGCAATTGTGGGCTACCTAACAAATAGGATACATCCACAGACAACCACAGGGAGCATAGTTACTGCAACTAAACTATGAACGCCATACATTGTGCTTGAAAGGCATATATCATTCCATCAGAAATGTTGAATGGAAGTCACTACCAGATACCATAAAAACATCTATATCACTAACAACTGCCTGACATGTGATCCTCACTACCTAACTACAAAGTTAACACACAACTGACAACAAGCGACAACCAGCTTACCCATCAATGACACATCCACCTAGAGGAAAGCTATTTCACCTACAACATATCACACAACATTTACAGGTGTATGTGATATGGAACATCTGCTACACCATAAAGTCAGGCAGAAATGAGCATAACCATAACCATAACTGTCCTAACAGCCTCAGATCAGCTAAGGTAAATCTGGGTAGAATAATGCAGCAACATATATTCAGAAACGAAGTATCAATTGACACATGATGTAGGTTGCAAACAGCATATGTTGCACTCATATAGGTATGGCATGACCTATCTAGAATGGACAATACACATGGGCTACGGGATTAGCAGTCTAGCCACATACCTTCTCCACAACAAACATATTGGAATACAAATTAATTTGCAAACAGGTCAATGATATACCATGAAATGTGAAGGTCTAATGGACTACATGAGTTCTACATTGTAGGATGCCCACCCTTAGCAAACTTATCAATTCCCATTGTATGAATATGACATGAAGATGTGGACACTTCCACAGACCTCATAGGGGCAGTATAAAGTTAGCCATACCAAAAGCCAGATTAGACTGACAGCCTCACTTGCGGTATACAAATATTTCTAGACACAGGATTACTTGGCCCTGTAACTCGTCTTTCAGACCCAAAGTTCCGCATAGAGCAGACCCTGTGAAATAGGAGTGGTCAGACACTTTAGAGCAACATGACTCACCATTTGGATGAATGGCCTTAGGGACAATAGGTGTCAAGGATGACACAACAGGGAAGAATTATATATGGGTGAGTAGAGTCACACAAGTGACTCAGTCACATGTGCATCTCCACATGCAATCATACAATTTGCTACATATAGGTGATCACCATGTTTCCATTGACATTGCAATGGCCACACCTGTGTCTGTATATTGGCTACTCAAGTATCATGTATTTCCAGTAGTCAACATACCTGTAGCACCTACAACATCTTCACAGCTGAAATACATATACAGCATACAGTAAACTATCAAAGGCAAGTACATGGGTTCTGTCAGTACTTACCGCCTTCTGGCTGCTGTGCTGCCCTCAAACGCCCATCCACCTCAGGGTAGGCCCCTGCCAAAATGCGGGCCATTAGGGGGTCAAGGTCTGATGGGCACCTCCCCCTCGTTAGGAGGGCATCCCCAGCTGGGTCTCTGCGGTCTTCCAGGCCCAGTGTCTCTGGTCCTATCACCGAATCCTACAGTGGGTGCTCCACAGGCTGTGGGCCCCCAGAGTCTGCTCTTCATTGGTAATGGCACACCAGATTCCGTTCTTCTGATGGGTGTTGACCTGCATGGATGACACAGACAAAAGAAGAAAGTCATGTTGACATGCATCATACCAATACTAGTGGACAGAACACAGCAGTAACAGCAAGTAGTTACACAATCCCAACCTCACAGCTCACACTCCTTCACAAAATACCATATGCATGCATTAACACTTTCAATAGTCAACCTAAACAATACACCTTATTTCACCACACCTATCACATATTGATATTACTTTGGACTCACCTGCTCCTCTGGTGCACCATATAGCTGTCCATACAAGGGTAGGACAGTCTCCACTAGCTTCTCCAGCTCTTTGGGGTGAAGGCAGGGGCCCTATCACCTGCAAGATGTGGCATGATAGCTCCCAGAGGAAGAACACAGCAGCTCAGGTCATGGAGGTCTTGCTGGCAACAGTGTTAGGAGTCAAGTGAGCAATGCTGCAGAAGATGATGGTCACACCCGCCACGTACATAACCGTCACTGCCGGCGGACATCGCCACTGGCCCTAGTCTGCCAAAGGAAGCAATGTGTTCCAATGGCAAATTACACGGCGATGGACACCACCTACCATCATGACGACTTCTGCCAGCGGACACAGGTCACTTCCACATGTCCAATACAGTAGGTCAGGTGGCTGCCATTTTAAACACATCACATGCATGGAAGTGTAAAATGATCTGCGTCATTAACTATGCCCCATATTAGGTAGCAGCCGTCCTCAACAGTTGTTATGTGTGAGTAACTTTTGAAACTGTACTTGATGTGAGCATGCTGAATGTCACATACTCTTTTTACATGTTTTCACATAGTTACCCTGCCATGAGGAGAAGAAGACAACCACCAGTGTGCCATCCACTAGTAGACCTGCACACCATGGAGGAAAGACATGTAATTCAGACATATCGTCTGAATTGTCCTACTATCATGGATCTTTTTAAATAGTTGGAGCCAGATCTGTTGCCTGTCATTCGCAATCCCTACATCATTCAAGTCTCGTCAGTGCTACACTTCCTGGCCACTGACTCCTTTCAGAATACAGTGGCTCTCACTGCAGGGATGTCTCAGCCCATGTTCAATCTGGTTTTGAAGGATGTACTGTGTACATTGTTGAAACACCTGGACAGCTAGATCACGTTTCCAAAAAGAGCTGATTTAGCTAATGTGAAGCCAGAGTTTTATGCAATGGGACACATTCTACATGTGATTGGAGCCACTGATGGCACCCATGTAGCCTTTGTTCCCCCCAGTGCCAATGAACAGGTGTATAGGAACAGGAAAAACTACCACTTCATCAATGTTTAGGTGGTGTGTCTGGCAGACCAGCACATTTCACAAGTCACAGCAAAGTATCCAGGAGCAGTCCATGATTCCTTCATCATGCGGAACAGCAATGTCCCACTGCTAATGACACAACTCTACATAGAGAGGGCCTGGATGGTTGGTAAGTTACCCTTGGAATGTGTGATTGCAATGTATGTTTCCTGCCATCTCAATGTTGCATGTCCCAGGTACATGTTTGTGTTGTTCTCCCATGTTGTTCACAGGTGACTCAAACCGACCTTGGCTGTTGACACCAGTGAGGTATCCAACCACGCCACAGGAAGTCCACTACAGTGAGGCCTACGGGAGGAAAAGGCGTGTAGTTGAGAGGACTTTTGAGCACCTGAAGGCACGATTAAGGTGTTTGGACTTATCAGAAGGAACCCTCCTTTACTCACCCACGAGGGTATGTCAAGTTGTAGTTGCCTGCTGCATGCTCCACAATCTTGCCCTGAGACGTCAGATCCCACTGATATCAGTTGAGGGGGAGGCAGCAGTACCTGTGGGTGGAAATGCAGAAATTACAAGTAATGAAGAGCCAGAGGAAGATGAAGATGGAGACTCTATGGTAGAATCTCATCAATCAGTACTTCAATTGACTAATGTGTATGTGAAGTTGACATATTGTTCTGATGTAATTGTACAAGCAGATGTTGATGGGTAGCGTGTCACCTCCTTTCTTGCATCATCTGTGGGGGTGTAGTGAGCTCCAATGCCTATGAGTGTGTTGTCAATGCAGACTGAAAGTTTACATTGTGTACTAGATAGAGTGGTCTACAGTATCATGTATTGTAACAGCAGATGCAAAATTACACTTCTGGACTTGCCTTCTCTGATGTGAGGATTGTATTGTGCTATCTCCTAACCCTTTTCCCTTTCACTCACAGATTGTGCTAGATCCTATTTGGCTTTGCAACCTTGACTAATGTCACACAGTGTCAGAAGCAGCTGGGAATTGCTGACAGACATGAGAAGTGGACATGACTGAAACTAGGTGATATTTGATTTGTGTAAGTGGGGTATAACCGGAATCGTTAGACCGTCCGGACACTGTGGTGGAAAAGTGTTTTCCCATTTCTTTTATCTGTTGGGTACAGAAGGTTGTCAAATGGTGTATTTTGTATCTGCAGTTATCTGGCTCATGTGTAAATTTTGTAACATAGGCTCTCACATCACAATGGGGGGTAGTTGTTTGTGAGATACATTTGACCTAGCTGTCATTGTGTTCATACTTTGCAGGTCACTGTAGACTGACATAGGTGAGTAACAATCCTACAGGTATGGGACCGATGTAAGTGAAAGTTTTCAGGATTGGGCACTTTAAACATCTATGTATGTTCCATGGGATATGTGATTTTGAAGCTCTGATATGGGTATGTGTTGTGGTTATACCAGGTGGTATAGAGGACCTATCAGTGTGACTTCTGCCTTGTATTAAGTGTACCATGACTCTGACTTCGTTATTCTGTATTTTGGCAATGTATTACACCTTAGCATACAGCCTAATGCTACTCTTAGTCATGCTCTATGCGCTGTTTGGAATTCTACCTATAAACATGTGTAGAAATAAATATCAACTTCTTGGACATCTGTCCTGTTTCATTTCTGCTGAAATGAGTCTCCTGCTAATGGAATCCATGTTTGCTGTCCATGCCAATAGGTGTATAATACAGACGCACATAGTCAGACCAGAGTTGGCAAGCATAACTTTGATACATGGATGATAAAAGACACATTCACTGGACATGTGTTTGAGCTTGATTTATTGTGCATATAAAAAGAATATATGTGACTATAAAAGGAATGAAATAAAAAATATGTGATGGGTGAAGTCATGGTGGATGGCATAATCAGGGAAGCGGCTACACCAGTTCGATACACAAGTCCAGTGCCCTTGTACCATGGGAAAATAGAGTTAGGTCTCAGAACAGTCAACAGAGTGTATCTGTGGCACACAAGGGGAACAGTTCAGGAGAGGTTCACTTCCTGGCAGTGGGTTTGGTCTTGGCATCTGCTCCTGCTGGATGTCTGGCTGGGCGTCCATGTTTGTGGGGGCGGGGCTCTTCAGCTACAGAGGGAGAGGTGTCTGAGGCATGCCCTTCCCCTGGCAGCCGCAGATGTGGAAGGGGCTGATGTTTCATTGCTAGTGGAAGGGGCCAGATGTGGGATACAAAACCTAATGAGTGTGGTATTGAGGTCCCTCAACACCCCTGCAATGGAAGCCAGGTGGGCATTTTGTACCTGCCACTGCACCATGACTTCCTGGTGGTGGTCCCTCTGCAGCGTTTGAATTTCCCCCAACATGGTGATGGCTTGGCCCATCATGCCTTGAGAACTTTGGTAGGCTCCTAAGACTTGGGAGATGGTTTCCTGGTCAGTTGTATCCCTTGGAGGCCCCATCCTCTGTCCCACAGCATCCCTCCCACACACCCTACCCCCATGTGCCTGTGCACCTGGCACAGTGTACGCACTCCCAGTTGTTGCAGGTACATCATTGTCAGAAGTGGCAGGGTTAGACTCAGGTACCTGTACTGTGGGGCACATAATAGACATTTGCAGTCCATGGGACACAGATTTGGGGGCGAATGGTTGCCTGTGATTTCGATGCAACAGGGCTGGGAGGAGTTGAAGTGGGCAGGCTGAGGCAGAGAACCTTGACTGTCTAAGTGTCTCAGATGGGCCAGGTTGTTCATCAGTGTTCAGATATCCATTGTCCTCACTGGGGCCTTCATCCAGAAAGGGAGTGACAGGCTCTGGCATCCTATCCATGGTAGCTTTGGCAAAGTTACCTGTGGAGAAAGTAAGACACAGAGTTCAGGTTAAAATGGGTATATTATTGCTTTTGTGTGAGATGCAGACAGTGCCTTAACATGATTCCCAGCAATGACATTGACAGCTGCTGCACAGCATACCTTAGTTGTACATACAACTCTGTGACTTGATTTCCATACTCCTTGCAAAGAGTTTTAAGACTAGGTTGGTAGTGACTATACTGCTGATGGCATCTGATATGTGTGATTATGGACATGACTTTTCACCTCTGTTACCTAGTGACCAGTCAGGCATGCTAGATGGCACAAATTAGAGCTGTACAATGCACTATGGTGTCCATGTAGAAACACAGTATGTGAGTAAGCAAAGAACATTGAACTGTGTGATTGTACTGCTTGTGCATCGACTCAGCCATCTGACTTTCCAAACCAGGTGAGTACATTAATAGCTTGGGATCTTTAATCTATGGCCACTAATATTGGTTACACAGCTATAGCTGTGTTTTGCCTGGGGTGCAGGTGTGAGTGAGCCATAGCATCACTGTGACTGCCATGTACTGTTGCACACTAGTACAATCAAGATGGTGCAGATGGTAAATTAGTTATACATGCATGAGGTGATAGCTTGTGCACATTCCATGTTTTCACAATGAAGGTATGTTGCATTCTGGGAGTTGTAGTGATATGGTTAGCCAGTAGGTCACATGCCATTTCCAAGGACTGTGAGGCCAGAGGAGTTCAGTTGAGATGTGGCACTCCAGAGAGGGGGATTAGGTGATTTGGACAGAGGTATAGTAGGTGGATGTAAAATGGGGTGGGTTAAGGTGGTGAGGGAGCATGCAGGACAGGAGAATTTTGTGACATGAATGTTGGGTGTACTTACCAGACTCCACTCCCCCAGGTATTTCTTTTCAGGCCCTCAGGATGCAGGATGTTCAAGACCTTCTCCTCCCATGATGTGAAAGTAGGGGGAGGAGGTGAAGGCCCAACGCCAGTCTTCTGTATGGTTAGCAGGTAACTGGATGCCATGGAATGCTCCTTCCCCTGTAGGTCCTTCCACCTCTTCCTGATGTCCTCCCTTGGCGGTGAACGACTGCCTACAGAATTGACCCTGTTGACTATTCTGTGCAAAACTCAATTTTCCTGGCAATACATTTTTGTTGGACCTGTGCTCCAACATGTGTGGCTCTACCCTTACAATTTCATCGACCATGACCCTCAACTCGTTGGAGACATGGTGATGGTTGTGGAGATGGTGTGTGGGGGTGTTGTAAGTAAAAGGGTGCAGTGTTTGGTAATTGGTGAGGTGTAGGTGCTTTGATGCGAGTGGGTGGCGGTGGTAGCGGATTGTGAGTGCTAGTGATGTGTGTAATGTGAATGTTGTGCTGATGTGGGGTGAATGCTGAATGAAATGTGTAGGGGTGTCTATTGTTTGCTTTGTTAGCTATCTTTATTTTGTTTCTAGACTCTGACTGTGAGTGGTGTTCTGGTTGCAAAGGATTGTGGGTTGAGTAGGGGTGTGTTTTATAGTGCAGTGTGTAGGTGTGTTGAGTGTGTGGATGAGTGTCAGGTGTGGGGTATTCAAACTATCCAATGTGGTGTTGTGTTCTGACTGAAGTGAGTTGAGTCTACTGTGGTTTGCACTGCCAATGGTTTTTGGCATGGAAGTACAGCAGTTGTGATTTGTGGATCGTAATTTGATGGGAGGATTTTTGTTGGGCTGGCCGAGCTGGTGGTGGACCTGTCTCTTTCCATTCTCAAACATCCTGGCTGTTTTGGAAAATTGGCTGGTTTTTGGCGGTGTTCATGTTGTGATTCGTAGTATGGCTGCCAACTTGGGGGTATTTTGATAACTGCCACCGAGGTGGTCTTACCGTCAGACCGCCAAACTCGTAATGAGGCCCATAAACTCTAAATTAGACTTACACAATATAATACAATTAAGTGCTGATAAAAACTGCAGAAACAGTACTGCATGACCCCGCCCACAAAGGAACCTATTGGAAAGCATTATCTATATTTTCTTAGTCAACCAGTGAAAAAGCATTGAATTACATTGTTTTAGTTTCACATGGTAATAGTAATTTCAATTTTCATTCATTTAATGTTCAAGAAGAGAAAAATACCTTATCCTTCTATCTAGATGCTAAAACACATTTGTGTTTCCTTGAGTGCTTTTTGATTTCCAAGGTCATAAGCACTGTGAAGAATTTGCGAATTCCAGCATAATTTTTATCATATTTCTTCAAAGGAAAATGGTTCACATATGTTGTACCTTAAGGAATTTGGAACACCCTGCTGGTCCTATAACCATGCTATAGTGAAATAATTTTCTATTCTACAATGTACCTGCCTATTCTCATTTTCATTTCATGTTTGCACATCTCCTATATGGGTTAGAAAAGGATGACTTGTAACAACTAGTTGAATTAGAAATTCAATTTCAGTTTCAAAGCTGTTTATTTCCAATGCAACAATCAAAACAACGCACATTCATCAAAATACGCAAATGTAACAACACTATTTGGAGCAATGATTAAAAATAAAGTGCCATCAATCAGATACAAAGTGCCGGTGCTTAAGCTCTTAAAAATAGAGACACAGATACTTTGGTGTAAACATTACTGCACAATATGATCATCTATAAATGCATTGAACACACAATCAAAAAATACCAGTTCAAATTCATAACGTTTTATGCACAATAAAAGGCATAGATGTAAAAAGCAGTAATAAAAAAAGACAAGCTAGAATGCAAGTTTAAAAAGATTTGATAAAAGACCATATCAAATAATGGCTACTATCATAAACAAATTCAGCATTCAGCATCAGACAATACGGTTACGAATAAGCCAAGCAGCATGCAAGAGTTTTGACATTGCAGTAACTATCACTTCTCTCGTGTCTGAGCGTAATATATGTGGAGCAAGCGCATAATGACGCAAACCCAAGAGCTTGCAGAAAGGTTTTAGACATTTTTATGTGGTTGAGCATAAGCAAGGTACAAGAGGGCAAGATGACATAAAGTTTCAACAGCTGAGTTACAGGAAGGGCACTTGATAGAGCTACAATATTTCTCACTCCATTTGACACAGAGGCTATTCACAGACAGAACCCCACACCGTTGCAAAGGGGTACATCACGGAAGAGTGTCAAAAAACAGTCCTTATGCAGGGATAACCTTAAGATCTAAAAACACGTCTGTCAGACTCCCAACCTTTACACACAAGAATTCGCGCAACCACCGACGCTCTATAAGACGATCTTTGACCAAGGATCAAGGCAGAAATTTAGCTGCATCCAGGGTATCCCAAAGCGAGGGCAAATCAACCTCATAGAGCATAGGTTGAATATATGCCACCCACAAGATCTTCTCACAGCCAGGGGACCTAAATAGTGCCTTTATCGATACTCTAAAGGATTCCAGCTCCTCTCTGATCCAGAGCCTTTGCCAATACATAATGGGTTGGAGCATAGCATTAAGGTTAATCAAATAGATGCTGATATCTATAGACTAGGGAAGACGGGGAGCACTTTGCAGGAGTTTGATTACAAATTGTATAATGTAGTAAAATCCTTAAAGCTATTCCTCTTCAAATCACAGAAAGTAGTGTTTTACTGTGCTGCAACAGCGGTGGCGCTTTTCACTACTTTCAAAGTATTATCACGCCCCTAGTTTTTGATGAGATCTAATTCATTTTTGTACTAGGGGTCCTATCTAAAAAGAAGCTCTGCATTAAGTGGTCTTCTCTACTGTTGCTCTACTAAAAATGACGAATGGGTGCTAAGGAAGTATAATGACAAATCTCTAAATAAGCTTCTATGCCCTAATATCAAGGTTAAAAATATAGCCATACAAATTATTGTGCATACTCAAAACAATGGTTCACCTGGAATTCATGTATGAAAACTTTGTAAATAGGCAAGCAGATACTTTCTAGGCATACAATTAATGTAGTAAAACCACTAATACACTCTAGCCTTATTGATGCTTTTAACTAAACCAGCAGAAAAATATAGTAACTATGGGCCAGATGTTTGAAATTCTTTTGCACTCGCAAACGGTGCGAATCGCAAAATTCGGCTGTTTGCAAGTGCAAAAAAGTGGTCTGCGATGCATGAAAGGCATTTGCAGACAACAAATAAGAAATCGGAAAAATTGTGATTTCTTGCGTTGCGACCTGGTTTTGCGAGTCGCAATTTGCGATTCGCAAAATATAAATCGCAAGGAGATGCTGCAAAAAATCGCAAATTGCGATTTTTCACAGAACGGCATTTTGCACATGCAAAATACCATTAAAAGAAACCAGGTGGTAACCTGGTTCAAAATTTTAAAATGCATTTTTAAATTGTACATCTAAAGCACACATGCCCTTTTGGCCTGTGTGCGCCTTACATGTCACCAGAAATGTTCTTGAGGTGCAGCAGAGGGGGCCTTAGGCCCCCAGCACCCTGGGGTTTTGCATTTCCAAAATTGTGATTTCTGGTTCAGAAATCGCAATTTTGGAAATGCAAAAAATTTGCAGATATGGGATAGGTGCGAATGGGGCCGGTATCGCAATTTGCGATTCGGTTATAGAATTCGCGAGTTTTAAGAAATCGCTATTACCGATTTGCAAATGTGATAAATGGCACTTTGCGAGTGGGAAATAGCGATTTCTTAAAAATCGCTATTTCCGAATCGCAAAGGGCCGTGATGATACATCTGGCCCTATATGTTTAGTGTAGTCATCTGTAGACCACATAGAATTTGTACAAATGTCATGTACAAGGTGCAATAAGCAGACAAATCAACGGGTGTGCGCTCAGTCCCAAGGTGAAAAAAACACCAATAGTTACCAAACTCATATCCCACAGATAAACCCTGTTAAATATGGATCTTGCGTCTTTGCATCAAAGATCTGCCTAGCAGCTTCAATTAAAAACAGAGCTTATTTTGAGCATGTGGTTTCCGGTGCTCCATACCAGCACTTGATTATCAACACTAGCGCTTGTGACAGTCAGCCACAGGTGGCACTGTCTGGCTAATTTAGAGATCACCACAACAACAGTTAATTCAGGTTAATAACTGTCTCACTGGTAGGAGTTTGATGGTAGTAGTTGTTACTATCATTGGCAGCATGGCAGGGGCAATGTGTGGTACAAGCTGCAGTGGCCTCCTGACAAGAGCCCAAGTACTTATTTTTTCCTTTTTTCATTACAAATTTAGCACTGGATAAAACATTAAGTGAATAAGCATAACAGGGTCAATAAAGCTAAGCCATTAGAACTCTATTTTTCCTTATGTTTGTCATAGATTTTAGACCAAGTGAGTGAGGGGGAAGGAACTACACATCGTGATTTTTCTTATATATCCAAGCTGAAGTTAATGCCGATCCAGGATGGGAAGAGTTTAAACCTTAATCAAATGGAACTCCATTTCACTTCTCGCTGGATCCATGCAGTGGCACTCCCTTTCTGAAGTTTTTGAAGCCTCCAGGTTTTAATATCTCCAAAGTGAAGGCACATTTGTTTGACTCAAGGCAAAGCCAAGGGGTGCAGTGTTTTGCTCATGAGTTTTCAGAGAATACTAATACCTTCAACTGTGTACACTTAAATTCACCGGGAATACCATCAAACTCAATGTTGGACTTTTTACTTTCAATGGAACTTATGGATACTGGTTATTTAAAAGTAACATAGTCTGATTTAAATCATTGAAAGGAATGCATGCCAAATATGGTCAGACTAGTAGATCAAGCACTAGGGAGTGAGGCATATATTCAGGCGCTTAGTCCCATGATAGAGGATGAAGTGTCTTTGAACACTAAGGGGGTCATTACGACCTTGGCGGGAAAAGGCGCTTACCGCCGCGCAGAAGACCGCCAATACACCGCGGCGGCGGCGGGAGACCGCCACAGCTATTATGAGACACATTACGGAATCCGCCGAAATTCAGACACCCACACAATACCGCCAC
The DNA here is from genome assembly GCF_031143425.1 of Pleurodeles waltl. Classification (NCBI taxonomy): domain Eukaryota; kingdom Metazoa; phylum Chordata; class Amphibia; order Caudata; family Salamandridae; genus Pleurodeles; species Pleurodeles waltl. Next base: position 884,751,798 of record NC_090436.1, on the reverse strand, counting down.
ACCAAAGGTCAGCGATAAACATGCGGAAACAAATCCTCCACCTCCACGCCAACAGAAACACGCTCATGCTATTACGACCCACGAATCCACGCAGCGGTCTTTCAACCGCGGTATTCCATTGGCGGTACACACCGCCGCGCTCAAAATACATACACATCTCCAAAACACCGCCACATTGGACAATTCCAAATACACACACCTGATACACATACAAACAACACTCCCACACACCCAACACAATATAAAACACCCACCCACATCACCCACAAACCCCTATGACCAAAAATTAGAGACGAAGGCCAGAGAGAGACAGCACAGAATAGAGAACCCCATCACACAGAGGCACACTACACCATCACCCACACAACATCCACGCACAAAACACCACATACCACTACACTCACCACACACATCAACACATACACCGCCCCACACATCACACCCACCACCCCATGACACACCAAAGACACCCCCGCTTCTCCGAGGAGGAGCTCAGGGTCATAGTGGAGGAAATCGGACGGGTAGAGCCACAGCTATTTGGCTCACAGGTACAGTGCACATCCATAGCCAGGAAGATGGAGCTATGGCAAAGAATAGTCGACAGGGTCAACGCTGTGGGACAGCACCCAAGAAATAGGGAGGACATCAGGAAGAGGTGGAACGACCTACGGGGGAAGGTGAGTTCCACGGTATCCATGCACCACATCGCGGTACAGCGGACTGGCAGCGGACCCCCACCTCCTCCCCCACAACTAACAACATGGGAGGAGCAAGTCTTGTCCATCTTCCATCCTGAGGGCCTCGCAGGAGTCGTTGGAGGGACGGACACTGGTAAGTCAAATCCCAACTATCATATCCCCCACCCTACCTGCATGCTATCACACACCCCCACCCTCACACCCTCCACTAACACCCTAACTCCTCACTAATCTACCCATAACACCAACCACCCATCCCAACCCCAAGACCTGCATGACACAACTAAGCATGGATACCCATCACTAAAGCATGCCCACTGCACAGACCCACAACACCCCCCAACCATCACCACACAAGCTCCCACAGAGGAATGCTAGCACTGGGGTACACGCACACCCAACCATTGCACACCATGAAACACACACATGCAATAATCCTGTACTCATACCCCCGCAGGAACCAGAAGGAACGTCACCACACCAGAGAGTCCAGACAACACCACTCCACCCCCAGAAGAGGCCCACAGTGACGACACCAGCCCTGCCCTACTGGATCTTGATGACCAGCCCGGACCATCGTGGGCCTCAGGACAGTTGGTTCCCCTTGCTCAGCCACAGCCAAACACTGAGCTGCCACCCTCTGGTAACACCAGCACAGCACCCACCCAGCGGGCCCATACCTCCCTACCCAGGACAGGTCAATCAGCGGTGTGTCCACCACTACAGGGCACCCAGGCTAACCCAACACCCCAACAACAACAGGGACCTGGGGGCAGTGGTAGTGGGCACACGGTCCAGGGGACGGAGGCACAGGAACATAGGGGAACTGGGAGGGCTGCTGTGCGACAGAAGGAGGACAGGCCAAGGGAACCTACTCTCAACGAGGCCCTCTCCTCCATCATGGGAGCATACCACCACTCCCAGGAGACGATGGCAACGGTACTGGACAAGTTGCAGGAGACCCTGCGTCTGCAGGAGGAGCAGTATTTGGGGTTCAGGGAGGAGCTCAGGACCATAGGCTCCGCCCTGGGCACCATCGTAGTGGTGCTGACGGACATTCAAAAGACCTTGAGGGACACCGTGGCACTCCAAGGGGCCCGTGACACTAGCCACGACGACGAACTGCCCACCACCTCCGCCGGCACTAGTGGACAGGACGCCCCGCCACAGGACCAACACACCAGCACCCACCCCCTGCAGACGGACAACCACCACGAAAGCGGTCCCTGAGATCCAGGAACAGGACAGAGCAAGATGGCAAGACCCCGCCAGGAAATAAGACTACCCTGATTGTCCCCCCACTGTCCCACTTTGTTACCCTGTCCACATTGGAACTGCCCCAGATCCACTTTCAATGGCCAGATGTGCAATGTACCTGTGAGACTAATAGACTGGACTCTGCCATGGACATTCTTCCACCATGACCTATCCTCATCTCACAACCCCCCTACATTTTTATGCACTTAAATAAAAACCCTTGAAACCTTAATAATATTGGAGTCAGTCAATGATTGTGAACTTTGTATTGTCAATTACAGTGTTAAAAAAGGTTACCCATTGGAAGGCCAACATACCAATGTCACACATCACAAGCCTTTCAAGGGGGCAAGCTGTTGACACGTAGGTTACCACATTACTGAAACTGAAATGGAAGGGGACAACTCAGTTAACAAATAGGGAGTGAAATGTAGGTACAGGATAGAGGTAGACGTGTGAAATTTAATATTATGTGAAACATGAAAATGTACTCACCTGTGTCTCACTGAAAATATTGCTGTATGACTGACTCCCTGTTGTCGTTTTCATCTTCATCAGCTTCATCCTCATCACTGTCCACAGGCTCCACAGGCTCACCCGCTGCAACAACACCGTCATCTGGATCATCCTCCTGCAGAAAAGGCACCTGGCGTCGCAATGCCAAGTTATGGAGCATGGAGCAGGCGATGATGATGTCGCACACCTTCTTCGGTGAGTAGAATAGGGACCCCCCTGTCATATGGAGGCACCTGAACCTGGCCTTCAGGAGGCCGAAGGTCCGCTCGATCACCCTCCTAGTCTGCCCATGTGCCTCATTGTACCGTTCCTCTGCCCTGGTCCTGGGATTCCTCACTGGGGTCAGTAGCCATGACAGGTTGGGGTAACCAGAGTCCCCCAATAGCCATACACTGTGCCTCTGGAGTTCACCCATCATATCAGGGATGCTGCTATTCCGCAGGATGTAGGCGTCATGCACTGAGCCAGGGAACATTGCATTTACCTGCGAGATGTACTGGTCTGCCAAACAGACCATCTAAACATTCATCGAATGATAACTCTTCCTGTTCCTGTACACCTGTTCATTCCTGCAGGGGGGACCAGAGCTACATGGGTCCATCAATGGCACCTATGACGTTGGGGATATGTCCAAGGGCATAGAAGTCACCTTTCACTGTAGGCAAATCCGCCACCTCAGGGAAAATGATGTATCTCCTTACGTGTTAAAGCAGGGCAGACAACACTCTGGACAACACGTTGGAAAACATAGCCTGGGACATCCCTGATGCCATGGCCACTGTTGTCTGAAAAGACCCACTTGCAAGGAAATGGAGCACTGACAGCACCTGCACGTCAGGGGGGATTCCAGTTGGATGGCGGATTGGTGACATCAGGTCTGGCTTTAACTGGGTACATAGTTCCTGGATTGTGGCACGGTCAAACCGGTAGGTAACGATGACATTTCGCTCTTCCATTGTCAACAGGTCCACCAGCGGTCGGTACACCGGCGGATTCCGCCATCTTCCAATATGTCCCAACTGACGGTGCCTAAGAAGGACAACAGCGAAGAAAATGTCAGCATTCCTCCAGGTATGTACCCACAGTCACACACAAGACTACAACAGACAATTAACCCATCCGTGAAAGGTTTTGAGTGTAGGCCTCGGTATGTGTGACACAGTAGTAATTGAAGCCATGTGGGCCCCTGAAATGGCGGCTGCCTGACCTCTAAACTGGGACAATGGGATTGTGGGGTAACTGCGCTGGCGTTGGACACCGTCGCGGTAGGCGGTCGTAGAGCGTGGCGCAATGCTGCATTGGTTAACATTGGACCCTATGGATCCCAGGAGCCAATGAACAGGTGCGATGGCGGTGATGATGCGCACCACCGCGGACGTCACCGCCGCGGACGTCACCACCATTTTCTATCTCTTCAATCACTAGATACCTGACCTTCGACAGGAGAGGACCTACACTGCTAGTGCTGCTGTGACCTCGGTCTGGAAGCGACGATGGCTGCTGCGTCTGGGGAAAGGGCCCCTGCCTTCACTGCACAGGAGTTGGAGAAACTTGTGGATGGGGTCCTCCCCCAGTATACGCTACTCTACGGTCCTCCAGACCAACAGGTTAGTACACAGGGAGCACGTTGTATGGGCTAGGCCTGGGTGGAGAGGGCTTGGTGGATGAGGGAAGGGGGCAGAGTACATAGAACAGTCATGCATGGGGATGAATGGGCCACAGGGATAGAGTTGGGAGGGGGCCAATTACAATGACGGTGCAGTAGGTAATGACTGTTCCTCTTTCCTTGTGCATGTCATGTAGGTCAGCGCCCACCAGAAGAGGGACATTTGGTGTGCCATCGCCAAGGAAGTCCGGACCCTGGGGGCTCACCAGAGACGGGGCACCCACTGCCGGAAGAGATGGGAGGGCATTCGCCGCTGCAGCAAGAAGACGGCGGAGGCTCAGCTAGGGATGGCCTCCCAACGTGGGAGGGGTGCCCGTCGCACCATGACCCCCCTGATGTTCCGGATCCTGGCGGTGGCCTACCCGGAGTTGGATGGGCGCTTAAGGACATCACAGCAGACACAAGGGGGTGAGTACAACCTCATCCTATGGACTTTGCGTGCAGTGGAGCTGTCTGGGTGGGGGTGGTGGGCTGTGGGTGTCCCTAGGCCAGGGCGAGTTAGGTAGGCAAGGGCTCTCCGTTATGTAGGCCATGTGGTACTCTACCCCAGCTAAAAAAAAAGGCAAATTGATGCATAGTTGCCCCTTTACCATCCATGTGGGCAGATTTCTACCATTGCCATGTAGGCCATATCCCAGAAATATCATGTGCAGAGGGCAGGAGCACGGCGTAATGCCTGGGGCTGCTGCGTCTATCTTGTCCGCCAACGGTAGCGGTATGCCATGCACTAAAACTCTCTTTCTTCTGTCTCCCCCCTTTTTCTGCTCTCCCTGTCCTTCTGTACATCAGCATCAACAGGCGGAGGTACAGTGGCACCGGAGCACGAGGGAGCTGCATCCCACATGGCCATGGAGGGCCACACCACAGACTCTGAATTCACCAGTGGGACGGAGGGCGTGGGGAGCTTCACTTCGGCCACAGGATCACCAACCAGCGACACGGACTCGGCCGCCGATGGGAGCTCCCCTGTGGTGGCGGCACCATCTGTGCGCCCCACTTCTACAGGTACAGCCGCCACCTCCCCTACCAGCACCGCCCTCCCAGCAGCCCCTCAGTGTTCGCCCCGTGCCCGCTCACCCAGGAGGGTGGGTATCACCTTCGCCCCAGGCACCTCAGGCCCTGCCCCAGTCACCCCTGCTGCCCTCAGTGAGGAGGCCATTGACCTCCTCAGGTCACTCACTGTTGGGCAATCTACCATTGTGAATGCCATCCAGGGTGTAGAACGAGAGTTGAAACACGGTAATGCATTCCTGGAAGGCATTCATTCTGGTCAGGCTGTCCATAAGCGAACCATGCAGTCTCTGGTGTCAGCACTGATGGCAGCCATTGTCCCTGTGTCCAGCCTCCCCCCTCCAACTTCCTCGACCCAGACCCAATCCCCTGTACCCCAGCCCATCCCAAGCACACCTACAGACCAGCATGCACACAAGTCAACACACACAAGTAGCTCAAGCAAACATAGGCACCACACACACCACAGGCACTCACACAAGCATCAGACCCATACAGATACAGCAACATCCACTGTCTCCACTGTGTCCCCCTCCTCCTCTTCTCCCTCCTCCCTCACAGTGTCGTCTACACACACACCTGCATGCACCACATCTACAGGCACTAGGACTCGCACCAGGACACCCAGCACCACAAGACGCTCACCTGCACTCACCACCTCCACTGCCATATACACGTCCCCTGTGTCCTCTCCCAGTGTGTCTGTGACGCCCCCTCCCAAAGTACACAAACGCTGGCAATCACTCACCCAACATCCATCTACCTCACGACAGCCTCCAGTACCTGCACCCAAAACAGCTAAAGTGACACCTCGTACAACCACCTCCTCTTCCTCCACTCCCAGAGCCCCTCCAGCTACCCATCACAGTGTACGTCAGAAACTGTCCCTATGTCAAATTGACATTTTTGCCCCCACCCCCCCTCCAATTCATCAGTCCCATGGTGTCCTCGTTCCTCGTGGGATGTGTTCAGGTGAGCGCTTTCCCATAGCAAAAGCTGTTTCCGCCGTGTTTTTATCCACGGTGAATCCTCCCAGGAAAAGGTGGCGGATTGGTGTGTTGTGATAGTGTGGGCGGTACATTGTCTCCCGCCTGTCTGTTGGCGGTGTCCGCCGCGCTGTTTGTCTGTACTGCCGTGACGGGCGGTGTGTTAAAGTGGCTGTCTTAGTTGGCGGTTTCCGCCAGGGTCGTAGTTCCCTTTTTTTGTCCTCCGGCCTGTTTGCGGGATTACCGCACCTTTAACACCGTCCGCCAGGGTTGTAATGACCACCTAAGTCCCCATCAGTTTAATATTTCTGTTCCTTCACTGTTAAGGAGGAGGAATTAATTTTATTCTTAATAACCTTGTTATGCGTGATTTAGGCAGACGTGTGCTAGACCTATATACCCAAAATGTTGTAAATGACAATCAAGAGCTGACATTCTTAGGAGGGCAAACTTAGAATAGAGTGGGGAGGTGAAACACAGATTCACAAAATTGGCTCCAACAATACAGTGAATGCCTTTGAAGTGAGAAAGGTATCAAAAGTGGAGATGAATCCATGCTTTTAGCCAGATAATAATTGCAAAACTGGTATAAAGAAACAGTATCTTTGGAGTTCAAGCACAGAAATAGTAGGGCTATTTAAAGTTTGCGTAAATTGGTTTTGTGTAATTACACAACATTTCAACAAAGTAATGTATAAATATGCAAAATGTGAAGGTGCCACTTAGTGATATACCATAGCTCAAGATGCATCCTTGTGTCACATTTTGCAGGTAAGGATAATGCTCACTAAATAAATAGTCAAAACACAACAGCGCCACTCACGTTCCTTTGTTTCCATGCGTTTGCCATACATTTTTAGATTGAATTTCATCCTTACAGTAAATTTTTACATCATATACCATGTAATTTCCCAAAGAGGCATTACATTTTTACACTGAATTTCATCTTCACAGTAATTGTTTACATTATATACCATGTAATTACCCGAAGTGGCATTAAGGCTTAATTCAGAAAATGTTGCCTAACAAGCATAACGTAAATCAAAAAATAAACGGGCATACTTTCAATTTTGCCCAGGCCTAGAAAACAAGATAACTTTCCCTACTCATGTGCCCAAACTGGATAGTAAGCCCAATGTAAAGCTCAGCCAGATAGGAAGAAGGAGTCTGGAACCGGAGTGAACATATCAGTGTATTTTGATATAAAACGAACTGGGAAGTCTAGAAGAAATTAAGACCTCTCAAAAGAGCACAGTTATTAGAGTATTTTCCAAAGAATTTCAATTTAAAAACTGTGACATCTCCATATTTGGAATTAGTGGGCTTGATTTGTAGTAATACAGGTCATTATGAAGGTTACTTTCCATTCTGACTTAGTAAAAGAATTGATCACAGATTGGCATTTAATGACTGCTAATGTGGGGGTAGTTGTAGTACTCGAGATTGAAAATGTGAAACCCATTATTCACAGAAAGATATTGAAGATATTGACTAACCATAATGGACTCTGCCCTAATTACGCCTTATTTCAAAGTAGGCCCATTTATAGTTTAGATCAGTGGTTCCCAACCTTTTGACTTCTGTGGACCCCCACTTTATCATTACTGAAACCTGGGGACCCCCACTGAATCATAATTGCAATCCAGGGACCCCCCTCTGAGTCATTACTGAAAGCTGGGGACCTAATATTTTAATATTATTAAATTTTCCAAGCAGTCGCGGACCCCCTGAGAAGGCTTCGCGGACCTCCATGGGTCCCCGGACCACAGGTTGGGAACCACTGGTTTAGATCAAAAAGGGCTCGTGCATAGGTAAATAAAATAGAAAATTCCATAGTCGTGGTTACATCAAGTAGCCCTCCTCTGATAAATTCTTCACACGACCAGTGTCTATTATCATGGAATGTCTGTGGTTTAAATGGTGCATTCTGAAAGAGTTGCTTGAAGTAGGGTCTGTCCTAGTAGGATATATTAACATCTCAAGAGAGGTGGGCGTATGGACATCTGAATATAGAGCGTATCTTTAACGCAATTTTCAAGTGCAGTAAAAAACTCAGGAACATAGTGCAAATTAAGACAAAGTGACATTGGCTGTTCGCTGGAAGCTTTGGTTTCTATCCCGATCACAAAGAATTGTGTGTCTCATAATTATAAATGACGGGGGTGTGGATTGGGCCACGCTGAAGATGGCTGTGAACTTGTGAAGGTCTCCTGTGGCTCTGACAATACTTTTTTCTTGAGCGGATTCATGCCAATAACCTGCATTGCTACGAAGACAGCATGAGGCATGCTTTGGTTGTTTTTTTCTGCATTTTTCTTTGATAATTCATGATATTTCTATAAATTCTCTTTTCGAGGGCATCGCGGTTGTATTTTCTCAACCTCGTTTTACAAACAAACTCAGTCAGAGTTGGGTGCACTTTGGCTCAAGTAACAGAATTTAACTTAAAAATAGATGCAAATAGTGATTCCGTGTAACCTACTTTTCTTTTCCTGATTAATGTTCTCCCTTTTAAGCTGCAATAAACCTATAAACTTTTTTTGGTTTGTATAACCAGTGTACTTAAAGATTTATTTTGAAACTTGAAGGCTTAGTTGATAAAAGGGCACTCTCTTCCAGTCCGGCTCACGGGACGCGTGGAATAAACATTAAAACATTTTTTTTAAACCCACTTATCTGTTCGTAGTCACGCCACTCCGCTCCTCTGTCTCCTCTGCTGCAGGCAAAGGCTCCCAGCCTGCCCTGTGGTGCATCCTGACGCTGCTCAGAGCAGCGTCAGGATTAGCTGGGAGCGGCCAACCAGGGCGCTGCCAGGCAGACTCGAAGCCTGTGCATGCACTGTTCAGCCCGGCAACTGTGTTGCTGGGCTGGAGAGAGCCTACAGCGCATGTGTGTTTGGCCGGCCTAGTGCGGCCAGCCAAACACACATGCGCTCTGAGGGGGAGTGCTGTGCAGTCCCCCTCACTGCTCGTCACCCTGTGGCCCGCCCCTTTACAAGAATATGTTACTAAACTCAGTTTATTATCGTTTTCTTATAAAGGTTTTCCAGCTGCCGCTGCTGGCACAGGGACAACGCTCCTCTGCCCTAATGTAGGAGCCACCCCTGCTCTCGTCATACTTAAGTTATCTTTACATCACTCACTTTTCTGGCACTCTTTTGTTGTGGCACCAATTTTTTAAGAGTATGGCAGACAACTTGTTTTTTCCCAACAGCCTCATAATGGTACCATTTGCATTTTTCAATTTAAACTTGTCAATATGCTCCTCTTTTTATATTGGTGATTTTTCAATACTTGCCTCTAATTCCTGTTAGTTGACTTATTTGAAGGGGAAGCCTGAGCAGAGGAAATGAATAAGAAGAATATCAATAAAGCACCCTCCTTTTCATTCAAATCTGATAACATCATCTATATAAAAAAAGCCACAGTTAAAATCTGAGAAAGCTGAGCTGGTGAACTGTGCACAATGGAAGGCTCTGAAACAGTAAGAGACTTCCCTATCTCTACCAAATCTTCAGAGGAAATATCAAAAAATTCTAATGTACTGAGTTCTGTTGAATGGGCTAAAAAGGATATGGCCTCTACTCCCACTAAGTCTCCACCACCATTGGCTTGGGATGATCTCATGGATCTGATTGAGTAGTTTACACTGTTTCAAATTCTTTGGCTGAATAAACCCTTTTCTCACTGTTCTGAGGGATGAAGAGATCAACATAAAATTTCAGACATTTTTTCCAGTGTAACCCATTTGGTCGCACAATCAACTTCACAGATGAATTTAAAGTTTTAAAGGATTCTATTAAACACTGAATGTCAGACCTATATACATGAGTATCAAAAACATTCTATAAATGTAAAGTATTATCAAAGGCAAATCAAAGTGACACACCACATGAAACTTGATCAACATATAAAAGACCAATATTTCAATAGCAACAATACAGAAAATGAGCCTTGAAATCAGGCTTAAGTTCTGCCTAATCAGATATTTTATGTTCCTGACTATTCTACATCAAAAGGATTTTAGAGAAAATGTCAGGACTACAGAAACCTCTGTAGTGGTTATGGCAAGAGATATGTAAGGAGCATATAACTACAGAATTTAGCAAAGAGTGAGAAGCTTGTACTTCTCATAGGTCCGCTCTAGTCAAGGGCAAAGGGAATCTGAAACCTCAACTAACTAAACAATACTTAAAACCCCGGACCTCCAAAAGGCTGAGCTCACAGCCAAAACTTTCCATTGAAAAACAAAGTTATGAATCCCATATTAAATTGACACTTTCATCCTTTCATCCTAGATGTGTTTGTCCTTGATCGCTCCCGTGCTTCAGGAATTTGGGAGGGAGTTCAGTTACCGTCTCCACAATGCTCTCTCCATCTTTGGTAAAACATCTTCCCAGGCCCCCTTATGACACAGTAACAATAACCTATTCATTAGCCAGTAGCTGGTACCATCACACCTTCAGTTCAAAGAAACATGGACACAACAAAGCTTCTCCTGGAAAGCTAAACCATTAAAAGAAATGCAGGCTTTTACTCTGGCCAAATTAATACAGACTTAGATGCATACTTGATTTGAATGAGTATATGTGTTTCTCTCATAATGCAATGAATATAAATGATTATGAAAATATTTTTTCTGAACACTATAACATAAACATTCTTTAAAAAAAAAAAAGGATTAATGAGGTTTCAATTGAAACGTTCATAGGGCTTTAATCATATGTGCACCTTACTAATATGCATTTCAGTGGACCACATTAAATGAAAGTCATTTACATATGTCATATATGAAGCTAATTACTCCCTCATTCACATTTTGGAAGAACATAATGGCAGAGCCAAGTTACGCTCTCTCAGAACAATTAAGGGTACTGAAACCCTTTTTAGTGGAAACTACTGCTACCCAATAGAGAATGGAGGAGAGGTGGTGTGGTCTGTTTAGGCAAAATACTTTCTACTAATAAACAGAAAACAAATGATGTTGAGGACTTGGTTCTTGATGTTTCTATCATAGCTAAACACATTGGGGTGCTTAAAAAGATTATTGAAGCCATGGATGACAGAAATTGTAGGAATACCGCAAAGAGCAGAAGTCCCTAACGTGATCTAACAATAGCTACCTTTGAAAGGTTTACCCCTCTCATTATACAGAAAGCCCAAAGTTTGGGCTCAAAATCTTCAAATTTTCCAGATCTAGACCTAGTGCCATTGTTATTCTCTTCTTACAGATTATTAAACTAATGTAAATTGTCTCCACAGCTAGATCTAAGAAAAAACATTCAGTGGTCTGGCCATAATGTTTTCACAAGATGTTTTTCATGCAACTCCTAATTGTAGGAAACATTTTTTAGCATTAAAATTATAACTTAAAGAACTAAATAGAAGATACCATTTGGTCCATCTGTGTGTCTTCAAAGTCACTTCTAAAGAATAAATTACCATGTTTGAAGATCCTGGTACTGTGAAGGAAATTTGGTCTATCACAAAGAACTTAAGATATGGAGTTGGTATTACATATGTGCTTTCATTTTCTCTCTCTTTAATGTCGTAATGCAAATTCCTATATTATTCACTTTTTAGTGGAAACTAGTGCTACCCTATAGAGAATGGAGGAGAGGTGGTGTGGCCTGTTTAGACAAAATACTTTCTACTAACAAACAGAAAACAGATGACGTTGAGGGTTTGGTTTCTTGATGTTTCTATCAGAGCTAAAGACATTGGGTTGCTTAAAAACATTACTGAAGACTTGGAGAACAGAAATTGTAGGAATACCGGAAGGAGCAGAAGTCCCTAACGTAATCTAACAATAGCTACTTTTGAAAGGTTTACCCCTCTCAGTATGCGGAAAGCCCAATATTTAGGCTCAAAATCTTTTCATTTTCTAGACCTAGTGCCATTATTATTCTCTTCTTACAGTTTACTAAACTAATGTAAACTGTCTCCACAACTAGATCTAAGAAAAAACCTTTAGTGGTCTGGCAATAACGTTTTCTTTTCACAGGATGTTTTTCATGCAACTGCTAATTGTAGGAAACAATTTTTAGCATTGGAATAGTAACTTAGGGCCAGATGTAGAAAGCATTTTGCATGGTGCAAACTTCGAAAATTGCAGTTTGCGCCATGCAAAATGCCTTTTGCGATGCTCATTTACAATTTGCGAGTCGGTACCGACTCGCAAATTGTGAATGCGACTCGCAAATAGGAAGGGGTGTTCCCTTCCTATTTGCGACTCGCATCGCTATGCTAAATTGCTTTGTGACCGCGAATGCAAAGCAATTCGCAGTTACCACCAGTGTCACACTGGTGGTAACCCATTCCCCTTTGTGAATGTTGCCAATATGGGTTTTTCAGAGCAGGCAGTGGTCCAATGGACCACTGCCTACTCTGAAAAACCGAAACCAAAAGGTTTTGTTATTTTTTTTATTTTGCAACTCGTTTTCCTTTAAGGAAAACGGGCTGCAAAATATAAAAAAAACTGCTTTATTTAAAAAGCAGTCACAGACATGGAGGTCTGCTGACTTCAGGAGGCCACCATCCCTGTGAGTGCAGGGACTCGCTATGGGGTCGCAAAATGCGACCCCATAGCGACTCGAAGTCGGTATCTGAGACACCGTACTGCATCCGATTTTGCGAATCAGAAATTGCAAGTCGCACCGACTCGCAAAAATTCCGATTCGCTAAATCGGAAATTGCTACATCTGGCCCCTGATGCAATAAATGCAAGATACCATTTGGCACATCCCTGTGTTTTCAAATTCACTTATAAAGAATAAATTACCACATTTGAAGATCCTAGTAATGTGAAGGAAATTTGTTCTATGACAAAGAACTTCAGATATGGAGTTGGTATTCCATATGTGTTTTCATTTTCTTTCTTTTTAATGTAATGCGAATTCCTATACTATTCACTATTTGTCCCCGATAGTTGCCATGATTATATAACTTTAGTTCCAATATTTTGTTTTGTGTTTTGTTTTGTGTTTTGATCTTTATGGCTTCTGTTTTTCCTCTTTTTTATTCCTCTCCTTTTAGATTGCATCATTTCATCATTTTTGTCCAGTTGTATTGCCCTGTCTTCATAGCGTAAGAAATCCTACTTGTTGTTCATCCCCTGTTGTTTCCAGGACCAATTGTGTTTTATTGTGTAAATTAATCTAACTGTTATACTTCCAGTGTTGTTGTCTCTCAAATTCTATTTGTCCATATTAACATTTATGGTATATATATATATATATATATATATATATATATATATATATATATATATATATATATAGTCATCTTCCATTTTAGATTTTGTCAGAGTTTCTAATATGCATTTTCCCTCAGGTATTCTGCCACTCCCGCACATTTCAAGGTGGTCACATTTATCTTTTAGCATTCTATACTATAACTAAAAAAATCAACATCCTTCTCTATATTAATATTAGCGATGTATATCTCAGATAAATATTGACTCAATGACGTTTGCTAAAGCTTTAGCCTTGCACTTGGACAATTTCTTACCAGACCTGTTTAATCCTGCTCAAACTGGATTTTTCAAAGGGCCTAAGATAGCAGACAATTCTTAAAACATGTCTAAATATATATATAAGACCTCTAACATTAAAAACCCCATAGCAGCAAATACACTTGATGCAGAAAAGGCTATTTATTGCACTCAGGGTGGAGCTCTGCCCCGAGTGCACAGTCTCTGCCCTGAGTGTGGGGACTCCACCGAGTGCGGAGACTCTGCAGTTGTACATATACTACCTCTTGAATCAAATTTGTGAAATAGTAAATTTATACCAAAAGTGTAAGTTTACTTTTGTGAATTAGACCTATTAGGTTTACAGCTTATGCTGAGGATATTTAATTATTTATGTGAAAATATAAACTTCCCCTTTCATCTTTTTTCAAAGATCTTCAGATTGTTGCTAATATCTCAGAAGGTAAACTTAATATCGCTGAATCAGAGTCGGTGACCTTCAAAACATTTTGTAATAAAGAAGCGTTATCTAGAGTTGGCTTATCTTGGAAGAGATCTAAGATCAAGGGCCTCAATACAACTTTGGCGGTCCTAAAAGCGGACCGCCAAAGCTGTGGGGAAAATGCCACCGTCATACTGGCAGTGTACCCCCCCCGAGCGTATTACAATGTTCCCGCCGGGATGACCAGTGGGAACATTGTAAAATGCATTCCTGCAGGGCTGACCGGTGGGAAGAGTGCTACGATATTGACCTCGGCTTATTTAAGGGAGTTGAGGCCAATACCAAAGCACACAGCACCCTCAGAATGTTTGCATTCTGAGGGTGCTGGGCAGGGGGGCCCTTCACTGCCCATGCCATGGGAATGTCAGGGGCCTAGCTGTGGTTCCCAGTACACCCTTATCGCCAGCCTTTGTGACGCAGCGAAGACCGGCTGCGCCTTACTTACGGGCCGTGGTCAGATCGACGGTCTGTGTCTCGGACAGCTGTTTCTGCTGCGGTCCGCTTTAAGTTGCTTAGCTGTTCTTGCTGTTTTCCTCTTTCCTTCTTTTTTCTTCCTTTTTTCTTTTCCTTGCCTTAGCCATGTTTCCTCTTCCCAAGAGTCTGTGTTCCTTTCCCTGGATGCTTTGCTCACTACCCTTCTATAATATAGCTATTTTTCCATTTACCTGAATGTGGTCTTTCCCAATCCAAGATGGTGTCTTCAATACTTCCTGCATGTCACTTCCTGTTTTTCATCATATAAGCACAGTTGGTCTTCTGTTCCTTGCGTTGCAAACACTTCCTTCGTGGTTGTGCTCCTCGCTTCTGTATCCTGTGATTTTGGATTTCTCCTGTTCTTTTTCCACCTGCAGCTTGTTCCAGTTCTTTTTTGTGCTTTTGTTCTTCTTTTTTCAGGAGTCCTTGATTCTGAGGTTTTTCCCACATTGTTTTTTTTCTTCTGGGACTCCTTCTGGAAGTTACGGCCTGCTTGGTGTTTTATTATCAGCAGAACCGTGGCTACTGGAAAGGGTCGCCCCTACCTTGGTCAATCCAGAACAAGCAAGAAACCAAGTGGTGCCCAGAGACTGGCTGATTATAGAGGTAAGAAGCACTCAAGTTGTGACAGATTGCAACGCCCAACATTTCTGTGTTGCTCTGGAGCCATGCAAGGTCCACCAGAAGATGTTGTGGAAACTGCACAGTCGATGCTTCATACTGTACAGCAACAGGTACAAGAATTACAACAACTACGTACCGAAAATACTGCTCTAAGTCAGGCCCTGGTGATTGGAGCCAATGATGTACCTACTATCTCTGCATCAACACCACGTTATTCAGGAGACCCAAACAAGTTAAAAGAATTTCTGGATTCCTTAACAGGAATATTTTGCTTTTCGACCGTCTCAGTTTCCCCAGGATAAGACCAAGGCTGGTTATTTGATAAGCTCCCTGTCTGGTCCAGCCCTAGCCTGGGCAACCCCCTTGGTAGCCACCAATGACTCCTTATTATCTAACTCTTCAGATTTTCTTCAAGCCTTTAAACACATGTTCGAACGACCTGGACTGGAAGCTGCTGCTGAAGAGACGTTATGCGAGATACAACAAGGGAATCAGGATGTCCTGACTTACATAACTCGTTTCAAACAACTAGCAGCTGAAACCACATGGGTTGAATGTACTTTGGTGACATTCTTTTGTCGAGGGTTACGAGACGAAATAAAAGATGAACTGGTGCATTCCACCCAGGCATCATCATTGAAGGAACTGATGGATATAGCACTTAATATTGAGTACTGTTTACAACAGCGTAGAATGGAGAAACAAAGGTCCAGGTTTCCGTGCCAACTTGTATCTATGCGCCCCTCTGCCAGTCATCCTGAAGAGGATCGATCAGAAAAAACAGTTTCTACAGATGAAAAACATATGCAAATAGATGTTGCTCGTGGATCGTTATCTGAAGCAGAGCGAGAAAACACACAAACAAAAGGCTTGTGTCTTTACTGTGGCAGTGTGGGGCATTTAATTTGAATGTGTCCAGTCCATCCCATTAGACCTTTGGAAAAAGCCAACTCCCATCCCCTGTGAGAAGGAAGGGGATGGGAGACATTGAGATACCTTCTATCTGCTCCTCCAGAGAAAGTACCACAGCTCTCTTTATACTCTCAGTAATTCTACAGTGCCCTAAGCAGGAAGAACAAATATTCGCATTATTGGATTGTGGAGCCAGTGGAATGTTCCTATATGAGAATTGGGCTAAGGAAAAAGGAATATCCTGTGTTCCTAAAGAGGTTCCCGAGCATGTTCAAACAGTTAATGGCTCTCCCCTAACTTCCGGACCAGTGGTGGATACCACTCCAATTCTTTGCCTGCAATTCGGAAAACATAAGGAATAGGTTGCTTTTGAATTGGTATCTTCCCCTAACCATACAATAATTTTGGGTATTCCTTGGCTAACACGACATAATCCATATATCAATTGGGAAACAAGGACCATATCACTTTCATCACACTTTTGTCAAGTACATTGCTATCTGACAGATTCCTATTGGTCTCAAAGAGAGGGTCCATTTCTACATCCACTGATGCAAGCAATACTATTAATCTGATTCAAGGAGTACCCAGATGTTACCAGTATTACTCCAAATGTGTTCCAGAAACCTCGAAGACCCATTTTGCCTCCTCATCAGGAGTATGAATGCACTATTACTGAAATACCTGGGGAGGTGGTTCTATTTGGAAGAATGCATTCCTTATCAGAGCAAGAAAGGAAGGTTCTTAAGGAATACATAGAAGAAAATATGCAAAGTGGCTTGATTGTTCCCTCTAAATCACCTGCTGGGGCTCCTCTTTTCTTTTTACCAAAGGAGACTAAAGATCTCCGTCCCTGTATTGACTTTTGAGGGTTAAATAAGATTATCATCAAGGATAGGTATCCCCTACCTCTCATTAAGGATGTTTTGGAAGCAGTCCAAGGAGCCACGATTTTTACCAAGTTAGATTTGCGGGCTGCCTATCATCTGTTACAAATCAAGGAAGGAGATGAATGGAAGACCTCTTTTCATACCCCGTTAGGTCATTTTGAATATTGCGTCATGCCTTTTGGTCTGACTAATGCACCGTCCATATTCCAAAGATTTATGGATTACATTTTCTCAGATCTTTTGAATCAAAGTGTCCATAGTCTATTTGGATGACATTATGATATATTCTCATTGTCCTGAACATCATACTAAACATGTGCATCAGGTTCTGGAAAGGCTCTGACAGTTCAATCTATATTGTAAGCCCGAAAAGTGCGGGTTCAACAAGACCGAGGTACATTATATTAGTTTCTGTATCAATCATGTTGGCATTGCTATGGATCCAGAAAAAGTACAAGCCCTACTAGATTGGCCATTTCCCACTTCTGTCAAGGTGACACAGTGCTTTTTAGGGTTATCCAATTTCTATAGACAATTTATAAAGGACTTTACACTACAACAAGGTGAGATAACCCAGACCATCAAGAAAGAAAACTGAAAGAAAGGTTTTACTTGGACAGAAGAAGCTGAAAGAGCTTTCCAGAATCTAAAACGCGCCTTTACAGAAGCTCAGATACTCCGTCATCCTGACACTACGAAGAAATTTATAGTGGTCACTGATGAATCAGATAGAGCCATTGGAGCCATGTTATTGCACAAACAAGATGATGACGACCTAGAACACCCTGTCTTCTATTTGTCTCATGTGTTATCACATGCAGAAGGAAACTACTCTGTTTTGGAAAAATAATTACTAGCACTGAAAACTGCCTGCAAGGAGTGGAGGCAATTTCTAAAGGGTTCACAGGAAACCTCTGAAGCCAGGACAGATCATCTCAATCTACAATGTCCCTGCAGTTTTCAATGCAGGAATAGTCGGCAAGCCAGATGGGCTTTCTTCTTTAGCCAATATGACTTTGTGGTAACCTATATACCCGGATACCAAATGATTGTGGCTGATGCTTTATCCCGCCGATATCCGAAAAAGCACAATTACCACCTTTCCACACATAAAAGAACCATGTCAAATAGTGGGGGTCGTTCAATCCTTTCTCAACCAAGTGAAGCCTGATTATTAGAAGGACCTATGGAAGAATGGAACGCCTTAAGTTCCCATGTACAGAAATACCAGGAGTATTACTATCATAAGAACACCTGGTTTTTGCCTACTAAGAAGGTGCAAACAGAAGCCCTGCAAATGTGTCACGACTCTCCTATTGCTGGACATCGTGGAATACAGAATACACAGGAGCTGCTCCTTCGCTCCTTTTGGTGGCCCACATTAAAATCTGATGTGGAAACATATGTAAGATCTTGCTCAATATGTGCTCCGACGAAGACACTTCAAACTAAGCCAGCAGATTTATTGATACCCTTGCCTGTGCCTTCCGTTCCATAACAAACAGTGACCACAGATTTTATATGTTCATTACCATCATCTGTAGGATATCAGGTCATAATGGTTACGGTAGACTCTTTCACTAAGATGGCTCATTTTTCATCCCTAAAGAAGTTACCCACCGCGAAGGAAATGAGTCAAGTCTTTCTACAAGATATTTTCCGATTACATGGCCTCCCGCAAGTAATAATTTCTGATCGAGGACCTCACCATGTGTTTGGTTTTTGGAGATCTTTTTGTAAGTTTTTACATATAGAGATGGCTCTATCATCCGGTTTTCAACCCCAGACCAACGTTAAAATCAAGGACTACAACAATTTCTATGTTGTTTCTGTAATGCAACTCAAAGTAATTGGTCATCATATCTACCATTAGCTGAGTTTTGCTATAACAATGCAGTCCATAGTACAAGAAAGTCCACACCTTTTTTTTGTACTTACAGTTTTCATCCTACTGCTTTCCCTACCATCACTCATAAGGACAACCCTGTTCCAGCAGTTACCTCATTTGTCCGTCAGGTTCAAGACCTGCTGCGTACCAATCTCTTGGTTACAAAATGTTAACTGAAGAAGGTAGCTGTTAATCGGTGTAGTCTTGCACCATCCTATCAGCCTGAAAACAAGGTCTGGCTCTCTTCTAGGTTTTTGCATTTTCGCCTCTCCCAAAATAAGTTCAAACCCCGTTTCTATAGTCCTTTTACAGTTCAGCTTGTCAACAATCCAGTCTCTGTCCGACTTCGTTTACCAGTGACTTGGAAAGTTCATCCTGTTTTTCATGTTTCCCAACTCAAACCTTTTGTTCCTGATCCTTACAAGAGAAATGCTCATTGCCCTCCTCCTCTTCTAGTTGATGGTCATCCTGAGTATGAGGTACAAGAGATATGCGATTCTCGCATTTTTCGGAATCATCTCCAGTTCTTTATTCGCTGGAAAGGATATCCCATCAGTGATTGTTCATGGGAAGATGCCTCTTCAGTCCATGCTCCTCGTTTGGTCAGCTCATTTTTTCAACATTTTCTGGACAAGCCAGGGGCTTTGGGGAGGGGACCTACTGGGGTCCGCGTCTCCTACGGCTGCTTCTGCTGCGGTCCGCTTTTTGCCCAAACCTTCCCTTTGGGCACTGTTTACGCTGCACTCGCTCTTTACCCTCTTAAGTTGTTTACCTGTTCTTGCTATTTTCCTCTTTTCTTCTTTTTTCGTCCTTTTTTCTTTTCCTTGCCTTAGCCATTTTTCTTCTTCCCAAGAGCCTGTGTTCCTTTCCCTGCATGCTTTGCTCACTACCTTTCTAATATGGCTATTTTTCCATTCACCTAAATGTGGTATTTCCCAATCCAATATGGTGTCTTCAATACTTCCTGCATGTCACTTCCTGCTTGTCAATATATAAGCACAGTTGGTCTTCTGTTCCTTGCATTGCAAATACTTCCTTCATGGTTGTGCTCCTCGCTCTGGATCCTGTGATTTTGGATTTCTCATGTTCTTTTTCCGCCTGCAGCTTGTTCCAGTTATTTTTTGTGCTTTTGTTCTTCTTTTTTCAGGAGTCCTTGGTTCTGAGGTTTTTCCCACATCTGGGACACCTTCTGGAAGTTACGGCCTGCTTGGTGTTTTATTATCAGCAGAACCATGGCTATTGGAAATGGTTGCCCCTACCTTGGTCAATCCAGAGCAAGCAAGAAACCAAGTGGTGCCCAGAGACTGGCTGATTATAGCGTTAAGAAGCTCTCAAGTCATGACAGCCTTTCCATGGTGGTCAGACTGCCATGGAAAGGCTGGCAGTAAGGTGAGTTGCAATCAACCTAGCTGAGTACAACTCAGACTGCCGTCACCCTGTCAGGAATAATGTTCCCGGTGGGAACGGTGGTCTCCTGGCGGATGTTGCCCCCCCCTCGTACAAAAGAATGGCACTCCGTTTTTACCTTGGTGGAGTTAATTTTACACTATTAGGATGATGATACTCTCTGTTATGAAATTGTTTTTTATGATGTTATCAGCTAAAATCCCTAAAGGAAATTTTCTTAACATAAATAGTTTACTTTTTAAGTTTATATGAAATGAGAAACAAGCTAGGATTTTATTAGAGGAATTGAACTTTCCTAAGAATAATGGTAGTGTTAATTTACTGGATTTCATTAGATATCATAAGGCCGTTACTATTAAACAAATTCAAAGTGTTTTGTTGAGTTCCTTCTCAAATATAAATAAATGGTGGTTTAATTTGGAGCTTTCTCTGTTAATTATATTTTCTCATAAAAATGTCTTGTGTAAGTCTATCGCACCTAAGTTTTGGATATATATATCCTAGTGGCAGTTGCCAAAAGGTAGTTATATTTAGGACTCTATTTCCATAGAAAAAGTTTTTTGACTTGCCTATATCTTTGGCACTTTTGATGACTCAACACAAAAGTTTCCCAAAAAAGTGTAGCAGTGATTGCTGTTGCGTACAGAAAGGTTTGGGGTGATGTGTCAAGCGTGGCCAAGAAAAAAGGGGGGGGGGTTTAAAAAAGTTGCATTTCCCATGTGAATTCCCATAGGACCTTTAGACGTGAGCCCAAAACCTCTGGATGATGGAATTACACCAAATATGGCAGAAAGCTAGCTTTTGTTACGCAGATTGTGCTTTTGCTTATTTGTTGTAAATCTGTTCAGTAATTGTTGAGACATTTAAGGAAATCCAAACGTGTATATCTCTGGCCTCGAAGTATTCGTAAAAACAGACAAACTTGTGCAGGGAAATTCACAGCTCTGATTAGCAGCCAACACTTCAACCAAGAAGTGTTGGCAGCCATTTTGGGACTCGGCTTGAGCCACATCCCAGTAAAAAGGTTTTTTTAAAAAGACATGGGCGCAGGATAGAGAGATCCTGACCCCTTCGCTGTGGTGGTGGGGTTCCAGAGGGACTCCCCCAGAGCAAAAAAACATTTATGTTTTTTTAAATTGCCATGAAATCACGAGAGTTGTGGTAAAAAAAAAACAAGTGGAGGCTCCCGCGTTTGTTTTTTAATAAGGCCCCATGTGGGCCAGGTCCCAGGGCATTCATAATTTTAAATATGGAAGGGGGCTCCTGGCCCACCCACTGCCCCCCTGAATATGTGACATTTGCCCTGGGGAGGTGGTGGCCAAGACCAAAACGACAAAAATCCAACATACACAAGCAAAGTTATGCCTTTTCAAAGATTAAACTTGAATATAGCGCTTAGAAACACAAATGCTTCAATTTAGAGATAGCACAGTGTTGTGATGGAGTGGTTCCTAACAATCTGATGCCAATGGCACCAGTCACTGAGTCACACGGACCCCCAGGAACAGCAGCTTTGGTAACGAAGAAACAAACTGGTGCACGAGGTAAAGGAGGAGAGGCGTCACTGGATCCGGTGCGGCATTAGTTCCTTACTGCAGAGCAGGGGAGGTGATGCTGCGTTGGCGCAAAGCGCTGGTTCCATACGGGCTAGCAGGGTCAATGTCCAGTGGGTCAAGATGCAGTGGGGTGACCTCCTGGGATTGCGGTCATGCCACGGGGCTGAGGGTGCCACAGCCGAGTTGGGTGTCATAGATGTCAGTGACATGGCACTCTATGGGATGCCAGCAGGGCTGCAGTGATGTCAGGCCTGCAATGTCGGATGGGTTGGTGCACTTCAGCGGGGACCACGGCTTCGGTTGCAGGTGGTGTCACAGAATTAATTAGCGGCATTGGCAGGGCGTTGTCCGGAGTCAGTGCCCTAGTTTTTCTGTTTTTTCAACAAGCTTTCACTGCCAGGGACCCTGAAACAGGAGTAGGCACCACCTAGAGAGCTAGGTTCCACAGCAAGTAGACCCAGAGGCTGGTAAGTGAAGTATTTGCTGTCCCTGAGCCTTCTTGACAGGAGGCAAGCTCAGTCCAAGCCCTTGGAGACACTTCACCAGTAGGATTGCAGAAAGCAGAGTCCAGTCTTTTCCTTCTTAGGCAGAAGCAGCAGGAAAGCAAAGCAACAGGCAGAGTGGCAGGTCCTCCTCAAGCAACAAGCTCTTCCCCTTGGCAGAGGTTCCTCTTGTTTTAGAAGTAATCAAAAAGTCTGGAGTTTTGGGTCTACTACTTATACCCATTTCTGCCTTTGAAGTGGGCAAACTTCAAAGTTGTTTATAAGATCCTGTC
The DNA here is from genome assembly GCF_031143425.1 of Pleurodeles waltl. NCBI lineage: Eukaryota > Metazoa > Chordata > Amphibia > Caudata > Salamandridae > Pleurodeles > Pleurodeles waltl. Next base: position 884,729,166 of record NC_090436.1, on the reverse strand, counting down.
TTGCCCAGGCCTAGCCCCAGACACACACCAGGGGGTTGGAGACTGTACTGTGTGAGGACAGGCACAGACCTTTCAAGTGCAGATGTCACCTCCTCCCTTCCCACTTCCAGGAAACTCACCAGGATATGCAGGACACTTCCCAGCTCTCTTTGTGTCGCTGTCTAGTGGGAATTCACAAAGAGCCCAACTGTCAGTCTGACCCAGACGTGCATTCCACAATCAAGCAGAGACACAGAATGGTTCAGCAAGAAAATGCCCACCTTCTAAAAGTGCCATTTTCAAACTGACAAACTAAAAACCAACTTTTCAGAGACCACAAACACCATATCCCTATCTGCTCTCAATGGGAAAGTGCACTTAAAAGATATTTAAAGGCAATTCCCATGTTAGCCCATGAGAGAGACAGGCCTTGCAATGGTGCAACCCCGAATTTGACAGTATTTCACTATCAGGACATGTAAAACACACCAGTATATGTCCAACATTTTAAATACACTGCACCCTGTCCATCGGGGTACCTAGGGCCTATGTTATGGGTGCCTTACATGTACTAAAAGGTAAGGTTTGGGCCCGGCAAGCGGGTACACTAGCCAGGTCAAATTGGCAGTTTAAAAACTGCACACACAGACACTGCAGTGGCAGGTTTGAGACATGTTTACAGGCTACTCATGTGGGTGGCACAACAGTGCTGCAGGCCCACTAGCAGCATTTGATTTACAGGCCCTGGACACCTCTACTACACTATACTAGGGACTTACTACTAAATCAAATATGCCAATCAGGGATTACCAATCACCAGTACAATTTAGACAGAGAGCAAATGCACTTTAGCACTGGTTAGCAGTAGTAAAATGCCCAGAGTCCTAAAGCCAACAAAACTGGTCAGACAAAACAGGAGGAGAGAGGCAAAAAAGATTGGGGATGACCCTGCAAAAAAGGGCCAGGCGCAACACCCACCTCCTTTAAATTGCCATAAGTCATTTTGGTAGTCATACATCTCTCTTTTGCGCCTTCCTGTGAAATACACCACAATTAATTATTTTGTGTTTGGCAAAAAACTTTATTTTATGTTGGGTGGATGTCTGTGGGAACTGTATTTCTTTACTCGTACTCAAGTCGGGTACAGGGAACCATTGGCTTTCAGGTTTTTTAACCAGTGTCATCACAATATTTACCTTGTACCATGTATACAAATGTATTCATTATATCCTTGCCTGGTTACTTAATGGCATTATAGGAGGTTACTATATTATTAAACAGTTAACAGCTGGAGCTACAGAGGATTATGATGAATCATCAGAATATTTCAATAGGTTTCCTGGAAACAACTGTGTTTATTCATTGCTAATAATCTTTTTATTTCATTTTTGCTAACCACTCAAACCCTGGTGACTGCAAGTACTTGAGAAAGATGAGCAGGTCTCATAATGACATAGAAATCTTTCTCAAGAGGAAGACGTGCAATCTTTTTCAGAGAGCATGCAGTTGTCCTGCATTTGATTACAGGGTTATAAAGGGTGTTATATATGGTGCATATAGTGAGTAAAATTAATTGAGACAGCAAGAAAATGTTTGTTTCCCAGACAATAAATATGAGTCTCTTGGCCATCGGTATAACACTGAAATCTACAACCTACGCAAATTTTGTGGCAAATGTAGAAAATCTGTATTTATACAACCAAAATAGTGTATTAATCTACAGTTTCTTCACAATTATTCATTGTCTTATTAACAATGTATCTACAAAAACTAAACAAAACCTAAACATTCTAATTCCACTCAGTGCTCATTGTTACCTGCAGTTTGAAGAAACCATCTTTTGCAAGCTAACTACCTCAAAATAAATATGTAAAATACAGTTGCGGCTCGCTGCGCTCTGCAGGGGCGGTGCATGGGAGGGTTGAAGGGGGGCATTTAATAAAAAATATTTAAAAACGTGCCTGCTCCGCCACCGCACCATGCCGCTCCTCTTTCCTTCATCACTGCAGGCAGGCACAGTCTCCTAGGCTGCTCCCAGCCTGCCCTGTGGTTAATCCTGATGCTGCTCAGAGCAGCGTCAGGATTGGCTGGGAGCGCAGGCCTGTGCCTGCTCTCCAGCCCGGCAACACAGTGCCAGGCTGGAAAGAGCACAGTGCGCATGTGTGTTTAGTCGGCCTGAGACTGTTGGCCAAACACACATGCACACTTAGGGGGGTGTACATTGCACTCCCCTCATCCTAGTCATTCCACATGGCCCCGCCCCTTTCACAATCAAAGGATAATAAACCTAGTTTATTATCCTTTCATTGAGAAAGGTTTGCAGCTTCTGCTGCTGGCGGGGAGCGACGCAGTGATTGCAGCCAGCAGTGCCCGCATCACAGTAGCTTATGAAACATCACTTCCTGCAGTTAGTCAATTCACAGAGGGGAGCATGGGAGAATAGCTCTATATCTTTCTGCAATCATGCTTTGAGGCTTGTTGGCTACTCTCTCTAGGAGAGCAGTGGGCTGCGTTCTGGAGCCAGCCTCCCTGAAGTGGCTTCTTCAATTGTGGGAGCTGTGGAGGGTCTCTCCTCAGCATGGACTTATTAAAAATGTTTCGTTTTTTATTGAATGTTAAAAGAAATTGTACTCCTTTTTCAAATTTCTCTGCAGCTGGAAATAATTAATTTGCCAATTTTTTTAATGATTTGGATTTTAATACCTGTAACTGCTCTGCCAAGCAGTATGGTCATAAGCATAAGCTGAAGACCAATCTTAGAAGTGTGGATGTTAAAGCAATATTGTTTGGATCACATGGTATTAAATGGGGTCCTGAACTTCCTGAATTAAAACTATGGAGGGCCATTATGTTATGTTGGATCTATCTATTTTGCTATTGATGTTTTAAAATGAAGCCCTCTCCACTTTGTGAATTATGTTTCCTACACCTCCTCTAAGTAGATGCTCAGTTCCAAGTATAACTCCACAATAGAGCATGAGCATCATGTGAACCAAATTAAGATGCCAAATGTCAAAGATCACAACCCTGGAAGCATTTACCATAACAGCATAGGATTTGACACAGCACGTCTTACTTCTTGAAAGTGTGCATCTTACTCACATGAGCAATGCTAAATGTGTTCAGAATCTGCAAAGTGAAGTCTGTCGTGCTATGGTCTAATAATGCTAGTCACTCCTCTTCACTATACTACAGCTCTTTTCAGAGCCAAGCTTACGTCCTGAATTTGAAAACATTTTTGGACAGAGTCAGATATTTCACCATATCAGGGATGCCTACCAGATGTCCAGGGGCAACCTCCAAGGATGGCCCCTGTCCCCCATTACTGCTCGTGGTGCAACTCCGGGTGTGAGACCAGGACTGGTGGATACCTTGGGGTGAACAGACACACTTTGTCTCCCTCTACATCGATGACATGGTCCTCCATTTTTTAAACATCAATGAAACCTGAACACACTCACCTCGATCTTGGATGCATTTGGCAAAATCTATGCTCTTGAGATCAAGTAAACCAAATCCCTCACTTTTCCCTTCAAAAACACCTTCCTGAGGGAGCAATACAGCTGGACAACTGGGCACTCGAATGGGCCCCAAGCATGCTCAGGTACTCGGGAATTCTTATATACCACAAAGGTGGTGGAGTCTGCCCACCGCCTAAGATGGCCTCTTGAGGATCAAACTCTGCAGCACCGGAGAGCCTCAGGGGATGCAGTACAGTCCTTGAAGCTGATGAAGCCGTGTGGAGGTCTGCCCCGTCGGCATGTGGCCTCCAGAACCCAAACTCCACCAAAATCAGTGCAGCTGACCTGATCCTCGAATTCTCTGTTCCTGCCCGAGGGCCAGCTATGACATCCACATGTGGGAGCATGGCTGAATTTGAGCGTGCCCTGTAGATGGGGAGTGGCCCGTTGTCCAGTCCAACTGCTTACTCAGGCAACAATGTATCACCCTGCATCGGGGCCCAAGGACATGACACACAGCTCACTACAACCAGCACCATATGGGGTGTAGTGTGGGGCTTTACCTGTATTCTCTTCTTTAGGCCTTGGAGGCTTCCAGGCCCCAGAGACATGGCCTGGTCGAGGCCAACCCGAAGGGTGACTGAAGTAGACCACAACCCTGCCTTCCTAGATGGCCTGACCGGACCTCAATGCATCACCCTCCAACAGGGCACTGAAAGCAAGCATAGTCCCCCACAGCACACTATACCTCTCATGGCAACTCAGAGGGCCAGGATCTGCCTACACTTCCTTTTCTTGGCCCCATGGATCCTACAGATGGCGATGGCAACCATCTGGGGCCAGCTACTGAGAGAAAAGGACCCTCACCAATGCCCAAATGGCACCGCAGTAGAGGGCCCTGGAAGACGACATTGCATCTCTCATCTGCCACCACATCTCCAACCCCTCCGTCCTCCTCTGGCACTGTCTAGAGAAAGCCTGCATGGATCTTAATGTGCTCTTCACCTCCAAGGATAGATATGCATTACAGCAGCTGCCACTATGAGCAGGGTAAGAAAGCGGGATGACTCTTGGGGGCTTCAATACTCCACAAACAGTGGCTCTGGCCATCCGGTACACAGAGGTTGTCATCCTCAACCGACTGCAGGATATAGTGAATGAATTTGTGGCTTTTTACCAGACTCAATACACCCCAGAAGTGGCGGAGAACCCTACTTGCCTGGAAGCATTCTTTGATGGGGTGCATCTTCCCTGCCTCAATAATTAGGGTAGGGACCTGCTCTGAGTAGAGATCACCAAAGGGGAAATTGCACAGGCCATCTTGAAGCTCCCATACCATAAAGCTCCAGGGGAGGGTGGTTTCCCGGAAGAGTTCTACAAATGGTCAAACAAGGACGTGGTGACTTCCCTCTATGAGGCTTTCCAGGACGCAGAACATGAAGACTCCCTCGGTCCCACCTCTAACAACGCCTTGGAAGAGCCCTCTCCTCTGTGGCAGTGCCAAAACCATATCCCTGTTTAATGGGAATGTCAAGATCCTGACCGAGGTCCTAGCGGCTCAGCTTCGGGCTGTGATTCGGACCCTGAGCCATCATTTGCAAATGGGTTTTCTCCCTAGGTACTCCTCTCTGAATCACCTCTGCTCCCTGGCCCTTGCCCTGTGGTCCTCCAATGATATGCCTGAGGATACGCTAACCATCTACCTGGATGCAGAGAAGCCATTTGACAGAATAGAATGAGGGTATCTCTTTGCAACACTCTGGATATTTGGCCTCGGAATGAGTTTATAGCCAAGGTCAAGTGTTTCTATAAATCACCCACTGCCCGCATCAACTGTGAGAGCTTCCTCACAGACCCCTTCTCAGTCCATCAGGAGACTCATCAGGACTGTCCACTGTCACCAATTCTTCACTATAGAACGTCTTGTGGCCACCCATTGCCCATCTCTGCAGATAACTGGTATTCCCATCTGAGGTGAAATGTCGACTTTAAATCTCTATGCAGACAACATCCTGCTTACTCTCTCAGACCTCCTCCACTTGCCCCTGGCCATGATGGATATCATCTCAGATTTTGCATCCCTCTCAGGATCCCAGATCAACTGGGACAAAAGTGAGTGCCTCCTGATGTCCCGGTGACAAGTTGTGCGGCTGAATCTGCCTATCCTTTCCAATGTGTGCCTGCTCTCCTTAATATCTGGGAATATACGCTAAACAGGCACTGGACCTCATTGTGGCAGACAATCTTGACCTACTGTTGGCATGCATGAAAAGTGGTCCCACCTCGACCTTTCGCTGTGAGGTAGGATGCATGCAGCCCGAACTGCGACCTTGCCGAGACTCACCCATGTCATAGGCATGCGTCCCTTCCTTGTTCCTCCCTCACTCTTATTGTTGGTGCATAGGAAAAAACGGTCTTTCATCTGGGGATTGTCTCAGTCCCAAGTGTCCAGTAGCAAATTCATTGCCCACCATTCGTGCAGCGACCTAGGACTTTATTCAGTTGAGCACTATGCCCTTGCCCCCACAAGGGGGCAGCTCACTCACATGCTCCCCGACACTCCAGATGTCCAACTGTAGGTCATCATTAAGTACACCATTCTGGAGTGCCTGCGGGGGCTCTACCCTCTTTATCAGTATGACCCCTCCTTCCCAGGCCCTAGGAACTCGATGCTCCAGGCAAAGTCTAAATCTTGGCAGAGAGCCTTTTCTCGTTGGTCGTCCACCTCCACATCTATGCTCCCCTCTGGGACAACTCTGGCCTACGCATTGGTGGCCGAGTACTGAATTGTGGGATTTTTCACACTGCGGTGTTCTGCTTTGCTTCAGACTGAGAGGAAACTGAGGTAAAGAATGCAAATAATGCAACACTCTTAGTCTGAGTAATGAATGTATTAAGGCAGGTCCCAGGTTTCATATGTAGAAGGAGAATAATGTGAGTACTTAATGTGAATGCAGCAATACACGTGAAACTCTTAAAATAATCACAGCAGTGGAATAATAATAATCAAAGAAAGGGCAATGCATCAACAATGAATATATATGCAGTGACTACGTATATTTATACATGCACACAGTAATGCTAGATATCAAGAATTAAAAATGCATCACCATGGTGCTCGTATCCAACATCATCCTTTGTCCGCCAATGTCAAGCTGTGGAACTCGTGACAGCTGAGACAGAAGAGACTAACCCCAATAGGATTACTCTGAGCAATGCATCCACCTTCAGTGATGAGTTCCTTCTCCCTCAGTGTCAAGCTTCCCCACCTGTACTTTAAACAAACTTAAGAGGAAGGTTCTAGAAACCCCCCTCCCGTTGAGTAAGTTGTGTGATTCAAGCTCTGGCTGTACCAGGTGTTCTGCTCTGCTTCAGACTGAGAGGAAACAAAATGAAAAGAATACAAAGAATGCAGCACTCGTAGTCTAAGTAAAGCATTTATTAAGGCAAGAAAACATGAGCTTTCATTTCAAATGCAACAACACATGTGCAATTCTAAAAATAATCACAGCAGTAGAATAATAAAAATGATCACAGAAACAGAGAAAATGCAATGCTTCAACAATGAATATAATATATATATTGTGATTACGTATTCATGCATGCACACCGCAAAGCTAAAATTAAGAATTAAAAATGCATCACCATGGGGCTTGACATCAACGTCATCCCTTTGACTGGCAACTTCAGGTCGTGGAACCCTGGACAACCGAAACAGAGGAGCTCCTTCTTCTCTCAGTTGTCAAGCTTCTCCAACTTATATACTTTAAACAAACTTAAGAGGAATGTTCTAGAAACCCCCTTCTTTTTGAGTAAGTTGTGAAGTTCATGCGTGGGCTATGTCAGGTCAGTGTAGAAAAAACACGCATCAGACTGGCCAAATCTCACTGTGTTTTTCCAAAACCAAGCTGTACCCTGCTCTATCATAAACATTCTCAGCCTGGTACTTTCTTATCTTTGGCGCTCCCCCACGTTTTGCTCCTTTCCCTGGTGAGAAGAGCAAAAACAGGGTAACAAGCTGTGCACAGAAAAATACCTGCACCACCTATGTGACGGTGTTTGAAATTAAGCTAACCACAAAATGGAGGCAGTGGTCATGAGGGAGCCAGTGGTCAAATACAGATAGCATTACACTCCACCCTTTGACCAGTGACTCTCATAACATACTGGTCTAAAATCAACCCTTTTGTGGTTTAAGCATTGTGAGCAAATTAGTTATGTATTCAACACAGCAGCATAGCATTATTATAACAAAAATGACTTCAAGTATCCCACTAAAATATTGACCAATTGCAAAATCGGGCTGCCATCCGAAAAACCAGTCTACCACCCTTTGTCTACATCCTGTTTTACTCCTTTCACCAATTAATGTAAAGCATCAATATGGGACTGAATGGATTCCGAGTGGTCCTACAGTTTAGAACAACAAAGACCTTCAAATTCTGAGCAACCATGATCGTGCTTTAACCCCTTCGCTGCCAGGCCTTTTCCCCCTCCTGTGCCAGGCCCTTTTTTGCCTATTTGGGGCAGTTCGCGCTTAGGCCCTCATAACTTTTTGTCCACATAAGCTAACCAAGCCAAATTTGCGTCCTTTTTTTCCAACATCCTAGGGATTCTAAAGGTACCCAGACTTTGTGGGTTCCCCTGAACGAGGCCAAGAAATTGGCCAAAATACAGTGAAAATTTCGTTTTTTTCAAAAAAATTGGAAAAAGGGGCTGCAGAAGAAGGCTTGTGGTTTTTCCCCTGAAAATGGCATCAACAAAGGGTCTGCGGTGCTAAACTCAGCAGCTTCCCAGCTTTCAGGAACAGGCAGACTTGAATCCGAAAACCCAATTTTTCAACACAATTTTGGCATTTTACTGGGGCATACCCCATTTGTGCACTTTTTTGTGCTTTCAGCCTCCTTCCAGTCAGTGACAGGAATGGGTGTGAAACCAATGCTGGATCCCAGAAACCTAAACATTTCTGAAAAGTAGACAAAATTCTGAATTCAGCAAGGGGTCATTTGTGTAGATCCTACAAGGGTTTCCTACAGAAAATAACAGCTGAAAAAGAAAAATATTGAAATTGAGGTGAAAAAAACATCAATTTTTCTCTACGTTTTACTCTGTAACTTTTCCCTGCAATGTTAGATTATCGAAAGCAATATACCGTTACGTCTGCTGGACTCCCCTGGTTGCGGGGATATATAGGGTTTGTAGGTTCATCAAGAACCCGAGGAACCCAGAGCCAATAAATGAGCTGCACCCTGCAGTGCGTTTTCATTCTATACCGGGTATACAGCAATTCATTTGCTGAAATATAAGGAGTAAAAAATTGCTATCAAGAAAACCTTTGCATTTCCAAAAAGGGCACAAGATAAGGTGTTGAGGAGCAGTGGTTATTTGCACATCTCTGAATTCCGGGGTGACCATAGTAGCACGTGAATTACAGGGAATTTCTCAAATAGATGTCTTTTTTACACACACTCCTATATTTGGAAGGAAAAAATGTAGAGAAAGACAAGGGGCAATAGTACTTGTTTTGCTAATCTATGTTCCCGCAAGTCTCCCGATAAAAATGGTACCTCACTTGTGTGGGTAGGCCTAGCACCCGCGACAGGATATGCCCCAAAACACAACGTGGACACATCACAGAAAACAGAGCTGTTTTTAGCAAAGTGACTACCTGTAGATTTTGGCCTCTAGCTCAGCCGCCACCTAGGGAAACCTACCAAACCTGTGCATTTCTGAAAACTAGAGACCTAGGGGAATCCAAGGAGGGGTGACTTGTGTGGCTCGGACCAGGTTCTGTTACCCAGAATCCTTTGCAAACCTCAAAATTTGGCTAAAAAAACACATGTTCCTCACACTTCTGTGGCAGAAAGTTCTGGAATCTGAGAGGAGCCACAAATTTCCTTCCACCCAGCGTTCCCCCACGTCTCCCGATAAAAATGATACCTCACTTGTGTGGGTAGGCCTAGCACCCGCGACAGGATATGCCCCAAAACACAACGTGGACACATCACAGAAAACAGAGCTGTTTTTAGCAAAGTGACTACCTGTAGATTTTGGCCTCTAGCTCAGCCGCCACCTAGGGAAACCTACCAAACCTGTACATTTCTGAAAACTAGAGACCTAGGGGAATCCAAGGAGGGGTGACTTGTGTGGCTCGGACCAGGTTCTGTTACCCAGAATCCTTTGCAAACCTCAAAATTTGGCTAAAAAAACACATGTTCCTCACATTTCTGTGGCAGAAAGTTCTGGAATCTGAGAGGAGCCACAAATTTCCTTCCACCCAGCGTTCCCCCACGTCTCCCGATAAAAATGATACCTCACTTGCGTGGGTAGGCCTAGCGCCGGCGACAGGAAACACCCCAAAGCGCAACGTGGACACATCCTAAATTTTGGAAAAAAACAGAGGTGTTTTTTGCGAAGTGCCTACCTGTAGATTTTGGCCTCTAGCTCAGCCGGCACCTAGGGAAACCTACCAAACCTGTGCATTTCTGAAAACTAGAGACCTAGGGGAATCCAAGGAGGGGTGACTTGCGGGGCTCGGACCAGGTTCTGTTACCCAGAATCCTTTGCAAACCTCAAAATTTGGCTAAAAAAAACACATGTCCCTCACATTTCTGTGGCAGAAAGTTCTGGAATCTGAGAGGAGCCACAAATTTCCTTCCACCCAGCGTTCCCCCACGTCTCCCGATAAAAATGATACCTCACTTGTGTGGGTAGGCCTAGCGCCCGCGACAGGATATGCCCCAAAACACAACGTGGACATATCACAGAAAACAGAGCTGTTTTTAGCAAAGTGACTACCTGTAGATTTTGGCCTCTAGCTCAGCCGCCACCTAGGGAAACCTACCAAACCTGTGCATTTCTGAAAACTAGAGACCTAGGGGAATCCAAGGAGGGGTGACTTGCGGGGCTCGGACCAGGTTCTGTTACCCAGAATCCTTTGCAAACCTCAAAATTTGGCTAAAAAAACACATGTTCCTCACATTTCTGTGGCAGAAAGTTCTGGAATCTGAGAGGAGCCACAAATTTCCTTCCACCCAGCGTTCCCCCACGTCTCCCGATAAAAATGATACCTCACTTGTGTGGGTAGGCCTAGCGCCCGCGACAGGATATGCCCCAAAACACAACGTGGACATATCACAGAAAACAGAGCTGTTTTTAGCAAAGTGACTACCTGTAGATTTTGGCCTCTAGCTCAGCCGCCACCTAGGGAAACCTACCAAACCTGTGCATTTCTGAAAACTAGAGACCTAGGGGAATCCAAGGAGGGGTGACTTGCGGGGCTCAGACCAGGTTCTGTTACCCAGAATCCTTTGCAAATCTCAAAATTTGGCTAAAAAAACACATGTTCCTCACATTTCTGTGGCAGAAAGTTCTGGAATCTGAGAGGAGCCACAAATTTCCTTCCACCCAGCGTTCCCCCACGTCTCCCGATAAAAATGATACCTCACTTGTGTGGGTAGGCCTAGCGCCCGCGACAGGATATGCCCCAAAACACAACGTGGACATATCACAGAAAACAGAGCTGTTTTTAGCAAAGTGACTACCTGTAGATTTTGGCCTCTAGCTCAGCCGCCACCTAGGGAAACCTACCAAACCTGTGCATTTCTGAAAACTAGAGACCTAGGGGAATCCAAGGAGGGGTGACTTGCGGGGCTCGGACCAGGTTCTGTTACCCAGAATCCTTTGCAAATCTCCAAATTTGGCTAAAAAAACACATGTTCCTCACATTTCTGTGGCAGAAAGTTCTGGAATCTGAGAGGAGCCACAAATGTCCTTCCACCCAGCGTTCCCCCACGTCTCCCGATAAAAATGATACCTCACTTGTGTGGGTAGGCCTAGCGCCCGCGACAGGATATGCCCCAAAACACAACGTGGACACATCACAGAAAACAGAGCTGTTTTTAGCAAAGTGACTACCTGGAGATTTTGGCCTCTAGCTCAGCCGCCACCTAGGGAAACCTACCAAACCTGTACATTTCTGAAAACTAGAGACCTAGGGGAATCCAAGGAGGGGTGACTTGTGTGGCTCGGACCAGGTTCTGTTACCCAGAATCCTTTGCAAACCTCAAAATTTGGCTAAAAAAACACATGTCCCTCACATTTCTGTGGCAGAAAGTTCTGGAATCTGAGAGGAGCTACAAATTTCCTTCCACCCAGCGTTCCCCCAAGTCTCCCGATAAAAATGATACCTCACTTGCGTGGGTAGGCCTAGCGCCGGCGACAGGAAACACCCCAAAGCGCAACGTGGACACATCCTAAATTTTGGAAAAAAACAGAGGTGTTTTTTGCAAAGTGCCTACCTGTAGATTTTGGCCTCTAGCTCAGCCGGCACCTAGGGAAACCTACCAAACCTGTGCATTTCTGAAAACTAGAGACCTAGGGGAATCCAAGGAGGGGTGACTTGCGGGGCTCGGACCAGGTTCTGTTACCCAGAATCCTTTGCAAACCTCAAAATTTGGCTAAAAAAACACATGTCCCTCACATTTCTGTGGCAGAAAGTTCTGGAATCTGAGAGGAGCTACAAATTTCCTTCCACCCAGCGTTCCCCCAAGTCTCCCGATAAAAATGATACCTCACTTGCGTGGGTAGGCCTAGCGCCGGCGACAGGAAACACCCCAAAGCGCAACGTGGACACATCCTAAATTTTGGAAAAAACAGAGGTGTTTTTTGCAAAGTGCCTACCTGTAGATTTTGGCCTCTAGCTCAGCCGGCACCTAGGGAAACCTACCAAACCTGTGCATTTCTGAAAACTAGAGACCTAGGGGAATCCAAGGAGGGGTGACTTGCGGGGCTCGGACCAGGTTCTGTTACCCAGAATCCTTTGCAAACCTCAAAATTTGGCTAAAAATACACATGTTACTCACATTTCTGTGGCAGAAAGTTCTAGAATCTGAGAGGAGCCACAAATTTCCTTCTACCCAGCGTTCCCCCAAGTCTCCCGATAAAAATGATACCTCACTTGTGTGGGTAGGACTAGCGCCCACGAAAGGAAAGGGCCCAAAACACAACGTGGACACATCACATTTTTTTATAAAAAGCAGTGCCTACCTGTGGATTTTGGCCTGTAGCTCAGCCGACACCTGAGGAAACCTAGCAAACCAGTGCATTTTTGAAAACTAGAAACCCAGGGGAATCCAAGATGGGGTGACTTGCGGGGCTCTGACCAGGTTATGTTACCCAGAATCCTTTGCAAACATCAAAATTTGGCCCAAAAAACACTTTTTCCTCTCATTTCGGTGACAGAAAGTTCTGGAATCTGAGAGGAGCCACAAATTTCCTTCCACCCAGCGTTCCCCTAAGTCTCTCGATAAAAATGGTACATCACTTCTGTGGGTAGGCCTAGCGCCCACAAAAGGAAATAGCCCAAAACACAACGTGGAAACAACATATTTTTTCGCAGAAAACAGAGGTGTTTTTTGCAAGGTGCCTACCTGTGGTGTTTGGCCTGTAGCTCAGCCGGGGGCAAGGGGGGCAGAAATGGCCTAAATACAATTTGTCCCCCAGGGGAGCGACTTTTGCCTGATGGGTCGCTCCCCATCTCTAAAAAAAAAAAACAAAGAAAAAAAAGAAAAATTCCCCTGGCGCCTAGAGGTTTCTGCCCCCCCCCCGGGGGCAGATCGGCCTAATGATAGGCCGATCTGCCCCCCGGGGGGGCAGAAATGGCCTAAAATAAATTTGCCCCCCCAACCCCCATCCCCCCCCCCCGGGAGCGACCCTTGCCTACGGGGTCGCTCCCCCTGCGTGACATTGGCGCCAAAAAACAAATCCCCGGTGCCTAGTGGTTTCTGCCCCCTTGGGGGCAGATTGACCTAAAATTGGGCAATCTGCCCCCAGGGGGGCAGAAATGGTCTAAATACAATTTGCCCCCCCAGGGGAGCGACCCTTGCCTGATGGGTCGCTCCCCATCTCTAAAAAAAGAAACAACAAAAAAAAAAACACACACAAAAAAAATTGCCCTGGCGCCTAGAGTGTTCTGCCCACCCCCCGGGGGCAGTTCGGCCTAATAATAGGCCGATCTGTCCCCCGGGGGGGCAGAAATGGCCTAAAATAAATTTGCCCCCCCAACCCCCACCCCCCCCCCCCCCCCGGGAGCGACCCTTGCCTACGGGGTCGCTCCCCCTGCGTGACATTGGCGCCAAAAAACAAATCCCCGGTGCCTAGTGGTTTCTGCCCCCTTGGGGGCAGATTGACCTAAAATTGGCCAATCTGCCCCCAGGGGGGCAGAAATGGTCTAAATACAATTTGCCCCCCCAGGGGAGCGACCCTTGCCTGATGGGTCGCTCCCCATCTCTAAAAAAAAAAACAACAAAAAAAAAAAAACACAAAAAAAAAATTGCCCTGGCGCCTAGAGTGTTCTGCCCCCCCCCCCCGGGGGCAGTTCGGCCTAATAGGCCGATCTGACCCCCGGGGGGGCAGAAATGGCCTAAAATAAATTTGCCCCCCCGGGAGCGACCCTTGCCTACGGGGTCGCTCCCCCTGCGTGACATTGGCGCCAAAAAACAAATCCCCGGTGCCTAGTGATTTCTGCCCCCTTGGGGGCAGATTGACCTAAAATTGGCCAATCTGCCCCCAGGGGGGCAGAAATGGTCTAAATACAATTTGCCCCCCCAGGGGAGCGACCCTTGCCTGATGGGTCGCTCCCCATCTCTAAAAAAAGAAACAACAACAACAAAAAAAACACAAAAAAAAAATTGCCCTGGCGCCTAGAGTGTTCTGCCCCCCCCCCCGGGGGCAGTTCGGCCTAATAGGCCGATCTGACCCCCGGGGGGGCAGAAATGGCCTAAAATAAATTTGCCCCCCCCGGAGCGACCCTTGCCTACGGGGTCGCTCCCCCTGCGTGACATTGGCGCCAAAAAACAAATCCCCGGTGCCTAGTGATTTCTGCCCCCTTGGGGGCAGATTGACCTAAAATTGGCCAATCTGCCCCCAGGGGGGCAGAAATGGTCTAAATACAATTTGCCCCCCCAGGGGAGCGACCCTTGCCTGATGGGTCGCTCCCCATCTCTAAAAAAAGAAACAACAACAACAAAAAAAACACAAAAAAAAAATTGCCCTGGCGCCTAGAGTGTTCTGCCCCCCCCCCCCGGGGGCAGTTCGGCCTAATAATAGGCCGATCTGTCCCCCGGGGGGGCAGAAATGGCCTAAAATAAATTTGCCCCCCCAACCCCCACCCCCCCCCCCGGAGCGACCCTTGCCTACGGGGTCGCTCCCCCTGCGTGACATTGGCGCCAAAAAACAAATCCCCGGTGCCTAGTGATTTCTGCCCCCTTGGGGGCAGATTGACCTAAAATTGGCCAATCTGCCCCCAGGGGGGCAGAAATGGTCTAAATACAATTTCACCCCCCAGGGGAGTGACCCTTGCCTGATGGGTCGCTCCCCATCTCTAAAAAAAGAAACAACAAAAAAAAAAAATAAAAAAAAAAAATTGCCCTGGCGCCTAGAGTGTTCTGCCCCCCCCCCGGGGGCAGTTCGGCCTAATAATAGGCCGATCTGTCCCCCGGGGGGGCAGAAATGGCCTAAAATAAATTTGCACCCCTAACCCCCACCCCCCCCCCCCGGGAGCGACCCTTGCCTACGGGGTCGCTCCCCCTGCGTGACATTGGCGCCAAAAAACAAATCCCCGGTGCCTAGTGGTTTCTGCCCCCTTGGGGGCAGATTGACCTAAAATTGGCCAATCTGCCCCCAGGGGGGCAGAAATGGTCTAAATACAATTTGCCCCCCCCAGGGGAGCGACCCTTGCCTGATGGGTCGCTCCCCATCTCTAAAAAAAGAAACAACAAGAAAAAAAACACACACAAAAAAAATTGCCCTGGCGCCTAGAGTGTTCTGCCCCCCCCCGGGGGCAGTTCGGCCTAATAATAGGCCGATCTGTCCCCCGGGGGGGCATAAATGGCCTAAAATAAATTTGCCCCCCCCAACCCCCAACCCCCCCCCCCCCCCCCCCCGGGAGCGACCCTTGCCTACGGGGTCGCTCCCCCTGCGTGACATTGGCGCCAAAAAACAAATCCCCGGTGCCTAGTGGTTTCTGCCCCCTTGGGGGCAGATTGACCTAAAATCGGCCAATCTGCCCCCAGGGGGGCAGAAATGGTCTAAATACAATTTGCCCCCCAGGGGAGCGACCCTTGCCTGATGGGTCGCTCCCCATTTCTAAAAAAAAAAAAAAGAACAAAAAATAAAAACACAAAAAAAAAATTTGCCCTGGCGCCTAGAGGTTTCTTCCCCCCCTGGGGGCAGAAATGGCCTAAAATAAATTCCCCTCCCCCCCAGGGAGCGACCCTTGCCTAAGTGGTCGCTCCCTTTGCGTGAAATTCACGCAAAGAAAAAACTCCCTGGTGTCTAGTGGTTTCTACCCCCCTTGGGGGCAGATTGGCCTCATCAAAATAGGCCAATCTGCCCCCAAGGGGGGCAGAAATGGGCAAAATATAATTTTCCCCCAAGGGGAGCGACCCTTGCCTAAGGGGTCGCTCCCCACCAAAAAAAAAAAAAATGAAACAAAAAAAAAAAAAAATGGTCCCTGGTGCCTAGAGGTTTCTGCCCCCCCTGGGGGCAGATCGGCCTAATAGTAGGCCGATCTGCCCCCAGGGGGGGCAGAAAAGGCCTTCCCGAAAATATGCCCCCCTGGGAGCGACCCTTGCCCAAGGGGTCGCTCCCTTTTGTCAATAACAATAAAAAATATAAAAAATCCCTGGTGTCTAGTGGTTTCTACCCCCCTTGGGGGCAGATTGGCCTCATCAAAATAGGCCAATCTGCCCCCAAGGGGGGCAGAAATGGCCAAAATATAATTTTCCCCCAAGGGGAACGACCCTTGCCTAAGGGGTCGCTCCCCACCTCAATAAAAAAAAAATGAAAAAAAAAAAAAAAAAATGGTCCCTGGTGCCTAGAGGTTTCTGCCCCCCCTGGGGGCAGAAAAGGCCTTTTCAAAAAAATGCCCCCCCTGGGAGCGACCCTTGCCCAAGGGGTCGCTCCCTTTTGTCAATTTCTACGAAAAAAAAAAAAATCCCTGGTGTCTAGTGGGGTTTCAAAAACCGGATTGCAAGCAATCCGGCTTTTGAAACCCTCGGAGGGACTTCAAAGGGAAGGAAATACTTTTCCTTCCCTTTGAAGCCCCTCCGGGCCTCCCAAGTGATTGAAAAAGAAATGCATTTGCATTTCTTTTTCAATCGCGCTGGAAGCAGAGCTTCCAGCGCGACGAGGGAGGCCCCTGTGACACATCAGCGCGCGCGCGCGCGCTGACGTCACAGGGGGGGGTGGGGGGGGGTCGGGGGTGGAAGGGGAAGGTCTTCCCCTTCCATCCCCGACTTGGGGGGGGAAGGGGGGTGCACGGGGGGCGCGCTAGCGCGCCCCCAAGTTCCCCTGTGCCATGGACGAGATGATCTCGTCCAAGGCACAGGGGAACTGTAGCCTTGGACGAGATCATCTCGTCCAAGGCACAGAAGAGGTTAACAGTAAATAATCAATAGCGGCCCTGTTCTGCAACGCAGCTTTTTTACTACCACGTATGTTCAGTAATAACTCAGCTAAAGCAATGGAAGTATGATTGATGTTCTTCACCATTAAACATTCTAATTTGTTAATACCTCGAGTATTATAAACAGCTAATCGTGGAACTCCTACAATAGAAAGACTTAAACTCGTATATTCTGATTTAGATAATAATTTAATTTCAGAATCACAATCCTCTCCTAATTGAACTGTTTCCCTTGGATAGCGAGTATGCACATAATGAAATGGAAACATCATGATTCCTAACTGTGAAAAGGTACACTGTCCACCAGTTATATTAGCAGGAACATATGTAAAGGTAGTATTTTCACAAGAGAATAACCAACCCACAGGTAGTTTGACATGCTTGATGTGACTTGTAGCATTCGTAATGTGAAGACAAGACATGTCATTGTCTATGCGTTTGCACTGTTTATTGGCTCGTTAGCGAGATAGAGTTTGTTGTTCCCACGGAATCTCTTGAGGAGACCCCGGTGTTGCATCTAGGTACAGTTGAGCACCTTTTCTGAGTCATACAAAAATCCGACCTGTTGAGTATGATTTGTGCCAGATGTGTCCAAACATTTTCAGTCAAGTGCAGTAAAGGTGTTGATCGGTGTGGTCGGTGGATCATTTCGGAGCTGGGGGTTTCGGTCCGTTCCGAGCCCACAGGTACATGCCTGAAGGGAGACCATGTAGCAGAGCTAGCACACAGATACCTCGTAGTATAACCTGTAAAAGAAACAAGTATGATCATTCTTGCAAATAACATTTGTCAGCTTGTGTATATACTCCCATGTTTCTTTTCCTGGTTTCATGTCTAGCCGCTGAGATTTTAGCTTTGTCATCTGCAAGGGAATTGAACCATCGTTGTAGTGAATCAGAGGGACAGTGGTCATCTACATGACACACAGTAACTGTACTTTGCTCCAGCATTTCCCAAATGTATTGCCACATCTCTTTGCCACACACCTACTTCAAATAATGTTTGCCAGTTATGTATATGTCAGGTGGGAAGCCAGGTGGCTAACCCATTGGCGACAGACCAAGAATCAGTGTAAATGTGACAAGTCCCAGGTAATTCTTGTTTCAGTGCCTGATACACAGCATACAATTCTGCATATTGACTACTCTTCTCTTCCCCTGTGGTAGTTAACAACTTCTTGGTGACTGGGTTAAAAGACACTGCCTTACAAAGTCTCTTAGCCCCCACATACTTGGCTGAACTATTGGTAAACAATACATGCTTCCTATCCTCAGGGGACAAGGACTCAAATGGTTCACCCCATCTCACTGGTAACTCCTTTATTTGTGGTACCTCCTACACCCTCTTCTCATCCTGCACAGGGGCTTGTGACACCTGTTCATGTGGAGCGGCTATCCCTGCTGGTCCCACTTGGGCCCTATCCTGTATGTACCATTTCCAACGTATGATACTAGCTTCTTGTGCATGTCCTATGCAGTGAGTTGTAGGGGAACTCATCACCCACTATATTATTGGAATCTCAGTTCTCAGAATCACATTATGACCTAGGGTAATTTGCTCAGTATCCACTAGAGCCCAGTAACAAGCAAGTAACTGTTTCTCAAAGAGAGTATATAGCTCTCCAGCATCAGGTAGCTTTTTAGTCCAGAAACCCATCATTTTCCCTGCTTTTGCCACAAGCTCCAGTTTGCATATTGCCCCTGAATGGTTACATGCAACTCAGTGTCTCCTTCCTGTTTGCCCATACGTCTAAAGCCCATTGAATCACCTCCTTTGCCAAGTCAATCGCACACTGCTGCTGTTCACCCCATTCAAACTCATGTTTCTTTCATGTCACTTTGTACAAAGGGGTCCAAATCTGACTCAAGTGAGGGATGTGCTGTCTCCAAAAACCAAATAATTCAATGAATCCCTGTGTCTCCTGCTTAATGTGGGGGGGGGCAAACTCTAAAATCTTTTGTTTTGCCTGCGGCAACACCTCTCTATGTCCCCGATTCCACTGAATTTCTAGAAACGTCACATTTTGAGAGGGTCCCTGTGTCTTCTTTGGAATATTTCATCCACCCTTTACTCTGCAAGAGTTCCACAACCCGCTCCAAGTGAGTCTGCACCTATTCTTGTGTCTCTCCTTGAATCATCACATCATCAATGTAATGGGTCAACTGCACCCCTGGAATGACAGATACTTCATCCAGGTGCTCTGCCACCAGCTGGTGACAGATGGTGGGGCTATGTATATACCACAGAGGCAAAGATAACATCTTAAATTGTCTGCCACAATGTAGAAAGCTGAATTGCTCTTGACACTTAGGGGCCAATGGTATAGAAAAGAAAGCATCAGCAAAATCAATGATGGCATACCAGGTCCCTTTATGTTTCTGTATTCTTTCAATCAAAGTGATGGTGTCAGGGACCGCAGCCGTCAAAGGGAGTGAATGTTTGTTCAGCACGCTGTAATCAACCGTCATTCTATAGCACCCATCAGGTCGATGAACAGGCCACAGAGGATTATTCCGTTCAGTGGTGGTTGGAGCTTTCACACAAGCCTCAATCAATTCTTGTATAGTTTAACTTATTTCCTCATGCCCTCTTGGAATGCGGTATTGCTTTAAGCGAATTACCTTGGTTGCTGGCGGCACCTTCACTGTTGGTATCTTCAGATGGACCACCCTCATGGCTGCCACTGAAAAGTATGTATTTGATACACTGATAACAACCATCATCCAAGTAAAAAGTCATCCCCTTTCGAATGTCAATTGCCAGTATATATTCCAGGAGGGACACAATCAAAACAGTATATTCTCTTGTTGGAGTTCTTCCTATTTTCATCTGAACAGTAGTCTGCATGGTAGAGGTTTGTTTTCCACCCAACCGTGTGATGGTGTAGTGCTGTCCTGTAAACTTTTTTGGCATTCCATAAACTAAAGAGGCCTCCGCTCCGGTGTCAACTAATGCCCGGACTCTCTGGACATTTTTGTGCTTCCAGTGTATTTCTAAATCAACATGAGGTCTGTTATCTTTACAAGCCCATCCCTGTACCAGAGCTTTGCCTCTTTCCTAATCTGATTTAAACCTGTCAAATTTTACCTAAGTCAGGTCTGGATATATGTTTTCATATCTGCAAGCAGATTCTCTTCCTTCCCTGCTCTCAACAGTTAACCACTTACTGTCCAAATCTTCCTCCTCTTTCCCTCGTGAAGAAACATTTTTCTTCCTCTCTTTTCCATCCTCCTGCATCGGTGGCTGACTCTGAGTCACAAGTTTATTATCTTGCTTGTTAACTCTTCTGCTGTTTTCTTTCTGGTCTAACCCTCTCTTACGGTACATCTCCCACAAGGTTTTGGTATCTATTCCATCAATCTGCTCCTGTTGACATCATCCTTCAGTAATGCCATAAACATGTCTCTCCCAGACTCTGTTATTATCTGTGTGACCCTCAGATCTTGAGGCTCTCTCTGGATTATTCCAGTCTCCCAGCTCTCCCTACTCACAAACTGCCTCCAGCACATCTTTCAATACCTGCCCTATTTGATTAATTAGGAGAGTCATTATTACTTGCTTGTTAGCTGGAGGAGCTAGGTGAATGATTTTATTGCATACTGATATTGTTAAGGGAGCATCTAACAAATGGTGAGCTTCATCCAAAAGAATAGCAGTTTTCATACTTTATTCTTTAATCCTTTGCATAGCATCTCTTAAGGTGTACCAAGGCTCATCGTTTGGCGGCCAACCTGATTCAGTAAGATATAATTGGCTACACCCCATAACTGCCAATTGCAACAAATTAGTTGCTCCATGATTCCCATAACTTTTAAATTGTTCTTGCAGTATAGGGTCAGAGCTAAGAGTACAAAACATCCTTGATTCTCCCTCATCTAGTGCCACTCCAAAGGCACCTGTGTCAAACAACCTCACCATCCACGTATGCAGTGCTTCCCCATATTTCTGTTTAAATCTGTCTATAATATCATTGACTTCCTGCTGGGTGTAATCTTCTAGGAAGTGCATTTCAATACCTCCCGGGTTCTGTGGAGTGCCTTATATTTTTTGTCTAAATATTGGATGTGTGCAAACTACTTTTGGCTCGTCTGTCTCAAACTGCCCCCCACCTTTTTAGCCTCCTTATTGCTAGAATTTGAAAAATCAGTACTCTTCCAAATACTCATATCTCATTTTTCGGGGTCCCAGTCTAGTCCTGCTTGAGCAATTGCTAAATGAACTTTCTTTTGATTGATGTTACCCCTTGGTTTCCGATACCTGTATCGAGCGACTTTAACAGCTGTTTTTTCGGCAGTAGACTGATAAGTCTCGGTCTTATCTTGCATTAACTTATTCTGACAAGACAGCATGGTTACATTATTTTTGGCGTCAACTAGCTACCTCTCTAATTGCTGGTTTTCATGTTCTAGCTACTTACATTTGTCATATATTTTTCTATATGCAGATAATAAAATCCACTCTCTTCTGCCTAAAATAGATACATCCCAACCCCGTTCAAGAGGTACTTTTTGTAAACATAATTAAAAATAAATTGGCTCAGCTTCGTTAAGACAATTGTCCCAGCTCTCATACAAACCATCCCCTAAACCCCATTCTTTCGCAAGAGCATCATAAGGTTCTTTCATCCACCCTGGAAGCTCACATGAAACTTGGGAAACTGCCTGTGAAGATGCTTTTGACTTCTTACCAAACATTTTACACTTTTAAATTTTACACTTTTCAAACTCCCACCCTCGTACAGCCATACTTCACCAATTTCCTCTGCTTTGCTTCAGACTGAGAGGAAATGAAATGGAAGGACTGCAAAGAATGCAGCACTCTTAGTCTGAGTAATGAATCTATAAAGGCACTACCCTAGTTTTGTAAACGAAAAGAATAATGTGAGCTTTTATTTCGAATGCAGCAAAACAATGCAATTCTCAAAAAGACAGCAGTAGAATAATAATGATCACAGAAAGAAAGAAAGAAAATGCAATACTTCCACAATGAATATAATATATATATATATATATATATATATATATATATATATATATATATATATATATATATATATATTATTTATATTGTGACTACTAGAAATCCCGCTCCCTTTTGAGTAAGTTGTGAAATTCACGCGTTGTCAGGTCAGAGAAAACACGCATCAGACTGGCCAAATCTCACTGTGTTTTTCCAAGACCGAGCTGTACCCTGCTGTATCATAAACATTCTAAGCCTGGTACCTGCTTATCTTCAGATCTCCCCCATGTTTTGTTCCTTTCCCTGGTGAGAAAAGCGAAAACGTGTTAACAAGCTGTGCGCCTAAAAATACCTATGCCACCAATGTGACAGCATTCGAAGCTAAGCTAAGCACAAAATGGAGTCAGTGGTCAAGATGGAGACGTGGTTGAATAAAGATAGCATTACATGCGGGTATTCACACCCTCCACCACATGGAGGATCAAGGGGCCCTCAAATCCATTATGGTGCTTCACAAGGAGTTTGGCCTCTCATCCAACCAATACTGGCAGTTTCTCCAGCTGAGTCACTGACTTTCTAGCCACCTCGGCCGGCGTCCCTGGACTCTCCAGCCCTAACCATTGGTCTCTTATCTCAGGACTTGCTCCCGAGGGGTGATGTCTGGTTTTTATAGCCTATTGATTCTCCATTTGTATTTTTTACCTTTGCAGGCCACGTCTGCATTAAATGGTAAATCCACCCACAAATGGACTATGAAACAGAGGACTGGATAGATCTGCTGGAGGTGCTGGACCACGGTGCCAGAGAGACACGGTTAAAGTTTTGCCTCTTCAAATCACTGCATGACTGGCACTGGACCCCAGTGAAACTGAAGGTGGCAGGTCTACTTCCCCATTCTAACTGCTGCTGGTGTGACATTAGTCGCTGCAACCTGGTCCATGTCCTCTACAATTGTCCCACTGTCCAGCCATAATGGGAGGCAAACTGTGCCATGCTTGAGCATGTTTTTACTGATTTCACTGCCTCTAGCCCGACCTCTGATCTTGCTCCAAGACCTCTTGGATGCCCCAAATCTCTCCTGGCATGCGGGCCATATCCTTCACATGGCGCTGGCCACCGTGAAGAATTGTATGTAATATGCCATTGGCATACACCCCTTCCACCTACACATGAAGAAGGGCTAGTGGCCATGTACCAGACTGCCTCATATGAACGGGTCATCTACAACTTGCAGAATAAGGCAGAGATCTTTCTCCTCATCTGGGAAACCTTCATCTAGGACCATGGACAATGGGAGCCTACCGTAGACTGCCTGTTGACTTGCCCTGGCTCCACTCCACTACGCTACCAATCTCCTGCACCTTGTTGTGCCCGGACAAATTGTACCCCCAATAAAATTCTGGTATTGGGGGGCAAATTCCATGCACCCTGGGGGCTTCACTATGGACCCCCCAGTGCTGCCAAACCAGCAATCTGAGGTTTCCACTGCAGCCCCAGCTGCTGCCACCTCACAGACAGGTTTCTGCCCTCCTGGGGATTGACCAGCTTAATCCCGGGAAGTCACAACAATGCATTTCCTTTAGGAGAGGGGTGTTATACCCTCGCTCGTTGGAAATATGTGTTAGAGGCATAGGAGGGGTATCCTCCCAGAGCCTTTGGAAATGCTTTGAAGGGCACAAACATGCACCTCCTTGCATAATCCAGTCTAAACCAGTTCAGGGACCCCCAGTCCCTGCTCTGGCGCAAAACTGGGCAAAGGAAAGGAGAGTGACCTCTCCCCTGTCCATCACCACCCCAGGGGTGGTGCCTGGAGCTCCTCCAGAGTATCCCAGGTGTTAGCCATCTTTGAATTAAAGGTGTGGAGACCCTCTGGGAGCATCTGAATGACCAGTGCCAGCAAGTGACGTCAGAGACTCCTCCTGATAGGTGCATACCTGGTTAGGTAGCCAATCCCCCGCTCAGGGCTATTTAGGGTCTCTCCTCTGGGTGTTTCCTCAGATTCGGTTTGCAAGACTCCACCAGGACTCTTCTGCAACCTCTGCTTCAGCGTCTGACCATCGGATCCACTGCAGACTGGTCCAGGAACACTGTAACTGCAACAAAGTATCCAAGAAGGCTATTTTGACCCTGCAACCTCAGCTCCAGTCAGCAACTGAAACAGTTTCCAGGTTGTGCATGCTCTGAGGACTGCCTGTTTCATCCTGCACCAGAAGGACCAAAGGAATCTCCTGTGGAGTGACGGAGTCACTTCCCTGCTTCAGCAGGCATCTCTCTGCAATGACAATCGGTAATCTGGGACTCCTCTCCTGTCGACGAGCATGATCCCTGGAACACAGGTGGTGGACCAAAGTGATCCTGACTGTCCAAAGTTCCATCTGTCCACATTTGGTGGAGGTAAGGGCTTGCCTCCCCATGCCCGACAGTACCCCTGAGCACCATGTGTTCTGCAGCTCCTTGGGCTTCTGTGCACTTCTTCCAGAAATCCTTCATGCATAGCGTAGCCCAGGTCCCCAGCACGCTATCCTGCGATGCTCAGCTTCCTGAGTTGTCCTCTGGGGCATGCGATCCCTTTGTGTAGTGCTGTGATGACTGCATTTTGCAACTCCTTTGTCCTCGTGTTCTGGGACTCCTGTGGGTGCTGCCTGGTCTTCTGAGGGCTCTCTAGAGTGCTGAGAGCCCCCTCTGTCTTCTCAGTCCAAGTTGAGACACCCAGTTTCCTCCTGGGCCCAGGTATCTCCTTTTCCCGTCAACAAAGACATTTACATGAGCCGAGGTTGTTGGCAGAATAGAAACAAAGAAAACCAGCCTGCATCCAACTACTCAACGTGGGACATCTCTTGCACCAAGCAGGAACCCACAGCTGTCTTGTTTGGTGCATTTCTGACTTCTTCATCCAACCAGAGAATCCACTTTTGCACCTTCATCCGGGTTAGCAGGGGCTCCTGTTCTTCCTGGACTCTTCATCGACTTCTGGACTTGGTCTCCTCTCTCCAAAGGTCTTCAGGGCCAGGAATCCATTGTTGGTTTCTTGCACTCTTGCTGGGTTTTTGCATAATGCTTTACCACGACTTCTAGTGTGTTCTGAGGAAACTTGCTGTACTTTACTCCTGTTTTCCTGGGCTCTGGGGTGGGGTAATTTACTTACCTTTGATGCTTTCCTACACTGCCAGTGCCCCACTACACACTACACTTGCCCAGCAGGGAAACCAACATTCGCATTCCACTATTTTAGTATATGGTTTGTGTTGCCTCTAGGCCCATTGCAACCTATTGTGTTTTTCACTGTTTGCACTATTCTATGAATGTTTACTTACCTGATTTTGGTTACTAGTGTATATATTGTGTATAATACTTACCTCCAGAGGGAGTATAGCCTCTAAGATGTTTTTGGCCTCATGTCACTAAAATAAAGTACCTTTATTTTTAGTAACACTGGGTATTGTCTTTTCTTGTGTATAAGTACTGTGTGACTATAGTGGTATTGCAAGAGCTTTGCATGTCTCCTAGTTCAGCCTTGGCTGCTCTGCTACAGCTACCTCTAGACAGCCGAAGCTGCTAGACACTGCTTACATTTCACTAAGGTGGATCACTTGACCTGGTATAAGGTATAAGTACCTCTGGTACCCACTACAAACCAGGCCAGCTTCTCACATTGGTGGTGCAGCGGTGGGATAAGTACTTGCAATTGCCTTATCACTTTGTCACTGGTGCTTTCTACAAGATAGTGTACTCTAATACTTAGAGCTATACACAATTATACCTAGCAGTCTCATTTTCACTGTAAAGAAATTGTTCTCCAAAATGTTTTCTTTTTCTCTAAAATGTTAGGTAAAATAGTTTTGCTTACTTCTTACTCTTCTCCCTAACTTTTCTATCAATGTGTCTTCTGTTGAGGCTACCCCCAGAGTTATCAAGACAACATATGAGAACCTTAAATTTAAAGGTCTGAGGGGGCTATGCTTAGAGAGAAGTCTATTGACTGGGAAGAACCGTAACAAATATTTCCTTCTCAACCTCCTTCTCCAGGAAGTCCAAGAACAGTCTGGTCACCGGGTTGAAGAGGAGGTAGAGGGGGATTCTGACCAGGTAGATTCGGGAGAGGGTCCTGAAAATGCAGGGTGGAGTCCTTCCACAGATCTTTCTATCAACAAACCTCCTAGTGTAGCTGGTAGTGGGAAGCGGTCACACACAGGAAGGTCACACTTTACACCTAGAGGCCAGGTCACTAGGGTTACACAAGTTACTGAAAGATCCACTTTTGCTCATTCTCACATCACCTCAGTCTCTGAATGGTCTAAGACATCCAACCCTGAGGATAACTCCCTAAGTAGGGAGCTCAGAAGGTTGGGATTGGAGGAGGCTAGACTGAGACTGAAACAGCAACAGCTGGCCCTAGATAGGGAGGCCTTAGCTGTAGAAAGGGAAAGACAGGAGTTGGGGCTAGTTCCCCATGGTGGCAGGAGCATTGAACGTTTTAGAAGTTATGAGGTCAGGGAGGACATTCGTTAGCTCCAGAACCTTGCATAAGATTGTTCCCCCAAACAAGGTGGGGGATGATATTTAAAAGTAGTTTGCTGCACTTGAGAGGACCTGTAAGATTCAAAGGGACCCTCAGAAGCAGTGGGCTGCTATACTTTGGTTGTCCTTCTCTGACAAAGGGAGGGACAGACTCCTCACTGTTAGGGAGGGGGATGCCGACAACTACAACATTAAAAAAAATGCACTCATTGATGGTTTTGGGCTCACCACAGAGCAATACAGAATTAAGTTCAGGGAAACAAAGAAAGAATCATCACAAGATTGGGTTGACTTTGTGGACTGTTCTCTGAAGGCTCCACCACGGACCCCCCAGTACTGCCAAACCAGCTGTCTGAGGTTTCCACTGCAGCCCCAGCTGCTGACACCTCCAAGACAGGTTTCTGCCCGCCAGGGGATTAAGCAGCTCAATCCCAGGAAGGCAGAACAGTGCATTTCCTTCAGAAGAGGGGTGTTACACCTTCTACCATTGGAAATAGGTGTTACAAGCATGGGAGGGGTATGCTTATAAGGGCATAAACAGTGCCCTCCTTGCATAATACAGTCTACACCGGTTCAGGGACCCCAGTCTCTGCTCTGGTGCGAAACTGGACAAAGGAAAGGGGAGTGACCACTCCCCTGTCCATTACCACCCCAGGGGTGCTACCCAGAGCTCCTCCAGAGTGACCCTGAGTTTAGCCATCTAGGATTCCAAGGTGCGGGGACCCTCTTGTTGAAGTAAGCCTCAGCAAGGCCTACTAGTGCAAGGGGTTCACCTTTCTCTGCACAAAGTCCTTAGACCATGTAGGAAGAAGTTGGCACAGGAACTGAAATAAAAGACAAAGTTTATTAACCTCATGAGGTGGTACTACAGTTCAAACAGCACCCTTAGGTAATGTCTGAAGTAGCACACTGAACTGAGAGAGCATGGTCCTTTTATACCCACGCAGGGGCTAAAAGGAGGTGGTACAATTATAGAAGCAAGACTTGTATACATGTAAGGTCATGTGGAAAATGCACAGTCGACAGGTAGGAGGAGCTAACAGTTTTCAAGGACTAACAGCTGCAGACCTTACTGAGCATGTGCGAAAGTGGGAGATGCTAAATATAACTTGTCACTAGGCAGATTTCAAGAGTAGTTAACAGAAAGGTGGGACAGAGCACATGGTGAGCACATGGCAGCATGTTGCAGAGAAAATGGCTGCCATGAATACAAAATGGATTCTGCGAAATGTTCACAATAGTTACAAATACAGATGTCTTCTGCTAATGCTTAATCTAATCGCTGTTAAACTACAACAGACGACCCTTTCAGCATTAGCTGAAGACATTCGTCTTTCTGGGATAATCTAAACATTCATCTTGTATATTTATGCTCATCATTTCAGCTATTTCCTTACCTAACATATGTTGTACTTTCATT
The DNA here is from genome assembly GCF_031143425.1 of Pleurodeles waltl. NCBI lineage: Eukaryota > Metazoa > Chordata > Amphibia > Caudata > Salamandridae > Pleurodeles > Pleurodeles waltl. The sequence goes on along the minus strand of NC_090436.1, from coordinate 884,701,361 downwards.
TCTGTAATATTTCTTTTGGTAGGCATACAAGTAGTAATACACATGGAGCAGAACATTGGACCACACTGAATACAGATACAGCATGTGAAAAATATTGCAATCATTACACACAGGATAGTCAGTAGTTTCCAGCCCCAGGCGGAAACAAGAGCCCAAAACCATCCAGAAAAAGTCCAAGTACCAGTCTCTGTGTGGATTTCTGCAGCAATTTTATGCAATTTAGATATTGCATCATATACTGAAGGTAAGTGATCGGGAATGAAAACACAGCAACTACTACCGATGATGCGACATGCACCACTTCGGTCAGCTAATATCACATCTAGTACCATACGATTTTGGTGGCTAAAATCCTCGCAATTTGGAGCTCCTCAGTAATATTCCCAAGTGCCAGAGCTGCCTGATTGGTAACAGCTTCCACAACCCTAGTCAATCGTCTCACTTTCCTACTGTTTAACGCAGCACCCACAAAGGGGAACAATCCTAAATTAAAATCAACATATTGTTGCAGGCTAGTATCCGCCTCATTTGTACTTATTTCCCTTTTATATCTATTGTTAATGATGTCATTGAACAGTTTTAAATCTCGGTGATATGATGCAGGGGCCAAAAACACAGGGGGTAATAGAAAAGATACATAACACACACCTGACCACCCAACAGGTAGTTGGTAATATCCATAGTTACCACAAACAAAATATGTATTATGTGAAGCTGTAAAACTACTATTATTTACACCCTCAATAGTTAAAATCAAGGTACAATCGCTTATCCCTACTGGAATTCGCCCAATGCTACGTATACATAAATCTGCTTTAGTTTTTGTAACAGAAATCACAAATTGTTCTTTCTTGTCGGAGTCTCATATTTGTGAAGACATATGGTATTGAAACATTGTCCGGTTGATACTCTTCCCATTCCCATTTAGTTCCTTTGGCTTGGGGATACCCATCTTTGTCTTGGTAGCATACTTTATTAAGGCGAAAAAGAAGTCCGCCCTCTGTACGTTTTCCAGATGCAAACAAAAGCGTGTACCAAGTTTGACAAGGACCATTGTGTGAAAAACGAAGAGGAATGAAAGGTGTTCCTCCTTTCTTTTGATGCGCAGGTATCATTCCACATACCCAACAGTTAGTAGTATTTGTAGCATTATGAGTATGATGCAACATCTGAATGAAAGTATTATTGAAGTACGATTGACGGTGCTTCTCCTCCTGATAGGGAAGCGTAAAGTACTAGTGATCCTCTGGTACTGGAGTAGTGGCAACAAAAAACTCACGAGCAGGAGCCTTCTTTTCAACAAACCAGGTGATTGTTGCTGTAACCACCAAAACAACAAACCCCATAGTACTAATGATCAGTTTGTTATTCATTTTAGCAACAGTGATAATTGACCCTTTCAGAAATGGATTAAAAACAATCGCTGGAGCTCTTATCCCTGGGCAGCCGCTGATTTCTTCACCACGGGCCAAGATGGGTGTCACTACTCTAATGCATGGCTGATCTCCCCCCCCCCCCTTGCCACATTGGCTCTCCGTTTCACTAACCCAGGGCGGTAGCTCAACCAGTTTGTTTCAAAACAATTTCAGATTCTTTCCTCGGTCTCAAATTATATTGCGACACTCCAGAAGTCGTATGGTCCGGGAAGACCTCTGCAGATTCATCAGGTGATATAGCACGGCCTTTCTCCGTAGTCAAAATCTCTCGATGATCGGTCAGCACAGCAGGTTCCACCAAGGTAGGTAGCACTCTCTTGCAGTGAGTACTATGGACCCAATTATTTTGGTTCGTCACTCGAACTGCTGTCCTTGTCGCAAGGAGCACCTGTTCTGGGCCTCGCCACCTTGGTTCCAAGCTGCTTGATCTTTCAAAAGACTTAATCATCACCTGGTCACCAGGTCGGAGTTCATGGCCTTCACCTGTAGATCTGTCAGGAAGTGCTTCTCGAACCTGTTGATGAATAGAAACCAAATTGTCGGTTAACTGTGCCAAATAATCATTCATCAGGACACAAGGTACATCATATAAAGATTTTGGCTTAGGAACTCCCCAAATATTAATTGGCCTCCCAAATACCACCTCATAAGGACTAAGGCTGAGTCGGGAGTGTGGCACTGACCTAATAGACAATAATGCCAACGGTAATGCATCCGGCCAAGTTAAGGATGTGGAAGCCTGTATCTTCGCTAACTCCAGCTTCAAAGTAGCATTATACCTTTCCACCAACCCTGCTGATTGTGGGTGGAAAACCGCATGGAACTTCTGTTTGATCCCTAATCCTTTCAGGACATACTTAATAACTTCCCCAACAAAATGAGGTCCGTTATCACTCCATAAAAGTCTGCAAACACCAAACCTAGGGAAAAATTCTTTCAAAAGCACCTTCGCTGTGGTAATGGCAGTATTATCCTTTGTGGGATACGCCTCTATCCATTTACTGAAGGCACATACCACCACCAAGACATACTTTAAATTGTTGCAGCATTCAAGCTGAATATAATCCATTTGTAGAACTTCAAAAGGTGAAGTTGGTGTAGCAAACCCTCCCGTAGGAGTACGTGTCCCTTTTCCAGGATTGTATTGTAAACAGATCAAACAAGACTGTACTACTCTCTTAGCTGTACTGGAAATTTCTGGATGCTCCCAAACTTGCGTAAGCAACTTCGTTATTGTTGAAGCTCCAACATGTGCCAGCCCATGTGCCATCTGAACCATAGGTTGTACAAAAGCTATAGGCAATTTCCATTTATCCATCTGCTTATTCCGCCAACAGCCCTCATCATCCAATTCTCCATCTTCAGCCCATTGCTCACGTTCTTTCACAGAAGCAGATTTCTGTATATCTAATACGTCTTGTCTAGCATTATGCCAACGTTCAGCTTGTGACTTCACTACATACATAGAAGTAGTACTTCGCTGCATCGCAGTCTCACGTGCTACGCGGTCTGCAAGAGCATTACCTTGCCCTATCTTATCGGTCACTTTCTTATGTGCACTACATTTCACAATAGCTAGTTTCTTTGGATATGTCAATGCAGTCAAGAGGTTATGCACTAATTCTCCGTGCATTATCTGCATCCCGTGGGATGTGAGAAAGCCTCTCTCCTTCCAAAGCAAACCAAAATCATGAGCCACTCCAAAAGCATAGCGGCTGTCTGTATAAATGTTCACACATAAGACAGTACTAAGCTCACATGCTCGTGTCAAAGCTATTAGTTCAGCTGCTTGAGCTGACTTCTGTGGTATACGAGCTGTCTCCACTACAATGTGTATTGTGGTGATTGCATATGCAGCTGAGGTCGTACCAACTGGCAACTTCAAACAGGACCCATCAACCCACAATTCCCCGTCTACATCTAAAAGGGGCGTATCTTGTAAATCAATACGACCCTTTGTCTGTTCTTCGGTAAGGAATATACAATCATGTGTTTCTTGTGACTGAGGCTGAGTCACTGGATATGGCAACAAAGTGGCTGGATTTAGTTTTGCACATCTCCTCAGTGTAATGTGAGGAGCAAACAATGTCAACTCATATCCGTTATACGGGCGCTAGTTAAATGTTGTGTCTTTGTTTGATTTAAAAGAGCATCAACCGCATGGGGTACTAACACCAACAGCTTATGTGACAAAACTATCCCTTCACTCTGACGTATTGACACAGCTGTTGCGGCAACTGAACGAAAACACCCAGGCAACGCTCGAGCGACAGGATCAAGTACTGCTGAAAAATATGCACAGGGACGCTGCTTATCACCATGTGTGTGTACTAAAACTGACAATGCACATCCATCTTTCTCATGTACGTTAAGTGCAAAAGGCTTCATGTAATCTGGAGTACCTAACACTGGTGCGGAACAAAGGGCTTGTCGCAGCTGCCTGAAAGCAGTCTCACATTCATCTGTCCATGGGAGGGGCATTGGAGTATCTTTAGTCAAAAGTGCTAGCAAAGGTTTGACAATGTGTGAAAACCCTAATATTCATTGCCTACAAAAAGAAGTAAGACCAAGGAATGCCCGAACATCTTTCTGAGTAGAGGGTACTGGTGTGTCTAAAATTGCTTGAATACGATCTGATGTAAGTGCACGGCCCTCCTTAGACAAAAGGTGACCTAAATAGGTTACCTTTGGTCTACAATATTGCAATTTCTTTCGTGACACTTTATGATGGTGTGAAGCAAGAAAAGAAAGTAAGGACAAAGTGCACTTTTCACATTGCTCAGGGGTATCAGCCGCCAACAAAATATCATCGACATATTGTATGAGAGCCACACCTTCAGGCAAAACAAAAGAATCAAGTTGTCGTTTTAACGCTTGACTATAAATACTTGGACTCTCCGTATAGCCTTGAGGAACTCTGCAAAATCTATATGATCGTTTATTCAAATTAAAACCAAACAAATATCGGCTGTCAGGATGAATAGGGATCAAAAAGAAAGCATTCTTCAAGTCTATCACAGAGAACGTAGTTGCTGTCGGGGGAACCAAAGTAAGAAGTGTTGTGATGTCAGATACCACAGGATATTGTGGTATCACAATCTTATTGACTTCTCGTAAATCAATAATGAATCGGTAAATCCTAGTATCAGTATCTTTTTTCAAAATAGGAAGAATCGGACTGTTACAAACATTATACAGAACTTCCTCAAGAACTCCAACTGCAATAAGATCATGCACAATTCGTGTGACTGCTTCTTCGCCCTCCTGTGAAATTTTGTATTGAGGCAAACGTGGCAATACAGCTCCCTCCTTGACACTAATATGTACCGGTGGAATAATCATTTGTCCCACATCAGTGTCTGAAGTAGCCCACAAAGTACTAGGGAGTGAAGCTAATGCAATATCCTCTTTAACAAGACAAACTCTTTCCATCACAGGATGATTATCATTTAAAATAACACGCACCCCTTCAGGAGAGCATCGTATTGTAGCCCTGAAATACTTGAGCATATCAAGACCCACAATATTGTCTGGTGTATTTGGAGAAAGCAAAAATGGACATGGAGAAGTAAATTTATCAACATGGAATGCAAGTGGATGTGACAATGGGCTAGGGGAAGGTGTTCCATCGAAACCTATCGATGTAATGGTTAAGCCAGACAGGGGAGCCCTTGGAACAATTGTTTAGACAAGGCGCTACGAGTAGCTCCTGTATCAACCAGAAACTGATCAGTAGAACCCAAAACATGTGCTGTAACATAGGGACCCCTCTGATCTACTGGAACTTCAACTGATTCCTTACCCCATCCTAGGCAATCCTATGCATAAGCAGAATCTTGGAACTCAGGCTGCACATGGTCAGACATCTTGTATTGGTTCCGTCTATCAAAAGTGTTAAGCCCATCCTGCCTTCGTACATTAGCATCAACCCTAGCATCATTATTCATGCTTCTTCTAGGTCCTGAATATCCTGAGTGATTTCTCATTTGTCCTGGACCACGTGAACACTGCTGAACACGTAGTGCTGGACAATCGGCAGCCCAATGCCCAAATTTCTTACATTACGCACACTGATCAACAGACAAATTCGAACGAGTATAAGAAGAACCATAAGATCCACGTCCACCTCTATCACTACCTCTAAAAGGCGGACCATAAGCTTGAGCCAACATAACCTTCGTCTTTAATTCTTTAATCTTTTTGTCCTCGCTATCTTTTGCCTCTAATTCCTGACGTTCATAATACTGAGCCATAGTCAAAAGAGAAACCGGAGTAGAGGTAGTCCATGAACTTTCACTAGCTTTTAGACGACTAGCCATTCCTGGTAACAGATTTGCGACATATTTATTGACAAACAAATGTCTGCCCGTATCATCTGACAATAACTGGCCGCTAAAATCATGAAATGCTTCTTCAAAGCGTGTAAAGAAATCCGAGACCGATTCATCTGCCTTTTGCTTACAAGACGCTAAAACAGTCCAATCTATCTTTTTAGGGGGAATAATCGTTTTTAACTTAACTAATATGGCTGCAGGAAGATCTAGAATCAACTGATATTGCTTTTTCGCAGGTTCCCTATCCCCGTCCATCTGTTCTAATTCTTTCCATGACTTTCCAAAAACTGCACGATCGTCAATTTTACGAACAGTTCTCCACATATCTGGCGGTAATATCAATCCGAAAAATAAATCAATGTCAGCCAAAGTCATAGTACAAGAACTAATTGCTCCCTCAACTTCCTCATAAAAGGCGGCTGGATTTTTCCGCGGGTCAGATAATGCTGTTTTAAGTGCCATTACATCTGCCCTATTCCAAGGAGTATACACCCAATTATAAATAAAATAACCCTTAGCATCAACAGAAGTTTTATCATCACTTGTACCCAATACTTTAGGAGGAACATACAAAGGTGCGGCCTCCCGCATTGGTTTCGCGTGAACTATCATAGTCTTATCTGTTCCGAAGATGGAAGCTTGCACCCCACCGGTCTGAGATGTCCGTGCAACTACATCCACAGTCCTTTTCTCCTCTTGCAAGCGGACTGCCGTGACACATAATTTCACCAACCGCCTGATTGCATCAGCCACCTGGGAGAAAACAAAAAGACCATAACGCCTTGCTTATGATCAGCTGCTACATCATCGGGCTCTAACTCATCAGGATATTTCCGATATAGTTCAATAACTTCTGAGCCAAATGCCTCAGTAAAATATAGCTGCTCCTTTTCCGTCCACCCTTTCATGTTGTCTAAAAGTTCAGAAGCAGAGACAACGCTACGAATTGTTTTACAAGCAATAGATCTAAGCTCAGACGCACGGTCAGCAGGCAACATAGAGCGACTGTCTCGCATCTTCTGTTGCTCTGAACTGGAGACCTTAGCTAACTCATGAGGGGCAGAAGGAACAACATACAGAGGTGGAGGGCGATCTAGTAACAATAAATCATCATGTGGTTTATTAAGGATAAGATAGAGAGGTTGCCTAATGGTGTATTGGCCAGTTACCTGTAATTTACTTTCTTTCTCTTCTAGCTCCTTCAAGTCATTTATTTCTTTCTTTCTCATTTCCAATGCTTTCACATATACATTCTTCCGCTGCTCTTTCTCAAGCAAGGCTTGCCCCTGTTTCACTCGTCCACGCACTTCTTTCTCCCACATTCGTACACAGTCAAATATATCTTGCCTAGACTTTCGCTTACACATACATTGTTCCAGATACTCAATCTTTCACAAATCAAATGACCCATGCATAGGCCAACGTAACTCAGGGTCCGCACGAGTGTATTTATTCCATAATGTGCAGTACATTATAGAAGAAAGACCATGTTTAACATACATATCTCTATTTGGCATCCCCTCTTGGGGTGCCGGTTGCGATTCTTCCAGTCTCAAATTGGTACCATTACAAAAGCAACACATCCTACGAAGTGCGCTAAAAACACGCATGCCAAAAATAGTGCAAAATATGCAATATTATAATCAAAGTAGCACTTAAGGTGCCATTCAAATCAAAATTAAATTGGAGAAAATTCTCCTCATTACATGCCTATATAAATTGCAATTTATATATCAATTCAAAGGACACAAATTGACTAGTCACCCAAAACACGAGAGCCACAGTAAGTAGTGCTACACTACATTACCAAACAAAGGCATCAAAACCCACAGCAAGTGCCGTAAAACGGCTCTTACCAATCACAGGGTGTCGAGGTTCCAACTGCCAAGTTCTAAAATCGACCAAATGGTCACTGCATGACAAATGAACAAAAAGGATCTCAGTCGAGGACCGGCGCCACCTGGATGGTCAAATCAGAAAGAAGGGAAAAACGCCGTGGTTGCCAAGACTCGGGTCTCCTCAGGCATTGATCGTCCGCAGCGAGATCCCAATCCTTCGTTGCGACCAATCCGTTGGGCATCCGAGTCACCGATGAGTCCCTGTTCGGGCGCCAATTTGTTGAAGTAAGCCTCAGCAAGGCCTACTAGTGCAAGGGGTTCACCTTTCTCTGCACAAAGTCCTTAGACCATGCAGGAAGAAGTTGGCACAGGAACTGAAATAAAAGACAAAGTTTATTAACCTCATGAGGTGGTACTACAGTTCAAACAGCACCCTTAGGTAATGTCTGAAGTAGCACACTGAACTGAGAGAGCATGGTCCTTTTATACCCACGCAGGGGCTAAAAGGAGGTGGTACAGTTATAGAAGCAAGACTTGTATACATGTAAGGTCATGTGGAAAATGCACAGTCAACAGGTAGGAGGAGCTAACAGTTTTCAAGGACTAACAGCTGCAGACCTTACTGAGCATGTGCGAAAGTGGGAGATGCTAAATATAACTTGTCACTAGGCAGATTTCAAGAGTAGTTAACAGAAAGGTAGGACAGAGCACATGGTGAGCACATGGCAGCATGTTGCAGAGAAAATGGCTGCCATGAATACAAAATGGATTCCGCGAAATGTTCACAATAGTTACAAATACAGATGTCTTCTGCTAATGCTTAATCTAATCGCTGTTAAACTACAACACTCTGGGAGCATCTGAGTGGCCAGTGCCAGCAGGTGACTTGGACACCCCTCCGGATATGTGCATACCTAGTTAGGTAGCCAATCCCTCTCTCAGGGCTATTTAGGGTCTCTCCTCTGGGTGTTTTCTCAGATTCAGTTTGAAAGACTCTACCAGGACTCCTCTGCATCCTCTGCTTCAGCTTTTGACCATCGGATCAACCGCAGACTGCTCCAGGAACACTGCAACTGCAACATAGTATCCAATAAGGCTACTGTGACCTTGCAACATCAGCTCCAGCCAGCAACTGCAACAGTTTCCAGGCTGTGGATGCTCTGAGGACTGCCTTCATCTTCATCCTGCTGCAGAAAGACCAAAGGAATCTCCAGTGGACTGACAAAGACACTTCCCTACTTCAGCAGGCACCTCTCTGCAACGACAATCGGTACTCTGGGACTCCTCTTCTGTTGACATGCGTAATCCCTGGAACACAGGTGGTGAAATGAAGTTCTGACTGTCCAAAGGTTCAGCTGTCCAAATTTGGTGGAGGTAGGGACTTGCCTCCCCATGCCAGACAGTACCCTGGTGCACCGCGTGACCTGCAGCTCCTTGGGCTTCTGTGCACTTCTTCCAGAAATCCCTTGTGCACAGCGTAGCCAGGTCCCAGCACTCTATCCTGTGATGCTCAGCTCCCTGAGTTGTTCTCCAGTGGCGTGGGATCCCTTTGTATAGTGTGCTGTGATTAGTGCATTTTGCAACTCCTTTGTCCCCATGTTCTGGGGCTCCTGTGGGTGCTGCATGGTCTTCTGAGGGCTCTCTAGAGTGCTGAGAGCCCCCTCTGTCTCCTCAGTCTGAGTTGAGACACCCAGGTCCCTCCTGGGCCCAGGTAGCGCCTTTTCCCGCCAACCGTGACATTTGAGTGAGCCAAAGCTTGTTGGCAGAGTGCAATGATGAAAACCACCCTGCATCCAATGACTCGACGTGGGGCATCTCTTGCACCAAGCAGGGACCCGCAGCTGTCTTCTTTGATGCATTTCTGACTTCATCCAACTGGAGAATACACTTTTGCACCTTCATCCAGGTTAGCAGGGGCTCATGTTCTTCCTGGACTCTCCATCGACTTCTCGCTTGGTCTCCTCTCTCCAAAGGTCTTCAGGGCCAGGAATCCATTGTTGGTTTCTTGCAGTCTTGCTGGGTTTTTGCACAATCCTTTACCCCAGCTTCTAGTGTGTTCTGAGGAAACTTGCTGTAATTTACTCATGTTTTCCTGGGCTCTGGGGTGGGGTAATTGACTTACCTTTGGTGCTTTCCTACACTCTCAGTGCACCTCCACACACTACACTTGTAATCTCATCACAGTTTGTAAAATCATTGATTTAGGTCTATCCAGATCTTGGAAGCAACTTACACTAATCTCAATTCCTCTATTGTAGTGTACATTGAATGTCCATTGGCATGACCTAAAAGGAAACTAAGGTAGGAATCTGTGAACATCGCAGCAATGTGAGAAGCCAGAGACCTACTACAAAATTGACATCCTATTTTTTAGCACTAAGGCAGTCACAAAATGACCTCATTTGGGCAGTGGATGAAAAAATGGATACCAACATTAATATGGTTAAGAGAATATTGACAAAGGAACAACGTGTTTATAGATTAAAACACATATAAATTGACTAAGCTGTGACATTTCGTGGAATTACATTAAGTCAATGCTATAATATTGTTCTCCACATAAGGGTATAAAAGGAATCACTATGTAAGTATTTACAGTGACACCCATACCATATCTATGAAGTTTCAAAACGTGGTAAAGTATGCTAATTTTAAAGTGATAACTGGAGTTTGAGCTTTTGACCTTACAGCATGCTAGCGACATGATTCGAGAATCATGCGGCACAAACTATAGGCCACAGGGATCGTGAAATACCAGCTTCAAAGCGACATCTTCAGATTGACATGGTAATAAGGCCAAGTCCTTAGGGGCTACTGTAAGGGACCCATATGTAGCAACATTGAACATTCAACAATGTCATAAATCCATATTTGAGGGGCAAAAAAAACATTTCCCATCAACCTATGATGTTGGAGTTCTCATCCAATGATGTCAGACACCACTGTACACTGATCCACAAGGAGCGCTTTAGAAGCTCTTCCATTCTTCCATTCACCTGGCACTCTGCAAACAAAAACTGCACACAAAGGAAGTCATTGGGAGTGGAATAGGTGCTAAGATGACATGGTATCCTTCGAGAGATAAGGACCCTGACTGTTGGACGATCTTCACTAATAGGTACATAACCAATATGCAACTAGGCAATGACTTATTGTCACATATGACTTGATCTTTCTTGTAAACAGCGCGTGACTACAAGGGAATATCCATATCTCCTTCCAAACAAGACAAATACCTATAGGTCAAAAGTGTGAGAAAGGATCATCCATCACAATGGTTTTAACTAAGTTTGCAGTGTAATTACCTTCGGTAGTTTGCAGTGCTGTGCATCATCTCTGTTGTTTTAGCATGCCCATGTTCGTGTTTGTAGTGTCTATGAGTCAAGTCCCATAATTGTATGGACTATCTTGCATGATACCATCATGCCTGCACTGGTGTTGCACATGAGATCAGAAGCAGTGTTGGTGCGACAATTGAGTTGAAGTGATATATATGTGACACATATGTTGAAAATACCCAGCAACAATTGTTTGTTTTGTTTCTTCTTTTAAGTGCTTGCCAAGAGAGGCTAGGTAGGCCTGAGGTCTTGTTTGTATGGTGTTTATGTCCCTCTCAAATTCCCAGAGTGTAGGGATAGGATTAATAGACTAATAACAAATTATGTTTATTTATAAACCTCCTGATGAAAGCCTAGGACCCCAACTGGCTTTTTTGCAGAGGCCGAAACATGTTGACAAAAGGAGTATAAGAATAATAACTCCCTAAACCCCTAAACACACCTAGAAACTGTTGTTTTTAACCTTACACAAGAATCCCAAAATAAAGGGAAACTTGGGAGGAAGCCTTTAGGTATTTTTATCACCTAATCCCAGTTACTTAATATCGAAAATCCTTGCTGAAAAATGGGTGGCCCATCCTGTTTTATTGGGATGAGGAGGAAACTTGATGATGAAGAATGCCACTGACAGTGTGGGTGACGGTCTAGCAAACAAACCGCTGTCCCAGAGAATAACCCTTTGTGGGGTGGATTCCACTCCATGATGGATTAAGGGGATAGATACTGTACTGGTGACTCAGCAAGAGGGAAATCATAGCTTGATCCCACTCTAGCAAAGAAAGATTAGTTTCTCTTTCCCCTTCCTCCTTGTTAATTTTTTGTGACATAGGGCTTTAGTATTAGAGTACATATTTTAAGTTTGTAAGTCAATTATATTCATTATTGATTCCAAAATGATTAAGCAACTCAATAATTTCATCTGTAGTAGTTTCATCTGTGCTTTTTTATAACAAGCCTCTGCCATTTTGGTACAGTGTGAAGTTGCTAAAACATACATAGAAACTAAACATTTTTCCCTTCTCATTTTGGGCATATTCACCGATTTGTACAGCTATCAATGATTAGTAAAATGAAAAACAACATAAAAGTACCTATGCGACTTGATCAGCATTACCTCTGCTATTCAGGGTCACAGGAACACTACTGATTGCCTGCTGCTACTTCCTATGGCCCTAGGTGTGTCCTATCTGAAGACAAGGTGCATTCCTACAATTCTCCTGCTGTTGGAAGACACGATGTATGTGAGTGAAGTATGATCCTTGTTGCTCAAGCCTGGTGATGGTAGATGTGGTTCCGGATCTACAGATGCCAGAAAAGAAAAAATGCAGAGTGCAACTGCAAAGGCGGCCAACGGGAGTACTCTGCGAGTACTGTGGCCAACTGAGCTGGTTCACAGGGTGCAGAACATTTCTGGTAGATGCAGGTCCTGTCAGCAGGCCAGATGCCTGCACTAAGAATGTGTACCATATTCCCGAAGGTTATTCAAAGCGCTGCTTTGGTGATACAGCGCTGGCTGAAGTACATCAATTAAATCAGCTCAAACCGTCCAACCATCCAGTGTGTCAGTGCTGTGGCCATACAACTTTTAACTTGTAACTCTGTGACTGAAATAAATAGCGTGGAAGCAAATGTGGTTCAAGGTGAGCACTGCGTGTGATTTAGAAGGTCCCTTGAAAGAGGAGTCATCATAAAGACTGATTGAGGAGAGACGAAGAGCTTTTTAAACTTTTCTGTTGTGAATGTCTGGATGTCTTATTGTCCTAAATTGCACAAGTCGGGAATTGGAGGAGAAAACGCCAAAGCTTGCAGGCATCAAATTAAACACATCAATAAACTCAGTTTGTCACAGCAGACCCACCCCCACACATTCAAATATGTCAAAAGTTATGTTGGGTTTAAAAATAAAATACACTCCAATGTATGTGAACATCAAGCAAAACACATCTACAAAATTAATGTTGCACATGCTAATATAGCCATCGGAGATGAAATATGCCTGCACAAAACTGAACACTGAAAACTGGATACAGTGCATCGTCAAACCAAAGAAATGCAAAGAAATTATTTGTGGGAAGTAAGTGAGGTGTAGCTTGCGCATACGATTAATGTGTTTAAAACACTTCAGGGAGGACCTGGCTTTGCAGTTCGGGCTGGACTGTTCCCATGAGGAACAGGGTCAAGACTGATTTGCATATGGCTGGGTCCAAACTGGGGTGGCATGGTGAGCAAAAGAACGATGGATTAAACCCAGATCTGTGACTGGGGGTGAGTGTTTGCATTGTTCAGCACTTGTCCATCATCCTTTTGTTTTGCTAAAGTTGCCCTAATGGGAAGGGTATGCCCAGACGTGGGTCCCTTGCTCACTGTGCCACTGGATTCAAGCTAGCCTGGCTGATGAAGGGTGAAACTCTGAAACCGGTCCCAGGATGCTTGTTTCCGGTCCAGGGAGAGCCTGGCTTGGCAGTTCGGGCTGGACTGTTCCCATGAGGAACAGGGTCAAGACTGATTTGCATATGGCTGGGTCCAAACTGGGGTGGCATGGTGAGCAAAAGAATGATGGATTAAACCCAGATCTGTGACTGGGGGTGAGTGTTTGCATTGTTCAGCACTCCGTCCATCATCCTTTTGTTTTGCTAAACATGCTAATATAGCCATTGGAGATGAAATATGCCTGCACGAAGCTGAACACTGAAAACTGGATACAGTGCATCGTCAAACCAAAGAAATGCAAAGAAAGTATTTGTGTGAAGTAAGTGAGGTGTAGCTTGCGCATACGATTAATGTGTTTAAAACACTTCAGGGAGGACCTGGCTTGGCAGTTCGGGCTGGACTGTTCCCATGAGGAACAGGGTCAAGGTCTGATTTGCATATGGCTGGGTCCCAACTGGGGTGGCATGGTGAGCAAAAGAACGATGGATTAAACCCAGATCTGTGACTGGGGGTGAGTATTTGCATTGTTCAGCACTCCGTCCATCATCCTTTTGTTTTGCTAAAGTTGCCCTAATGGGAAGGGTATGCCCAGACATGGGTCCCTTGCTCACTGTGCCACTGGATTCAAGCTAGCCTGGCTGATGAAGGGTGAAACCCTGAAACCGGTCCCAGGATGCTAGTTTCCGGTCTAGGGAGGACCTGGCTTGGCAGTTCGGGCTGGACTGTTCCCATGAGGAACAGGGTCAAGACTGATTTGCATATGGCTGGGTCCAAACTGGGGTGGCATGGTGAGCAAAAGAATGATGGATTAAACCCAGATCTGTGACTGGGGGTGAGTGTTTGCATTGTTCAACACTCCATCCATCATCCTTTTGTTTTGCTAAAGTTGCCCTAAGTGGGAAGGGTATGCCCAGACGTGGGTCCCTTGCTCACTGTGCCACTGGATTCAAGCTAGCCTGGCTGATGAAGGGTGAAACCCTGAAACCGGTCCCAGGATGCTTGTTTCCGGTCCAGGGAGGACCTGGCTTGGCAGTTCGGGCTGGACTGTTCCCATGAGGAACAGGGTCAAGACTGATTTGCATATGGCTGGGTCCAAACTGGGGTGGCATGGTGAGCAAAAGAAGGATGGATTAAACCCAGATCTATGACTGGGGGTGAGTGTTTGCATTGTTCAGCACTCCGAGATGAAATATGCCTGCACGAAGCTGAACACTGAAAACTGGATACAGTGCATCGTCAATGCAAAGAAAGTATTTGTGTGAAGTAAGTGAGGTGTAGCTTGCGCATACGATTAATGTGTTTAAAACACTTCAGGGAGGACCTGGCTTGGCAGTTCGGGCTGGACTGTTCCCATGAGGAACAGGGTCAAGGTCTGATTTGCATATGGCTGGGTCCAAACTGGGGTGGCATGGTGAGCAAAAGAACGATGGATTAAACCCAGATCTGTGACTGGGGGTGAGTAATTGCATTGTTCAACACTCCATCCATCATCCTTTTGTTTTGCTAAAGTTGCCCTAAGTTGGAAGGGTATGCCCAGACGTGGGTCCCTTGCTCACTGTGCCACTGGATTCAAGCTAGCCTGGCTGATGAAGGGTGAAACCCTGAAACCGGTCCCAGGATGCTTGTTTCCGGTCCAGGGAGGACCTGGCTTGGCAGTTCGGGCTGGACTGTTCCCATGAGGAACAGGGTCAAGACTGATTTGCATATGGCTGGGTCCAAACTGGGGTGGCATGGTGAGCAAAAGAAGGATGGATTAAACCCAGATCTGTGACTGGGGGTGAGTGTTTGCATTGTTCAGCACTCCGTCCATCATCCTTTTGTTTTGCTAAACATGCTAATATAGCCATTGGAGATTAAATATGCCTGCACAAAGCTGAACACTGAAAACTGGATACAGTGCATCGTATTCGTGTGAAGTAAGTGAGGTTAAAAGTATTTGTGTGAAGTAAGTGAGGTGTAGCTTGCGCATACGATTAATGTGTTTAAAACACTTCAGCAGTTCACTCAAAAATACACAGCTAGAGTGAAGCTACGATTATGGCTTTCAGTAAAAAAAAATGAAACTCACCACTCACCAGATACAGACAAAAACACACCCATAACTCACCCCAAACACACCTCTTGCAATCACACACGATGGCATTGATGACTAGTGACCTTACATTACACCTCACCATCAGTGCTTAATTTGTGCTTGTTGTTTCCGGTGCTGAGCACCAGCAATTATTTTTGAGGGCCGGGGCCTATTTTTCTGTCTCAAGCATTTGATGCGAGCAAAAGACTCATATGGGAAAGACGAAAGAAGGGTAAAACGAAAAAGCGTCACAAAGGGAGAAAGTAGAAAGCTGCTAGAGTGAGCTGAAGGGGCAGGGAGTGGCTTTAAATGGACTGAAGAGGCCCGAGATGGCTTCAGGATTAGCCACCTCAGTATTCCGTGTTCTCACATTTAATTGCAGCAGCAGGGTGTTTAAGAGAAGGGCTTTGGGCACCGCACGTTTTTATTTACAAATTAAGCACTGCTCACCATTGACATTACCAAGTACTCCACGTTGGACGGCACAGGCAGGGTAATGACGTGCAAAGGGTCTATACTGAAGATGAAAACCGTTATGAAAATGACAGTTGTAATTGGTGCACCGAACAGACAAAGTGCAACATTTGTTTGTCATTCTGCTGCTTGTCTAGGGCAAAAGTGATGCAGCTCTAAGGGCCTATTTAGGGCGGTGATTATGGCACATGTGTTCACACGCTGAATGGACTCTACGTTCAATCCCTACCTCATTGCAGCTGGAATTCCTGAGTGATATATAATAAACTGAAGGACAGGAGTGACAAATCTAGCTCGGATAAAGAGGACACGCACACGTGCACGTGGTCCTCCCACGGAGATTTTCCACGAAAATAAATGTAGCCTGTTGATGCCATCAGAAAAGTTGTCCCGTTTTTGCATCTTTGATGAGTTGAATTAGTCAAGCTATCAATAGTACTAGCTTGGCAGAGTACTTTGTACAAAGCTGTGCCATAGGGGTCCTTTAGTAGTAGTCACATTTACATGGCGTACCAGCAGCGGCACAAAATGGCGTCTTTTTATTTTAAAATGCATTTTAATCCTATTTGATCTTTACTTGGTCTCATTTAATGTATGCTTTCCAAATATGTACCTGCTGTACTGTTTGCGTGGAATATCTTCAGCTCAGTGCAAACAATAATAATGATTATTGCATACAGCATGACAGACTAACTTCTCTGTGCTTACATACACATTAATAAGAGTGCAAATAGGCTGTCATGTGGCTTGGGCAAACAAAGGAGGGAAGGATGGGATACTGACACTGGGGGACTTGGGGAGGGGCTGCTTTTAGCCACATTGTTTCTTGTTGGAAAGGTGTTGGTGGAAAAAGCTGACTTTCATGCGCCTCTTGAGATGCAAAGTGTCCCGATGTATCTAGATCCTGGGATCAGTAAAAAGCAAGAGAACCTCTGGCACAGTGCTTACTTTAATTAGTAATGCAAAACTCACACTAACATTTGCTATTACTTTTGCTATATTTGTCATTTCAAAGGGAAGATTGTTTTTCATTGCACATCAGTGGTTCTTAACCTTTTCACTTCTGTGGATCCCATTTAATCATTACTGCAATGGCGGTCTGCCACTGAATCATTATTGGAATCTGGGGAATCCCACTGAGTCATTACTGGAATCCGATTTAAGCTGAAAAAGAATACACAAAAATTACAGAAACAAACATTCATCAAACAAGAACACAAATGATAAAATATGTTATTTAATTCAGAAACAAATATAAAAAACGAAGTTGTAATAGAAAGGTCTGAGCTTTTCTAAATTCAATTGAGGCCTTGCATCATCCATGCTATATTCTGTTAAATGCTCTTGCACTGTTCCCACAGAACAATATGAGGATACTAATGTATTTTCCAATCTCAAATTCCTTCACAGAACGTTTTACATTTTTCAATTGTACCTTTTTGCTTCTTTATTAAAATATAATTTATTAACATTTTTAAATTATTTAATTTTCCAAGCAGACACGGGCCCTCTGATTAGGTGGACCACAGGTTAAGACCCACTGTCTTAGAGTAAGCCCAATCACATTTCTACATCACTGATGTATTATTTTAGTAAAGTATTGGTAAATTTCGACTTCCTATAAAAGGTTCAATATTCGGCTAAAAACTGACACATTTGTCATGAATTGTGGCTGATAAACTACTCTACGTTTTGGATGGAAAACCTACAAAAAAATGAAGTCTCATCCTTGACATTTTCGGTGGTAGCCTACAGCCTTACACAGAGTATAGTACTATCATGACAGAATTGACAAAATATATGACAACAGTTTATAACATCTATATAAAGTGAGGTCAATTCGCAAATTTAGTTTTTTGCGTAAAACGCATAATTTTCGAGACAAATGTGGCTTTTAGGAGTATTACGCAAGGTGGGCATCTGTGTAAAAATCATACATTGCACTCAACTAGAAGAATTGTGCGATACCAGCTCCATGGTTTGTCCATCCAGTCTCTAAAGCCAAGAGGCAAGTATAGCTGGCATGCTGTTTCCAGTTGGACGGCTGCAGCAATACATTTTCTAGTGTTGTGCAAGGGACCATTATGTGGTCAGAGTAAGAAAAATAGGAATTAAGAGTAATATACTAATCCCAATAACTAGCGCTAGTTGAGCGTGCGATTGGTAAGGTGCTCACACAGGAGTCTGGTGATGGGCCAGAGCCCAAGCACCACTTGTGGTGCAATTTTGTTTTGGAGACTTGGAGTCCGTTGTTTGGGCAATTTTGTCCTTGTGCAGATGTAGTCGGACCTGCTTGGAAGTTACATTTAATTTTGGACAGAAGGGGTAGGGGAGGACTGAGGGTTTGACTTTGTTTGAGAGAAAGAGTGGGAGCAAATGTGATCCCCTCAAAGAGAAAAACGAATTGCTGCTGATGTGTTCTTCCCCCTCCCCACCAGGATGGCACTTCGCACCCAAATTTGTGTAGAGTGAGACCACTAGGTAAGGGATGGTGGCCTGAGCGGTGTTGCTGAAGAACACCTGGATGCAGAGGACTTCTCACAGCTCTGGGCTCTGTTGTCCCTCTCCCTGCTGCACCAATGACAGTTACGCCTCTGCCCCTCTGATCTACATTGGGAACACACAGGACTTCTCAACTTGCTAAACTCATTCATAATGTAAAGGATGGACAGTCAACAGCAGCCAAGTGTAGTTTGACTATGATTTGACAGAGGGTTTGAGCAGATCTAACATTCTCTAAGGAAAGGTTTTTTTTAGTGGATCACCCTACCTAATTCTAAAACTGGAAGGTTACAGGACATCAATCCCTTGCCTAGCTTGGCTTTTCATTAGTCACTGCAGGGGGTTCGATAGTCACTCAGAGCTCAGGAGTTATCCTGACTATGCTATCTGCAGCTGATGTCAGCCTCTAGGTGACTTCTACTGCATCACCTCCCCCTCCCCACGTGAAAAAGAAAGGTGCAGGATTGAGGAGGACACTCACCAGGTTCTGCTGCTTTTGATAATCGACTGGGGTCACCTTCTCAAAGATGAGGTGACGGGTCACTGTAGGAGGCATAATAAGGGTTACTCTAACAAGCGGCCTTTGATCCCAAACCTGGTTTCCATGTGATAACTTCATGCAACATTAGTATCATTCAATTAGGTAATTTTAATATTTGCTATTTATAGTTCTTTTAAAGACAACTTTGACTGCAAGTGCTAAATAAACCGATTTCTTTTGTTATTATTATGAATAGTAGTTGTAGTCTTGATTCACTTTTATGAACCAATTGGGCAGAAGTACCAGAATCATGGTTTGTAAAAGAAAAGCTGACGACTGCAAGGAAGACATGGGGCCAGATGTATCAAATATGTTTGCACTCGCAAACGGTGCGAATCAGTAAATTCGGCCGTTTGCGAGTGCAAAAACGTGGTCTGCGATGCATGAAAGGCAATCGCAGACCAAAAATAAGAATTCGCAAAATTAGCGATTTTTTGCATTGAGACCTTGTTTTGCGAGTCGCATTTTGCGATTCGGTATTTCCAGTAGGAAATTGTGAGGTGCAATATACGAATCGCAAAATCGCAATCGCAAATAGATGCATCAAAAAATCGCTATTAGCGATTATTCGCAGAATGGCATTTTGCACATGCAAAATACCACTAAGTGAAAGCAGGTGGTAACCAGGTGCAACCTATATAAAGAGGCCCAGAATGCCTCAGACTCTTTTCCACAATGGCTGCACTCTACGTCATGGCGAGGAGGATGAGGATCCTGGCAGGTTTGAGGAGAGGGAGGAGGAGACAGGAGCGCATTTTCAGAGTGCGCATAACCCTTTTTGACCTGACAGAGGAGTAAATATATGAGAGGTATAGGTTAAACTCAGCCATGATTCTTGATCTGATAGCTGAGCTACAACCCATACTGCAGCGCAGCACACTAAGGACCCATAGCATACCCACCCAGGTGCAGGAATTATGCTCCTTGCACCTACTCGCCTCAGGGAGCTATCAAGGGGTCATAGCAACGGCTGGGGGGGTGTCACAGAGCACCCTCTCCAGATTTTTCAATGCATTTATCAACGCCATGCTAAGAAAACTCCAACAGTACATCAGATTCCCCCACACCCCACTAGAAATACAGCAGACAAAAATTGAGTTTTATCAGATAGCACAGTTCCCCCACGTCCTAGGTGCCATCGATGGCACACATGTGTCAATATGTTCGCCATCTGTCACAGAGTATGTGTACCGCAACCGTAAACACCAAAATTCCATGAAAATACAGGTGATATGCAATGCCTCCTATATCATAACTGATCTCGTGGCCAGGTACCCAGGGAGCACACATGATTTATACATCTTTTGTCACAGCGGCATTCACACAAGACTGCTAGCTGGGGAGTTTGGTGAAGGATATCTACTAGGTAATGTCACTCTTTACACTGGCGCATAGATAACAAACCCATGTCACATGGCTGAGGTACTCATCAAACCTTCTGTCCCTTCCAGGAGACAGTGCCTACTCAGTGCGCACCTACATGATGACGCCCTACCTCTATCCTACAACACCGGCAGAACGGAGATACAATGCAGCACACAGGGCAACCCGCAACGTGGTGGAGCGCACATTTGGCCTCCTGAAGAGTCGCTTCCATTGCCTTCACAAGAGTGGAGGGGCACGACAGTACAGTCCAGAAACCACATGTAGAATAGTGGCTACTTGTGCAATCTTGCACAATATAGCTACAACCAGGGGCATACCTATAGAAATCAGTGGCACTGAATCAGATGAGGATGACGATCCCATACCACCTCTACAGCCAGCAGACAGGACCAGTGCAGCAGAGGGAAGGCAAAGGCATGCTGACATCACACACAACCATTTCAGACGTGAGTATGAATGACAAAACTCCACTGACAACTGTACCTATAGTGATAGAAATGTATTACCTTACGTCAGGTAATGAATGGTGAAAAATGAAGTAAACAGGTGAATAAAAAAAACTAAAAGTAACAAAAGAACTGAGTCCCACACTATTACATCATAGTGGGAACACCAGTGTCAATGCGGCAACAGTCACTTCCTCCTCCCACGCACACCACTGGGGTGCCCAGTTGACTCACTAGCACCCTGAATGTCACCCTCAGTGGCAGTGCTGCGCCTGGCACTGCGCCGTCTGGTGTCCGATGCAGGTACTGCCACACTACTAAGGCTCGAACTGTCCTCAGTGTCCCCCAATGCTACCTCACTGGGAGTGGCCGATCTCTGTCCCATGACTAGTTCAATCACATTAGTGATTTGTACAAGGCCCTGGACCACATCCCTGCTGGTGTGTGCAGCCTCCACTTGGGCCGCCACAGCGCAACGGGCGATGAGTGCTGTTGAGTTTGCCATCCTGTTTGAGGACCTGCAGTAGTTTGCAAACATGGTTCTGAAGCGGTGTTCATGTCTGCGTCGGCTCACCCTTTCTTGGCGCAGCTCCTCACACAGGTCACGCACTGCACTGGTAAGCTCCCTAGTGTCCTGAGAGGCCTGCACCTGTCTCTTCCGCAGCTGGGTGATATTTCTGTTCAGGGTGTCAAGTCGGTGATGCAGGCCCATCATATGTCTATTGTGGACTCTCAGGTTCCTGTCCAGACTCAATATTCTCCTGTTTTGCAGGCGCTGTTGCTGCAACATAGCAGCCTCAAGTCCCCCGAACAAGGATGGACCCTCACCTGCCTCCTGTGGTTGCTGCTGGGACACTGTGGCACTTCTGCAGTGTGCTGCATGACCCCTGTCCTCCGGTATCTGGCTGCGCCTACCTGGTGCAGACGGTGTGCTTGGCCCCTCCTGCTGCACATCGGAGTCGCCACTGAGGTCTGGCAGTGGCAATGGCCTGGGCCTGCAGCTCACAGTGGAGATGTTGACGGACCCACTGGTGTTGGTGTCAGAGGGCTGCTGTGTGTCCATCTCCCCTACACACAGAATTTCTGTGGCTGCTGGGCCAGGCCCACCTGCAACAACAATATGCAGCATGTCAGTTCTGTATGTTACATTCTCTGTCCAAAAATGGCAATAAAGCTACAGGTAATGCTCTACATGGTGTAGTGTGTGTTGTGTTACCTTGGGTGTCACTATGCTTGCTTACATTGTCATGCTACTGTCTGTACTAGTTTGTGGACCACAACTCCCATACTGCATTGTTGTGATGCTTCTAAGATGTGGACTGGACTACTTCACACACTACTTCACATTACATGCTAATTCCTAAGGGGCTTTTATGGATGCACATATTGGGTTCACACAACAACATTGCACTTACCTTGGCTGGTACTCGGTTGAGCGGAGGTGTTGATATCTGTGACCCCTGTCACTGCTTCCGGGAGGAGTGTTGATTCCACCAGGTCCTCCAGTGGTGTGGCAGGTGGCTCGGTTGGTGGTCCTCCACCTGTGCCACTGGCCTCTGCAAGTCTCCTTGCCACCCTCTCCTTTGCCCGGGACCGCAGGGCGTACCACCATTTCTTAATCTCCTCAATGGAGCGCTGTGCCACTCCAATGGCGCAGATTTTACCCTGGATCTCAAGCCATAGCCTTCTCTTCTCGCTCTCAGGAACCTGGAGTGATGATTTACCAAACAGGCGGTCATGGCTCCTCACCATCTGTTAGTACCTCCAGCTCCTGTTCACTGAACTTGAGTTTGCGCTTCCTCTCCTGCTTCTCCTGTGATGTACCTTGGGGCTCCATTGTGGCTCAGGTGATGCTGCTCCTTCAGAGTGCTGCTCAATGTGGCTGGGCTGCTCTCAGTCAGGATGCCGGTTTGGGTGTGGCACCTGAAACTTCCTGGGATGACTCATTTCCTGCTGGTGATGTCATCAGGCTCCTCCAGGTGTGCATTCTCGAACTTTCTCGCATTTTGCGATTTTTTACAGAATCGCAAAAAAATCGCAATTTGCAAGAATGTAAATTGCGATTCGGTATATGGGCCTCGCAAACCACAAATAGCAATTTTTAAGAAATCGCTAATTCCGAATCGCAATTTTGTTACATGGCCAATTGTGACTCGGAAATAGCAATTTCTTAATAATCGCATTTTGCGATTCGCAGACCCCAGTTTTTATACATATGGCCCATGATGTCTCAGATGACATCTGGTAACGATAGCCTGAGTGACACTAACAGACTGCACCTCCACCCTTTAGTGAGAGAGAGAAGAGGTGAGGAATATAGAATGAGAGAGAAACAGAATGGGTAGGCAAACACTGTTTTTCCATTTAAAAAAAAGATAATGTCTGGTCTCATCTCAGCAAGATGTATCCTTCCACAGATGAATGTACAATTAAAAAGGCAAGAAGCATAACGCTGCTTCCTTGCCGCCCTATAGGGGATCCTAGAACGAAGAGGACAACAAAGTAAACGGCATTGAGGTGGAGCGCCCTGGATAAACACGATAGCAACTACAACAGAGACTAAGAATTAAATGGGCATAGAAGTCAAGCACCCCTCATGTCTTCTACACCTGATTTGTGTAAGCTGACTTGCCACTCCAATTACAATGTCTCCTACACCACACAGCACTAACGAGCACCTTTTTAGGGCGAGCCTAGACAGCAATCATGTGCTGTCTGCAAGACCTGCTGGATGGAGTATAGGACTTCGCTCCTGTCTGACACCGGCTGCCGCTTACCATAGGTTGACGGCAGTGTTGCTCTTGTTTTGCTGCCTCCTAACTGGTTTGGCAGCCGATACATCACTTCCTGTACTTGGCTGAGGAGCAATCGGCCAAGTACAGTTTAATTACACCTGGAATGTTTTTCTGGTATTTTTCTTTGTTTCCTGCCTCTTGTGTTTGTCAGTAAGCACTCGTGTTTACGCTCACGGTTCTTTTACGGTATTTGCTCTTCACTTGGTCCTTACTTTACATAATCAGTAATAACAAGTAGTTGTGTCGTGCATGTGTTTTGTACAATTTTTTGTGGTTTTATATAGCATGAAATTCACCCAGGAATGAATCCTCGACAGCGCTCTTCCCCACAGCACAAGAGCCGATACTACAAAATTCACTGCACTCGGGGAAACTCACCCCATAATGCTTTGAAGGCATTCTTTCATAACACATGTTTGCCCATAACTCAGCCTGTGATGGTCCTAGGGCAATGGGACCACCACCGAAACATCCAGAACGATGTGCTCTTTCTGTCCAGACCATCTTGTGGGTCACTCTAGGTTGGGGGGGGCACAAATCATAACCTCTTCCACCAGTCAATGCATATTTAAACTCTCTTGTAGCTGGAGCTTTTGTTTTCAAAGCTGAGTGGAGTTTGTGTTATAAGAGCCTTGTTTGTAATAGTATTCTGACAGCATTGTTCGGTCTGCAAATGTGTAATGCATTATGCTCTCCAAGGGTTGAAGGAAGATAATTTCCCCAAAGCACTACTAACTCCGTTGGTTCCCCAGGGACATCTAGCCACGACCACTGGTATTGCACCTTCTGTAAATGCATAAACACAGTTTATATTTGATAAAGGTTTAATGAATGCACAAACAGTTTATTTCTGATAAAGGTTTTATGTACAGCGTGGCTAAATATTTCACCCACTTCACTGAGGACCTGATAATTTTCCAGCGGTTTCTGGGCTTGAGGGACATTCTGAGCTTCTGACATCAGAAGTTCTGGCAGTGTTCTGTGACACTGTACTCTGAGTGCTGTAACTCTACAGGGACATCTAGCCGTGATCAGTGGTACTGCACCTTCTACTGTTGACTCTACATGGACATCTAGTAACGACCTGCGACACTGCACCCTTGTGCCACTGACTCCACAGTTAAATTATATTTAAAAAACCTGCTAGGCCTGAATATTTGTAATACACTATGTCCTCAAGGAGCTGATTATATGGTTACACTGAAATGTTCTTTATCATTCTTTCGTATGTGATTATGACCTTTAGGGGCTGAATATATGGTTCCATGACCATGTTTCTTCCAAATGCTATTTTTACTGTGGCGCTCTGTAGGGCCTGCACAGACCATGACAGTCTCATGCCAAGTGTATTAAAGAATGCACAAACACATTTCATTTCTGATAAAGGATTAATGTGCTGCCTGGCTAAATATTTATAAGGTCCCAAATGCAAGGTTGCCATTATCATTTACAACACCAACAGCTCTAACTCTTGCTAATGAGAGGCTTATTGCATTGCAAATGCTTGTTATTAGGTCTTAGGGCAGTCATTGTGCAAAGTCAAAAGAGAGAGAGAAAGAGAGAGAGCAGTGTTTCAAACTAGGGAGCTTCAGCATCCAAACCAGGGCCAAACCTGTGTGTTTTAAACTAGCATTACTATGCGGCAAACAGAGAAACATACAATCCGTTCAGGACTGTATTTTCTGTAGAATTCATTGCTGCAACAGAAGCAGATGCTCGAGGGCCTTAAAGCACTCCAGTCTAGGCTTTCTTTTACCATCCAGTCAGGGCTAATGGGCCCCATTTTCATTGCTGGAATTGGGCTAACGGCTTCCTACCTACACCACTGCAATTCATCCATTGCTCTGGTATCCTTTGGGAATAATCACTTCCATCACTTAGGCACACTTGGCGACCTGATCGAGCAAATGCTTGGCTGAGTTACTGCAGCCAAGACTTCAATGCTGCTCCATTGCTGATTTGTGCCTCCTTTGCCTCCTAGGATCCCTGCCCTTTATTCACACCCACAAAGCAAAGGTGCTCTCAGCACCAGAGAAAGCAGATGTTTAGTAGTGTCAATAAAAACAAAACTATTACTAAACCTTAGTCATGTATATGACGACTTTCTGACAGGAGCACACCAATTACATTGCGCACCTACTGGGACACCGCACTGTCAGTCATGCCTACTGACAAGCAATTGACGCAGTGCATGGGCACAGCTAAAATAATCTCCACCAATGCCAAATTTAAATATGTCCAGTTCAATTATCCCCACCATACGTACCTTACACCTGCACAACAACGCATATGTACCATCGCACTAGCGACACCTGCCCCCACTGCTCCTCCATGGAGTTGAATATCATACACATGGTGTGGTTCTGTCCCCTCATCATCTCCTACCGGGATACAGTGCTTGACTATGCTTCGCAAGTCATGGGTTCCTCCTTCCGAAAGATGCAATGCATTGCCTGTTAGGCCCCACCACATGCAGAGTGAAACAGAAACATCTCCAACAAATCTGTTGACTTGGCACTGATCCTTGCCAAATGCAGAATAGACATAAGCTGGAAAGCAGCCCTCACCCACCCATATCATTGTTGCTCGCTGATCTCCATTCTGGGATATTGGCTGAGAAAGACACATTGCACAACCCCAGACTAGGAATGGTAGTTGGCTGCTGTTGAGTTGAAATCTGATGAGATGCCACCCTGGGCCTCTACCACCTTGTCTATGTTCTTAAAGGATGCTATCACCTGTAGACTCCCCCCCGTCTGCCCTGTCTGTATTGCTATCATGACTAGGAAGGCATAGGCCACATCCAGACACAAAGCGGGGTTCTGGGAGGGGCAACCTCTGCTTATACTGCCCACTGCCTAAACTACTCATCTTGTTCCCTCTCCCCATCTGCAGCAATCTACTCACTCATCTCCCATCTCACTTCACCTTTCTCAGAATCCTGACCCCCCCCACACGCCCACCGGCCACCTCCCCCGCATGCCCACACATATGCTAACTCCCATGCACCCTGATTTGTTTATGTTTCGTTGATGTTGTTATAACAACTACTCCATATCTGGCCAGACAATGCATGACCATTTGATAATACCATCCCAGTGGTTGTATGGGGTTGTGACTGTACATCTATTGATAAAGTCATAGAAATGTGATTGTTCTTACATGCCTAGTAGTGTATGTATACTTGGTACCTAACAGCTCTTGATCCTGTTATGATCTCTATCTGTGTATTGGATGTTATAAATGCAAATAAAGACTTACTAAAAAAAATGCATATGACAACGACTTAGCTGCAGCAAATTTCTCTTATGTGCATTCCAAAAATAATTCCTCTAGAATGTGAATGCCTCGGCTTGTCAATAAAAATATTTGCATGTACATATGAGTATTTATAATGCACAACTATCTTCAATAGTACATACAACTGTATAGGTATAATGATTGTGTTAAGGTGTCTATGTATACATTTTGGTTTTGTATTATAATGTGGGTTGGTACCTATATATATATTTTTTTACTTCCTGGCGTAACAAAAAAGACGTCACTGTTGAAATATTGGGGTAAAAAAATTGTAAACCTTACTTATCAACAGTAAAAAATAGAATGCCTCAGTTTGTAAATATTTATTAATGCATGTACATATGGATCTTTATATAGCACTGTTTTATACTTCTAGGTTATTTTGCATATGCATAATATGTTAACATCTCCAAGTATGTAAACCTTTTATTTGTGAGTATGTATCTATATATTATATATTTTCATACTACTTTGGAGGAAAAAACTTTTTCAACTCTCCCCAAACTACTACTCTATGACTTATCCTAAATCTCTTTCAACCTAATCCCTACTCCCATGTTCTGGCTCACCTGCTCAACCAAAAGCTCTCATTCTACTATGAACTCCCAAATAACTCTTTCCAAACTCTTTTTTACTTTATCCCACCTTTATCCAAGTCACCCAACTAAAAGACACATGTATATTTATATTTTCCTGCTACTAATCCCCCACTATTCCACCTTGGGTTCCAGAGTAACATGCTTCTCATTGAAAAGCGCTTTAACGCTTCGTTAAGGATTCATAAGTGCTATATAAATACAATTTACAATTACAATTACATTGGAAATAATGTGACTAAAGGACTTCACCTGTACTGTACTGTTTGAGTCTGAGACATGCAATCATTACATAAGGTGGGCTGCCGCTGCAATATCATTGGCTATGGTTGTATGCCAGCCTGCCCGTTTCTTCATCTGATGAACTAGTGACTACCGTTATCGATGAACAGGGTTACAGAACAGAGGGCTGTTCTGTAGCAGGGAAAATTAAATAATAACTAAAGAAATTAACTGGTCCTGGTCTGAGACAGATCACTGAGTAGCACTGCTTCACCCTGCCAGCCACTATAACTTTCTTGCTGCGACACCACTCAATAGCGGGAAGGAGGGCAGGAAAGCAGAGAGGGCGGGAAAAGGTAAAGTAAGGCAGGACTTCTGCTGTGTGCTGCTCCTTGAGAGGGAGGGGGGAGAACACCTGTGACACTGCACTCTCCTGCTCTTCTCCTGGACCCTCCTTGGACTCCTATTCACTCTACAAACAAGCAAAATGCCTCACCGTGTCTTCAATGGATTTAACAGCTTCCTTGTCACTCCCATAAAATGCCTTGTTCTCCATTGATTAGCATGGAATCGGCCTCCATAACTCTCCAAATTCACTCAATCTCTGTCTTGCCCTCCTTGGAGGCTCAAACGAGGGATAAGTATGTCACAGTCCTCTTTCTCATCCAGCCAGAGAGCCCTGCTGAAGTTCTGGAGAAAGGGAAACATTTAATTCCTGCCTCCTTTTCTTCCTGCCTCTTATATGGCGATACCCCAATTATAGCCAGGTGAGGCCGAATAAGCAGCAGTGGGCGTGTAGAATACCTTGAACACCTCCACTTTGGTCTATACATCATCCATCACCACGGTATTTTATCCAAATGTTGGATGACAAAAAGTAAAGCAAAGAATATGGCATCCCAGGTGAACAGGAGACCATGGCTTGCTTCAGCAGACTGCTGCTTCAAAACACTGATTTAGCTCCTTTGGCCTGAGCCTTCCCCTGCCTTGCCCGTGAAGGGAGGTGGTGTTACTCTCGTAGACCCTGGAGAACCACAGGGCCAGAACTTCAACTCGAGACGCCTCATCAAATATCTTCCACACCTCGCTGTTCTTCTGAGCATAAACCAAAAGCAACCAAGACCACAACCCTATTACCGGGCCCAATAAAGCGTCCTCTAGGCACATCTAGTCCCCAGCCATTCCTGTACAGCCAGAAAAGACTGTACTATCCTGGCAGCTTGGCAGGGCTTGCGCCTTTAGAATCTCACACAAATTTGTAGCCTGACCACCCCATCACTAAGTCATTCAGTTGTCACTTCTTGTTAAGCACCAAGGAAAAGTTAGAGCTACATTTTATGCGAAATTCTCTGACTTTTTTGCACCACAATAGAGATCTTTGTTTATCATCACAGCCCCAGCTATGTTTTAGGGTCTGCTTCAGATAGCAGACAAGGTACTAATTTCTGCATTCACATCGTTTGGTAAATTTGGGTTATTTGTGACCTTAAATTGTGTTAATTTCCTCATTTGATAAAGGGTCTGATTAAAATGTTTGCAGGCTACCTGCTGTCCATCGGAGTGGAGGAGAATATTATATCCACTGTCCTGACAGACCTCCACTTGCCATATTTAGAGATCACTGCTAGCTCAGCAGTGATCTCTGTGCCTTCAGAGATACTGTTGTCATGATGGTAGCTCTGAGGTCACTCCAACTTTGGTGTGCAACTGCTGTCTTTCAGGTGGTTGCTCTAGTGCTTTAAATAGAAATGTAGAAGTGCAGGTACTCACTATTTAGAGTACCTGTTTTCTCCTGAGAAGAGCTGTTACTCTTGTGAGAGTGTACATTTTCCAATATGTTTATTAAGGATTTTCATACTAAAGTGTGTAATAAATTAACGTGCAAAACGAGCAACTTTTTAAATGTTTGTTTTTCCGTTCTTGGCTGAGCAAAATGATAATCAGAAGCTGTGGTTCTTTTTCCATGATTCAAAGCTTTCATAAAAGTGTCTTCGAGGTTTATGTAGATGTGCCCACAGCTACCCCTAGTGGGTTGCAGCAGTATGTCTTACAAGGTCATGTCTTAACCAAGCATTGCATAAGTTGAAATGTCTTATTGTTTGAGAATGTTACTAATATCTGGTCTTTACTCGAGGGTGGAAGTGAATGGAAACAGTAAAGGTTTCTTCCTGAGAACAAGATATTCGAGAGGCGATGAAACAATGGAGTTACAGATGAGACGGAAGAAGCAATGACACTTTGGATAAAAATGTTATAGTTAGCATAGATTTGTTGTGTTTTAGATCATCAATTTAGTTGTCGATTGGCTGAACTGAAACCACCCTATAGACTGACGAATCATGAGCTTATTAGGATTTAGTATAACAACTTGGATAGAATTATCTTGGGGCAGATTAGAGCAGAGGAGGTTTGATTCTGATGGTTTGAGTCTTATTGGCTGGGTGGGTGTAGCTGTCGCTGTCGTAGGCCCAAATCTTCTGATGACATAACTGATGGTGTCCCCAGGCTGAAACAAGCCATTTGCTGTTTCCTCATTAATAACATTTTTCCATTATTAATTGAGTTAAGGAGTTTTTCTAAATTTGTGTTACTAAATTCTTTTCACATGAAGCCCAACATGTTGATGCTAATCTGTGGTTAGTGAGGGAACTAACTTTGAAATGCTCATGACTTATTTTGAAATCATTTAATGCTGAACTAATGTATACTTTGCCATTATTACAATATTTGTATTTGTAAGTGTGATTCTTTTAGAGATAATTTGTTTGATTGTCTTAATCAAATTAAGATATAAAAGACGCTTCAATCAACCACTATTGATCTTATATGCTTATCAATTGTGCTTGAAAGTTATTTTCGTGACATTAGCATTGTAAATATAGGGAAATAAATGCATCACTTCTTCTTAATAAACTGGTGTAGTTATTGACTGAAGATTTATAATATTGATTGTTATTGGTATTGTTGATCCTCACACTTTTCATTGATGACATCCCCTCAAACCTATGTCACTTCGATCCATCGTCCTCTAGTGCAGAATCCACTATTGAGGGTAGAATATAGCTAGGATTTTGTGGCGCGTTCCCAGTTTTTGGTAGCAGATTAAGGTCATGTCATTGTTTTGATGATGGCATAATGAAGCTGTGAGGTTTGGGTGTATTAAAATTGTTGGTTCGTTCTTTCTTTTTTCCTTTTATTGAAATTCTAAGACGGACTTAACATGATGAGTGGCTAGTAGCCTTAAGTGACTTTCCCTGGTTCTTGGATGCCCCCTAGGTTGAAGGGTATGTTTTTGGCGGTGTTTGATTGTATTTGAATGAGGTGAGTGAAGTGCTTTGCGCTTGCACAGCTTTAGGTAATTTGCAGATGATTGTTGGATATGAGTCTAGAGGAGTAGAGATGCTCAAATTAGATGATTAGATTAGATGGAGTTGGCGTACTCCTATAGGTATGAGAGTAGGGAAGCTGCGTTCTTCATTTGAGTGTGGTGCTTGATGGAGGAAAAATTATCCACGTGGTTGTTGATGACAGACATAACGAGAGAGGTCTGGGACTCCAGAGAATATTGATAAGTGTAGAGAGACAATTGTTATATGTTGTAATTCGTTCATTTAGTAGACCGATCCGTCGTGATTGGTAAGTCGAGTTTGTGAGAAATTGGTGTGAATGAAATTATACTGAAGACCTGGTGAGTACTAAGTGCACTAGACAATAATCCAAGGAACAGTGGAGAAGTAAAGTTCGCAGGTCGAATTTTGCTCACAGTTGTGGGAACTGTGAAAAAGGAGTAGGCGAAACCTGAAAGTTTCTTTGGAAGGTTCTGAAGCATTTGAGTTACCCTACCTGTAGTAAACGAGCGAATTTGTTTTCTCATTACGGTAGCTCGCGAATTAATATTGCGTTGATTTTGTGCGTGGGTTATGAAAGATTAGTATGGCAGTCTTTGTCAGCATCTAAGTGAGAGGAGGTGAATGTTTGGATGTGACGTAGTGGTGTCGCGCTGGGATTGGTACATTGACAGAAGGGAGCCGCGCTCTGATTCATCAATCAGTTCAAAACAGAGTAACGCAATTGGAAGGCGAGGGGGTTGAAGAGAATTGTGGGATCAGAGTCACTTTTCATGATTGGGTATTCGTTCTTTAATTTTTGTTTATTACCTGTATTTGCTTGGTTTAATTGAGTTTGAAAATAATTTTTGCTGTGGACATCGTGTTTGAATAAAATCAGTTAAAAATGAAGTTTTTCAAAGCTTTGAGATGTGCGTTGAAGGGTGATGAGTACATTCCGCTACTTGAAGGAGAGATTTGTCTGCCAGAGAACACTCCAGCATATATTGTGTTTGAGGAGAGAGGTGCAGTGGCATGTCTTTGGTTGAAAAACTGGGTCAAGATTACAAAGAAAAAAAGGTTGTCTAGCTTTTTCAGAACATGGCACATTCAATTTAAGAGTTCTGGATAATTTGAGGTCAAAGATGTACAGTCTAAAACCTCCTCCGAGTCCAGCGAAGTACATAGCATTAGCAGTATGGGAGCTGGTAGCGAAGCAGCAAAATGTTTTAAAATTTGAAAAGAAAATGAGAAGGGTAGAAAAGATGCTGTCTGAAGCTGTGTGGGATGAGGAACAGAAAAGGAGGAGAACAGATATGTTACATGGGGTCAGATTATTTCCAGCAAGAACAAATGAGGATGAGGTTAAAACAAAAGATGGAAAGAAAAAGAAGAAGAGACCATTAGAACAGAACACGAAAGAGCCGAAACGAGTCATGTTTAATGATGATGAAATGGAGGAAGATGAGATAGTTAATCATGTTGTAGAAACATATCATCCACCAGATGTGAGACAGCAGAATGGTAATGAATTAAATGAGAGCGGTATTAGTAATATAATTCCCACTGCACCATTGGCTTAAGAATCAGCGAGGAGTAACCTGAGTTATGAGAGAGTTCAGATGCAGAGTCGTTTTAATGTCTCTTTGAGCAACAGACAACAGTTCGAAATGAACATTCCTAAGATTCAGCCAGAGGTCCAGACAGTGAGAACAACTATGAATAAGGCACTGTTGCAGGGTCGCCAAGGAATGAATTTAAGAGAACCTGTCCATACACAGATTCCACAGGTGCAGAGCATGAGTGCAGGACAGACATCGAGAGCTGGAACACTGATGAATCCAGATCCAATTACTGTATCTATTACAATGGGTCCAGTAACTCCATTATATGTTAGAGTGGACAATAGTGGAGAGAAATCATTGATAAATATGCAGAATAGACAGGGGCCAAGTTTAAATGAGACAAATACTTTAATAGATTTGTCACTTGTTGAGGATTCGGGAACAATGGCTCCACAACCAGGTACGAGTTTGGGGCAAGGGCGAGGAGCAGGTGCACAAGCCAATGGAGAATCATTGAAAGGCTTGTCTGTACAAGAAATCACAGAATGGTTGGAAGATTTAAATCACCCAAAACAACAGGAGAGAAAAGATAAAGAGCAAGAAACAATAGACAATGTGGGATTAAACATGAAAGGGAGCAAACTCTTAGAAGGAACAATGGGGGTGAACAGACTTGACTCCTATACTGAAGGACAAATGAGATATCTATGTAACGTAATTACAAAGGGAGCAAACAGAGTTTATCAACAGTTACAAGACGTAGCAGATGATTATGACATTGATTTGACAAAAATGAAAACACTGAAAAGGAGTTATAGATTAAATTTGGAGGAAGGAGACTTTGTTCACATGAGATCTGCAGGGATGAGAACACATCTCAAAGAGTTACTTGAAAAAGTACAGGTTTGGATGGCATTGGATAAATGGGAGAGTAAATGGGACAGGAAAAGAGAAAGACCAAAGAAAGATGATGGGGCACAGGCAGGAGATGCAGTAAAAATGTTACCAATGAGAGAAACGCCAGGAGGGAATTTTATACATGTACCCTGGAATAGAAGTGACATTATAAGTTTTACAAATGATTACCCAAGACTGAGAGAGAAGTCAATGGAGTGGTATCAGCAGACAGATAGGTTTGTGAAACTTTCAAAGTGTCTGTCAGAAGACTTGAATACACTTTTTGACATTGTGGTTCCAGCAGATTTGTGGGTCGAATGCAAAAGGAGTGTCAATTGGCTGACGAGTGAACTGCAAAGAGACTTGAAAACAGGTGCGCCATCTCCTGAAGTAATGAAATAGTACTATAAAGTCATTCAGTTTCTGAAAAGAAGAGTTTCTCTGAAAAATGTTGATTGGAGAGCATAGATAGAACAACGCAGGAAGGGAAGAAGTCAGTTCATGCGTACAATGAAAGATTGTTGAAAGCATTCAAACAATTTAGTGGTGCAGAAACTATTGAAAAGGAAAACATGAATCATTTGGTGTGCAGATTCGTTGATGGGTTGAAACCAGAAGTGAGTCAAATGGTCAAAAATCATTTGTTATGTTGGAAAGCAAAGCCAATTGATGAAATTTTGCAATATGCTAAATACTGCAGTGATGACATTGAATTGAAGCAGAAAAAGCTGAAGGAAAAGGCGATGGTGATGCAAATTAAGGCTACGCAAACAGGATTGCAAAATAAATTTTCAACAGATGCCACAGGGAAATGGTTTGTTTCTGAGTCAGGGTCGTGGTAGAGGTCAAGGTGGAATGATTCTTCCATTGGTTAATAAAAATGTAGATTTGAGTTCAGTGATGATGCAGGATGAGCAGCAGTGGTGACAAGTATTACCTTGTCATATTTGCGGATTGCTGGGACATTGGAAAAGGCAGTGTCTGATGTTGAATCAGGGAGGAATGGTTCAGCAAACAAATGGTGTCAATTCATTTCAGGGCATGAGAGGACCTAGGGCCAGATGTACCAAAAAAGCAATTTGCGACTTGCAAATTGCGAGTCCCTGCGACTCGCAATTTGCAAGTCGCAAATTGCTATGCAGTACGGTGTCTCAGACACCGACTGCAACTCGCAATGGGGTCGCAAAGACCCACCTCATGAATATTCATGAGGTGGGTCGCAAATTGCGGCCCCATTGCGAGTATAGGCACTCGCTAACATGGAGGCCTGCTGACGTCAGCAGACCTCCATGTTAGCGACCTGCTTTTAAATAAAGCAGTTTTTTTTTTTTGAAGTGTAGCCCGTTTTCCTTAAGGGAAAACGAGCTGCACTTAAAAAAAAAAACGAAACCTTTAGTTTCGGTTTTTTTTCAGGACAGGGAGTGGTCCCTTGGACCACTCCCTGCCCTGAAAAAATATTTTGTGGGCCAGTCACAAACTGGAAGGGGTCCCATGGAGACCCCTTCCAATTTGCGATTGGGTTACCATCCACTTGAAGTGGATGGTAACTGCGATGCCATTTGCGACCACATATGCGGTCGCAAATGGTATTGCATCCCAATGCGACTCGCAAATAGGAAGGGAACACCCCTTCCTATTTGCGAGTCTGAAATGCATTTTGCGAGTCGGTAACGACTCGCAAAATGCATTTCTGTATTGGGATACGCGTTTTGCGACTCGCAAACGGCAAATTTTGCCGTTTGCGAGTCGCAAAACGTTTGCTACATCTGGCCCCAAGAATGGGAGGTCAAAATTGAAATTTTCAGAAGAATGTGAATAATATGTAAGGTTTTCAGCCTTTACAGCCAGTGCAACAAATGCAAAATGTGCAACCTCAGGTAAAACAGGTACAAATGCCACAAATACAACAAATGCAGCCACAGGTGCAGATGGTGCATGTACAGCAAATGCATATACCGAGACAGGTTCAATTGATTCAGAGCCCAGTGGAACAGCAACAGGTTATGCTTTTGCAAGTGGTCACGTATCAGAGTAAAAACAAAAGTGAAAAAACATTTGAACGATTTCCCTTACAAAGTGAGAGTGAAATAAACGCTGAGTGGCAGTTGGATAGTTCAGATGAGGAGCAGTATGTGATGGCTGCATCATTAGATGTGGATCAGAGAGGTCCTTATGAGCAGGGTGAGGTACATGGCCATGAGGTCAGTTTCTTGGTCGACACAGGAGCGACACGCTCAATGATAAGGACAGTAGAGGTACCAGACATACCTATTTCTGAGAGGACAGTTCAGAAAGTAGGTGTTGCAAATAAACAATTGGTTAATGCCCTCCCTTACAGGACCAGTTCTTGTGAAAATTGAACATTTTAGAGACTATCACAGATTTGTTGTTTGTGACTCCAGTCCAGTATCACTGTTGAGAGGAGACTTACTGTGTAAGGTAAACTGTTCAATTATATGTTCAAGGAAGGGAATTACAATTGAGACCAATAGCACTGATAAGGAAGATTTGCCAGTTGATGAAGGGAAAAGAATGAAAGGTTGTGAACTAGCTTTATTGAATGTGGAGGATGATCGGGCAATGGACGAAGAGGAGAAAAACAAAGAGCACAATTTGGAAGACCTAATCAATTTCTTCCCAGTGTTTGAGAAGAAAGATTTACCGAATGATTTGCAGGAAAGGGTTAGACCCAAAGTTTGGGATTTTTCAGGAAAATACATTGGTTTCATTAAAGGAGTTGAGGGAGACAAAGTAGCAGTAAAAGAGAATGTGGTGTTTCCACAAACTGCTCAATCCCCAATGACAAATGAAATAATAGAAGGGATAAGACCGCTGATAGAACAATTTTTGAAGCGAGTAGTTTTAAAAGAAGTGATGAGCAGTCCATGTAATTCACCAATCATGGGTTTGAAAAAGCCGAATGGAAAAATAAGTTTGGTTCAGGATTTGAGAAAAACAAATGACATTGTGGTGAAGTGTTGTCCAGTCGTACCAAATCCAGCAGTGATAATGTTTCAGATTCCATGTGATACAGAATGGTTCACAGTCATTGATTTGTGTCAAGCTTTCTTTTCAGTATCTCTTCATGAAGACAGCAGATATCTCTTTTGTTTCATATTCCTGACTAGAGTATACTGTTGGTGTAGAATTCCTCAGGGGTTTTAAGAGTCACCTTCAATTTTCAATCAGATTCTGAAAAATAACCTGGAGTCGTTGGTAATGCCTTATCAGTTGACTTTAGTGCAGTACATTGATGATTTGTTGATAGCCTCAAAAACAAAGGAAGGCTGCAAAGAGGATACAATTGCATTGTTGAACTTTCTGGGAGATAATGGTCATAAAGTTTCTCCAGCTAAGTTGCAGTATTGTCAACAAGAGGTCAAATATTTGGGACACTTGATTGAGAAAGGATCAAGGAGAATTTCCAAAGAGAGAGAGAGTGGTGGCAATAATGAAAATGAAAATGCTAAATTCACAAAAAGAGTTGAGAATGTTTTTGGGAATGGTAGGTTATTGTTGACAGTGATCCTGAATTTTTCAGCTGTTTCAAAGCCATTGCAAAGATTGACACATAAGGATTTTTCAGATCTTATAATGATGGATGAGGAATGTGTGAAAGTCAAGCACCAGCTTTAGGTATGCCTGATTACACAAAACCTTTCCTATTGTTTTGTCAAGAAAGAGATGGATGTTCTTTGTCTGTCTTGATACAAAAACATGGTGGTGTCAATCGCCCAGTAACATAGTTTTCAGCTACTTTGGATAATGTTGCAGCAGCCTTGCCAGGATGCTTGGGAGCAGTTGCAGCAGTTGAGCAGAGTATAATTCAAAGTGAAAATATTGTGATGGGTTATCCTCTGACAGTGATGGTACCTAATTCAATTGAAATTTTATTGACTAGGTCAAAGAAACAATATTTGACAAATGCAAGACTGACACGATCTGAAACAGTGATTCTTGGAGCACCAAATGTAACAATAAAAAGATGCACAGTGCTTAACCCGGCAACTCTATTACCAAATGAGGGGGAAGATCTGTCTAACATAGATGTGTTACAACTCGGTCGTCCCATTTCTGGTGGGCGTTGTAAGGGGACTGTCGGAAGCCTGGGAATCACCTTGAACACTTATCTAGAGTCTCTTGCTGACTCCCGTTTGTTTCTCTTTTCACCATGGTATGCTTTTGTAGTATTACATTTGCTTCCTGGGACTGCAAATCCCATAATGCACAGCCTGGTAGTCAGGAAAGCCTGGATTCTGATTTCCATTGTTTTCTATGGGAGAAGTCCAGTTGCTCCTTTTCACTGGATCCTCTCCTCCAGGACTTGCAAGTGTCTGATACTACACACACCTGAGTCCTCTCCTGTGCAGCCCAGTCATGTGATTCCACCTGGGGTTTTCTGCCGCTTGGAACTGCTAATAAGCAGCCATTTCCTCAAGATCCTCTGTCGTGCATTGGAGTTTGATTCCTTTGTGTTACAGACCCCTTATCGGATGGTGTTCCAGTCTTGTTCCTGTTCTGTTCCAGCTTGAACCTGTTTCCTGTTTCTCTGTCCTGCTCCTGATTGTTCCAGCCAGAGTCTGCTCCCTATCTCTCAGCCTTGAACCTGTTTGTTTCTTCCAGAGCCTGTTTCTCTGTCCTTCTCCTGCCTTGTTTCAGCCTGAACCTGCTCTCTGTTTCAAAGTCCTGTTTTCTGCTTATTCCTACTTCCTGTATTCCAGCCCTGCCCTTGCTTGTTCCAGCCAGAGCCTGCTCTCTGTTTCCCAGTCCTGTCTCTGTTTGTTCCAGCCAGATGTTTGTGCCCTGTTTTCCAGTCCTAGTCCTGCCTTTGCTTCAGCCTGAGCCCGTTCCCAGTTCCTGCCTCTGTCTCTTAGTTTGTCCCTTCTGTTTCTGTTTCCTCTCGGTATTTGTGTCTGGTAAGTGTTTTATCAGTCTTCCTTGTCTAGTGTTATATGTTGTCTTTCATGCCTTACAGTGACAGTGTGTTATTGCTGTTTTTCCAGGAATCACCACTGTGTTTCCAGTTGGACCCACAAGAGCTTGTCTTGTGTATATAAGTACTATCCTTTTCTGTGTTGTAGGGTCCAGAGACAGAATCACTTCTGCTGCCTCCTTTCTATGGGGCTGGCAGGGCGACTATCTGTAAGAGCAAACTGCACAGAGGCATTGACATTCCCTGTCACTGTGGGAGGTTCTGCACCTTACTCTGTGTACAACCCCAGCATGTTTGTCCATTAGTAATCTGTTTCCTGTTTGTTCACACAAGGGTTGCTATGCTTTTACTTTACTGTTTTCTGTGCCTGTTCATAGCTGTCCTTTCCGTGTATGCCCTTAGCTGCTCTTTTGCCCCAGTACACTACCTCCTTAGGATATTCGGTGACCTCAAGGG
This sequence comes from Pleurodeles waltl, assembly GCF_031143425.1. Lineage (NCBI taxonomy): Eukaryota > Metazoa > Chordata > Amphibia > Caudata > Salamandridae > Pleurodeles > Pleurodeles waltl. The sequence continues at coordinate 884,662,472 of NC_090436.1, read as the reverse complement.
GTGTCCCAACCAGAGTCCTGATCAGACCCGCCCGAAACCGTTACAAGATGATGTTGAACATGATTGTTTGGAAGTGACAGAACTATGTACTAAAACAAGAGATGGCATAAAAGACACCTGTCTGGAAGACAATTATCAAATTATTTTTGTTGATGGCTCTTGTTTACGAGACAACAGAGGTGCATTTGGAGCAGGGTATGCAGTGTGTACAGCTACAGGCATATTAGAAGGTTCACAGCTTAAAGGAGTGATATCTGCACAAGTCTCAGAGTTGGTGGTTCTTACCAGAGCATGTCAATTATCAGGTCAAATGAAAGTGACAATCTATACAGATAGCCAATACGGATTTGGAATAGTACATGGTTTTGGGCAAATTTGGTCACAGAGAGGGTTCCTGACTTCTTCGGGTTCACCTGTGAGAAATGGGGAGAGAATGCATGATTTGTTACAAGCAGTACAGAAACCTGAGAAAATTGCTGTGGTCAAATGCAGTGCACACCAGAGAGGACAAGATTATGTAACATTGGGAAATGCTTATGCAGACCAAGTTGCAAAGGTTTGTGCCCTAAATGGGTTTTCATTTAAAGGAAATTGGGAATTGATGTCTGAAAATGAAGAAATTTATGCAAATGTTACTATGCAAATAGTGGCGATATTAGATGAGTTGAAAGCAATACAGAGCAATGTTTCAGAAGAGGAAAGGAGAGATTGGATTAGACATCAATGCATACAAAGGGAGGATGAGATTTGGGTAACAATAGAGGGAAAGGTAGTCTTGCCAAACAGTTTACTGATGCAAATGGCAAGGTACTACCACGGTCAAAGACATATTGGAAGAGATGCAATGATCAGGAGTTTTAAACAATTCTGGTATAATCCAAAATTCAGACAAGTGGCAGAGCTGGTGTGCCATAGGTGCATAATTTGCCAATAGATGAATGTCAGCAAAGGAACAATTGTCAACATGGGTCACATAGGTATGGCAGGAGGTCCATTTAGTAGAATGCAGATGGATTTCATTGAAATGCCTGCATGTGCTGGTTGGAAATAAATGTTGGTGATTGTGTGCATTTTCAGTCATTGGACTGAGGCTTACCCAACAAGGAGAAATGACAGTTTTACTGTGGCTAAACTGCTTTTGCGAAAACTAATTCAACGTTTTGGTTTTCCGTTTTCAATTGAATCAGATAGGGGTACACATTTCAATAATGAGGTGATAAAATTGCTATTTTCTGCATTAAATATCCAGCAGAGATAACATTTCAGCTATCGCCCAGAAGCTTCAGACCTTGTAGAGCAAATGAATAGAACACTAAAGTCACGACTGGTCAAGGTATGTGCATCAACAAATTTAAAATGGCCAGATGCTTTACCTCTGGTACTAATGTCAATGAGAAGTACTCCTGACAAAAAGACTGAGTTGTCTCTGTACGAGATCTTGATGGGGAGAGCAATGAGATTGCTAGCAATACCTGCAAACGCACTTGTGAATATTTCAGATTCTATGGTGATAGATTACTGCAAAAGCCTGGCTGATGAGGTTCGGTCTTTTTCTCATCAGGTGGAAGTTACAACAGCTCAACAAACACAAGATCAAGCACGTCCAAAAGTCTTGCCTTGAACCACGGTGGAAGGGACCTTATCAGATTGTGCTCACTACGACGACTGCTGTGAAATGTGCTGGTTTGCCGAATTGGGTGCATGCAAGCCATATTAGAAAAGTGCATGACCCAACAGAAAGAGAAGAAGAACTGTTGAGATTACCAACTGAAGAAGACACAGACCCCGTTGGGAAAGGAATTGAGAATAGTCCCGCCCAAGTGGATTATACTCTTCCAGAACCAATTGCGGGAACGTCCGAAGACAAAGGTCCAAAGGCAAGTGAAGACTCAATATTGAGAAGATTACTGACAAAAGGAACATTGAAAGGAGACAATTGGCAGGAGAAAACTGCAGAAAGGGGAAAAAGTGATATAATACCATCAGTATCAGAGGAGAGAAAATTGCCTGGAGAAGAACACACTAGTGGAGAAGGTAGTGAAAGTGGAAGACGACCAAAAAGAGTTGCAAATAGGAGATATGCTGGATCTGAAGGGGCATACTTAAATACAAGTGACTGGCAAGAAGAATTTTTGAGTTATTGTTTTGACAGAGACTTGGAACGGGAAGATTCACAAGAAAGAGACTTTGAGTAAGGAAAATTACACTTAAGAGTTGAAACTCATACTGAAAAGACAAATGATGAAATTTACTGGAGAAAACAAATAGATAACTGGATTAGACCAGCTGCTATACTGAACTTGACAAAGGAATTGTCCAAGAGTGAATGAATTCATTAAAAAAAATGAGTAACTCACACAACCAAAACTGTAGGATTAGTTGTTGTAAAGTGTTTGGTATTGGTTTAGTGGTAATGAGTGTGTTTATATGTTTATTGTTGTTCGTAGGAGTGTCTGTTTATGAGATGGATGGAGCTTATCAGACTGAGAAAATAAGTTCTCTAGACTTGGCTGATAAGTCATTAACGAAAGATAGATTTAGGATAGATGTCAAATACCTACACGAGGAGAGCTTTCTCCTAATGTTTTCTATCGCTTATTGCATGAGAATGTCGAGGTTATCGATGCGACTGATTGTTATGTATGTACGCAGATTCCGGCTTCAGTGGAAGGAGGAACTACTTATCACAACTTGCCCGTGTCATATGTTATAAGTTGCAGTCTTTTGCTAATGCGTTTTTATCATCAAGAATATATTCAATATTTTTATTGAAACCATGATATGGTATTGTCTTTTGTACCTGTCATGGGATATTTGAATAAAATAGCTAAAGAAAATAACATAGTAATCATGAGAGATTTCTTTGAGCCTACTTTAACCTTTGGTACAGCTTTTGCGCATCGTAATAACCTAACTTTTTTACTAACACCAGCAGAAAAGAAGTTCTTAGATAATACAGAAAACCGTAGGAGAGAAATGAAGGCAAAGATGGATAAGGGAATCAGAAGTAGAATGCCTGGAATAGATTATTGTATTGTATTGTATTGTAATCGTATTTATATAGCGCTTACTACCCCTGACGAGGCGTCGAAGCGCTTTTCGATGAGTAGCACGCTACTCCGGAACCCAACAAGAATTAGTGATGGATTAGTATCATTTAATAATGAGTACAGTTTTAGTATTATTATGAGTTAATTTGAGCTGCGGATATGAGAGTTTGTTAGTTAGATTGGAGTAATGGAGGGGTGAAGGAGGAAAGAAATCTAAAAGTGTTAATTGGGAGTATATCCTTCATTTACTCAATCCAAAGGCTTGGGATGAATAAAGGGGGGCGGAGGGGGGAAGAGTATGTGGAAGGGTTAGGGAGAGCATAGTAGCAGGGTGAGATGAATACAGGAGAATTTAGTAGGGTTGTGTGGGAGGTCACAGAGGTAGAGTGAGGTTTGGTGAGTTAGATGTGGAGGTGGAGGGAAGAGCTTAGGCAGAGATATTTAGGAGATGAAAGTGGTCGAAGGGATTTGGGATGAGTCAGAGTGAGAATAGAGGATAGTTTGATAGAGACATGACATAAGAGTGATGAAAAAATGAGAGCAGAAATTCATAGATATCTAGTATAACAACCCAAAAAACCAGGAGCCATGCAATGATCCACAACATGCCAAGCACAGAAACAACATATACACATACATACACATATATATATATATATATATATATATATATATATATATTTATACCCACACACACGAATACACACATATGCACATACAATACATAATTAGAATCATGGGTAAAAAATACTTAGTCAGACAGGTTTAAAAGAGTGTGTGTGTATTTTATTGTTAAGACAGTAGCAATACATATTTTTCAAAGAAACTATAAATAAATAGAAATATACATATAATCTGAAAAAAATATTTATCCACATAGGCATATGCAGTTCATAGTTGTTTGAAAAGGTGGTTATGAAGGAAAGAGCCAACTCTTGAGTAGTTTTCTGAAAACAAGAAAGTTATCTGTGGCTCTTATAGTTGGGGGTAATGAATTCCATAGTTTTGCTGCTTGGACAGAGAAGGATGTACCACCTACAGTCTTTTTCTTGTATGGTGGTGTTCTAAGGCGGGGTGCTAGTCTTGAGCGGAGGGTTCTTTGTTGGATGTATTTGGTAATTTTCTTTCTGATAAAAAGTGGTCCTGTTCCATGTATAGCTTTGTGGGTGATACAAAGCAGTTTGAAAGAGCATCTTCTGGCAACGGGTAACCAGTGTAGTGCTCTCAAGGCAGGGGAGATGTGGTCTTGTGGCTTTATATGTAGTAGTAGCCTGGCTGCGGAATTCTGGATACTTTGTAGTTTTTCCATAACAGATAGAGATGATCCATGGTAGAGGCTATTGGCATAATCCAGTTTGGATAATACAAGTGAGATAGTAGCTTGCACCTTGTGTGGAAATCCGAGGTGGGGGAAGATGTGTCGTAAAGTCTTTAAGGTGATGAAGCATATGCGTGCTAATTTGTCTACTTGGGTATTCATAGTTAGTTTGGAATCCATGGTGATTCCTAGGTTTTTCACTTCCTTGGATAATTGAGGAGGTGGTCCGAGATCTTCAGGCCAGAAGCACAGAGGGTCATAGTTTTTCCAGTCACCACATATGAGTATTTCTGTTTTGGAGGTATTTAGTTTGAGATGGCTCCAGGTCATCCACTGATCAACGGCTCTGAGGCAACTGAAGATTTGTGACTTTTCAATGTTTTTGGGGCATTCTAATTGAAGTAGTATTTGTGTGTCATCTGCATAGTTGTAGCATGTGAGATGGAACTCATTGATCAGTTCTGGTAAAGATATCATGTAGATGTTAAAAAGCAAAGGTGAGATGATTGACCCTTGGGGGACCCTTTGGGGGACCCCTGTTTTTGTGAGGTAGGGTTCGGACGAGAAGGGGGGCGAGTGGATGATATTCGCTCTTTTTTGGAGATAGGAAGTAATCCAGTCGAGAGCAATCCCTTGTATACCGGCTTCGTGGAGTCTTTGAGTTAGGGTGTCATGGTCAACCGTATCAAAGGCAGCTGAGAGGTCCAAGAGAAGTAGTGCAGCAACTCCATTTCGGTCGACTGTGTTTTTAAGATCGTCCCAGATTGCCATGAGTGCCGATTCAGTGCTTCTTCCTGGGCGGAATCCAGTTTGGAAGTCTGAAAGTATAGAATTGTCTTCAATGAATTGTGACATCTGGGCGAATGCTGCTCTTTCTATCAATTTGCCCAGGAAAGGTCCATTCGTGATAGGTCTGTAGTTGTTGGGGTCTTGCGGGTCTAGGTTTGTTTTCTTTAATAATGGTCGTATGTATGCCTTTTTCAGGTCTGTAGGAAAAGTTCCTGAAGTTAAAGAGTTGTTGATGATTCTTCTTACAGGTGTGGCAGCAGAAGTAGATAGCAGGATGTTCTTGAAGATTTGTGGTGGGCAAGGGTCAGAAGGGCAACCAGAAGGTCTGCTTGCTTTGACCAAATCCATAAATTCACCCTGGGATAGTTGTTTGAAAGACTGTAGAGGTTGGGATGGTTTATTCTTAAAGGGTATTTTAGTAAAGGGGTTGGTGCTGATGTTTTTCTTCTGTTTTAAATAGGAGTCCAATGTGTCTGCCTTGGTTGTGTAGTGAGTTGCCAATTTGTTTGTGAAATCTTGAGTGGTGGGATGACTTCCTTCCATGCATGTGGGTTTTCGAAATTCATTGAGAATTTTATAAAATTCCTTGGTTGTAGATTGAGCATTTAGAATTCGGTCTGAGTAGTATCTTTTTTTAGCTTTTTTGATTGATGATTTGTATATCCTGTTAAGTTTGTGTAGCTGCAGTTTGTCTTGACTGTTTGTTTTGAGCCAGGTCCGCTGCAACTTTCTGATTTGTTGCTTTATCTTTTTAAGTTCTGTGTTTCTCCAAGGTGTTGGTTTTCTTTTGTCATGTGTAGTTTTTCTGAGTGGTATTAGGACATCAAAAGCTTCCTGTAGCCATTCATAAAGTTTTGGTACAGAATTGATTGTATCTAGATCTGTGTTTGCTGTTAGTTGTGTTTCTAAGTGATCCAAATTGAGTTTGCTCCATGGTCGGTAGGTGTATGTATGTAAGTGGTTGTGGGGTGTGTTGATTTGTGGAGTTATCAGATGGTGGTCTGACCAGGTGGTTGGTGTGATGCTATGAATAGTAATGAGTTCAGGCTTAGCAAAAATGACATCTAGGATGTGACCAGCGATGTGTGTGGGATTGTGTACAATCTGAGGTAGGTTCAATGCGAGTAGGCCAGTGGTGATAGCTTTTGGATGGGGCATATTGGGTTTGTCAAACCAAATGTTAAGATCCCCAAGAATGCATAGATTGGGGTATAGTGTAATAAGGTTTGAGACTGTGTCAAGAAAAGCATCAGGGAAAGAGGAGTTGTTAGGTGGAGGTCTGTAAAGGAGGAGAAAGTTACAGGATGAAGTTGGAGTAGGGTGGCATCTGGTAAGGAGGGCTTCACAACCTTGTATGGAGATGTTGTCTGTTTTACTGAGGTTTATTGCCTGTTTGAATATAATAGCTAGTCCACCTCCTCTCTTGCCTATACGGTTTTGTGTGATGGTTTGATAGCCCGGAGGAAGGGCTTCGTGCAACACTGGTGCCATGTCATCTCCCAACCAGGATTCCGTAATGAATAGTAAGTCAGGTTGTGTGTCTGTGAGCAGGTCGTAGATGTGGTGCTTGTTTTTTGAGAGTGATCGAGCATTTATGAGCTGGCAGTTTAGAGAGGGTGTGTTAGTGGTAGTGTTGTTTTGTTTAGTAGAAGGGTAAGTAGTATAATGTGAGCTTGAAGCAGGAGTGTTGCTAGTTGTGATAACTGTTTGAGGCTCACAATAGTATTGCTTTTCAAGATAGTGTTCCTCCTCCAGCAGGTTAAGGAGGCATTTTGTTGGGTCTGTGTGTGTGGGTGGTGAACTTGGTGGCTGAGAGAGCCATGAGGAGTGTAGTGTTTTTTGTAGGGTAGTTGTATTATGTAACAAACAAGGGGATGCGAGGTTGCTATGAGTGGCATGTTTTTTATTTTGTTTGCGTTTGTTTAGTGTGGATGGAGTATGGGTTAGGGGTGGTGGAGGAGCATGTGGATCATGATGTAAGGCCCTAAATTGTGCAATGGAGGAGAGGCGAGTGAATGAAGGTTGCTGGGATGGGGTGCTTGTGGTAGGTGTTTGTGAAGAGTGGGGGGGTAGGGGTGGAGATAGGATGGAATTTGTATCCTTTGTGTAGTCCTGGGGGTGGGAGTGGGTATGATGATGAGTGTAATGTAACTTTGTGTTGCTTTGATGTGCTGATGTTTGTGGTCGGTATGGTTTTTGTGGAAGAATGAGAGGGGCTATTGGTGTAGTTGTTTTTGGTGAGGGATTTGTATGTGAGTTAGTGCTGCTAAGTGGAATTTGAGTGTTAGATGGGGTGTTGATGTGTTTTGGAGATGAATGTATGAGGTGTGTAAGAGGTGATGGGTCTGTGTCAGGGAGAGAAGTATTAGTTGAGATGACCGGCAGTGGTAATATGTGTGGTGGAGTGAAATGTGGGGATTGTATGGTTGTGTGTAATTGGTGAGGAGAGGGGAAGAGTGTTTGTAGATGATGTGTTTGAAGGCAGGGTTTGGGCATTGTTATGAAGACAGGCGGTCTGTGTGGAGCGAACAGCAGATTGTGTTTTTGGTTAGTATGAGCAGAGAGTGTGTATCTGGGAGACTGAAACTGAGGGAAATGTATGTTGTAGTTTTGTATTGTGTGGGTGGTGGCAGGTAGTGTTAGTGGGAGGGGACAGAGTAGTGTTTGCTGTGATAATGAAGGTGTTTGACTGTAGTAGTTATGGGGGCTATGTGTATATGTGTTGTATGTAGGGTATTGTGTTGGGTGGTGGGGCAATGCAAAATGTCTGTGGTCAGTTTGTGATGCATAAGTTGGATATCTTTGCAGATAATGTGTTTGAATGTAGAGGGATGTGTTGGGGTAGAAACCATTCTTGGTGGAATATGAATTGGGCAGCATTTCTGGCCCTAGTCCCTAGTCCCTAGTCCCTAGTCCCTAGTCCCTAGTCCCTACCTGTCCCGAACAGGCCCAAACAGGCAACTGCCCTTGTCCTCTCCGCCCGAGCTGAGACGCCCTGAATCCTGGCCTTTTATAGCCCTACCGGTCTATAAGAAGCTCGTCTTAACCCTAGCCAATCCTGTTTTATACCCTGATTTAGCCAACTAATGGATGACCCAGCCCTATTCACCAGTCACAGCCCTATTTCCTGACCCCCAATCACAGCCCCAGCCCTAAAACCTACAGCCAATCAGAATCCCAGCCCTATCCACCAATCACAGCCCTAGAACCAACAGCCAATCAGAATCCCAGCCCTATCCACCAATCACAGCCCTAGAACCAACAGCCAATCAAAATCCCAGCCCTATCCACTAATCACAGCCCTAGAACCAACAGCCAATCAGAATCCCAGCCCTATCCACCAATCACAGCCCTAGAACCAACAGCCAATCAGAATCCCAGCCCTATCCACCAATCATAACTGCATCCCTGGAGCTAGCAACCAATGAAACACCATCTCCCAAAAACCAATCACAACAGCATGTGCAACAACCACGAAGAACCTATATAAGGAGCAGGTTAACTAAACTCCAGTCCCTGTGGCCTGGGGGGAGGCTACTGCTGCTCTATTCAGTATCTCCTTGGATACAGACAGGCTGAATCCACACTTCCAAGCTAGCAGAGTCTACTTTCCAGGTAAGGGGGAGATTGTTTAAGAGACAAACACTGCAATAGTTCTGGGCGCACACTCTAAAATCAGGCTTTTTTTAAGGCAAAAAGACGGGGGCAGACAGCTTTTAAGCACAATTTAAATCACACAAACAGATTAAAAATAGTCTCCTAAAACCACACTCTGAAAGATGTATGTAGTCTTTTTACTAAGAATTGGGGTGAAAAAAAGGGGGGCAGAGGGGGGGAGAAGGGGGGGGGGAGCCACAAACTAGCAAGGGAATTCACACAGTCACGGCAAAAACGATTTTTAAACAAACACCACTTTAAAAGAGGCCAGGCTGCCTGAAAACACAGAGAGTCCACAGTAAAACAAACACTTTTTGAACAAATTTATACTATTTAACTAGAAAATATCTTTGGGCTCCTTACCTCGGTCTTTTTGCAATCCTTGAACACTGGGCTGTATCAGGACACAGGGGAGATGCACACAGGAACACAAAATGGAGGTGCCTGTCTTTGGCCTTCCCTCCACAAACTTAAGGAGCAAGAGCTGGTGGGGGGGGCGGGTCTCAGGTGCAGCAGAGACTCAGGGAGCAAATCAGCTAAGTCCAGTCCCTGTGGCCTGGGGGGAGGCTACTGCTGCTCTATTCAGTATCTCCTTGGATACAGACAGGCTGAATCCACACTTCCAAGCTAGCAGAGTCTACTTTCCAGGTAAGGGGGAGATTGTTTAAGAGACAAACACTGCAATAGTTCTGGGCGCACACTCTAAAATCGGGCTTTTTTTAAGGCAAAAAGACAGGGGGGCAGACAGCTTTTAAGCACAATTTAAATCACACAAACAGATTAAAAACAGTCTCCTAAAACCACACTCTGAAAGATGTATGTAGTCTTTTTACTAAGAATTGGGGTGAAAAAAAGGGGGGCAGAGGGGGGGGGAAAGGGGGGGGAGCCACAAACTAGCAAGGGAATTCACACAGTCACGGCAAAAACGATTTTTAAACAAACACCACTTTAAGAGGCCAGGCTGCCTGAAAACACAGAGAGTCCACAGTAAAACAAACACTTTTTGAACAAATTTATACTATTTAACTAGAAAATATCTTTGGGCTCCTTACCTAGGTCTTTTTGCAATCCTTGAACACTGGGCTGTATCAGGACACAGGGGAGATGCACACAGGAACACAAAATGGAGGTGCCTGTCTTTGGCCTTCCCTCCACAAACTTAAGGAGCCAGAGCAGGTGGGGGGGCGGGTCTCAGGTGCAGCAGAGACTCAGGGAGCCAATCAGCTAAGTCCAGTCCCTGTGGCCTGGGGGGAGGCTACTGCTGCTCTATTCAGTATCTCCTTGGATACAGACAGGCTGAATCCACACTTCCAAGCTAGCAGAGTCTACTTTCCAGGTAAGGGGGAGATTGTTTAAGAGACAAACACTGCAATAGTTCTGGGCGCACACTCTAAAATCGGGCTTTTTTTAAGGCAAAAAGACAGGGGGGCAGACAGCTTTTAAGCACAATTTAAATCACACAAACAGATTAAAAACAGTCTCCTAAAACCACACTCTGAAAGATGTATGTAGTCTTTTTACTAAGAATTGGGGTGGAAAAAAAGGGGGGCAGAGGGGGGGAAAAGGGTGGGGGGGGGGAGCCACAAACTAGCAAGGGAATTCACACAGTCACGGCAAAAACGATTTTAAACAAACACCACTTTAAAAGAGGCCAGGCTGCCTGAAAACACAGAGAGTCCACAGTAAAACAAACACTTTTTGAACAAATTTATACTATTTAACTAGAAAATATCTTTGGGCTCCTTACCTAGGTCTTTTTGCAATCCTTGAACACTGGGCTGTATCAGGACACAGGGGAGATGCACACAGGAACACAAAATGGAGGTGCCTGTCTTTGGCCTTCCCTCCACAAACTTAAGGAGCCAGAGCAGGTGGGGGGGGCGGGTCTCAGGTGCAGCAGAGACTCAGGGAGCCAATCAGCTAAGTCCAGTCCCTGTGGCCTGGGGGGAGGCTACTGCTGCTCTATTCAGTATCTCCTTGGATACAGACAGGCTGAATCCACACTTCCAAGCTAGCAGAGTCTACTTTCCAGGTAAGGGGGAGATTGTTTAAGAGACAAACACTGCAATAGTTCTGGGCGCACACTCTAAAATCGGGCTTTTTTTAAGGCAAAAAGACAGGGGGGCAGACAGCTTTTAAGCACAATTTAAATCACACAAACAGATTAAAAATAGTCTCCTAAAACCACACTCTGAAAGATGTATGTAGTCTTTTTACTAAGAATTGGGGTGAAAAAAAGGGGGGCAGAGGGGGGGAGAAGGGGGGGGGGAGCCACAAACTAGCAAGGGAATTCACACAGTCACGGCAAAAACGATTTTTAAACAAACACCACTTTAAAAGAGGCCAGGCTGCCTGAAAACACAGAGAGTCCACAGTAAAACAAACACTTTTTGAACAAATTTATACTATTTAACTAGAAAATATCTTTGGGCTCCTTACCTCGGTCTTTTTGCAATCCTTGAACACTGGGCTGTATCAGGACACAGGGGAGATGCACACAGGAACACAAAATGGAGGTGCCTGTCTTTGGCCTTCCCTCCACAAACTTAAGGAGCAAGAGCTGGTGGGGGGGGCGGGTCTCAGGTGCAGCAGAGACTCAGGGAGCAAATCAGCTAAGTCCAGTCCCTGTGGCCTGGGGGGAGGCTACTGCTGCTCTATTCAGTATCTCCTTGGATACAGACAGGCTGAATCCACACTTCCAAGCTAGCAGAGTCTACTTTCCAGGTAAGGGGGAGATTGTTTAAGAGACAAACACTGCAATAGTTCTGGGCGCACACTCTAAAATCGGGCTTTTTTTAAGGCAAAAAGACAGGGGGGCAGACAGCTTTTAAGCACAATTTAAATCACACAAACAGATTAAAAACAGTCTCCTAAAACCACACTCTGAAAGATGTATGTAGTCTTTTTACTAAGAATTGGGGTGAAAAAAAGGGGGGCAGAGGGGGGGAAGGGGGGGAGCCACAAACTAGCAAGGGAATTCACACAGTCACGGCAAAAACGATTTTAAACAAACACCACTTTAAAAGAGGCCAGGCTGCCTGAAAACACAGAGAGTCCACAGTAAAACAAACACTTTTTGAACAAATTTATACTATTTAACTAGAAAATATCTTTGGGCTCCTTACCTAGGTCTTTTTGCAATCCTTGAACACTGGGCTGTATCAGGACACAGGGGAGATGCACACAGGAACACAAAATGGAGGTGCCTGTCTTTGGCCTTCCCTCCACAAACTTAAGGAGCCAGAGCAGGTGGGGGGGGGGGGGGGCGGGTCTCAGGTGTAGCAGAGACTCAGGGAGCCAATCAGCTAAGTCCAGTCCCTGTGGCCTGGGGGGAGGCTACTGCTGCTCTATTCAGTATCTCCTTGGATACAGACAGGCTGAATCCACACTTCCAAGCTAGCAGAGTCTACTTTCCAGGAAAGGGGGAGATTGTTTAAGAGACAAACACTGCAATAGTTCTGCGCGCACACTCTAAAATCGGGCTTTTTTTAAGGGAAAAAGACAGGGGGGCAGACAGCTTTTAAGCACAATTTAAATCACACAAACAGATTAAAAACAGTCTCCTAAAACCACACTCTGAAAGATGTTTGTAGTCTTTTTACTAAGAATTGGGGTGAAAAAAGGGGGGTAGAGGGGGGGAAAAGGGGGGGGGGGGAGCCACAAACTAGCAAGGGAATTCACACAGTCACGGCAAAAACGATTTTTAAACAAACACCACTTTAAAAGAGGCCAGGCTGCCTGAAAACACAGAGAGTCCACAGTAAAACAAACACTTTTTGAACAAATTTATACTATTTAACTAGAAAATATCTTTGGGCTCCTTACCTAGGTCTTTTTGCAATCCTTGAACACTGGGCTGTATCAGGACACAGGGGAGATGCACACAGGAACACAAAATGGAGGTGCCTGTCTTTGGCCTTCCCTCCACAAACTAAAGGAGCCAGAGCAGGTGGGGGGGGCGGGTCTCTGGTGCAGCAGAGACTCAGGGAGCCAATCAGCTAAGTCCAGTCCCTGTGGCCTGGGGGGAGGCTACTGCTGCTCTATTCAGTATCTCCTTGGATACAGACAGGCTGAATCCACACTTCCAAGCTAGCAGAGTCCACTTTCCAGGTAAGGGGGAGATTGTTTAAGAGACAAACACTGCAATAGTTCTGGGCGCACACTCTAAAATCGGGCTTTTTTTAAGGCAAAAAGACAGGGGGGCAGACAGCTTTTAAGCACAATTAAAATCACACAAACAGATTAAAAACAGTCTCCTAAAACCACACTCTGAAAGATGTATGTAGTCTTTTTACTAAGAATTGGGGTGAAAAAAAGGGGGGCAGATGGGGGGGGGAAAGGGGGGGGGGAGCCACAAACTAGCAAGGGAATTCACACAGTCACGGCAAAAACGATTTTTAAACAAACACCACTTTAAGAGGCCAGGCTGCCTGAAAACACAGAGAGTCCACAGTAAAACAAACACTTTTTGAACAAATTTATACTATTTAACTAGAAAATATCTTTGGGCTCCTTACCTAGGTCTTTTTGCAATCCTTGAACACTGGGCTGTATCAGGACACAGGGGAGATGCACACAGGAACACAAAATGGAGGTGCCTGTCTTTGGCCTTCCCTCCACAAACTTAAGGAGCCAGAGCAGGTGGGGGGGTGGGTCTCAGGTGCAGCAGAGACTCAGGGAGCCAATCAGCTAAGTCCAGTCCCTGTGGCCTGGGGGGAGGCTACTGCTGCTCTATTCAGTATCTCCTTGGATACAGACAGGCTGAATCCACACTTCCAAGCTAGCAGAGTCTACTTTCCAGGTAAGGGGGAGATTGTTTAAGAGACAAACACTGCAATAGTTCTGGGCGCACACTCTAAAATCGGGCTTTTTTTAAGGCAAAAAGACAGGGGGGCAGACAGCTTTTAAGCACAATTTAAATCACACAAACAGATTAAAAATAGTCTCCTAAAACCACACTCTGAAAGATGTATGTAGTCTTTTTACTAAGAATTGGGGTGAAAAAAAGGGGGGCAGAGGGGGGGAAAAGGGGGGGGGGGAGCCACAAACTAGCAAGGGAATTCACACAGTCACGGCAAAAACGATTTTTAAACAAACACCACTTTAAAAGAGGCCAGGCTGCCTGAAAACACAGAGAGTCCACAGTAAAACAAACACTTTTTGAACAAATTTATTCTATTTAACTAGAAAATATCTTTGGGCTCCTTACCTAGGTCTTTTTGCAATCCTTGAACACTGGGCTGTATCAGGACACAGGGGAGATGCACACAGGAACACAAAATGGAGGTGCCTGTCTTTGGCCTTCCCTCCACAAACTTAAGGAGCCAGAGCTGGTGGGGGGGGGCGGGTCTCAGGTGCAGCAGAGACTCAGGGAGCCAATCAGCTAAGTCCAGTCCCTGTGGCCTGGGGGGAGGCTACTGCTGCTCTATTCAGTATCTCCTTGGATACAGACAGGCTGAATCCACACTTCCAAGCTAGCAGAGTCTACTTTCCAGGTAAGGGGGAGATTGTTTAAGAGACAAACACTGCAATAGTTCTGGGCGCACACTCTAAAATCGGGCTTTTTTTAAGGCAAAAAGACAGGGGGGCAGACAGCTTTTAAGCACAATTTAAATCACACAAACAGATTAAAAACAGTCCTCCTAAAACCACACTCTGAAAGATGTATGTAGTATTTTTACTAAGAATTGGGGTGAAAAAAAGGGGGGAAGAGGGGGGGAAAAGGGGGGGGGGAGCCACAAACTAGCAAGGGAATTCACACAGTCACGGCAAAAACGATTTTTAAACAAACACCACTTTAAAAGAGGCCAGGCTGCCTGAAAACACAGAGAGTCCACAGTAAAACAAACACTTTTTGAACAAATTTATACTATTTAACTAGAAAATATCTTTGGGCTCCTTACCTAGGTCTTTTTGCAATTCTTGAACACTGGGCTGTATCAGGACACAGGGGAGATGCACACAGGAACACAAAATGGAGGTGACTGTCTTTGGCCTTCCCTCCACAAACTTAAGGAGCCAGAGCAGGTGGGGGGGCGGGTCTCAGGTACAGCAGAGACTCAGGGAGCCAATCAGCTAAGTCCAGTCCCTGTGGCCTGGGGGGAGGCTACTGCTGCTCTATTCAGTATCTCCTTGGATACAGACAGGCTGAATCCACACTTCCAAGCTAGCAGAGTCTACTTTCCAGGTAAGGGGGAGATTGTTTAAGAGACAAACACTGCAATAGTTCTGGGCGCACACTCTAAAATCTGGCTTTTTTTAAGGCAAAAAGACAGGGGGGCAGACAGCTTTGAAGCACAATTTAAATCACACAAACAGATTAAAAACAGTCTCCTAAAACCACACTCTGAAAGATGTATGTAGTCTTTTTACTAAGAATTGGGGTGAAAAAAAGGGGGGCAGAGGGGGGGGAAGGGGGGGGGGAGCCACAAACTAGCAAGGGAATTCACACAGTCACGGCAAAAACGATTTTTAAACAAACACCACTTTAAGAGGCCAGGCTGCCTGAAAACACAGAGAGTCCACAGTAAAACAAACACTTTTTGAACAAATTTATACTATTTAACTAGAAAATATCTTTGGGCTCCTTACCTAGGTCTTTTTGCAATCCTTGAACACTGGGCTGTATCAGGACACAGGGGAGATGCACACAGGAACACAAAATGGAGGTGCCTGTCTTTGGCCTTCCCTCCACAAACTTAAGGAGCCAGAGCAGGTGGGGGGGCGGGTCTCAGGTGCAGCAGAGACTCAGGGAGCCAATCAGCTAAGTCCAGTCCCTGTGGCCTGGGGGGAGGCTACTGCTGCTCTATTCAGTATCTCCTTGGATACAGACAGGCTGAATCCACACTTCCAAGCTAGCAGAGTCTACTTTCCAGGTAAGGGGGAGATTGTTTAAGAGACAAACACTGCAATAGTTCTGGGCGCACACTCTAAAATCGGGCTTTTTTTAAGGCAAAAAGACAGGGGGGCAGACAGCTTTTAAGCACAATTTAAATCACACAAACAGATTAAAAACAGACTCCTAAAACCACACTCTGAAAGATGTATGTAATCTTTTTACTGAGAATTGGGGTGAAAAAAAGGGGGGCAGAGGGGGGGAAAGGGGGGGGGGGAGCCACAAACTAGCAAGGGAATTCACACAGTCACGGCAAAAACGATTTTAAACAAACACCACTTTAAAAGAGGCCAGGCTGCCTGAAAACACAGAGAGTCCACAGTAAAACAAACACTTTTTGAACAAATTTATACTATTTAACTAGAAAATATCTTTGGGCTCCTTACACCTAGGTCTTTTTGCAATCCTTGAACACTGGGCTGTATCAGGACACAGGGGAGATGCACACAGGAACACAAAATGGAGGTGCCTGTCTTTGGCCTTCCCTCCACAAACTTAAGGAGCCAGAGCAGGTGGGGGGGGGCGGGTCTCAGGTGCAGCAGAGACTCAGGGAGCCAATCAGCTAAGTCCAGTCCCTGTGGCCTGGGGGGAGGCTACTGCTGCTCTATTCAGTATCTCCTTGGATACAGACAGGCTGAATCCACACTTCCAAGCTAGCAGAGTCTACTTTCCAGGTAAGGGGGAGATTGTTTAAGAGACAAACACTGCAATAGTTCTGGGCGCACACTCTAAAATCGGGCATTTTTTAAGGCAAAAAGACAGGGGGGCAGACAGCTTTTAAGCACAATTTAAATCACACAAACAGATTAAAAACAGTCTCCTAAAACCACACTCTGAAAGATGTATGTAGTCTTTTTACTAAGAATTGGGGTGAAAAAAAGGGGGGCAGAGGGGGGGGGAGAGGGGGGGGGGAGCCACAAACTAGCAAGGGAATTCACACAGTCACGGCAAAAACGATTTTTAAACAAACACCACTTTAAGAGGTCAGGCTGCCTGAAAACACAGAGAGTCCACAGTAAAACAAACACTTTTTGAACAAATTTATACTATTTAACTAGAAAATATCTTTGGGCTCCTTACCTAGGTCTTTTTGCAATCCTTGAACACTGGGCTGTATCAGGACACAGGGGAGATGCACACAGGAACACAAAATGGAGGTGCCTGTCTTTGGCCTTCCCTCCACAAACTTAAGGAGCCAGAGCAGGTGGGGGGGGCGGGTCTCAGGTGCAGCAGAGACTCAGGGAGCCAATCAGCTAAGTCCAGTCCCTGTGGCCTGGGGGGAGGCTACTGCTGCTCTATTCAGTATCTCCTTGGATACAGACAGGCTGAATCCACACTTCCAAGCTAGCAGAGTCTACTTTCCAGGTAAGGGGGAGATTGTTTAAGAGACAAACACTGCAATAGTTCTGGGCGCACACTCTAAAATAAGGCTTTTTTTAAGGCAAAAAGACAGGGGGGCAGACAGCTTTTAAGCACAATTTAAATCACACAAACAGATTAAAAACAGTCTCCTAAAACCACACTCTGAAAGATGTATTTAGTCTTTTTACTAAGAATTGGGGTGAAAAAAAGGGGGGCAGAGGGGGGGAAAAGAGGGGGGGGGAGCCACAAACTAGCAAGGGAATTCACACAGTCACGGCAAAAACGATTTTAAACAAACACCACTTTAAAAGAGGCCAGGCTGCCTGAAAACACAGAGAGTCCACAGTAAAACAAACACTTTTTGAACAAATTTATACTATTTAACTAGAAAATATCTTTGGGCTCCTTACCTAGGTCTTTTTGCAATCCTTGAACACTGGGCTGTATCAGGACACAGGGGAGATGCACACAGGAACACAAAATGGAGGTGCCTGTCTTTGGCCTTCCCTCCACAAACTTAAGGAGCCAGAGCAGGTGGGGGGGGCGGGTCTCAGGTGCAGCAGAGACTCAGGGAGCCAATCAGCTAAGTCCAGTCCCTGTGGCCTGGGGGGAGGCTACTGCTGCTCTATTCAGTATCTCCTTGGATACAGACAGGCTGAATCCACACTTCCAAGCTAGCAGAGTCTACTTTCCAGGTAAGGGGGAGATTGTTTAAGAGACAAACACTGCAATAGTTCTGGGCGCACACTCTAAAATCGGGCTTTTTTTAAGGCAAAAAGACAGGGGGGCAGACAGCTTTTAAGCACAATTTAAATCACACAAACAGATTAAAAACAGTCTCCTAAAACCACACTCTGAAAGATGTATGTAGTCTTTTTACTAAGAATAGGGGTGAAAAAAAGGGGGGCAGAGGGGGGGGGGAAAGGGGGGGAGCCACAAACTAGCAAGGGAATTCACACAGTCACGGCAAAAACGATTTTTAAACAAACACCACTTTAAGAGGCCAGGCTGCCTGAAAACACAGAGAGTCCACAGTAAAACAAACACTTTTTGAACAAATTTATACTATTTAACTAGAAAATATCTTTGTGCTCCTTACCTAGGTCTTTTTGCAATCCTTGAACACTGGGCTGTATCAGGACACAGGGGAGATGCACACAGGAACACAAAATGGAGGTGCCTGTCTTTGGCCTTCCCTCCACAAACTTAAGGAGCCAGAGCAGGTGGGGGGGCGGGTCTCAGGTGCAGCAGAGACTCAGGGAGCCAATCAGCTAAGTCCAGTCCCTGTGGCCTGGGGGGAGGCTACTGCTGCTCTATTCAGTATCTCCTTGGATACAGACAGGCTGAATCCACACTTCCAAGCTAGCAGAGTCTACTTTCCAGGTAAGGGGGAGATTGTTTAAGAGACAAACACTGCAATAGTTCTGGGCGCACACTCTAAAATCGGGCTTTTTTTAAGGCAAAAAGACAGGGGGGCAGACAGCTTTTAAGCACAATTTAAATCACACAAACAGATTAAAAACAGTCTCCTAAAACCACACTCTGAAAGATGTATGTAGTCTTTTTACTAAGAATTGGGGTGGAAAAAAAGGGGGGCAGAGGGGGGGAAAAGGGTGGGGGGGGGGAGCCACAAACTAGCAAGGGAATTCACACAGTCACGGCAAAAACGATTTTAAACAAACACCACTTTAAAAGAGGCCAGGCTGCCTGAAAACACAGAGAGTCCACAGTAAAACAAACACTTTTTGAACAAATTTATACTATTTAACTAGAAAATATCTTTGGGCTCCTTACCTAGGTCTTTTTGCAATCCTTGAACACTGGGCTGTATCAGGACACAGGGGAGATGCACACAGGAACACAAAATGGAGGTGCCTGTCTTTGGCCTTCCCTCCACAAACTTAAGGAGCCAGAGCAGGTGGGGGGGCGGGTCTCAGGTACAGCAGAGACTCAGGGAGCCAATCAGCTAAGTCCAGTCCCTGTGGCCTGGGGGGAGGCTACTGCTGCTCTATTCAGTATCTCCTTGGATACAGACAGGCTGAATCCACACTTCCAAGCTAGCAGAGTCTACTTTCCAGGTAAGGGGGAGATTGTTTAAGAGACAAACACTGCAATAGTTCTGGGCGCACACTCTAAAATCTGGCTTTTTTTAAGGCAAAAAGACAGGGGGGCAGACAGCTTTGAAGCACAATTTAAATCACACAAACAGATTAAAAACAGTCTCCTAAAACCACACTCTGAAAGATGTATGTAGTCTTTTTACTAAGAATTGGGGTGAAAAAAAGGGGGGCAGAGGGGGGGGAAGGTGGGGGGGAGCCACAAACTAGCAAGGGAATTCACACAGTCACGGCAAAAACGATTTTTAAACAAACACCACTTTAAGTTGTCAGGCTGCCTGAAAACACAGAGAGTCCACAGTAAAACAAACACTTTTTGAACAAATTTATACTATTTAACTAGAAAATATCTTTGGGCTCCTTACCTAGGTCTTTTTGCAATCCTTGAACACTGGGCTGTATCAGGACACAGGGGAGATGCACACAGGAACACAAAATGGAGGTGCCTGTCTTTGGCCTTCCCTCCACAAACTTAAGGAGCCAGAGCAGGTGGGGGGGGGCGGGTCTCAGGTGCAGCAGAGACTCAGGGAGCCAATCAGCTAAGTCCAGTCCCTGTGGCCTGGGGGGAGGCTACTGCTGCTCTATTCAGTATCTCCTTGGATACAGACAGGCTGAATCCACACTTCCAAGCTAGCAGAGTCTACTTTCCAGGTAAGGGGGAGATTGTTTAAGAGACAAACACTGCAATAGTTCTTGGCGCACACTCTAAAATAAGGCTTTTTTTAAGGCAAAAAGACAGGGGGGCAGACAGCTTTTAAGCACAATTTAAATCACACAAACAGATTAAAAACAGTCTCCTAAAACCACACTCTGAAAGATGTATTTAGTCTTTTTACTAAGAATTGGGGTGAAAAAAAGGGGGGCAGAGGGGGGGAAAAGAGGGGGGGGGAGCCACAAACTAGCAAGGGAATTCACACAGTCACGGCAAAAACGATTTTAAACAAACACCACTTTAAAAGAGGCCAGGCTGCCTGAAAACACAGAGAGTCCACAGTAAAACAAACACTTTTTGAACAAATTTATACTATTTAACTAGAAAATATCTTTGGGCTCCTTACCTAGGTCTTTTTGCAATCCTTGAACACTGGGCTGTATCAGGACACAGGGGAGATGCACACAGGAACACAAAATGGAGGTGCCTGTCTTTGGCCTTCCCTCCACAAACTTAAGGAGCCAGAGCAGGTGGGGGGGGCGGGTCTCAGGTGCAGCAGAGACTCAGGGAGCCAATCAGCTAAGTCCAGTCCCTGTGGCCTGGGGGGAGGCTACTGCTGCTCTATTCAGTATCTCCTTGGATACAGACAGGCTGAATCCACACTTCCAAGCTAGCAGAGTCTACTTTCCAGGTAAGGGGGAGATTGTTTAAGAGACAAACACTGCAATAGTTCTGGGCGCACACTCTAAAATCGGGCTTTTTTTAAGGCAAAAAGACAGGGGGGCAGACAGCTTTTAAGCACAATTTAAATCACACAAACAGATTAAAAACAGTCTCCTAAAACCACACTCTGAAAGATGTATGTAGTCTTTTTACTAAGAATAGGGGTGAAAAAAAGGGGGGCAGAGGGGGGGGGGAAAGGGGGGGGAGCCACAAACTAGCAAGGGAATTCACACAGTCACGGCAAAAACGATTTTTAAACAAACACCACTTTAAGAGGCCAGGCTGCCTGAAAACACAGAGAGTCCACAGTAAAACAAACACTTTTTGAACAAATTTATACTATTTAACTAGAAAATATCTTTGTGCTCCTTACCTAGGTCTTTTTGCAATCCTTGAACACTGGGCTGTATCAGGACACAGGGGAGATGCACACAGGAACACAAAATGGAGGTGCCTGTCTTTGGCCTTCCCTCCACAAACTTAAGGAGCCAGAGCAGGTGGGGGGGCGGGTCTCAGGTGCAGCAGAGACTCAGGGAGCCAATCAGCTAAGTCCAGTCCCTGTGGCCTGGGGGGAGGCTACTGCTGCTCTATTCAGTATCTCCTTGGATACAGACAGGCTGAATCCACACTTCCAAGCTAGCAGAGTCTACTTTCCAGGTAAGGGGGAGATTGTTTAAGAGACAAACACTGCAATAGTTCTGGGCGCACACTCTAAAATCGGGCTTTTTTTAAGGCAAAAAGACAGGGGGGCAGACAGCTTTTAAGCACAATTTAAATCACACAAACAGATTAAAAACAGTCTCCTAAAACCACACTCTGAAAGATGTATGTAGTCTTTTTACTAAGAATTGGGGTGGAAAAAAAGGGGGGCAGAGGGGGGGAAAAGGGTGGGGGGGGGGAGCCACAAACTAGCAAGGGAATTCACACAGTCACGGCAAAAACGATTTTAAACAAACACCACTTTAAAAGAGGCCAGGCTGCCTGAAAACACAGAGAGTCCACAGTAAAACAAACACTTTTTGAACAAATTTATACTATTTAACTAGAAAATATCTTTGGGCTCCTTACCTAGGTCTTTTTGCAATCCTTGAACACTGGGCTGTATCAGGACACAGGGGAGATGCACACAGGAACACAAAATGGAGGTGCCTGTCTTTGGCCTTCCCTCCACAAACTTAAGGAGCCAGAACAGGTGGGGGGGGGGGGGCGGGTCTCAGGTGCAGCAGAGACTCAGGGAGCCAATCAGCTAAGTCCAGTCCCTGTGGCCTGGGGGGAGGCTACTGCTGCTCTATTCAGTATCTCCTTGGATACAGACAGGCTGAATCCACACTTCCAAGCTAGCAGAGTCTACTTTCCAGGAAAGGGGGAGATTGTTTAAGAGACAAACACTGCAATAGTTCTGCGCGCACACTCTAAAATCGGGCTTTTTTTAAGGGAAAAAGACAGGGGGGCAGACAGCTTTTAAGCACAATTTAAATCACACAAACAGATTAAAAACAGTCTCCTAAAACCACACTCTGAAAGATGTTTGTAGTCTTTTTACTAAGAATTGGGGTGAAAAAAGGGGGGTAGAGGGGGGGGAAAAGGGGGGGGGGGGGGAGCCACAAACTAGCAAGGGAATTCACACAGTCACGGCAAAAACGATTTTTAAACAAACACCACT